>NW_025064846.1:2683750-4072500 GCF_014595645.1 Diaporthe citri
CTTCGCCTCTGTCGGCTGGGTCCTCAGTGGGACTTGGTTTGGTTGGTTTTGCGTCTGCCATGGCTAGGCTTTATTCACAAGACTTTGGGTTTGGACAACGGATATACAATTGATTCTGACCCAAGTTCGAGGTTTGAAGTTGCAGAAAGCTGATGTTTCAGACCGACGGGCATGAGGCTAATTGTGAAAGCGTCGATGATCCTCGAAGCCGACCGCGGAGCCGCTTGCTAGTTAGCTTCTGGCCTACTTCCTTATTGACGTGGTCTGAAAGGAGTCTATATGGGACTGCGAGCCCCTGGAGTTGGGAATGAGTACACTCACCAACGACGGGCAGGATTCTCGATGAGATCAGACGATGAGAAATTGGTCAGCTATTCCACTTTTTGTCTGACAGTCTGGGCGTGCAGGCGCTGCTATATGCTCGCACGCTGCTCCGCTTCTTTACTTCGCCCCTCCTAGAATATCAATTGGTCTGACGCATAGCCGTCTATTCGCATCCCTCGGAACGATCCTTGTTGTTCGCCAACGCGGCTGACCAAGTAGCCTTGCCCTGAAATGCCCGACTCGAGATCTCACCTTCCTGCCTCCTGCAGAACACTATTCGAATTTTAGCTGGTCGGAACATCTATCTGGATTTATACAAGCACCAAGTGAACACCCAGCCTCACAAAAGCATAATGATATGCTGTGTGGCCAGCCTGTGGCTAGAAATAGTGTTATGGTGATTGGGTTTTTTTCTTCGTGGGGGTGGATGAGCTGCTAGGTAGCTGGCATGTAGAACTTTAGTCTCGATTAACAACAACTGGGAACTGGTCGCGAAAGGCCGTGGAGGGCAAATTCTTCGGTAAGAGTATGTCTCATTTCTGATTCAGCAACCAATATTGAATTCACCCTGAGCAGCCGTCTAAGCCAGCTCCAGCCGCAAGGCATCATATTGCAAATAAGTGCTCTCAGGAAGAACTGCATCTTCAGGCGCTGTAGCTCGTGCAGGAAGAGAAAGCACAATAGTATTAAGACCCGCCTTCAATATGCTAGCATCAAATGTCCACTTGTTACCGGTGACATAGCACGAATCTGACGACCGAGCACCGCACGAACTGCTCTGCTTCGATCTTTTCTGCGATTAGTGACGTGATCGTGTTTGGAAAGTCATGAGGTCCGCACTTACGAGATAGTCCAAACAGGAAGAGCCTTGCCGTTGAAGACCACAGTATACGGCAGATTGCCAAAGGGCTTACTGTCGCTATCGGTGTTGCCAGCGGACGTCTTGACGCCGGCAAGCTGGATCGTGAAGGTAGCCTTTGTCTTGCCCGCAAGGGCCTCGGCGGTCGTGTCAAAAGTGACGGTCCAGTTGTTAACATTGGTGTAGTACGGATCGGGGCGGATGGTGTTGGCCTTGCCGCCAAACACGCTCCAGTGCATGTAATTGAAGTCGGTGGCGATGTTGCTCCTGCCCACGTGGAAGTTGACGCCGTCGGGGAAGTCCTTCGGGAAATCGTGAACTGCCCAGTAGAGGCGGTACTGGTTCGGCGCGTTGGTGCGCGTCGTGTCCCTCGCGCTGCCGTGCCGGAACTCGCCGCAGCTCCGGTCGGGCGTGCCGATGCGCCACAGCTCGGTGCCGGCGGACTCGGGGACCCAGGTTGCGGACGTTTTTGTTGTTCCGCCTGCTTGCACGACCACGCCGTCCTGTGTGTACTGCCCGAAGACTCCGTCTCCGTAGACTGTCAAGCGGTATGTTCCAGCCTTGACACGAGGTAGTGTTATGGCACCGTTGGATCCGATATAACCCCAGTACTGGTATGATTTCGTGTCGAAGTTGTTGTCTTGAAAGTTGAGTCCGTTGCTGGCAAGGACGGCAACGGCCTTGGAGACACCGGCTGGGAGTGTAATTTGACCTTGCCAAGTACCACGGCCAGAAGTTGGGACGTAGCCCGGGACGTATTGAGCAATGGAGTCATAAAACTGCGCATTCCAGGACGGGTCCGCGAATTTTCCTGCGTCAGCACGGAGGCTCTGAATCGATGTGCCCTTGGCAGCTTTGTTGAAATAGTAATAGGACTGTAATCTTGCGTTAACAGTTTTAAATGGTGAAACAAGAGTGTCAAACTTACCGGACCAAAGGTGCGATCGAACCCTCCTGTAAGATCGGGATTTCCGTTACCATGGTGGTTCGAGACTAGAAAGTCAGCATACTTGTGAGACTTGAGGGCCCAAGTAAAATTTTGACACACCGACATAATTGTACACAATGCCGTCGACAGTCAGATCGGACCACTTGGGCCCATTGTAGAAGGTGTCTTTGGTGTTCATGACAAGCCAAGCCCCATACACACTCCCATCTCGTGTACCCGTCCCATCAGCAAACATGCCGTGGTGGGTGTGGTTCTCCCAGTCCTCCGAGAACATGTACTTGGAGAAATAGTCCGACATTTGCTTGCGGTATACCTCGTTCACACCACTGCCCGGGACGTAGTAGGTTGTATCCTGCACCGTCTCGCGGGTGCCGGTAGGGATAACGGACCACATGTCGTTACTCGACGAGAGTTGGTTCCAGATGGTTGAGGTCGGACGGAAGAGGAACCGCATCTCTCCGAGAGCACCACCGTTGGGATAGGCAGCACGGCCAAACGAGTGGAGACCGGTCTCACCGTCTCGGAGGAAGAAGTACGTCTCCATGATGTGTTTGTCGGCGAAGTTGCTGCCCAGCTTCACGCCAGCCCAGGCCGTGCCGGCGCTGTCGGTCCCCTTGTAGAGGGTACCTGTCCCTGAGCTCCAATACCCGCCATCGCAGTGGCAGTCGAGGTAGAGCCTTCCGCCGGAGCCAAGCAGGTCCTGGCCGTCGAGGGTGATGCCACTGACTGTCCCGGCGCTTTTCGACACTACAATGGAGAGCTTGCCATTGGAGATGTTGATGGTGCTCGACGACTCTGTGGCAGTAATAGCAGCAAGGATAGCGTTAGCCCATAGGGCAAGGCCGAAGAGGGTATGGAATACACCCATGCTGGCGTCCGTCAATAGCCGAAGTCAATAGTGGTCTGATTCTATTGAAAAATGGACGCAAATCGTGTGGACATAAGCTTGAGGTTTATGCACTCGATGTCTGTTAGTTTTGAGGTGTCAGGGGCAAAGGAAGACATTATTCCGAGGCGAGGCAAGCCTCGCGAGAGAAGGGACCGAGAAGCAATTGAAGTCCCAAGTCTACAGGCTTTCGATTCCAAAAAGGAGCGGAACTCAATCTCTTGGAAATAGACAATACAAATAGCCTTGTCAAATGTCATCTTGGTGGCTGCTAGCAGTATACTCTAGAGCAGAGCAACCACTCTCTGGGCCTCATTCTGATACCTAGGTATGTTACAACTCCTAACATCGGGGCCAGATGGTGAGGTGGGGCTGGACCCACGATCAACACGGTGGCATGCGGATGAAGCCTTCCGTGGTCAATAATATGTCTGGTGCTCCATCAGATGAACCTTTGCTTCGTGGAACTCAATTGCATAGGAGTGGATTGGTTAGCTTTGGAGTTCTTTTCGCTAGACTTGAGTCACTTTTTGAATGATTTCACCAGGCTCTGGGCTCCGGGTTAATTGCTGCCGAGGTTTTGAACATACAAGTATGCTGAGGTTGGAGGATGCCGTCCCTTCAATACTTTGGGTGTGTATAGTGAGTACATGATGGCGTCGATGATTCGATATTGTGCACGCAGGGATGATCGCTGCAAATGCTGACCCAATCGATTGATATTTGCTCTGTGAGCCAAGCTCTCAGCAGCAACCACTACAACGCAAGAGGGCATGCTGCGGAGGCGCGTTTCCGTGCATTGCATCTTACGGCGGGATCGACCTTTTGTATCGCATCTGCAAAGTATCAGAGGCGGGGTTGCGTGATCGGGATTTCGGTCGAAACAGACGTGAAATCGCCTTTTGATTACTTTCAATGTACAACTTGAATATGTTGTGGAAGAACCGCAATACTTGTCAATTAACACGCGACGGCACTCCACAGCCATCCACAATGAAGAATCTCGTATCTGCCATCTTGTCGGTGTCTCCTCTCTTGGCAAGCCACGTTGGCGCCTTGGTACTCGGTCAGTCGGCTGCAGCGTCCCCACGGAGCCTGAACTTGACACAGCTCAATGTCGCTGCAAAGAGCGCCATCGGGAGTCTCACCAGAATGCCAGCCTGGACCACGGGTTGGGACTGGGACCAGGGTACTGGGCTCTACGGTATCTGGAAGCACTATGAGGCGACCAAGGATGCCCAGTCGCTCGAAGAGCTGGAGACCTGGTTCGACAGGGCCCTCCCCCGAGGCGTGCGGAAGCACGTCAACAGCATGGCCGCCATCACTGCCCTGGTCGAGACATACAATATCACCCGCAACCCGTCCTACCTGCCCGTGATTGAGGACTGGGGATATTGGGCCATGTACAACCTGACCAGGACCCCGGACGGCGGCTGGCACCTCACGACCGAGCCCCATGACGGGGAAATGTGGATTGACACCCTGATGATGGCGGCTCTGCCATTGGCCAAGATTGGTGTGTTGACCAACAAGCCCGAGTACAAGACGGAGGCCATTTTCCAGTTTCGAAACCACGTCAAGTGGATCTTCGACTCTCCGAACAATTTGTACTTCCATGCGTACACTTTCAACGACAAGAACAACTTCGGAGCTATCCACTGGGCGCGCGGAAATGCCTGGGGCCTGATCGCCGCCGTGGAATTGCCCGACTACTTGGGCCTGCCCCCGACGGATCCTGATGCCATTTACTTCCGCAGCATATTGACACGACAGCTGGCAGCTCTAGCTGACCTACAGGACCCCTCCGGCCTTTGGCGTACAGTCCTGGACAAACCCATCAGCGACGGTTCGTACCTCGAGACCTCGGCTGCAGCGGGCTTTGCCTTCTCGTACTTGAAGGCTCAGCGTCTGGGGTATATCGGGGCAGAGTATCAGCCCTTGGCATACAAGTCTCTGCAAGCTGTACTGTCGCAGATAGCACCAGATGGGCTTGTACGAAATGTCAGCGCCGGGACTGGTGTGGGAGAAGATGCCCAGCATTATTATGACATCTCGAGGATCCAAACAATGTGGGGACAGTCACTAGCTATCTCAGCACTTAGCGAGGCCCTTCAGCTCTATAGCGAAGATTGTTAATTTGGACTTTGCCAAGCTATGGGACAATTGAAACTCAGAGTGGTTCATTGATGAATTAGATTTTTACGTCTCTTCCAAGCAGTCTCCTCATTATCGTCACAGCCTTAATGCGCTGGGATAAGGCATGGGGAAAGGCTAGGTTACTACATGTGTTGCGGAAACTAATAACACTTGAATGAGCAGGCGGGAACACTGGAGGATAAGGTAGTCGCCGGGGCAATGTAGGACCAGCAAGGTGCTGGCTGTATAGTAATTTATAATTGGAGCTGTAGCAGAGTTAGTTTTGCAGTTCGGTGGCGAGTGGGTGCAGCATGGAGAACACACACACTTCCAAGGTTGTCACCGAGCTCTTGCGTAGAAGATCGGCGAGCTGGCAGCCCGGTCGAACTTTAGCAAGGGGTCATACGCAACTCATTTGCTGGCAAGTATCTTGTCTGTCAGTGGGTTATTTTGACTCTGTGGGGCCCATTCAGAAGTCCTGTCAGACGAAGTGGGGTCCACGAATATTTTACAGCGTGCTCGTCAAGAGCACTCATGAAATCTTCTTCACAGCCGTCTGCTAATCAGCTCCTTCAACTCTTACCACAAATCGACCATGATGAGAGCTTTTAAAAAGGCCCAGAGTCATCATGCCTCGCCACTTCAGTCTGGTGCGAGCCAGGACACAAATGATGGCCCCACTCGCGCATCTGCGAACTCGGTGGAGGGAGATTTCGAGACCTCGAACGTGTCACGGTCTGAAGAAGACGAGGAAATGAGCGGAGCCTCCCTTCTAGGAAACCAAACAGACCAGCACCCAGTGTCTGAACATACCACCATCCGAAAGGCCAACGTGGAAGTCTGCGCCGAGAAATCGAACCCGATTGTTGAACAACCAGGAAGGTCTCATACATGTTACAAAACGGATGGTTGGGCTTCGGAAGTGCTTTTCGCCATTTTTTTCAATGGGCTGTCTGATTGCTATCGTGGGTGTCCTCATGGCCTTTGATGGCCGGCGCAACCCGAGGCTTTCGTTCGGCATCACGCTGAACTCAATCATATCCATCCTCTCGACCGCTGCGAAGTCGAGCCTTATGTTTGGTATAGCCTCTGCCATTGGCCAGTGCAAGTGGGATTGGTTCACCGACGAAACTCGCTACCGTGCCTTGCGGGATCTTGAGCACATTGACGAAGCAAGTCGGGGGCCGCTCGGTGCATTGCGAATGTGATTCACGCCAACGAGGTCGTCTATCGCGTCTATGGGAGCCATTGTCACCTTGCTCATGCTGGCTGTGGACCCTTTTGTCCAGCAGATTCTGCGTTACCAGGAAGAGCCGAATGCTGTGGCAGCAGAATTCGCTTGGACGGAGCAAGTACTTGCCCCTACATTTTTCTCCAACAATAGCGATCCTCCTTATTACGGGGAAATCAACAGGGCGTTGTGGAATGATGATCTCTCTTATGAGAGACAGGCTCGCTGCCCGACTGGGAACTGCACGTACCCTGTGTTCCCATCGATGGGACTCTGTATGAGCACCCGCGAGGTTCCGCTGGATCAAATTGCCTTCGGTGGAAGTGCTTGCACCACGGAATACACAGACATTGCGGCAGGGCAGGTTGTCTTTGGGAATCTGACCGATGTTATGGTCACGGTTCAGAACATGCCAGGGGGCCCTGAGGCGTGTAAAGCTTCCTTCTGGGGCGACAATACGACATCTCTCCCGTGGGAAATACAATGGGGTCGAGGCGTGTCGACCCGTTGGAGTGTTCCTCTGGTTTTCATCAGCTCTATGGAGCCTGTCTTGGGCGGGGAAGAGTCAATTCTGGGCATACGCAGCCCATTGCTTGCGCTGGGTCGGATCCGATTGTCGTCACCGTCACTAACAAGCAACACGTCGATGACGTTGCAATTCGATAAAGCTGAACAGGTCGTGTTTGCATTCTGTGCGGACGATTACGAGGTCACCGTAGACCATGGAGTTCCTCAACTTCAAGAAGTAATCTCTCGTCCCCAAGCGGCTTCTCGTATTCTGACAACACTACCGTTCTCGGCGGAAATGCCACGTGTTGGACATCCGGATCAGACCAGGAGTCTTTTCCAGCAGCGGAGATCAAGCATGCCAGCGGCGGAAACTACATTGCCAGCACCTCACCGCTGTCATTCTGTACTGAAAACTGGGGCTGGGCCGTCGACATCGTGTCTCGGCTGACCAGCAGGAGCTACTTCGGCCTAGACTGGAAATCTACATGGTACATCACTGGCGACTCTGGCATTAACAACAAGGACGTGCTCCAACAAATCCAACCGCGCAGCCTGCCTGATATATCGAAGTCTATAACCGCTTCCTTAAACGCCTTGTTCAGGAAACACAGTACAGATCGTGCGACCGGTTCCTACATAAAGTACAAGACAGTGGTGCGCGTGCAATGGGCTTGGCTGGCTCTACCTGTGGCAGTTGAGATACTCGGATTTGTGTTCCTACTCTTGATTGTTTTCCGGGATCAGAGGCGCGGGAACCCGTGGAAGGACAGCATCTTGGCCGCTCTGTTCCACGGCCTGAACCCGAACGGTCTCGACGCTGGCAACCTGGACACTATCACTTCCATGAAGCGGGAAGCAATGAAGATCCAGGTCAAGCTGGATACTTCGGATGGAGGAAAAAGATTTCTTCTTACGAGTTTCGACCAATGATTTTGATGTGATACATAAGTACCTATGAGTAGCAAAATATACATAAAACAGTACCCTTTATGATGAATCTAAATAGAACCTTCCGTAGCTGACAACAGTCCAACAAAGACAAGTGACATTGATATAATTCCAGGTTTTTGCAGGGAAGAATGTGTCGAACAGCAAGTCGTTGCTCCTGTCGAGGTTAACATGGCGCTCTCCACGGCTAAACTCAATCGGTCCAGGCGGTCAAGTAGCTGGCGAATCTGCCGACGATGGGCGCCAAGCCCTGATCCTGGGAAGTCGCGAGAGCCATCCATCGTCAAGCTACCCTGGGACGTATCATTGATAACAGGAGAGGACAATGCCACCGACTCGGCGCGATTCTCAGGAACAGCGAACTCTGCGATGAAGACGCGTCGTCCAAGATGATGATTTGGCCGTGTCACCTCCCAACCACGATCCACCCATGCCCCGCAATGTTGGAGGAATGCCGTCGTCCTCGGCGCCGCGACGGCCGCACTGGTCGTCGCATCTCCGCCAGCTCTCTCGGACGAGCCTAGACAAGATGTCGACCGAGGCGCCTCGATCCCCCGATACCGTCTCGAGCAACTCGACACTGCGCGGAGACCACAGGGAAAGAGATAGAGACAGGGACCACCGGGACCGTCAGGATGGCAGTCTTGAGCGCAAGTGCACCGTCACCATCAACGAGTCCTTCGCCCGCGATGAGATCCTCGTCAACCTCGACCTGTTCGGCAGCCACATAAGACCTGGCACTCTGGTGTCTATCGACATACTGAAGCCCGAGTTCTCCAAGCAGCTGTCGACTGCGGCCAAGAGATTGGCCACTCAGGACGCAGGCAAGAACGCCGCGTGCGAACCCGGCCAGCCGACCAAGCGATACATCTTCGTGGTCAAGGATATGCCAAGAGAACTGAAGGCTAGGTACCCTCACGTCGAGCTGTACGTCGCAAAGCAGATCGCAGATGTCTTTGGCATAAAAAAGGGTTCGCAGGTCATCCTGGCTCCGGTCGACGAGAACAATCCGGCAACCGAGGCGTCTCATGTCGAGTTGACCTTCAAGGACCAGTACCTATCGCGCGCCGACATGTGGAGAATCACCGTTGGAGAGCTTGCTGGCCGCACCGTCTACAAGGGCCAGATGATGCTCTTTATGGGAACCGTCAAGGCCCAGATCTCGGCCGTATTTGTTGATGGACGGAAGGTCCACTCAGCCTTCTTCGGGAAGAACACGAAACCGATCTTCCGAAGTGAATCCGGCCGTTACGTGCTCTTCATCCAGATGGCCAAGGAGATGTGGGACTTCGACCCTGACGACTCTGGGGAGATCATGTTTAACAAGGTCGTCAACGGGTTCTTGCCCGCCCTGCTCAAGAAATGGGCGGATCTCAACGTCAAGCACCTCGTCACTATCGTATTGTTTGCACGTGTTGAATATGATACCGGTATCACGGCCGAGCTTGGCAATGCCACCTTCCAGAATGACTACTACACAGGTGTTCAGGATTGCGGTGACAAGCGGCCCTACAAGGACTTTTACCGGGTCGTAGTAAGCGAGATGGCCAGCGGCGAATGGACCAAAATACTCTACCAGCTCAAGAAGGAGTTCAACCACTTCCGGCGGGACATTAGCATACACCACCTGGACGCCCTCAGCTCGGCCCCCAGTCTCGCTGAAGAACCGGGCGCGAAGGCTCCTGCGACCCGTATCAAGGCTGAAGCGTCAAGAGCTTTGTATGGGAATGTGCTCGAAGCCATTAACCTTGCATCCTCTTTATTTGCACATGACTACATCGACAGAGACCTAAGGAGGACCGGAATCTCCGTCGTTGTGATATCTCCCGGCCCAGGTGTATTCGAGGTCGAGTACGAGACCTTGAGACGTACAACCGAGGCCCTTGTCGGCAACGGGATTGGAATCGATCTTATTTGTGTACCAAAAATACCTCTCCATTCTGTACCACTGTTTCGCTACCGCAACCCCGCCAGATCAGATGGACACACAGCCAAATCAAAGCTGAGCTTCAGTCACGGCAGCACACCAAAGCCTTCAACGCCACTGGGTAGCAGCTACCAGAGTCTGACGGGCTCTCTCTCCCCGAACAGGGCCAGCGATCTCTCCCATCGATTCGAGTCAATGGCCATGCGCCAAGGGGAGGATTGGTGTTTTGTCCTCCCCCAGTGGCTGCACGTGTCCTACTGGACTGGCAACTCTGACGACGCCTTGTCCTTTGAAGGCATTGCTCTGTCTGTGGCCGACCAATCGAAGCACTCACAAGACCAGTTTCCCATTCGATGTCGCATGTATGATTTGCAAATGAGGAGCGTGCTGGAGACGAACGAAATCGAGACACTGCCCCTGCACAGCGATCCTTTCTTTCCACAGAGCATTTTGCAAGGTAATGCTGTGCAGCAGACTCGCCTTCGTGACCTGCGAGAACTTGCTGTGATACCCGCTGAGAAGGTCCACGACCCGCTGCATGACTACGTCTATGGCTTTCAGAAATTTGCGCCTGACAGGCATGCCAAACCAGGCGAAAAGTCACTTTGGAAGCAGCTGCATGAGTTTGACGACGCGAGAGCAAGAGTTGTGGCAAAGAGGCGACAACGTCGGACGCCGAGGTTCGCCAGGGAATTGGAAGACGGAGCGAGGAAGCACCATCCTGAGGACACAAGTCTTCTTGGTACGTCCGCAGGTGAGCGGATGGGGTCAATCAGCACTCCCGCAGTGCCCACAATTGCCGGCCCGTCTAATCGCCCAGTGCGCGACGGATCGGACCATCGAACACACTCGAGGAAGAGCTCCAACGGCACGGTTGCGAGCACACAGGTGTCCTCCTTCAAGGCGCCGAAATTCCTCAGGCAGATTAGTCTTGGTCACAGAGGCTTCGGCATCGCTGCCCCAAAAGCTGCTACGGCAGAAGTCCATGTTGAAAATGCCGTCCCAACCATGGGCCCTGTCACAGTGACGTCGCCGGCGTTGTCGGCCTCAAAGATCTCGATGAAGCCGCGCCGTCCTACTACCCCACAGAGCATGTCGAGTGGTAGTTCTGGGCCTGGGCCGAAAGAGATTCCCCGAAGCGTTGCCTTCGAGTCCACCAAGGATCTTCGCGCGCAGACACCGAGCCGTCCGATGTTGATTAAAAGTGCACAACCGTCGACAGATGTAGTGCCACGAACATTTGTGAACGAGTCGCTCATTTCCACCCTCAGACCCTCGAATTTCCTTCGCGACGACAATCCTGAGCTCAAGCTTTCCAATTTACTCAGGAAGAAAGAGAGGACCGAGGATGTCGAGGATGCTGCCCAAATCAATAAGCTCCTCGCGGGAGACGTACCGGAACTGCCTGCCATGCTCTCGCCAAAGACTGCCATGTCGCCTTGGTTGACAATGATCAACCCATCAAATCCGGACACGGACAAGGTTGACATGGCCCGGCTGTACAGCCGATGGCAACACGTCTTTGTTCGTCCTTCAGAAATGAGAGTTATGAAGTGGAAGTCACTATGCTCTCCAGCAGCAGTGCCTCTGACGACGGAGTACTTCCCGACGAAGGAGCAATTTGACCGTGAATACCAGCGGCAACCATACAACATCGCTCAGGATTTCGATGATGATGAACTCGCCGAGGAACCAAGGAGCCGAGAAGAATTCTTGCGGGAACTCATTAGTCTGCGATTTTCGCAAGGATTCCAGGTTGTCATTGGGCCAGCTGTTGCGAAAGCGTTCGGTCAAAAGCACGTCAAAATCGGGGACGTGTTTTCGAGAGACCGTGAGATAGAGGACGGAACCAGCGTCTTCATGACAGTCGGGAACACAATCCATGAACTTTCTTGTGTCAATGAGACTGAAGTGGAAGTTACCATTTACGTCCGCAAGCCAACTGAGCCCACCAAACATTCTGATGGCTTAGCAGCGATGTACAGGCCGGCGATCCGTACCTTGTTGGATCAAGACTACCAAACAGCCGAGATCGACATAATCACGCCGAAAATGGAGAGGAACTGGAATTACATCGACTCTTTCATAGCTGGGCACTATGACGAGATGTCTGAGAGCCTGAGGTTCTGGCGAGCCCGATACGTGCTAATTCCCGTGACCTCTTCAAAAGATATGTCGAACCCTCAGTATGCGGACAATGAAGAAGAGGTCCGCCTTGAAGGCATCAGATACCTGGCACAACAGTGGTTGAGGCACAGGTATGTGCCGCCGGGCGAGCGTCGGTTCCAACCGCAGGGCCCACGGAATCGAAAGGACCCAAATCCGCTTGATATCGTCTACAAGACCGAAGATCCCTCTGTTGTGATTGCCGCAGAGCTGGAAACCTTGCCACTGCTTGAAAGCTTGGAACCTGGCAATAGGAAGGGGCATCTTGTTACAAACAATGAGCAGTTCAAGAAGTCGAACTTTACGATTGCAGCTTTGGCAGAAGCAATGCAGAAGCCTGTGGAAGAGGGCGGCGTCAGGCTTCAGAATCGGCGATGGCATTTCCGTCTACATTACAACTGCTTCATCGGATCCGACATGACCAACTGGCTGCTTGACAACTTTGAGGACCTCGAGAGTCGGGAGGAGGCCGAGGCTTTGGGCGACAGTCTCATGGTGGACAAGAGCAAAGAGGATGAGAAAGATGGGTCAAAGGAGCCCGGCTTGTTCGTCCACGTTGAAAAACGCCACACATTCAGGGACGGGCAATATTTCTATCAGATCAGCAATGAATATGCCAAGCCCCACCCACCAAGCTGGTTCAACAGCGCGAGGCGAAACCTTGCGTCTGTTCCGTCAACACCGATAGCTGAGAATCTCCCTCGTGACTCGCCCCGGCCGTTGGCTTTTCAGAGGCCGAGTTCAATCCACGAGGAGGATTCATCAACGTCGAGCGGGACTACTCCTACCATACCGGCTGCTGAAGGCAGCAGGAGGCGGCCAAGGGTTGCGTTGAGCAAAGTTATGAAGTACGACGTGGACCCGCGGAAAAGGTCGTATCGCCCCGAAAGGATCGACTTACATTATGACCGTTTACACAACCCGGATAATTGCTACCACATCCGGATCGAGTGGATGAATACGACAGCCAAGTTGATCGAGGATGCCGTGGAGCAGTGGACCCGCGACATGGCGAGATTCGGTCTGCGGCTGGTCGAAGTCCCCATCGCGGAAGCTTGCACCATCAGTGACATCAACCCTTTCCGCAGGCCATATATCGTGAAGCTGGCGGTGCCAACTCCGAACCAGCAACCTATTACCTATTACGACCCGACATCCTTCACACCGCAGGCAAAGATGGAAGATCACTTCTACCAGAAGGCGATCCTGAGGAAGCTCGACTTTGTGCTTGACATGGAGGCAGCGTCAAACTTCCCGAGCAACGTCGAGGTGACCTTCTCGTGGGGCAAGCCCGACTTCAGGTACACGCAGTACATCCACCGCTCGGGCACGGTCATCGCACAGATCACGGAGGAAGGCGACTTCCTGCTCGTCGCCAACAGGATGTACACCAACCGGGCGGCCATGGCGGCGCGCGAACGGGAGCTGCGCAGCGAGCAGCAGGCGGCCATCGACCGCGGGGCCGCTGGGACCGGGTCGGTGCGCGGTCCGCTGGGCGGGGCGTTCACGCCGATGGGGTTGGCGGGGGCGACGCCGACGTCGTCGCCAATGATCCGGCCGGTGGGGGCGTACAGCAGCCCCGTGATCCGGGCGACGAGCACGGCGTCCAACGTGGACCACCCGTTTGCGGTGCCGCCGGCGTCAGCGCCACGAGGCGCGCCAACGGCGAATGTGACGGCGTCGATAGGCACGGAGCCGTCCGGGCTCAAGGCCGAGATCGAGCGGTTCTGCGGCGACGCGGCCGGGCTGGAGGCGTTCACCGCGAGGTGCTGGAGCAGCAGCAACACCACAACCTGCAAGCCGCGGTGCCCGGCAGCAGCCGGCTGCGGCCGACCACCAACGCGTCGTCGGTCACGCCCGGGATGGGCCCTGTCGTTGCCGACAGCAACATCCCCACGCTAGGCCTGCCGCCCGCGGTCCTGGCCGCGCAGCAGTCTGGCGACGGGGCCAGGGGAGCAGGGGCAGGAGGAGCCGCGGGGCCAGGGAGCCCCAGCTCTGTCGCCGGGCCGAGGACGAGCAGCCCAGGGAGCAGCATCATGGGGGCTGCCAGCCAGCTGCTCAGAAGGGGCAGTGTGCAGTATGGCTGAAGAACGGCGGCTTTCGGGACAAGCCGTGTTTATGGTGTTTTGTGTGTGTGACAGGTGAAGGATAATATGATTATGTTTATGAACTGCAATATCTATATCTACCATGGTCGTCCCAGAATGGCGGCCTCCCATTATGGTTCCTTTTCCCTGAACCACCACCCACGATCGTGAATTACTGACCCCGTTGACTGTTTCCGACGCATTTCCGCCGAGCAGTGGGAGGAGGGAACCTGTGCGAGAGCGCGGTGAAACCTGTGCAGCTTCATCAGGTGTCGGTAAAGAGGGCCGTCCGGGAAAATGCGTGGGTTGATCTGATCCGCGTGTCGGTGACGGTGACAGGTGTGGCTCTGCATTAACGCTTGGCGGCCTGCGCGGAAGTCTCGCTGGGCTGGTACTGAATAATGTGGTTGTCTTATTACTATATTACTATTACTATATTCCGTGCTATACACATAAGATTTGTGTGAATCAGCAACCTGGCCGTTGAAACTGGTTCTGTGTTGTGCTGAGCCACATTCTACGACGTGTGTTGGCGGCGAGACTTCACGGTGGTGGGTTGTCTCGGCTCGGTTGGAACGAGGGCGGTCCTGTTCATTGAGAGGACGTGGTGGTGTAGGATGACACGACCTGGAGATGTGTGCTGGCAAGCGTGGGCATGTCTGGTGCGATCCGGATGGAAACAAGTGTTTCCAGCCAACCGAACGTGGCGCCCACATGCGAGAGTGGGATGAGCAGGATGAGTGGACGGATC
Source organism: Diaporthe citri (assembly GCF_014595645.1). Lineage (NCBI taxonomy): Eukaryota > Fungi > Ascomycota > Sordariomycetes > Diaporthales > Diaporthaceae > Diaporthe > Diaporthe citri. The sequence goes on from NW_025064846.1 coordinate 2,698,525, forward strand.
GGTGGTGGGTGGTGGGGGATGTTTCAATGAGGTCGCAGGTGATGAGGCCTCCCGGGGAGTCTACCTGATGCCTTGTGGCGCCGTAACTTTGTGGCACGTTGGGCAGATCGGATAAGCACGCGTGCATGTATGCCATCTACAAGTGTTTTGAAACTCTACTTGAGCTCTCGGTCAGCATGTTGGAGCTGCGTGTGTGTGGGTGGCGTGCTGACGCTGCGGCCTGCGGGCCTGACAGGCGGCGGGTGGCTGAAGATGCAGACAGATGCAGGGGTGTCGCGGGGCCGCGAGGTCCTGATGATGGGCCGAGATGGGATGATGTGTGCGGCGGTCAGCAGCTTAGCAGCAGCCGTCGGGGACAGTCTTGTTTGTACTCCGATAATGCATAGTGCTGGACACCTTGTGCTGCGCGACGGTGATGACATTTTTGTGCTGTTGTGCTGTGCTACTTATTACTGGGCGACAAATCTACTGTTGCACATCGGGACCGACTGCGGGGCTCTGCTGAGAAGACCCGAGTCGTGACCAGCTCCCAGATCTGCTTGGCCAGCTTGGCAGGACAGAGGCCAAGATTTCCAAGAGCTCCCAAGAGCCCCCAAGAGCCGTCCAAGACGGCCAAGCAGGCCAAGCAGGCCAAGCAGGCCAAGCAACTGATCAAGCTTCGGGCCCAAGACCCCAAGACCTCCCAAGACAATCCGGCTCGCCCATCACATGGGGTCGAAAAGCTTGACTCTGACTGCGGCGGCGCAGCAACGACGACAGTGGATGTCGCCCTCATCAATCGCCCCATCGTCTGCGGATCTTCACTCACCGTCCTCGATGGCCATGGCTGATGGAGCGCGACAGGGCGTCAATGGTGCCAGCGTCGAAAACAAGGAAACGGGTCCGAGGTGGTCGACTGACTTAAAATCCTGGGTTAGCAGAGTCGCTTTTGTGGCTGCCGCGACGGCCAGTCATTGGTGTCCGGACTGCCCAGCAACGTCATCCTCGCGCTCTAGCGTCACGGTGTTGTTGCTGACAGGACGTCGAGAATCGGCATGTTCTCGAGTCTACAGGCGGACTAGACTATTTATTCCTTGGAATCGGTGCAGACAAAAACGGTGGACTTGCAAGGCCAGATGCAAAATTACGTGCGGCATGCACGGTAATTCTCCGTCCAGGGGTGACAGAGGGAGGAAAGCAGCAGATCAGGATCAACAGCAAGGACGGGACGGCTCTATGCTGACCTAGTGTTGCAGTGCAGGTGCAGCTCGAGATGACCTGGAGCTATTATTTCCACTCTTGTGCAGCTGTATAGGTAGACCCCAAGACCGACCTAGGCCCCCGTGGACAGAATTAGAGCCGTGCAGCCAGACGAGAGGCCATCATGGCTCGCCAACAGGCCGCGGCACAGCATCACTTAATTTGGAACACGGTACGCCGAAGGAGAGGGAATGCTGCAAATGGAAGGGGGCGGTCATCATTCCGTAGGGCCATCGCCCCTCCACGGTGCCTGGGTCTAAGGCCGGGAGGCAAGGCATACTCTGAACCCTATCTGTCGGCGATGGGCAGTGCAGTGGTGGGCGTTGATGTTGATGATACTGTGATGTGGCCAAGTTCTGATATGCGCCTTCGCTAGTCTACTCGACCGGAGGGGGGGGCTCATCCGTTTGCATTCGTCGGGCGTTACGCACACCGTCAGAATCGTCCAAGGGGCTCCGTTCTGGCCACTCGTGCCCTTTGGCGCCGCCCCAGGCGATCCCCAAAACCCACAGGTGAGTTCCCTGCAACTCTGAGTCGCCGCCAATCTTAACTCTCAGGCACTAAGTCTCGGTCGATACCTGTGACGCCACGTCAAATGTATGGGCCGGACAAGTCACTCCAGCCTCCCCTGGCGGGAGGCCCATTCTCGAACCCACCCCGGCTTTGATTGAGGTGGCAGTCGAGGTACGCAGTGCACGCCAATACGCAGGGCCAAACTTGGAGGGATACGCAGGGTCGACCGCTCAGGAACCGTCAAAAGAAACGCCAGCCAGCCTCTCGGTGATCGCCTCTGCCCTTCTGTTTCCCTTTTTCCCATCCTTTCTCTCCACATCTCTGTCTTGGCTTCCCACCTGTCATCCACCACCAGGACTGACCGATCGAGTTGACTATCTCACTACTGCCAGCCAGTCAGCCAACTCGTGGTGTTTGCGCCGTGACTCCTCCGGGCCTACAGGATACAGTCATTCTCCGTATCGATCGGGCAATACGACGCTCTTCATCAAATACCGTTGAATACCAGACGACGGCCACCCGAAACAGCCACGTCCAGCCCGAGCAGCAAGCTTCCGCGGCAACAGCCTGAACTCTAAAATAATCCTCACACGGGCGAATATTGACCACGACCAGTCGACCAAGCAGGCAATAATAACATAGACAACGTCTTCCATCACGGCCAGAGCACCCGACGGACACGATTGATACCGGTTTGACGGTCGATTTCCCCACCACTCAGCCCCCAACGCATCGCCCGCAGCGACAGCAGCAGCATCTCCAGGTCCAACAAGCCGCCAAGAGAACGCCTTGCCCTTTGACCTCGCCCTGGTGCTTGATTCTCACCGTCACCCGCATCGAGGGCCACTTGTTCCTTTACTGGTTGTGACGGGGCACCTCAAGCGAACAATCCAGGCGACCGAAGCGAAATTCCAGTTCGCTGCTCCGAGATTCAAATTACGGCATCCGAACATACGCGGCTGGATTGCTCGAAAGGGGCAACTTCCGTAGCGCACGGCACCCTCCAGTACGACGACACCTGCGGCACAACCCAACACCATCAAGGCCGCCTTCACGACAGCCCGTCGTCATCGTCGCCGTCATGAGTGACTTCAAGTGTAAGTGCAACCTTGCTTCTTTTCCCGGCATCTTGAGACATCACACCCCATAGAGCACAGCACACCACAAGCACACCACAGCAAGTCGCCGTGCCTTTCAAACAGGGAGACGGAACGGTCACAAAGTGCCAAGCGGAAAAGTGGCCCGCCAGAGTCCCCAAGTTCACGGCCTGTCCTGTGCACGGCACCACCTGCACGGTTGGGCCATCGCCTCCCTCTCCTTCTGTCCCCACCAAGCAACAACCGCAAGGAACATAACAAATCTGACCACCCACCCCTGCTTCATCTGTTCGCTCGTCCACTGGCCTTGCATTGCGTTGCGCCAAACTCTCTCACGCCGCGCTATTTTTCAAATCTCTGCACTGCACTGCACCGCGCTTGGAATCACCTCGCTTTCCGCTTCGCAATTCTGCCTTTTCGGGGTTGCATTCCTGTCCTGCCCCCTTCCTTTACCGACCAGACAGACCCCATTGGCCGCTTTTCACCTTACACCACATTGCCTTATTCGTACACATCTGTGCAAGCCCATCCATCGTCGATCGGCGTCATCTTCCTTCGTGTCCCTCTTTCGCTTACCTTTCCGAGCCGATTGATTGCCTTTTCAATAATACCATGCCCAATTGAATCAGTCCTCCGCCTGTCCCTAGAAACCACCCACCACCATCACCACCACTGTCATTTCTGCTGCCGTCCTCTGCACCTGTTGTAACACAGCGTGACACCCGCTCCTTGTACTCTTGCAGCACACCGCCGTCCACGAGGCCCACCGGCGGGGTATACGACACTGACTCGGCGCTAACATGGAACGTCCAGTCAATGCCTTCCAAATCAAACGACAGGCGCATGCAGTGAGCCGCAGTGACGCTGGTTTCAACCCTTTCGGTCACATCTGGAACAACAAGGATCGCCGCCAAACGTGGGACGGCGAGGCCCAGCGACGTATCAATCCTGAGGATGATGACGTCGAGGCAGGCTCGCCCATAGAACACTCGCAGACCGCGCCGACAGGGGCATACGGGGCCTTCGGCCACGGTGCAGATGGGAGGACAAGCAAGGATGGCGGGGCAGATCTTGCCGGCCCGGGTCGAGAACGGGAAAGGCCCGACAGCTCTGGCGATACTGTCGTCAACTCCCAGGCCCCGGGCTCTGATTTCACCGCCGTCGACACCGGAGCCCAAATGCGCAACCGGGCGAGACTCGAGAAGGAGCCCGTCGACTCACCCGACGACGAGCCCGCCGACGAGCCGAAGAAGAAGAAGGAGCACCGCATGTTCAAGAACGTCCAGCCCAAGGAGCCCTTCACCGTGGGGAACCAGATCCAGCGCACCTTGTTGAGCTCATGGATCAACGTTCTGCTGATAGCCGCGCCAGTGGGCATCGTCCTGGGTGCCCTTCCCAATATGAACCCGATCGCAATCTTCGTCGTTAACTTCATCGCCATCATCCCCCTTGCCGCCCTCCTGGGCTTTGCTACCGAGGAGATTGCTCTGCGTACTGGTGAGACCCTGGGTGGCCTCCTGAACGCTTCTTTCGGGTATGTCTTCCAGATCGCCGCTGCCACGTATGAATACTGACCTGGGCAGAAACGCTGTCGAGCTTATTGTGGCCATCATGGCGCTGGTCAAGGATGAGGTCGTCATTGTGCAGACCTCACTCATCGGCAGTATCTTGTCCAATTTGCTGCTCGTCATGGGCATGTGCTTCTTCTTCGGTGGTCTCCGCAGGCAAGAGCAGTTCTTCAACATGACAGTCGCCCAGACCGCCGCCAGTCTCCTGGCTCTCGCCATCGCGGGTATCATCATCCCTACAGTCTTCGACAAGGAAACCGACCTCCCGACCGCATCGACAGCCGCGCTTTCCCGAGGCACAGCAGTCATTCTGCTGTTTGTTTACGCGGGTTACTTGTACTTCCAGCTCAAGACCCACCATTCAGTCTTCTCTGAGGAGAGCCAGAAGGTGCCCATGCGGCCTAAGAAGAACGACCTGGGCCCTGCGGCTATCAAGAAGGGACTGATTGGTCCGGCAGGACTCGTTGGGATGCCCGGCCACAACGAGGAGAGTGGCAGCAACAACAAGAAACTCCAGCAGATGCTCAACGCGGACCCAAGTATCGACGAGGAGGAAGGTGACGAGGAGGAGCCCCAGCTCTCTTTCGGCGTCGCCATGGGCACTCTGATTGGGTCCACGGTCCTCATTGCCTTCTGTGCCGAGTTCTTGGTCGACAGCATTAACTACGTGACGACCCAGGGTGGCATCAGCGAGGAGTTCCTAGGTCTGATCCTGCTTCCCATTGTCGGAAACGCAGCCGAGCACGCCACTGCTGTCACGGTCGCTATCAAGGACAAGATGGACCTCGCCATCGGAGTTGCTGTCGGCTCGAGCATGCAGGTTGCGCTCTTCCTGATCCCGCTCCTCGTTATTATCGGATGGGGCATGGGAATCGAGGAAATGGGGTTGAGCTTCGACGTCTTCCAGGTCGCAGTGCTGTTCGTGTCGGTACTCTTGGTCAACTACCTGATCGGCGACGGCAAGAGCCACTGGCTGGAAGGCATGCTCCTGATGTGCCTTTACGTAATCATCGCAGTCTGCTCGTGGTGTAAGTCTCAGGCTATCTCTCTACGAAAGACCTCCATACTGATTTTCGTTAGACTACCCCGCACGATGCCGCGTAGACGTTCTCTCGCGAACAAGTTGCCTGTCTGACCAGCAAGTGCAAACGATCCAATAGAAAAAAAGTCAAAAAAGGTCAAAATAAAAATACCTGTACATGTGTCGATATAAAATGTATACAATAATGCACTCAGCACCCAGCTTTGCACTTTTAACGACCTCGAAAACCACAAACTTCCAGAGCTTGCGGCACGTTTCGGTAGCGGAGTCTATACCCCTAGGGCGGAGAGCGACAGTTGAGCAATCGCAATGAACTACCACATATCGGGCGTTGGAGGCAGCAATGATCCTTTCTATCTTAACGACAATACGTTCCGTTCGATTTTCCCCCGTGGTATTGGGGTCCGAGAGCCCTTTACCTATGACATTCTACTTCTCACTGTTCATTCAGCGGTTTCTTTTATATCTTGTTCTTCTAACACACTTTTTTGATTCAATTCTTCTAGAGGGGTGAGAGTTTGAGCCCGATGGCCTTGATTTTTGTGGTGTTGATCAGAGCGAGGACTTTCAGTCCAGGAAACGGAGATAGGATAAGGATCGAGGGCTTTTGTGCCCTGAGGGAGGAGAGACGGAGGGACATCGAGTGTCTGTCGATGGAAGAGAGAATAAAAGACAGATTCCTGACGAAACACTACTTCAAGATTGCCAAGTGTGACTGTGCAACCATGACCTCTGTGATAACCCTATGAAGTGATAGAGAAATGTAGCGTAGGAAGGTCTGGACCACACCTCGCGCGGATACCGAATGTGTGCCAAAACCTAGAAGTATAAGAAGGGGCTGAGAGGACTCTACCTACAGTGTCTTGCTTAGATTGTCTGCAAGAGACAAGAGGTTATTTACCAGTAGAATATTCTGACATAATCTGTCATTTCATCGTTACTAGCCCATTATATTGCCTCCGTAGATATGTCAAGGTGATCCATATTGTGACCCCAGATGCCTGACCAAGAGAATATACACTAGTTTCGATGTGGAAGACGCGGATTGTTGTGTGAACATTGTTTCGCAACTGAAAGCCGCCCTCGAGATTTTCTGGTCAAGCCATTTTCTCCAGGGAAAAAAAAAAGAGAAAGAAAGTTTGGGAGGGGGGGGGGGAGAAAGGGGCCATCTTGTTGAACGACGGGATGGGTTTTCCTTTCCCAAAACCTTTCCCAAAACCTTTCCCAACCTTCCGCCTACCTCAACAGCCTTTGGCATTTGCCGCCTTGAGCTGTCATCACGAGAGATTACCATGATTCAGAGGCCTGTGGGCTGATATCAGATGCGAGAGCCCCGAGGCCTCTCCAATCCAAACACGCCACTTAGTTGTAAACGGTAGCTGTGCCTAATATGTCACGTACGATCATACCCATTGGAATACACGGGATCCCGTCCGCTCTCCCATAGGTAAGCCAGTGACATCTAAGGATATTCTTTAGATATGTGAGGGCCGGATTAGTAGTTGAGTCGGTGACGATCAGCGAATACCCGGTGTTGCACGTTTTTTTGTTGATGCCTTTTTGGACCCGCCGGCCCACTACTTGGTTGATAACTCTAGAATTTCCTCAATATGTACTTGCCAGCGGATTACCGGCAGGAGACCGAAAACCACAGCTTTCAGGTCCCTAGGTGTAACTCCATAGTTATTGGGTGACAAGGTCAGTTGTCTTGATCTCCAACATTGCAAAACATCTTTCAGGCATATGCGAGGATGGGGTTTCGGTGTTTGTGCTACTATGTTTTTGAGTTCCGTCGGACAGCATTACTGCCTGTCGGCCTTGATTACATTGTAGTTGACCGCCTAAGTTGGCCAGGGAATCTGGACTAATACACGTTTGTCTCTTATGGAGAACACTGACATGATGAAGAACGACTTGGTCCCCGCTGATCACGCGTCTACAGTAACAGTAGCAGCCACCGTCCATTACCTCTTGCCACCCTTCGACGGCCGGGCGTTCTTGGCCTTCTTGAGCGCCTCGACCTTGCGCGACTTCTTGATGTCGTCCCTGCTCTTGATCTCGCGCCTGCTGCCCGCGCCGTCCTTGAACTTGCCGATCCTCTTCTCCCTGGCCTCGGCGACCCTCTTCTTGCGCTCGAGGTAGTCGTCGCGGTACTTGTCCGCCTCCTTCGGCGCCTTCTCCTGCTTGTGCTTGAAGTGGCGCTGCCCGCCGCCGGGCCCGTCGCCGCCGGGCCCGCTGTCGTTCGCCAGCCGCGCCAGCCCGCTCTTCTCCATCTCGCCCACGCCGGGCAGCCGGCCCAGGCGGTGCTCGCGGCGCCAGCGGTCGAAGCGGCCCGACTGGAACGACGCGGCGATCTTGACGCCCGATTCGCCGCGAATCATGCGCGTCTTGGCGCCCTTGGACCCGTCCGCGTCGTTGGCCGTCGACACGTACTTGCTCTGCTTCTTGTCCCAGCGCATCTTGGCCCGCGCCGGCTCGCCGAACGACTTGGCCCCGTCGTCGTTGGTCAGGTCCATCGTCACGTCACGCGCTGCCTGCACGAACGACGCCCCGCCGTTGTTGACGCTGTATCCCTTTTCTTCGTTTGCGTTGATCGTGCGTGGCGTGTACGACATGAAGAACTCCGAGTCCTTGTAGGACTTCTTCTTGTCGTTGTTAGGTGCGTTGTTGTTGTTGTTGTTGTCAGTGGGGTAAACCACGTCGTGGTTGAAGGCGCCATCCTCCTCATCTTCGGATTGAGAATCGTCGCCATCTTCGCTCGCCACAGACTCCTCGTCCTCATCGCTCTCTCGTGCCCGTGCTGATGGTGCGTCGGCCATGTCAACATCTTCAGTCGCTTCCTCCGCTTCGCCCTTCTTCTCCACTCGATTCTTTGGTACGATTGTGGCCCGGATTTTCCTCATGACTTCCGCTCCGGGGTTGGTTGCGGTCTTTTTGCCCATATTGATCTCAAAAATAGTCTCCTTTGGGGTCCATTTGCTGATCCTAGCCAGCATATCATTACGCGCATTTTCAACCTCATCATCAAACTCTCCAAACAACGGGTGCAGTTGGTTCCATCCATCTGATACGACAACCTCTTTTGCTCTCTTTGCGCTCTGACTTGATGCCGGGTTTTTGGTCCTCGTGTAGAGCTTCTCTGCTTTTGCGGCAACACTCCGCAGTGCTTTGACGTCCTCGTTTTGTTTCAAGAGCTTATTGAGCCACTCGACTTGCGCCTCGATCTCTGAGCGCTGCAGAGTACCGACCACCATATCGGTCTTGTACGATGGCGAGCTGCCGCCTTCTCGACCCAGTATAAGCTTCCTGCCCAGGAATAGTTGCAAGTCGATCAGATAGGGAGCATCAGAGTCTTGCATAATGCTGTAACTCCAACCCTCCTTGTCCGCTCGAGCAGTTCTTCCAACTCGATGAACAAACACCTTCGGCTGAGGAGGGAAGTCGTAGTTGATTACGTTTGCCAGCACCGGAATATCGACACCGCGCGCCGCCACATCTGTGACCACAAGTATGTTGGTCCTTCCACGGCGGAAATTGTCGACGTGGACTTTTCGCGCAGTCTGGTCCAAGGATCCATACACGTATGACACTGCGAATCCCTGCTCGCGCAGAAGGGCGGCCACATACTCGACGTGATGCTTGGTGGCCACAAATACGATCGTTGAGTGCTCCGTCGGCTTCTCCGGGTTGGACTCATCCTGCCCTCGCTTCCTCTTCTTTGAATCTCGATCCGAGTCTTGCGGAGGGCCTTCCGGCTCACCTGTCGGCACCTTGATAACGTCGTGTAGAATGTGAAGAAGGGCAGCCTCCTTCTCCGCAGCCTTCACAGAGAAAAATGCGCTTTCCAGCTTCGGCGAAATCTTGGTCTCCGCGTCCAGTCTCACCAAGCTCGGATCTTGTAGGCCAGCGCGGGCGAATTCCACGAGCGATGCAGGGAGTGTTGCGGAGAACAGCAGGGTCTGCCTCGACGGTGGCAGGGCATGTAGAATCTCTGCGAGCTGTGTCCCGAAACCCATCTCGAACAGCCGATCTGCTTCGTCGAAGACAACGTACTTTATCGAGGACAGGTTCAGCGACATCTCCACCTTCAGATGCAGGAATCGACCGGGCGTCGCGATTACGATATCCGGGTTCGTCGTCATGGAAGCGAATTGCTCTTCCAAGCTGTCACCACCCACAAGCAAGACACACTTCAAATCTGTGCCTTTCCCAAACTCTTTCACCACCTTGAGTGTCTGCAGTGCAAGTTCTCGAGAAGGCGACATGATCAGGGCTCGGGCGCCGACTTGAGCACTGTGCGCTTTCAGTCTCTCAATCATGGGTATGACGAAAGCCGCGGTCTTGCCGGATCCCGTCCTTGCCATGCCCACCACATCTCTCCGTTGAAGTATAAGAGGTATTGATTTTCGCTGAATTGGAGTCGCCTGTTTGAAACCTTTGCGAAGGATAGCCGAGAGAAGTTTTGCATTCAATCCTGCTTCTTGTCAGTAGAGCTCGACGTGCTCTAATATCTCCTGCGGAAGCTGTGCATACCCATGGACTGGAAACCGCCTCCTTTTTGGCCGGTTCCCTTGGTCTGGTGTGCGGCTTTCCGATATGAGGCTGCTTGCTTGAGGGCGATGAAGGCCTCGTCGCCGTCGTCTTGGTTCGCATCGTCAAGGAAATCGAAGTCGGTGTCTGCCGGCGCCTGGGTTTTTTGGTTTACTTCGTCGGTGTATAGCGAATCGAAGATGTCGACCTCGCCATCTGAAGGCGTTGGTGACGCGGCGCGAGGCATGCTGAAAGATTGCGCCAAAAATGTACCTGAAGGTTGTTACTTACGACGAAACTCTTCCTTCCTCTTCCCAAGCCTCAAGGATTCCGAAATTTTGGGAGAGATGGGCTTATCGATAAAGACCCTGGAAGTCCTAGTCCCCTGGTGGGGGCTTACCCACTTTAAGGTAGCTAGGTATCGCGCTTTCCTGCAGCAGACCCCTGTTGGCTGTGGCACTCGACAACCGCTTTCGAGACGAATTCAGCTTGCCTTGCGACAACCTTTCCATTTGTCCAATTCAACCCGGTAAGAAGCTCAAAAGCCAGCAGCCAAAATGGCATCCACAGATGAACAGCCTGTTGATGACAGAGATGCCTTGGACATCCTCGATGCCGAGGGCAAGGAGTGGGAGAAGGCAAGTGGCCCCGAGATCTTACCCGTCGCCCAGACAGACTGACTAACGCCCACGTCTTCCCACCCCTATAGGATGCCGAGATCGATCGCATCCTCAAAGCCTTCCGGCTCGACGCCTACGCCGTGCTGGACCTCAAGCCAGGCGTGCCGGAGTCGGACATCAAGATCACGTACCGCAAGAAGTCGCTGCTCATCCACCCGGACAAGACCAAGAACCCGCGGGCGCCGGACGCCTTCGACCGGCTGAAGAAGGCGCAGACGGAGCTGATGGACGAGAAGCACCGGGCGCAGCTGGACGAGGCGATCGCGGACGCGCGCATGCTGCTGATCCGCGAGAACAAGTGGACGGTGGACTCGCCCGAGGTGAAGGAGCCGGACGAGGCGTTCCACCGCAAGTGGGCCGAGAAGACGGTGCGGGTGCTCGTCGACAACGAGCAGCGGCGGCGGCGCCAGATGAAGGGCCAGATGCAGGAGGAGGGCCGGCAGCAGCGCCGCGAGGACGAGGAGCTGGACGAGCGCAAGCGCAAGAGGCAGCACGAGCAGGACTGGGAGGCCACCAGGGAGGTGCGCATCGACTCGTGGAGGCAGTTCCAGAAGGGCAAGACGGGCGCCGGCGGCGAGCCATCCAAGAAGAAGAAGAAGATGAAGCCTATCGGGTAAAAGGGTTTCATCAAGGTCTTGTGGCGTTATGGTGTATTGCTTACGGGACAGACTCCACGGCTTGACTTCCATCTTGAGAGGCACAGATACAGATGCGGTTCCCTTTTACAACTTTCTTCTTTTGGGAGCCTCCAGACCTGCGGGTTTCGACACAGCCAGATTTACTGGAACTCTGCCAAAGACTTGTCTATCCTTTTACTATTTACTCATGAATCACATCGTTTCAAACGAGGTTTGCACGATCCGTCCTCAGTGCCTAGAGAGGCACAGCTTGCGTCTTGCTGACCAATATGGGACAGTTCGCCTCGTCGGCTCCCGCACAAGTCTCCAGCACACGTTGAGAACGCAGGTGAGCGATCAGCAAGATCGTCCTGAATCATGCCCCCACGTGTCACATCTCCACCGTGAATGCTACCTTCTATCCTCTCAAGGTTTCGGCGGGTTTTTCTTTTTATACTGGATGAAGCGGCCCAGGTTTAGAACGGCCTCATCTGCACGGAATCTCAGCTCAGCTGTTGCGCCCCTCTTGTCAATCGTCTTTGCCACAGCCTTGGCCTTGGGAAGGATGTCCTCGAGGTGCTTCAGGAAGTTGTCGTTCCAGAACACCTCCTTGTCGCACGCGTGGGTTTCATTGCCGTAGACATCCATGACCTGGTTCAGAGCCTCCACCGCATCCGCGGCTGGCGTGTCCGGCAGCGCGTTGAGGATGGTGACCAGGAAGATGCCCACCTCGCGGTTGAGGCTGATGGGTGCAGGATCCTGGGCAAGCTGACCCAGCACGCCGACGCACTTGACTCCGAGGGCTTGGAATGGGTCGGCTTCTTCTTGGCTGGCCTGGTCTTCCGCTTTCGCGGGCAAGCCCTTAGAGGCTTTGTAGAGAGCGATGAATTTCCGGTGCTCGTCGCCTACGAGAGGCGTCGACCCTTGTAGAGTGCGGGAGACGGCCCATGCGATGCTGGTGACAAGGGAAGCTAAGGAGATATCTGCTGTGTCCGTCGCGAGTACGGGAGCGATGACGTTGGACCAGACTCGCTTGGCTGCAGGCGTCCAAGCCTTCAGAATGCCGGCATTGCCAGTCTCCGAATAGTCGAAACAAGATAATGTCCACGATATGTTGTTGAGAGCGGAGAATGCCTCACTCTGAATCGCCACGGCTTCGTCGGACGCAGGTGCCAGGTTGGCCATGCGGATGATGTGTGGTACCGCTTTCGTCATAAACTCCTTGAGCGTCGGTAAGTCATCGATCCCGCTGTCGTCCTCGGCATCGTCGTCTCCCCCCGTGACGAGGTCCAGGTCTGCTTCCATCGCGTCGTCATCCATCTCGTCGTCTTCTCCACCCTCGACTCCGTCAGCCTCCATGGGATCTGCAGCGTCTCCATTTTCATCTTCGCCTTCTTGCTTCACTTTGTCGTCGTCGTCCTCTTCCATTGCCTCGTCGTCCTCGATCCCATTCCACTCCTCCTTGTCCTTGTTGCCCTTAGCCACAGTCCCCTGCAGATCCGTTGCGATAGAGGCCAGAATTTCCAGTGCAAGTGACACAGCCTCAGGAGAGACTCCACCAATTTGGTTTGTCTTAGGGTCCTGCCTCGTCCGTTCCAGCACACGAGACAAACTCGGTATTAGTTGTGCATCTGTGGCACCATCCTGACCAGGGCTTGCGTCGTGCCACTCGAGTGATGAGAAGATGTTGTGCAGGACACCGCAGGAATACACTGACTTGATGTCGATACCCTCTTTGAACTTCGTCAGGGTCCTGAAACAACCCGATGGATCAGCGAGCACGAGCTGCGATACTTTGAGGTTGTCCTCGGACAGCGACATCAGACAGCTGAGAGCTTCGGTAGAGGTCTCATATGGCGTTGAAGTATGAGTGACAAGGAAGCATAGGAATGGTAGGATCTGTGGATTAGAGGCTATGGCGTCCAGAATCTCGTCCCGAGCTGTAGCCAGGGCGTTGATCAAGGCAATAAGGGCTGTCGTGATATTCCACACGACCTGTTGCTGAGCCTTGGGTGCCTTGGCGAAAGATGACTCTGTAACTGTTTGGACCACCTGGAAACCTGTCAGATAACAGCTTGGGCAAGAAGGGAATTTTTGTAAAGTGGGATACTTGCATTCTTGCCAGCATGCTCTATGGCAGACAGCACATCAAGACGGAACAGGTGAACGCAGAAATCGCTCTCTTCCTCTGAAGCGATCACACGCAATATCTCCCATCCAGCAGCCCTGCTGTCCAGGCTTGCATCTGTGAGGGTCTCGGTGAGGACGATGGGAACGATCTGCTCCCGCAGGAGGAGCTTGCGGCACTTTGCATCCTGGACAATGTTGGCGACAGCGCCAGCAGCTGCTGATCGAGCGCTGGGGTCAACGCTGCGGAGATCATTTATGACGGGGAGAATTCGCTTCTCTCTGAGGGCAGCAAGCTCAGGATCGGTTGGGGCCTTGACTGGCTTTATGGCGGCAGATATGGGGTCTGCGCGATGAGCATGAGCTCTGTTTCTCCGTGATTTGCCCATATTTTTCTGGCTGTTGCTTCCTCTGTGTCAGGCAAGGAGTGTGGTCACTTGAACCAGCTTATTCCAATTAAGCTGCTGGGCGAATAGCCAACATGCAGGATTGATTGATTTATTAGATGGGACTGATGGGCGTCGATAAACTTTTGTCGAGCTCCAAATTTTCTCGACATCCAGTTCTGAATCCGATTGGAGATTTTACCATCTGGCTGGGTCAGGCAAGCAAGCTCTTCTGAGGGACCCCACACCGGGACTGATCTGCAGTGAGCATGCAGGGTAGAGGTCTAAGGGCCCGTGGGGCAGGTGGTTAGTCGGCACCCACGACAGGGGTGCAGGGACAGGCTGTCTTGAGTCCGGCTAGCCTGGCCCTCGATCATCTCGGGCGGAATATGCCATTGAATTAGTCTGTCAGCTACCCATGCATTGCCTTCCCACCCCCTCTGCCCCCCTCCCAATTCATCCCATCTCCGTCCGCCCCAAATGGCAACGTGGTTACAATTCAGATCTCCATAACCTTCGAACGCCTGGAGAAATCAAGCCGTGCACTTGCGTTCTCCAAGGCTGACTTCTCCGATTCCCATTTGTGGTGGTATCTTCTCGTTGATGTGCCGTCGTGCCCCTTCTGCCTCGTCCATCCTCCGATCGAACGACTCGGCCGCGTCCACATCAGCCCGCTCTCTACCCAACCCAGACAGTGACGTGTCCCCCGAGACTGGGCAAGCAGACGCCTCACGCCAGACATGACGTGAAGTCCCAGCCTACGTCCCCAAGGCAAGACACTGTCGTACACTCCCGGGCCCGCGCACACCCAGTCGCATCCCGCCCGTGCTCCTCGAGCGGCTGGGGCAATGCCAGCCACCGCCGACCCGGAGCTTGGGGTCCACAAGAAAGACGATGACTTGTTTGTCAAGGGCGGCAAGAAGAGGACCTCGTCAATCGGGTGGAAATCCGCGCCTCGTGTAGCTCCCCGGAAGACGTTCAAACGCCTTGGCCTCCTGGTCTTGATCGCCGCTGCCGCCTACCTCTTCATCCACAACATCCCCACCGACGTGGGCCCACGACGTACCGGCCGCCCCAACTATCCGATCGCGAAAGCCCCATCTGAGGCTGCTCCGAAGCCTCAAGCCCCCAGCGCAATCGACACGGTCGACGAGGACGAAAGCGAGGCCGGGCCTCCTGACCGCGATTATGATGGACCGGTCAGGTTTATGGAGCTCGCAGAGACTCTGCACGCAATAAGTGGGACTCATGGAAGCTCGACGCTTAACAAGAATGTCTTGTTTGCCGCGTCAAGCCTGAGAAGCGCCGGCTCACTACTACCCCTGGCTTGCAAGATGGGCAGGGAGTTGAGAGCTTATGTCCATTTCGCGTTGCTGAGCAGAAACGACATAAAAATTGAGGAGCTGCGGGCTGTCAACGGTATCGGCAAGAGCTGTGAGATCATATTTCACGGTAGGAGCACTCTGTCTATCACCAGGAACTGGGCTGGGTTTTTGACATGACCGCAGATGCGCGCGCTGAATTCCCCAGCATTTCTTCTGACGAGAGATTCGCAAAGTCCGTCGAACGAGCACTGTACCACATCAACAACTACATGCACCCTCAAGCAATTATTGTCGATTCTTCTGAGGCGGAAGAACCGCTGCTACTCAAGTCATTGCAGAAACAAGCGAAAAAGATGGAAATAGGTCAAGCTATTGTGGAGCTGCCCGGGCGCGCAGTAGATCGCCTCTCTTGGATGTCGAAACTAGACGCGCAATCGCTGTCGCATTGGAACCGGTTCAGCGTAGATATTTTAGTCCATGCGCATGCAGGAGCATCGGGGAGTCTTATCAGACTGCTGAAGTCTCTGCGAGCGGCCGACTACACTGCGAGCGCCGTGCCCCATCTGACTATCGAACTTCCGGAGGAGATCGACCCGCCGACCGCTCAGTTCCTACAGACATTCCACTGGCCACCTCGCAGAGCCTCCAATCCCGCGATTGCAAACCAGCTGACTCTCAGACATCGGATAACAAGGCGCGGTGACACGGAAGAGGAGAGCTCGGTCCGGTTTCTCGAGGGGTTCTGGCCTTTGAACACAGGCCTCTCCCATGTCCTGGTTCTATCTCCCCAAGTCGAGCTATCTCCCAACTACTTCCATTATCTGAAGTTGGCCCTCTTAGAATACCGGTACTCGGGCCCTGCAATCTATCAAGCGTGGGACAAGAGAGTGTTTAGCTTAAGTCTTGACCTTCCCAGCAAGATCCTCGATGGTAGAGCACCGTTTGTGCCGCCGACGGGACAGGTTGGCAGACCTGACGGACCCGAGCTCGGTGCCGCGAGTTCCAGCCATACGACTTCATTCCTCTGGCAGGCGCCAAACAGCAACGCGGCACTCTTTCTGGGGGAGAGGTGGGCTGAGCTGCACGGATTCGTCTCGCAGCTGTTGGAAGCGCAACACGGTTTCCAAAGCACACCAGCTCTCCTGGCCGAGAAGTCAGTCAGCAAGGACTATCCATCGTGGCTGGAGCATGCCCTCCGTCTTTGTCGCGCTCGCGGGTACATGACTGTCTACCCGGGGGCAGATCTCGCAGCGAGCCTGGCGACCACTCATGGCGAGTTGTACCAGAAACCCGAGGAGTACGAGAACGATAAGTCGAGGACGAAACACGGTGACGAGGATGAAGTCATTCTTCGACACGGTACCTTACTGGATGGTCTCCCGAATGGTGAGGGGCTGCCGCGGTTCAACGAGATGACGCTCCTCTCCTGGGACGACAACCGGATATCGCTCGAGGACCTTAACGAGGAGTCGATCAAGTACGCAGCCGGGTTCAGGCGCACTGTCGGTGGTTGTAGGACAGGTCAGGCGGCGGAGCCAGACCCGTCTGCGAAGGACTTGTACTGCATGGGCGACGATGGGGTGTAGATATTTATAGCGAGGCGCTTCTGGATTCGCCGGCCTTGGAGTTCAGGGGGAATCGAGGACATAATGGATGTGTTTTATTTGGCAAGTTGTATATACCTCTCGGGATCCGCGTGTTTCACTGTACACGAGTGTGGGATGATGAGCAGGGTCGGCTTCGGGGTTCTCAAGGTTTTGCTTGACTGGATTTCGAAAGGGCTATTTGGAGAACCCAGACCTAGCTGCTGCCTAATTCCTGGCTCATCTTGTTCACGACCAGCAGCGTTACACAGGTGGCGATGATGCTTAGGGACACGATACCCATGGTCTGGCAGCAGTTTCTGGTGTCAGGGCCACGTCGATGATTTCATTTTTTGGAGGAAGGGAAGAGCTCTGGGCGAGACTCACCAGCTGTGTTTTGATACCACTCTGTACTATCGCAGCTTTCCGGCTGTACTTATTCACCGTTTCTGCCAAGCAAACATCAGCATGTCAACGCCGTCCACTCTAACCCACCGCCTCGTGATAACAGGGAATGCAACCAAGAAAAAAAAAAGGATAAAAAAAAAGGGAAGGTGATGTGTGGTCTAGGAAGAGGGGCAGAACTCACGTATATAATTCCCCAGCCCGACGAGCAGGCAGGCGACGCTCAGGCCCCAGAAAACGAGCCCGAGGGGCTTCGCCATGCGCAGTTCGGCGGGCGAGGGCCTGGTCTTGAGGTGGAAGGACAGGACGATGGCGACGGCGACGACGGCCATGTAGACGGACAGGCGCAGGTAGCTGAGGAAGGTGCGCTCGTTGGCGCAGTGGTCGCGGGCGTCCGAGGTCTGGTTCTCGAAGAGCAAGGGGCCCAGGAAGGGCCACGCGAAGAAGGAGGCTGACGAGGACGAGCCGCCGCCTGGACTGGAGTCGCTGTGTGGGGTGGTTAACTTGGTGTCGTGTGTGTATGAAACAGTATGGGTATATAGGTATGGGTCCTTGTGTGGGACAATGTGTGAATGAGTGGGCAGCTGTTGATGTGGCAACTTACTAGTAATAGCCCGAGTCAAACAGGTCGTCGACGTCGACAGGCCGCCTGAGCTCCTTGAGGGGCGCGCAGCAGCTCACTGCGCAGAAGGTGCCGTCTTCCTCGTCGCGGATATCAGCCATGTTGAGGGTCCCAAGGAACTCGTAACTGATGGGAGTGGATATTCGATGAGATGAGGGGTCCTCCAGAGAGAGCTGGGGCGTTTAAAAATGGTCGGCTGGATAATCAAGGTTCACATGAGTGGGGATGGGGCACGTCCGGACGGCAGAGCCGCATTCTGGGGAAAAGGGTTCCTCTGAGGACGGGACTTGAGCCAGGATGGGCTTGTTCTTCCAACGACCGTTATACTTGGGTCGTCATTTGTTCAACTGGCAGGTTGATTGCGCTGTGCGTCGAGGTTATCGCGTGCTAGTGACGTCCTGGTTGGTGGGCTAAGAGGAGCCTTTCGAGGGCCTTGATAGCCGTTCCCGATAGCGGATGTCGCTCGGGTCGGCACATGCAGGCCGGTCGGTATGCGTGTGATGTGTCGCATCTACCCTTCTGACTTATTATCTTAACATCCCCATGCTCTGGATCTAGACGTCTTTCAGCCTGGGTTTCTATCTTCATTGCATGGACCATATCAGAGCTGGCTGTTGACCTCGGCGAGGCTGAGGGCGAGGAGGGGATGATGTCACCCAGCCTGCCTGTAAGTTATGAAATCCACATTTTCCCTCCCTTTTAGGACAAACAGTCCGTCGTGATAGGCCAATGGCTCTTGCCCATGGATTGCGTGATTGTGTTCCTGAGAACTGGGGCCATCAAAGTGGGAAGGGACGCGGGGGACTGGCGCAGGCGCAGGTCGGAGCGGCTGAGGGGCTGGGAGGGATTTGGCCGCCTGAGACGCGCAACATCAACCTTATTGACCTCTTCCCTGAGGACTCTGATTAGACCACTTGCTTATTGAGATCATTGGAAGCTCTTCGGTCTGTACTGCACTGTAGCCTAGGACGTCGTCGACTACGCACCACGTTCATTGCAGGCTTTCTGATTCGACACACCGACACCCCTTAGATCCTGGCCAGGTTGCTTTTCCAGTGTGCATACCGGGCTCGGCCGGGGCCGGCTTCCGATCTCTGTGCCATCTCTGTGCCATCTCTGTGCGCATCTCTACCTTCACCTTCTCATGCAGCTCAGCCTTGGACTGTTCTCACCTCGTCACCACTTCACGCGCGGCAGTCCACTGAGAGCAAGCGAGAGACGAGTGTCGCCAGAGAGAGCCCTGATACCGGGACAGATCCATGCCGTCCATGGCTAGCCGTGCGAACCGTCTTGTCGTACAGATTGCTGCCGTGCAATCGCACCTCTCCTCAAATGGCCGGCACCGGCAAGATACGGCGCCTGTCTCGTTGGTCCGTGGTCTGAACAGCCCAGACAGTGCGGTGAGATGGCAGGACAAATGACCTCACTTGGGCGGCGCATCATTGACCTTGGACAAGAGCTAACCATCTAGCGCTGCCTATGCGCTAGTTCTCACGCTGCCTATCTATCCTGATTCCCGGATTCTCAGACGACTGGACGGCGCCAGACCCCGCGGGCAAGCAAGGCAAGCCACGGCTTGCTGCGATTGCCTGGGGAGCCCCACTGCGGAAGCGAGGCGACCATGGATCTTTGTTATCCATGAATCCATGGCATTCATGGATTACGGTGTGGAGAATGGATCTTGGGTCGCCCGCTCAGTGCACGCCGATGTTTCCCAAACCGGTCCGCCCAGCTCGTGGCCCTCGTGCCCTGGGTGGCTCGAGGCGGGCCCCATGTGCTAGCCCAAGCCGCGCTTGTGTTGCTCACTGCTGTTGCTCATCCGTCTTCCGCGTCGCATTTGCGCATTCGCATTGCATTGCATTTTCCCTGCGTGCATGTGGATCTTCGTACCACAAGTCCCATTCTGCAACCCGCCTCCGATATCTTGCCTTAGCTCCTACTTTGTTGCGGGCTGTGACTTATTCTTCTCCATGTGTCATACCATGATCACCACCACCACCACCACCACCGTCCACTCCACCCTTCACGACTCATTCTCGTGCTTCCTTGACATATCGTGACCTTGGCCACTCCAATGCTGTTTGTCTGTCAGCCCTACTGGCTGTGTCAGAATCTACTTTGCCCTTTTTAGTCTTTCTGTTACCTCACCCGCTTGTTGCTCGCTGTGACTCTGACTCTGGCGCTGGTTGGCACTCATCCCACCGCTTTCTTGATTTTCAAACTACCGCCCGAGTCCTTGTTAGTGGCGAACGACCCCTCGGCGGCATAGACCTGGGCACCCCCGGTTTTTAATTTCCCACCCAAAAACAGAGATCCTTTGAGTGTCCCGTCAACTACATATCACAGATAGTACGCGACGGAGTTTCGAGGCTCAGCAGGCAGGCAAAATGGCCGGCAGCAAGCCCATTCCGACCGGCAATGATAGCAACCGGTCGAACCCACCATCCCACGCTCATGCTCATGACTTTGCGTCATCCTTGGCAGCCTCATTTCAGGCCGGCTCACCTATCGCCCATGAGGCTCTGAGGCGGGATCTCGAGGAGGACTCTGAATGCGAGGATGATCTGAACTCAACCTTCGACGATGATCTTTCAGACGAGGAGGCTCATGGCCCTGCCATGTACCGCAAGCCCAGCGCGATCGCGTATGGTACCACTCGGCCTGCTCTGGGGCCTAGGGGCGCGTCGACTATGCTCACTCATGAGGAGTGGGAGCAATCCAGGAATGAGGAACTCAGTCTCCTGAGGGATAACCACATCCTCCCGCCCAAGCATCCGGTGCCGGAGAAGGAGACGCTCTTGCGTCGAATTTACAAGAAGTTGTTCTCGACCAAGGTCCCTCTCACAGCTGAGGATGAGGAGGAGGCGCCTCTGTCGCGGGTGGTGTCTGAGACAGCGCCCTTACTGGCACAGATAAGTCAGAATGGTGAGGTCCCTCCGGCGGCGGGTGGACTGCTGAATGAGCAGTGGGAGGCCGCCGTGGCCTCGGGAAAGCTCAAGACGACATGGCAGAGAGAGGCCAAGACAATCGCAATTTACTCGAGATCTTTGATCGTAACGTTTCTCCTACAATATTCCATCAACGTCGCCAGTATCTTCGCAGTCGGCCGTATCGGTACAATCGAGCTTGGTGCAATCAGTTGTAAGTTGACATTAGTCGATCCATCCCCGGAACAGCGGCTTACACATACGCAGTGGCAACAATGACTGCCAACATCACTTGCTCCGCTCCTTTCCAGGGGTTGGCCACGAGCTTGGACACGCTCTGCGCTCAAGCCTACGGCTCGGGGCACAAGCATCTCGTAGGATTGCAGATCCAGCGGATGATCTGCTTTCTGATGCTCCTCTTCCTGCCGCTCATCATCCTCTGGATGTACTCGACGGAGTTGTTGGCCATGATGATTCCGGAATACCGCTCTGCGGAGCTAGCCGGAATGTACCTGAAGATCTACCTCCTCGGAGTCCCAGCGTTCATCGTCTTCGAAGGAGGCAAGCGTTTTGTGCAAGCCCAGGGTCTCTTCCAGGCCACTACCTACGTACTGCTACTCGCCGCGCCTCTCAACGTCTTTTTCAACTGGTTCTTCGTGTGGCATCTTGGCCTGGGCTTCGTCGGAGCGCCTATCTCGGTAGTGATTACCCAGAACCTGCTTCCGACGCTCCTTTTCCTGTATGTCTACTTCGTAGACGGAAAACAATGCTGGGGAGGGTTCAGCAAGCGCGCGTTGACAAATTGGGGTGAGTCTTCTTATTCCGTACTGGCAATCCTGTGTATGACATTATGCTAACCTCAATTAGGTCCGATGATTCGCCTCTCGATTCCCGGCATGATCATGGTCGAAGCAGAATGGTTCGCCTTCGAGATCCTGACTCTCGCAACCGGCCAGTTCGGCTCCACATACCTAGCCGCTCAGTCTATCCTCATGACGATCACTTCCACGACGTTCCAGATTCCCTTCCCCATCGCCATTGCTTCATCGACTCGAGTGGCCAACCTCATCGGCGCAGGCCTGGTCGACGCCTCAAAGACATGTGCAAAGGTGGCCTTCTGGGCCGGCTGCATTGTCGGCGTTTTCAACGTCACTATCTTATCGACCCTGCGCTACCAGCTGCCCCTGCTCTTCACTCCGGACAGCGAGGTCGTGGACCTTGTTGCGAGGACCATGCCCGTCTGCGCGGTGATGCAGTTCTTCGACTGCCTTGCCGCCATCTCGCACGGCCTGCTGCGCGGCACGGGAAAGCAGGAGTTTGGAGGCTATGCCAACCTCGTGTCGTACTACGTCGTCGCCCTGCCTCTCGCCTTTGGCACCGCCTTCGGCCTGGGGTGGAAGCTCGAGGGCCTCTGGTTCGGCGTCACCGTCGGGCTCGCCCTCGTCAGCAGCGTCGAGCTCTGGTACCTCGCCCGCTCTGACTGGGAGAAGTCGGCCAAGGAGGCCGAGCACAGGAACGCGAACGCTTGATGGAAATTCAGCGAGTGCCACGATACCCAGGGTGAAACTGCATTATTGTTGCTTCCAAAGCGGGTTTTGCTCTGTTCTCTTCCTGTCGTTAATTTTGGAAAAGGCATTATTACATTCGCTTCGGAGCAGGATCGGTGTCAGTATTACAGCGGGAAAGTATTGGCATCAGAAATTTATTGGAGTGACCACGGACAAAGAATGCATATCAGACTTATAGCTAGATTATGGGACATCTTAGACAACACACGAAGTCATTAATTATTCCTCATCTCTTCTCAGTTGGCCGGAGTTGGTCTGTGACATATCGGGATGCATATGCTCTGCCGGATCGACGTAGTCAGGTTACACGTCATACGGGTTATAAAGCGCAGATATGTCAAAAGCACTCGGTTATAAGGGAGAGACTGATTGTATGATATGCTGTTTATCAAGCGAGCGACATATCTAGATGCCTTCGGCCGACGAACAATTCCCGTACGTATGCCCACAAACTCCTCTGCAATAAGGATGACATCCGTGTGTTGGGCCCTCTTCGCAGCCAATCGTCAGGCCCTAGCCAACCATCAATAATCATTCATCCATACAAAACTTAGAAAGCCAAACTGGGAATTCAAAAAGCTGAAACTCGGTGATTGAAATCGGACACGTCTCCCTTAGTCAAGCTCCATGGGGTCCTCGCCTCCCTTCGGGACGTAGTCGTGGAACGAGCCGTCCGGCTGTCGTCGAAGCTTTCGGGCCCTCTTTCTCGGAGGACCGAAGCTGCTGTCCGTATCCGCCTCCATCTCTTGAGGCGAGGGCGGGTCCGGGAACTGCTCGACGAAGGGCTTGAAGTACTCGGCAAACGATGGAGAGCGATCCTCCTCCTCCCGGCGCATCCCAGAAGAGGCGCCCCGCGCTTGACGGAACCGGTTGTTCCGGAAGCGGTTCGGGTTCTGGTGGGGGACAGACTCGTCGTCGGCCTCCTCTGCGGCTTCGTGCGGGTCGTGTTTCTCATCTCGGGGAGAACGGTGAAAGCTGTTTCCGTTGGTCATTGGCAGCGCCACGAAAGGACGCACGAAGCGGTCCGACTGCTCCCAGTTCTTGAGCTCCTCGAGGTCCAGGATCAGTTCGTCCGTCACCCGCTGGAGGTGACCGGGGATATGGCTGTAGTATTCGTACGGGTTCACCACGTCGTCCATGTTGCGGCCCTGGACGTGGCGCATGGCCCTGACACGGTCGCGGACGGCCTCCCTCACATCGTACAGGCCGTGGGAGACGATGTGCGGTCCGAGTGTCGTGCGGCTGTAGCCGTCTCCTGACTCTGTTTGGCCGACTGGGTGTTCGCAGCCCTCGTGCGGGCAGGTGTAGTGGCCGGAGGGAAGTTTGCGCGGACCCGTGGGCCAGTATGCTGGGACGTAGCCCACCGGTCGGTCGGCCCAGAAATCGTGAAACCTGGACCCGGGCGATCTCATCCCGGCCTCGAGGATGTAATCTGCACGCCCATCTTCTGTCTCGGATGTGTAGCCGCTGTGATAAGATTCCATGGTCTCACCTGCCATGATGCCGGCAGAACCAAGGCTTGGGGGACGACCCATCTTGTCCACACGCTGTGTCGTGAAATGCAACGGAACAGGGTCGCTTCGGCTGTGAGTCGTGTCGAAGCCTGTGAATGGTGATGACAACTCAGAAGAAGGACCGTCTCCAAAATTTGCGCGCATCTTGGAGAAGGGTTGGTCGTGGTGCCTGGCGCGGGTCGGAGAAGGGGACGAGGCTGCGTTTTCGAAAGTTGTCGAGTCCTGAGGTTTCGAAGTGATTTCAGTATCACTGGGACTATT
Organism: Diaporthe citri; assembly: GCF_014595645.1. Taxonomy (NCBI): domain Eukaryota; kingdom Fungi; phylum Ascomycota; class Sordariomycetes; order Diaporthales; family Diaporthaceae; genus Diaporthe; species Diaporthe citri. Next base: position 2,722,529 of record NW_025064846.1, read on the forward strand.
CAGTTTAGTTATCGCTAGTGCCTGAAAACTGTCCAGGCGACCAAAAGTATCGGCAGACTCACTTGCTTATCTCAGCTGTGGTGGGAGTGTCTTGGTCGGGCACCGTGATGATCTCAAAGTCACCACGGGCCATGTCGGTGCTGATTCTCGCCATGGGTTAATAGCCATGATCAACTGCAGCGGTGCCTACAGGTTGTGGTATCTTACCGAGATGGATTGTCCTCTCGAGAAATTCTCGGCGGTGTAGATGATCCAAGGGATGCTTCTGCCGCTCGTCTCATACTTCTTGTTGTCCGTCTGGCTGCGGGAGTGTCTCGAGGAAGCCAACCGGCCGTAAATGGCTGCTTCAACTTTCTGGGATTGTCCGAACAGGGCCTTTGGAGTCAGAAAAGCATACACGACATCTTCTCACAGTTTTCGGACGCCTTACTGGAGAACACGACATTGCCCATGCAAGGGACTTGTCCCCTTCCTGTTCTGAATTGACGGCATCGTGACAATACTGACTTGGTGCGCTGTGATATCTGAGGGAGAGAGTCTCGGGGACGAAGAGGGTTGTGTTCATGCTTAAGATGTAGCATGTGTCTGTGCACAGACTGGTGGACCATGGTTCAATGTTATTGATGACGAAGTTTGGGACTCTTACGAGCAGTCTTCCAGGAAGGTGGTGCCTTCCACCATCGAGACTGCAGGGACTGAGTCGCTCTTGCTCTGGGGTTGGTTCGCCCTCGTCAGGCCAATCTGAAAATATGACATCAACATGGACAACTCTGTATTGCTTCAGTAACGACCTGCTGGTCTCACATGATGCCTGGTATCCGGGAATCAATGAACTCAGACCACCCTAAGTAAGGTGGCTTCTTCGACTGTATTAGAAATTACTGTATCAAGAGCGACAGAAAAAACGCTATCTATGCCCGCGACAGTTCATCTATAATGCAACACCATACTCCGACCAAATGCCGCTAAGGGACATGTAATGAGATCCTCCAGAGCATCGGAATCATCCATCGACTCGAAGCCACTTGTTCCCATTCTACAGGCAGGTTTCTGAAGTCATCAAGCATCCCTGGGCCTCTTTCTCCTTTTCAAAGTCCAAATTCGCTGAAGTCCTTGTGCCTGTCCTTCAATCTCGCTTTGTGTACTTCCAATTTGCACCATAGCTCGTCTGACACTTGGGATCCCGCGTTCCGTGGGATGGACCACTTCCCGCTTCAGGACTCGCTGTTTGGGGAGTCACGATGGCGATGCCGGTTTGTTGCTCTGTTGAAGCCAGAGGCATCTTCTGCGCGCTTCCTTCTCTCCGCGATCATCTCCTTCATTTTCTCGTAGACCCATTCACTGGCCACGTGTAAGCAGGGAGGAGACACGGGAACCGAGACGACTTTGCCAAATAGAGACGTGGCAAGGTTTTCTACGTCTCTGGCATTGCCCCAGCCCGGCACATGTGACAGTGTTTGAAAGGAGGCCTTAGTCCTTGCCGCAACCGATGGAAAACGCAAACTGCTCACACCTAACTTTCTGTCTTCCAAGAGTCGCACAAGCAACTCTTGACAACGGCTGGGAGAAAGATTCGAGAACTCGACGACTTCTGAGAAACGGCTTCCGAAGCCGGGATTAGTGGCCAGTAGATGGTTGATATCCTGGTCATATCCGGCCAGGACAACAACCATTCTATTCTTGTACTTGGGCAAAGTGACAAGGTTGACTTCGTACCTGTTAGTAACCTGCTATGGAGCCTTAAGTGTTGCATTCTGGAACACTCCACAACAAGATGGAGATCCGTAAAGGGACAAGAATGTGCTTACTAATCTCATCCACGGCCTCCTTTCCGAACCGCTTCTCTGCAAGCCGGTATGCCTCGTCGATGAAGAGAACCCTGCCCAGAGCCTTCTGGAACATTTCCTGCGTCTTGGGATCTGTTTGGCCGACATACTCGGCGATGAGCTAGCTCACTAGCAGAGCAGACTTCGACCTCTCTTGTGGCTAGAAAGCCCATGTCGAAGAATATCTGGCCCAGCTTCCGGGCAGTTGTTGTTTTCCCTGTACCTTTTTGCAAAATTGTTAACTTGTCCCTTTTTTATTTTCAAAAGCGATCCATTTGACTCACCTGGAGGGCCACGGAAGACGAAGTTGAAGGGTATCTGATCTCTAGGATCGAGTCCAATATCCTTTGATTTTTGTGCGATGCGCTGGTATGCTTGGAACTTGGCGACCAGTGCGTCAGCACCAACAAAGTCCGTAAAGTCTTCTTGGATATTGGACTGAGCCCGGTCTTGTCGATCATAATCGGGATCGAAGTCCATCTCTTTGAACTCTGTAATTAGAGACGTGCTGCTGTTGCCTTCAAGCTCATTGAGGCGGATCTGTTGGGCGGGCTTTGGCCCGGTCCAGCAAGATATCTATTTCACCCGCGTTCCCAAAGTTCTGATGGTTGCGAGAGCGACCGAGAACTTCCATGGCGACTTTCTTCGCCTCTTCAGAAGCGGTGAATCCTTGGGCCTGGAGTTTCTGATCTAGAATGCTGCGGAGCTCTTCATCCGAGAAATCTTGGAATTCGAATGCTGACGAGAGCGGGAATCTTCTTCCGAGACCAGGATTGACCCGCCGAAGCATTCTTCCATTTCGTCCTTGTAACCCAGCAGCAGTACGGCTCGATCTTCAGTGGAGGTGGCCTGAACCTCGGAAACCATGGTGTCGATCACGGCACGCGAGAAGTTGTTATGTCTGTTAGGTCGCCCGAGACCATAGGCCTCATCTATGATGAGAACCTTGCCTTGGGCAGAGTCGAGGATTTCCTTGGTCAGATTTTCTGAGTGGCCCCGCCACATCCCGATGAAGTCGTGAAAGCTTTTCACTATGACCTCCCCGTTGCTCAGTAGACCGAGCTCCGTTAGAATTCGAGCGTAGTGTTTCGCAACTGTTGTCTTGCCAGTACCAGGGTTCCCGAGGAAAACTTTGTTGAGCGAAGTCTCTACAAGAGGCTCCTCAGCCAGTTCTCGTTCATAATTCGTTTGAATACGGGCGATCAGAGCATGGACCGATTTCTTCACGGACGCAAGGTCTGTCAGATCCTGCAGGCTTCGGCCACACTGTTTTTTTTTTAAGAAAGAAATCAACTGTTTATTAGTCTGTCTGCTATTTTCTTAGCTTTCCTATTATTCCTTAGCACTAAGCTGATGCATAAATTTGCGTATGGCTTGATATATTTATTTATATTTCAGTAATAAAGAAACCTTAAAACCTGTGACGGTACGGCACTTATATACTGCTGGGTATTTCCAATTGCGATTGGAAATTACTGGTCTTTTGGCCGAGCGGTTTATTTCGCCAGCAGCAAATAGCATTCCGTCTCAAAACCCCCCCTTTCGCCCTTTATTCTTAATTACTTTTTAATGCTTTAAAGCATTTTCTAATTACTTATAATGAATAAGTAAATTTAAAGTAATATAACTTAATATAATTATACTTTTATAATGGTACGGCGCTTACATACTGCTAGGTGTATTTCCAAGGGATTGGAAATTGCTGGTCTTTTAGCCAAGCGGTTTATTTCGCCAGCAGTTTAATAAATTCATCTTAACTTCTTTATAAAGATCACTTTAATCTTTGCTATATAATTAATTACTTAATTATTAATTTAACATTATTTATATTAATAACTTTAATTTATAGCGTTATTAAAAGTAATTTTTATTAGCTTTATTTATATAATTATTATAAGGCTATTATTATTTTCTCAGCTATAAGCTATAATTATATTTAAAACCTATTATTATTATTATCATATTGTTTTTAACACTAGGTGTTTAAGCGTTTATTATTACATAAAGGGACTGGATGCATATTGCTTAAGAAGCATATATGTACAGATTAAAAACGAGACCACACTCATATCCTGCAGCTCCTTCCAGGCTGTACTGTTCTCCAATGTGGATATTGGCGGAGGTCCGAGGAGGTCGATGTGCGTCAAAAGCAGATCGTCGGCATCTTCTTGCAGCCTTCTGCTGTGGCTCAAACGATTGGCCTGGCGAAGAAGCACGCGGAGAAGCGCGTTCTGGACGTCTCGAGCGTTGGCGAAGCAGCCCCCGCCGCGGCCGCGGCCAATCCGTCTGGTGAGAATCCGCATGAAAATACCGTTGACACCTCCTTCTACGCGCATCTTGCCCTGAAACTTGGGTTGCAATTGTTGGACCAGAATCTGATGAAGCTCGCCGTCGGTGAAGTCATCTAACTTGAAAGTGAACGGAACGTGGCTCCGTAGTGACGGTGACAAGCCCATGAATGATTGCATCTGTTGGAGTGATCCCGCGAAGAGAAAGACCACCTGCCCCTGGAGCCGCTGGACCTCGTCCATGAGATAGTTGAAGGGTTTATTCGCCCCATCAGGCACCATTTTATGCGCCCCGTCGATGAAGATTACCCCTAGCATCTTTTCGCAACGCGAATCCGTGTCGCTGTCGCCGGTACTCATTTTCTTGAGTCTTCTGATGATTGCTTTACGTTCAGAAACTCCTCCGTCGGCCAGCCTTGCGCCAGTCGTTTGCTCGAATCTGAGATTGGGGACAACTCCTAGGACTGATAGAAACTGGGCATACAGCCTCGCGACAGTGGATTTGCCTGACCCCGAGCTGCCCGTGAAGACTGCGCTGAATATTTCTTGAGCTAAATTGGCGTCCTGCCGGCGAGCAGTGTCAACTAGATTCTAATCGTCATGAACTGGAATTTAGCCTCTTCCAACCCCACCAGACTCATGAGTGAATCCAGGGCAGCATTATTTTGTTGGTGCTTGGTTTTCTGTTGCTCCCATTCTTGAAAGGCGAGAAAGACAAAGACGGGCCAGGCACTTGGTTCGACGTCAAATTAGAAGCTTTTGTCTAGCGTGACGGAGTCATCATCATGAGGATTGTTATCTGTATGCGTGACTGCGTGCATTAGAAGCGTTTGCAAACTTTGGGCTGCTGGAGGTGTGGAACTCACTGATGTCTCCCGTCTCCTTCATCTCCTCCGTCGCTTGACTCTTGCAATCTGATTCAGCCTGGTGGAAAAGATTCAAACGTTCGAGTACATGACATGGGTCCGTGAAGCTCATTTGGGACCTGGCCTTGCTGATTCTCCAGCCTCGTCCCATAAGAATGGTAATGGACTTTTCCACGTCACCCGATGACCACAGTTTCTTCCCAAACGACTTGTAGGTCTGAGCCCGATTTGTGGAGGTCCAATCTGAACAGAACTTCAGAAGCTCAGAACAAAACAGGTTTGAGGGGAGGTGGTGTCTCATGACCCGGCGCAGACGTTGGGTGTTGACGATGCCTGTACGCACCTCATTCCGCTGTTCCCAATCGAGAATCTTGTCTCTGGACGCAGCCACAGTCGAGTCTCTTGTAGCTCCAATTTTTTTGAACTCTTCCTCGCTGTGTCGGTACCAGGGATAATTGGTGGACAAGAGGATCGCCACAGCTTCACCCTGCTCGCGTCTTGCCCGCACCATTTCAGAGATGCGCATCAGAACTGCTTGCTTCACCTTAGATGCAAGTGTTTGGTTCACCAAATTGCAGTCCATAATGTGGATTATCAAGGCACCGGAGTCATCTCCTTCCTTCATCTTGGGGCACTCGGCTGTTTGTTTCACTTTGACCGGATCAAGGTGTGCGGACAACACCTCCTGGTTGCGCTGCCACGCCTTTTCGCCAGCTTTGGCCTTGGAGCGGATGGCGAAGAAGTGCTCCAGAAACGTTGTAAACGATTCCCTGTTCGGCTCCCAGCCTTCGGTCGTCAGGTGCCCTCTCCAGCTCTTTCTTTATACTGCTGGTGGAATTCACAGCCGAGCTCCTCCAGTGTTTCGAGATCGAAGAAGATCATGGAGATGCCCCTCGTTGCTTTAACCGCGTTTTCAACTACCCGACTCATCCAGGCCGGCTCCAGCAAGCCAGTGCTTTCCTCTTGCATACAGAAGACTATGGTTGAGTCCTGCTTGAGCCTTGTGTTGCAGAAAGGCATGAACGATGCGCAAATGACATCACGAAGCTCTGAACAGGTCTTGTAATGCATTTCGTCCATTGGCTGTCCTGGCTCACTCTTCTTGTTTGCCCCGTTTGTTTTATCACCTGGCTGCTCAGCACCTTCAAATTCATCGTCAGCGAGCTTCGTCCCTTCGCAATCCTTGCAGTTGCAGAAGACCACTTGGTCGGGGATCGTAGCGAGGTCCCGACTGGTTTTGACATTTTGTTCCAGGAACCAATCAGGAAGCGCGTATGATTTGTGGGATGAGCTTATGGTTGAGGCTGCATCCTTGAGAGCCATTGTAGCTTCTTCGCTTCCCATGCCGCCGTTTTTGCAAAACCAATTGTCTGGTGTGCGCTGTCGATGATCGGCAAGGTAGTCGTTGAGGCTGAATGTTGACTTAGAAGGGGCAAAATCTTCGTTGTCAGATCAGGAGGCGGTGTTTGTGTTGGGTAGCCTTGGGCAGAAGCAACTTGATGGGCAAAACACGGAGGAGTGCAGTAAACGAGTGTTCGGTGCTCGTATGGCTGAAAAGAGTTGGCGTTCAAGTGTTTACTGTTCGCGGGGCCAACTAATATGCTGCAGTGTGACTCGGGCATGCATAAACAATCTGTACTGTGGCTGCCGAAAATCAGATGAAAAGAAGTGGCCCAACAGGCTGCAATTTACGCTGTAAACACTCAACAGAGTAGGCAGTAGCTGAAAGGCCCAGTGAATGCCACTTCCACTGTCCAACAGCTTTGCTTGTGCACCATCTGGCCCCGCGATGATATGTCACAGACAGGGCTAGTAGCTTTGAGGCTGCCTAAACCGTTGTGGACCCTCCCTTTGCCTGGTGCAGCTAATACGCATCCTGCAATCAATGGGCGACTTTGATGAAGTGCCGCATAACCGCGGATGGTCTGACTTAGCCTGAGTAACCTAGGTACTTGGCCGTGGAACCAGTTCTTCTTCAGATATCGTCGTTTACCCAATGGACTCAAAATTACCAAGCATTACGCTTTTCCATTTCTTCCAGAACAGTCCTTCCAATGGGATCCCCAAGAAAGACTATCTGGCACTCCCTCATCTGATATGCTCGTGACTAGCCACCCTCTCGATCCCATATATCACTACTGAGAGCTCATCCGTAGCGACGGTATCGACGTTCTCCGTCTACGCGCCGTTGCTGCAACTCATTAGCAAAGCTCCGACGTTTCGCCAACAACAACAACAACATCATCATCATCATCATCCTCCATTACGCCAACTTCGAGCGGCAATGAAACGGACTCATCGGGATGCCGGGGGCTGTCGACGGGTGCGTCGGCAGGCATTGGTGTCGGCTTGGGATTGGGCGTCGTCATCCTGGCCGCCGCCACTTTTTGGTTCTGGCGGGTGAGGCGGAAGGACATAAAGATAGTGGCGGCAGACCATCTGTCAAATGCCTACAACACTCGGGACAGTAGACCCGGCGACTCGGAGGCGAAGAGCCCCCAGGAGCTTCAAGGGCACAGTACGATACCAGAGATCGATTCGCATGCGAGGTTGCAGGAAGTCCAGTGCGGAAAAGTGGATAGAACGCAATTAGATACAGCAGACATGCTGTCAAATCCACCGGTAGAGTTAGAATAGTGAGTGATATGGATCTGTTGGGGTAAGATATCTCGGGTTAGAGTTGACAGCACTGTTGGAAAGATGGATACCTATGGACCTGGCGATCTTCGGGTATTGCAGATTATTCAATGCAGGCGAATTTTGCGAACACTCGGGAATAATGAAGACTTTCAGACTAGATTTAACACCTGTGCTTGATAAGGGCCCAAGACCATTAGTTTTTAAAAATAACATTTGAACCTGTCGCCGGTGGCAATGCTATTCAAGGACCATTGAACGTGCGAGGGCATCATCCATCTTTCACATCATGTTTCCTGCCTAGGTGATTACAGACGCACCTTGACATCATAGAACGAAAATTTTATCTTACCTACATGCATAAAACAGACTTCAGAGAAGGTTGTGATACCTATGATAGCAATTTGATTTGGTGGGATATTCTGGCTCGGACGGCTGAGCTTCGAATGAGTGTGCACTCGACATGTTATTGGCACTGGCTGCATCCGCATTTGGGGTCTCTTTGGGGTCCTGTCACATCAAAGCAAATACCCCCCCCCCCACCATTTACCACATTGTGCTGAAAGTCACTGTGGGGGAACACAGGTTCTGGAATAAACTATAAATCATCATCTGCCTGACATCTGGGTAGACACTTTGTGTTCACCCATTATATCATCCACATACCCTGAATCAATTATAATTTTCATTCAAAGTATTCTAGTCCAAGACATGGCGGAGTCAGCAAGGCTCTCAGTGACACTGTCCATGGACAAACTGAACAACTCATCTCAGCACTCATCTTTCACGTTCACAAACAACACAAATGATGGGCTGCACAGACCAGGGTCTTCTAGCCATGATACCTGGCCAATTCCTAGCCAAGTTGCATGTCAACATACCTCAAATTGCCAAGCACCCGCCTCCAGTGATTCGGGGTCGCCAGCATTGTCCCATGAAAACAGCGACATTGAAGAGTCACCAAGACGTGATCCCATCCAAAGCCCAGTCATCGGCACCATGAAGGGTCCGAGGAAGATTAGCCGTGAGAAGTTTGGCTCCGCTCAAGGATACTCTCGCGTCACAAAACTGCCACAACAGTCGAGAAACTATCAGTCTAGGAAGCTCCTCCACAAATTTCGGAATCACCCACACTTCCGATTCGAGACCGTATTTACTCGATTCGCAAGCGCCAACATGTTCAAGCTCTGGACATGGGAGATAATCAACTGCGTTCTTGCTATCGGAATGCTTGGATCAATGTACGGCATCCTCCAACGCTATGACGGCCAACGCATACCAGACTGGGGCAGCGCTATCAATCTGAGCACCTTGATTGCCTTGATGGCTACTCTGCTCCGAACGATGCTAGTCTTTGTGGTAGCGGAGATCATTGGCCAGGCAAAGTGGCAATACTTCGCTTGTAACGGACGACTTACGAAAGACCCACCTATGCGCCGGCTGATGGAGGCAAGTCGTTTTAACGATGCTAGCCAGGGCTCGCTAGGTGCTGTGAAGCTTATACCAACCATCACCCGGGATCCTGCAATATTACTGGCGGTCACGGTCATGGTTATCTCGCTAGGAACGGGCTCCTTTGCACAACAGGCCATCCAGACGCAGTCTTGTTATTTTCCGGTGGACAGCGCCCATGCATCTCTCCCAGTCTCTTATTTTATCGACCCTTACGCAGTTGGAACAAACAAAGCCGGAGACAGCAATACTATTCAGTCCCTTGACGAATCCAACCTGGCCGCCGCCCTAACATCTGCCCTCAGCCCGGACAGTGAGGAAATAGGGTCGCCCATTTCTGTGGTATGCCCTACTGGGAACTGTACTTTTCAAAATCCAATTGGCGGGGTGTATAGCACGCTAGGAGTGTGCAGTTCATGTGCTGATACTTCATCCCTGATTACATCGACTGAATGGACATTGATCCCGGACAATTGCGACCCCGGTGGCCTTTGTGATAGATTCACAACCAAACTTGAATATGCCCTGCCCAATGGAATGGCTGGTGTAGCCTTGCTCGACAACATCACCTTTCACTATACTCAAGGCGCCAGCCTGTTGGTGTCGCCTGAACTGAGACTGGATTGGGCCGGTGATCTAGTCAGCCCGGATATGAAAGCCTTGTCCCAATGGGCCTTCGCAAACATCACCGTTCTCACGCCCAACTGGATTTCAACAAGCTCCGGCTATACAGACTACGTCGCGGTTACGTGCACACTATACCTCTGTCTTCGTTCGTACACTGGCTCGGTGGCATCAGGGAAACTAACCGAGGTTCTCATCAGCACGGATCCTGCGGTGCTGGAGGTCAGCCCCCAGTTTGAGCCAAACATCACAACCGAGGCTGTTCAGGAAGCGCTTTCTGTTTTTTCCTGGGCAGAATTCAAGAGCGGAGATGCAGGGCTCCTAGCAGTCCAGTCTCCCTGCCTCGTGAATGACACAGTCTGGACTAAGGAGAATAAATCCTCCACTCTCAACCAGGATCTGCTTTTTTTCGTTCATGCTGATCCAGACCCCGATGGGGCGTTTGGTTTCAGAGTCGAATCCACCGCAGCTCCAGAAGAATGCATGTATGGTGTAACCAAGGACGCGGTAGTCGAACTTTCGAAGGCAGCAGACTCATTCAACGGAAGCTGCTTCATTACTGGGTTCATATTTGATAGCTCTACAAATACTTCACACTGGCAGAGCGATTGCGGCGAGGCATACTGGCTCGCAAGTTTCTTGGCCGATGACTTGAACGGAACGACGGCCGCAAGTATCATCGAGCGAATCGAGGCGCTCACAGATCGACTGTCAAACAAGATGAGAATGGGCCTCTTTAACAACCCCGAGGCCGTGTTTGGTCAAGTACTCCAGGCAACTGTATGCTCAAGGATCGACTACAGCTGGTTGACCTTCCCAGCGGTACTCGTGGCTGTCACCAGCGGTCTACTCGTATGGACCATGTTGCGGAGTTCGCGGTGTCGAGGCCGTGAGATGGTTTGGAAGACATCACTCCTGCCTTTTCTGTTCTACGGCGAGCGATTCGTCGTGCAGAATGGTGACGATGTGTCGGATTACTCTGCCGAAGCGTCGCGGAGAGATGGACCCAACGAGCCGCTTCTAAATCTGGGCCAGATGGAAGCGGAGGCAAAGCAACGAGTGGTGCGGTTTGATGTGTTTGACTAATTTGTGGGCGGTCTTCGGCACAAGCAGTAATTGCTCGTGGCCGTTGTTGGGCGTCACTATCCGGGGCGAGGCGGCGGCGCATGACATGGACAAATGCTCCAAAAACCAGGTTCTATGAAATAGATGGTTAATGTTTGGACCAGAAGCCATTGCAAAACATGCTTCATGTCTATGCCAAAATTGCTATTCCGACCAATGCTTCGCTATGCTGCCACTGAAGACAGAGGTCCCCGTAGACGTAGTCGTCCACCCCGTAGATGTAGTCGTCCAACCCGACCTACATGCTGTCCTCCATCTGCCTCGAACGGGCCTTCATAAAGCCATCCCGTTCAGATTTCCCGCCTCTGCTCTCGAGACCCATGCCCCGCTCCACCCATTCCACGCTTCCCATCTCAGTCAGCCGGGACAGCGCGCGGAAGAAGGCAAACGCCTCCTCATCGTTGGCAAACAGCGCGGATCCCTTGAGCTTGTCCGCCTGCTTATCCGGGTCCTCCATTATGTCCTTCATCACCTGGCTTACCTCGTGGCCGCCGCTGCCGTCATGGTCGGACCCCTTCAGGAGGGACTCGGCGATCTCGTCCTTGGAGGTGAACAGCTCCGTCAGGGGCTTTTCCGTGGTGAGGACGAGTTTCGCATGTGACTCATACACCGCATCGATGAATGTGATAAGTCGGCGAGCCAGATCTCGCTCCCTGATGGTCATCCCCGGAACGTCCGTGACGATGAAAGCGTCATAGGAACGCGTCAGCTCGATGAAGTCGGCGGCTGATTTCGGCTCTTTGATCAACTCGTCAAATGTGAACCACGCGCAGCGACCGCTGACACGGGGCACGAAGATCTCGCGGCCCCAAACGTGCTGGACTTCGGAGTGCGGCTCGGTAGCTTCGGGGTCGCCTAGGAAGCGGAACCACTTTTCCGCGTGGTCTGCAGCGTGAGCGTCAAGCGGTGTGTGATAGACTCCGGACGGAGGTCGGGGTATCTTTCGGTAGTCTGTTGGCGAGTCGAGGTTGATAACATGTAATCGGCTCTTGAGGAGGTGAATTGCGGGAACAAAGGATTCGCGCTGGATGCCGTTTTTATACAGCTCATCAGGATGCCTGTTGGAAGTCGTGACAAGAACCACACCATGTGACATGAGCGCCTCCAAAAGCCTGGATTCAAGGTGTCAGAGTGGCGGACTAGCAGTGCTGGGCTGTGAGAGGTATTCTTACCTCCGCAAAATCATGGCGTCTGCCACGTCGGTGACCTGGAACTCGTCGAAGCACAGAACATTTCCGTGCTCTGCAATATCCGCAGCAACGAAGGGCACAGCATCTATGTCGTTCCCGTGCTCCATCTTCATGCGGTGCAACCGCCTGTGTACGTCCTGCATGAAGTTGTGGTAGTGTATCCTCGTTTTTGACCGGACGGCGCTCGGCAGGGTATCGTAAAAGAGGTCCATCAACATCGTCTTGCCACTTCCTACATCGCCGAAAAGATACAACCCTCGGGGCAAATCTGCTGGTATGTCTTGCAGCGCAGCTTTTGCCTTGCCTCCTCCGAAAAAGGAAAACAGTCCTTTCGAGGGTTTCAACGACTCGAGGGTTGGGTGGACGACGGGCCGGGCTTGGTAATGCCGGAGTTCATCGTGCAGGTGCTGTAAACTCTGTATGATGCCTGTTTCGTCACATGTCAGTGCATGCGCCAAGTCGACAACTGTTTCGTGGGGAAATTGCCTCGCTGGTGCTCGTCGTTCTTCAGGCGGCCTTCGGCCACGCGGCGATCGTATTCTTGAATAGGACCGAAGTCGTCGTGGTTGACTGTAGGATGTCAGCAGGTATTACCAAAACATAGATCCCATCCTGTGATCGAAGCGCACCATTTTCCTGCGTCGCAGTGGCCACCGACGCCGGCCTCCTCTGCCCAACTGGGACGAGCGCCGGGAGAACGGTGCGTGCTGGCTGCGCTTCCGACCTTTGCGCTGATGGTAACGCGGGTCTCTCTCCAGGTCGACAGCTTGTCCGTAGCAGCCTCGTAGATATTGAGCGTTGCCTGTGGCTTCTAAAAGCGAGATATGTCCGAGGAGTCGAGGCGACAGGGCATCGTGGGGTCGTTCGGGCGGCGCATGCGCGCATTGTCGAAGAGGCGGCGAGGATGCCGCGGTGGGGGTCTATGGTGTTGACTCTAAGTCTATTCGACGCGCAAAAAGCATCGCAGGCAAACAGGAGATGGCGCCGTGCGGGTATCGAAATTCAGTAACGAGTTCAAAGGTGTGTTTGCTCAAAGGAAAGTTCGCGGTTTCGGTATTCAATTCAGAAGGAAACAGGGCTGGACCCGCGCTGACCCACCGCTCTCGGGGCCAAATGATGGATCCTAGCCCGCTGATCACGACCGACCGACAGGGGACTTTGAGCAGCCTGACGTAGGTTTGTGCAACGGCAAATCACATGCAGCGGGTTTATCTTAGCGGGATCAGTTGACAGCGACCCCTGCTGGGCTTCCGAGCGCCATTCTCGGTCTTCAACACTTCGGCAATCAATTCGGGATAAGACTGACGAAGAATGCTACGCACTTTTATAAAGTGCAGTTACCGTTGTTCAGGACCGCAGAGGAGGTCATACCGAAGAGCTTGTCCCACGAACGTATCCCACAGAAAAGCACCCTACAGAGAAAGTGTGTTACCCAGACCAGACACAGGTATGCGGGGCCCCGGCGATTTGTACCTTTCACGACCAACCCGAAAGGCTGGAGTGCCAGTGACACAGAATTTCTATTATTGATCATGCTATTTATTCCTTGCGTTGGACCTAGTGGCAATTACTCTCCCCTTCACTCTGCCAAAATCAATCTCTGACCCTCAAACCCCATTCTCAATCATGGGTTGCTTCTCAAGGCTGAGCAGCCATCCTTTACCAGTAACGCCGTTTTGACCACCATGATGCAGATGCGGTTGCCCAAAATACATGCCACTACCAAAACTGAAATCCACACAAAGGTGATGGCTCACCACCAGCTCAGTAGAGGCCAGGCACAAGCTTCCACTTGACGTCCTCCTTGTAGCGGCCCCACTGGTCCTTGTACCGGCGGCTCATGTAGTAGTCGAGCGAGACGATGCCGTTGCCGATAAAGCTATGCACGTGGAACGAGACCACCGCAGCACCGGCCACCCAGCCGCCTGCTGCGAGGGCATACCCTCCTCTCCACAGGGTGTATCCGGTATAGTTGATGTGCCGGGCCCAGCTCCAAAGGCCCTCTCTGCAGAGCCTGCCCTTGTGCTCCGGGTTGTCCTTGAACCTCTTGCGCTGCAGCTCTGAGCCGGTCTCAAGCAGGATACCAAGAATATACAAGACGGTGCCCACGGCGACCGGCAGCGACAGCTTAGCGCGAGTGCCAGGCACGGGAACCGTCAATGGCTTTGTCGAGAGCGCGGCAGAGGTGGCGGTTGTCAGAAGTAGCAGGGAGTTTGCGCTGTTGCAGAAGGAGTTGAACGCGGAGACGATGACGGCCGGTTTTGGCTGGAATTCCTCTTGCGATATGTACGTGAGCCAGAAGATCTGCTTCGCCGCAGAGCCGACAGCCATTCCGAGTAAGATGAGACGTTCGAGGGGGAGGCCGAGCTGGTCGATTATCTTGAAGCCCGTTCGTGTAACTACAGTTGCGCTGAGAGGTATCGTTGATATGCCAAGCTTGGCGAGGAATCCCGTTCCGAGTCCATGGGCGAGAATGCGATACTGGAGCAACGGATCGAGCGCGCGCAACCCGATAAAGGTTGAAGTGCCAAGAGGACTTGGTCGCTTGACGCCTCTGGCGATGAGGTCGGCCTTAGGCCGGTATGGTGGTGGTGATCCAGGCATTGTGTGCTGCTCGAGGCTTCATGTGGCCAGAGAGTACGAGTGAAGGAAAGGCGCAAGTGCAACCCAGACAAGAGAACAAAAGGAGGCTGCTATCTATGATGCGTCAAGTGAGACAACTCATCAATTTGTATGAAAACGGACGCTAGGCTTGTCGGGCTGTCTGAGCTCAGACTGAGCCTCGACAATCAGACCACATGTGAGAGCGCAGCTGAGTCGCAGAATCCCCCCTCCATTCCTTCCGCACCAACCCCCACTAGGAGACTCCCAGTCCGGCCGTTTCCTATTCCCTGTGCAAGGCCATCGAACTCCAGGAAACCAACAGGTACCCCGTGGGGCTATCCACGTACCTAGGCACCAAATGGACCACCTGATGATGGGCTTGGTTACCCGGCTTCCTTTCGTGATGGATGATCGTGGCACCACCGCCCCCGACCTGTCATTTCACTAGGCCAAGACTATGCGGCCCCGCCCGCGATCCTGAGGCCCAACGCTCGATATTTCTGGCACTCTGCTTCGGGCGGAGGGAGGGTTTTGACCCGAAGTTGTGGTTCCAGCCTTCTTCCAAGAAGGCTGAGAACAGACCGAATTGGCGACTCTTGAACGGAGTCTCCTTAGACTGGATCCGTCACAGTGGAAGCTCCGAACGTTGTTTCAGCTTGCGTCATGACGCAGGCACACTCCGTATTGGATCTCGCGTTGAGTATAAACCCATTCGCGGGAATGGATGTTGCCTGCTGAAGTATGGGTTGTGTGTAGAGAGACTTGATGTCTTCGTAACTGCACTCAGCTTGTACAGAAGCAGGGCAAGCCGTCTAATAAGTACCAAGGTACCTGGGTACGCACAATGGTGCCTCGGTATCTGGACTCGAGCCATTCGGTGCCGAGATCGGCGGATAAGGAGCTCGTTTCAGGATGTTGCGTCATTGGTTGCCTGCCGACCGACCGACTGACTGGTGACCGTCAGATAGGAGATTACCCCAAGTGACCGTTGCCTCGTGAGCAACGAACGTCTCTCTTTCATCAATACATCATTCCAAACATTCACTATGAGACTTAGCACATCCTCCCTCGTCGCGCTGCTGGCTCCGGCCGTCACTGCTCGCTTCATCGAGCGGACCGAGGGCAACAACGTACAGCTGTATCCCCAGGGCGTATACGAGGAGTCCAGCGAGAAGTTCCTGGTTGAACTGGCGCCTGGCGACACCAAGTGGATTACAGAGGAGGAGAAATGGGAGCTCCGACGAGTAAGCTCTCGCGCCTCATCCTCTCCCCAGCCGTCAACCCAGGCCTGGCTTGCATACTGATAACTACGCGATACACAGAATGGCCAACAGTTCATGGACATCACCGAGACCCAAGACCTCGGCGCATCCCGGCTCCACGCTTTCGCCAACGTAGTCTTCCCAGCCAAGGCCTCGTTCCAGGACAAGGTCAAGCCGCTGCTCAAGAACCTGTCCAAAACAGAGATGCATGAGAACCTCGAGAAGTTCTCCAGCTTCCACACCCGCTACTTCAAGTCCGACTACGGCAAGCAGTCCTCCGAGTGGCTCCTGAAACAGATCAAGGACATCATCAAGGAGTCCGGTGCCGATGATGTCTACGCCGAGGCTTTCCCACACTCGTGGCAGCAGAGTTCTATAATCGCGACGATCCCTGGGCAGACAAACTCCACGGTTGTTGTTGGCGCCCACCAGGATTCGATCAACCTCTGGTTGCCCTCGATCCTTGCTGCACCGGGCGCGGACGATGACGGAAGTGGCACCGTTACAATCCTCGAAGCTTTCCGCGTCCTCCTGAGCTCCGACGCCGTCAAGAAGGGCAAGCTGGAGAACACCATCGAGTTCCACTGGTACTCGGCCGAGGAGGGTGGCCTGCTGGGGAGCCAAGCAATCTTCTCCGAATACGAGAAGCAGGGCCGGGACGTCAAGGCCATGCTCCAGCAGGACATGACCGGATACGTTGAGAAGACCATCAAGGCTGGAAAGCCTGAGAGCGTCGGCGTCATCGTTGACTACGTCGATTTGAAGCTGACCGAGTTCATCAAGAAGATCGTCGTTGAGTACTGCGATATTCCCTACGTGGAAACAAAGTGCGGCTACGCCTGCTCGGACCACGCCTCTGCCTCCAAGGCTGGCTACCCATCCGCATTCGTCATCGAGTCTGCGTTCGAGGACAGCGACGGCCATATCCACTCTACCGACGACACCATCAAGTACCTGTCATTTGACCACATGCTTCAGCATGCCCGCATGACTCTTGCTTTTGCTGTATGTGATGCGCTCCCACCTCTCTTTTGAAGATTAGGTGCTAACTTTGGTGACTGCAGTACGAACTCGGGTTCACCAACTTTGCTAAGCTCAAGAGCGGTGTTGAGGACGAGCTGTAAAGAGGAGGTTATCACATACTTGGTATAGATCCCAGTAGGAAAGATCGAGTGATTTCCGGTCGGCAGGGCCACATAGATTCAGAGCGGGCGGGCCAGGATAAGCGCCACAGTGTATGGTGTACATTGACGGAGGAAGGCTCCCAGGCGCTCATGCCAACACTTTCCGGTCATTTCTTTACCTCTCCTAGACATTGGAAGTTTTAGGGACAGCGCTATATAATTTTCCCATGGAATGCTTTCTGCATCGAGAATCTGAACGGAATGTTCGCATCAGGGCCGCAATTGGTCTTGTTGGAGCTTTCGTGTTATCCGAGCCCTCACAGGCCTTAGAGCCCTGGCAGGAGATTTGTTTTCCATCAGTACGGCAGTTGACTCGTCAGCAGATCATAGACATCATTCGCAGAGCCACTCCCGAAAGCCTCAAATATCAAGTCACCAGAGAACTCATAACTGAAGCTGGGTGTTCCGGTATTTCCTGGACCCCATTCCGCGTTCGAGAAAGCCACGTGATGCCCATCAGTCGGGAACCTTTGGTCAAACTGGCCGTTGTCACGACCTGAGATGCCTGTGTTGAGGGCTGCATGTCTCGAGCCCTGCACTGTTGCCGCACCTGAGGTTGCGCTGAACTTCGCCAACATCTTCTCCAGTCCAAATGCGATATGGTGCAGGACATGTCGATCGGAAGTCACCGACGTCTTCAGCAACGAGACCACGCGCTCGAGTAAATTGGTAACGTAACCCGCCTCGATGTTCAGTCCCATGACGCGGCTCCACATGGTCGTGCCCTTCATCAGAAAGGCAGATGCGAACGTGATCATAGTGTGCACATAGAGCGGTGTCCCGACCAGCGCCCTCCTCATGTCCCCCTCCTCTAGCACGAACGTGAGGATACTAGCAGCCGCCGAGATGGCTAGGTTCACGAATTCCTTGCGCTGCGTCGACAGTTGGCCGCTGGACAGGCTCACGCCACGGATCGCGAGCGAGTTGAGCTGCAGCTTGGCAAAATAGGAGTATAGTATGATTCCCTTTGGCGGGAAGGACCCGATAAAAGGGTTATTCTCCTGGCGCGCGTGCCACAGCATCCGCCAGCGGTCTATCTCGCCGTTGAACGCGCGCAGGTCATCAAAATCGCCCTCCTCGTCGGCGAGCATCGCGCTTGCCGTGTTTTCCTGAGGGAATCCCTTGCTCCCTTCGATGAACCGGTCGTATATGCGCGTCAGGATCTGCATCAAGGAGACCTGCGAGAGGATCCGCCGGTCGAGGGCATCGGCGAAGGGCGACTGCAGGAACAGCTCGTGGTCTCGGATCTGTAGGGATTCGGCGATCATGGGTGGGCGGCCGTACGCTATGCTGAAGTGTTTGTCGCAGACATAGAGCATGTACCAGAGCCTGGCTCGGAGAAAGTGCTCTCGGTCGCCTTCCATTGCCCGGGAGAAGGACTGATGGATGTTGAGCTCCGTGGCTATCCGGATAGCATGGCCGGAGAGCTTCCACGATACTGTTGAGGTTAGTTAACGAATCTATATGAAAAATATCTGAAACCGTAGCTCTTCTCACCTTCTGATAGCCAGAATGCGGCAATACACAGGGCTCGCACATCATCGACGCTGTGATATCGACTAAACATTGAGCTCGATAACGTCCCCGGCCCGGATTCCGGCCGCCCCCCGATTCCGGCCGCCTTTCCCACACAAACTCACACTTTTCAAACCCATATAATAAATCCAAATTAAATCCAAAACCCCTAACCCTAGGCTTAAACGATATTATTTTAAAAGGAAATTATAATGAGAATACTTAAAAAAATCTATTATAGTTTTATTATTTTTAAAATATTTTTTAAAAGTTAAAGGCTTTAAATGTTAAGGATTCCTAATATTTTATATGGAAATATTAACGTTTACTTTTAAGCAAACATTTCTTTAATATAATTAAGTAAAATTTTATTTTTTAAAATATAAGTTAAGAAATTAATATATTATATAATATTAAAAGATATTATATTAAAAGTTATAAATTTATTAATATATTTTATAAATTTATATTTTCTTATATTTTTTTATATAAGGAAAAGATAAATTTATTAATATTTCTTTATTAAAATTTTTAATATAAGAGAAAATTATATTATTTTATAATAATAAATTTATTATATATAATAAAACTTAATTATATTTATTTTATTAAAAGATTAAGTATAAAATTAAGAAATATAAGTTATTAAAAACTCCTTATATTATATATATAAATCTTAATATTTTTAATAATTTAACTTTAAAAATTATTTTAAAATTATTAAAGTAAATTTATATTTTTAAATATATCTTTATGTAAAAGTATATTTAAAATCCTTTATTTTGAATTTAGGGTTAGGGTTTTGGGATTTAATTTGGATTTATTATAGAAGGTTGAAAAGTGGGTATCTTATAGTGCCAGTGCACCAGAAAACGGCTGGCCGGAATCAGGGGGGGGGCCGGAATCTGGGCCGGGGACGTTATGAGGGATAGGAACTCTTTATAGCATTTGTCGAAGGTTTCAGCGCTCGTTGGAATATGGAGCGCCGTGACTGTCAGAATCGTGGCTGTGAGCAGCTCCGACGATTCCCTAACCAACTTGAAGTCTGGATGGGTCTGCTCAAGGCCAACCCAGAGGTAGTGATTCAGGGATGTGTGGAAGCTGTTCCATTTCTATTTAGCAACACGACGAATCGTACTCAATTACAGACTAGGAGCATGTGTATACCTTGTGTGTAGAGACTTTCTGCTTCAAAAAGAGGTATGATACCCCTCGATATAAGGTCTTGCACTTGGCCTCGCTCAGTCGCAGGACGTACGGTCTTGGCCCTATTAGACCTTATATTCCTCAGTCGCGTTACTTCGTATAGACTACTCATTGGCTCCTCTACCGTTACTGAATTGTCATTGTGCTCGGTATTCCCGTTTGCTTCCGGTGAGTTTTCCCTCGTCATCGCCATACGCAGATTGGACTCTCTTGCCGACAAGGCCTCTCCCGCGGCTATCGTCGTGTTTGGGGAGCTCTCGTGATGTGAGGTCGGTTGGGGTTGGAGCATCTTCTGCCCTGCCAAGACGTCCAGTGATGCTTTTATTTGCCTGACATCTTCTCGAATTAAAGCCACATCGTGGGTGCAGTTACACTCTGGGCTGGCAGCTGGACGCGGCCGCCCGTTGCTTGCAGCATGAGGAACTACGAGTCGATCAAAGATGCAGTCTGTGCCTCTGCGCCTGCAATTCCTGCATTTGTGGCCTCCAAAGGGCACTTCACATTTCATCTTCTGTTTCTTGCATTCCGCACCTGAGTTGGCGTCAATACTATTGCTCGCTGGACCGTGCCAAGAACTCGGAAACAGGATGTAGTCTATTACTTACACGCCCTCGGCTTTCGCCCCGGCACACCAATCTTTCGAGGGTTGCTTTTGTCATTCTCCATGATATGGACTGCATTTTGCGACGACTTGACGGGAAATCGGGAATTTCAACCTCGACGTGACAACTGGGGAGGTCGAGTAGAAAGCCCAACCGGCAATTCGGTTTTTAAAAGCCGAAGGAGCGTTTACTTTTCCCCGCGCAGTCGTGGCCGATCCATGGTTCCTCGTTCGCGCACGCCTGGGTCGGTCGCTTAGGTGCGGGGTGCAGTGCGTGGTTCCTGGGTGAGACCCGTATGCACAAGGAGTTCTTTTTGTGGAGAACGAGCAGAGTCTGCTTGACCACCCTTACCAGTGTAAGTAAAACTGAGGTGATCGTGTAAAATAGTGAAGGCTCAGTCCAAGCAAAGCTCTCTGGGGCAGGAGCAAAATAATATCCAGTTTCCATACCCAGATTTGAGGAGCAATGACACCCTCTGGAACTAGTGCTGGATGTGCTACTTGGTAAGAATCTCCTGATGATTACGTGGGTACTAAACGTGTTAAGCAACAATCCCTTCAAAGGCCCTTCCGCAAAGCCTTTAGAAAGTTATGCTTATGGGTATCTTTAGGGCATATAAAGAGAAGATGCAAGGAAGGTCTCAATTATAATACCAATAAGTTTAAAATCAACCTCATCTAAATCGTAATAATGCTTAGCACTAATTTTTCATGCAAAGTTAACATCATGCTTGTTAGGGATCTTTATGCAGGGAAGGGGTTGGCTTAGAAAAAAGCCTTTAATGTCACGAGAGGGAATATAGAGACAAGGCAGCTATCCTTAATACATTAATTTAGATTAAGACGGCGCTACCTTTTATGTAAGGAAGAAGTCTTATGGAAATTGCAAGGCAAGGGTTTTATGCCTAAGGGGTATGGGGCCCAGAGCCCTAGTGAATGCCTGCAGTCAATGGGGTCCTTCACCCATACACCCACTTACATTTAACGCTTATTTATCTTGGAAAATAATGCTTTATTTTTAATGCTTAAAAGCATTATAAAAGCTGCTTCCTTTATATAAGGAAGAAATTTAAAAGTAAAGAAAAGAAGAAAAAAAAGGGAAAATAAACTTAATTTTACTTTATTTTATAAATTTATTCTTTAATACTTTTTATATATTATTTATAAATTATATATTTTATTAATTTAATATTTTTATATAAGACATTTATTATTAAATAAGGGGGTTAAATAAAGTATATTAAATTTAATTATAATTATTAAAAGAAAGGTTATAATTAAAAGCTATAATTAAAGTTATATATATATATATATATAGTTACAACAAACAAAAGCATGAAGTATTAACATAAAGGAAGATAAGAATCACAATGACGCGAGAAAGCGTCGTGGGCACAGCGGGGGCGCGCAGGGCGCGCAACTTGTTTAATTCTTAAAAAAAATGAGGGTTTATTTTAGTCGGGGTCCCCCCAGGCGCAGGCACCCGTTACTCGTCCTCCTCATCCTCCTCCTCGTCCGCCTCGACGGCCTTCTTCTTGGCGGCCTCGGCGGCGTCGGTCTCGCGACGTTCGCGCGCCGCGAACGAGCGGCACAGGGCGGCCAGGGACTGGTCGATGCCCTCGAGGGCGTCGACGGCGCGCCGGCCGAGCGACAGCAGCTCGTCGAAGTCGGCGGCGCCGGCGGCGAGCGGCGCGGGTGCGGCGGCGGCGACGGCCTTGCCCTTGCCCTTGGGCAGAGCCCGGATGGCGGCGGCGATGGCGGCGGCGCTCTTGGTCTCGAGGGCGGCCTCGAGGGCGGTGGCGGCGGCGAAGGGGATCTGGAGCGTCGTTAGCCAAAATCACGAGCAGCGCGCAAGCCGCGCACACGATTTGGGGAATAATCTTACCTTGTCGCACTCGCCCTTGCCGGCCTTGTGGCAGCGCCAGCAGCGGCGGCCGGTTCCTAAATTGCTGTCAGCCACTGCCAAGCGTCGGGCGCGCTGCGCGAGCGCGTCGGGTACGAACCGCTCTGGTTGGAGCAAACAAGCTCCGGGTCGGCCTCCAAGGCGCGCACGCAGCGCGCACACCACTTGTGCGCGGCGCGGGGGCCGCCCTCCACCGCCGGACCCTTGGTCTTCTTCTTGGGGCGCTATACCTTCGTCAGCGACGCTCGCGCGCCCCGCGAACGATGGGGGACTGATACTTACGGGGGGCGAACCCGGGTTGTTGGGGGTGGAGGTGGAGTCGGCCATCTGAAAACCTTTTGTCAGCCAGCGCGGCCCAGGAGGGAGGTACTCACTTTGTTGTTGTTGTTGCTGTTACTATTGCTATTGCTGTTATTGCTGCTGCTGCTTTGCGGCTTATCAGCGCCTGCTTAACGCGGGCGTAGCGCATATGTAGCTATGTAGTAATAAGATAGAGGTTATAACTTATAATGTTAATATAAGTGCAGGTATTGCGCTTTATTAGCACTGTCTTTAAGTAAGTTTTGTTAATAAGGGTATATTTATAAAAAAATTAATATATATTAAATTAAAAAAGGAAAAAAAGAAAAATTATTAAAAAAATAAGGTTTAAATATAATATAAGGGTAAAATAAATGTATTATTATTATATTATTTATATAATAAAAATTATTTAATTATTATTTAAATAATTATAATTAAATAAAAAGTATAATAATAATTTATAATATTTTTTATTATATATTATATAATATTTATAAATTATAATTTTTATATATATATTATTTATTATAATTATATTTTTTTTATTTATTATAAGTAAAATAAAATATTTTTTTATTATTTTTAATTTATAATTATTAAAGCTTTATTTTTTAATAATATTTTATATATACTTTTTTTATTTATTATATATATTTTATTTTTAAAATAAAAGCTTAAAAAAAAGGGTAATTTATTAAGGATTTTTATATAAAAAAGGGTTAACTTAAAAAAAAGATTTTAATATTTATTTATTTTAAAAAATAATGCTTTACTTTTAATATTTAAAAAACTTAAAAAAAATTACTTTTTTTATTAAAGGGAAAAACTTAAAAGTAAAAAAAAAGTTAAAAAAAAGGAATAAGTTTAATTATACTTTACTTTATAAATATATTACTTAAAAGAAAAGTAATTACTTTATTATTATTATTATTATTATTATTATTATTATTATTATTATTATTATTATTATTATTACTTTATAATTTATTAATGCTTATTTAATATAAATATAAGTATTATATTTTATTAATAAGGGTATATTTATAAAAAAAAGTTAATATATATTAAATTAAAAAAAGAAAGAAAAAGAAATTATTAAAAAAATAAAGTTTAAATATAATATAAAGGTAAAATAAATATATTATTATTATATTATTTATATAATAAAAATTATATAATTATTATTTAAATAATTATAATTAAATAAAAGGTATAATAAAAATTAATAGTTAATATTTTTTATTATATATTATATAATGCTTATAAATTATAATCTTTATATATATATTATTTATTATAATTATACTTTTTTTTATTTGTTATAAGTAAAATAAGATTTTTTTTATTATTTTTTATTTATAATTATTAAAGCTTTATTTTTTAATAATATTTTATATATACTTTTCTTACTTATTATATATGCTTTTGCTCTTAAAATAAAAGCTTAAAAGAAAAGGTAGTTTATTAAGAATCTTTATATAGGGAAGGGGTTAGCTTAGAAAAAAGCCTTTAGCGCTTATTTATCTTAGAAAATAATGCTTTGCTTTTAACGCTTAAAAGACTTACGGGAGTTGCTCTCTTTATTAAAGGGGGAAACCTAAGAGCGAAGGAAAGGCAAGAAGGAGAGGGATAAGTTTAGTTATACTCTACTTTATGAATATATTGCTTTTATGCTTTTTAGACGCTGCTTATACGCTACATATCCCTAGTCACTCTGCTTGTATTCCACCACCCTTACAGTGCTATTTCAGGTGATCCTATAGAAATGACCGTTCTGGCTTCCAAGAAACTAGGAAGAGCCCAGTTTCTACGTTTGATACCTGGTTAATCTGCCAGAGATAGTGCCTCCAGTCGGTCTACCAGCGGTAGGGTGCTCGTTATGGTGAGAGATCACTTGCTGCTTCTGGTGGCCGTCGGCGCTTTCAAGGCTGGATCCCAGTAGCTCAAGCTCGTCAACCATCTTGTTGTCTCTTTTCAGAATGAAGGACAGAGCTAGTACCGAAGCCAACGTGACGCCGCTCAAGCCCAGATTGACACTCCAAGCTGAGGCATCCAAAGTCAGTCAGTGCGACGGTTGCCAGGCTGGAGATGCTTACCAGTGGTGTACCTCGGGCCATCGCGATCCGGATACAAGTATGGAGTCCAGACCAGGGCCAGGTTGCCAATCGAATTGCTCATGGCAAGACTGATTGCTCGCTTCTTCTGAGGCCGTGCGGCGATGTTCGCCACCCAAGCGTTGGATATTTGGAAGCCCCCATAGGTCCCTGGAAGCATGAGGAACAATGCGAAGTATCGAGCGCCTGTATTCGTTGTCGCAAGCGTTATTATGATTCCGGAAATAGCAACGATCGTCGGATACACAATATATGGGGAGCGTCTGCTCGTTTTGTCGCTGTGCCAAGTGTTGAACAGGCTGAAAAGGGCCGTAAACACGTACGGCTTCGCATTTGTATGAGTCAGTATCCGAAATATATACTCAATGAGGAGTTAAATAAAACTTACAGGTGCAGTCAGCAAAAGAGTATTGATGTTGCTGTATCCAAAGTCTTTTACTAACGTGGGCAAAAAGTTGGTTAGAGAGGCTACCGCCTGAAGGCACATCTGATTGAGTACGCAAAGCCAGACACGATGGTCTTTGACCGCCATTTTCAATGCGTCAAAAGTCCGTATCTCTGACTCTTCATCGCCAGCGTCTTCGATGAGTCGGACAACACCCAAAGCTTTCTCTTCTTCAGTGAGCCATTTCGTAGTCGCTGGCCAGTCCGGGATAATGAACGTGGTGGCCATCGCACAGACGACAGTGGCAGCTCCCTCAATGATAAAAAGCCACCGCCAGCTAGGCATTTTGTTGTTCTCGAAGGCCGCCGCGATACCGGCCGCAAAGAGACCCCCGAAAGCACCGCTGATCATGGCAGCGCAGAAGAAGAGCCCCAGTCGAAATCCAAGTTCTGACCGGGTGTACCAGCCCGAGAACAAGAAAGCAACGCCGGCGAAAAAGGGTGCCTCGGCGATTCCTAGAAAGAAGCGGCATGCTGCGATTCCTGCAAAATTCTGAACAGCCCCTGAGCACCCACTGACGACCCCCCATGCTACCATGACGGTTGGGAGATAAAGACTAGGTCTAGTCAGGCCCAATATCATGTTGCTCGGGACTAGTAGAAATCAGTACGGGCATCGGAACAGTATAAACGTCCAAAGAATTTTGTGTGTTCTGCTGACCTTGCATCAGGATGTATCCGATAAACGTAAGACTTAGCACGACGTTGTATTCCATACCAGCTAGACCAATGTCTTCGGATATTCCCTGGACCTTGGCTTGTGGAAGCGCGTTGCGATCAACATAATTGAGTATGTACATAAGGCTCTGCTCAGGCGCAAATAATAATACGTTAACAGCGGCTGCGTGATATTTTTCAGACAGAGGTGCGTTACTGACGAGAATGGGGAGAAGGCGAAGGTCAATTTTTCGTTTCAGTGTCTTTTCCCTGGCAGCTCGCTCCTCTGGTGACCATGAGGCCACAATCGTGTGGTAATTAAAAGTTGTTCTAGCATCAGTTGTACCTCGAGGCGGTGCCATTATTGCGATTGTGGAACAAGAATATCAGTTTCCTGGTCAGCAAACGTGAGGTCAAAACAGAACTAGACTTTCCAGAGAGACAAAATACTGTCAAGCAGATATCTCAGGCTGTGACATCCGTGGCTGCCTCCAACTTATTATATTCGATCATCCCCGCCCAAATACACACCTAGGCACCCCATTCCCCAATGTGTCCCATGCCCAGGCAGTCATTGCTGACCCTCAAATGCTTTCTCTCCTTTCGACCGCCAATCTCTCTTATTGCCCTTCCGAACGCGCCCCATCACCTGTACCCCTCACCACGGATCTCTTTTTGCTTACTAGATCCGATCAGCTCCATTGACACCTGGAAATGTATTTCCCGATTTCCCGGTGGCAGTTTTCCGGACCAGTGCTCACGTCCATGCGTGAATGACTGCAGACTGCTTCACCCCTGCATGTGATACTGGTCTGAAATTCTAAGTGGACGACATCCCCCTCAAACGACATCTAGCAATCGGGCCACCGCAGCCAGGATTCGGCGGATCGCGGTGACGCCTCTGCATCTGCGCATGTACCTACGTTGGAGGTGATGAGCTCCCTCCGCAGAACAGAACTAATTCCCGTGGATTTGCGGGGGCGAAAACGCTGATCGCGGCCTGTAAAGAACTTGTTATAAGCCTTCTCAATCCCCTCATTGCTACTCCAACCAATTGTAGCCTGTAGTGCCCTCAGGATATAAAAGGTTTGTTGCTTGAAATTCTTATTCTCATCAAACAACCTGAAAACGTCCATCCTCAAGTGTACATCACCATCCACTGCACCGTTTCATCCACCCAAAATGACCAGCCTTTCGACTAAGCTCGCCGAGCTGGAGGCTGCTGGCAGACCTATCCAAGTCGGTCTTATCGGCGCTGGCAAATTCGGCTCTATGTTCATCGCGCAGTCTCACAGAACGGTCGGGATGAGACTAGCTGGCATTGCGGACCTGTCCTCCGACAGGGCCTTTGCGGCGCTGAAGCGGACCAATTACCCAGCTGAGAAGTACGATACCACTGTCAATGCATCCATTTCTGAGGGAGTCCGGTCGGGAAAGACGATAGTCACGACAGACTCTTCTGCTCTCATTGCCACACCGGAGATCGACGTGATCCTCGAGGTGACTGGAAACCCGGCCGCTGGTATCAAGCACGCACTTCTTGTGAGTTCCCACAGTCTCATCTTTACTCTGAACACTTTGATTGTAATTATCGGCTTACCAAGCCCTGAGTAGTGCTGCGAGCATAAGAAACACATTGTCATGATCAATGTCGAGGCCGATGTACTTGCCGGTCCTCTGCTCGCTCGCAAAGCGAAGGAGGCGGACATTATCTACAGCATGGCCTACGGCGACCAACCTGCCCTTATCGCCGAGATGGTTGACTGGGCTCGGACAGCTGGATTGTAAGTGGGAATAAAGAGTCCTCGCCCCATCACAAAGGCTTTGACTGGGCGAGACTGACTGGACACTAGCGATGTCGTCTGCGCTGGCAAGGGAACGAAGCACCTCCCCCAATATCACTACTCAAACCCGGAAACCGTCTGGGACCATTATGGCTTCACGAAGGAGCAGCTCGCTTCTGGCGATTTCAATCCTCAAATGTTCAATAGCTTCCTCGACGGCACCAAGTCCGCACTGGAGATGGCCGCCGTTGCCAACGGCTGCAACCTAACTCCTCCATCCGGCCTCAAGTTCCCACCCTGCGGGAAGCACGATCTGCCCGAGGTGCTCAAGCCCGAGAGCGACGGCGGCCAACTTCCGAGCAAGGGTACCGTGGAGGTGGTATCTTGCATGGAAAAGGACGGCCGCTGGGTGTTTGACGACCTGAGGTGGGGCGTGTACGTAGTCATCGAGGCGGCGTCGCAGTACCAACAGGATTGCTTCCGGCAGTATGGACTCAAGACAGACAGCAGCGGCAAATACGCCGCCCAGTACAAGCCATATCACCTGATCGGACTGGAGCTAGGCATCTCGGTAGCTACGATCATGTGCCGCGGCGAGCCTACCGGGCAGACGAAGACTTGGGCCGGCGACGTCGTGGCGACTGCGAAGCGCGACCTCAAAGCGGGCGAGAAGCTTGACGGCGAGGGCGGATTCACCGTCTTCGGGAAGTTGATGAAAGCCGAAGACTCAATCGCGATCTCGGGGTTGCCAATCGGGCTTGCACATGGATTCGTCCTCAAACACGACATCAGGAAGGATCAAGGACTGAGTTGGGATGATATCGAATATGACGCTCAAAGCTCTCAGGCCGTTGCTGTGAGGAGGGAGATGGAGGCCCTATTCAGGAAAGATTTCGAGAAAAGGAAGGCCGGGATTGTAAATGGGGGACAATAGAACCAAGAGAATCGGTAATTATCCAAACAACTTAGCACCAAGGATGTTTCAGAAATCTGCCAATTATACACGTTATCGTCAGTCTTGATATCCTTGAGACTCTCAGCTTGGATCAGGACGTTTATCCCCCCACTGCCTACGATCATGATCTGTTCTTTTGATATTATGCTCAAGATTTAGCATTGAATAGGTCGACAAGGGAGACCGCTGCACGAACGTATCAAACGTTGAATGAAGAAGTGAAAGCACTGTTTAGATGATACCAAGCGTTGAACTAGAGGAGAGTAATGGGTCCCTCACTGCACCTGTCGAATAGAGGCAGTCCACCCCCATTGCTAGGTAGAGAGAAAAAGATGCCTACCCGGAAATATGTATCAACTGTCTCTGGGACGGGATAAACAACCAGACCATATGCAACCCTGTCGGATGCTGACCACTCCCCAAGTCCCTGGGCACTGCCCAGCAAAACTAGTGACATGTACTTCCACTGCTCGGACGGATCATGAGTCGCGAGCCAGTCCACAGCACAATTTACCAGCGGCGTTCTACTGGCTCCAATCCACGTATCTATCAGATCGTCAGAGATCTCAACAGGGCCAGGCAGAGGACACGTCCTCGTCGTGACCAGCAAAGAGCCGCCCTCAACCTCACCCGTGAGGTAGCGCTCCGGCCCACCGCATGCAGCCCTGCCCTCAATACTCTTGCATTCACAGCGGAAGTCCTCGACATAATCTGAAGATCCATACGGAAAGACGCCGCGGTCATGACAGGCCTCACCGAAACTTGCCATGCGGTCGCGGCTGGCCCAGCTCCATGACGGTGCTCTATACACGTTCGGCCTCGAGAGCTGCTCTAGCAACGCGACCCAGCTGGCAGCGAAGTTCACGCCGACGCCCCAGTATAGCCCTCGCCAAAGGTCTTTTTGCCACAGGCCCGCAAGGTATTCATCTCCAAGAATGTCGCCAAAATATCCAGCCAGACCCGAGATTGCTGGGAAGCGGTCCCCAGGGTAGGTGAGGAGCCTGCGGGAAAAGTCCGCTGCGACGTTACACCACTCGTTGTAGGCCTCATCCGGCGTCATGCCGGCTTCCAAGTGATCCACTTGGAAAAAGTCAACGCCGTCGTCTTCCTCGTCAGCTATGTGTCCAAGTGTCTGGGATCCGCTCGGGCAGATGAAGTGGACAGCGTTGTGACTGAACACAACCAATCTCTTTGACAGTGCGTACTCCTGGTAAGTCCAGCCGCGCTGGGCCCAACTGCTGGCGGTAAAGTCCTCATAGACCGCGCTGTATCTGATGCTCTCGAGAGATCTCGCCTGGCTGGACACGATGCCCCTGAAACGAAGGCTGTACTCCCCAGTGATACTCGGGTCCAGCTTAGAGCTGAAAGGAATGCTCAGCAGAGCCGGTCGTAGCTGCAGGAACCCTTCAAGGCACGATTTGGACGAGATGGCGCACAGAGTGCAGTATGCCTCGTTGTAAATCTTGCCCATCATCTTGGACTCCCTTTCCCAATCTCCCGTGTCGCCTTGAACTATACATAGTGCGTCTATCCATAGAAATGGAATCCCGAGGGCTCTCGTTGCTTGGATGGCTTCTTTGAGAAGTCTGGTCATCTTTGGCTGTGGTATACCTTCCAGCATGACGTGTATGGTTGTATTTTCGGTCTTCAGTTGCATCTTTGCCTCATCTGGCTTTCCCCAGCAGTAGCTAAGGGCGGCGTATTTCTCAAGCCCACCTGAGGGGGCCCAGTTTCTGGTCTCAACCAGTCGAGGTGGATCGCAGTCAACACGGACCAGGCGAGACGGTAAGAATTTCGTCTCTGTCATGGGGTGACACACCCTTGAGCACGAGTCCAGCCTGTCTCTGATCCATGCTGCGGCCTTGGAACTCAAGGAGTCGCCAGGTACAGCAGCGAAGTTATCGATTCGTAGCCACCTCTGACATGGATCTGGCTCGCCGTCAACACAAAGACAAGTCGCTAACCACCGGTAGAATGAAAGAAGGATAGAGCAGCGTTATGTGGTAGGCGTACCGTCTGGAGCCGACTCGATCATGAACCTGAGCCAATGGTCTGAATCGACAACTACAAAATTTCAATCAGCGTCGGCAGATCCTTGGTACCACAATCGAGCGACCATCCAGCCCTGACTCACTATTATTCCTCTTCATGTTTAAGTTCACAATCAACATCGACAGACCGAATGGGCAGACCATGGCCCTCCAGACATATTCCATCGTCAGTGTAAGCTCGGTGTTTCCGGTGCCGTCGAATCCAGCCCGCGCCATCGCGTCCTCTGATGAAGCAATGAAGTAAACGATAGTTAATTGTTATGTGTTGAGGAGAGAAATCTCCCCGCTATTGAATGCTTAAAAGGAGCCTATTTATAGGTTAGCGCTAATGTATGGGCATATAACCCTTGCACCTTTTAATATACCTCTTATTATAAGTATTATTATTTTAATAATAATAAGAAATGTTTTGTTTTAATAGCTAAAAATATAATTTAAATATTTTGCTATAATTTATATTAAAATTATTATATAAATATTATTTAATGTTTATATATTCTGCTTATATTATTTTTAGTTAATTATTTAAATACTCTTTTAATAATATAAACCTTATACTTATCTTAGTTTTAATTTTATATAAGCCTTTTTAAGGGTAGGATAAGGTAATGCTTTTATATAAATATTAGTAAGATTGTTTTTAAATGTAATATAATAAATATTATATATTTCTTTAATTCCTTTATAAATAAAGTAATAATAAATAATAATATATTTTAATTAAGCATTAACTTTATAATTTTAAATAAGGTTTAATATTAATTAATTATTAATATATAAAATAAGTAAATATTTAATATACTTAATATTTAAATTTTTTAATGCTTAAATTATTTAATAAAGATATAATAATATTAATAAATATATTATATATTTTGTTTTATAAGTATATTTTATAATAATAAATTAATGCTTTAATAATTAAGTAATTAAGCTGCTATTAAGGAGTTATATATATTTATTAAATACTTTTAAATTATTTAAATTAATATTATAGGAAGCATTAATATATATATTAAGTATGGTAAATTAAAATAATAATGTTTATTTTGGAAATTATAAGGTATAATTTAGTATATGCTAAATATATTAAAGCATTCTTTTTATAATATTTAAATAATAAATTATAGGCTTTGCATTAAATATTAAAAGCATTATATATAAAAATGTAAAATTAAGTTTTATTTTAATAATAAGAAAATGAATGGATTTAGTAAGTAATTAATATATTATTATATTTATTATAATATTATTAGGTTCCTTTTATTATAAAAATGAATTTAAATTTATAAGAGTTTGTTTTTAATTATAATTAAATATATTAAAGTATTTTAAAATTTATTAAGTATATTCCTTTTAAAAAATATAAATCTTATTATTAATTTATATAATTTTTAATTTAAGTAAGTATTTATAAAGATTAAGATCCTTATATTTAAAATATTATATAAGTTTAATGCGAAATTTATTAATTTAAGAGGGATTTTTAATAATAAAAATATTATTAATATAAATAGTAATAATGATTTAATTTTTAATAAAAATGCAAGGGTTAAATATTGTTTTTATTAAATATTTAATTAATTCCTTTTTAAAAGTATTAAACTATTTATAGCTTAATTATTTAAGTTTATATAAAGTATTAAGAAGTTTTAAAATAACTTATTAATTATTAAATAATGTTTAATACTTTTATAATAATTATATATAAATATTATATTTTAAATGGCTATATAAGTATATTATTTTAATATTAAATTATTAAAGTTATTAGCTTATTATAGCGGTGATAATAATAATTAGTTTTAAATTATTATAGCGTATTATAGGGCTATAAGTATTATTATAATTTATGCTATGGATTTATATATATTTATAAGTAATAAGTTAAGCTTTATAATAAATAAGCTTATTAAAAGCATTAAACTTCTTTGCATATACTTAGCAAGAATTAATAATATATTAATTTATAATAGCAAATACTTTAATTTATATACTTATATTTAAGAGTGATTTAAGTTTTCTTTTAATAGCTTATTGCTAAGCATTCCTTTTACTGCTCTTTATAGCTTATATATATATATTAAGAATATTATTGGTATTTATTATATTAATAAGCAATGCTTAAATAAAGATTTAATTAAAGTAGTTAGCATTAATTAATACTGGTTAAGTAGGATTTAGTATAAAGTTTATATTAATTAATGCTAAGTTATTAAAATCTTTAAAATATTTTATAATAATGTTTGCATTTTCTTTTGCTTTTTATAAAAGCTAAATTTATTATCCTTAAGAATTATATAATTATATAAGTTTTATAAGTTTAAGTAATTTATTAATAAGTTTTGCAAGTTTAAGTAATTTATTTATAGGTTTATTTATAGGTTTTATATTATTAATAAGTTTTATTAACTAAAATGCTAATAATACCTTTATTTTAAGTAATATGTTTTTATTTAGCTAGTTAATTATTTATATAATCTTTATTGCTAAATTAAATTAAGTAATATAGCTTAATATTATAATTATAATAACTTTTTAAATTAATATAAATAAATAAAAAATAGTTTTGCTTTTAACCTTAAATCTTATAAAGTATACCTTTTTAGCTTTATTTAATAATTTTATTCTTAATTTGCAAGCTTTAATAAGAATATAAAGATATATAAGGTGAAAGTATAGTTGAAAATATTTAATATTAAGCTTTTATTTATAAAGTACCTTAAATAGCGTTATTTAGCATAATAAGGCTAAGTATAGTTTTTAATTTTATAAGTATATTATATAGGAAATTACTTTAAGTTATAAGAATAAATAGTTTTTATTATAAATTATTATATAAGCATTAATAATAATGGTATATATAAATTTTTTAAGTATGCCGTTTAACTTATAATAATAAAGGAGTGATTTCTTATAAATAATTTTATGTTTTTAAAATATTATAATAATTATTTTATTTATATATTTACTTTTATTATTTAAATTAAATGTTTTAACTTTTATATTAAATTAAGTTTTAATTATGTTTAAAAATCCCTTAATAATATTTAAGATATTATCCTTTTAAGTAATAAAGTAAACTTAATAAAATTAAGTATAGTTATTAATAAATGAAATAAAGTATTAAGAACTTTTTAGTAATTTTATTAAGAATTTACTTAATAAATTAAATTAAATTAAATATACTTAAATGGCTATGTAAATTATTATTTTAGCAATAAATATAAATATTTTTTAATAAACTTTGCAAGTTAGCATGGTTTATAATAAAAATCCATTGATTTGTTTAATATAATATCTTTATTTTTATATAGGCATTAAGTAATTAATTTTAATAAATTGCTATGGTTAAAAGCTTTATAAAATTTACTATATATTATGAATATTATAAAGTTGTTTTTTGCTATTTAGATTTTAAAATTTTTATATTAAAACTTTGCTTATAATATTTTGCGAAATTTATTATCTTTTAATAATAAGAAGATATTATTTCCTTATGCATTTAATTAAAAAAATTTTAAATTGTGGTTTAGCTAAATAAATAAGTATTTCTTAGCGCGTGATTATATAAAATGTTAATAAAGATGCTTTTAATAATTAATTTATTTAATAGTTATAGGAAGATCTTTATAAAGTTAATGTTTTTTATGGTAAGTTAATTACCGCTTATAATAATAATTATATTTAAATATAGTTATAAAGAGTTAAAGTTTTTTATGCATTTTATTATATACTTTAAAGTATTAAAATTAAAAATTTATAATATTAAAGTATTTATAGTTATTAATAGCTTTATTGCATATATTAAAATGTTAATATATAGCATTATTATATCTTTCTTATTATTATTAAAACTTTTAATAATTTCTTTATTTATAGCTTAATTTATAATAACTTATTTCTTACCTTTTTTTTATTTTTAATTAGCTTTATATTTAATAAGCTTTATATAATTAATATATAAATAATTAATAAATATAAAGTTTTATATATAGTATTAAGTGCATTCTTTATTACTTAATGTAAAGTTAATACTTATTAATGCAAACTTTATAGCCTTTTTTATACCTTTTAATACTAACTTTTTTTAAGTAAAGATAAAGTAAGCTTTAAATTATTTAATCTTTATATAAAAAATAATATTTATTATTTTAGGTTTAATTTTGGAAAATATTATAAGGTTTTGGCTGCTTAGGTTATTAATAATATTATTTATAGTATTTAATAGCGTTATTAAGAAAAAGAAGCTTTTAACCTTATTGCTTTTAAAAAGTAACTTTATTAACCTTTTAATTAATTATTTTAATATTAAGGTTTTAATATAAAGTTTTATTTAAAGGTTTTAAAAGATATTTAAATGGCTTTATAAGTTAAAGCTATTCTTATATTATAAGTTTATTAATTAATAAAAAAAGTATATAATTAAGTTGCTAATGTTATAATTAAATTAATTAGCTAGTATTTTTTAAGTATTAAAAGATTTTTTATATAATATAATAAATATTATAAGGCTTAAATATATTAAGCTTAAAAGTATAATAAAGGCTTAATTATTAAGCTTTTCTTATTTTATAAGAGCTATATTTTTATTTAATTATTTTTTAATGCTTATAATATATTTATTAAGGCTAGTAAATTAAAAGCCGCGACTTTATACTGCCCTTTAATTTAAAAAGTTTTTTCCTTTTAAGTTTAACTTTAAGAAAAATAATGAATTAAGCTTAAAGTTAAGTATGTTTAATATCTTTTAAATAGTATTTATATATTTTTAAGTATATTTTAAATAATATTTATATATTTATTTATTTATAATAATTAGCATTAATTAATATAAATAAATAAATAAAAAAGAGTAAGTAGTTAAAATATTAAATAAGGCAAGAATATTGAATTATTATAAGTTATTATTAATTATAGCAGTTATTATAGGGTATAATAATGATATATAAGTAAAAACTAGTAATATTAGAATTTTAATAATTTAAGTATAAAAATAATTATAAAAATAAGGGTATTAATATTTCTTAACATTTTAAGATATCTTAAGCAATGCTAGGCTTATAACTTAATAAAGTAATAAAGCAAATAATAGTTAATTATTATGTATTAAGGAGAGAAATCTCCTCGCTATTAAATGCTTAAAAGGAGCCTATTTGTAGGCTAGCGCTAGCGTATGGGCATACGACCCTCGCACCTTCCAACATCCTCGACATCTGCGGATAGGATCATATCCCTCAGCGTTCTGCATAGCCCGCAACCCTTACTCGCAGAGAGGGAGAGCCGGAGAAGATCCGGATAGGCGTCATTGACCTGATATTCCACCGGCAGCCTGCGGGGTCTGTCATCTTGATCCAGCATGAGAAAGGATTCAGTATCTTCGTCAGCTACAAAGCCTCCTGCGGCTTTGTCGTCAAATATGACGGCTCTACAGTCGTCGCAAAACATATCGCTCTAGC
The DNA here is from genome assembly GCF_014595645.1 of Diaporthe citri. Taxonomy (NCBI): domain Eukaryota; kingdom Fungi; phylum Ascomycota; class Sordariomycetes; order Diaporthales; family Diaporthaceae; genus Diaporthe; species Diaporthe citri. The sequence goes on from NW_025064846.1 coordinate 2,758,579, forward strand.
ACACGGGTGATTATATATCCTAGAGATCAAGTAGAAGCTGTGCAGAATCAGATGGAGACATCTTCATTCGTTATTCGTTGTTATCAGCACACATAATTACCATCGAGAGGGTGCCTGTGGCATTGCAGCCTGGATACAGAAGCGGCTGACTAAGCCCCCACCACACACCCTCTGGGCCTTCTTCCATAACGCCCGTCGGCCCTCTGGGAATAGCTTCCTTTTTCTTAGAGAGATAGCGTTCACTTGGATTGAGTTGACGTATTTGAGACCAGCTGCTATTAATCTATTACCCTATAGTGTGATAAACCCTTGCTTTATTCAGCGCTGCTGGTGTAGTAACCCTAATGCCGCTAATTAGACTTCATTCTCCTTTAAGACTCTCCCATTCCCATCTGCGGCTCAAGGCTGCCTGTCTGCCCGATCTCTCGAGCACTTAAAGATGCTCCCACTCGTCCAACAAAAGGTCGCTGACGCCGGAAGAGCTGTGGGCCGTGCGTTTCGGGATCGCCGAACCAAGATGTCCACAGCGTCTTGTGTCCAGCTGACCCAGCGACGTGCTCCACGGCTTCCGCCTGCGTCGAGTCGTCCCGTCCCGACTGGTCGAGCACATTTATTACCGCAGTTCCCGTGAAACCCATGTCGAGCGCGGCGGCCACTGCCCAACACAATTCTTCTCCAGCCCTGTTGAACATATTAAATATCTTGCCATCCTGGGCCACCGGCCATGCAGTACCAATTCAGTACGTGAGGCGCGATCAAAACGGCTGGCAGTGCAAGGCAGGCCTTGGCAGCGACATTTCATTTCCCAAACCATCTCCTTAGGGTCCAAAATTGTCCAGTGTCTGTCCAGACTCGACTGTGCGAAGGCGATGTGCGTCGCCAGTCGGGCTCGGCTTCGTTCTCGAGGCATCAGCTCACGAGATAGTTCGAGCCGACGTATTGCCTTCATGAGATATTATCCGCTGGCGAGAGGGGCATCTCGATGGAGCGGCTGTCCAGAAGCTAGTGTGTGGCAGCCTCGTCCCATTATGTCGAGGGCGCGCATAAAAGGTCCGCTGCTGTGGAGGTTGCTGCATTTTCGTCTGCGCCTCGAGGTGTAGACTTCCTGGAGAGATGGACGGTGTCTTCCGTGCCTAGGCGGCTCAGAGTGCGTCCCATTTCGCCTCTGGGATCCGCAGTCCGCGCCACCCGCCTTTCCAAGAAACAGCAAGTTGAAGTCCGTTCCATACCATATTATATCGGGATGCGCAGTGCCCTTCAGCGTTCCGGGTACTGGTAGTCCTGATAGTGTGTCCCTGGCTCTTGGGAAGGGTACTCGTGCTCCTCGATGTCCTGTCCGTCCCAACCACGGTAGCCGTAGTCCCCGCCGTAGCCATAGCCCCTATCCCCTGGGCCATACGAATAGCTCCTGTCACCCCCTCCACCGTGATAACGCCCGTCCCAGGACGGCTGTGAACGCAGGGACATGCGGGGCATCGGGCTGCGGGCGTATATTCTGCCCGGGTCCGAGCGCATCGAGTAGGCCCTGCTCTCCCCATACGAAGAAGAGTTGGGTGGGTAGTAGCCCTGTGTCGGCGGCCTCCGGCTGGTCCGCGTCGTGATGGTACTCCTCATGCTGTTCGCGCGTGAGCCTCCATCGTACACGGACTCGGGCCTCGCCTCAGGTATGTCGAAGGGTCCGCCTCCGGGGACGTAGTACTCCGGCGCCTTGGCGGGCTGCCGCGGCGGGACGCGGTCGTAGTAGCCGGGCCCGTACCCGGAGTCGCTGCTCGCTGCTCCTCCCCATCCGGCGACTGAGTGCGCGTCCTGGTACCCGCCGTAGTCGTCCCCGTACTCGTCGTAGTACTGACCCCGCGACGCCTGTGAAACAACCGTCGACCTCTTGGTGGTGGACGACATGGTGGGAAGCCTGTCCGCCGCGGCAGCCCCGCCGCCGCCCCCGTCATCCTGGCGCTGCCACAGCTCGTCGGCGGTCGGCGGTTGGATGGCAGGCTCGACGGCGCGGAAGGTGCCGGTGCGCATCTCGGCTGCGATCTGTTTCTCCAGCTCCTTGACCTCCCCGTCACTCATCTGCTTCCAGCGCCCGCCGAAGAGCCGCCTCATGGTGCGTCGGAACCTGCGCAGGACCATCCTTTTCACCGTGTCGTCATGTCTTGTGGATGGTGTGATGATGTCGATCCCAGCAACGCCCGAAGAGCTGCGGCGGCCTTGCTGGGTTTGAGGTGGCATCACCGGGTGAGTCGGAGTGCGGGATGAGCAAAGGAGTGAGTGAGCGGGATGGATGGGTGAGTGAGTCGGCAGGCGGACGGATGAATGAGTGCGAGGTGTAGTGGTGAGTGGGCTCAGCTGGAGAGTTTGACTTTCGGACCAGCCAAGGGGGCTGTGTGGGAGCACCAATCAAGGGGGTGGGTGCTTGGTTGATGGAGGGAGAGTGGGAGGGCCGTATAATGGCACTTGTGAGACGTTGTTAAGGACCGGGTGGCCCCAGGAGTGTGGAGGCTCAGAGGGGCACGCTTGGAGAATGGCCAAGGCCCATCTGCCTGTTGTGATTTGGTCAAGATTTTGGCCGGACGGCCGGCCAGTCAGTCTTTGCACGACCTTGGGAGATGCCGCGTCACGTCGGCTGCAAAGCGTTGGATGTTGGACGTGGTTTGGTGGCGGTGGTGGTGGCAGCAGCAGTGTGGAGGTGATGTTGGGGGTGGTTTGTGCTTCGCAGCTTCAACTTATGACAAGGGTTGACTCGAACCTGGAGAGTGAGAAATATCGATCAACATCAAGATGCAAGCATCCTGCAAATTGAAGTACAGATTGAGTAGTTGCACTGGCTTGTCGTCGTCGTCGTCGTCGTTCAATTCAACAGAACATTCCTGAAGTGAGCAGAGCAACCATCAACCTCGGTGGTGTCTGGGAGTTTCAAAAATGGGAGCTAAAAGCGTTTCAGCGACCATGGCCGTAAACGTCCACACCAGGGCATCGCTGTCTTGGGCGGGCTAACGTTAGACTATGTATCTCGCATACCCTGTACTGTGTAGCCGGACACCGAACAAGGGAACATTGTTCAGGGAGATAGTCGGTATACTTACTGAACAGTATGGCCATCATGACTGGCGAACAAATCCCCACCAAGACTTACTCAGTGGTGGCTGGTCGTCAGCACATCTCTCTCTCGACAGCACACCCAGCAACTGATTGGAGTTCATCTCCCATCTCCCACCTCTCACTTCCTTCCGACCAGCCCCTTTCTCCAGTTTGCATAACCGGATTCTGCACGCTCATGCATCGTCATGTTGTGGTGCTCCCTGCCCCATGCGAGCGCGCACAAGCTCCCTCGTGTCACCGCCACACCAACCCAGCTCTCCCTTTGCGGTCTAGGCCCAGACCTTGCGCAATGCCGCTGCTGGAGATCGGACGGACCCCAATCATCGATAAGCTAACGTGTCTGCGGTTACGCGGTCTCATGCTCTCCACTCTGGGCCATTCGACCCAGGGCTGCCGATTGGGTCGGTGTCGATGTAGTCAGCATGTCCGGGAGCTTGAAGACGACGTGAGTAGAGCTAGCTGCTCGTGATGAAGAGCCCGATAGACGATAGATCCAGGCAGGGTAACATTCCGAGAAGCCACAGAGGTCCCTGAGTTCCGTACTTGGCCCTGAACGACATGGGTGTTCAGGGTTTCCAGGGTCTCTCTCGGTTCTAACCTACCCTCCCCCTCTTGACCATTACAACGACGAATCAGCCATCCATCGCTCATAGATTGTCACATGGATCAGCAGAGTTCGATGCATGCATATCAAGGGCAGCATGAAATTCCTTCACAGCATTTTGGGTTTTCACGCCATAATGATTGAAACGATGCTGGGAAACTGTGACTGACGTGGGTTTGTTTGGCAGGACCCAAACTCCCGGGTGCACTGAGCGTGGGGACCATTGTTCCCCCTGCCCTATTTGGTCGACGTCATGAGATGCTTCTGACTTTTGCCCTCATTAATCTCCTGACTGAGCTGGCAAAACCACTTTACCATAACCAAAATAAGCCAATTGCTGAGAAGTCGCACTGGATTGAAGTGTCAGAACGCATAGAGACTCGTAGAATCGGGACATCAGGAGACTCTTGTTGAGGTGGAGTCATCTCTGCGGCGTATATCACGAAGAGCCCCGTCCAAGATCCCACCTCTGTTCTGCCTCAACCTCTCCCATGCGCTTTATTACCCCGAGATCTCACCTCCTAAGTGGTTTCACACCTACAGTAAGCAGGATGGCACTTCACCAAGCAAAATCAGACAAGCTGATCTGTAAGTAATCCCGTCAACATATCTCCCAGCCCCTCTTGCAACGAATCACCAATGAGTCATCACCATCCCACTGCTGCACATCTTTGTCCCTCTTGGTAGTCAACGCCACAGAATGTTAACTGACACACACCCAGTCGCACCCGCCGGCGGCGCTCAAAACGCCCGCGCCGACCAATTCCTCCAGCACGAGTCTCAGGGCGGCCTGCACCGGCGCGACCTGGACCCAGCCAGCCCCATCACCCAGTTCCACTCATGGTTCTCAGCCGCGCAGTCCCACGCCGCCCCGGCGACAGGGCCCAGCAGCCAGCAGCAGGAAAAGCAGCAGCCGGCCATCCCTCACCCGGAGACCTGCACCCTCTCGACGGCCTCGCTCCCCTCTGGCCGCGTGTCCGCCCGCGTCGTGTACATGAAGGAGCTGGACGCCCGCGGGTTCGTCGTCTACTCCAACTTCGGCACGAGCCGTAAGGCGCGCGACCTCGAGTCCAACCCCTGGGCGAGCCTGGTGTTCTGGTGGGAGGCCCTCGAACGCCAGGTCCGCGTCGAGGGCCGAGCCGAGCGCCTGCCCCGCGAGGAGAGCCAGAAGTACTTTGACACGCGCGTGCGCGGGAGCCGCGTCGGGGCGTGGGCGAGCCGGCAGAGCGCGGTGCTGAGTTCCGAGGTGGGCGGGGCTGGTGGGGATGGCGCCGGGGAGGGCGACGACGGGCGCGCACAGCTGCAGCGGTGGGTCGACGAGGCGGAGGGGCGGTTCAGGGGCTCCGAGGACATCCCTGTGCCTGAGTTCTGGGGCGGGCTGAGGATCGTGCCCGAGCGGGTTGAGTTCTGGCAGGGCAGGGAGAACAGGCTGCACGACCGGTTTGTGTATGAGAAGGTGGAGGGGCAGGAGGACAAGTGGACGCTGGAGCGTCTGAGCCCGTGAGTGTGAGTAGATGGTACACTTGACGATGGCATCATGAGGAGACAGGGCCACAGCACTGTCGCTTTGGGTTGCTTCCATATCTTTGCTAAACGGGGCTCAAGTAGAGTTGGTTCAACGGGAATCTTATCAATAATCCTGTCACCTTTTCGTCGCACCCTTCTATGGGTCATACATTATCCAAGCAACAGACAGTCTCATACTCAGAATAAAAGTCCACGTCTATCGAACATGCAATGCATTGCTCCATGAACACATTGACCCTTGGTCGCGACAAACGCCTTACGCAAATCCACCAGTCCAGAAACACCGACAAACCATCTGGATCTTTTCTCTGAACACTCTACAAGAAGTAGTCAGCCACTGGCTTCTTGGCCGGCATGCCTCTTGAATCCTGCGGTGCTGCTTGAAACACTCGGTACCGCCTCGCCGGTCCGACGGTCGGCGGTGCTATCTGACCCTCCATCAGCGGCGCCCTGCCCGCCGCCCCGCCGTCGCTCCTGTTCACATCGCCATTGCTGCGGGAGAACGTGCCGAGCCCGGACTCGTCCTCCGACAGCTCCAGTAGAGCTGCCACATTGCCACAGCGGTAGCAGTAGTTGGGCGCCGACCAGACTGTGACGATGCTCGTGTCAAACATCTCCTTGAATCCTTCCATAACCAGCTGGTGCGCACGCGCGATCAGCGACAAGTTGTTCTTGTTGTTGAACTGCCTGACAATATCCGCGCCGAACAGAAACCCTGCGCCGCGCGGCGAAAGACCCCAGCCGTCGATGTCGTCCGGGTCGGACCAAAGCAGGTCGCACATCGCTCCTTCATGGGGGACCTCCTGTTTCCGATCAAGAAGACGGATTTTATCCACCGTGTCTATCAACGGACTGAGGCCACCGTGGACACACAGCACTGCGCCTGCGGGGTTGCCGATCGACCCGCCGCTCGACCCCGACGCACCTGATCCCGGAGGGCCTGTCTTGTCTCCAGTGGCTGCCGCCGCGCCGTTCGGGCTCTTATTCTGCTCCTCGCCCTCCAGGTTCCGGCGTGGGAACCTGCTGATGACATCCCGATCCGCGTTACAGACTTCGATCTCAGTGTTCTGCTCCAAGTACTCCTGCGCCGAGGGGCTTTCGCTGGCGGGATATAGGGTGTTCGAGGCACCAAGAACGATCGCGCCCAAGGCGAGATAGTCGAAGACATCACAGCAGTATCTCCACACATTCGCGCTCCCGTATTTTCTCAAGCATTCGTCGTAAAACCCATAGACGGTCGTGATCTGTCGGGACTCGTGGTTGCCCCTGATGAGGGTCATGCGATCGGGGTAGCGAACTTTGAGGCAGAGGAGGAGGAGGAACGATTCGAGAGAGTAGAAGCCACGGTCGACAAAATCACCTGGAGAGGTATTCGATCAGCTTACATGTCTGGGCGGTGGCCATTGCGACGGAAGGAGGGGAGGGGAAGGGGTTCATACCCATGAACAGGTAGTTGGTGTCCGGCACATCGCCACCCACTCGAAAGAGTTCCATTAGATCATGGAACTGCCCGTGTATGTCGCCGCATATCTACTGCATGTCAGCGCAATCCGGTGAGGCAAGATACCAGGTATGAGATTCCCATACTGTGACCGGCGCGCAGACTGTGACGACATTTCCCTCTTCTATTAGTAGCTCGCGTGCCTTATGACATATCTCGCGGACTTGGGCTTCTGGTATGGGACGACAGGCTCGAAGCTGTGCGATGGCTCTATGCACAGTTGTTAGTATTGTCCAAGGCGGTTTTGGATCAGCGGCCGGGGTTCGCTCACTTGTCCAGGTCGCTCATTTTAACGGCGGCTGCAGCTGCGCAGCCTCAGCAAAAGGCTGGGATGCAGCTTTGGAAAAAGGTCAATGGTACGCTCGCATAGCACATGCACGAGTCGAGAAGGAGGGCAGGATGTCGGAAATAGTCGGTTGACCAGGACGTTATCAGAAGTCGATGGTGGAGAGGGTTGTTATCGAAGATGGGATATCCGATGGAACTGTGATTGAAGCTGTCGCGATTTCGGCGGAGTTCCTACCCCAGACTTTCCTTTTAGGGCCGATCAGCAGCTCTCCTGCAGGGATTATCAGCCTCAAGCAGGCGCTAACGATGCCCGCCGCCAGTCCCGGGTGTGTGGCCCGCCAGCACTTTGCCTGCCGGAAGGAGTCCAATGAGATGGCAGTCATTTGAGCTTCTCTCACGATTTTCTGATGAGCGCATTGATCTACGCCAAAGGCTGTCGCTGCTTCACGGTCTTTCGATTTGAGCCCACATGCCATGACCACGACACTGGTGGCTCTGTGTGAGCACAATTGGTGATCTCAAAAACTTTGTGTCAAAGCTAATCGACTTGCAGAGTACCCGGCTCTCCACCACCCTCGCCATCATGCCACCACATCTCCACCCGAGGTCCCGAATGACCTCGTCCTTGTTCGCGACCACCATGCTTGCCAGCTTCTTTGTGGTAGCTCTCCCACACGTACTCCCGTGTCCTGCTCCGAGGATCACATACGCCGATGGGGAAATAGTGGAAGACGAAAACGGCAGGAGGAGGCGGAGGCGGAGGGTACAGCAGCAAAGCCAAGTCGTACAGGGAGGAGTTGTGCAATTCAACAACATAACGCAGGAAGATCTGGTCGACCATGAAGGAAACAGGAGCAAACGCGAATGCCCTGTACCGAAGCCGGGCGGAAAGGTCGGGGAGCTTCTGGGCTTCAAGCAGTCGAGCAAGTCTCCAACCACCGACAACAGCACTCAGAGCCGTTCATTATAGCGAATCGAGGCCACTCGACTGTGCCATTGGGCACACCATCATATTCTGGCCATGGACGACATTGATCGTTCCGCATACCTTGGCCATCCAATCTGTGAGGACTTTCGGGAACGTTTCCGGTACAACATCTTCACTCCTCGGACACGATGCGTTGTCGATCGCCCGACACATCGAATTGTATATACGGTTATAGGATCGGTGGGAAATCTCCCCAAATCGGTACCGCAAATATGAAACTGGGTTAAGATGCAGATGGGAAACATTGGACCCGACAAAGAGTCGGACCAGCATCCACCGGAGCAATATGAAGTGGCGATACCACGATATAGAAAATGCAATACGAAACCAGCTCAACACAGCCCTCATGTGTGATTCGGCTTGCAAGAGGTCAGGTGCCTCAAGAGAGGCCTTGTCGCGGGTTGTCGTCCGTGTCCAATTGGTTTTGCTCAGTCCACGCATGGCAAGCAGGCGGAAGCGTCGGACCACGCCGAAGGACAAGCAGAGCGAAGATGAGATCCCATCACGTTTGCTTTCAGACGAACATGGAGATTCGCACCTGCAGAAACGGAGGGTATACCGGTACATCACTCGTGCCATAGCCACAGGGAAGCAGAGCGCGTCACCCGGCCTGATTTGCACACCCACACCCAATACCCACACTCAATTTTCACACCCAACACCCATGTACCCTAGTTGTGCACCTAATACTATATGCCTAATTCATATGCATAATTTACATGCTCAATCTGCAGGTCTACTTAGCCTTAGGTGTGTGAAGTGGGCATTTGGATTGGACGTGTAAACTAGGTATAGGTGTTGGTTTAGTACTGGTGATGTACTGGTATACCCTCCGTTTTTGTCGGTGAGAGTCTCTGATTTCTTTCAGACAGGATAATGACCATACAATGCGTGTTATTCACTCGGCATTACCCAAACGCATCCTCACGATCCCCGTCATTGCCCAATCCAAGGCGTGACGCCTGCCCAGCGCGTAACGAGGAGTTTGACTCGGGTTTGGGCCAAGCTCTCCTTTGGCAGTCACTCAGGTGATCAGTGCATCACTCTGCAGCAATTTGAATTCCACATCCTCACGGTGGCAGAGTCGCATGGGCGGGCAGCGCCCGCGAGATGAGACGGGTTGTTCTTGGCCGTGGCTCCGCGTCGATCTGGGGTTGCTGAGTGTCGCAGAACGCGGATCCTTCACCGACGAACCTGCTCGAGTACTCCAGACGATGGAAAATCGAGATGTCAAGCTTCACGGTGGGGATCCCAAAAATTGTGGATGAACTCTGTCGATATCATGTGCGGTCGATCTTCTTTATTTTGGCTGTCAGACTCCAGATGAATTGGTTGCTGATTTTGGTGCAGAGCTGACTGCTGGGGCGAAACTCCGTCATGTGGAATACACTCCAGAGAATTTCAACACTGAGCTCTCACAGATATTAGTCTACCAAATCTCTTCATGGGATGAAAATGCACAGCTGTCATCTCATCCTCCTGAGCGGTGACAGACAGGGCGTAGACAACTGCTTGATTGTGTTTGGACCATAAGCGAGGACGAGGGGTCCGGGAATGCACTTGCCGCTCTGCATGTGCGGCTCTAGTATACTCCTGGCTCAACACCATGAAGGGCCGTCCAACTCGATGCTTGAAGGCTTCGGGCGGGTTTCATCGACAAAGTCGCCGTGATCCGACATGATCGCCAGAAGTCGCGCAGGGTGCCTTCTCACGGCTTGGCGAAATATGCACCATCAGCTCTGGCTTATAAGTGTTGCCTATGCGCACGTCGGTCCATGCCGTCCTCCTTCCCAGGTGAAGCCATATCTGGTTCTCTTGTAATATTCATTTTTTTTTCTTAGTCACTCATTCAAGAGGTACGTCGCTGGTGCAACTTTACTACCTGCAGATTGTGTGGACTGACCAGCATATCCAGCTGTGCTCTCAAACTCCAATCTTTACACAACACTATCACTTAATCGGACTCACCAATCATGAAGTCAATCACAGTCCTTCTCCTAGCCGGGCTCGCCGTGGCCACCCAAGAAGGCGGTGCCCAGGTGGCAGCAGGCAACGCAACCGACATCCAGCAAGGCAACTCGACCGGAGTCAACCAAGGCGCCGACGCCAACGCACAGGCAGGCAAAGACAACAACAATAACAACAACAATGATGAGAACAATGCAGCGAATGCTTCGGATGTCATTCAGGTCCAAAACGGCCAGCAATGCATCAACGTCGAAAGCCCTGAATGACCCAAAGTGCGTGTTATATATTGTTCTCCGAAGATTGTCCCATACTATACCAAACTGACACATCCTTTCCACAGCTTCGACGCTGCGCAGCTTGATTTGCAGAACATGAACCAGGGTGGCCTGAACCTCGGCAGCATCAACCTGGCCGACCCAATCTCGCTGGCCTTCGGAATCGACAGCCTGATGAACAGCTTCTGCCTCGGCGGGATCGTCGATCTGAACACCCTCCTCGCCCTCGGGGTCCAGCAGCAGCAGCAGATGTTCCTCGAGCTCGCCCAGCTGGCCCAGCTACAGCAGCTTGGCGTCCTGAACGTCTTCGGCGCGCAGAACCTGATCCAGTCCAACCTGCTCTTCGGCGGGGCGTTCAACGTTTTCAACGCCGGTGAGTCTCCCGTTGCTGCTGCATTCCCCCTTCCCCTGGCGACGCGGATGAGTTGAGCACACCAAGCTAATACTTTGGACTAGGAATTATCAAGCGTGAGCCTGGTGCAAAGCTGCCCACACTCAGGGAGCGCCGGGATGACATGATCAAGAGGCAATGCAATGTTGGGCAATCCGCCAACATCCAGAACCTGCCGCCTTGCCAGGCCGAGAACAATGATCAGCAGAACCAAGATCAGCAGAATGCGGACGAGAACGCTGACCAGAATGCTGATCAAAATGCGGACGAGAACGCGGATCAGAATGCGGATGAGAATGCTGATCAGAACGCGGACGAGAACGCTGATCAGAATGCTGATCAGAATGCGGATGAAAATGCTGACGCGCAAGCTGGTGAAGAGGCCAAGGCCGGCGAGGAAGCTCAAGCTGGCGAGGAAGCCCAAGCCGGTGAGGAGGCGAAGGCTGGCGAGCGAGCTCAAGCTGCCGAGCAGGCCCAAGCTAGCTAGAAGGCTCAATAGAATGCCGACGCAAACGCGGAGGAGTGTAGGGCGTGATATGCCGCGCTGGACTCGCGGTAGTAGGGCATTCGATATTCAGTCACGAGCATTCAATTTGATACCAGTAGTTTTGCAAAAGCGGAGCCATTGCCATATTGATGCACAAAACATTAGGCTTGACCCTAGGATAGGCTTTCCAGACGTATTGAAGGGTTTCCTTGCCTTGGATGCTTCTACGTAGTAATGAGCATTCACTGGTTTGGTGAGGAAATTTGACCATGTATTCAACTTATGACTGTACTCGATGTCTTGCAGAAACAAAATCTAAATTGTCTATACATTCCAATCATAGAAAACTTCAACCTCAAGGTGAACATATCAAAGTGTTACTGCTGTCTACAAGGGGTTTCTTGCCCAAGTCGGCCTTTGTTGCTATCAAGGGTCGATTCTCTTGCGCCTCTGGCTGAATAGAGGTCACCACTTGACTCGGAAGAAAAATGTCTGCTTAGTCCCAAGCCTTGAGCCAACGTCTGATGTCAACTCCCGTCCGATCCCTCCGCCAGACTCATCTCTGCCGATCGCCGTTTTCGCCATGGTGCGATGGGATGAGCATCAGCCACACCGCACCGGACGGGTCGGGCACAACCTCCTGAACGGCCTCGTCGTCTCAAAAAAGCTCGGATGAGAGGCGATTCCGGATGGCAACTGTCACTGCATGGCTGGGCTGAAGGGAAAAGCATGGACGGCGATGACACCATTGAATACTATGCCATATTATTCACCTAGTCACCTGCATCAAGTTTTCTGACTGCGACAGTTTGAGATGGGGATCACGGCCCAAAGCAGCATGGTGCGACTCTGGCGGGCGCGAGCGACGTGGGATTGGGACTGGGGGACTGGCCCGCCTGGCTGGGGTGCCCCCCTGCTGGGAGGGCATAGCTTAATGGGCTCTGGGCCAGTGAGAACGGCCCGGCAGCCCCTGGGGACCACTAAATAGGCAAAGGGCGTCCGTGCCCTCCCATGCGGGTTCGCCTGACGCCTGTCAGCCGGTCCTGAACTCAATCCGGATTGAATTCGGACCAGTCCAAACCCAACTTCAACCTCACCTCTTCCCCACCAGACAAGCTCATGCCCAGCGACTGCCCGCTCCCTTTCATCTGACCACCTGGGCGGTGTCTGCTTGGCCTCCCCTGACCGCCATTGGCAGGGCAATGCCAACTGTCGTCCGAGCACCTTGGCCCTGCCCTATGGGGCACTCGACTGACAGACGACAGCAGTTGGCGCCAATGACCGGATGACAGAACTCTGAATGTCATGTCCTGTTCTTTGCTAGTCTAGCAACCAAACTGATGTTGCCCGCCACCCAGTTGTTGCGGCGGGCGGAAGATGAAATGACTTGTGTGACTGCATACTTGTTCTCTAAAGGGATCATCGCCAACTGCTTCACTTCATCCCAGTCTCCTCGCCCACAGCTTGCCATTTGGGCAGAAGCGGGACATGGAAGAGTCTCTGCCACCCCATCCGAGCATGGCCACATGGCATGCCGAGCTGGACAGGCTTGGCTTAGTCAAAAGCCGGCGAGGCGGTCGGATTCTCAACACTCAAACAGAATCCCCACCCACCCATGGCGGCGATCAAGTAAACTAATTGACTGGCTTCCTTGATCCTGCCAAGCTGGAAGCTCGGTATATGTTTCTGCCAGCCATCCTGCCCAATGCAAGGCCCTGTCACCGGCGTCAAAGCTGCACACCAAGTCTTGACCAGGCGGTAGCATTCTGCGATTAAGGTTATTTCGCCACCCTGGACTCTGCGCCCATGTTTCTGCAGGATCCCTACGGTGAACAACACAGAGAGAGGGTCCCGTAAGTCCTTGGCTCGTCGAGTCCCCGGCCACGATGGCTTCCGCGTGTGTCAACTTGATAGTCCCAACCCACGATGGGGCTCTGGGAGCACACGTCGGCTGGAGCAGTCATGTCTTGGGACGATGGGCATCCGAGCTAGGGGCTCCTGCTCTACCTTGCAAAGTCGTCCCGTCGCCGTCGTCCCGTCTCTCAGCCCGCTCCATGCCACCAGGGCAGAGCATTGCAACATGTCTCTTGTTTACCACAAATCCCCCCATGATCATGCACCCTGGCCTAGCCATATAGTCTCATCCCTGCCGTTTATCTGTCTATCCATGCAGTCTGATACGCAACGGAAGACTCCTTCACTACACATCCGGATATGCTTTGTCGTTTGATCAATCTTGGCAGACGGTTCATCGCTCATCCGTCCCAAGACCCCAGGTTCATCATACTCGTCCCCATCTGTATATAATATCCTGTGTGGTCTTGTTCCAATGGCCACTATCTTGTTGTCATCATCCACCAAAGCATCATCGGTCTTCAAGCCTCTTCCATTCACTCTACAGTCGTTCCTTTTGAGGTAAGCACATCCTCCTCCAGCCTCTCCACCTCCTACTCCGGGGTAGACATTGGTCACTAACTTACTCATCAGCTGTGCTCATTGTTCTATTCCACATTCCTTCGATACCCATTTACCTGAACTTGAGGTGAGCAACCCCACTCCAGATCGCAGGGCCCAGGCATCATGACTAACAAATATCCCCAGCTGTGCTCCTAATCCACTTTTAATTTCAAAAATGAAGTTCTCTACCATCTTCGCCGGTGCCCTCGCCGCTGTCGCCTCCGCCGCTCCCACTGAGAAGCGCGGTCAGCTGGACATCTCCCAGCTCAACAACCTCGAGCGGTTCAACTCCCTGGACGTCAACTACCTGAACCGCATCAACTCCCTGGACCTGCAGCTCCTCAACACCCTGGCTGTCCAGAACAACTTCAACGCCCTCGCCTTCCAAGGTCTCTTCCAGGGTCAGGCCTTCGACGTCAACGCCCTCCTGCAGCTCCAGCAGCTCCAGACCCTCCTCCAGCTCGGCCAGCTCGGCGTCTTCAACGCCTTCGACCTCTCCAGCCTGAACCTCCAGGCCCTGCAGCTCGGCCTCATCAACAACGTCGGCGCCTTTGACCTGTCTTCGCTTGTCGATGCCTCGCTGATCCCCCAGATCACTGCCATCTCTGAGCAGACCAGTACGTACCATTCTCCATCCTACACAGCATCATGAGATCAAACATATCTAACAAGTACACAGTTGTCGTCGGCAAGGAGTAATTTCACATCATGGGTATTTACATTGGGCATAAGAGGGGGGCAGGGGAAGGAGGCACTCGGGGACCCGAGCAGATCATCTTTGTCCGTCACATGAAGGAACACTCCATTCAGGGTAAATAATAATACGATCACTGTCGAGGCTCGGTGTCCTACGAGAGAGGCTGGGGCTTGGGTTTGACTACTACTACTATTCATTACTACTACTGTCTCGTGTGCTAGTTTTAACCCTGCGGATGGTGGTTTAGACCAAACAAGTTTTGGAATTATTTTTATATATATAGGAGGCACAGAAGAGGAAATGCAGATGCTGGCTTGGCTTTGAGGCTTCTCAGTCATCTTAGCCTTTGCTGCTTACTCTCGGAAAATATACTGGACATTTTCCAACTTTGCTCTGCGTGTCCCCTACTGACCAACTCTTTCCTGCATTGATCTCCATGTGGGACTTACGATGAGCCACAGAAAAATCCTGGAAATACGTTACCGGCGATTAACACACCCGGCAGTGGGGATGGCACCAAGATCTCCGAGCCCCAGACCCGCCGCTCCTGAGGACCCACCACACCCGCGAAGGAGGCCTCGACAGTCCAGGCCTACGGGGACTAACACCCAGGCAAAGCAAAGAGCCAAGCTTTTCCCAGCCCTGCCAGGCCCTGTCTCCCAACTGACGTCTGCTGTCAACAGGGAACCAACTTACAAGAGAGAAAAGAAATACCCGATGCCAAGACCACAGGAAAGCTTGGCGTCGCATTGGCGTCTGATGGGCATATTCATCGACAGCTGCCATCCGAAACTGAAACGCGCGAAAACGCGGGGAGAGGAACAGGGCCACTCGTCGGAGCTTTTGGCTTCCGCGCCCAAGAGGGGAGGGGAGGGAACAAGGGTCGTCAGGAGGCCCGGTGCTATGGGGGAGGTCAGGTTCTTGGTCTCTGCAGCGTGGCACTTTTTGCGGAGCTACATACCTGGGGTGTTCCAAATCCAGCATAGGGAAGTTGACGACTAGGAAGTGATTGTGCCCTCAAAAGTTTATTCTTCAGAATGTCTCCCGTTCACGTGTCCAAACTGAGTAACTGGGCCCTCAGCTACATGGGGCGAACATAAGTGTGAGAGGAACACTTCACACCTGTGAGCAGAAGCACAAAGTCTGGGATAAATTCAACAGCTTCTTTGTAACATTCTGATACGCCGATCTTTACAGTCGGTATCTGGATTCGTTGCTACAGCTTTTCAGCAGCGGACCAATGCTTGCTCAAGTAAAATTTGGAAGGCATCGTCGGTCGGGCTGTCAAATTTGCGTTGATTTCGAGCCAACTTTGTCCTCAGATATGTTGGTGGGTCATATAAACTTGCCCCATTTTGTCCCAATGAGTCTGTGATCATTGTTGGTCATGCCCTTGCCAACCGTACCCCCGTCTCTATCCCTACGACTTTTCCTCCCATAAGTGATGCCCGGCCGGTGTAAGGTATTTGACAAAAATAGAAAAGTGATGGAAAACGTTTAATGGCGAGACTGTCCCTCTCACAGAATTCCTTTCCCAGAATCGCAGCGCACCCTCCCTCCCCTATGGAACCCTTTCTGCTCTCCTTGGTTCCCTGCCACCCACCATCAATACTGCTCCACAACCGCGTGGAACTCCGGTCTCACCAGCTCCGAAGACCCGAGTGATGAAGTGCTGTTGAAATAAAATCCGTCAAAACTCCGAATACCAGGAAGAGGGAAGACGCCGCCTGAGACGAGAAGCTCAACCGCCCCGGTCTAGCAACTCACCTGCTGTGGCTCACGAGGTCACTGGGCCGGCCACTGACGCCCGAAACCGACCCTACGGGGCTACTTCCGCTCGCACTGCCCGTGTCAGCCACCGCCGCGGCCCGGCCGTGTGCAGTCGAGTCGGGGACCACTCCTCCCCCTTCTCCTCCTAGTACCACCGCCCCTTCATATTGTCCTCCTTGCCCTGCTGGGGCCGCGGTACCCTCGTCGTCCCATGTGACCCTGATCGGTGCGTGGTTCTTGGAGAAGCGCTGCTCGTTGAACCAAAGCTCGAAAGTCAAGTCCGCGGCGCCGACCACTGCCCTGACTTCGTATGTGCAGTTGTACCAGCGCGCGCTGCGCGAGAACAGGGCCCGATGACTCCTCTTCTGCTTCACAAGCTCGAGGTCGCTATCCCGCACACCCGAGAGGTCTGACCTGACCGTGCAGAGCTGTTTCGCGCCGGCTATTGATTTTCGTGTCTCGTTAGTCGACTTTGTCTTCTTTTTGTTCCTTCTTTAATCTGCTGTATGCGTGGGTGGGTCAGAGCCCTGGTCGGGGTGCCTTACAGTCTTTCATGCTGACTGGGAGAAACTCCTTTTCGCTGTGAGATATCACTATGACGGAGTCCCAGTGCCGTATTGTGCTCCCCTTTGCTATTTTCTGGTTAAAGATTGATATTATTGGCACGTTTGGATCTATATCGTCGCCCTGTGGGTGTACATGTCGAGTCAGCGAGATCAACTCCCATCCGAGATTCTTCTGCTTTGGTTACATACTTTCCTGATAAGCCAGTCTATTTGGCTCATGGCGTAGACCTGACCGTCCAAGGGATCTGTTTTCAGCTCCTCCTGGAAGTGTATTACTGGGTTATACTTCATTTTGCACATCACGCCGTAGCTCGCCCTCGCCTTTCGCATGGCAAGCACGGGCTTGTCGCCGCTTTCGAGCTTTTGTAGTCGGTCAAGAATCAAGCCCTTGACCACGACTAGTTGAGGATCATGTGCCTGTACGATGTTGATGTGAACTGCATTCGGATGGGGATTGAGCGACAGATCTTGCTGCAGCCGGTCTCGTACGTATGCGGAGCTGCCGAGCCCACCCGAGAGTATCAAAAATCGCTGTTGCTGATGTCAGTAACGACATAAACGGTGCTAGCAGAGACTCTGCGCTTACAACTTGGGGATTTCCAAATGCTTTGACTCGGACAAAGTCGAGCTGCTCCCTGATCTTCTTGAGCATGCTGTTGATGTGTGGGTCGAATATCGACTGCATGTCTTCCCTGCTCGAACATTAACATCAGCTGTCACCGTGGTTGAGAATGCGCATGCCACTCACCTCGTCAACAAAAATCTACCGGATTCGATGCCGGCTCCCTCGTGATAAAAGTTATAGCCAACACCCTCCATCGGCAGCTTATACACTGCTGAGTTGTACACGCGCTCCCCGAACTTGTGCTTGGCCGTCCTGAATTTGTCGCTACGGACCAGCTTCTCGATGCAGTCCGGTGGCAGCTGGTCGACCAGTTCGGAGAATGGAAACACCCTGTCCTCGACCAGGTCAAGAAAAGCGCGGTCTATCAGGGTCGAGCCGATCCCCACGCCGTCGACCTGCGTCAGCTGCTTCAGCGTCGGGAACGGCTCCCTGGTCTCAACCACCTGCATCAGGGCGAAGTCTGTTGTTCCCCCACCCGCGTCCACCGATAGGAAGATGTCGTCCTTCTCAAAATTGATCGCCGTCGACTTAATCGTTGCCACTGCGGCGGCCTCGGACTCTGTCAGGTCCACGGTGGCCGCGTGCCTGGGGCCTTCGGCGCCGAATCCCGCGTTCTTGATGGCCTCCTTGAAAGTGTTGATTATCTCGAAGCTGCGCCATGTTGTCGGCACGCTGAAGAGGAACTCGACGGCGAGGTCCTTCCACCCTGTAAAAGGCCCGATGCCGGTCTGGTGCTCTATCGTCGACTTGACGTGGACGTAGACCTCGCTGAGGTAGTCCGTGACAAACTTCTGGGCTTGGGCGACAGACTCCGGGGCACCTTGAAGGCCCTTTATCTGTGCCTCCAGGAGATTCATTTTGTCGAGGAATATCTTGAAGAACTCCCGACGCTTCATTTCAAACTCATCATCGTCCTCGCAGATGAAGCCCCAAGAGGTCGGCCTCTCATCCCGGCCATAGACCAGGCACGTGTGGACCTTCTGCTCGTTCCTTGTTGAGCACCCTGGCCAGTTGTAGATGACTTGTATTGGGCTCTGAAGAGCATTAGTAGCCTGCGGCCGGGCCCAGGCCACGCCTTCTTGTGTGTCAGCCGGGGAAGAGTTGTCCGAGGGAGGATGGAGACCCGCCTGTAAATGTCGACCCCAAGTCCACCGCCACAATGATATCTGGCCTCGTGCTGTGCTCCATCTTTGCTCCTTATGCATACGGGGGTATCAAGGGTATCTACCGGACATGCGAAATGGCACACTTTGAGAAGATGAAATCAAGGAAGGCAGGCAGGCAGGCAAGCAGGCAAACAGAAGCAGTGTGACCAATGTGCACGTCTCGGCAGAGCAGTCCTCGGAGGACAGGACTCGGGAGGTAAAACAGCAAAGTCGGCAGTATATAAACGTCGGTGCAACACGATTCGCTGTGCTACCGCTCCGGGCGCAGGTGTTTGGGTACGTAGACGCCGGGGCACCGGGTGCGGTGAGGCGCCAATCACTCACACCCCTTGGATGTCGGAATCGAGATGAAGTTCGCCAGGGTATGGAGACGTTGGAGCAGGGCCAGCTCAGCCGCAGGCATGGCGATTCTAGCGATTCTAGCGGCGGGTGCCAGAGGAAGCCAGGGGTCAGAACTCTAATATTAAACAGCCGCGAAGGAGGTGGTCCTGGACCCTCAGCCCGATGGGGAACCGGCGCCTCGCTCGACTGCCGGCGACAAAGGGACGGACGGTCTGGCTTCAGCTGGACGGCAAGAGTCGGAGTCAAAGGCGCCCACAAGCCCTTGGAGTGACGTGTCTGTCAATGTAAGCAGCCCGCGAGGATCGTGTGTCGTCGGAGCTGAGGAGGGGGTTTGAGGTGAGACCCAATGCCAATGGAGGTAAGACGTCAAATCCTACCGTTTCCACACGCACGTTTGTGGCACAGCCGGGCTGGCTGCCGTGGGGGGGGGGAAGGAGCGCTGGGGGGGGGGGCGGGACACCCCATGCAGCTGAAAACGCGCATGCTGATCACTTGGGACTTTCGTTGAGGATATTAACCCAGGCTCGCCAGAGCTGCAACGATGCTCGAATCGCATGACATGTCAGCAGGTGGTCCCCCCTCCCCATCACTCCATCAGACATGACTGCCGTTGGCTACGGAGGGAAGTTGGTGATGGTCGAAGGATTGGCGGTATGTGATTGGACTGTGGGGCAGGCGAAGTGCGGGCCACGGGCAAGCAATCCTACCCTCGCTCTGGAGGAAAGAGCCACCCGTGGATTGGCCGGGGAAGAGGGAAAGGGGCGCTTCTGTCAGCCCTGAAAGACAACAGGACCCTTGAACCTCGAGGAATAAGTGTCACTGCAATTCTTCTGCCTGCTCGGCCCACTGGTTGCTATTCCGGGTGGCACAGCCCTTCTGTATTTATCCCATTCTTAAGATGCCAAACTGCACCCACCAATTGAGCACCCCCACATATAAAACTCGTGACGACCTTAGCATCTTGTTTAGTATCTCCTATGGGGCAAAATTACACTGCTGAAAGCGACGATCCAGCGTACAGGGAGAAACACGTGTACTAACTAACGTGCAGTCCACGTTTCCAGGACGCAAACGTGTCCATCACTGCGGTAATGATCTGCACCAAGCGGATGCCTTCCACAACGGCATGTTCACAGTGAGCGCAGAACCGCCTTGTGACTATCGAGCCCTGCCTGGTTCCCTTGCATCTGATTGCACATCGTCGCCTTCGTAGAGGGACCTGTCCAGCAGCTTTTGCGGAAGGACCACACCTTCCACTTGACCAATAGATAAATCGCATGGTCTCTCTGACAAGCACATGGAGTAAATTCTGAGATTGTCTTCGTCACGCACTCTGCGCCCATGGGCCGATCCCAAAAGTACTTTGCTACAGATCAGGTCAACGCGGTGGAGACTTATTTTCCACAACGCGCTCGGCTCTTGCTCCATATTCTCGGTCCTTCAACACTAGAGCTACGGTAGTTCTTGCGGAGGAGCAACTTCAATCATAGTTGAAGGTCATTATTAGCCAGTGTTTGCAAGTGCTCTACAGCACGAGAGAATATGCAGCATGGCATGTAGATAGTACCGTGGGTTGCGTTTCTGCCCTCGTGTCCTCCATAGCGCCCTGAACTTGAAAAGTACAGACGAATCATCTCCGTCGCCAACAAAGCAGTCCATCAGCTGGAATTCGTCCAGGCACCACTTGAGCACTCCCGGCCCTCTTCAAGTTTTGGCGTTTCCTCTTCCACCACCAAGGTTATTGTCAAAGAGCCAAATGAGACGAGTCAGAATGAGGGCCACTTTTTGCTTGGTCAGGCGCGGCCCAGACAAGCAAAGCGACCCTGTCCAAATGGTGTAAATGCCGCCGCCTTTCCAATGCCCACTTGGAGCCCATCGCCACTTTGGCGCGAAGACAAAAGCTAGGAATACGTGTCAAGCCATTCCTACCCATGCAGATCCATTGAGGTTGGTCGAAGAGAAGTACAGTTCAAGTGTCACCCATGCACTTCAAGTTCCTGCGCAGGCAGTGCGGACAAGCCAATTGCACAACATAGAAAACGTGCTGTAGTTGTGTGTCGACTGCCCTGTTTGTTCTTACCCAGTTGCTATATATTTGGCAAACGCCAGTCCTTCATCAGGAAATCCTACCCAAGTGTCAGATTGAGAGACGGGCCAAAACAGGTACTCTGACTGCGTCCTTGACTCGGTATCAGGTACAATGCTGCGACAAAGTTAGGAGCTTCTACACACTTCTCCTGCAGTCTCATATGACTTTCGCCAGACAACCATTCTGGATAAACGCAATAAAAGCCGATTACTTCAGTGCCTTAGGATACTTAACAAACATTGCTATCAGGCAAACGGGACACAATTGATGCCCGATTGCTTACCTAAACAAACGCCCAACAAGGGATCAAACAAACTTGAACAAGTTCCATGCCCTCTCCTCACTCTTTACTTTTAAGATGGAAGGAACAACCTACCCACGCTGTGTTCGCCAATCTTATATTGCGTCTCAAACTCATTGAGAACTACGACAGTCAGTCATACGTCCTGTTGACGCACCACAACTGCAGCGCCCAGGAAGCACTCGTTTGCCGCGGAATACTTCACCCTTGAGCAAGATGGCAACATCCACAAAGCCCGTCATCCTCATTCTCTCCATCGGCGAGAAATGGATGCAAGACATGTGCGACGATCCCACCAGCTTCGGCGCCGGCCTTGACCACCTCTCGAACTACGCCGACCTCAAGCGCGCCCGCACAGCCAAAGGGGCCCTCAGCTACCTCGACAAGAACGCCGCGTCCCCGCCCGACGGGATCCTCGTCACCGATCCCGGCGTATCACAGCCCGGCAACAAGGCGCTCCTGGACCGCGTGGTGGCGTACGCGCGGGCTGGCGGCACCGTCGTCATGAGCTACTGCTTCTCCAGCAACATCCGCATGGACGATCTGGAGGACTTCTTCAAGCAGGCGTGGGGCCTGCCCTGGCAGCCGGGCTCCTACCACCGGACGGACCTCACGCTCAACGAGTCTGCTTCGACCCTGAAGGGGCAGGTGGCGGCGCTGCAAAAGATGTACAGCCAGAAGGCGGTGTTCCTGAAGAGGGTGCAGCGCGAGCACGCCTGGTATCTGCCCACTGAGGACTCGCTTACACAGTCGTTGGTATTTGCCCCCGAGCCCGTCAATCAGAACGAGACTGCTGTGGCCTTTGCACCTTTTGGTCAGGGCATGGTCGGCTACACGGGAGACGTGAACATGGAGGTGGGAACCCAGAAGGTTGTGATGCGAATGTTTGGTGGGCTTTGAGAAAAGAGGGCTGGGATGATGAGATCGACATAGATGTGCATTTGATTGCAGAGTAATCAGACTGGCTCTGCCCGGGATTTCCAATAGCACCATGCTCAAGTGTGTGTTCGACGATGACCAGAGTGGTGTGACCGTACTAGTGCGCCTCACTGGCATTCAACGGCCAGCCACTGGGAGATAATTTGCTTCAATGTCGCAAACGCGCCCTGGCCTACCGAGGAGAACAATAAATTTAGTCTGCGCCGTGGCGAACCATCATCTGTTCGTTTATTGGTGCGCTTTCTCTTGAATTAACTCTAAAGTGCAGTCTGGTAAATTCCTGTACGACAAATTCCACCAACTCTGCAGAGCTAATAGTGCCTACCGAGAGGGAAAAAGCACTCTTTACAGAATTGTGAACACTAGCGAAATCAAGCAGTAGTACTTACGTCAACTATACAGGAAATCCTGATACTGTGACAGTCAAGTCTAGATACAGCTCGGCTATACCGCTATCTGCAGTAGCTCCTAAGCATTTGAAATGTGCATTCCATCAGCGCTTGAGCGTCAGCAGCGGCTTACAAGCTATATATAAAGTTTAATCTGTGTTTTAAGCATAATACTATAGGTGCTCTTATAACGGGTCTGTGGGCTGCAGTGCCGCTGCGTAGCCGAGAGCATATGCAAAGCTGCGGGACCGAAGAACACCACCACGTCCGGGTGGGAGGAATTAGTGGCCAAACCGGCCGAGAGATCATGTAAACAACAAAACCCGGTTGAGGCTCCTCAAGAAAACACGCCGTGGCCACCATTCGGACAATGCGAAGAGACGTCTGTGTTGTACATCAAGCAGATCTGCCGTATCCCGGATGGAGCTGCCCTAGAACCCGAAGTCTGTGCGTCGGGTCTTCAGGTCGTGGTCCAATCGCCTATCCAACGGGTTCTGCTTTACAAACTTTAAAAAGTAAACAACTTGGCATCCTAACCTTTGTTCTGATCTTTTTTATACCTTTTTATCATTCATCGGGTTCTTGGCCTAAGTATGAGCGCCGAACATGCTGAAAGTTGCATCGTCTAACAATGCCGACGGATGCAACTTTCATAACTATGAGTTGCGAGGCTGATGGGTAGTATTAATCTCGAAATTGGTGTTCGGTATCAACGCCGAAGAGAGTAGCTATGACATCGTCTAACTTTACGACGCCGGGGCATGGCGATAGATTTACATGATCATGAGTTGCGACGGCACCTTTTACTACTTGATGCTTCAGCCTCCGCCAAGTTTTGCTCATCCACTCTTGACTGTTGAACCACTGTGTAGGCTCAACAAGTGTTCTCGTTTCGGCTCAAGGCTCTTTTCTTGGCCGCCGTATTCTTGGCATCATCCGTCGTCTTAGGAATCCCCAGTTTACCAGATGTGACTGAGACGGAGGCCAATTTGTTCGATCCCTGCGAGGAACCCTCAACTCGCCACTTTGATTTCACCGTCACATGGGCCCAGAACGCACCGGATGGCGTCGAGCGTAACATGTTTATGGTCAATGGCCAGTTTCCAGGCCCCAAATTGGAACTCATCCAGGGAGACAACGTGGTCGTCAAGCTAAGGAATTCCTCACCCTTCAACACGACCATTCACTACCATGGTGCATACCCAGACCCAAGAACTCATCATAATGGAAGACGGTTTGGCTGACTGGCGATGACTAGGTATTGAGATGTTCCAGAACCCCTGGTCCGATGGCACACCTGGCATATCTCAAGGGGAGTCGTCACAACAATCAGGCGTCGACACGCCCTGCTTGGATTCCATCTTGGTTAATGGGAAGGGCAAAGTCAATTGTTTGTCCAGGGAGCAGCAGGCAGCCCTCATCACTCCTAATCGGCAGATGCTTCTGAGCCTTGTGCCGGGAACAGTATTGACAGACAAGTCGTGTGCTCCTCCTTCAGTGATTACGAAACTGGCTGCCCCGGGTGCGCCACCGCCAAATTACGCCGCTATCCCTCCTGAATTCTTCAACGGTTGCAGCGCGACAGAAGGCTCCATCGAAGTCATCAACGCCTCTCAAAAGTCCGCAAGTGATGAAACTTGGGTCATGTTCGATTTGATTAGTTCCTTGTCTCTTCAACAGATCCAGTTCTCGCTTGACGAACTGACCATGTACGTGATTGCTGCTGACGGTAACTACACCGAGCCTGAGGCGGTGCAGTCACTCGAAATCTACAACGGGCAACGGTACACGCTTCTTGCCAAGCTCGAGCAGCCTAAAAAGTACATGATGCGGATCTCGGGTACCACCTGACACCCAGATGATCTTTGCCAACGCGCTCCTTGATTTTCAGATCCTCGGGGAAATCCAATCGACACAACCGACTATGCCATACATCAACGAGGTTGGTCAAAACACCACGGCCAACGTCAAGGTCCTCAATCCCAACGCGATCAAGCCATACCTCCCAGATACCATTCCGAAGGCTGCGGATGTGACTTACAAGTTGACCACGGTCGTCGGCGGCCAGGTCATCTACTGGGCGTTCAACCAGACAATCCTACCTCTGGAGACGGAGGACCTCAGCCCCCTCCTGTTGAGCCCTCAGCCAGGCCGCCAGGACAACCACACCATCACGAACCCCCCGGGGGGCGTGTGGGTGGACTACGTCCAATCACGATTACAGAACCATGTTTGCGCCGCCGAAACACGAAAAGCCTGAACTGATCACCAACGGCTTGTATGACAGAGCCAACCATTTATTGAAACTACTTAGTCATTAATCAGCATACCATGGCTTATTTGTGGATGACATTTTGTCCTCCCCTGAAGCCTCAACCACACTCTCGAGGTACGATCTGAAACTTGAAAACACAGCCGAGGTGGCTGCTCCTCCGGAAGAATTCTTGACACAGCACCACTCCAGTTCCGTGAATCGCTCCATACTCCCCGCAAAGTCTTTCATGGCTCTCTGGAGGATCTTCTTCTGCATCTCGTCCCCGTTTTCCAGCATCTCGAGGTACGCCCTTTTCGCCTTCTGTACCAAGTCCGGATGCACCAGCCACAAGTCGTCTATGTCTCTGTTGCCAATATGAACAACTCGATTCAACAGCGGCATGGCTGTATCCCAAGCTTCCGAAGGTTTCCTATACGGATCTTCAATTTCCCGCGGGATCTTCAGCATTTCGAAGGGGAGCGCGATCCAATCCTCGGATAGCCACGCCACTTTGTCCGTGGCAAACAATTCGGGGTCGAGAAAGTATCCGTTGTACACTCCCTCTTGCATGTCGTCGCCACTACCAAAGCCATTGGTGATGCTCAGAAACCCTTTGTAGTCTTGTGTCAGATGAGTTTCCAGACGGCTCTCCAGCTCGGATATTTGTTCTCTTGTTGCCGGTTTCTTAAACATTGTCTCTGGGATACCGCCGCCCATTTCTTTCCAGCGCCGTAAGCCGGGGCCAGTGAGGGTGTTCTTCTCGCCAATATCGAGCAATTCCTTCAAAGTCTTCGATTCGAGTCGGTTCTCCACGTATCCACGGCTGAGGCGAGCAGAAAATGCCCTGACCAGGTTTTCGCCCTTTGACCTGAGCTCTTCGGCACCAATTCCAACGGTGTCCGCGAGCAAGCCACAAATGTAATACGGCCAGAGCTGTTCGGCTACCACAAGAGCATCGATCAGCCTGCGACTCCATCCAGCGGCAACCATCTTGACCAAATCCATGCTGGTCGCATCAAGGTCAGAGACGCTGAGACGGCGGCCCAAGTCTTCAGTAGTCTTGGGCACTTGAGCGCCACTTCGCAAAGACATTGTTCCTGGCTGGGCCTGAATTGAGAGTCAAAGAAATAGCGAGAGCTTTGACAATTGTGCCAACTGGGTATGGAGTACCGGCGTTCCCACGAATGGTGGCCAGGCACTTCTCCAGGTAGTTGGCATCGAACGTGATTTCCTGCGTATCCTTAGCATCACAATTGACAGTGAACATCTTCGAGAGCAAGACTTGGGGAAAATAAATAACTTTCTCAGAATCATCCTCGTAGCTCTCTTTCACTTCGTCTGCTGCCTGCCGTACTTTCTGACCACTGAGCCCTTGGGGGACTTTTCCAGATGCTTTCCAGGCCACCATAAGTCGCCGGTCCGCCCAACCAAATTGTCCAGTCGGTGCTCCCTCCTGCATACAGAACGCCTACCAGATCACGCGCAGACTCAACCTCCCCCAGGACAGCGAGTTCGGCTGCAGACCTGTATAGGTCGTACTCGACCGTTTCCAGGTCTCGCTCCCGCAGGACGTTGGCCGGATCAATGTCGAGAACCATGGCACGAACTGTTTGCACAATTGACTTGTCTCAAAGCGAAGATGACAACAGTGACTTGTGTCTTCAAAGTAGAGAACTTGGCCTTCGTTCTTTATACGTAATGCCTCTGGATCTGCGACTGGTGCCTGATCTCTGCAGGTAGTAAGCAGCGAGATGGTTAAGCAGGGTTAGGAATTAAATCTGGGTCGCCCCGATACCATTTCAAGTACGTACCCATAACTTGCTTCACGAAATCCTCCTCGTAGTATGCCGTATTGAACACGGCCGCCGGGGTCATCTGGTCCCTCCACGTCCAGACATGGTTGCAGAGCGCCGGCGTGATCGTCTCGCCGCCCAGCCAGACGCCCTCCACCGTTATCTTGGACCCTTTCTCACCATCAACCACATACTCCCTCTTCAGCCACTTTTCGATGACACCGATGCTACTCAAAGGTGGCGCATTCTGCGGCGGCATGCCCTCTGGCCGCGGCATCATCTGGAGCAGCGGCACGATGCGCCTCGCAAACGGCGCCGTGGCCTGGGCGACGCTGACCGCCTCGCCGTTGCCGGCGCCGTACGTGGCATCGAACTCGCGCGTGATGGCGTCGGAGCCCCTGACGCCGCCCGCGGCCGTAACGGGCTCCTCGATGAACACCAGGCCCGGCAAGATGAACATGCCTGCGCCCAGCTCAGGCCCGTCCCCCTTGCGGCCGCCAGCTACTGGTCTCGCGGTCGGTGGGAGTCCCATTGTTCCGCTCCTGGACGTCAGATGGAGTCCGTGATGGAGCCAGAACCGGTGAACTGTTCAGATCAGTTGTGGCTGTACATGTTGGGCTTGCACTGCGTTCTATTGACGGAAAGGGAGTCTGCCAGCCTTCATCATTCTCTTCAGAAACAACTGGATTGGATGGGTTACTGTTGGTCTCGGCAGGTCCGTCGGAGATCGCGTCGGAGGAAGCCACTCGGGGAGCACTGTGGTAGAAGGCGTGATACCTCTCGATGGACCGGATGTGGATCGGGATAGCCTCGACCTGACTGGGAGTGTCTACAATTCAATTAGGAGACGAAAGAGCCAAAGGTAGGTCAATTGGAGATCCTCATCACGCGGGTCATTTCTCGGAAGCAAACCGTCAAGGAAGTTAGGATAAATGAGTTCCTTCTAAGCAAGTTCTTCACGTTCAGAGGGGGAACTAAAGGAAAGGGCCGAAGGATATAGTTGTGAGCTGAATCAAATTCTGGGATCCAGATGAGCCTCGGACTTCTGGGCGCGATGCCTTTCAGTACCAATTCTTGGGATAATAACTTTGAATTACGACGCAGGCTGACTATATACTTGAGGTAGACTGCAGGATAATAGCATTGATTGGAGCGGTGGCCTAGAGGCCGCGTCAGGAGGTGACTCCAAACATTGCAACGGTGGCCAGCGCCAGCTCACACCATCTCACGCAGAGTTCTGCCTTGCCAGCCTTCCCACACACGCAGCTATACGGCCAGTATTCCCACTTCGGGCAGATCCAGACAGCTTGCGACGTATCAAGGTGAAGCCCCTGCAGCACAGCCCGGGCTCGGCCTGCTTCCTGGAGGGCTTCACTCACCAACTGCATATGACTCCTTGCTCCAATTGGTCTACTTGAGCCCCTCAAGTTGAAGATGGCCAGCGGCACAGCACAAGCGCCAGAACCGTCCAGTACTACTCTCGACTGAATTGACAGTTCAGATGGAAGGGGGCAGAAGAGGGGTGGTGACCCTTGGAGCTCGTGATATTTGAATGATACTCCCTGGTCTGTGATTGGCATTTCAGTTACTCATGATGTGTTCAGGTAATTCTGGAATTCATCAAGCTTACAAGTCAAAAACGTAGGCCTTGCTGTTCAACTCAAAGTTCTAAATTTTTGCCTTACCTTCCGATTGTTTGCCAAATATGCCCAACATCAAGGCGAATCAATCATTTGAACAGGTTGCGTCACAGAATCTTGAACCCCCCCCCCCCTTTGGTCAGGCCTCAGCTGTACCATCCTGAGGAAAACATCGCTTCATGACAACCTTGGTTCTCTCATTATTTAGGGCCTCTGTAGCTGTGGCCCAGGGGCGGTCCATCTACTTCTAGTCCCTCGGAGACTGCTACACCTGACACATCATGCGTACAAGCTCCGAGAAGGCCGAAAACGCCCGCCGCTGGACATGTGGTCCTTGATCACGGATGGACCGATCACCTTGCACGTGCGCACCAACAGCGGCGTTCATATCTACACCTAGGTAACCTTATAAACGCGACAGGTCACGAGATACGCAGATGCACGCTATCTTCCTTTCCCTTTTCGAAGCGCACTTCTGTACACAGCAAAGGCGGCCAGTGCAGTGTTGGCCGCGATCACAGCCCGGTACTTCAACTGAAAAGAGACCAGCAAGAATGACCAGTCGCAATTGTTCTTTCCTACGGTCGATTCCGCAGATCGCACCGTTGTCGGTCTGTCAAAAGGGGAGAGTGCGGGTGGGGCAAAGTCAACAGCTGAAAGCCCACCCTGGTTGTTCAGCCAGGTCTTGCATATCGCTTGCATCTTGCATATTTGCACCTGACCTGTCACTTCCCTTTCCAGTCCTTGTTTACCCTTGAGATATGTATCGATATCAAGTCAGCAACTGCCGTTACTTGGCGTTAAGATGTTCTGACCGCTCAATTCCCAGTCAGAACTCCGGCCGATTCCTTCCGTGAAGCACAACTGCTCGAAACGCCACGGACGGCATGACCTCATTATCTACTACCGCAGCGCCGAACGCTCCTGCTGCTGCCCCTGCTGGGGACGCGGCTGCTTCGATGATGGCGGCGGACGCACCTGTCGAAATTACGACGACCGACGTCGGTCTCGTGGCAGCGTCGTCAAGTGCAAGTGCCGTGGTATAAACAGGTCTGGTATCTAGTCCGCCTGCTCCATCCCCACCGAACACTTCTGTCTTTCTTAGCTTGACATCCTTCTCGGATCCGGCGCCGAGCACATTCAGCAGTTCAGCCTTACAACTTTCTTCGTGTTAAATAGTATCTGCCTCAAGTATACTCCAAAGTCCCACAACGCCCGGTACTTCCGCCACTATCATACCAGACACCCGGATCACCAACGCCTCGTTCCCTGCAGCCCCGGCCTCTATCCCAGGCAATAGGCTCAGCAACGGTGCCGTATTAGGGATCGCGGTAGGGTGTCCCATTGCAGGGCTGATCATCGGCCTGCTAGCCTCCGTCTTCATGCCCGGAAAGCGCAAGAGACCCGCCGCGGGAGAGGAGGTCGAGCCACCCGCCGGGGTCAGGAGCCCCGATTCCCGAGCCGCCATGGCCACGCCCATCGAGCCGGTCGCGGGTGTCTCAGACCTGGACCAGTTCCTGTCGGTGCCCAAGTCGGACAAGGAGTTGGAGACTGAGCTGGAGCGCCTGGGCCGTCTGATCCTGCAGCACGTCGAGGAAAACTATGTCACGGGTGTGAGGCATCCCAGAGAGCCGCTGGACCTGGTGCTATGGAATCTGGGCCTTCGCAGCGGGGAAAGCACGGTGCCCACGACCGGTCAGCTGGAGGCCATGGCCATGGATCCAAATAAGCGGGTTACAGCTCTGCAGCATATCATCGCGAGGGTTATATTCGGGAGCCTGTCGGTCAAGTGGGCTGGTAAAATATCAATGCTACCGCCCTCGGTTTCAAGCTTGGTGCAAGAGATGCCGCCATGCGAAAAGGACGTGGGCGACCCTGAAGGTATTTCCCGGGACACCTCCACTCTTGAGACGCAGACGCAGGTCAACTGACAAGTTCGCCAGCCATCTCCGTTGCCCTCACACGCTGGCGCCAGCTCACAGCTTTTCTGCTCCAGTCAAGCGTCCCCTACTACGCAGTAATAGACCTGCGGGCAAGACAGCTCGTCAAGGAGATGAATCGATTTCTATGGGTCTTCGTCGACGAGAAGAACCGCAAAGACCAGGAACATAATCTGAAGAACGTTGTAACCGAGTGCGCACTAATCGGCCATACCATCTTCTCCCAGCCGGAAGATTTCACATGGGAGTTCGGGTCAGGGGATGGCAGATACGTCGTGGTGTGCCCGGGATTGGTGAAAGTAAGCGACAGTCAGGGCGTCAGGTGTCAGCCGGAAATGACGATCCCTCCCGAGTTGGATCGCGTGTAACCCGTTGATGGGACCGGTGTGGCAGGGGGGAAATACCCAACGAAACGCAGTATTACAGTATTAGACAAGGAAATCGATAGGCATGGAGAGGGGGAGGGAAAATCATGAGAATTAGGATCGGGGTCCACATAAATTTGATCCTCGCCTTTGTAGACCGCCGTCTCGGGTCCGGGTGTGGACTGAAGCCTGCCGTGATATCCACTTGTTCTCGCGAAGGAATGAATCCTAAGGACCCGCAGGGACCGGGGCCACGGGACCGCGTGGGAAAGCAAAGAACTTGCTGCCCAACCCCACGAACGGTGCGGTGGCGGTGATGAGGAATTGGAAGCCTCGGGTTACAGCGTGGCCGCAACAAGAAACAGCGAGAAAGCAGGCAGCCGAGCCACCAGTGTCCCGTTTGAGCCCGCCAGCATATCGTTAGTCCGCCTTTTGGGGAACCACTGCGCCTACCTTTGGTAACATGCAGGAGGACCTGTCACCTGAGTGGGCCGCGCGCCGGCAAACAAGCGCAAGCGCAGCCCGATTGCTTGCTAGTGCTGTTGTCTTTTGCGCGCGTTTCTCCCTCCCTTGCATTTGCGTGCGCTGGCTGACCTGCATGGCGTGCCGGGCTGGTTTGTGCTGACTTTCTCCATGCGTAGACAATGCTGCTCGCTCTGCATGCCAAGTGGCCAATGGCCTGCGAGCCTGCCCGCGTGCATGGCCGCAATATATGGCCTGCCTGCCTCCTGCGGCCGGAGCCCCTCCATGCAAGCCCACACACCAATGGAGAAATGATTCGCCCTTGTTTTTCTTGGGATCAAAAAGGTCGGCTTGTGAGAGGGCGTGGCTTTCCTCGGGCCCGACCCAGCCACGGGCATCGAAAGACAGATGACAGAACAAAAAAAAAGTTGGCACCCGGGTCTTAAAGTCTTACCACCGGGTGTTCTGTCTCAATAAGCGGTCCCCCGCTCCGTGCTGACTGTTTTCCTCCTTGTCACGTTGGCGGCGACAAGAGAGAGCTGAAAAGATTAGGAGTTCCTCTTGCATTTGAAAGGATGGGCGAGGGAGATTGTTGGAATTCCATCGTACAGAGAGTTTACCCGAAGATGCTGTTGGGGAGGGCCAGCACATTTCCGCCCGCGAGCGACCACCAGCCGCAAACCCCCCGTGCCTCCTCCGAGCATGAGGCCAGATCCGAACCTCGGACTTCGACTTCTGACGAGGCTCAGGCCTGTTTCAATCTCGTGTTGATCCTGCGGAATGACACCCAGTATCTCATTTCACTACGAAACGACAATCTTCAGGCCTTCGAGGAGATTGACACCGCCCGGCCGGTGCTTAGCCAGATCAATGGTGCAATCACAGCCGCCACGCGCAGCATTTACGAGCTCGGCCCGTTCCTGGAGCGGCATCGGTGGCCGCCGTGCGAGCCGCCACGGACTTCAATAATACGGCTGAAGAACCTGAGGAAAAGGAGTAGCCTTTCTTCGCCGGTGTCAGGGGCAGCCGCAGCCGCAAGACCGGGCCTGTCTCCAGACGAGTTGTTCTCCTGGACGCTGGCCTTGACCGCGCAGCATACCGCCGTTCTGTCTGCCCTCGACCAGCTGGAAAAGTTCCTCGTCTACGGCTCGGCAGACATCAGCGAGGATGATAGGAGGAGGCATGATGCAACCGGGTCGTGGTGGCAGCAGCGGCACAGCGAGTTCGAGAATGTCAGCCTGATACAGTCAATCCTGCAGAGGCCGAGGAGGTGTTTGCAAGCGGTGCCCTGCGCGTCTGTGACGACACCAGCTGTCAACACAGCAGAGAACGCACAGATTGGTGTTGCTATCACATCATCATCACCATCTGGAGCTATAATGATGCCGTTTATCAACGAGCACGACGACGGCAAGTCGGAGACACTTACCTTTTCCGAGCAATCCGTCGGATCATGGCCTGGCGAGATGATGAGTGGGCTTACCGCTCGTCCAAGGACTCGAAACGAAGGAACCCCTCGAACTCACCCTCACTTGACATACAAACCTTTGGATCTGCGCATCATGGGCCCTGGGCAACCAACTTACCCGCAACCGAACCAAGCGGCAGCAGTGCAGACAGAACGGTGTCCCCGGACCACCATGCCACTCCACTTCAGAGCAGGTAAAAGAAGCCGGACACGGCGCACGAGACACTGAGCACCCGACGGCGCGTGGTATGGTCACGCGCGAACTTCCGCTTTCTCGCTTCAACAGCAGCTCCCGACGTCCCAGGATCACCACTACCCCTCTGCCTCCGCTTGTTGGTCTCCAGGCCTTGATCCCAGAGGTCTCGCAACGGGCGCGATCGGCGACTCTCGACCCGAGCAACTCTGCGCATGCTGTATCACCGCTCTCGCCGTATTCGCCCTTGCTCTCGCCACCGGGCCTCAGCCGACACTCGAGCCAGGTGAGCCTGCCCAGCCCGGTGCAGGCGTCGCCCACCGTAGACACACCCTTCACGCCTCTGAACCAGCAAGTCGCAACCATGTTCGAGCAGAAGACCCTGCCCAGCAAGACCATCCAGCCCGTCATTCACGAACTCGATAACATGATCGCGTCCCCCGCGGATTCGATGCAGCCTGTGTTCGAGCTGGATGTCTCCCCTGTGGGAAACAGCCATTACACCCAGTCACCTTCGCAGCAAGAGGACGATAAGCATTGGCCGTATCTAGCATATATGGCGCGGAAGCAGGCTGTTACCATGTCGAGGTGGTCGGTCCGGCGTTCAAAGTCGACCAAGTCCAAGACAGGGAGTGATAGTTGATCGAAAATGGGCAACCTTGTTGGGTTCAGGGCTGGTGGGTGGTGGGTCACTCCGACTTGTCAAAACTGAAGACGGCTCCACACAGCCAAGCCGCCTTGCCCTTGATTCATGTAGCCCACGAAAATCCATGAAAATATCAACAGGTCCTCACACCGTAGTCGGATATGGTGTAATGGTTAACATCGGTGACTCTCACTCACCAGCTCGGGGTTCGATTCCCCGTATCCGAGGACATTCGTTTTGCCCTCTTTTTGCCTCGCCCATTGTCGCCGTCTTGTGTTCCGTAGGACTCTGGGAAGGGCAGCCCGCCCCAGAGCAACGTCTAGCAGCGTAGCGTGTATGACCGAATCGCTGGCAACACCTTCCCTTGCCAGGCTGTCATCGGCTGCCGCGTTGCCGAAAGACCGTGTGGTCGGTAGGTTTCCATGCGCAGTCATGCAGTGCAGATATTGCCTGACGATGGGTGAATCAGGCGTCGGATTCAGGGGAGTCCAGCATGTGAACCACGGCTGATGTACTACCGGTGTTGTTTAGTCAGTCCGCGAGTGAGTCGAGATCTCCAGGGTGAACCGAGCAGAGTACCAGGTAGGCTAGAGCAGCAAACAGTGTTACCTACCAGCTCGCCCGTGCTGACTCGTGAGTTACGCTCGGAATAGAATACCGCTCAGACGCACAGCCATAGTAGGGGGCCACCACGACGGCGCGTTGGCGTCTCCGAGGGCAGGATGGTTGTGGGGTGGATAAAGAGAGTTGGTACGGAAGAACGCCAATAGAGCGATGCACGGAAAGATCCAGAACGCATCGTGAAACCCGTAGTAAGCAGACCAAGCATGCAGAGTTTGGACGTGCTTCTTCAGCTCCTGCAGCCCGAGATTGCTAGCACGCGGAGTTGGCTGTCCACGACAACGAGTCTGACCACGTTCGTGCCCGGAGCGGACCGATTAGCGAATGCTGCGGCGGCGTCGTTGGGGGCCGTTGCAACTATGCGGGACAGACTCTGCACTGGTAGTTGCGTGTGTGTGTGTGTCCTCATACCTGCATCCAGCACGCCTCACCAACACGAGCATGGCGTTAGGTAACGGAAAACACCGTACCCAACTACTCGGAGCAAACTATCGACTTGGCGCACTGAGGCTCGAGGATGGCCTGAGAGCAGGAGGGGTCCGGCGGCCGCATTGCACGGCCCGCTGCACATGGTAGTCCACATACTATCGCAAAAGCATTGATTGTTTTTTCTGCAGCGGGAGAAGTGTCGGGTGTTCACTGCGGGCCGCAATGCTGCAATGTGACACGCCGCAATGCACGGCGGTTCCTCCGGGAGGCGATTCCTGGACCCAAAAAACTCGAATTGAACTAACAAGAGGCCCTTTGTCGCCAATGTTTCTCGGAGGAGACGGCGAAAAAGGAGGTTGGCGCGGGATGGCATCTGACGTCTGCCTCAATCAGGGCTGGAAAGTTTCACGGAACATTGACGCAACTGTCGAGCTAGTGGTGAGCAGTGATGCCATGAGGCATTGGATCATGCATGATGTTTAGACTGGGCCTGCCAAAACGAGCAGGCATTGGTGTTGGAACCCATCAGCATGACATTGGGTGACGTGCCGCTGTGCTTGCCAAGGACTGTCAGCGCAAACCGCCAGAGGGTCTGACGAAAGGGAATCCCAGGGTCCTTTTGGGGGGAAACCTGCAAATGCAGATCTGCACTGGGCTGGGCTGGGCCGGGGTGTCGTGTGCGGTGTCTTCAGGGTTGCCTCCAGGCATACCGTAGATCATGGACCGGTATGATGGGTCCTTGGATGCAAGCAAGCGCGTCGGGAGTGGAAAAGTGCTGCAAGGCACAGGTGAGCCCCAGGAGCCCTGGAGATCGTGATGATGATCGCATGCCCCCAGGGTCAGGGGGCTCCACGCCAGCCAAAAATAGGACGAGGGGACGGACAAGAGAGAGACAGACGGTGCATGCCGCATAGTCAAGACCCGGAGGCCTGGACGATTCCGTCGATGAATGAGGTCCCCACATGGCCGGTGGCTCTGTTGATTCGCGGGTGTGGGACGGACGCGAGGACGGGAATTAATTCACGCGTGGACAGGCTCGGGAGCAGACCTCGGAGTTACTGTACGTGCAGTGTAGTTCAATCAAAGGACTCAGTGGCAGGGGTAAAGGGGGGGGGGGGGACAGGGCAGGGAGACGGAGCAAATTCTGATTGCCGACGACGGTGCCGAAATGCCATGCTGTTGTTGCTGTGTGTGCTGCCCGTTGTGCCCGTCCAGGAAGCAGCGATCGACAGGGGCCGACGCGATTAACTCGTATGCTGCACCACAAAAAAAGAATGTGTTCAAGGACCTTCAACCAGGCAGTCCAGGTAGTGTGCAGGTCTGGGCAGCAAGAAAGAATACGAGCAGGGAAGAATGTTTCCCTCGGCTGGACGGACACCAGGAACACACGCGCAAGTTCCGAGAGCGGTCGCGAAGATGACAAGAAGCGCATGGCTGCTCCGGTCTTGTTCCGCTGTCCTTCCAAGCTTCGCCACGAAATTGAAGTTGTATAGCTCTCCATAGTATTGTCATGTATGGCATGATTGCTCGGGAGCATCGCCAATCCCAGCGTTGCACCCAGCCAGCTGCACCCACCCCAAATCTGGTTTAACCATGCACACGCAATCGCTGGAGCGACTGGAGCGACTGCAGCGACTGGAGCGAGCTGCTCCGTCAGAGAAACGCAATCCGGGCAGGTGGATGGGTGGTGGGAACCTTCCTGCCCTCCTCTTTGTGGGTTCCAAGAGACCAAGTGCTTCCGGGCAGGGGGGTTACGGCCCCAGCGAGGCACCTACCTGCCTTCTCAGGTACCTGCCCCAGGTACATGCACGCACTACCTAGGTACCTATGTACACATAGTACAGCAGGCCAATGTGGAAGCATTTGCCCATCCCGGAAGGACCACACTTCTCCAGACTCCAGAATCTCCAGACTCGGTCGACTGCCAGACCTGTCGGGCCTTTGTCTGTCTGCAGAGAGCTGCAGGCTGCGGGCTGCAGGCTGGTGGTCAGATGGATACTTGGCCTGGTCTCCAATTCGGCTTGAAACTGCTCTGTTGGGTTTGGTTTCCAAAGAACACAGCAGACTGCTTACGCTTCTCACAACACGCCCTGGTTAGCTAACTCGAGCACGCTCTCTTTCTCTCCCTCCATTGCTTCATGCAACACAAAGAGCCGTACCTGGTGGTGAGGCCACAAGCCGAGGAGATCGGATCAGATCTGGTGGGCTCGGGTGTCTGTTCGCGCGTCCAGCCCAGCAGCCCAGGCCTACCTGTGCAATCTATTCCCAAGCCCATCCAGGGTTCCGGTAAATAGTGATGCACCGGATCCAACCGCCAGAACGAGCGCCTAGTAAATAGGTCTACATAGTAGCCTGGGACAACCGGCCCCATCCATTTCCCCGTGGACTAGTCGACGCATTGGGTACAAACAAGTCTGGCCTGTGGCACACGCCTTGGCGTCCTCCTTTGTCCAGCACCGCTCCAGCTGAGCCTAGCATCCCGTCTGGGCTGAAGATCAAGTCTCGGTGGTCGAGCCGACAGTCCAGCAGCACGCCTTCGACCTCTGCAGCCCCTGGAGCTTATGACTTGGTCGCGACGACAACAACACAAAGCAGAAAGGGCACCATGAAAGAATCAACAGGGGGGGCCCCAGAGCCAGTCCGAGACCCCGCCGGACCCTTGAGCCAGGCCGCTTTGCCTTGGCTCAGGGCGGCATGGGCGGTAGCCAGGGGAGCCCTTCTCCATCCCATGTCTGGTCTGGTCCGGTCTGATATCGCCATCTTGATGTGACATACTATGCGCTGCGGCACCGTCATGGTTGAGCAGACCTCGGATTATTTCTCCATCAATGCCACTACACCACACCAGGCCCTGCAGATTTCAGGAGCCTCCGTCATCGTGCCAGGATTGGGGATCCCGAAAGATGGTGCCAGTCCATGCCTTTTACCTTGGGCCAACCTTGGAAGACGCTTCCCAAACCCCCCTGACTGGCCGCGGCTGTCATGGCCCGTCTGGGCCATGCTACGGCAGACCTGGGGAACAGACTCGGACCACCATTGAATCGATTCATTTATTTATTAAAGTCGGCCGCGACTGCCGTCGACTCCCCAAGCATGCGCAACTCTCTTGCCTCGTTCTATCGCTCTTTGGCCCTGTGCATCCGTTCTTTGCTCGTCCTCACCCACCGTTGAGCCCACTCGCCCGCCTGCAGGCCTGCACTTGCAGACTCGCACTCTTTGTCGCGTGATACTCGCAGGGGCCTCGTGCAAATCCTTACTTGAATCGCAACCTGCACCTCGGCAAGGCACAGCCGTGGAGAAGAGCTGCAGAGACCCTCTCGCGATCTCGACCCTTTCCCCAAGCCACCCACCACCCGAGATTCACTCGCTCGTCGACATTTGCCCCTTTTGCTGGCTGCCTTTACGACCCGGCCGGAACCCTGTCTCAGCCGTGTGCGGTCCGCCGGAACCTCGACAGCCTCTTTTTGTGGCTTGAGACGCGCTGTCAAGACGTCAGCTTGTCGGAGAGCTGCAGGAACGGTGCCACAAGAGTCCCCAGGGCTGAGAGGCGGTAGATCCGTCCTTGTGCAGCACCCCCAGGGCCGGTTCAGGGCACGTACATCGTATTCCGATTGTGGATACTTGACAGCGATTCCCCACTCACCGCAGTATCCACATATTGCCTGAGAATCGAACTTGGCGGTGAATTCCTGATCCCTACCTCAGCTTCGCCTCTCTTTAATAAAAAGGGGACAAGGTCCTGGAGGGCGGGCTTCTGGCTCTGGCTCTGGCTCTGGCCCTGGCATACCCTTTACACGAAAACATCCAACAAACCTCACACGACCACGTTCGTTTCCGTAGCTTTTGGTAGACTTTACTCGAGGGGGTAATGCATACACACGCAGCAGCAATGGCACCGTACAGCGCAAAGGTTGACACGCCTCGTGATGTCGAGGACGATGACTTCGATTTCGAGTACTTCTCCCGTACTTATAAGCCGCTTTCAAACCTCCCGACCCCTCCTCCGTCATCGAGGAATTCGGCTTCCCCAAGCCCCGTCCTTGGGTTGGACAACGACGAGTTTACCGACTCGACTCTGTTAGGTACGTTTTCAGTCACTGGGGGGCGTGTGTGTTACGTCTATCGTGATCGCGCATGACTAATCAAGATCGCCCTGCAGGACCAGCAGTACATCTCGTCAACCTTCACCCACCATCAGCATCCATCGCCTCGCCGTCCATCTCCCGCGTCCAAGCCATTATAACCCGCGCCGCCCTCCCTCTCGAAACGATTGCGTTGGCCGTGTGCATTCTCGACTCGCTGGACTCCAAGTTCTCCCGCAAATGGCGCATGGAGTTGCCCTTGGGGGCAGCCTCGTCTAGCAAGCGACACACGATCTCGGCCGCCTCCAGTCTCGCCACGCACATCGACTTGGTCAAACCCGAGCTCATCATCCTCACAGCACTTGTCATCGCATTCAAGTTCACCGAGGACTGCCAGGAGCCAACCCAGTACTACGCCTCGGACTGGGGCAATGATCAGTGGACCTGCGACCAGATAAATGCCACGGAGCGTAACATCATGGAGCACCTGGGGTACCGCATCCTGCCGCTATTCGAGAAGACCATCATCGAGGACGCCCTGGACGACATGAGGAGGGCCGGCGAGATGGCATTGAGGGAGATGGAAATCAACAGGCAGAGGGTGAAGCTGGATGTTGGCCACTCGAGGTCCATCAGCGTGCCTGTGGGACCTGGACGCGGCGATGCCATTTTCGGCCTGGGCTTCCAATTGACA
Organism: Diaporthe citri; assembly: GCF_014595645.1. Classification (NCBI taxonomy): domain Eukaryota; kingdom Fungi; phylum Ascomycota; class Sordariomycetes; order Diaporthales; family Diaporthaceae; genus Diaporthe; species Diaporthe citri. The sequence continues at coordinate 2,797,635 of NW_025064846.1, forward strand.
CCACTCGACACGCCCACTGAAGAGCGGTCGGTGGAACTGGGGGCGCCACAGTAGTACAAGGCGTGGGGGCCTCCATCCTTGGCAACGCCAGGGGATATCGGGGTCAGCAGCATGTCAGCAGCAACACCGCGGCCCCAGGGCTAGATGTTGTTCTTGCACGCATGCACTACCATCATTGCACGCCAGCATCGAATTTTGCATTGTTTGCAACTAGCGAGTTTTGTTTCATCACAGCGAGGCGTTGGGATTATCGGGAATTCTTTGGGCATCAGTATATTGTGGCACTGCAGAAGAAGCAGGGAAAAGGCGTCTGCCACCAGTACCAGGACGTCCCGAGGGGCCGGCCACTGTCGACTGAGATATCGCAAAAGCGTTATAATACCCGTGCAGTAGTAGTTTCTAATATTAAACCCTTGTGCTCCGGCATACATTCAAGAACATAATTTTGTCTCCCCAAAAGAAGGATGAAAATTCACTCGGCCGTGCAGACTAAGTCATCAACTTCCAAAGTCCGTCAAGCAGCCTTATGTGCTCCTGCTGTCTCTCGTATACCTCGTCCTGCGGTCGCTTCACAGGCACGAGGCCTATATCAGACCTCTTCTGATTGATCTCCCACTTATACCGCCGCACATCCGCCTGCGCCTCCTCATCCACGTACAGCATATCCTTCTCGACCCGGCCGGGCCTCCAGCCCAGCGCCCACTCACCCATCACGTCCTCACACCACCCGAGCCACTCCTCGGCCGCCTCCAGCTCCTCCCGCAGGGCCCCGGCCTCGTCGTCCTCCCCGCTCAGGTACTCGAGCCTCTCGCGGTCGCGCGCCCGGAACTGGCCCGCGAACTCCCGCCGCCTCCTCTTGCCCCCCGGGTACGCCATGACGTACCTGGACCGCTCGGCGACGTACTCGAAGCACCGCCGCGCCGCGGACAGCTTGGCCTCCTCGGCGTCCTGGAGCGCCGCCCGCAGGTCCCCGAACTGCGCGGCCATGGCGATGGGGAACTGGCGCGTGCGCTTGAGGTGGTCCACCATCAGGCGCCGGCGGTGGGCGCACACCTCGGTGTATACCTCCTATAAAAATGTGAGGTCAGCTACCATAGCATCTACTAAGGATGGCGGGTGAGGACAGAATCGTATTTGCCCTGAACATATAGGAGGAGGCCACTTACAAGCTCGCGAAGCACCTTGTCCATCCGCCCCAGGTCACTGGGCAGGGGCTGCTCGCCAACAAGCCCCCCAAAGAGCCGCAGCGCGTCCTCGTTGTACAGGAACGCAAGCAGCGTGAGTTCCCGCCGCGGCCGGAGGTGCTCGAGGTTCTCGAGCGCCGCATCGCGGTAGGCTTCCGGGTCAAAAGGCCGCCGCGAGCGCCTCCTGGGCGGCGGCAGATCAGGCAGGCCCAGGGGCGTGAAGATGCCCCTCCGGAGGCCGGTGGTGGCGCGTATGCTGCTTGGGGACAGGGGCACCTTTCCCTCCCGCTCGGCCCACTTGAGGATGGCCCGGAGCCGGGTGTGGCCCTCGATCCTCTCCTCCCGCTTGGCCTTCGCCACCCCGGCCCAGTGGAGCAGGGCGGTGCCACTGACATCGTGGGCCGTATTTTGGCGGGCCGTGTGGCTCAGCTGGAGGTGGGCAGCGCAAGCCTCGTCATCGTGGGGTACGTCCTCGGCGTCATCCCCAGCTTCGGTGTTGTCGTCCTCGTCCCCAGCTTCCGTGACGTCCTCGTCTTCGACGAAGTCAGTGTCTGGGTCGGCCGCCAGCGCGAGGCCGTACTCGTCGTGCCTTCGGCCGAGGTAGGCGCGCACGCTCACGGCGACCTCACGATCGACTTTTACTGGTGTCCGGGCCAGGGGCCTTCCCTCGCTTTTGTCTGACCGAGAGGACGTTGACGATGCGGAAGTGTGTTCATCATCTGATGAGTTGGACGCTGTAGTACTTTCGTCTCCGTCCTCCGTCGTAGAGGGTGGCAGGGTTGGACTTAGTGAGCCTACGGATGGCAGTGAAGAAGAAGATGAGGATGACGAGGAACCTGCAGAAGATGGATCATCATCACCAGTGTTTGTACCCTCCAAAACGCCGACGAAACCGAACAGATCCACCGGGGAAATGGAGGCCTTCTTAGTGACGCGTTCCACTGGAATCGGGGGAGAAGTCCGGGGCGGCGTTGGGCTGTCGGGTGAGGGGGGAGATGATGGGCGTGAAGACGGAGACGAAGGATCACTTGGAGTCGGTGATGAAATAGCAATCCGAGGCGGTTCTGAAGGGGCAGTCGGAGGCGGAGCTAGAAATACAATCGTGGATGGTTCTGAGACCTTGTGCCTTGTGCCCAGGTGAATGGCTGGTGGAGAGCCATCGTGTACGTTGTCGGATGGCAACGGGGGTTCCACGTAAGGTCCAAACCGTACATTTTTCTTGGGCCTATCCCGTGGTTCGTTTGGGTCTTTGAGAATTCCCTTCTTCCTCTTCAGGTATTTAGATTTAGGTCGTGTCAGGGGGCCAATCTTCTTGCTAGGCCCTGGGTTATCTCTGTCACCGCTGTTGTCGTCCTCGACAGGAGGCAGGTCGATGTTGGGATTCCTCAGATTGCTGGGAAGTAGTCTCTGTACGTCCGGCCTGCTGATGAAATTTTTCAGCTGCGTCTGCTCTTCTCCGGTCAAGACTCTGATGCTGTCTTCGTCAGGCTCTCGCCAGTCGTGCCTGGTGAATCTAAAGTTGTCGAAGCCCGCGGGGTGGGGCTGCAAAACTAGGTTGGCTATATATGATCGCGCGGTCTGACCCTCTGTGTGGGTCGATTTGGTGTAAGTGGAAGTCATGTTGGAATTTCCACAAGGCGGCTTTGGCCCTCTCGTGCTCACCATATGCGTCGTTTTGGCTCATGTGGACCTTGATATCCTCCCGTATCAACTCCCTCTCAGACTCTGCGTAGAGCTCGAGAGCGTCTCGAAGACATCGTTCAAGCACCGAATATAGTCGAGTCAGGCCAATTTTCCCTCTAAGGGTAAGGTCAGGATTTCTGGCCCACGTCTTCAAGTCCCGTCCAATCAAAGTGACATTTCGGGAGTAGTCGTCTTCAAGGCGCACAGCGTTGATGAGCTTTTGATGCTGGTCAAATATGAACAGCCCGTAATAGTTTGCGAGCCCATTTACCGCTAATTTGACCAAATCAATGGTTCTTGAGAACTCCTGGTGCTTCTCCCCCAACAGCTTGACTACGGGGACGTATTTCTTCAAGTTTTCGAAAACCCTAGTGGCAACGGGCCTGTTCATTGTGTTGATTCTTGACGATCGGTGGCCGACGGTGGGGGATTGGAAGGTTTGTAGAATTGTTGACAAGCTTTTAGAAAAGGTTATTCTCGAACTAGAAATCTCGAATATTCCCATGTGTCAGCTATGCAGTGGGAAGAGGTCTATTCTTAGCAGCAACAGGCTCAAAGAAGCGGCTTGGGCCCACGAACGGTGAGTTTTCTATACCCAAGACAATGAAACCCAAGTTGCATGATCAACCAGATGCGGAAGAGTGATACGAGTGGAAGTTGGTCTTCTGGTAACTTCTCTTTGTTTACAACTAAAGCAGTGGTCTGAAGGTATTTAATACGCTTAATAATAATCAACGTCGGCCTGACCCAATCAAGCATACTTGGCGCGGTGCAGCTGGCAAGGCATTGTCCCCCCCCCCCCCCCCCCCCCCACCCAGCCTGGCCCAAAACAGAAAAGCAAAAGGAACAAAAACAATAGCGAAAATTTGTCCCCTTCAAAACAAATTCTGAGAATAAAGCTTTGTGTCTGGGTAGTTGTGTAAAAGGGTCCTGGTTCACATTGAGACAGCCAAGATACAATAGGTAGGCTGACCGTTTGTAACATCTGTTACGGCAGCCATTTTCAATTAAAGCCAGATGTACCTTTCCAACTGCAATATAGACTTTGACATAACATGCTCAAAAATGGATACTTCACAGTATTTGTACCGATTGGCTTCCAATTTCACTCACCTTCAACAATGCTCATTTGAATACGTGTTTACGAGGCCGGCTCAATTGGTGTTTCTGATACATGCTTGTGAGTACTTTGGAGATCGCTGAAACCACCCAAACGTATCCAGCGCCCCATGCTTTTTTCAATTGACCAGGAATAGTAAATGGTTCTCAACAGCAAAGTAGTCACTGGGCTAACTATTACCGAACTAAAATCTACGGGTCAACAAAGCCAATGTGCGGAGCCGAAGCTCTTCCATCACATCAATGTTGAATTACATAGATTCTCATGGCTCTGCACTGTAATTACTGCAAAAGATTGCATACGGGCTTTTCAGTAGCGAACTCACCTACATATTGAATAAATTACTTTTGTACAGAACTTACCGGGACCTCTGGAGGTCATCCATAATCCGCTTGAGAAAAGCAATGAAACCTGCCGCAATGAATTACGACATGCTTGACTCACCATCGTGTGCGCGCAAGAGTTGGATATGCAGCCAGTTCTTCAATGGCTTTGTCAATCCGCTTCTTACAAGTCAGTACCTGAAGTTTGACTTCGAGCTTCTTGCGCGCGTCCGTCTCCTCGTGGTACTCAGTCCGGAGGGCCTTGAATTTATCAAGCATCGCATCCAGCAGGTACTTGTTCACGCTTGCGTTGGTGGCAACGCTGCATTCGACGCACTGCGGCGGCACGACGCCCCCGACGGGGAGCGTATCCGGCGTGCTGAGGAGGTTTTCCCTGGTCAGTGGACGGATGAGGCGGGACGTGTGGTTGCAGAGCTGGTACCGGAGAGGCGTACGGCAGAATGGGCAGGCCGGTGACTCGTTGAGCGAAAACCAGTTTCGCAGACATTTATAGCCCGCGACGTGCCCACACGGCAAGATGGCCAAGGTGGAGTCGTCGAGGCCTCTTTTCTCGCTCCGCAGGAGAAGCTGGCTCTCCTGGCAAATCCCGCATTGCCCAAGTTTCTTTGCATCTACTGAGAGAGAGATTTTTGGGCAGGGGACGAAGTTTGGGTTCTCGACCTCGACCAGGAGAGCCTCGAGCTCGATGCGTTTGTTAGCGACGCGTTGGTTAGCCATGACGGAGAACTCGGAGTGAGTGGCTCAGAAAAGTGACCTGGTGTTAGTGGTAGAGAGCTGATGATTTGATTGATCAGTGTTGAGCTCTAGGTGCCATGTTGGCTGCACACGGTGGATTTATATGCATGTTGTCCAACACATCAGTTCAGACAATGCTGCTATAATAGCCTTTGAATCATCTTTGTCTGTCTGTCTGTCCCCTTGACCATTGTTATGCTTGAAGAGACAAACGCTGAGGGATGCATTGTGAAATAATGTTATTGTCCCTTTGTTGACTTATTCCGCGGTTCTTAGTGTCCACAGTTGAGTTGGTACAGACGTGGAAAGCGGGACGTCATGACGACAGTGGGTCTGGTCTGCAAGCCAATGTCAAACTCGTCATTGTCAGTCTGAGGCAAAATGGCGCTGGATCTGGTGTCGTCGATGGACCGGACCCATTAAACTTAAACTACGGCTGTGCGTGCCCGCAGAGCCGCTCCTCAACAGTTTGGTCTGACTCGGTATGAAACCAGCCAATGGGGAGGTAGCTATTTCTGCTTGGCGTCTGTATCGCCAGTGAGATGATTGTATGCAAGATCCCTTGCCAAGGGGGGGTTAAGGTTCCAGTTACCTCGGTTTTCAGCGGTTGAGATGCGCCTGTCCAGCCAGCCCGCACCGCGCAAAGAAGTCTGATAGCTGAGGCAAGCCCTCATTAGGGGGCCGCATGCAGGCGCATGGGTGCGGGGATCTTCGACTCACACCAGCGACTGTAAAAGCGACCGAGTGCTTTTCCCGTACGAGCTGGGTGACATGTTGCCAGATGTGACACAGTTCCACTCACTTTCCTACCCAAGGACCAGTTGACAAGATGCTGACTCCTGCCGGATCGGCCCTGCGCCTGACGCTGTCCCGAGCTCAGGCACCCGGACAAAGGGTCGCCTTTGCTTCTCTGCTCTCCCGCCGGCCGAACGGAGCGGCACGCATCCACAGTGGTGCTGCTATCCCCGGCCGCCGCATGTCGACAGTAGTCGAGGACCGCGTCATCGAGAATGCACATGTTCCCCCGCCTCCTCCTCGGCCACAGGGTCCTGCTACGGTTCCTGTCGAGGCAGAGCGCCCGGCGAGTGACATCCTCAAGCAGGCCGTCAAGGCCAGTGGTCTTCGCAATGACTGGACAAAGCAGGAGATCGCGGCTATCTACAACCACCCGCTGATGGACCTGGCTTTTCAGGCGGCAAGTCCTCGAGCCCTACCCAAACCTGAACACCATGAGCTGACCTGCCACCTCAACACCAGGGGACTGTTCATCGCCGGTTCCACGACCCGGCCGAGGTGCAGCTGTGCACCCTGATGAACATCAAGACGGGCGGGTGCAGCGAGGACTGCAGCTACTGCGCCCAGTCGACGCGCTACCAGACGGGCGTCAAGGCACAGCGCGTCGAGCCCGTCCAGGCCGTCCTCGAGGCCGCCCGCACGGCCAAGGCCAACGGCAGCACGCGCTTCTGCATGGGCGCCGCGTGGCGGGACATGCGCGGGCGCAAGAACTCGCTCAAGAACATCAAGGCCATGGTCGAGGGCGTGCGCGCCCTCGACATGGAGGTCTGCGTCACCCTCGGCATGATCGACGACCAGCAGGCCAAGGAGCTCAAGGAGGCCGGCCTGACCGCCTACAACCACAACGTCGACACCAGCCGCGAGTTCTACCCCTCGGTCATCACCACGCGCACCTACGACGAGCGGCTCAAGACGCTCTCGCACGTGCGCGACGCGGGCCTCAACGTCTGCTCGGGCGGCATCCTGGGCCTGGGCGAGAGGGCCGAGGACCACATCGGGCTCCTGCACACCGTGTCCACGCTGCCCTCGCACCCGGAGAGCTTCCCCGTCAACGCCCTCGTGCCCATCAAGGGGACGCCGCTGGGCGACAAGAACCCCATCGAGTTCATGGCCATCCTGCGCACCATCTCCACCGCCCGCATCCTGATGCCCAGCACCATCATCCGCATCGCCGCCGGCAGGAAGACCATGAGCGAGGAGAAGCAGGCCCTGTGCTTCATGGCCGGCGCCAACGCCATCTTCACCGGCGAGAAGATGCTTACTACGGAGTGTAATGGCTGGGATGAGGACGGCGAGATGTTCAAGCGGTGGGGTCTCGTGCCCATGAAGAGCTTCGAGAAGAGCGAAAAGCCGCAGCCGGAGCTCTAGTAGGGGTGCGCCATGAGTACATGAAGATAGAATGTCAAGCAACAAATCAAAATAGACGCAGATTTTATTTCTTCGCGTCCAGAACTAGAGCCTCGCTTTCTCTAATGCATCCGCTCCATTGGTATTTCCCAAAATGGCCTGAACCGGACGAGGCTGCCAGTGGTGCTTTTCCTTTACCTGCAGATCGACCCACTCACCAATCGACATGGCTAACTTTTCGACTTCCCATTCCGTGTTCCCGGCATGCAGACATACTCTCACCCTTTCGGTCCCGTGCGGTACGGTAGGTGCTACTATCGGACGTACCATCAAGCCCTGCGCTTGGCAGTGACTGGCTAAGCTGCGCGGTTGCGGCGTAAAAACAGGAATGATTGGCGATATGCTGTTGCCAAGGGGGCTCAGGGCGAGTATTGCCGGGGCTGAAGGGTCCTGGGCAAGGGCCGAGACGATGCCTGAAAGCAGGCGATGGGCGAGGCGGATGAGATGCTGGAGATGCCCGACCAATGCTTCAGTCCTGCCTGAGATCATGAAGTCGTATGAGGCTCTGATGCTGGCAAGTGACGGGAATGACATGGCAGTGGTGTATATCAAGGTCCGGGCGTAATTTATGAGATATTCCCGGGCAACCTTTGAGCATAGAACGGCCGCTGTAGGTGTCACATTCCAGCCTGTCAGTACTCTTCACAGCGAAACGAGGCTCACTTGAGATGCTGGGGCATTGAAGAAACGGTAACGTGAAAAAACACGAGTGACTCACCACCTTGGCTCCCAACAGCCTTACCGAACGTCACGACCCGAGCAAAGACCTTGTCTTCGACACCCAGCTCGCAACACAAACCCCTGCCTCGCTGGCCGAAGACACCCGTGGCATGTGCCTCATCAACAATTAGATATCCATTTTCCCGCGGGAGCACACCTTGGACGACATCCACCATCTCCCGTAATGGTGCCAAGTCCCCGTCCATGCTGTAGACAGCCTCCACAGCAACAAAGACATTGGCCTTGCCCTCACCCACCCCGTCCTCCCTTTCAGCCAGCTCACCCAGCACCTCCCGGAGCCCATTGACACTATTGTGCCTGAAGGGGAGCCGCCGTGCGGCCGGCACGCGCGAGAGCCTCATGCCATCGTGGACGCTGGCGTGGATCAGCTCATCGTAGACGATGAAGTCCCCCGGCTGCGGGGCGCACGAGAACAGCCCGACGTTGGCGTCGAATCCAGAGGTGAAGAGCAGGGCACTAGGCGAGTTGTGGTGCGCGGCGATCACGGCCTCGAGCGAGTCCGCGAAGGGGTGGTTGCCGTCCAGCAGGCGGGACCCGCGCGATCCGAGCTGAGGTAGTGGTGGAGACGTCGAGGGCTCCTCCTGTCCGGGGCGGGAGCTGTACCCCTCCTGCCTCAGGAGGTTGAGGAATACCTCGCGGATGTCGGGGTTGGTGGAGAGGGACAGGTAGTCGTTGGAGGAGAAGTCGACGGTCCCTGGTGGGACTGTGGTGAGCCGGCGGAGCAGTGACCTGGAGCGACGGCGTGAGATCAAGGAGGAGAATGTCGACTCGAGCGCTGTGGGTGATTTCTGGAGGGGCATGATCACCGACGTCCCTGGTTGAGATGCTGGCCAGAGGTATTCTGCTGGTGTCTCATCTGGCCGGGGCGTCTTTTGGTCTTGGTGACTGCGAGCTCAAATTCGCTCACTCCACGGCCACGACACTGGACTTCTCCGTAGCCCGATACCGCACCCAGCCGAGGTATCTTAAAATTGATATTCAGCAAGTAAGCTTTAGCTTCGGATGTGCATTTGGATCCTTGTGTCCTGGGCCTCAACAAAAATCAATCGAAGGGACTACTAGGTACATAGTCCAAGTACGTACCATGGTCTTGGTCAAGACACCCCCGGCAACAAGTGAACCCTGACCCTGGCCACCTGCATGGTGGGGTATTGAAGAATTCGAGGTCAGTCATCAAGGTCCTGAAGCTTCATGACTCCATCTTCTCAGTCACGTTGAGGCCTTGGATGCTGCACTCTCATTTCACCTGGTGCAGACGCGAACAACGCCAGCCTTGCTTCCGTGCCCATGGGCGTACGCACCACCCCCGTTGGCGGGCTGCTATGGCCGACACTGCGCGCCCTGCAAATCTGGGGCGCCAACACTGACGTCGGCAAGACGGTCTTGTCGACCATCCTCTGCGTCGGCGCTGCACACAGGCGCCCCAAAGAGGGCGTGCATTATCTCAAGCCCGTGTCCACTGGCGCCGACCGCGATGCCGATACCATCCATGTCCGCACCGCGTATTCGAGGATACACACCAATTCTTCGAAACCATACTGGTTCGACAGCCAACACATCGTCCGGTACGACGACCCCGTCAGCCCTCACATTGCCGCACCCAACTCCGGACGCGTAAGTCAAGACCATCTCCTCCACGGCTCCTCACCCGTACCTATGTTAGGAGTGCTGCTTACTCGCGTTGTTGGGAAAGGCCGTCATCTCTGACAAGGACTTGCTCGCTGCCATCTATTCCCGTGCCTCGACGCACGCTGCCGCCCTGCCGTCGCGCCATGCCGAGCGCAGCTGGCTGTTCTGCGAGACCGCTGGAGGTGTGCATTCTCCCGGCCCGTCTGGCACCTCCCAGGCCGACCTGTACCGGCCCTTGAGGCTGCCCGCTATCCTGATCGGCGACCCCAAACTAGGGGGCATCTCAGCAACCATCAGCTCGTTTGAGTCCCTGCGCCTGCGTGGCTATGATGTTGAGTCTGTGCTCATCCTCGAGAATGAGGAATACCGAAACCACGAGTACCTCAAATCATACTTTCAGGAGCAGCAAATTTCTTGCACTGCCATTCGCCCTCCGCCCACGCGTCATCAAGACCCCGAAAAGGACCACAAGTCATTGCACAACTATTATGACTCCATGGGCAGATCTAATCCTATCAAGAACGTCTTGCGAAGCCTAAACGACCGTCACGAGAGGCGCATCAAGAACCTCGATAGTATGGCAGAGGATGCTCAGAAGACAATATGGTACCCGTTCACCCAGCAGAAGCTGCTGACGACCGACAAGATCACCGCCATCGACTCTGCGTACGGTGACTACTTCCAGACGTTCTCCCCAAGCCCCAAGGCTCCCACGGGGTTGAAACGCAACCCGCTCGCAGAATTCAAATCGAAAACACAGTCAACGCCCTTGCTTCGCCCTTCTTTTGATGGATCCGCCTCCTGGTGGACTCAAGGTCTCGGCCATGCCAACCCGCAACTCACGCTTGCCGCCGCGTATGCCGCCGGTCGCTACGGGCACGTCATGTTTGCTGAGGCCATCCACGAACCAGCGCTGAAGCTTGCGAAGCTCCTGCTCCGCCAACTGGAAAATCCACGCCTTTCTCGTGTCTTCTACTCGGACAACGGGTCTACCGGTACCGAAGTGGCTATCAAAATGGCCCTCCGTGCAGCTCGGCTGAGGTATGGCTGGGGGTCGAGAGAGAACCTGAGCATTCTTGGTCTGAAGGGAAGTTACCACGGAGACACTATTGGTGCGATGGACTGCTCGGAGCCCGGAACGTACAACGAGAAGGTTGAGTGGTATAAGGGCAAAGGCTACTGGTTCGACTTCCCGACTGTCAAAATGACCAATGGGAAATGGCAAATCGAAGTCCCAGCTGAACTTCGCGTTGACGGGAGCCCAACAGCCGCGACAGAGTTTTTGGGACTCGATGCTATATTCGACTTGAAGGCGCGTGAGGATACTGAATTGTACCGAGACTACACCCGCTACATCTCTTGTACGCTTGAGGGCCTCCGAGACCAAGGCTACAAGTTTGGTGCGCTCATGCTTGAGCCGATCGTGCTAGGAGCCGGTGGCATGATGCTGGCCGACCCTCTCTTCCAGCAAGCTCTCGTGGATGTGGTCAGGAGCGACCCCAAGCTGTTTTCTGAGTCTGCCCCTGCCCTGGATCTCGAGGACGCAAGCAACTGGAAAGGACTCCCTGTTGTCTTCGATGAGGTCTTCACCGGTCTCTACCGCCTTGGCAGCCCCAGCTCTGCCAAGTTCCTCGGGGTCCACCCCGACATAACTGTCCACGCCAAGCTGCTGACAGGCGGCCTCCTCCCTCTTGCTGCTACTGTCGCCTCGGAGTCCATCTTCCGCTGTTTCGATAGCGACGACAAGAGCGACGCCTTGCTGCATGGGCACAGTTACACTGCTCACGCCGTTGGCTGCCAGGTCGCCGTCGAGAGCCTGGCAACCATGAAGCGCATGGAGAGCAGGGGCGCATGGCGAGAGTTCCAGGACGACTGGGCGGAGGGTGCTGAAACCCCACTGCTTGGACAGAACAACGGCCAGCATAAGCCGGCCGTGTGGAGTGTCTGGAGCCGGAACTTCGTACAGGAGCTGTCCACCAGGACGGATCAGGTGGAGGGTCTCTGGGCCCTGGGAAGCGTGCTGGCTATTCACGTCAAGGACGCCGCAGGCTCTGGTACGTCCAACTCATACTACAGAATGCTTTTCCAGATATGTCTAACATTGGCGACAGGTTACAAGTCAAACGCCTCTCGTGCTCTGCAGGCTGAGCTCATGGGAAGCGCCAAGGATATTATGGGATCCAACGTGCACTCGAGGGTCTTGGGCAACGTCCTGTACCTGATGACGTCGCAGACAACAGGTGTCGACACGGTTAGGCACCTCGAGCAGCGGCTGCTGCGTGCCGAGGCGCTTGGAGGCACCCCAGAAGAACCAGAGCCGGAGCCGGAGGCAGAGGCAGAGCCTGCTGAAACCTCAGACCGGGGTTCTGAACCTTGATGTTCTTGAACAACCATATGCATTGATCTCTTTGTACATGATTCGAACTGATCTGCTCAAAGCTGTGTATGAGATGGAGCAGGTCTTCCCTGGTCCCGCCACTTTTTATGCCTACTGAATAGCTCCGGGTCAAAGGGTCGTAAAGCTTCTCAATAAACACAATATAAGTCACCATTGTGCCCAAACAAGCACATGCGACCATATCCACAAGAAAATATCGGATCCCGTTCGCTCTCCTGTAATCAAGCTTGTGAGAGGCAGAGTAGTTGGGTTGGTGACGACCAGCGAATCCCTGCTGTTGCATGTTTTCTTTTCTCTTTTGCCATTTTGTGTATTTTTGATCATTTATCGACGTGTGGTCCACTCGTCACTCCATTCCGGCGGAAATTACTGATGAAAATGCCTGAACGGACTGTGTGGGGGATCTCTTGGTGGGGAGTTCCAGCAGGAGCCCAATGCATGCAAGACGATTGGCCGGGCTCCCTGGCGTCCACCATGGACCTGGCTTTCCCTTAGGGGAGTCTCTGCAGTACAGCGGTCTTACTTCGTGGCTCAGTCATCAGCGGGAATATCCATCCATCTCTCGGCCTACACATCTCGGACTATTTAAGCTTGGAAACAGGTCTCAAGCGCTCCGAATACTGAACGCACCCGAGTGAGCTGCAGTAGTGCTACAAATCCCACCTTATGCAATGCGATGAAGAAGTTCACGCCCATCAAGCCACCGCTCTACGTTCTCGGCGGTCTCGGCGTACCAAGCATTCATAAGGTCCTCGTTGACATAGCCCATATGGGGCGTCGTCAACACCCTTGACCGCCCGTCCCTGCCCCAATAATCAGCCCTTCTCCAGGGACTGTCGCGCGGCAGCGGCTCGACGTCAAATACATCCATCGCCGCCCCGTGGATGCTCCCCCTCTCCAGCGCGTCCACCAGCGCAGCTTGGTCAACCAGCGGCCCCCGCGACGTGTTAACCAGCAGCGCCGAGGGCTTCATCAGCCCGAGCTCCCGCGCGCCCACGATGCCGCGAGACCGCCCGCTCAGCACATAGTGAAGGCTCACTGCGTCTGCTCCCGCAAAGAGCTCGTCCTTGGACACGGCCCGGAACGTCTTGGTCCCCCCCGGCCCCTCGTCCGGAGAAAGCCCCACCTGCGCCGCCATGGCGTCCGCCCGCTCCTGCGTCAGGTTCTCGCTCCAGCACGTCACGCGCATCCCCCACGCCAGGTGTCCGATGCGCGCCACCGCGGCCCCGAGCCGGCCCAGCCCCACGACGCCGAGGGTGAGGCCCGTCAGCCCCGTCGCCAGGCCGCTCTGCCACGCGAGCTGGTCCGCATCCTCGGCCGCGGGGGACCCGGAGGCCTTGATCGCCGCGTCGTCGGCGGCGACGTTGCGCGCCAGCGCCAGAAGGAGGGTCCACGCGTGCTGCGTGGTGGGGTGCCCGCCTCCGCGGCGGATATCCGGCCGCCGATGGCCCGAGGCGTCGTCGGTGCGCCCGAGCCCCGGGGCCGCGACGACGGCGATGCCGAGATCCCGCGCGGCGGCGAGGTCGAACTCCTCGAACTGCGTGCCCGTGGCGAGGAGCAGCTTCAGGTTCGGCAGCCTGCGGAGCAGGTCGCCGGGGAAGGCGGTGCGCTCGCGCATGCTCGAGACGAGGGCGTAGGGCTTTAGGCGCTCGACCAGCCGGGCTGTCTCGGCCTCATTGTGTGGTATGATTGTGTCCTTGTATGTGCTTATCTGCAGGCGGGAGGGCGGGACGTGGGGGGAGGGCGGGACGTGGGAGAAGTGCGGGGCTGAGGTGTCGAGGTAGTCGTTGATGATGGCCAGCTTCTGGGGGCTGGACAGGTTGGCCATGGTGCGCCTGTTGCTGCGGGGTAGTGGTCGCAGGGCGGGTGGCCTAGTCAGTGACAGGGCCTTCATCTCTTCGTCATGGGATGGATATCACGTTGGTGGTGAAGCAGTTCAGAACGAGCAACAGCTTGGGGGCACCCGGAATTTGCGGTGGGTGGCACCGCTTGGGCAGTGAACAGTGTTTAAGAGCATTTATTGCCACTTCCTGCTCACGACGTTGTGAGCCTAGGCATTACCAAACTCGCAGAAGGCCTTGTTTAGATGGGCTTATTTGAATGAGAGGAAGGTCCGAGGTTGATATTAATTCCGAGCGGCGCCGGCTTTGTCAAGACCAAGGGCGTGAGAGGAGACATTGGTGGCTGGGATGGACTCCCAAATGCTGACTAATTAGCTACACTTCCTATATGAAACTCTGTCGGGCACACTGGCAGTATGCAACCCTTGTGAGCTGGATAATGCAGAGAGAGTATGTTAGGCTTTATGAGTAATTCGCCTTAAAATGAGGGCTGAGCCTATGAATGTCTATACTGGAGGTTAAATTCCCAGTCAGCTTTTCCAGAGCCGGTATAATTTCCTAGGTAGGATTAGAGCAGCGATGGACTTGCGGGCCGCAGTCCCCAAATGGCCAGAATCTTCCACCGGCAAGACCATTCTTGAAACGTACAGCACTCTATAGTCTTGCTTTGTTGATAAATGCTCTCCAGTTCTATACCTCATGTTCCTCGTGTAACAATTCTCCATTCTATTCCCAGCTTTCTCACTGGTAGCACACCTTGGTCTGGAACGGTATACCCCAAGACCAACTGCCAGAAATCCTTAAATAATAGGTTATTTGTTAATCAGACCCCAAACAAAGACCCCGCAGTAATCTACCAGAGAACTGGCCAGTCGAGGAGGATTCATCAGTCCATATGCAGGCTCTACAGCAGCCTAGTCCTGCATGTAAGACCGCTTGATGAGATGCATTTCTTGCCTCCCAGGATGAAGCGAGACCGAAGATAAGTCTCCGTCAGAACCTGTTACACAAACCTGATTAACTACTTTTAAGAGTATTGACATCACTTTTTCCCTGCCTACAGGTGTCCGACGGAGGGAAGTGGGATCTGTTACCCGTCGTATGTGTAAGTGTGGTTCAATGTTGATCCATCACAAGCATTGGAGCTTACTCAGGACAAGATTAGGCTGCATATGGGCTTCGGAAAAACAGAGGTGCCAGACTTGCAGTCCCAGAGCCGCTCTGGTATTGTTAGGTATGCGTAATCAACCCTGGTTGCTGTGTATTGATAATGCACACCTGGGTTGTCTTGTTACCTCCAGATTTCGAGGCCCAGAATATGGATATAAAGAGCTCTTCCTCTCTCGGGTAGACAATGAGCTGAGATTCACAAACTCACAGCTTCATTTCCATAAATTGATATCACAGAATCAAAAACAACCAATTCGACAATGGCGACTGATAAGACCAAGTCCAACTTTCCGTCAACCGTTGCTGAAGACGGCTGGTCAACGGAGGAAGAAGCAACGGCGACCTGTCTGCGGTGCTGTCCAACTAGCATTCGTGAGTTTGGTCTCCTCGATTTACAACACTTTCTAGTCCGCGCAACGCATGTCTAACACCGCCACAGCCAACTCAAGGCCCAGGCCTCATCAACACGGCCAGGAGAACCTCAGCAGCTGGGGCCAGGCCAAGACGGTCTCCTCGGGCAACAAGATGACCAACTTCTTCTGCTCGACCTGCGGCACCCTCATGTCAGTATCATTCATCTCCTGCTACACTTCCCCGATCTTTTTGCTTTAGAATGTTCTAGAATGTATCACTTTGGGATCCGTAGCAGGTGACTAACAGGTACTAGGTACCGCGTGTCGTCCGGATACCCAGGAACCAGCATTTTGCGTATTGGCACCGTCGACGACTTCAATCTGGCTGAGAACAAGCTGAAGCCCCGGACCGAGTGCTTCATCGAGCGGAGGGTGGGGTGGCTGTCGGGTGTCGAGGGGGCGAGGCATGCGGAGGGGTTCGACCCGTGATCGCTGGATGTCAAAATGCAAGGTGAGGGTGGAATGGGGTGTAGCATTGATGAGGCTAGCAACTATGAGAGGTCTGTCGTCGTTGTGTAGCGCGAATCGAGCTTGTTCTGTGTGATGCTCTCAGAAACAATAACATCACCTTCTGGCTCAGATTCTTGATGTGTTCCAAAATTTTCGGTTCTGCATAACCTTTACCCGGACTCCAGAGCATCTCAAAGCCAACAAGTAGGGGTTGACTTAGTCCTCGCATCAGGAGAGCATCGCTGAGTTCCACCCTGATGAAATCGTTGATTTCGTTTGCACCTGGCAATGGCTCGTGCTTGTGCTGTTTTCCTGTATGCTACCACTGATCATTCTTGTCGCGCGTCTTGAAGGACTTGACGAGGGTGGCACCGGAAACCTTTCCATCAACCCAGACAAACAACCAATGATCGCACTCCGTCTTATTTCTGATCTCGACAAGCTCAGGCCAGCTGACCTCGCCGACCTGGACCTCCTCGGGCTTGCCATATGCCTGCAGATGAGCATCGTCTCGGTCGCCGTTCAAGGTAGTGTAGGTGGTGTTGATGATTTTGGGTGGTGCAGTCATTCCGGCGATGTCCTGCAATTTCTCCGGCGTTGAGATCAGGCTGTTGGGGGAGACTACGACCTGGTAGCGAGGCCTCGGCATCCTCCAGCCATTTGCGCACGCCTCAAGGGCCTTGTTCCAGTTCTTGAAGTTTTGGTTTGTCGTTGGGCGGTCATTGTCGAGGCGCTGTAACTCCTCAACCTTGGGCTTGGCAAGGCTCTTGCGCAGATCTTCAGTAGGCATTGCAGATGTTGGGGCGACAGGCCGCTACGAGGTAGTAAAGAGATTCAGATGGATCGCTGCGGGAGTGCACGTTTGTGTGTACTCAGGTTGTTGATTATGATGGGTTGGAAGGGGGTTGGGGTTGTGTAGGTGCGGTGGTTGTGGTTCGTGTTCGATGAGCTTGAGGAAAGGCACCCTTGAACGGGAGAGTGACTCCAATACTGATTTAGTGGCCTTGTGAAAACTGGCCTCGATTCATCAGGAACAGTGAATCAAAATGGGGCTCACGTGCCAGGGAGCTCTCAAGATCCTGAAAGAGGCCACCAGTCAAGTCAGGTCTGGTCGGTCGAGGAAACGAAAAAGATCCTGGAGAAGAAGGCTGCTTTGGAAGGTCATACCAGCCCTGTGTCGTACCACAAGAAAGTGAGTTTCTGGGATAAATCCCCGTGATCTATACATATACATAGCGCATGCAGTTTGACAGAACCCCGGAAGGCACTCCAACGGGCAGTCCTCAGGATCTCCCAAATGCTGAAGAACGAAAAGGAGTAGTATGCATGTCACCGAAATAAACATACGAAGTGGGCTCTTTTATGGTACTTCATCACTGAATGGCACTGTTGAATTACACACCAGACTTGTCATGCGCTCAAATGGCTTCGCCGTATACAATCCTTCCTGGTATCCAACCCCCCCCCCCAGGCTCGTCACTCTGGGCACCAAGGTCTAGGCGAACAGCGGACACCAGGAATTCAGGCGGACAATTAATCAACGTCAAAAGCCCGCACTCACTCCTTAAGACAACGCTTCAGGAACACTTCAGTTCGTACACGTGTAGATCCAGTGACCACCACATTTATGACTGCAAGGATGGATCAATCTATGGATGCCAGCACGACTCAGAAGATATCATGCGAGTTAAGATACTTGTTTCTCAGTCCATGACATCCTTGGAGAAGAGGACGGCGGTCCCCAAATACCAATTCAATATCAAAACAGGTCTCTGTACACCAGAGTGCAGCCACGCCACGGTCTATCCTATGGAGCCGAACACATGGACAACGGGAGCAAATTTTCATCAAGCGGCGCGTTGGAATCGGAAACGATCCATTCAGTAGACCCAGGCACCAGAATTGCCATCACTGCTTCTTGTTCTGAGAGTATACGAAGTTTGCGGCTGCGAGAGTCAGCTAAACCATCCATAAGAAGCATACTTGAACTTGGCACAGAAACATGTGCCACGAACTGAAGAAAAAAAGGGAGTAAAAGAAGATGATAGACAATACATAGAAATCAGAGACACCCAAGAGATGAACATACCCACTGGGACCAAACCATTCTCGAGAGACCACCTGCGCACACCAACCCGCTCACCGTCGTACTCATACCCCCAGTGTCGGCGGTCCTCGGGCTTCTTCAGGTCGAGCGGGTCCGTCGTCCCGTTGGCGGGCGCAAAGACGAACAGCACATATCTGTGCTTCCCTGTCTTCTCAGGTGGGCCTGGCGGGTAGTAGGGCATGAGTTCATCGAGACCCGTCAAGGACAGCCTGAGCGACGAGGAGCAGGACGAGTCTGCATCGTCTGAGATTGCAAGTTCGGTCGCGATCCAGTGGCACATCTCAGACCATTTCGGGTCGTCGCGGGAGGGGGCGTCGGGATCGGTCAGCGTGACTGTGTACGTGATATTGGCGATCGAGCTGCAGGCCCCTGCTGTGGATTTGGGCCGGGTGAGGGTGATGGTTGGCTCGTCCTGTAGCTTCTTGGGCTTGATGGTGTTTCCTAGCTCGGCATGCTTTCTTGAAGGCCATTCTGCGCTGACGAGTAGAGATGGCAGGAAGTCATCGATGACTTGAGCCAAGGGAAGTCAGTAACCAAATTGTGTGCATTGTATGCCTGCTGGGAGGACCAACCGGTGGGTATGATCTCGGCCTTCTTCAACCTGGACAGATGTTAGTGTTGTTCGAAATGGAATATTATCCCTTAGAATAGTTACTTACTCATCCTTGACTGCATAAACGTCTTTCGCAGAGTGTCCCTGAGGATCAAGCAGAACATGCTGTGCATCGTCTGCTGGCAGCGCCACAGCGCTTCGGAGAAGCTGCGCAACCGCCAACGCCAGCACTGGTATGATCTGCACCATATTGAGTTTTGCCGATGGAATAGTGATTTTATGATTTCACAGAAATGGAGAGAGTTTGCAAGGAACAATGAGCTTTTGTTGTTCATAAGCTGTTCTCTACTCCGAGGTGAAGCAAGGGGAAATGATGAGTTGTTGACCCCCTCGCCGAGGTTTGTGATGTCATCTCCACGACACCTGCCGCAAGTACAGTACATGGGGTGGACACTTACTTCAGCCTCTGCAACGAACCTCAATAACCTTCGCTCCTGCCACAGACCTGCAGTGCTATTCTCCAACAAGCACGGACACACTGCTCCAAAGATTTGTGACCTTCGACGTGAAGTTTCATCACAGCACACCGACCTTCCTTGACCCTAAAACCAGCGTCTCAATCACCAGAATACTACAGCGAATACACCAGATTCCCCAAGATCCCGTGAGAAAAGGACCTCCCTTTACCCATATGCAGAAAATCCACTGAGTACAGAGAATACCCCTCGAAATTGCCATCTGCTTTTGATTGGGGACGATGCAGGGCCACGTCCACCGCAGAGCACTACAGCGACATCTTCCCGTCAACACGAGCTGCATCATGCTGTAGCCGGATCGGGGGACGGTGCTTTTTGATGAGATACGATGGTAGGCACGCAATGCCAGTCGGAGAAACCCCCCCCCCCCCCCCCTTCCCCCGAATCCACCTCACACCTTATCCTTTGGTGGCACAACCGACGCCGCCGTCTAGATCTGTTTGAGCCTGCGATACGCGCTGCTGGTCTTCTGCAAGGTGTCCTGCAGCGTGGAAATCCTCTCTAGCTGCTCCGCCTCCCGGTCCCTCAGCGTGTTGATCTCCTTGAACTGCTCCTCTACCTGCTCGTCTAGCGCGTCGCGCTCCTTCTCCACCGTCTCGAGCTCGCCTCTGGCCCTCTTGTACTCCCTGGCCGCCGCGTCCCTCTTCTCGACGAGCGAGTCCTTCTGCTCCCGGAGCTTCTTGTTCTGGTCTCGGAGCTGATGGTTCTGCAGCGTCAGGCTCTGGAACGTCCTCATGAGGTCACCGAGCGCGGCCTGGTCGAAGGTCGCCCCGTAGCTGGGAGGTGCGTCCTGTGCCACGGGGGAGACATCGAGGGCTGTCTTCTGAATTCGAGGTTGTACCCGAGGAACAGCGGCTGTTGGCTCCGGGAGTGCGTCGTAGCGTCGGCCTCGTTGACCATCGGTGGGCTGGTAGTCGACTGTCGGAGCTTTCGTATTGACATTGAGTGGTCGCAACTGGGCTTGCTGGCGCAGCGAAGTCTTGATATGATTCTTCCACTGCGCCACGACTCCCTTGACTTTTTCTCTGCTCTCCGCGTCCCGGGAGTGAAGAGGGCAAAGCATGGTTTCGGCCAAGTCCGTCAACTCTCTGTTGTGATCTCTCGCGATCACTCCAGCGTCCTCCACCGACATCGTGTCGAGCATGAAGGTGACCTTCATACTCCGTTGTTGGCTCACGACGTTCTCACAACGTCGGTTTCTTTTCGTGACGGTGGGGCAAGACCATTTACCCGTGATAGGGTTCACGAGCTGGAGGACATCGGCGGCATCCCAGCCCTCCGGCTCCGGGGTGGACGGGACGGTTGGGAAGTATGGCAGCATGATGAGAAACCTGGCCGGAGAAGACTTTAGACGAGAGATGGTGATGATTGTCGTATTCTTCCGTAGTGATGGCTCACAAATCGTCTGTGGAGAAGAGAGTAATAACTGCCCTCAGCGCAATACCCTTCGCATCTCGGGGCCCAGATAAAGTCGACGTACGGAGTGTCATTCTTGGCCTCACCAAGCGGCACATCTGTTGTAGTGCCTGTTGCTGTCTAAGGCCCAATTCGAGACTGGTGATGCACTCCATACTCTATGGTAAAATGGTATCAAGCCACACCGCTCATTATCTTGACATATCTTGAGACCGTGTCTCAATTTGAAGTTTTTTGTCTCAAGGGGTATTCAAACCGATGAGGACTTTCTTTGTTCTACGTCTCAGGAAGACATTTGATTCTGGTGGGTCGTTAGCCCAGAGTACCGGGAAGGGAATATTTAGTCTTTGCACAGGGTCCTTCACTGCGGTCTGTCCAAATGTGCATAACATACAGTCTTATGCCGATGTGAACACGGTAAGAGAGATAGCACGTGTATTCTGTCCAATCCGTCACGCTCTGAGCTGTTTGCAATGACAACGTCTACTTGGTGTTGACCAGTGTCGTCACGCGATGATCACAAAGAACATTTGTGTCAAAGCGATTCAATGCAAGGCAATTACTTCAGAAGTCGTATTGTGCTGGCCTGTCGCTCATACCGTCCACGGACGTCAAACTGATTCATGGGGTGGCAGTTGTCTCAGGGGGTAGTAGGAGACAAAGAAAGCGTCAACGGTGCAGGGGCAGTCACATGCAGAACAAGGTTACAATGTCTCACACACACAACGCAACATATCAATTAGAACTCCACGAAAACACGAGATATGCGAGAAGCAGAGTAATATGGGGCGTCAAGTCATTTCCACATTTTCCTCACTGTCCACCGCGCCTTGCTCACCATCAAGCGACATCACCACACGAGCCCAAGCCGTATCATAAGTAGTGTACACAATAAGAAACTGAAAAACAATGGAAACACATCCACCCCAAAGAATAACCCTAGCCCACAACCCGCCTAGGCGGAAACACCCAGGGCAGAGTTGAAAGCATCAGCAGCAGCCTGGCCCGTCGCGGCGTCGGCGGCGGTAGCCGCGTCGTCGCAGGCGCTGACCGTGTCGGCCGAGGCCTTGCACTTGGACTGCAGCTGCCCGCAGATGAAGCCGGAGATGACCTTGATGTTGAGCGCGCTGCCGTGGTTGAAGTCGGCCGCGTCGGCGGGCGCGAACGACTCCTCCTTGCGGCCGTCGAGACCAGCCGCGAACTCGATGGCTGGGTTGCTGCAGGAGCCGAAGTCCAGGTTGTTGGCCTGGCGGGCGCGGAGCTTCCTCAGCTTGCGGAGCTTCTTGGCGCTGGCGGCGGCGTTGCACTCGTCCTCTGTTATGATGATGAAAGTTAGTCAATGAGCTGGGACGGGTCATGTTTGATGCTGGACTGGGAGTGTGACACGACGTACCTTGAGTACCACAGTCAGAGACGCTGAAGTCACCGGAGCCAGAGTTAGCGGCGTTGGCGCAGGCGTTGTGCTGGACGGCGCAGCTGCGCTGGATAGCGGCGCCCTCGTTCACGAATGTGGCCCCGTTGACAGAGAAAGGACGCTTCGCATCGCCGGAGTCAGTGACAGCCGGGGCGGCTCCTCCGAGGTTGCCAGTGAAGGTCTGGGCGTTGTTGCCCTGGGCCTGGCGGCGGACGCGGCGCCTGGTGCAGCCTTGCAGATAGTCAGTACACTTTAGTCCTCGGCGCTGAGGCGGGTTTGAGATGATTACATACCGCTTGCAGCATCTGTAGAGTTGGACACTGCCGCATCCGCGGTGGCGTTGGAGGCGGCACCTGCGCCGGCGGCAGCACCACCACCACCAGCAACGGCGGCCTTGATCTCATCCTCTGTGACATCTGCAACAAGCAGGTTCTGGGAGATGATACATCCAACGGCGTCATTGGCGTCGTCGCAGGTGTTACCAGCGCCGGTGTTGTCACCCTTGTCACCAGGCGCGAACGTGCCGGTCTGGATGGCCAGGTTCGGGTCGGCACCGATGGAGGCCAGCTGGGTCGCGACGTCCAGGGCGATCTGCTTGTTGCCCGAGGCCTCGGCGGAGGCAGGGTCCTGGTGCTGGGTGATGGCAGCGATCTCGGGGTTCTTTGCGGTCTCGTTGCAGAGGACAGAGGCCAGGCCGACAGAGCCGGTGTTCCTCTCGAGGGCCCGGAACATGATAGCATTGGCCTGACCGTCAACATCGCCAGCTGCCTTGGCGTTGGTGAAAGCCTGGTCGGCGACGATCTGCTGCAGACAATCGAGGTTGGCGACGTTGGGGGCTCCCTTGGCAGCGGCAGCGTTGCCGAGAAGGGAGAAGACAGCGTCCTGGATCTGGTCAGGGTTGTCCAGCTGAAGGTTGGTATTGGTGACACGGAGGATGGCCTCGTGGGAGTGCTCCTGCGGAACCTCACGCTTGGTCATGCGCGAGTAGGGCAACTCGCGAGCAGCAGCGAGGCCCGCGAGGGCGACAACAGTAGCTTGGTACTTCATCTTGGCGTCGAAGGCGAACGTAAAAGAGAGTTGGTGAACATATAAAAGGCCCGGCCTGTTGTATTATGTAAAGAGCGTCAAGCTGTAATGTTCGCAGAACTAAAGAATGAGGTCTCAAGTGAGTGTGAATGTGGGATGAACGAGATGGGACAAAAGAATGACAACCTCGAGACTTCTCGAAGGATATATAGGATGGAAAAAAACAAACGAGAGACATGATCGCACCCGGGTCTCTCGTCCCATGGCATCGGACTACCATCAGACGCAGGACCCTGCCCGGCGTTGTGGCATCACGGGCCTGAATTCCACCTAGCGGCAGGTGCCTGACGCCAATGACGAGTCCACATGTGCCCCCTTGGACGAATCCTCACCATCGCCGGCAAGACTGACGCCCGGAATGAAACCATCACCAGAGGGGCCAGTATGGGGGCCCCTGCAAGATAGCTGTGGACAGGGGCAGTTCGGCTAGGAGGCACAGAGATCTACCGCCAAGTCTGAGGGAGGACGTCCAGGGCTGCATGGGCAGGGAAAGGTCCGGAGACAGAGTTGCGGGAGCAAACTCTCTCATTAGAGTTTGAGATTCGACAGGCTGCCCAGACCTTGTCATTCTCAGCCCACAGCAGTTTGAAGCGAGGACATTTTGGTGTGATGGCGGACCCGCGAAAACCTCACTGCGCCGTTTCATTTTGGGTACACCGGAACGCTCACTGAAGAAGATGTCTCCGACTTCCTGAGTCTTGGTGCCAAAGGGCTCAAACCTACGAGGTGCACAGGGCTGTAATGAGATCTGTCTGATCGTTTGGCCGACATGGGCGCCGGGCGAGATGGGGACGTGCGACTGGGCAGACGGAAGAACAGCCTAGGCTCGTCGCGTTGTACGTCACTCATGGGCGAGGTAGTCAGCCTGCCTCCATCGTGGCATTTGCTCGGCCGTTCTCAAGGGGCAAATCACTCGGCAACACAGCGGCAGGCGCACGCTGGGTTGGTGTTCGTCCGGTCCGGCTGAATTGGATGGGACAAGAGCAAGAATGCGCTCTCGTCCGAGGTCAAGACATCAGACGTCGATCGTGCACCCGACGTCTCATCTTGCCAGGGGTTGGAAGACTGAGGTCAAGCGGCTGATTAAGCGAGGGCTTGGCTTGTGCAAGGGTACCCCAGAAAGCCTCTTTGAGCCGCAATTCTCCTACGTAGACTAACCCAAGGCCAGCCTTTGCCGGCGCCTGCTCCTACGCAGTGGCTATTTCGCAACGCTCGGAGCATTCTTCTGACAAGCATTGCCTCGTAGCATTATCCCAACCCCTCAAAGCGTGTGCGATCCACTTGACTGCGTCGGATTTCGGCCCCGTCACTCATCATCGTACCTTTCAAGTTTGTCGTACCTCGGTCATGACTAAGTCTAGCGAACCCATGAACACTGCGCGTGATCGCCGGAACGTCCGTTTTGCAAATCATCAATGCTAGCGATCGCGTAGGCGACATCGGATGGAATGGGACCACCAGGGTGACGAGGCCACTGCCGCAGGAGAAAGACAAGCTCAAAATCCCAACGTGATCAAACGTGGAAAGCCCACATCAGGTAGTTTGCGCGTGATGTGTATCTGCTGCTTCGAGACCCCTAACATCCCACCCGAGGATCTTGTATGGTTCTCCAACAAGGATCGCCTCATGCGCCGCCCAGTCACCAAAACGAGTTTCTGAAAGAGCATTGCGGTGCCGCATGGCTGAGTCGTCCAAACTACCGTCGGTGCTTCCACGTGCATGCTTCATGACCTTCACAGCGCCATATGCAGTTCCTTAGTCTCCAAGAGTAAGCCAAGCTAATCCAGTCAGCGTTTCAACAGCGAATATATATAGACAATCGTCGCCTTCAGCCGCCCCGATTTGATCCAAGTTCACCTGGTGAGTCTGGCCTCGGCGCGTCCAAGGCCCTGCAAGCGCGCTGGGTCAAACGCCCGATAGCGAGGCCGCCTTGGCGAGGACACCGTGCAATAGTCCCCCACCACGCAACTGTCAAGAGGCTCAAAATCCGGTTCGAAGGAGTAGCCAAACGTCAGCCGAAGCATCAATAATTGCAAATTCGCCGGCGCAAGCCAGCGGCCAACAGCATGAACAAGGTTGCGGCAACATCTGTCACCTCAGCCCTGCCAACCTGCCAGAACAGACTTGATAATGACAAAATCATGCGC
The DNA here is from genome assembly GCF_014595645.1 of Diaporthe citri. Classification (NCBI taxonomy): domain Eukaryota; kingdom Fungi; phylum Ascomycota; class Sordariomycetes; order Diaporthales; family Diaporthaceae; genus Diaporthe; species Diaporthe citri. The sequence continues at coordinate 2,822,804 of NW_025064846.1, forward strand.
GTTATCCTGTCGTGCAACATGTCATCCCCAAGAACCCGCGATCTGTCGCCCCCCTAGGCGCCGCATGAACAGGGAGGTTGGCGCTCAAACGGCGGCCAGAGGCGCGCATTGGCAGGCAGGTTGGCTGGATATTTCGGGGCGGGTGGCTTCGGCCAGACTTGCCGAGTCGACGATCTTGCCTAGGGCACCAATGCAGACGAGTGTGCTTGGCCGCCGCCGAATCGAGGTCGATGGCGGCCGGTGTAAAGCTTGGGTCGGGATCTGCGTTAAGGAGTAGCCGCCGGCGAGAGAGGATAGTCAGCGGCCCTTTCTGAAACCGACCCTACCAGAAGGCGCCAACGGAAACTCTAATACTGGGCCGCCGCCTAGCCCAGAATTTGTTTACTTCCATCTTGCTTCTCGGAGTTCTGTCAAAGATAGGCTCCTGTCATCTGTAAATATGGTCGTTGGCACGGTCAGGGTATTTCTCAGAATATCCCGTCACACACGTGTGGCTGCCGGGCGGCGGCTAACATAGAAAAGGTCTTTTGAATTTCTCACTGCTCGGATGCTTTTGTACAATGGCATTGCAGCGAGCCAGTCTAGAAAATGCCCGCCCCGGTATCTCTCTCTCCACGTCTTCCCTCTGTCTGTTGCCGTCTATATGAGTGACGACGTCGCCCCCGCCGATTGTGGTCAGGAGTGGCGACGACCGTCACCATCCGTCTCGTCATACTCATACACCCGCTCTTTGCGAGCCCCATTTAACCGATGATCAGCTTGTCGTCTTCGGGGAAGTCGTATTCGGGAATCTCGAGGTTGAGAGGAGCAGGGCCCTTGCGTATACGTCCGGAGATATCGTAGTGGGAACCGTGGCAGGGGCAGAACCATCCGCCGAAGTCGCCAGCCTCGCCGATTGGCACACAACCCAGATGTGTGCAGACGCCTGTTACGTGTCAGTTCAAGTTGTTTCCGATGCCCGTGTGATGTCACCATTGCCAGCCTTGGGGCTGGGCTCAGCGAACGATGGTGGAATTGTTCAGGTTATATCCTTACCCAGCATGACCAGCCACTCAGGCTTCTTCACACGGTCCTCGTCCTGCTGAGGGTCCCGTAGGGACGCAACGTTGACCTTGTTTGCCTCGGCGATCTCGCCCTCGGTACGGTGTCGGATGAAGACGGGCTTGCCTCGCCACTTGATGATGACCTGTATGGCGCCCACGTATCAGACATCCAGTCTCCTGAAGTTGTGCCCGTGCCGGCTGTACTCACGTTCTTGCCCTCTGGGATTGATGCGAGGTCAACCTCGACCTTGGCCATGGCCAAGACATCGGCAGATGCGGACATGTTCTTCAGGAATTCTGCCCGTCGCGTCCGTCAGCATCAAGACACGTATCGCATCGAAAATTCAATCCAGCGCAGTGTGGCGTGTTCCGTAGTTTCCTCTGCTCCAATTGACTTTTTTGCTGCCCTCATCCAACACCCTCTGCTCCGGAACCTGCTTGTCTCGGCTCACCTTGGATCGTGGACTTGGCTCCGGCCGCGGTGATCGTGCCCAGGGCGCCGACCATGAAGTACTGGTACATGAGGTTCTTGTTGGCACCATTCTTGGCGGCGTAGTGGCTGAAGTCGGGGACCTTGGTGGTGGACTGCGAGCCGCGGAAGGGGCTCTCGTAGGTGCTGTCGGACGGGCGGACGGCGGTCGCGGACATGCATCGGACTGCGGTTCGTGGTGCTGCAGAGCGCGCGAGGGCGCGAGCCGCGGTTGTGAGGGGTGCCATGGCGACGATACGGTAAGGAAAGGAAAGGGTGTGGGGTGTGGGTTGGGATTGACGTCGACGACGATGAGCTCTTTTTGCGAAAGCTTGAAAGGCCGGGCGACAGCTAAGAAATTCGAGTGCCTGAGAAAACAGGCCTTGCCAATTGGAATCGGTCTGCTTCTGATTGGGCTGACGGCCGTGGCCAAGCCGACCCACTCTGGCATCCGGTAAGACCCGAGGCTGACACTCCCTTCCTCCCCTTTCAGTCGCCCCCGGCGAGGAGAGGGTTAGGCGAAGGCATTATACCATCACAGTTGGTTCATTCACAATGACATTGCCTGTGTTGCATTTGGCATCACGAGCCCGCGTGTCAGGGAACTGAAGTTAATGCATCGAGCCGCTGTCTATGATTCTACGCAGGACCAGGACTTCCGGCCTAACGTCCGCCTTGGGCCTGAAAGCTAGCAACCAGACGCCCTTGGGATACATCTACTCGTGGAGGGAACTCAGAAAACTATTCTTTTAAATGCATTTGCTACGTATGAACAACCGCGGCTAACCACACCTTGAAGCGATCTAACTTGGCATCTTTAAACCCGAAGAGCTGCCTGTCTTTTCAATGATGGCCGTTCACATTGCCCGCGAGGATACACTTGCGAATCTCACAGTCCTTGTCGATAGCCTGGCCCTCTGAATCCAGCGTGCCCAGCGACTCGGGCGTGACCCGAGGCGCGTATGCATTCCACCACTTCCGGACCTGCTGCACCCCGGCAGAAGCCAGGATCTCCTTCGGGGTGGGGACGGGGAGGTCCTCGTGGATGACCCGGGCGTCGCCGTCGATGCCGCCGTCGAGGGGCCTGATCGACTGCATGTTCCAGAAGAAGTTCGTGGGGTCCCACACGGTCTTGACCCTCTGCAGGCGCGGGTAGTTGTTCCCGTAGTACGCCTCCTGCCAGTCCAGGACGGTCCCGTCGATGTAGTTGAGGTAGGCGGCCTTCTGCTGGATCGCGTACGGCAGCAGCTCGGCCTTGCACTTGGCGATGAACTCCATGACCTTGTCCCTCTTGCTGACGTCCGTCCACTGCAGCTTGATCGTGGAGACGTAGTGGCCCTCTCGCCAGAAGAAGGCTGTGTCCTCGGGCGCGACCTGGGTCGTCTGGCCGCCGATATGATCCCAGAGGACGTGGCACTTTGGCGTGTCCTTGTCGTTGCTGCCCGTGATCCCAAGCAGCCCGGCAGCCTCGCTGACCAGCTGGTATATCTTGGTGGTGACCTCTCGGGTGATCGCCTTCTCAGCGAAGATAAACGATGCATGGTGGTGGTAGACCTGGCTCCGGGTGTCCCAGCCCTCGGAGTGCTCAACCCAGTCGATCCACTTCATCTCCTCGAGTGAAATCTTGGAGGGCTCCAGTGCGAGGTAATCAGCCAGAACCTCACGCGCCTTGGTCATTCCCCCGTTATAGATAACAGTCATCCCCCCTGTGAACTGCTTCCTCTTCCCGTGCGTCCAGAGGGCGTCGACAGTGAGCTCGTTTGGGCACTCCTTGGAGTTGAAAGCGTCCATCGCTTTCTGGAAGAGCTCCTGCTGCTGGGGCAACTTCCAGGTCAAGTCACCACACACCACGTTCCCATCCTCGTCGCTCAGCTTGTGGATCTTGCAGGTCATCTCGACGGTCACCCCGAAGTTCCCGCCCCCGCCTCCAGTCAGCGCCCAGAACAGGTCGCGGCGCGCCTCGTCCTCGTCGTCGCGGCTGACGGTGACCACCTCGCTGTCGGCGGTGACGACCGTCATGGACAGGAGGTTGTCGCAGCCCAGGCCGTAGCTGCGCGAGAAGGGGCTCAGGCCGCCGCCGAGCGTGAAGCCGCTGGCCCCAACGTCCGGGCACTGCCCGCCGATGATGATGTACTGATCGTTCTCCTTGAGCAGCGCCTTGTAGACGGTCTTCCAGATGGCGCCGCCTTGGATGGTGACCGTCATGGCCGCGGTGTCGATGGAGCAGTCGTTCATCAGGCTCATGTCCAGGACGATGCCGCCCTCGTTGAGACAGTAGCCCATGTAAGAGTGCCCGCCGTTCTTGACAGTCAAGCGAGTACCGCTCTGCCGGGCGATGGCGACGATTTCTTGAACCTCATGCACGCTGCGTGCTTGGACCACGGCGGCTGGCATTGTCATGCGGTAGTTCAGATTGCCGATGAACACTGGCCTCGATCGTCAGTAGAGTGTTTACGAAATATGATAACTGGGCGTTTTTCTCGCCAGCTGCGCAATCAGTGAAGTGTGGCGTACCTGCATCTGAGTATTCCCGAGTGCCGGGCTGAAGAATTCTTTGCGGGGCGAACCTTTTCTTGAGAGTCGAGACCAGGTCGTTTGATGCCATGTTGCCGAGCTGAGCAGGTCTATACTTTAGGTGCGATGTAGTGTAATTATTGCAAGGAGACCAAGTTATCCAACAGTCTACTTAAACAGGTGCTCCAACACATAGCAACGAACCAGCAGAAAACTGGGAGAGACTGCCAATAAATATATCAACATTCCTCAAGTGACAAAGAATACAGCCGCACCACAAGTATCAGCCTTGAGCCTCAAAAAGCAGGCTCTGAGACATCTGCGCCGCCGGGCTGAATATGCCCCAGGCTAAGGAGTGTGACCGGCTCAATTTGGCAGTGTTTCTCATGCCATCGATCCCCAGGGAGCGTCCCGAGCCGTGCGGGGAGGGTGAGCTGAAGGTATGTGGCTTGAATGGCCGCTGTCTAGATCACATCTTCAAAGGCAGCTTGTGTTGCGTTTCTTTGTTGCCCGAGCTTGGCCCGGGTCACCCTCTGGGATTGGGAGATAGGTCGGCGGTAGACTAGCCCACTGGCTCATCTGTCACAAACGCACAGATGGTCCGCTCGAGCTACGACGAGGATGGCCTTGCCGATAACGCTGTAGCTGGTACGAAGACCAAAGATCTCAAAGCTCAGGTAGGTCCAAAGTGGTAGAAAGGTGTCTCAAGGGCGAAGACTTCGCTCAAGGAACACTGATTTCCAAGATATCAAAGTTTTGTAAGCCGTATATGACAGTTCGAAGACTTACAATGTATATGTAGGCTTGCTGCCGTCCTTGCTGCTGGATCTCAAGTCTCCTACCTTATGTAGGCCCTTAAAAACTTTGGAAACTCTCGCGTATAAACGTGCCCGAAATCAGGTAGTCGGCTGCAAGCTTGCTCTCTCCGCTCCGTTTTGCGAGAGCAGAAGATCGTCCTTCGCTCCTTGCGGAAGATCAGCTCCCATGAATCAGGCAATCCAACAACGAGACTGACTTGATTTCTTTGTTGAATTTTCCCCTCTATCACATCTACATGAGCCTATAGAGTGCAACCGACGACTTATGTCCTGGAATCTAATGCATACGCTTCAGCTCCTCCACCACATTCCGCAAGTCCTCCACGCTCGGCCCGAGCCCGTGACAAACCTCCTGCTGCGTCTCCTCGTCCATATCCAGGAACCTCTCCAGGACCTCGCCATCGAGGAACCGGAACGGGCCCTCGCCCTCTCGCTCAGCGTTCCTAAAAGACCTGTACTTATCAAGCGGGATATCACCCGGCGTCCTTATCCTGTCCGCAAGCCTGGACTGAAATCTCATTAGGAGATCCTGCGCGTGCGATGCTACCGTTCCGAAAAGATAGATGGAACCCTCGACCTGTGATAATGTCAATGTTACGAGTATCATTGTTGTTCAGGAAAAGAACGTGACTTACCGTCCCAAGGAATGCCTGCGGCACGATCATGGCACTGGAGCTGGTCTCGACAGCTACCTTCCTGATGCAGTTCACCATCTCACCCAAGTTCATCTCACTGATGGTTTCCATGCGCCTCTGATCATCCAGCGTAGGGCCGTCTGGGTTCCTCCTGAGTACCATAAGATTCCCCTGGGCATCTGCCTCTAGCCATGACTGGTCTTCGATGTGGGAAACGGCGGTAGCCCATGCCGACTGGTAGTGGCGTGCGCGCTCCGTCAACAGCGCAGAGTTGCCATCTTTCGCCGGTACAAACTCGACCAGACTAACAGACTTCATCATATCTGCCACAGCGATGATGTTTCCATGGACAGCAAGATCCACAGGATATGTGGATGTCCGGTGCGATGCCACTCGCTCGAGCCTGCCCGAAGTAGAGGACTCTTCGAAGTATTTGCCAACTATCACCGTCTTGGTCAAGGAAACCACAATCATGTCGTCCATCACGGCCAGGCATCGACAAGCGCCCTTGAACTTGTGGCTGAGGAGCAGGTAGGGATTCCTATCGCTGTCGACTCCCAGCACTAAAAGTCGGCCCTTGTCATTGTCCGTTGGCGACGGAACATCGTCTGCCGGGAGAAAGCCTGTGCCCACGAGGAATCTCTCGGCTGGGTTTCCATATGAGTCTGGAAGTGTTGCCCGGATGACGCATTCGACTATCTCGCCGGCCGACTGATCCAGCAAGAATGGCTTGCCAACATTCCCAAACACGACCTCATCGACGAGTTTGAAGGAGCTTGTTACCACTTCTTCGCCACTCTTGAGCTCGCGCTTGATACACCCGAGACCGAAAACCTGCTCTTTCGGGGAGTATGCAATGCGGCGCACTGTTTCGCCCATTTCCAGCGTCTTGACATGTGTCCTCCTCTCGGTATCTATTTTGGAAATTCTGATAGTGGACTCGGTTGCCACAACCACTGAATCGGGGTAGGCATCCGTATCAAAGGAACAGACATATGTCGCATCCTCGGCTGTCACCGCCGAGTAGACGATTCTGCCTTCTGCTCCGTAAATGAGGCTGGGGTTCTCCGTGGTTGCGAAAATGTTTGCGACGTCGCCTGGTTGAGGGAGTAAATGGAGACGGGCTTGTCGTGTGCCCAGAATCACGCTCTTGCGCCCGCTGAGGGAGAGATCTGTCGCTACGTTATAGGTGACAACGTTCCCGTCTTCCATGGCTACGAAGAGTGTCGGGCCTCCCACTGTGCGCGGCAGAACTTGTACTAGGGCGATATCTCGAGGAATCGAGGCATTGTCCTCCGACCTACGGAGTGACTCACCCTTTTGGGGTTCCAACGTCGCCAAGTCCACGAGTGAGAAGTTGCCTGATGTGAAGAAGCCAACGACTCCAACATCAAGCATGTGAGGTGAGGCGTGAACGCACGCCACCTGGTCTTGGTCACTGTTATGACTTTGCCCGGAGACCGCGAGATCCTTCTCTACATTGAGAGAAATCAGTGATTTGCCGTCCACACATACCAACAGCCATCTTGAATTCGCCGAGGCTGCTGTGATTGTCGTGCCGTGAGTCGAGGGGTCCCAGGATGCGATTTTCATCCCACCATCCCTGTCGGAGAGCACAGCAGCTTTCGTTGTCACCTGTAGTCGTCGTCCGTTTTCAAGGTCTACCGCCACGAGTGTGTGGTCGTCCAGCGTCAAGCCTTGAAAGCTTTCCACCTCTTCAACATCTCCGGCCGATTCAAACCTGAAGACGCGCGTTTCTGTTATAAACGAAGCGACCAGTGTATCGACCTTGCCAGAGCTGCTGGATCGCAGGGAGAACAACCCTCTGACATCTTCAAGATCTCCCAAAATTCCGATGTCTTCGAGGCCAACACCACTCCGCACGCTACGCAGGCTACCATCCTTATGGACACCACTTCCCGTGACGACGCGAGCCTGACCAGAGGAGTAGGCATTGCCAAGTTGGCTGTCGCCTTCGCGATTACCCATATCCATGATGGCGAAGTCGAGTATGGGCGCATTGTTCGGAAATACCTGGGCCAGTTGCAGGAAGCGTCTCGAGTCCTGTTCGAAATCGACCCGCCACAATTGAGAGTCACCGTAGTGCGAGCCGACAAAGAGGAAGTTGTTCATGTACACAAGGCAGCTTGCCCGGGATGTTTTACCAATGACCGTCATCTGCAGCCGGTCAACCTCGACGCCCTGGGTGAGGATTGTGAGCAGATACATCCTGCCGTAGTCGTCCGCAACCAAGTAGTGTCTCTCGTCGTACTGGGCCCAAGCGACGAATATCGAGGCTTCTTTCAACGGCTCCGTGACCTCTGCTCGAGTCGTGTCGTCGATATAAGTGATGCGAGTCTCGCCGACTACAAGCACACCGCCAAGATACGCCTTGGCATTATTCGTTTCAGTGAGCCGGAAGTTATGTCTCTTCTCTTCTTCCACCTTTGGGACTGGTATTAGTATGGCGGCACCTGGATCCGCCACGTCTTTTGATATTTCTCGGTCTTTCAGAGGGTCAAAATTGGACGCTTTGGTATCCTTGTCGTCGGATGTGAAGCGGTATGTAGCAAGCTTGGCGTCGGGGGCGTCGACCTGTGACTGGTAGAGGAAGGCGATCTTGGGGTGGCCCGTCTCGGAATAGAGGAAGGTGCTCGACCTGATGAAGAGCTCAGAAAGACGTGGCTGCTCCATCCAATCGATGTGGTTCAGATTTCTTCCTCTCGACTGTAATCGCGCCACAGTCAGAACCCCCTCCCATAGGTGCAGGGCCATGAAGCGGCCCGTCGGGTCCACCACACACTTGTCCTGGCTCTGCGAGTCGCGCATGAACTTCTCGCCGGCATCTTGATTGAACTGTATTGTCTCGAGCTGCCTTGTCTCTGCGTTCCAGGCCAGGGTGAAGTGCTGGAACCTATCGGTGCCGACGAAGAGCAGGTCTGTCGTGTTGTCCTTGGGCGACAATTTCTGGAGCATGGAAATGGTGCCGTTGATGACATTGGAGTGGCGGAGGACTAGCTGGTTCTCGACGAGGCCGTATATCTCGAGTCGATTCGTCTTGCTGCGCGAGCATTAGCATTAGCATTCGCCGAGGTGGACAGACACGGCGCGCTGGGTGCTTACGCTATCACCAAGCTCTCTTCATCGTCGAAGAGCCTCGCCCGCACAGCATGGCGAATGCTGCTAGGCCGGTGGATGGGTGCAATGTATGCCATGGTCCAGCTGTGTGGTCTTGGCGGAGAACAGGTTTGGGGGGGGGGAGGGTTGGGTTAGGCGGCCATGGAAATGTTTCAATCTGGTGACGTTGGAGACTCCATGGCCGTCTGAAGAGTGCAGTCAAGGCTTATGATGCAGATCACGGAGATAAAGTGCTTAAGCTCGGGGCGCGTGGGGAGCTCCCGAGGCCCTGGCTCTCCCACTGCACCAAGCCCCACAGGCTTCCCCGCTACGCGCTCGAGCGCGTCACCACCGCCCTCTGGATTAAACTTAACAGGCCCACAGCAGCAGCGTGCGTTTCTTACCACAACCCCGTTACTACTCTGCTGTGATAGCTGTCGCCTTTCGGATCTTGTTTCAAGGCTCCACCTCCCATCTCTCGCCCAACAGTAAAAGGTCATCGTTCAGAATTGTGCAGTCTTATCTTTATGTCACCACACTCCCCGACTACTTATAAGCCAGCTGTCAGCCACCTCTTGGGCTGGTCAGCTTCGCAGATGGGGTTGACAACCATGCCTGATCAGCGGGTATTAGAATGACAGTCCCCCTACACTGGTCTGTCGCGTCAGGAAGTGTGGTGATGATTCCCATCTTGAGATTGACTGGCATCGCAAGCCGCTTGCAAGTCGTTCCCCAATCCACAACTCAGTACGCGTCAAGCGACGGCACATCATGACACTGGAGCCTTTTTCCACTTTTCTTTTCTCTTCTTTCGCAGCTTTGGAAAACATCCTCTCAAGTCTGAGAACAGGGTAGCGGTCCTTACGCTTGAGTCAGCATGTGGTACAGCTGAGGCGCGATCGTGACAATTCTTTGGTCGGTAGAACTTTATGAGTAATTCTCCGTGGCCATACATACGGGTACCCATTCTGGTCTGGTTTTGATGGACACAAACAAGGGTACACATCCTCCACTACCATGTTTCAACCCACTTTACCCATTGTCTTCCGCCTGCTCTGAACCTCGCCCCGCGCAAAAATGGCAAGTGTCTAGTCAACTGATAACAAGCAGGAGGAGATGCCTTTTTTGAGTGGCTTAGAGTTCATTTCAGATTTCAGGAGGCTAGGTAAATGACCTGGTTTCTCTTCTGATGGCGACTGCTTCGCGCTGCTTCTCGGGCCAGGAGCCGGCCTAGCGCTCGGTGCAAGTCGCAGGTGATCCCATCAAGCATCTGCACAAGCCACGAGTTGGACTGCTTTCCCTGCTCAAAACACCCTTCAATCAAGCTTCTCGGGGAGTCTGGACCAAGCAACGTGAGCTGAGGGCGGCGACCCGCCCGCGTGGGGAAGAAATGCCCGCACACCCTCGCCAAGAACTAGCGACGGGGGGAGACCTTCCGATTAGGAAACGAGTTTCTCTCCGTGGCCGCCTTTGGATCGACTCGCGAGATTCTCCGGTAGCGCGGACACACCACCGTGCTGTGAATGGCATGGCTCCTGCTGGATAAATTAAATCGACTGCAACGGCGACCGTACTGGCCCGGACCGCCGCATGATATCTGCCAACGATACAGGGCACGTCGCGCTTTGGCCTTGCCATAATGGCATTTATATACGACTGCTCCTGGCCACCTGCACGATAGATGAGGTCAGGAGCGTCTCGATATTACACAGGTTCTACAATCCATCAATTCTCAACCTCAAAAGACGAGAGATTCACCAGTGACAGGCAGGATGAAGGCGTTTTGCCTCCTCCTCGGCGCCTCTGTGGCGTCCGCCCATACCATCTTTGTCCAGCTTGCGGCCGGTGGCACGACGAACCCTGTCAGCTATGGCATAAGGACGCCGACCTATGACGGCCCTATCCAAGATGTTACCTCGAACAGTCTCGCTTGCAATGGGCCGCCCAATGACCCGAAGTCTGCCAGCAACGTTATCACCGTCCAAGCTGGATCGACTGTCAACGCTATCTGGAGGCATACCCTGGACTCGGGGGCCGACGATGTGATGGATGCGTCCCACAAGGGGCCCACGTTGGCGTATCTGAAGAAGGTTGACAACGCCTTGACCGATACTGGGATCGGTGGTGGATGGTGGGTGCTGTCAAACAAGAGATGATACCCGGCAAGTGTTTATCCGTCGAGCTGACATGTATACCCCACAGGTTCAAGATTCAGCAAGATGGTTACAATGGAGGTGACTGGGGCACATCTAAGGTCATCAACAACGGCGGCATACACGCAATTACCATCCCGTCCTGCATTGCCCCAGGACAATACTTGCTGAGGGCCGAGATGATTGCGCTCCATGCTGCGAGCTCTTCTGGTGGTGCCCAGCTTTACATGGAGTAAGTCGCCCCTGGTCGACACAGCCGCTCTGCCCTCAGAAACTGACAGCATGGCTCTCTCAGATGCGCTCAGATCAACGTTGTGGGAGGAACAGGAGCATCCACGCCGGCCACTTACAGCATCCCTGGCATTTACAAGGTTCGTAGGCATCAGAGCTCAACTGCAAGTGCCACAACACTGACGTGTGTGTTAGGCCGATGACCCTGGACTGCTGGTCAACATCTATTCCATGTAAGTGAACATACCTGATCATCCATCTCATCATCATAATCTCAGGTAGTACTGACACCCGTCTAGGACCTCTTCATCCACCTACACGATCCCAGGCCCCAACCCCTTCACGTGCGGTGCCTCGGGCGGCGGGAGCCCCCAGACATCCACCACATCCAAGCCCGTCACCTCCTCCACGACGCTCGCCACGTCGACAAAGACCTCGTCCGCCGCGTCGACGACCACCAGCGCTGCGTCCGGTGGCGCCTGTGCTGCCAAGTATGCGCAGTGTGGCGGGACAGGGTGGACCGGCGCTACGTGCTGCGCGTCGGGAAGCACCTGCTCTGTTTCGAGCCAGTACTACTCGCAGTGTCTATGATCTTGGGTTGCGGATTACTGGTGGCAAGGGGCCAAGTACCTATTTCGATCTTTTTGAAGGGTGCCCACGGGTAACTTGTTCAAGTGTAGTCTGTGTCGGTGGTGCGGACGGTTGTCTCCACGGGCGCATGTTTATACAATTCCGAGCCTTTGACTATTTTACTTAGAAGCCACATAAAGAACTACTCCAAATTTACATGTCCTGTTCCATCAGCATATTACATCGCCGGGATATAAAGACCACCCCCTAAAACCCACCCGTGCCCTGAAGCCGCTTCACAGCCCCCACCACCCCCCTCGCCCATGCAAACCTCCCCGGGTCGACACCGATAGCCCCCTCGGCCTGCTTTCCCTCCGCATCGGTCCAGATACCAGCCTCCTTGTCGAGCGCACCATAAAGGTGCGTGTTCTGGTTCCTGCGCAGCCCATCGATCCACGCGCGGCACACCGCCTTGCTGTCGAGCATCACATTAATCTCCTGGCTGTGGAACCAGCTTTGCGTGTCCTGGTTGCCGTTCCCCATTATACCGATGTGCTCGTCCGCGATCATCAGCTTGATGTGGCAGCTGCGCTTCTTGCGCTCCTGCACGATGGGGCGGGTCTGGTCCTTGGCCACGTACCAGAAGTAGTGCAGCCGCTGCTTGCCCGCCGGCGATAAGGACGTGTACAGCTGGTGCGCGACCATGTCGTTGTGCCCGCCCTGCATGGGCAGCAGCTCGCCAGCGTCGTTGTACCCGAGGCAGATGTAGCAGTACACGTCGACCCCTCGCTCGCACGCCTCGGCGATGGCGGGCACGAGTGGCGCGGCATTGAGCGTCGGCGACTGGATGAGGACGTTCTTCTTTGCGTTTCGTAGCGCCGACATCCAGGCTGCGTTCTGCGGCATCACGACGGACTTGTGGTTGGGCGGGCCGTAGGGCGCGCGGTTGACCATCGCCATGGGGAAGGGCTCGTGGGAGGGATGCGGGACGTACGGTGTCATCTCGTCCTCGGGGGCGCATTCTGGGGCGTCGGGTGGGAAGCCGACGTTGATTGTGTTGTTGAGGTGGCGGTTCACTGCTTGCATTGTCGTTTCACCGTCCTTGGCTGATACTGCTGCTTGGACTCGCAGGACCTCACCGGCAATGTCCAGGTCCCAGTGTGAGTTGTCAGTCGTGGATTCCGGTAGGTTTTCAGCAGTGGTAGGCGGCACTGGTACTCGATGATTTGCTTGTTGGCCGTCTTTGAGCAAGGCCGCTGTTTTTGGATCCGTCCCATTGTGATTACTCTGGCCCAGAACTTTTCCATCACCATTTGATTGACTCTCTGGTATCGATATACCTTGAGTCTCTGGAATGACGCTAGAAGTTGTACTCGGACCAGTTGCAACGTCTGCACGGTTTGGGTCGCTGCTATCGGCCGCGGTCTTCTGCCCGTCTACCACGCCTGGCTGTGGCACAGTCCGATCGTAGGCATATGCATCCCGTGGCTGCATCTTCCCGGGATCAACCACGGCATGATGCCCACGAATCGATCCATTCGCCCCAAAGACCCCGGTATGCGATTCGGTAAAGGACGATATACCGCCCTGCGCTGCCGGGGAATTGTAGCTCGGCAGTGGAGGCTCAAGGCGTTTGTGCCAAGACAGCAGCGCCATGTCGTACATCGAATCCACAATCGGGCCCTCGAGATGGATCATCATCTCCAAGTTGTCGTTGCTCTGGATGTTGTTGCTTTGGATGACTGCCATCTTCCTGTCGACGACCATGTACTTGGCATGGAAAGTCCCCAGAAGAGGATGATGGTAGTTCATAACCTGCAGGTCGATGTTCGGGATTTCTTCCGGCGCCGGAATGCCCACCTTTGGCCCGGTGTATTCCTTCACTGGGACAACGTAGTGTGGCTCGACCAGCTGCTTTGGGCTTCCTCTGTCGTAGATTAACTTCATAACAATCTTGGTACCCCTCTCGCCGGCACGACGGGAGAGTTCCTTTATTGCATCCGTTATAAATCTGGAGGCGTCACTGTTCTGCCAGAAGTTTGTGGCAAGGAATACCTCCCTCTCGGCTCGGACAATGCAATTAGACATGTGGCGCACAATATCCGGAACACTGATGCGGTGTCAGATCACAGGAAAAGTACCGGTGGCGTCTTGGCTACTCACGTGGAAATAATTGACAATGGCACTACACCACAGCTTCCCATGAGCGACGGGCTGACCATGGCATTACCAGGATCATCATGCAGTGTGCTTATGGCATCGTGGTAGATCTATCCATGTTAGTCTCGGGAGATGTCCTGTCGAACGTGTGAGACTCACTCTCAAGAATAACTCGCTTGGTTGAGTTGGACCCCAGTGCCCTGCTTCCGCGGCTTTGTGAAGTGCTTCCTCAGAAGCCAAATGCTTCCCAGCATCATTGATTGAAGGAGGATCTCCGAGCTTCCCGACATGGTGGCCGTAGAGTTTCTTCCACGCCCTCGCCTGGGGTCAAGGAAGGATCCTGTGCCAGCAAAGTTGAGACACTCTCCGGAGAGGTGAGCAGCTTGAGCAATTCATCGCTGATTGGGCTTGTGAACTGCTTGTCTTGCACATGGCGCTCTGCCTTGTCGACAGAATTTCGCATATCCCTCTCGTCCTTTGCAGGCAGTTCTGCTAGGCGCGGGGTGGTGAGTGCTCTGTAAGGGAACTCAACAAAGGTCTGGTATGCAGCGTCGCCAACAGATCCGATGTTCTGGAGTGTGGTATTTTGTGTGGTGTTTTGGTCCGACATGATGAAGACCGGAGACGCCGAATATCCTACGAGTTAGCTGTGGGGAGCAGTGATATAAGCCAAGCAAGCAGTTGATGAAGAATGTCAACCCTCCACTCCGCCACGACTGGACCTCGAGGCCCACCTCGACCAAGACGACGGGGCCGGACCTGCAGGGGCCTGGGAGGCCAAGCTTTTGCCAAGATTTGCGGCTCGGCAAGATCGGGGACGATCGCAACGTCAGTGGCACATGGCCTGGGCTTCTCTGGGTCTGGGGTAATGCGCCGGCCAGGTAAATGTCTCACATCAAGAAGGTTCGGAACAAGCAGACGAGTTGGAGAATTCAACACTCCCAGAGCTGGCAATGTTAGCACCCTCGGGCAGACCTCATCAGAGCTGCATCATCGCGGGCCTGGGCGCTGACGTCACGCCCTGGGGTTGACTTGTTTTCTGAGGCTGTGCCTGGTTCTCCACGCAAGCCCTCTCTCTCTTGTGCCGCACTGCCGGGACTTCACTGGGCAACACGCCGCTTGATCGGAAGCTGGGCAAACCTTCGGACGGGGCCAGGCGCGCCTAGTGTTGAGAAAAACCAGGATTTGCGCCACTCCTCGCAGCAGCTAGTGCTGTCACCATGCAAGGATGTGTGTGTCACTTCTGCGCGAGGGGTGCGGTGCTCGGCCACGGTTTTCGGGCTCGGTGCCCCCGTTGCCTCTTCGCCTGTTCAATGCTTGATCGGTTTGTTCCGCCCAGGCCAGCTGCAACTCTCGAGTGTCACAGAATATCAGCATTTACTAAATCAGAAGTCTTCTAGAATGGCACAGCTTACAGTAACAGGAGTGCTGATAATACTTGTATAATAGTTGAAGATAAAAATGTCAGTATGATAACATAAAGAAAAGCAATAGTGTCCAAGCGCACTCGGCAAATCTACAGTTGCAAAAGGGATATCTGCATCCATGTGTACGTGGTCCTCAGGCTGCCGTTCGTGGTCATGTTTTCAGTCAAGGGAATCGAAGTGCTCCAGTGTGGCGTTGATTTCAACCCTCACAACTGAATGCGTTAGGTCTTCGCGGCAGCAAACAATACCCGCAGGTATTCAGCTTCGGGACAGGTGGGGCACAGCATGACTACTGCATGGTAAACGTTCGAGCCACGAAGATGCCACTTTTGGAACATGTTCCAGGCAGTGTTTGTCTGATACTGACCTTTTCATGGGCTGGATGTGAGGACTGTGACTGGTTATATTGTTTACATCATACATCGAGAAGGTAGCACTTAACTTTGATACGGGTCGACTCGGAAGGCTCGTCTTGGAACAAAGACGGAGCAACATCAAGGGACTAGTTCAAACATTCCGCTTCCTCGCGTGTCTCAGTGAATCAACTTCAAGGCAGCCATAGAAAGACACGACTTTACCACTAACTTGACTGACTCTGTAGAGCCACTTGCGCCTCTTGATGCCAATTCTCTTGCTAAGGGCTCTGTATCAACAGCTCTCGGGCTACTCAACGTTTTTCTTCTTGGCTCCCAGGTCTCATACAAGACCACAGGCAATGAATGGTTTGATATCCCTACTGTTGGGTCAAGAAGCGCGCTCGAAAAGCGAGATGGGGACTCTTTCGCAGTGCCCCAACGCTCCTTGAGCAGAGATACTCGAAGGCATAACGTTCGTAGTCTTGAACTATGCCAAGGTATAAAACTGACGGCTATATACGCTACAAAGACGAGACCTCCAAGCCTTCAGCACAGGAAATCCTTGTCGCTTCGAACCGATACATCTCCGAGCTACGAAATGTGCCAAATGAGCAGATCAGCTCGATCCAAGCAAATATTGATGTATGTACATATGTAGCCAGTCCAAGAAGTATAGGGTCTGTGGCTGACTCAGCTAACGCTGTCAACACTGCGGAATCTCGAGGGAAAATACTCTTTGTTGAGCGTCGGGCAAATCTATGTCTGTCGAAGAGGTCCGCGAATATCCACCCACACAAGTAAGTCTTCCCAAACCCATACGCTCGTGTGGAGCTTCGTCCGCGGGATGCCGAGGAGACCACTCTGGGAATTGAGTTAGTATACTAGCATGGGAATCTTAGAAAGAGAACAGATATTCGCACAGAAAGAAACGGATGGTATACAAGTACATTACACGTCTAGTACACCCAACGCACCCACACCCAACGCACCCACACCCAACACCTCCACAACCAACACACCGACACCCAATTCATATACCCAAACCTGTAGGTGTGTAAATTAGGTGTGGGTTTGGGAATTGGGTGTGGGTGTTATGCTCTGGTTAGCTGCAGGAATATTATTTAAGAGGAATCTGTGTACCATCCTTTTTCTTTTGTGCAATCATCCGTTCTCATTAGAAATAGCATTTAGTACCTTCGCTATTCCGGAAGAATGAGGCTACCTAAGCATTCCGCAGGCTTCAAACACAGAGGTCAACATTCTTATTGACCAAGTTGAAGCCAGGCTGTGTTGTAACAGCCGCAACCCACTTTGTGTAGCGCCCTCTTCAGCCTTAGAGTGCACGTATACTTTCCACAACAAGCGAGACGCGGCCTGGTTTCCCGGCCGAAAAAAAGGAACAGCCTTCCATTTCTCATCCTCCCCCGATGCCCTCTTCCACAGCAGAGCGTTTGTGGACATCCTCCTTTTCCCCCTGCTACTCGCGCCTCCTTTGCTGGCAGATCTACCGTGGCGTCTTGTGACCTGCATTCGACTGGTCCATGAGAGCATCGGCTTTAGTCCCGGACATACCGTGCAGCAGGACACTCATCTTTCTCGTCCTGCGCCCCCACCCCGTTCTCCAGCGTGACCGGCCTCTCCTGGGGCGAGGCGAAGCCCACATCCACCATCGAATTCACCCATTTGTCTTCAAGTTTTCGCGGAAATCGCAAGTGGCGCTTGTTTAGTCAAGTGCATGACTTCTTTTCTGTGTCATGTGCCCAAGTGAGCAGATACGGCAATGTGGACAGTATTGCGGACTTTATTACCACGCTGAATCTTGACACCGCAACTGCGCTTCACCTCACCGCGATCCCCGCCGACTTGGTGGATAACAGCCTCGGCATGTCGGTGTTGTGTTGGAATGCGGAAACGGCGATTTGTAGTTATTTCCTAGACGTTCACCCTTCTTAAGTATGTACGAGACCAAGGACGATGGAACTTGACCATGCCGGTGTGTCAGACTCAACGCTCTCTTGACGAGAGGGGAACCCCACGGCAGAGGATGCGCCTGGATGACAGAGGATTGCGAGGGTCATTTAGGTGAGCAAGGTATATGTGCTGAACCTTGTCTCCGCCGCAGCACAAAATGGAGAATGGCGGTGCGCGCAGCTGGCCGGTCAACGGGCTGGCCTTGCCTTTTGTCAGTATTCTTTACCCAGTAGGGCCCCACGGCCGCACCATTGATGAAACTCGGTTCGCTAGAGCTCGCCAGCATTTGTATGAAATGTCCAAAGGATGCATGGGTCGGGGCTTAGTTTGGCGGAATCGTGGCGGGTCATTGGATTAGCAGTCAGTCCATGACGAGACGAAGGATCGGCGGTAAGCACACTTCCTGGTCTGCACAGCAGCGGTGGTCCCCTGTTATAATTTTAGGCTGCGAGCTGAAGATGTTGACCAATCCGTTTAAGCAGGGATCTCGGCTTTTTTCCCTCCTTTTTTCTGAAGGCTCCTCGCCGTCTCCAGTTTCCTTGAGGCCTGGCAAGTTCAATTGGGAATCTTGCAAAAGCCAGTGGCGGGCGCAACTGCGAGAATGTCGCGACCCTGCCAGTTCACGACCACGGCGCTGTTGTTGGTACTCTGCAGCACAAGGGGCGCTCTAGCTGACGATCCACTTCGGTTCCTCTACCCGGACAAGGAAGGGCTGGAATTTCACTACCTCGACCGAGTCGATGTCTCGTACGAGAGCAATTTCTCCGCGCCTTTCCTGTTCACTTGGTGCGGCCAAGGCAATGCTCAACAAGCACAGCAAGACCGCCCGGATCCAGGCAATGCGACAACGCAGATCACACTGCAATTCACCAGCGACGGAAATTTAGATTGCTGGTTTAACCTCCGCATTCACGACCTGGGCGACTCGTCTCCACTGGGGACGAATTCGCCGGGGTTCACTTATGTCTACACTACCAGACAAGGAGGGCCGGTAAGCATATGAACCCGGATGACTGCTTCACCACGGATGACGGCTGACTTGAAAATGTCTTAAAGGCGACATTAGGCCTCCCAACAGCCACACAGACGTCTGTCTCGACGCCGACCGCTTCGAGCGTCATCACAGCAACGGTCACCAGTTCTTCAACACCTCCTCCAAGTGGCCTCTCGACCGGAGCAAAAGCGGGCATCGGAGTCGGCGTTGCCGTTGGGGCCATAGCCATCGCGGCCGCGGCCGGGGCCTTCATCTTCCGGCGGAGAAGGAGAGCAAAGAGTGGGCTGAGAAGAACGGACGCCAGGGATGTTAGCGACGGGACATCGCCAGGCCTGTACCCGGAATTGCATGGCGATCAACAGGCGGCGGAGCTGGGAGGGATGGGGGCTTCCAAGGGAAAATATGCCCCTGTCGCGCCGGGAAGCCCTCAGGAGATGCCCGCTGACCATCACAGCCCAGAGATTGAGCGGCATGAGCTCCCGGCCGGTCTCGACGGGAGGGATGAGGGGAATTTTCGGCAGTGACCGAACAGGGTGAGAGCATGGCGTGGCATGGATCGAGATGATGTTTATGAGACGAGGAGATGTGATGATAGATCAGTCATACGCATATTTTGGATATTTTGGGATGATACCACGGCGTTTGGTCGCAGCATGTATCTAATGAGACGGCATACTGGAGAGAAAATGGAACAACCAACGATTGATTATAAGCCGGGAGCTGAAGTCGTGAAACCCCAGAGAACTCGGTAACCGAGGCCAGGTTCTTATACCAGAAGTCTTTTTGGTCCTGTATTATATCCCTGGGGAAGCGGTTCTTGCTAGCCTTGTCTGTGCGGCTGTCACAAGGCTATCATTGTTTTCTCAGCCACAAGCTATAATTGTGTTCGAAACCTATTGTTATCGACATTGTATTGTTTTTTTTAACGCTGGGCGTTTAAGCGTTCATCACTATATAAAGGGACTGGATGCATATTACTTAAGAAGCATATGTGTACAGATTAAAAACTATTGGAAGGTGCGAGGGTTGTATGCCCATATGTTAGCGCTAGCCTATAAATAGGCTTCTTTTAAGCGTTTAATAGCAGGGAGATTTCTCTCCTTAATAATAATAATTAATTATTATTTACTTAATTGCTTTATTAAATTATAAGCTTAGCATTGCTTAAAACATTTTAAAATATTGGAAAATATTAATACCCTTATTTTTATAATTATTTTTATACTTAAATTATTAAGATTTTAATATCGCTAGCTTTTGCTTATATATTATTATTATACCTTATAATAACTATTATAGCTAATAATAACTTATAATAATTCAGCATTTTTACCTTATTTAATATTTTAATTACTTACTTTTTTTTATTTATTTATTTATATTAATTAATGCTAATTATTATAAATAAATAAAAATATATAAATATTATTTAAAATATACTTAAAAATATATAAATATTATTTAAAAAATATTAAATATACTTAACTTTAAGCTTAACTTATTATTTTTCTTAAAGTTAAACTTAAAAGGGGAAAACTTTTTAAATTAATGGGCGATATAAAATTATAACTTTTAATTTATTAGCCTTAATAAATATATTATAGGCATTAAGGAATAATTAAATAAAAATATAGCCCTTATAAAATGAAAAAAGCTTAATAATTAAGCCTTTATTATGCTTTTAAGCTTAATATATTTAAGCCTTATAATATTTATTATATTATATAAAAAATCTTTTAATGCTTAAAAAATATTAATTAATTAATTTAATTATAATATTAATAACTTAACTATTTACTTCTTTTATTAATTAATAAACTTATAATATAAAAATAGCTTTAACTTATAAGGCTATTTAAATATTTTTTAAAACCTTTAAATAAAACTTTATATTAAAACCTTAATATTAAGATAATTAATTAAGAAATTAATAAAATTACTTTTTAAAAATAATAAAGTTAAAGGCTTCTTTTTCTTAATAATGTTATTAAATATTATAAATAATATTATTAATAACTTAAATAATTAAAACTTTATAATGTTTTTTAAAATTAAACTTAAGATAATAAATATTATTTTTATATAAAGGTTAAATAATTTAAAGCTTATTTTATCTTTATTTAAAAAAGGTTAGCATTAAAGAATATAAAAAAGGTTATAAAGTTTATATTAATAAGTATTAACTTTATATTAAGTAATAAAAAATATACTTAATATTATATATAAAACTTTATATTTATTAATTATTTATATATTAATTATATAAAGCTTATTAAATATAAAGCTAATTAAGAATAAAAAAAGGGTAAGAAATAAATTGCTATAAATTAAGCTATAAATAAAAAAATTATTAAAATTTTTAATAATAATAAGGAAGATATAATAACATTATATATTAATATTTTAATATATATAATAAAGTTATTAATAATTATAAGTACTTTAATATTATAAATTTTTAATTTTAATGCTTTAAAGCATATAATAAAATATATAAAAAACTTTAATTTTTTATAATTATATTTAAGTATAATTATTATTATAAGCAATAATTAATTTATTATAAAAGATATTAACTTTATAAAGATTTTTTTATAATTATTAAATAAATTAATTATTAAAAGTATTTTTATTAATATTTTATATAATTATATATTAAAAAATATTTATTTATTTAATTAAATTATAATTTAAAAAAGGTTTTAATTAAATATATAAGGAAATAATATTTTTTTATTATTAAAAGATAATAAATCTTATAAAATATTATAAGTAAAGTTTTAATATAAAAATTTTAAAATTTAAATAATAAAAAGTAACTTTATAATATTTATAATATATAATAATTTTATAAAGCTTTTAATTATAATAATTTATTAAAATTAATTACTTAATATTTATATAAAAATAAAGATATTATATTAAATAAATTAATAAATTTTTATTATAAATTATATTAATTTATAAAGTTTATTAAAAAATGCTTATAATTATTATTAAAATAATAATTTATATAGCTATTTAAATATATTTAATTTAATTTATTAAGTAAATTTTTAATAATATTATTAAAAAGTTTTTAATATTTTATTTTATTTATTAATAATTATATTTAATTTTATTAAATTTACTTTATTATTTAAAAGAATAATATTTTAAATATTATTAAGAAATTTTTAAATATAATTAAAACTTAATTTAATATAAAAGTTAAAATATTTAATTTAAATAATAAAAGTAAATATATAAATAAAATAATTATTATAATATTTTAAAAATATAAAATTATTTATAAGAAATTTTTTTTTTATTATTATAAATTAAATAATATACTTAAAAAATTTATATATATTATTATTATTCATATTTATATAATAATTTATAATAAAAATTACTTATTTTTATAATTTAAAATAATTTCTTATATAATATATTTATAAAATTAAAAATTATATTTAACTTTATTATATTAAATAATATTATTTAAAGTATTTTATAAATAAAAGCTTAATATTAAATATTTTTAATTATATTTTTACTTTATATATTTTTATATACTTATTAAAACTTATAAATTAAAAATAAAATTATTAAATAAAGTTAAAAAGATATATTTTATAAAATTTAAGATTAAAGGTAAGATTATTTTTTATTTATTTATATTACTTTAAAAAGTTATTATAATTATAATATTAAGCTATATTATTTAATTTAATTTAATAATAAAGATTATATAAATAATTAATTAATTAAATAAAAATATATTATTTAAGATAAAAATATTATTAATATTTTAATTAATAAAATTTATTAATAATATAAAATTTATAAATAAATTTATAAATAAATTATTTAAACTTATAAAACTTATTAATAAATTACTTAAATTTATAAAATTTATAAATAAATTATTTAAATTTATAAAACTTATATAATTATATAATTTTTAAGAATAATAAGTTTAGCTTTTATAAAAAGTAAAAGAAAATATAAATATTATTATAAAATATTTTAAAAATTTTAATAACTTAATATTAATTAATATAAACCTTATATTAAATTTTATTTAATTAATATTAATTAATATTAATTACTTTAATTAAATTTTTATTTAAATATTACTTATTAATATAATAAATATTAATAATATTTTTAATATATATATATAAGTTATAAAAAGTAATAAAAGGGATGCTTAATAATAAGTTATTAAAAGGAAATTTAAATTACTTTTAAATATAAACATATAAATTAAAGTATTTATTATTATAAATTAATATATTATTAATTTTTATTAAATATATATAAAAAAGTTTAATGCCTTTAATAAGCTTATTTATTATAAGGCTTAATTTATTATTTATAAATATATATAAATTTATAATATAAATTATAATAATATTTATAGCTTTATAATATATTATAATAATTTAAGATTAATTATTATTATTATTATTATAATAAGCTAATAGCTTTAATAATTTAATATTAAAATAATATACTTATATAATTATTTAAAATATAATATTTATATATAATTATTATAAAGATATTAAATATTATTTAATAATTAATAAGTTATTTTAAAATTTCTTAATGCCTTATATAAATTTAAATAATTAAGCTATAAATAATTTAATACTTTTAAAAAGGAATTAATTAAATATTTAATAAAAATAATATTTAATTCTTATATTTTTATTAAAAATTAAATTATTATTATTATTTATATTAATAATATTTTTATTATTAAGAGTTTCTTTTAAATTAATAAATTTTATATTAAGCTTATATAATATTTTAAATATAAGAATTTTAATTTTTATAAATATTTATTTAAATTAAAAATTATATAAATTAATAATAAAATTTGTATTTCTTAAAAGAAATATGCTTAATAAATTTTAAAATGCTTTAATATATTTAATTATAATTAAAAATAAACTTTTATAAATTTAAATTTATTTTTATAATAAAATAAACTTAATAATATTATAATAAATATAATAATATATTAATTATTTATTAAATTTATTAATTTTTTTATTATTAAAATAAAACTTAATTTTATATTTTCATATATAATGCTTTTAATATTTAATATAAAGCTTATAATTTATTATTTAAATATTATAAAGAAAGTGTTTTAATATATTTAATATATATTAAATTATATCTTATAATTTTTAAAATAAATATTATTATTTTAATTTATTATATTTAATATATATATTAATACTTTTTATAATATTAATTTAAATAATTTAAAAGTATTTAATAAATATATATAACTTTTTAATAGCGGCTTAATTACTTAATTATTAAAGCATTAATTTATTATTATAAAATTTACTTATAAGGTAAAATATATAATATATTTATTAATATTATTATATCTTTATTAAATAATTTAAGTATTAAAAGATTTAAATATTAATTATATTAAATATTTATTTATTTTATATATTAATAATTAGCTAATATTAAACCTTATTTAAAATTATATAATATTTATTATATTATATTTAAAGATAATTTTATTAATATTTATATAAAAGCGTTATTTTGCCTTATTTTTAAAGAGGCTTATATAAAATTAAGATTAAGATAAGTATAAAGTTTATATTATTAAAAAGATATTTAAATAATTAATTAAAAATAATATAAGTAAAATATATAAATATTAAATAATATTTATATAATGGTTTTAATATAAATTATAGCGGAATATTTAAATTATATTTTTAGCTATTAAAACGGAATATTTCTTATTATTATTAAGATAATGATATTTGCAATAAGGGGTATATTAAAAGGTATAAGGGTTGTATACCCATATGCTAGCGCTAGCCTATAAATAGGCTCCTTCTGAGCGTTTAATAGCGGGGAGATTTCTCTCCTTAACAACAACAATCAACTATCGTTTGCTTAATTGCTTCATCAAAAACGAGACCACTTATATTCCTGGCTGCCAAAGATCTGCCGTCACTTACATAATAAGACACAATGTTCACTTAAATATAATCTTCGTCGTAGGACTCGGTATGTAGCTTGGCATTGGCCACATGGATGCTCAATGCAGTAGGTAGTAAGTAGAAGGGCTGGCAAATACTACTATTCACTATCCAACATGATGGGACTGTCGTTTGTCAGTATCCTATCGAGACTCTCTTTATCCTCAAGCAACATACATGCATAATGGTTGGTCCTCGTCGCTTCTGATAACTAGATATCGCCCAGAACCCATCTTAAACCCGATCCCATGCTCTTTCGTTGAGACAGGGCCAGACCCTGGATTCAATGCCTCGGGCTCAGACCAGAGGTTTTCAGGTATTGTCAGTAAACGAAAAATGAATCTGTGGCTTCCGATTTCAGGGGTTTTACATTTCCAGGCTCGAATTCGCTCGGAGGATGGATTTCACCGCCTAGCGAAATAGCTATCAGCATCCGTCACATATACTCGAGTATTCCCTCATCGCCAAATCTTCGGCATTTGGCTATCGTAGATGTGGATCGGCTCACCAAGAACGTATGGGACACGTTTGTCCACTGTAGTATGCGAGTCTTGTGCTGTCTCGTGTGAGGTCAACATGTTTTCCTGCTCATTTTCCCGTGAGCGTAGTCGCGGGATGTTGCTTCCGATGGCTTCTGGCGGATTCAGAGGAACCGTGAGCTCTTCCGGATCTTCCCACAGGTCCGAAGAGCTAGTGGACATAGACAATCCGCCCTGTACATTCTGCATGTTCCACCGCGAGATCTCGACAGCCAGGGATCGTGGCTCGACTTTCAGGGTCGGAAGCTTCCCGAAGGCTGCAACGATTCCGGTGAAGGTATCAATCGAGGGAACCATGTATGCTATCGTGTCAGGTGCGGATCCCAGCGTGATGTGGCCGTACAGACATCCTGTATTGGCATCGAGAACAGCCGACCCCGAGTCGCCTGGCTTGATAGAGGACGAGAGGCGCACTGCCATTAGGTTTTGGAAGCCGTAGAATCCGTGCATTTTGACTCTTGTGTTCCCCGGCAGGACGAACCCAGTTAAAGGACTGTAAGGCATGGCCACAACCACTTCGGTGCCCGGCTTTGGCGATGCAGCAATGTCTGTAACCTCAAGATTACTGTAATTTCCGACCTCTCCGATGACGTTACTTGCTTTCTCCGCTTCCCCGGCTGGAAGCTTCACCAGAAAGTAGTCAACTTAACTGGGCTTCAGAAGGGTCTGATCCACACCTGTTGTGTCTTGTGCGCTCCAGATATCGTGTCGATAACGTCTCTCCAGTGAAACTTCCTTGTCAGAATCTATGATGTGAGACATGAATCCGGTTTCCAGTGGTGTGTTGCGAATTTCTTGGAGATTTCCTTGCATTCCTGTCTCTATTCCAATGTGGCCATCATCATCCTCTTCTGTTGTCTCTTCCTCCTCATCTGTATCTGTGTCAGACTGGCCATCATATTCACAGTCGCCATCCGAGTCGAAATGCACCTCCGGCGAGCGCCAGATCGAAAAGTTCAGGTTCTGGCGGGATAGGCTGGGGGTGTTGAAGCAGGCCTTCGACGAGACGACCCCAGGCTCGATGTCGCAGTGGTGGCACGATCGTCGCAACGGGCCGCGGTGGTTTACCTTCTGGGTCGCCGGTGTTGCGCTGATATTTGCCCTACCAGCACTGTTCCCGACAATGGTGCAGGCAGTCGAAGGTGCTCTTCAGGTGTACCTGGCCTACCACCCTAAATGACCATGGTGCGGATTTATTCCATTTCTGTTCTCCCACAGAGGCTTTAGAGAAACATAAATTACCTCGCATTCCGGGTATGAGATCTGGAGGAAACGAGCCAGCCCTCGAGTTTCTGAGAAGATTGTGCCGGTATAAGCGGCCTTCCAGAGGGCCGTGCGAAGGCACAAGCTGAAATTCTCACGCCTGCCAGTCAGTCTGTGTGTCTGCCTCAGAGGCACACAAGGAGGACAGTGTCTCAAATCAATCCAATGACCAACCGAGAGGGCAAGTATTGAAGAAGTATAATGGAGGGTATCATTTAAAACACAAGACACGCTATATACATAAAACGAGCTACCTATTCCAAATAAACACCCAAACGCAAAACACACGCCCAAACACCTAACATACACACAACGTACAGAACGTACATACATACATAAATAACGTATACGCCCAGCGCATTCCCAAATCATTCACTCATAAAACCTAACCGAGTCGAGCGCGAGCTCATTTACGTCTACTTGATGCGTTTGTATACGTGGTCTGCGCGTGACCTTTTACGGGTCTACTTTCTAGTAAGAAGAAAGAAAAGAAGGAAAATTGAAACCATTGCAAACCCTCGAGTACTTTTCTTCTTCTTCCTCTGGTACCAAATCTACCCATCCGATATTTTCGTTCGTACGCTCATACGCAAGCAAGTCTAGATACACAACAGCAAAGATTCTCAGTTGGACATGACAAGAGCCAAGAGAGCCATGCGGGTGTAGAGACCATACTTCATCTGTGTGACCGTCAGCAAAGAATCATTTCACAGTGCGGGGGTTTGACTTACCTGTCTGAAGTACGCCGCCCTAGGGTCAAAGTCCACTTCCTCCGCGATCTCCTCGTTCCTGGGGAGCGGGTGCATGACGATCATGCTGCCCTTGGCGTGCTGCAGCGTCGCGTTGTCGATGCGGTACGCACCGCGCACCTTCTCGTACTCCTCCTTGCTGGGGAAGCGCTCCTGCTGCACGCGCGTGCAGTACAGGACGTCGCTGCGGGCCAGTATCTCGGGCGTCAGCGTCTCCGACACGGTGAGGAGCTGGCCGGACTTGACGAGCTGCTCGTGCACCTGCGGCGGCAGCGACAGGCTCTTGGGCGCGACGAGCTGCACCTTGACTTGGTAGTGCTGGAGCAGGTAGACGAGCGAGTGCACGGGGCGGCCGTAGAGCAGGTCACCGACGAAGGTGATGGTCAGGCCCTGCACGGTGCCCAGCTCCTCGCGGATGGTGAAGAGGTCCAGGAAGGCCTGGGTGGGGTGTTCCTTGGACCCGTTACCACCGTTGATAACTGGTACCGGCGAGTACTTCCTCGCGACCTTGACTGAGCTCTCTTCGGGGTGGCGCAGGACAACGGCGTCTCCGTAGCAGGCAAGAGTCCGCAGTGTGTCCTGCAGGGTCTCACCCTTCTTGACCGAAGAGGTCGATGTGGAAATGGCGATAGTCCGTCCACCAAGGCGCTGCATTGCGGCGTCGAACGAGGCTGATGTACGAGTCGAGGGCTCGTAGAACATCGTGCAGAGCAGGCGGCCCTTGAGCAGGTTCAAGACACCCTCACGCTGAACCCCAGTCCGCATCTCCTGCGCGACGGTGAACAAGAGATGGAGGTCGGCTCGAGTGTACTGGGTGACCGACAGGACGTGAGACATCTTGAATGAGTGCGGCTGGGTCAGCAGCGATTGCAGAGGACTCTCATGCGAGGGCTGGAGAGGCAGTGATGGGCCGAAATCCTCAAAGACGGAGTTCTTGAAAGACTGGCCCAGCGCACTGTCCAAGCCGCGAGGCTTCACAATCGGCCGCGCCGAACCGATCATTGAGGAGCGTCGATCTGTCCCCCGTGGAGTTTCGGCGGCTTGCGAAAGCGGCTTCATCAGCGGTGACATGGGTGGCGGCAGGGCACCGTGTCTCGACATGTCCTTTCCGATGGCGGGTCCATCAAGAATTTGTCCATCAAGGCACACAAGTCTGTCCTGGAAAGTGATGCGTTGAACGGCTCCCCTCATGACACGTCCAGCAAATGGAGACCAGCCAGCAGCGGCGGGGACGGTAGAAGGACGCTCGATCTCGACCTCCACGAAAGTGCCGGTCTGGTCGTGCAGCTCGAAGATCTCAACAGGGTTGTCATGCAGGCGCTTCTTGATATCGTCAATGGTGAGCTTGCCCTCGCTGACGGAGGTGAGCAGGAGGGGAAGAGCATCTGCGATTCCAACTGTGGCATCAACCTTGGCACCAGCAGCGGCAGCCAGCTGATAAGGCAGACTGCCGATGGAGAAGATATCGATGTCGCTCAAATGCTCCCACAGGGCGCGTTGGTCCTCAACGGTTGGCAGGAACTCGCATTCAGGGTAGTCCTTCTGTGTCAAGTAAAGCGAGTAAATGGAAACGTCGCATGTTATCTTGAGCCCCTTCTGCTTGCTGAGACCGATGAGCTTAATGTCATCCTTGGTCGTGACGGATGTGACATGGATCTTTCTGTTGTGAAGACTGGCCAAGAGGAGAATCGATGCCAGGTCGGTGAGCTTGGCATCTGTCAAGATTGGCTTGTGGGAAGGCCAGGCATCGAAGTGAGCGGTGACGGCGGCAACCTTGCTGATATTGTCGGACAGGTGGTTGAAGGGGATGAACAGGGCCCCTACGTCTCCGGCGACGTGGCTGATCTGGTTGGCGTTCGAGGAGGTGGCAGCAACTGACACGTTGAAGTCACAGTAGATACCAGACTTGCCGTTCTGCTGAGCGGCAGCCAAAGAGCGCGCATCTGTGATTGCGCCCTCCCGACCAACGGCCATGGTCCGAATCATGGTGAAACCTGCAGCGAGGGAGGCCTTGGTCACAACCTCCAAGTCGCGACTCTTCTCCGAGACAATCCCAGGCACGAAAGCTGCAATGTTGACGAGGCCAGGCAAGAGAACAGTGCGGTGGCTGGTCTGGTAGTCCACGATGCTCACGTCAAGAGCCATGTGCTTGGCAATGGCCTCGACGAGGATCTTGGCGTTCTTCACATTCGTAACCAAGGGGATCTGGTAATCGACGGCCATTCTTCGCGTCCTATAACCCTTGCTCATGTAGTTGGCGGGACGACGGTACTTGTTGTTGGAGGGCAGGTTGATGTACAGGTCGATCATATTGTTTGCCAAGTGCTGCGTAAGAGAGAACTCGGATTTCTGGTCGTCCTCTTGCAGGGCCTCCAGGAACTGGACGGGGATGTCGTGATTCTGCAGGAAGTCGGCCGTACCTGCTGTGGCGAAGAGCTTGTATCCGAGCTCCTGCAGCTTCTTGATGGACGGAAGCATCTCCATCTTGTCCTTGTAAGATCCCAGCGAGAGCAGGATGTTGTTCTTGGGAATCTTGAAACCAGTGGACATCAAACCCTTCAAGTATGCCTCGTACTTGTCAACGCCGAAGCAAGCAACCTCACCGGTGGAAGCCATCTCGACACCCAGTACAGGGTCAGCCCCCGACAGACGCGAGAAGCTGAACTGCGGGACCTTGACACCCACAGCACCAGCAGGCCTCTCAACCACTGGGTATGGCTCGAAAGGCACCTCCATGATAGCCTTGGTAGCCATCTCGATCAGGTCGACACCCATGACCTTTGAGACGAAGGGGAATGAACGAGAAGCTCGAACGTTGCATTCAATGACCTTGATATCGTTGTCCTTTGCGATGAACTGAATGTTCATCGGTCCAGTAACGTTCAGCGCGACGGCGATCTTGCGAGTTGCCTCCTCGATACGCTCGATGGTGGTCTTCTGGAGATCTTGAGGAGGAAGGATAAGAGTGGCATCGCCCGAGTGCACACCGGCATTCTCGACGTGCTCAGAGATGAAGTGGCCAACAAGCTCACCGTCATGGGCGACAGCGTCCATCTCAATCTCCTTGGCATTCTCGATATACTTTGTAATAACGACTGGGTGTTCGGGTGACACATCAGTAGCCTGCTTGAGGTAGTTCTCAAGATCTGCCTCGGAGTAGACTGTGTTCATAGCGGCGCCGGAAAGCACGTAGGAAGGCCTAACCAGGACAGGGTAGGAAACAGTGTTGCAAAATTCCTTGGCCTTGTCGAAGCTAGTCAACTCCTTCCAAGTCGGCTGGTCGACGCCGATGCGGTCAAGCATACGAGAGAACTTGTATCGATTCTCTGCGGAGTCGATCATCTCAGGGGACGTTCCCAGCATCTTGGCTCCAGCTCGGTGAAGCTGCAGAGCGATGTTGTTGGGAGTTTGACCACCCATAGCGCCGAGGATGCCCTTTGCGGCCTCCAGCTGGTAGATGTCAAGCACCGTCTCGATATTGATATTCTCGAAGTAGAGCTTGTCGGCTTCATCATAATCTGTGCTCACCGTTTCCGGGTTGTAATTCACCATGATGGTCTTGAAGCCGGCATCGCGGAGTGTGCGAATAGCCCGGACGGAGCACCAGTCGAACTCGACCGAGGAGCCGATTCTGTAGACACCCGAGCCTAGGACCATGACACCATGCTCGTCAAAGTTGACATCGTGTTGCGTGGCATTGTAGGTGAGGTACAGGTAGTTCGTCATAGCTGGGAACTCGGCGGCTACCGTGTCGATCTGCTTCACGAAGGGCATGATGCCGGCTTCGTCTCTCAAGCGACGCACTGCCAACTCGTTTGAGTTCCAGAACTTGGCCAGCTGACGATCTGAGAACCCGAGCCTCTTGGCCTGTAGCAGGATGTTGGGGTTTTGAGCGATGTCGCCGGTGTTATACTGTGCCATGTCTTTGCCGAAGTTGCTCAAGCCCTTAAGCTTGTGAAGGAACCACTTGTCAATCTTGGTCAGCTCCCAGATCTTGTCGACAGTGTAGCCGGCGTGCATGGCGTTGGCGATGGCGAAAAGACGCTGGTCCGATGGTGTCTGCAGCTCATCGTCGATCGACATGAGAGCATTCGAGGTGTCGTTAAAGCCCAGGTTCTGGAAGTCGATCGCGCGGATCGCTTTCTGGATGGCCTCTTCGAAGCTTCTGCCAATGCTCATGACTTCACCAACACTCTTCATGGAAGAGCCCAATTGCGTCGACACCCGAGTGAACTTCTTGAGATCCCAACGAGGCATTTTCACAACGACGTAATCGAGAGAGGGCTCAAAGCACGCGCAAGTTGACCGCGTAACCGTGTTTGTGATGTCCTTCAAGGGAATGTTCAAACCCAGCTTGGCTGCGATAAAAGCCAAGGGGTAGCCAGTTGCCTTGGAGGCGAGTGCTGAGGATCGTGAAAGTCTCGCGTTGACTTCAATGATGCAGTACTCCTTAGAGAAAGGGTTGAGCGCATACTGGATGTTGCACTCTCCGACCACGCCGAGGTGACGGATGACGTTGACCGCAGTGGTGCGAAGCATATTGTAGTCCTCGTCAGACAACGTCTGAGAGGGAGCCACGACGATCGAATCACCAGTGTGAATGCCCAAGGGGTCGAAGTTCTCCATGTTACAGACGGTGATACAGTTGTCCTGAGCGTCTCGGACGACTTCGTACTCGATTTCCTTCCAGCCCTTCATACTGCGCTCGATGAGTACTTGGGGACTGGCAGCCAGAGCCTTGTTGCAGAGATCGAGAAGCTCGGCCTCATCGTTTGCGAAGCCACTGCCCAGTCCGCCAAGAGCATAGGCGGCTCTCACGATAACGGGAAAGCCGATATCCTTGACTGCGTTCATGGCATCTTCGACGCTGCTCGCCGAAGCGGACTTGGCACACTTCTCGCCAATCGATTCCATGCTGCGAGCAAAGAGCTCACGATCCTCGGTGGTGATGATGGTATCGATAGGTGTACCGAGCACTTGGACTCCAAGTTCCTCAAACTCATCCTTCAGCTGGATACCAACTTGCAGAGCGGTCTGGCCACCAAATGTGACGTAAATTGCATCGGGCCGCTCATATTGGATGACCTTACGGACAAACTCGGCGTTCACCGGCAGGAAGTAGACCTTGTCCGCCAAACCCTTGGACGTCTGGATAGTGGCAATGTTGGGGTTGATGAGTACGGTGTAGATACCCTCCTCCTTCAAGGCTTTGATAGCCTGACTACCAGAGTAGTCGAATTCACCGGCCTGACCGATGCTGAGACCACCACTACCAAGCACAAGGACCTTCTTCGGCTTGACGCGAGGGTGCGCTGACTCGTTCTCGGCCGCTGTGCCACCGGGGAAGCTGACAGGCTTTGAAAGGAGGCTGCTGTCCGAAGCGCAGTTGGTGATGGTCTTGATGAAGACATCAAACAGGAACTCGGTGTCACGTGGACCGGGCGTGCTCTCGGGGTGGAATTGAACACTGAAGTAGGGTTTGTTGACATGTGCTATACCCTCGTTGGTCCCATCGTTCGCATTCACGAAAAGCTCCTGCCAGTCTGAGGGAAGTGTCTTGCTGTCAACGGCGAAACCGTGATTCTGAGACGTGATGTGGCACTTTCCAGTAATCAAACTTGTGCAAGGGATGTTGTGGCCTCTGTTACCGAACTTCAGCTTGGTCGTGCCGGCTCCGGCAGCTCTGGCGAGCAGCTGGTGGCCCAAGCAGATACCGAATACTGGGGTGCGGTTCTTGGCCATGGCCGTTGCGATGTTCTTTACGGTGACATCCAGGACAGAAGGGTCGCCCGGACCGTTGGAGATAAACAGACCATCGTACTCGTCACCCGCCTGTGCCACGATATCGTGGTCCCAGGGGCAAACGAGGACCTCGACACCTCGCTTGAGGAAGCATCGAAGCTGGTTGAACTTCATGCCAACGTCGAGGCAGAGAACACGGATGGTCCTGCCCGACGGGTGCTTCAAGGCAATGTCTGCAGGGGGCGTGTACAGTTTTGGCGCCTTGATGGACACTAAAGAGTAGTGAGCAGAAAGTCGACACAAGGCCCATTTCGCTTTCACTCACCCTCTGCTACGAGGTTTTTCTCATTGGGGTTGACCCAATCGACGGCGTCAAAATACGGCTTCCAGTCTTTCATGGCCTGCGGGACACCGTTCGTTTGGCCAATGGTGCCATTGGGAAGGCCATTAGCTGCTTGTGGATTTTGCAGAAGCATGCGGCCAAGCATGCTGCCCTTCTCACGGATGTGCTTGGTCAATGCCCGGGTGTCGACCCCGTGCATTGCCGGTATGCCCTGCTCCTTCAACCAGGTTCCGAGCGAAGAAGTTGCCAGGAAATGCGAGTAGTCCTCGCCTGAGTAGGAGGCGGTGACGAGACCGGCGATGTGGATCTGGGACGACTCGAAATGGGCGGGCAGGTCCCGCAGCAGCTCGTCCATTGTCTCCCGCGACGGAACGCCGTAGTTGCCGACCAGGGGGAATGTGATGACGAGTATTTGCCCCCGGTATGAGGGGTCTGTGACGGACTCAGGGTAGCCAACCATGCCGGTCTGGAAGACCAGCTCGCCGGCGATGCTCTTGGGAGCACCGAAGCTGTAGCCCTGGTAGGCGGAGCCATCCTCGAGCTCCAAGCAGAAGAGGTCCTCGTTTTCGGGCCCGCTGAGGCGAGCCGAAGCCGGCGGGAAAGCCTTGGAAGCCATGGTCAAGAGGAGGAAGGGGTATCGAGATGTGTCTCCCTAGACGCACGGGCAGATGGAGAAGCTGAACGAGTCGGTGCCAAAGATGGCAGCAAGCTCGGCGAGGCTTGCTCGAGTATGGATGGTAGTTCCTTAGACAAGACGGCTCAATTAGCTCAAGACAGGACCATGATATGGTAGTAAAGCCAACGACAGCCTCGTCTCACCAGCAAGGGGCTATTGAGTATAGAAGAATAGCGTCAGGAGCCTCGACTGGTGGGATGAGGAGAGAAAAAAAAAAGGAAGACAAGACAAGGTACAGAGACAGCAATGGTGGGATGTCAGAAGGCTGTGACCAGACCCCAATTCTCCCCACCAAAGCTTTGGTCCAAACCACTAAAATTTTCTGCCCTTAGAGGCTTATCGATAGGTAGTTCGACCGAAAATTGTGGACTGTGGTTGGACGACGCGTGGGTGGGTCGGCCGGAATGAATCGCGTATCCCTGCTTGTCAAGACTCGAGATCCTGGGGCACCTAGCCCGGATCGGGATTTTGGCCAAATAGCCGTGTCGAGTGAATATTTATTATTGTGTTATTCCTAACCAAAACCAACGTGGCGCTCCAAGATCATGTGAGTCACGAGAGATGGGAAGTTCCGTTCAGCGCACACAGACCATTGACCTGATATCTTGCATTCACCGGCCTTGTGATGGGAAAGAAGATGCCCCTGGCCCTTGTCTTTGCAATAGCGTGTGCTGGTATCGGAGTACCCATGTGACATGAATCCAAGATGGCGGATCTTGACAGGTCGGAAGGGTGTGATTGCTCGATACGTGTATATACAATACCATGAGTGTCAACTGTCGTTAGAGGATCGAATTGCCCAGGCCTTGCTATTCGACATGTTGACGGGTGCCGAGTCTCGATGTGTGGAGGATTCCAAGCATACCGGACACCCAAGAGATGATGACATAGGTACACTTCCGGCTCACGCTCCGACCCGTCCGGCCCAGAGCTTCGGATCCGGAGCTGATGGTGCCCATGCAAGGCAGTGTTACACCTGCCATCTGTTGCTTGAGTCTCCAGCATGAGATCGAGAACCGCACGTCGGGACCTGTCCTCTCTCTGCCTCCAACTGACAACTTATACCAAGTCCCTGCTGGGCGATTGGGCTTGGATGATTGGCCCAGCAAGCATTCTCACATGTGCATGACATGACCGCCTGGACCCCCACGGTTTGGGATTAGCACAAACAAACACACACACACCCCCCTCTGCACACACCACATCAGAAAATTTGTTCACCGCCTATGCAGACTACAGTCAGACTAGTTCGCCTCAGCAATCAATCCTCTGATTCTTACTGATTTCGCTTGACTTTGCTGTGGCAAGCCAGAATTTGTGTGGCAATTGTTAGTCAGAACACTGGTATCCCACTAGACTTTAGATGGCCCACTGGAGGTCATCTTGTGGGAGGTTATCCTCCTATCCTCTTGGCGAGTGTCCCAAAGCAGAGTGTCCCATAGGAGTGTGTCCCGTTACGAGGTTATTCCATAAGATGTTTTCGCATAGGGCGTTGTTCTGCACGGGCTTTCCCCATAGGAGGTTTCCCATGGGAGGTTATGCCACAGAGGTCATTGTGGCTCACCTGCCAGTGACTTGGGCAACGTTTGTAATTGCCTGGCAATGAAGCACGTTGTCAGACCTTGGAAATTGGAGTGCGCTCGCCCGGTCCATCCAACAATTGCCGTGGTGTCGAGATGTGGGAGAAAACATGCAGGTGTCATCAGTCTTGCCATGCCAGGGCGGGCCTCACCTCGTCTTGACCGACGACGTTTCGTAACTCTACTCCCAGCTAATGGACGAGACCAATCTACAAGCGATAGCGGCGCATGTGATGCAACATGATGCGGGCGGCCTGTCGGTGTGGAGCTAAGGGGTTGCAATGTCGCAAGCCGCTGCAGGAAGGGGGTGCGGAGCAACGAGCCCGGCAGAGCGATTAGCCCATGGATGATCCTGTGGGATGTGCGAACATGGCGCGATGTGATGGGGAGAGTGAACAATAAGGTTACCTCGATTGATCTGGCAAAGATGCACTGTTGAAGCACAAAGGCTCGTTCGAGACCCGCCTGGAACACAGCGCTCTGAGAAACCTACACAGGGCTCGGTCGTTGCCCAGAGGTATGAAGTTGGGACGGACAGCAATTTCCAGGACTTCTCTCGGGCGCGCAGGCAGGCCGGGCAGGTCGACTGAGAACCTGACCTATCAGCTGCAGTGTCCATCCTCAGATTAGCGAAGGACCACTCAGGCCGTTTGCAAGGTTGCAGTTGCAGCGGCTGACCGTCCACCATTTGACGCCGTCGACTCGGCTCACCGCCGCCCCAGCCAGTGGCACGGCCGTCATTAATGGTGTGGTCAACATGATGCTGTTCCAGGGCGCCTGTCCAATGAGGGGGCGGTCGAGAAACAGCTACTCATCCCATCTCGCAGCGTATCGGCCCACTCGAGGTCATGCGGATCTGGGGAATGCGGCAAATATGTGGATAGATAAGGGACAGTCGAGGGCTGCATGGGACTTGCAGACGGCAGAAACGGTGCGGTGGGCTGCATCATTGCACATCGTCCAAGCCCAGGCAAGGCACATCGGCAGGGAGCCGTCTCATTCCATTAGACATGCCACTGTTCGATTGACCAATACTATCCACATCGCGCAAGCCAAAAAAGAGATTTCACCCGGTCTGGGCGTGTTGGTGTCGTTGAAACCTTGGAACTGGGCTGCACATCAGCACCAAGTGGGACTCGACACTCTGCTGAGCCGCATCGGATCCCACTCTTGCGCCTGCCTGCACGGCCTTTTGCTCCTGAATCAGCTGGTCTGGGAAAGTGCTACCCAGGTATGCAATCATCCTGGCAACCTTCCCTGGCATCATTACGACAGCTACTTGCTGGGGCTGGGGCTCCCCGTCCAGCTTTTGAACCTCCCAGTCCTGGGCATCGCGCTGCTGCTGCGCGCGCATTCCTTCCTGTCAACAATATCACCTCCTCCTCTTGCTGCTGCTGTTGCTGGTGCTGCAACTGCCGCGAACTCATAATTCTCCCATTGCTTCACTGATAAGCTCGATGCTGTTCTAGCAATCGCGCCCCCAAGACATACATAGCTTGTATGACCGACCTGCACCCGGCTTGAAGCTGTGAATCCTACGCGTTTCTCTGCGCCCCCAAACCCCAAAAATTCTAGCCGGCTACGGAACATTCCCATAACCAGTACCACGAGGCAGCCGACGACCCCATACCCGTGACTGAGGCA
Organism: Diaporthe citri; assembly: GCF_014595645.1. Classification (NCBI taxonomy): domain Eukaryota; kingdom Fungi; phylum Ascomycota; class Sordariomycetes; order Diaporthales; family Diaporthaceae; genus Diaporthe; species Diaporthe citri. The sequence continues at coordinate 2,859,812 of NW_025064846.1, forward strand.
TACGATATTTTCATGGAGGACTGATGGATAGAGCGGGCCACAACATGCCCGCCAGGAGGAGGATGCTGCCATTCACGAACCTGTTCCAGTCACTCAGGAGCAGTCGCCGTGGTGGGGACGATGAGACCGAGGACGAGCGCCGACCCTACTCCCGGACGAGACACGCCACCGCCGATTTCACAGAAGCCGACGATGATGACGAAGACGAAGAAGACGACGACGACGCAAACGATAATGACGACTCCCCAAATGATGAGGATCGCGGTGGGAGACGCCCATCCGGCACGGTGCTACCTCTCTTCTCCGAGTCTCACCTCGATTCCCTGCCGGTCTACAATGTCACCCACACAATCCGGATGATAGTCCAGTCTAGGACCGAGACAGCCCTGACTTGGGACCAGCTGAGGTCACCCCAGGTCTCACAGTTCCTGGTCAAGCCCATGCAGCAGCAGATCCGGACCCAACATTTTTCGAGGGCTACCATCTACGCGCTCATGGCCAATTGCCTGCAGTTTGCCAAGGAGGGCCAACTCAACCCAGGGAACGCGGGGACCAGTAGCACCAGGGCGAAGGTCTGCGAGCTTCTCGCCATAAAGCTCCTCAAAGACTACACCACCAGGGAGCTTATCGATGCTCTGTCTTATGATTTCTACCCTTTGCAGGGGATGCCCGGAGCGCCAGGTGTACAGACGCCCCTTACCCCTCGAGATGGAAAGCCAAAGCAGGCTGCAGCGAGGACCTCAACCCTCGAGGTTGCCATACGTGCTTCTGCCAAGCACTTTCTGGCGCATCCGCTTGTCGTGCAACAACTTGAAGCGATATGGAACGGCGCGATCAGTTTCTACTCCTCAGCAGACAATCTGCACCGACAGAATCTGAGGGAGTCAATCGCTTCCTACCGAGGGCGCAGTCCACAGCGGCGAGAAAATGAGAGGACACCACTTCTCCGATTTCAAAAGGGACTGGAGCCTCCGAAACCCGCCGGCACGGATCTACTGCCAGCCAGGCGGACGGTGTCTCTATATGACCCGCGCAACGCGTCTTTGCTCAAACTTTCCAGACTTCGTGTGCCGCGCTACAGGCAGTTCTTCTCCACCTGCTCTCTGGCCATCTTGATCTGTCTCTTCTTGGCAGTTCTTGTTCAGAGGTCCGACCGCATCACCAGCCTAGAGTTGGTGTTCTGGTTCTGGAGTGCTGGCTTCATGATGGACGAGCTTGTCGGCTTCACCGAGCAAGGCTTCTCATTGTACATCATGAGCTTCTGGAACATTTTCGACTTGGGCATTCTCGTGCTGTTGATTATATACTACTGCATGCGCATTTACACGGTGTTTCTGGTCGACTCACATCACGGCGTAGATGCCTACGATGTGCTAGCTGCGAATGCGGTCCTACTGCTGCCACGGATATTTTCGGTCCTCGATCACTACCCCTACTTCTCTCAAATTCTTCTGGCAATGAGAATCATGAGCGTTGATCTGGCGGCAATCTTCGTGTTAATCTTCATTTCGTGCAGTGGCTTCTTCGTTTTCTTCCTCACAAACACCAAAGCAGACGCTGCTGAGGTGGCATACAAGATATTCCAAATCCTCATGGGCTTCACTCCGGCGGCTTGGGACGTGTGAGTCTACCTTCCTCCTGAGATACACACCTAGGGCTCTGCTTAAAGCACGCCGTGAATCATTCGAGCCTCAATGCTGACAGTGAACATTTAGCTGGCCCTCGTACAGTTGGCTTGACAGAACGCTGATGGTACTATTCCTGATTATTTGTCATTTTGTGGTGGTGTAAGTCTTGCCTAGACCCTGACTGCCTGGTACTCGCTGACCAGATTGATAGTACCATCCTCATTACTGTATTGACCAACTCGTTCATGTCGATTGCTTCGAACGCGAAAGAGGAGCATCAGTAAGCTGCCACAAGACAAGGAGAAGTGTGGACGTAGAGCTAACGAAGGTACACTAGGTTTCTCTTCGCCATCAATACAATTGCCATGGTGAAGGATCAGTCCCTCTTCTCCTATGTTGCTCCTGGCAACATCTTTGCGTGGATGTTGATGCCGTTCCGGTACTTCATGCCTCTGCGTCACTTCGTGTGGCTGAACCGAACCATCATCAAGATCACACACTTCCCACTCTTGTTCTGCATATTCTTGTACGAGAAATACATTCTCTCCCCTTCGATGTTCGAACCGACCGATTTCGTCGAGCACCCGGAAAGGAGTCGGGCCCGGGCACTGTCCATGAACCCCGTGGGCAGGTCGTCACTGTTCAGCCCCACCATCCGCATCCGAGAGGGTTCGGTTGCCGGGTTTCAACAGGATCGTGCTTTGGAGGAAGTTTTCCGAAGAACGCCTGACTTTGCCTCCCTGCGCACCCAGAGGATGCACGAGCGCAAGAGGACTCAAAACGCCGTCAGGAATTGGATGGACAGGAATGAGACCATACCTGAATCGCCAAACAACTTGTCGACTATTGACGGTCGTGCACAACAGGATTGGCAACGAAAGCTCAACGGAAGCAAAGAAAGAACGCCGGTGAGACTCCGGCATCTTTCCGAAGTCAGGTCGATTATGAGCGACCCGGCAGAACTCATGTCGACGGTGGACGGAGCCCTGGATGGCATGGATCGGAGGGATCACGTGGAGCGCAGAATATTGAAGGATCAAGATGCGGATGATGAGCTTGTCACCAATGACGAAGATGAAGATGAGGCGCCAACTGTTCCCAGTCGACGAAGCATCACGAGATCCCGGGTCGAGGACGATGATGACTATTTCACAACCCCCCTCGCCACTCGATTCAACAACCGCATCATCTCAACTTCGCTTGGCTCTTCGAACCGGTCACCTGCACACCAGCTAGCACCGCCTCCCCCGAAACGGTCAGGCATGCATAACCGCACTTTGTCCTCGAATACGATTCTCTTCAACCCACCCAAAAGTGGCCGCCTGCCGCCCAAAGACGATGATTCGTCTTCAAGCCCACATACGAAGTCTCGTTCCCGGCCTCTAAGCGGTCGTCCAACGCCAGCCGAGAGCCCCAGGCACAAGTCGCCGCGGCGCCCTGCCAATCTTGGCTCTACCCGTCCCAGGCCAATCATGCCGCCTCGCGACAATATGCACACAGCTCCCCTCATCAGCCGCTTCACTGGCATGACCGCTGATCCGCAACCACGCCGACCAGGGAAGACCCGTCGCATGTCTTCCTCTGATCTCCTCGAAATCCAGTCAGATCTCGCCGGCGTTGGCGCAGACGACGCATTCGGAGGCGTCCCGTCCAGCTTTGTCACGCAGATGGCCATGGCAACCGGTATGATCACGCCTGGCGGTCCCCGCGTCACCGACAAAGCGCAGCGGGAACGTGACAACGATCGAGACCGGATGAGTCGGTTGGTATTGGCGAGGATGAAAACGCTGGAAGAAGGTTTCTCAGATATGGTTAAAGAGATGAGAGGACTGCAGCGATCGAGCGCCATGCCGTCCACCGCGCGCAACTCAGCGAGTGAAGGCGGCTCAATCGTCTGGGATGGTGAGGGCGACGGCGTTAGGACACACACGATATTCGAGACTGCGGGCAGGAATGGCGCCGCCACTGGTGGCGCTCGAACTAGCGGGAGAGGCTCCAAAGCCAACTCGGTCGGCAAGGCCAGCGGATCGCGGCCTGGAAGCCGACGGGGAGGGAACAAGTCCAACCGCAACAGTGTGATACTGAGGTCACCCGTTGAGTCGACTTTTGGCGGTGACTACAAGGGGAAGGGCAAAGAGGTTGAGACGAGGCGGGACAATGAGGACTCTGAGTCCGACGGCGATGCCGAGGCCGACGTGCGGCGGCCGAGCATCACCCGGAAAGGGAGCTCCTATTGAGAGGTAATGCCGGAGACAATGTTTATCAAGAGACGCTGGCCCATTTTGGAGCAACTGTACAGGAGGGCTTGCATACGAATCGGCGTTCTACAGTGTGTTTCCGTTTGCTCTTATTCACGCAACGCGCATGCTAATGGCTATTTTGGTTTCGAGACATCGTCCGTGTGCATAGAACCGGTGCTGTTCGGTATGGCCAGGGGAGATAGTGACATGGCGTTTTTTTCTTCCTTATTTCTTCATTTTGCATTTTTTAGTACTGGCATGTTTGAACCGGGCCTCTTTCTTTTCTGGTCTGAGTTGAGCTCATCGTGTATGATTTGACCTGTTTGGCATTTGAGAGGGTAGCATTCAGCAGCGCAGAGAAACGAGGAAATGTGATGCATTCTGCTTGTCTTGCTACCACATGACGTGCACAACAATATGCATCACGAGTCTCGTGACATGCTAAGTGCTGTTGATATACTTTAATTATTCTGTAATTTTACAGCAAACCCGTTTCCCTCCTTGGACCAGTTCAAACGCCCATCCCGGTCAATGATCGTGAGTAAATGTATGTGACACGCCAATGCTGTCTTGGAGTTGCTTGAACAATGTCTCTTCGGCTCGTTATACAACGCCAACCCCCCCCCCCCTTGTGGCTTATGCTGCTACACCTTGCATAGGCGCCGCTGCCGTTGTGGAAGGTATCTAGGTATAATATCCTTGCGCCGTACCCTGCGGATGGATTTCTTTATCCCGATTTATGCTCTCCGCTCGCTCTCTTCTTAAATGCGCTCACATGATTCTTTTCTTATTTTCTGTTTGTCTTTAAAATCCTCAGTGCCCTGGTCCTCTAGACGCCACCGCCGGACCTGTCGACAGAGACGTAGTAGTTGGGGTCGTTCGTCGACCTCTGCGCCCTCTCGTTCTTGGCCAGGTTGTCGGACTGGTACTTGATGCCCAGGGCCACGCCGGCAGCTGTCAGGGCGAAGAGTGCGAGGCGGGGGTGGCGCGACCTTGGGGAGCGGGTCTTGTTAGTTCTTCGTGCTTTTTCTCTTCCTTTGGGTGTGGGTTTTGTGGATTCTGGGGACCTGTGTAGTGGTGAGAGGGCCGCTACGGGTTGTACTCACGGAAATGCCCGGGGAGCGCCGCGGTGCAGGTTGTTCCTGGCGTGATCCATGGTATTCGTATTGGGTTGGAGCGAGAGGGGCAAGGGATGCGAAGAGTGGTAGTTGCGGTGATGGTCGAGCGTGTTGAACGTCCGGCCTTGTACCTGCTGGCTATAGTTGGTAACTAGGTAGCAAGCTGATACGAGAATATGTTCAGAGGCAAATGTCAAAGGTGTGGTATGCAAGAGACAAGATCTAAGCGGTCTGTCCCGATGCCTGCGAGGGGCGGCACGGTCTGGGGTCTAAATAATCACAACGGGTACGATTTTGTTGGGGAAGTGGGGACTGGGAAGGCAGCTTGACGTTAGACACGCGACATATTTCCATTCTGGGGACCCATCGTTGTCGTAATGACTCTGCTGATTCCTTGGATGGCACTGATATGCGGGGAGAAACTGGAGAGAAATGGAGCTGCCCGGACTATCGAAGGCTGTCCCTGCGATGGATCCCTGTCGTAAACATCGTTCGAGGTTTGTGGCGTATGGCCTGTCTACCTGGCTGCTCCTGATGCCTTGTAAGAGCATATCCCCCTTCTTTCCGTTATGCCTTCATTACCCTATTAACTCCCATGACTGGGTCGTCTCTCGTTGATGGTGAAGACTGAGAGCACTACTACTAACGTGCTGACAGCAACTAGCCTGAGAATGGTGGCGAGACTGATGTCAATATCCCCAGAAGGACTGTTGATCTGTGAGTAACGCATGTCCATGCCTCTGGCCGGGAAGAACTGTGGGGAACTAAGTTTGGAGCACCTGGAGCTTAGCTGCCTCTGCATAAACTCGGGCAGGCTGTCAGGGTGAGACATCGGTAGGCCTCCTGCTGCGATCCCCTGGAGGACATAGCTAGGATAGATTGCAGTAGTTGCATTCCCTCTTCTTGAGCATCTGTCCTATTATTGAGTAGCTGTGGAGGTTGTACACCCAGGAATCTCAACCACTTGCCACCCCAGGGGTCCTATACAAGTACAACTTTAAGGAGGGTGTCACTGTGCTTCGGTATGTGCCTAGGGCGTCATGGAGGGTGGGCTCGCAGTGGGGCTCGCATCCGATAGGACCCGATAAGTTGCCGAGTCTAACCCCGTTTTCCCGGTCATGTCCCCTTTCCCAGCCGAGCGGTTGCCGTCTAAGTAAATCATTCAATTCATACACGTACCCTTACTCAAGCTTCATATTACCTGCCTTTTTTTTTTTTTTTTTTTTTCCTTTAGCATATCCATGCTAGTAATCATTCACAAAATGAAGAGCTTACTGTTTTGTCATAAAATCTGAATGGATTCTCTAATTGAAACCCATCATGTTCAATATGAGAGCCAAGGTCTGGGGGTACAGCACTGGGGCATATGGTTTGGCCAGAGGAGGATGCCTGCCTCTGATGCTCCCGTTGATTGGGACGTCTCGACCTCATGTGATGCCCCTCCGTCCATCTGCTTGGTAGCACCAATCTGCGCTGCTGCGGCACGGCTCACCACCCTGGTTTGCCTCTGGTCCTGCCTCTGCAAAAGCACCTACACTGCACCATCCACCGTTCCCGTGCGGCTCTAGCGTGGGGCAGTGTGAGCTGCTGCCTTGGGTGCCACAGTCAGCCTCACCGACCACCTCGCGTCACTGCCTTTGTTCTGTGTCTGGAGGCCTTTCAAAGTTGACTGTGCTTGATGGACAATTAGTTCTGAACGTTGATACAGTCTCGAACATTCATTAATCTCATCCACACTCTTCTTGTTAGCTGGGCTTGAAGCCTCTAAAACACCTGGCGCAATCTCCTGGAGGTACCCAGTTGTTGTTTGCGAAACTGTACGAATGACCAGATGCCTTGAAAAAGGCAAGAAGTATTAACCTGAACACGTAAGGTTCTGTCACTGCCAGTAAGCCTCATACAAGCCAGCACAAAGCACCAACCATGGAATGGGAGCAGTGGAAGCAGGTGAGAATTGCTCCCAGGCTGCTGTTTAACCTGACCGTGTCCCTCAACCCCTCCCCTGGGAGTGTCAGGCTCCGTCGCTAGGCGACGTCCATTGTCTTTGTGAACGCGCAAGCCCAACGCTGGTTGCTGCATCAGGATGGTCTGGGCCTCAAGTATGTGTCGAAACAGGAAACTGATGCCTGCGGCCTTGGAGAAAGCTCTCCCAGCATTTTTGTTCCGCTCAATTGATACAGCCCTGGCACCGTACAGCTTTCCCTCCAGCTGCACACAGACTGGACCGCATTTTGCTCACTCCCTAGTCACCCACCCGATACTGTGCCCATCGCAGTTAACTAACTCTTGTAGTCACCGTTGACTGAATTAATTCTGCAAGCTCGACCCAATAAGTGCGTGGCAGAAACCAATATGGTCTGTAAACGCCTTGCCCTCGATTCGCTCTGTTGGTGCTCAAGGTTGCTGATGCCATGACAACAGGACCAGTCTTCAAGACTCTCTAGGTCGGTGAATCCGCAGCAGCTGGACGAAGCGCTCCAGAACTCACACCTCAGCTTCGTGAACGACGAGCTCGAGCGCAACCTCGTTGCCAAGCAGGCCCACAACAGTGACCTGTACAAAACGCAGCAGTCGTTGCAGGGCAACGAGGCCGGCGACGTGCTCGTGCTGGTGTCCTTCCCCGCCTTCATATCTAAGCAGAGCTGTCAGAAGTCCACTTTCAACACAGCCCGTGTCATCTTGACGCGTGATCAGGTGCTCAACACAGGGTCTTCCAAGCTAGAGGACCGCCTGAACAGCGAATCACACCAGCGCCGGGCCAAGAGAGAGGCTGGAACTCTACCCAATGGTGTCACTCACGTTCTGGACCTGTCACCTTCGGGCGAGGAGGATGACTACACTATTGCCTTGCAACTTCTCTCACTGACTCCGGGCATCAAGCTCTGGTATCGGGCCTCAGCTTTTGGTGCTTCTCTTGAGGCTGTTGCAGGACATGATGATGCTTGCCATTGCAACGAGGGATACGACACTGCATATCCAATCCCATCACCACCTCTCGAGATACAGTGTCAGCAGCATCTTGATGGATTGAACTTTTCCGCGTTTCTGCTCGACACCGAGACCTGGTCCCTCGAGGATCACCGCGGTATCGACGATTTCTGTCAGGTCCGCCAGGGTGCGAACGTCTTGAGGCTGTTTCGGTCGCTTGCGAATGGTGACCTCCAGATCGACTCTGCGCCTCGAAGTAAGTGTGCCCATCGATGGACGCGGCCCTCTCCCTGGTGGACAGATGCTAATGCACATCAACAGTGTGGACGCTGGTGGGACTCTTCAGCATGTTTGAAATGACAAACTACGACCTCATCGTAAGTACAACAACACTCTGCGCTTATGAAGTAATGCCTAACGATGATGCAGCGCGATCATGTTGTGACATGGTTCAACGCCGGAAACAACTACATTTTCGTTGAGATCCTACCAGAAGAGACACTGCGTATCGCCAGCATCATCAGGGCACCTGTCCTCGCTTTTGCCGCTTTCCGAATCCTGGTCAACGAGCACGCGCTTGTTATTGCCGGCGACCACGTTCGTGGTGAACAGGCTCGGAAGAATACCACCATATTCGGTCGGCGCAGCTCAGGCTGTATCTCCGGTACTGAGCAGACAGACATGGTCATGCAGATGGTGGAGCATGCCGGCGTTGCCATGGCGGAGAGGTACAGGCAAGCGATTGATGACATCTGCGGCCCCGATGCTTTGGCTATCCTGGATGTTCCCGAGTGGAACCAGCTCACTCTGCTTGACCAGGTGATTCCCAGTGATTTGTCACTGCCCCATCGCAGGACTTACAACGCGCTCTTGGACAGCATTCGGGCTGTCATTCTCAGGGTGGTCACAAAATGTGTCGACAAGGCTTCCACCAAGCCACCAAACATGGTCACGCGAGAGAAGTTCTTCAGTCATGCGGCAAAGTCGAGGTGGGATATGAGCGAGATGGGGCTGTCCTACCTGGTTTCCAAGAGAGACTTGGCAACTTCCCACTCCTTTTCTGCTGTCTACACCGGCCTGAACAAGTATCAACGCGCATTGTGCCCTTTCGTGTGGCTTGAAATGCGCGATCTGTTCATCACAGACCTCTTCGGCACGCAGGAAGCCTACGACGCCGCGTCGGCCTTCTCCATAGCGTTTGAGGATGCCAAGAAGAGAAATCTGATTCTCCGCGGCCGCCCTTACCCAGATGTCTTTGACGAGTATGACCAGGGTTTCTACAAACGCCTTTTCGAGCACGCCGTCAGTAACCTGTCAGCATACGCTGCGTCCTTTGCCCAGCGGCCCGACAACGAGTTCGGCTACAGCATCACGCAGCACATGGTCCTGAGCCTCAGCGAGAAAGAGATGGACTACCTCAGGTTCGAGGACGAGACCGTGTACGAGTCCGAAATCCCGGAGGCCGAGCTCGGCCCCACCGGCCCTGGCCCGAGTTACCACACCGGCATCACCGTGCCCAGCGTGTCCGACTCCGTCGTCGGGGGGATGGATGATATGGCCATCCAGTCCGACGACGGCACGAGCACCGTCGTGGGGTCGGTCGTCGTTCAGGACGGCATCTCGACCGTCTTCGACCGCAACCGCGTCTTGACGCCCTCCGAATCGCTCGCCTCGGAGCGCTTCACGGACGACGCCATGAGTGCCGACGTTGCCGAGGCCGAATTCGCCCTCCCTGCCGCGCATCAGTCGCGAGGCCAGGCCCTGGCGGACTACGTCGAGAGCTCTCAGGATGGCGCCGACGACGGCTTGGCGGGTTGTGGTGGTCTCCAAGACGACGATGACGACGACGACGACAGCGAGGATTTTGTGGAGTCTGACTTGTCGGTTGAGGACGGCGGCGACGATGATGAGGATGAGGACCACATGGAGATCATCTCGCGTGCTGAAGTTGCTGAGGCGGCGGGCCAGCGGCCACGGGATGGCTGAGCTGTCGGCTAGATCGCATTCTATGTACAAGACGGACGAATAAGGAGCTCGCAGGAGTTACCACAGGAGGGCACGAGCGTCGGCAGAATGAACGAAGCATGCTTTCCGGGGTACACGAACAGTACTATCACGATACTGTCTGCGGCGCTTTTACGAGGGACCGATGTCACGACGGCGGCTCCCAACCTCGGAGTGGCTAGCTGGGTCCAAGGGCAATAAGCCCCCTACACACGACTTACGCTTTTTCGTTCGGGAAAGATGGCACGATCTGATGATTTGGTGGGACGCCAAAGTGTGCACGCATGATACCAAAAGGCCGGAAGGGGGCCATGAAACCGCTGGGAAATATTGTGATGGTAGATCAGGGACGGAGAGGCTTTCTCGTTATGTGATGTTGTCTCTAGGAGAACATAAGAGAACGAATGATATTGATGTCTTGATGAGAACAAGTCTGGTGACCGTATTTTTGTCGAGCAAGAACAAGTTGACGGCTCGAGGCCTAAGAGGGGGGGTCCTAGAGGAGGTACCCCTTTTGCGAATCTCTACCGCTCATACCACAGTGTATAGAACTATGTTATCGTAGTTGCATCCTATGAGAACATACTGTCAAGTCTTAAGTGTTTAAGACTCCAGCATGTCATACCGAACTCAGAATCACTGGGACAAATTGGGCGCACACAATATTCCACAAACGCATAGTACTCCGCACCTGATATCGTCAAGAATGTGCCTGGATTGACTGAAGCTATGGACTGGGACACGGCAACAGTTGTATCCCTCCCTAGTGTCCTCAAGCAATCCTCCTTCCCGGCACCTGTCGTGGATGCTGCATGAACCGTTTCCAACCACCAAACCCCTTTTTATGTTTGGTTCTGCATAACCACATTTTCAAGTGCTTGACAACCTCGGAGAGGGCCGAATGCAGATGGGTCCACATTATCCCATCCGCACCTACACAGAGCGTCTCCGTCCGGCATCCTGGCCCAGGGGCATACCGGACTGGGCCTGGGCCTGGCCACCCTTGTCAGCGGGAGCGTCAGTGGCAGAGGCACAGGCTGAGGAGTCCGTCTCGGTCTGCAGAGCGCCGCTCATCATGTACTCAGACTGGACGTCCTTGCGGTCGCACTTGACGGTCTCGTGCTGGACGGAGCCACAGGTGGAGCAGCCACCAATGACGACATCATCGAGGCCGTCGCTGGCGCTGTAGTAGAGCATGTCCTGGATCTTTGTGCCCATGGTGGGCTTGGGCGGCTTCGAGTTGCTGGTGGCGCTGGTGGTGGAGGTGCCAGCAGCGGGACCGCCGAGGGAGCTGGGGTTGTTCTCCTTGTTGTCAGGCATGATGGGTGTCTGGAAATTTCAAGGTTTGTGATGATGAGTTGGATGTGGGTTTTCTTGTTGTCGTTTGGCCTCCTGCAGAATGGCTTGTCTGTGAGGGAGTGATAACGGGGAGCTTTGTCAACAACGCGACGCGTCGTGGTCTGTTCACTGAGAGACGCATTAGCGATAATAAATAAAACATGGCTTTGAATGATGTCTGTCTTTTGTACTTACCAGTGAGTCAACAGTGATGCACTGTAGCGCGTGTCTCTGTAGGTGCTTGACTGAGGATGCTTCACTGGCACAGACGAGCTGGTATGCTTTAGTACTTTCTGAAAGATAGATCTGGCGTCATGGGGACTTGTTTTATATCGCAAGTGAAATGGGCCCTAATCAGATACGTCCCAGTCGATACCAGTCGATAACGATAGAGAGCTTCCGTCCGATGAAGACTGGACCAGTCCAGCTGAAATTGTGGTTGGTGTATCTCACGCTTGTCTGAGAGATTGGCGCTCCCAGGCAGATTGTAAGCCCCAATGGACTCTTCATGAATGGCTTCTCAGGCTGCACCGTTCCTTCGTTGAATGGTTGTGGATGCATTGAGAGCGATTCGTCCCATGTGTTCTTTGGCATGACAGAACGTCTACCCCCTATTCAACGTGTTGCCACTGCCTTTTGGATTTGCCTCCACATATTCGTCCCATGCCCGTGCCTTCATGGTTTCCGCATCCGCTTTCTCATAGTTGTCTTCGTCTGGCTCCGGCTGCCTCCCACTGGCCTCACCGCCTCCCTCAATGATTCCTCCTCGCCGCTTTTCCTCTTCCAGGTACTCGTCGATACTCATCGTCGGCAAGTTATGTCCCGGCCTGAACACCTGTTTGGCCAGATCCTGCCTCGTCCCCACGATCGTGAATGGTTGCACGGGCTTGCCTTCCTTGCTCAACAGTGGCCCGTTGAAACTCTGTAACCTCTTGAATGGCCTGTCAAGTCTGTCGGAATAGCCCTCATGCCTGAGGTCCTCACGCCGCCGCCGCTCGTCATCCTCGACTGTAGTGGCCTGGGGAAGTAAAGGTGTGGGTGCTTGGGCCAAGATATCGGCCTCGCGGTTCAGAGACTCCAGGGCCTGGAATGCTAGGTGGATGCAGAGGCCGAGGTTTGCAAGATGTACCTGTCGCACAATCTCCTCGTCTCCACCCAGGCCGTCCTCTTCATCTGGGTCGCCGTAGGAAGGGTTCCTCCTCAGGTATGCAAGCTTCTGCTTGAGGGCCTGCTCGGCTTTGAAGTTTGCGATCTTGGAGTTGCGGCGGGCTGCTGGGTCGGACGAGGGCGTTGTGGAGAATGAGGACGGGTCTTCGCTGTAGGCTTCTAGCATTTTGGAGTACTGTGGCTCCAGAAGGCTGTAGCTGTCGATGATGTAGAGGAAGCGCTCATAGCAGTGGCGAGACTTTTCGAGGACTGTCTTGCGGCCCACTGGCGAAGTGGTGTGGACCTTTTGTATGAGCTCGGCGAGGTGGTAGTGCACCAGCAGATAGGGAAGATCGGATGTTGACAGGTCCTCCAGGGTCTCGTTGGGACTGAACATGCGCAACTGGCTGATGAGCTCCAAGCACTCGGTGTACTCGTCTATTGCGTTGGAGAGGACATCGCGGTAGCTGGGGTCTGTCACCTCGAAGGCGCCCTCGAGAGCCAGTCGCCGTTCTTCGGCCTGGGCAAAGACAGACTTGAGAGATTTCGGGTCTTCCATCTTGGCGGCACGCTGCAGCCTGGCTAGGAGGGTAGAGATTGTATAAGCTCCGGGGTCGGACTTACAGATGGGGGTGTTGGACAAGTGCAAGGAGACTTCGAGACAGTGCCTAGCTTGGGGGATGTTGTGTCTGAGCTGGGTACTTATATGCAGATGCCTGTGGCTCCCTTGGGGTTGGGCTTTTGGGGGGCAAGTCTCGCAGAAGCTTCCCTGAACATCCTTATCTTATCATCTCACGGTGAGGGAGCCAGGGCACTCAAGGTAGAGGGGCGGTGGTCAGCTGGGCCCAGGGAGCCCAGGCCCTGCGGGGTAGCTGCGAGATCTTGGACGGGGAAGGTGGGTTGCCCTGAGAGGTGGAGCTCTGGACCCTGAAAGCCGAGACCACCCCCTGCACGTCAGAAAGCTTGGGTGACCATCCGAGTATTACAATAGCTTGTAGCTCGAGCCTGTCTCAAAGCCACGGATCGTGCCTTCCAGACCGGGAAATCCAACGTTGATTCCCCTCCCAGGGCTGAGGAAGGCAAGTGGCAGGCGCGTGACCGCGAGAAAGAGCGGTCCATGAGAGTCTCGAATCGGGCCCCTGCATACTGAGAGGTAGGAATTTGGAACCTTGGGGGCAGTCATCAATTGCCTCTGGTTTGACCCTGCATCAACCTGCAGCTGAATTGTTGTGTTTGCTGGCCAACCCAGCCATCCCATCTCTGGCCTTCCAAGCGAAAAAAGTTGAGATGAGGAACATTTTTCTGATTCTACCACGAACAACCAATTCCAAGTCTCTTTTCTGATTGTTCTGTCCACTCTGCTACAGTCTCTGACCTTTTCTCTCCCTCGCTTTCTCTCTTTCCTTAACTCCACATACACCCTCTCCCTCTTTTCTACCACCACTTCTACCACTCATACTTGCCAACCCGTTTAACCCATCCACATCATCCAATCTGTGTTGCTCTCAGACCGATTTTCAGATCTCGTTCACTGACCTGATCTCGCAACGACCGCACTTCAAATCATTCACAGCCGCACTACTTCATTTCAACGAAGAGCGCCTTGATTTTGCGTTTGCGGACCGTCATTGGCGGGAAGCCCAAGATGGCCTCAGATAAATCTACTCACATCGCTCACTTGCCGCGCAGAAACTTGACTGCGCTGCAGAATGGAGGCCCTACTGCCAGCAAAGCTGACTCTGATGAAACAATTGCCCCGATGCCTGGCAAGCAGGCTCCTGTCATCCTCAGCATCGAAATTTCTGCCACGGACCAACCCATGGTTGATGCTGGCATAGAAGATGACAGTGACGATGAAAGGGCCAACCGAAGTGATGACGAGGACGCCAGCCGCCTGGTACAGAACGAGCCCCGCAAGCCTCATAAGATCAGTCAGAAGAAGAAGATCGAACAAGCAAGTTTCGGCGTTTGGCTGGAAGAGAACAGGAGCAGGCTGTCGAAGAAGCCAGAGAACCGTGTCACTGAAAACGATCAATCCATCGGATATCTGGTCAAGACCTGGGAGGGCCAAAAGATCATCAACAATCCTCGTGACTACCAGATGGAGCTGTTTGAGCGAGCCAAAGAGAAAAACACAATTGCTGTCCTAGACACCGGTAAGGCCTCAACGGTCCGGGCATCGCAGTCGTCTGAACACGAAGCATGGCTGACAACCTTGACAAAGGATCTGGGAAGACTCTCATAGCGGTGCTCCTCCTCCAGCACATCATCGAAAAGGAGCTCGGGGACCGAGAGCGAGGCCTTCCCCGGCGGCTGTCGTTCTTCCTCGTTGACAAGGTTGCTCTCGTCTACCAGCAGCATGCAGTCCTCGACTGCAATCTTGGCCATTCGGTGGCTGCCTTCTCTGGAGATTCAGTCCGATCCTTGTGGAACAAGTCGTTCTGGGATCAGCAATTTGCAAAACACGAAGTCATTGTGTGCACGGCCGAGATATTAAACAAATGCCTGCAGTCTGCCTACATCCGGATCGACCAGATCAACCTGCTCATTTTCGACGAGGCTCACCACACCAAGAAGAATCACCCCTACGCCCGTATAATCAAAGATTATTATGCTAAGCAAGAGGGGAATGGTGCTCGGCTACCCCGTATCTTCGGCATGACCGCCTCGCCTGTCGATGCCCAGATCGACGTCCGACTAGCAGCTGTGGAGCTCGAAGGTCTCTTGCACAGCCAGATTGCGACGACTGCAGACCCAAAGGCCCTACAAACAACTGTTTCAAAGCCCAAGAAAGAAGTTCTGGCCACATATTCTCATTTGATCCAGCCTCCTGAAACAGGACTCACCGCAAAACTGAGGGTTGCGGTTGGAAGCAACAAATACCTCTCGAAGGCCTTCGCCTTCTCGAAGTTCGCCTCTAGAGAGCTTGGAGCTTGGTTCGTGGACAGAAACTGGCAGCTCATTTTCCAGGAAGATGAGCTCTTCAAGCTTGAGGCCAAGACAGAGAAAGGTTTCGCCAACAACATGGCTTCGGTTGACGCAGTGGACAAGCAGAAGAAAGGCATCCATTCTGCTCGACAGCTGATCCAAAACCACCAATTCATGGAACCGGAGGAATTTCTGCTTTCATCGAAAGTGCACCTTCTTCTAAGGCTTTTGACGGAGCACTTCAACAATGACAAAGACAGGGTCCGATGTATCGTCTTCGTCGAACAGCGTTGGACTGCCAAGCTTTTGGCAGACCTACTTCAGCAAGAAGGCGTAATCAGAATCCCTGGGCTTAAAGTTGGAGTTCTCATGGGCGCGAACCAAGACGACAACTGTTCGTCGACATCCTTCCGCCAACAACTTATGACAATTATCAAGTTCAAGGACGGCGAGCTGAACTGCATTTTTGCGACTTCAGTCGCCGAGGAGGGCCTCGACATTCCGGACTGCAACCTGATTATTCGCTTTGATCTCTACAAGACCATGATACAGTACATACAATCACGAGGTCGAGCTAGACAGGCCCAATCTACTTATATCCACATGATTGAGGAGGGCAACGGTGATCATCGTCGTAGGATCTACCAGAACACCGCCAACGAGAACCTTTTGCGGGAGTTCTGCAGCTCGCTTCCTGAGGACAGGCAACTCAAAGGGAGCGACTTTGACATGGACTATCATCTCCGAAAAGAACGAACTCAACGAAGGTATACAGTCGAATCCAGCGGAGCAACGATCACGTACAAGAACAGCTTGTCCATCCTTGGAGACTATCTCAATTCGCTTCGAAACCAAGACGACTTCACCGAGGACATGGGACTGGTCGCTGATTACCACATCATGCCCACCCAAGGAGGTTTCATCTGTGAGTTGGTGATGCCTATCGCCTCTCCAGTGTCCGGCGCAACAGGAAAGGCCCACTTGACGAAGCAGGCCGCCAAGTGTTCTGCGGCATTTGAGGTTTGCCTGAAGCTACACTACAGGAAATTTCTCGACGAGAACTTGCGTTCGACCCTTGTTGAGAGACGCAATAAGATGGCCAATGCCCGCCTAGCGGTGTCATCGAAGAAGAAGGCAAAGTACGACATGCGCCTGAAACCAAAATTATGGGATGAGCTCGGTCCAGTCCAGGAGCTATATGCGACTGTTCTAATCCTCTCGAAGCCTACTGCCCTGGAACGACCATCCCGGCCTCTTCTGGTCCTGACGAGGACCAAGCTCCCTCAAATGAAGCCATTTCCCCTCTACTTTGGGCCGCCTGGATCGAAGGGAATGTCTTCAAATGCTGCCTGTCAGGTTTTGAATGCTCATATCGCACCATCAGAGGAAGACCTTCAGCTCCTCACCAGATTTACTCTGAAGATCTTCCTGGACCTTTTCAACAAGAAGTACGTGGCAAGCACAGAGGACATGCCGTACCTTTTTGCGCCAACAATTGGAGATCACAGGTTCTCCTTCTCGGAACTCTCTGATCTACGCCAGGCGATCGACTGGTGCGTTTTGCGCCAAGTCTCAGGCACTGATGCCATACCCTACACGGGCCAAGAGCCAGATGACTTCTACGTGGACAAATTCATTGTCGATCCCCACGACGGTTCACGCAGATTCTGGCTACGTGGTGTTCGAAAGGATCTCACATCCCGAAGCCCAGTTCCCAGTGATGTTGATCATGTTCCAGGGTATCGACAGTGGAAGCGTGGCGAAGTTGCGCACGATATTCTGAATTGGACTGTGACTTCCTGGAAGGCCACCCGCGAGGCTCGAGAAATGACGTGGAAGGAGGACCAGCCAGTCGTCGTGGGCAAATTTGCGTCTTTGCGCCGGGACTTTCTCTCCGAAATGGAGGATGACCGCAAGAACCCGTTCTGCTACTTCGTTCTCGAACCGCTGAGGATTTCGCCAGTGAGTACCCAATCCTTCCATCAGACACGGCTTCTAACATCCAATAGATTCCTGTGCATGTGGTCACCATGGCTTATCTCATCCCGTCCATTATTCATCGGATTGAGCAGAATCTTATTGCGTTAGACGCGTGCAAAATGCTTGACCTTACCATCCAGCCGGACCTGGCCCTCGAGGCACTCACTAAAGACAGTGAGAACCAGTCTGAAGATGATGGGAGAGAATCACTGGAGAAGTTTGAGCCAATCAACTTCCAACCAGGAATGGGCAACAATTATGAACGACTGGAATTCTTAGGTGATTCCTTCTTGAAGCTGGCGACCACCATATCTGTCTTCACGCTCATACCCAACAAAGACGAATTCGACTATCATGTTGAGCGGATGGTCATGATCTGCAACCAGAACCTCTTTGGAAATGCACGCAGTGACTGGCTGAAGTTGGAAGAATACATTCGGTCCAAGGCCTTTTCGCGCGCAACATGGTATCCCAACTTGAGCCTGGAATTCGGAAAGAAGCACCAGAGGACCTTGAAGAACATGGACTCCCACCAGCTTGCCGACAAATCTATTGCCGATGTCTGTGAGGCCCTCATTGGCGCCGCATACATGAGCACTCGAAAGGAGAACGACTATACCATGGCAATTCAAGCAGTGACTCGACTCACCGGCCACAAACATCATCCAATGATGAAGTGGGAAGATTATTACGCCGCATACCACAAACCGACGTGGCAAATCACCGCCGCCAGTGCTGCCGAGCTGGATATGGCCAAGAAAATCGAAGCAGTCACGCATTACAAGTTCAATTACCCCCGTTTGCTCCGGTCTGCGTTTGTGCATCCTTCGCGCCCCTACTCCTTTACTAAAGTACCAAACTACCAGCGTTTGGAGTTCCTAGGCGATGCCCTGCTCGACATGGTTTGCGTTGATTTTCTCTTCCACATCGCGCCCGACAAGGGTCCACAGTGGTTGACAGAACACAAGATGGCCATGGTCTCGAACCAGTTTCTCGGTTGTCTTGCAGTCGAGCTGGGCTTCCACAAGTATCTGCTTCATAACGGCGTACTTGGCCAATCAATCATGGAGTATGTCGCGGCCATAAACGATGCACGCCGCACGGCCGAGGATGCAGCCGAGGCAGCGGGCAGACCTCGCTCGCACTTTTCACGCGACTACTGGATCGAGGCTCGACAGCCCCCAAAATGCATTCCGGATGTTTTAGAGGCATATGTCGGCGCAATGTTCGTCGACTCTGAGTATGACTACACTACGGTCCAGCGGTTTTTCAGAAACTATTTTCAGCCATACTTCGCAGACATGCGGATCTACGACACCTTCGCCAACAAGCATCCTGTGACCTTTTGCACACAGTTCATTTACGAAAAGTATGGCTGCCATGCTTACGGGTTGCGTTCGGAGGAGATTCAGGTCACTGATGACGAGGGTGTTTGGACCGGCTCGACCAAAGTTGCGGCCGGTATTCTTATTCATGGCAAAGTTGTGGACGGCGCGGTCCGAGAGAGCGGGGGATATGCAAAGGTGGCCGCCGCAAGGCTGGCATTGCAAAAGCTGACGAAGATGACCAAGGAGCAGTTCTTGCAGGAGTACAGGTGTGACTGCAAGCCTGGCGAGGCGATCACGAATATTGCTGAGAGTGCAACGGCGATTTGACGCGCAAACCTCCGGAGAGATCGGCAACGACCACCCACGTTGGAGAGATTCTGAAGATTCAAGGGCGTTGATTTTTTTTTTTTTTTTTTTTTTTTTTGAAACGATTCCGAAAGAAAGGGGGGAAAGGAAAGCATCCCACCTAGACGTTGGCAACAGAGACCCATGACACAGGGGCTCATACTTTCCGAGGAGTGGCTCGGCCCGCCCATGGCGGACTGGTGACCATAAACTCCAAATTCCGGGCAAAAGGCTCGATTTGGGCATGGAAAATACAGCGGCTTTGGAAGACAGAAATGTATCAACTATATTGTAACTCTAGCAGTCCCTACACGATGTAAAGTGAGCCGAATCATCACATAGTTACATTAATCAATGACATTCCACTTTCATTGCCATCCCACCGACAGCACAGACTAGACAGGGGCCACAGTAGGTCAAGTAAGCATGCGTGGCAAATGCTTGGTAATTTCATGCGCGCTGGTCAATATCGTACAGTAATAAGTCGGCTATGGTACATACTATCCAGAAGTGTGTGACAGGGACATAAGGAAGAAAGAGATGTGAGCCAAGTAGAGGTCTGCTTGCAATGAATGCCAATGTAAAGGTAAATAAGAAATTAATAGACCGACGGGTATCTCGTAGTTGTGGCTTCATCCTCCTCTGATTTGTATATACACACATGTATACATCTAGTTCTTCGTATCACCGAGTATATCACCAGCCCCTTGCGACCCACACTCGCTCGGCGTGTACGACGAGCCGGAGCAGCCGGGCCTGTACCCGTCCGTCACCATGCTGGACGCGAACTCGGACTCGTCGCTCTCGCTCTGCCTGTCGGCCTCCTGGTAGGCTGGCAGCTCCTCGCCTGGCACCTCGCCGACGCCGCCTCCATGGCGGTGGCCCAGGCCCATGTCAAGATCTTGCGCTAGGTCAGGGAACATGGCGGCCATGGCGGCCATGGTGGCTGGGTCGGGGCTCAGTTGGCCTGTGGGCATTGGCAATGGCATTGGGATGCTGCTGGTGGGCATGAGGTGGGTGGGTATGTAGGGGTGCATGTGCTGCTGCTGCATATGTTGTTGCGGTACTGGGACGGGTGCTGGCACCGGCGCAGGGGCCGGAGAGAAGGACGGCTGGCGCGAGTGTGCCACCATGCGTGCCTCCTCGACGGCTACCATCTCGCCGACTACGTCGGCCGCCGTCCTGAACTGGGAGATATCCCTGGCGACGACGTCGCTGTCATCCTCAGAGTCAGAGTCAGAGTCGCCACAGTTGCGGAGCATGGCCTCCTTCTCCTCATCCTCGGAAAGCTCGGAGTAGTTGGGCCCGAAGCAGAGCCTCTTGTACCATGGGGCGCTGGAGTTCCGGCGGACGCGGGGCGACTTGATGGATTTGCGGACGTAGCGCTGATACAGGACGCTGCCAAAGACGACGACCAGGATTAGTGAAGCGATCGCTGAGGCGATGTGAATGAAAATCGGACCGTGAGGTGGTGGGCCATGGGGGTGATGTCCAGGAGGCGGAGGAGGTCCAGGTGGAGGGGGACCAGGGGGCGGAGGCCCAGGAGGGGGAGGGTGGTGACCGTGGAACTCATCGTGATCATGTGGACCGTCATGCGGTGGGGGCCTGTGGTCGTGATCCCGTCGGAGCTCAGCCTCCCAGGGCAGGTCGGAGTGATGATGCTCGTCGGGGCGTCCGGGCCTGGACTCTTCAGGCTTCTCAGAGTGCGCCACAGGCAGATGCCCGTCTTTGCTGCCAGTTTCTTGCTCCTCGGCCTTGGTCTCAGGTCCTTTGAAATCGTCGGAAGGCTTGTGATCGTCATGGTCCAGGTTGTCGGGCTTGCCTTTGGGTTCGTCGAGTCGTTCAGGCTCATTGGAATGCTGGTGACCTTCGTGGTGACCGTGCTTTTCCTCGCGATCTTCATCAGGAGGGCCGTGGTGATCCTCATGTCCCATGCGAGGTGGTCCTCCCTCGTGTCCGTGGCCGTGGCCGTGATGCGAATGACCGTCCGGAGACGGGTGCTCCGAGTCTGGCCGTTCCCAAGGCATTGGCGGTGGGGGTCCATGTGGATGGACGAATCCGAACAGGCTCTCCCAAAACCCAGGACCGCCGTGGTGAGGTGGAGGAGGGCCGAAGCCGGGACCAGGAGGCGGCGGGAAATCGCCATGTGGTGGCGGTGGCGGTGGCGGCGGAGCAGGCCAAAACCCGTGAGGAGGCGGCGGAGGAGGAGGCGGGTGATCACCGTGATGTGGTGGTGGAGGTGGGTGCTCACCATGGTGCGGCGGCGGCGGCGGCGGCGGCAGCCCACACTTGCAGAAGGGTGGAGGGTGAGGGAAGTGAGGCTTCTTTCCGTGAGGAGGAGGCGGGTAAGGATGTGTGCCATTCTCGGTGTGGTTCCCATGGCCGGGCTTTCCAAAGCAGTGATGAGGGCCGCCACAGTGCTCGTCACCTGGACGGTGAGGATGAGGACCCGGCCCGTGAGGCCCATGAGGCCCTGGTCCCCCTCCGCCTCCATAGATTGACGACGCCGCACCCTTGACGGTGTGGGCAATTGCTTCGATGACGCACTTCAGGCTGTCACATTCGTGAATCCGCGCTGGCCCGTGGTGCCTTTCCCATCCAAAGACCCCGGCTAGACGGTGCTCCTTCGTATGGAGTAGGTGCGCCAGCTCGGCCATTTGCCACCTCAAGTAGTCCAACTCTGCCAATTCAGCGTCGAGATCGAGCTCCTTGTCGTCGCAGTCAGGCTCGGGTTGGCCCTGCCGGTTTGAGTGGACACGGGTCATCGAAGCACTTCCTTCGACATCTGATATCCAGACGGGTGCGACTTGCTGGAAACGTATGGTAAAGCCAGCATCATCGACAGTCTGGCCATTGACATGGTCGACATTAAGACTTAGCAACTGCTCCTGGGGCTTGTCGTTCCAGGTCACACAGGTGAAGTTCCAAGAGGCGTCAACCACGCGATCCCCGTCCAAGGTTAAGGGGCCCTTGCCATCCTCTGATAGTTTCTGCCCGTTGATAGTGACGTTCCCATATCCACATGCATCCTGAGACTCGTTGATGTCGAATCGGAAAACCAAATCCCGACTCGGGGCCGAGTCGACGGCTTCGGGAAGAGGAACAGATATGAAGGCTCGAGGAATTGAGTCTAGACTTGTGTCAGTCATGATCGCGCCATGAAATTGTATGTTTGATATGCCTATCGACTGACCCTCGGCAGAAATAGCTCCTGCCAGAGCCGGTGTCAGTAAGACACCGGCCGTGTGGAGACCACGCATGGCGCTCTTAGAACGAGACAACAACAAAACGTATTACACGCAGCACAAGACCAATCAATGAGATGAAAAGTGCTACTAGTTGCCCTTGGCAAAGGAACAAAATAAGCGAGTGAATAAACAAGTGAAATCATTAAAGAGAGGGCAGAGGCTTGCGAGGCCCAGGGTCACTCGATATAATACAAAAGAAGGCGAGGAGACAGGCCCCAAGTGGGTCAAGAGTCAAGACGCTTCGGGTGGTGGGGGGAGGCGGATGGCCCACTCAGGCCGGTGTCTTTTTGAGGCTCAGCCCAGTGCCGTGGTGCTGGCGTGCAAGGCGGGCTTTCCGTGACTGGGATCTTCGGCATCAACACATAAAGTCTACAATAAGAACAAACCAGGCAGGATATTTCCGCGTCGAATTGTAGGCTCGGAGTAGGTAAACAATGCAATGAAAGAGAGGTCCCAAGAGACTTTTAGCATTCTTGAAGACTTGAGCAAAAAAGAGGGACAGGATCAACGCAGCGACGACGCTCAAACGTGATGGCTCTGGCGCTGCGCAAGCATCTCATGGCCGTCCAGGGGTTGCAGCCAATCAGCCGGGACCAGCTTACGAGGCCTTGCGCCGCCCCGGAGATGGGATCGATCAAGAGCCCCACGAGCCTTACGACTGCCAGCAACCAGACGAAACCAGAGACCATTGCGTCTGAAATGAGATGGTGACCCTGGCCGGGCCCATCGTGGCGCTGCGTGACAAGCTTTCGGACCCCGTCGTGTTGACGTGCAGATCCAAGCCAGGGCGTGGACGGTGGGTACGCTGGCACGCTGGCACGCATGACGACTTTCGCGGTAGACACTGGTCTTGCGTGCGTTGCGTGCATGGGTGCTTGGGCGCTGGGACCTAAGTGCGAAGATGTCCGGTCCGTGGCCGAGCAGCGTGCTGTTACTTGAAGTAGTAGTGAAGAGGAGGATTTGAGCTGCACCACGCAGTCTTACGGTCATGCAGTCCAGATGCGACCTCGCTGAGGGCACAGGCAAGTCTTGTCAGTTTTTTGGGTGTACTTTAGGAAGCCAATCCGGGTATTCAAGATACATAGGCCTTGGTCAAAGCAGAGTGAGCGGATAGCTGGAGCAAATATGCGTCGAGGTGGTTGGTGTGGTTTGGTGTGGGCGGGTGATGTTTATCGAGGCTGTCACGACGAGCCAGTCGTCACTATCCGTTCCTCACGGATGAATGGGAGCAGGCAATGGTCGGGCAGGAGGGACCGTCAGAAAGCTACAGCCACAGGCCGTCCCTCACCAGCCCCAAGAGCGCCACACGGTCGAAACTTTTTTTTGAGAGGGGCACCAGACTTGCAGCAGTATGTAAGCGGACAAGCGGGGCCGGGCAGGCAGGCCAAGGATGCCAGTCAGGCAGGACCTTCGTTGCTGCTTTGGCCCCTCCAAAAGCTGGCTTTGGCTGGCTCCGACCAAAAATCAACCCGGCCTTAAAGTGACTCAAAGAACCGTCGCCGCCTTCACGCCTCGATACAGCGACCGCAACTTGCACCCTCGCACTTCCGAATCCTCGACTCCACTGCAACGCATTGTTGTCGCCGATCCGAGCACTGCACATTCGACTGTCCAAATCTCCACTCCGCAGCCTGCCTCCCGACGAAAACGCGGCTTTAAGACTGCCCTCTCAGCAGCATCCTTCCCGCCTTCCCAACCAAACCCAACCCGACCCGACCCAGCATCTCGTGAGAAACAGCCGACAAGATGTCGCTGACGAATTGTCGATTTTACGGTGAGCTGGAGACGACCTGAACCAACAAATCTGGGTCAAGTCGGGTCTAACGCAGCATCATACAGAGGAGAAGTATCCCGAAGTGGATAGCTTCGTGATGGTCAACGTGAAGCAGGTGCGTCACCCAAGGAGCACCGGCCACACCACCCACCACTTCGCAGAGCAAAACTGACCATGGAACCGATAGATCGCGGATATGGGAGCATACGTAAAGCTCCTGGAATACGACAACATGTTTGTGACCGCCCTTTCGCCGCGTCCACATCCACAGAGACCCGTGACCACTGACAGGCACCAGCGATGGCATGATCCTGCTCTCCGAACTTTCCCGAAGACGTATTCGATCGATCCAGAAGCTCATCCGCGTCGGAAGGAACGAGGTTGTCGTCGTTCTCAGGGTAGACAAGGAGAAGGGGTACATTGATCTGTCCAAGCGTCGAGTTTCTCCCGAGGACATCGTCAAGTGCGATGAGCGGTACAACAAGAGCAAGGTTGTCCACTCGATAATGCGCCACGTCGCCGAGAAGGTCCAGACCCCCATCGAGCAGCTCTACGAGACCATCACATGGCCCCTCAACAGGAAATACGGTCACGCCATCGACGCCTTCAAGCTCAGCATCACCAACCCCGACGTCTGGCAGGACATCCAGTTCCCCAACGAGGCCATCGCCGAGGAGCTCAAGAGCTACATCTCAAAGAGGCTGACCCCCCAGCCTACGAAGCTCCGGGCCGATATCGAGGTGACGTGCTTCGGCTACGAGGGCATTGACGCCATCAAGACCGCCCTGAGGTAAGGCGCCCGGGTACCCTGCGTACACCTGCCCCCCTACTGACACGAGGTCCTCTTTTACAGGCGCGCCGAGGCTGGCAACACCGAAGAGAACCAGATCAAGGTCAGGCTGGTGTCCCCTCCCTTGTACGTCCTCACCAGCCAGTGCCTGGACAAGACAGTGGGCATCGCGAGGCTGGAACAGGCCATCATCGACGTCCGCACGAGCATCGAGGGCGCCGGTGGTAAGCTCACCGTCAAGATGGAGCCCAAGGCGGTCACGGAGAGCGACGACGCCGAGCTTCAGGCCCTCATGGAGAAGCGCGAGCGGGAGAACGCCGAAGTCAGCGGCGACGAGAGCATGAGCGAGTCCGACGAAGGCGTCCCCGCCCCGCGCGAGGTCTAGACGTCTGCTTTGCATTTTCGGCGCTGGGACCTAGAGAAGGTTAACAAAAGTTGTGTGTGGGCTGGCACTTCCTGGCCAAAAGTGAGGGGGGGGGCGTCCCCCGTAAGCGGGAGAGAGTTGGACTGCTTGGTTTGATGAGGACGACCGTGTGGCTTGCTGGTCCATGTGATCGCAGGCATCTTGGTGAGCCGGCAAGGCCCAATAAAACACGGGAGCGTTGTGGTTTGTCGCCAGACCTCCCTGGTGGTTCAGATAATGGCAGAAAATCAGTACCAAGAAGCGAATAACAGAAGAACATAAACGACAAGTGCCATTCTAGCTTATGATGAGTATGCCGGGCGTACAGTAGGCCGGCCAGGTACTTTAGACATGATGTCTCGCCAGACAGCTTGCCTACACGGTACGATGGACGGGCGACTTCACTGTGGAGCGCAAACCACGATTTAGTCTCCTGTACACTGCGTAGCAGGCTGGAGGTGTTGGTCGTTTGATCCAGCAGGGCCATCTCGACGTTTGAATTGGCTCGGATCCCTGCTCTTGCCCCACCTGTGCCGTGCCCGCTCACAGTGCCTACAGGTAGGCCGGTCCAGTCAGCCAGTCCTCCACCTCACCGGCTGCTTCTGCAACCCAGACCCAGGGCCAGCAAGACCAAAACCAAGCCAGACAGATAGACTGTCACAGACCACAGACCACAGACGGTACACCGCAGAAGACAATTCCAGACTAACAAGGCAGCGTTTTCCCACACGAGGCTTGCTTCCTCTCGTGCCCTTTCTCATTCGGTGGCGCCAGTGCCCGTGCCTTCATCTGCCTGGTCTGCTTGCCGGTTGTCTTCTCTGTCCTCTGCCTTCTGCCCTCTGCCTTCTGCCCCGGCTCTGCACTGGCCGGCTGCGCTACTAACACGGCGACTAAAAGCCAAGATAGACGTTGTTGGACCCCGCCGCGGCTCTATCATCTGAACAATAGGCACGCCCCTCCTCTTGCCTGAGAACCGACTCGTCCGAATTTCAAGCCCTCCACTCTGCCGTTCAACCCTTTTGGCGACTATTGTGAAGCAGCCAAATTCTGCACAATAATCATTTCGCTATTGTGCAACACCCATTCTACTTGAAGAACACCCCTTTTCCCGCGCATTTGACCACGCCTTGTCTATTCAACACAAAGGACCGTAGCACAGCAGCTTTGCTTTGATTGTCCGGAACTGTTCTTGCCCACAAGCGCATAGCAACACGCCCCTACAAAACCCTTGCGGGGACAAAGACGACGACATGGCCGACGACCCACCCTCCTCCGGCAATGTCAACCCCGATGACCAGCGTTGCCAGCCCGAAGCCAAAGTGGAAGACGCCGACACGAGAGCTGCCAGGGAAGAACTCAGGCACAGTCACATTTCCGACAGCGGTAACGGCGACCCGCAGGCTGCCGGGTCGGGTCATTCCAGCACAGACAAGCAGAACGAGCAAGGTCAAGACGACGAGATGAAGCTGCGATCCGGGAGGGAATACAACATTCCTGTGCCGGCCTCCGCGCGCAGAAATGAGACACCTGATCTTGCGCCGCCCGAAAGCCTGTCCCGAGACGATAATGGCGAGAGGAAGGTCTCGTCACCCAAAAAGAAGCGCGCGCATGACGAGGTGGAAGCACACAGGGACTCTGAAGGACACGCAAGCAACGGTACCGATTCTGACGGATGGGTTATGGTCGACGAGGGGGGCACGAACAAGGGCCGGTCCGAGCCCCAGAAGAAGCGAGCACGCGACGAGACGAGCCCCCCTGCGGACATACATCAGGCCGCCGCAACAGTGAGTCCACGGGCGGCAGTGGACTTCATAGCAAGGATGCGTGTTAACTTGTTGCCTCCAGACTACTTCAGATGCCTCCAAGCCCGAATTCCCAGGCAAGGATAGCCAACCACCACAGACCTCCCCCTCCAAGTTCGCCGATTCGGGCTTCGCTAAGCTGGCCTCGTCGTCTGCCTCGCCCTTCGCCACGGTCGGAGCGACCAAGAGTGTGTTCGGCGGTGGAGCCACGGCCTCTCCATCACCCTTCGCAAGCTTCGGCGCACCACCAGCCACGGCAGCCTCGACGTCGACGCCGCTCAACCCACCAAAGCTCAGCTTCGGAAGCAAGGACGCCTCGGCACCATCGCCATTCGCTGCTATAAACGGCGCCAAACCGGTTTCAGGCGGCTTCGGAAGTGGCTTTGGTGGTGGCAGCCCGTTCTCGAGTGCGCTCGGTGGGGCAGGGCCAAGGACCGGCAACTTCGCCTCGCCTGGGCAACCGCCTATCATCAAGAGTGATAAGCCTGCGAAGCCGTTTGGTGCCCCGGAAAGTGATGCTGAAGATGACAGCGATGACGACGGCGAGGACGGCGACGAGGAGGAGGGTGGTGTGAGTGGTGGAGCCGATGCGGACAAGGAGAAGGAGAAGGACGAGACTGCCAGCACTCACGAGTCAACGCCTACCGTCGGAGAGGATGAGAAGAAGGGCAAGTTCAAGCGAGGTGAGTCTGTTCCGTACTTTTGCGCTTGTACGTATTCTGACCAGTTGTCCAGTTGCCGTCGACGATGGGGAGGCTGGCGAAACCACCATTGTTCAAGTACGGGCACGCATGTATTACCTTGACAAGAGTCCCAACGCGGACAACACAGGGCAAGTCGGCTGGCGTGAGCGCGGTGTTGGAAATCTCAGGATCAACGTGCCAGAAGACTCGGTGACAACTGATCCCGAGACGGGCGCCGTGGACGCGAAATCTTTCGACCCCTCGGTCCTAAAAGAAAGCACCCCCGAGAATCCGAAGCTTGTTCGGCTAGTCATGCGGCAAGACTCGACGCTGAGGGTCATCCTGAACACGGTGATGGTAGCAGGCATGGACTTTCAACTCAAGGAGGGCTTCAAGACGTGGAGCGTGCTGTTCACGGCCATCGAAGGCGACGACGGCCAATATGTGCCGATAACTATGAAGGTACGTTTCCTGACGCACTTCACCTTTCCTTCGTAGACTCAGACGAGCCGCATTTACTAATCAAGTCCCCACAGATGAGCGCACAGAACGCGGGAGCCTTCTGTGATAAGGTGGAGTTGATCAAGAAAAAATTGAAAGAGCAAGCCGTCAAGGACGAGAAAGCCAAGGCATAAATCGGCCTTGATCTGTATGTGTCGAAGCGAATTCCGCCTCGAGCAGCGCAAAGTTTCACATGTTCCTTGTCGAGGAATTGCATTGACCCTCGGAGACACATGGTCGGCCCAAAATACACACGAGAAAAAAGACGCTGGTTTGGTTTTGAGTACAAAGGCGGTGTTGCTTGGGGGCCCAAGCATTGAATACCCGAGATCCCCCCTACTTTCCTATGTCCTTTACGATCAAGGGGGTTTCTTGACGTTGGTGGCATCGGGACTTAACTGCGTGTGCACCCTGGTATGCGAGCAGCGCGTTGAGCCTTCAATGTATATACCACAAAATCATTTGGTCTGCAGTGATCGGGAGGGCGCTCAGTGGCACACAGCACCAGGAGATAGAGACGGGGCATAACAAGACCAACTAGATGGCCATCAGACAGGGGCAAATGACCAATAAAATACGTCAAGCATTCGCGTGTGCCATCACCACCATCAAGTGATTTATTGCGGCACCTGTAGAGAAAGATGAGACAAACAGGAACATGTTGCGTACAAGTCAGACCTTCCGTTCCGTCTTTGTCCTGGGCTCACGTGGGTGCGCGCCAGCCCCGCGTCTAGAGACTACCCGGCTCGCCACCCCTTGGCAGCACTTCACGTCTCCTTTATGCGTCCTCGGGGCTTGAAATTCAGGACAGCCCCTCTGCGTGCGGCTGCCTACTCCTTTCAATCATAATGTGGCACCATGCCATCCACTCAAGGACCTCCGCTACACGCCCGGAAAGGCAGGCCAGGCAGAAGCAACAAGAGGAAGCGACCAGTCGAGATCCCAGAAGCGACTGATCCGTCAGTCATCCCACCTATCGTGCCTGCTGAGGAGGATGCTGCTACTGCAGCATCAGACATTCCCGTCGTGAAGGTAGAGGAAGAAGACGAGCCCTCGCCCTCAGCACCTCCCAAGCCTCTTCGTGGGCCAAAAGCAGGCAAGAAGCCAAAACTACAAAAGTCAACGTCCACAGCCGAGCAAGTCAAGTGCGTCATCGATTGGCCGCCCTACTTCAAGTCTCTGGAAACCACCCACCGCGCCCTCAACCTGGTGTTCACATTCTGCTGCACGCGCAAGCACCTGGTAACGACCTTTGGCACGATCCAGTCGGCCGTCGAGAGTCATACCAAGCGCACGCTGCAGATCGCTGATGTCGCCGCCATCTCGGCCCTGCGGCCGGACGGCATCAACTTTGGCTATGTCGACGAGGTGATGCTGCAGATCGATGTCAAAGGCTCAGAGAGGAATGATACCTTCCTGACTGGCAAGGGCGGCCGGGGATACAAGAATCAGGGGTTCGCCGCCGATGCCAGCGTGGGTGGGATCACCGGCACGGAGGAACTGGGCGCCAGAGGCCACCCTGACGATGACAATGGCATCGTGGGCGGCAAGGAGGTGCTGTACTTCGAGTTCATCGACGGGGACCTCAAGAGGCAGGTCCAGTGCCGCAAGACGGGCGAGCCGACCAAGCCGACGAGGAAGCTGCGCGAGGAGGACCTCAAGATGCCCGTGTACAGCCAGAAGCAGATGACGGCGCTGATCGAGAAGCGCAACGCCAAGTTCACCAGCTCCGTGAACGAGTTCATCAATAGGTGCGTCGTGCAGAGCCTGGACCCGGAGGTGGCACTGAGGAGCGAGGCGGAGGGTTTTGTGCCCGTCTCGAGCGAGGCCACGCGGGAGAGCACGCCACGGCCGGACCTGAGCAGTACCCTGCCGGAGACGATACCCAAGGAGAGGAAGAGCATACCCGAGATCGTGCAGGAGCTGAAGAACAGCCTCTGGTATACGGGCCAGGTCGTACCTGATGGTCACAGGGTATTTGAAGCGCAGGAGCCGGTGTTTGGCGACCTCAATTTCCTGCTCAGCCAGGACCTCGTGAACGCGCTCTACAACGCGAAGGGAATCACTCAGTTTTTTGCGCACCAGGCCGAGGCCATCAATAACCTACACGACGGCCACCACGTCGTCATATCCACGTCGACGAGCTCTGGCAAGTCGCTCATTTACCAGCTGCCAGTCTTACACGCCTTGGAGCAGGACCCAAACACCAGGGCAATGTACATTTTCCCCACCAAAGCCCTGGCACAGGACCAGAAGCGCAGCCTGAAGGACATGCTTTCGTACCTGCCCGGCCTAGAGAACACGCTGGTCGACACCTTCGACGGCGACACGCCCTGGAAGGAGCGCAACACGATCCGGGACGAGGCGCGCATCATCTTCACCAACCCGGACATGCTGCACATCTCCATCCTGCCGCAGGAGGAGCGCTGGCGGGCGTTCCTCCAGAACCTCAAGTACGTCGTCGTCGACGAGCTGCACTACTACAACGGCCTGATGGGCAGCCACGTCGCCTTCGTCATGCGGCGGCTGCGCCGGATCTGCGCCGCCGTGGGCAACAGGAGGGTCAAGTTCGTGAGCTGCTCCGCCACCGTGGCGAACCCGCGGGAGCACTTTGGCACCATATTCGGCATCGATGACGTCCACCTGGTGGACTTCGACGGCAGTCCTTCGGGTAGGAAGGAGTTCCTGTGCTGGAACACGCCTTTCAAGGACCCCGGAGATCCGACGAGCGGGAGGGGCAGCGCCAAGTTTGAATGTGCGAGGCTGTTCTGTCAGCTTATACTCCGGGGTGTGAGGGTCATCGCTTTCTGCAGAGTACGAGAGCAGTGTGAGAAGCTCGTGGGGGCGGTCAAGTATGAGCTAGAGAGGTTAGGCCGCAGTGATTGTATCAACCGCGTGATGGGCTACCGGGGAGGGTATACGGCCCAGGACCGGCGCCGGATAGAGACCGAAATGTTTGAGGGGAAGCTCATTGGGATCATTGCCACCACGGCCCTGGAACTAGGGGTTGATATTGGGAGCCTCGATGCCGTCTTGACCTGGGGCTTCCCGTACACCATTTCGAACCTCCGACAGCAGAGTGGCCGAGCCGGGAGGAGGAATAAGGACTCACTGTCCATCCTTGTAGGTGATTGCTTCCCGACGGACCAGCACTTTATGCAGAATCCAGACGAGCTGTTTACCAGGCCCAACGCCGAGCTGCAGGTGGACTTGGATAACATGATGGTTCGGGAAGGACATATCCAGTGTGCGGCTTATGAGATGCCGATACGACCGAAAGAAGACGCGAAATACTTCGGTGAGGATATTGAGAAACTCTGCCGAGAACGCCTCGTCAAGGACGATTCAGGCTTCTACCATTCGCATGAGCGGTTCCGGCCGCAGCCTTCGAAGTTTGTTTCCATCCGAGACACGGAGGAGGACCATTTCGCCATCATCGACATCACTCACGGACGGAATGTGGTTCTCGAAGAGCTCGAGGCATCCCGTGCAACCTTCACAGTCTACGATGGCGCCATCTTCCTACACCAGGGAGTCACGTACCTGGTCCGGGAGGTCAACCCGGAAAAGCAACTGGCCCGCGTCGAGAAGGTCAAGGTGGACTGGACCACGACGCAGCGCGACTACACCGACGTCGACCCGATCGAGACGGAGGCCATCCGCAGGATCAAGGGGTCGCAGTCGCGGGCCTTCTTCGGCACCATCAAGATCAAGCAGGTCGTCTTCGGCTACTTCAAGGTGGACCGGCAGAACCGCGTCCTGGACGCGGTGCACGTCGACAACCCGCCCGTGGTGCGCTTCAGCAAGGGCATGTGGATCGACCTGCCCCGGGGGGCGCTCGAGATCCTCGAGTCGCGGCGGCTGCACGTCGCGGGCGCCATCCACGCCGCCGAGCACGCCATGATGAGCCTCGTGCCCAACTTCGTCGTGAGCATGCCCGGGGACGTGAGGACCGAGTGCAAGAACAGCCTCAAGGAGTTTGCCGCGCAGAATTCCAGCCGCAAGAGGCCCGCGCGCCTGACATTCTACGATGCGAAGGGCGGAGCCGGCGGCAGCGGGATCAACACCAAGGCGTTCGAGTTCGTCGACGTGCTCCTGCGGCAGGCCCTCGACCGCGTCGAGGAGTGTCGCTGCTCGTCCGGCTGCCCTGAGTGCGTCGCCAGCGAGTTCTGCAAGCATGCCAACGAGGTCATGAGCAAGGCCGGCGCCGAGGTCGTGCTCCGCTGCCTGCTTGACCTCGAGATTGATATTGATGCGCTGCCTATGGGACCCGAGGAGGGGTGGAATGGCCCCGTCGAGCTGGTTGAGACGGTTGTACTTGCTACGCCGGTGCGTCCAAGGGATCGTGGGGCTTTGAGGCTTGTTGATGTTAAGGAGGAGGAGGTTGATGAGCCTGTTGTCTTGCCGGAGTGATCATCTTTCGCCCTGTGGCGGAACGTGTGTATGTCTGCTGTCCCACAGTTGCTGTGTGAGGGCAGTTTGAGCACAGTGAGCTCCTATAGCGCCCGAGGGTCCAGTGGGTACCTGATAGCAAACATAAAGACCAGACGAGACTTGCTTTTAGATATGAGAGAGGTTACACTTTCCAAAATACCAAGACTTTTCAAAAAGAATCATCCCGCCGTTGGTCTTCCTACTAGAATGCCAGACTAGTGATGTTCCATCCAGATCCTTTGGTTTCGGCGAGATCCAGAGGGCGAGTGGCAAGCCGCTCCCGGTGGTAATTATACATGAGGAGGTTTATCAAACTTCCAACAGATATTAAAATTTGACTTGCCAGACACGCAGGGCGTTTTGGGGAGGATGCTGCTTTTCACCGGAACAATGTGGCTCGAAATGGCACGTACACGCAGACACAAACAAGCTGTGAGGGGTTCATGTTGCTCCAAGAGGATTTCAATGCATCATCTCGATTGGATCTACATGCCTAGGTATCCAGCACCTCCCATGATTCTCGATACCATCCAGCCCAGAGGCCAGCTGCTAGGCACACATCAGGGAGGGGCCCCACTGCACAGATCTCAGTCATATTCGACCCACCACCACTTTGTAGCCTGGGTACCGCAGCAAATCATCTTGCCCTTGATGTCACAGAAATAATACTTGCCGCGGTTGTGGCATGGATCTCCCTGGCAGGTCGCTTGGTATGCCATTGATGTGGGTGGCTGAGAGGTGTGTGAAGATTGGTCGAGCTGCTGGTGTGTGAGTAGATCTTTCCAGAGGCGGATTCTTCAATTTAAGCTCACATTGAGTTAGTAAATTTCGACTTGGTGTTCTGAGCGTGGTTGAGTCAACCGTCTCAGCTGTGGGTGTGATTCGGATGTGATGGTTGACTGTAGAAAGGCCCGCGAGAATGGTCTTCTGCTTGGTTGTAGCTTTTGTGTTTTAAATGTTGAATCTGGTTGATTTGAAACTGTTGTTCTTGTGTTGATGGTTGCCATGAGAATGTCGAAGGAGAGAAAGAGGGCAGTTTAATAGGGTTCCTTTTATAGAACTATGGAATACCTCGTGATTCATTCATCTTGCGCAGTGGCATGTTCCGGTTGTGTAACACAATTACTGGAACTCTGATGTGACAAAATACGTCCAGCGGTTCACTCATGTTGGTCTGAGTCTGGGTGGGAGATATAGTCACAAATCAAGATGTTGTGAATCAAAGTCAAAGTCAGTGGTAATTGGGCAACTCCAGGCTCAATGCAGTGTGTCACTGTGTCCACAAAGTCATCGTTGAAAGCGCTGGTGGCCATGTCATTCAGAAGAAGCAAGATTCAAAAAGTTTAGCTGATTCATTCCTCACTGTAGAATCATCAGCTGAGGCTGCCTTGCGTGGCATGCTCGAGTCTGTGAGTCTCCAGCTCAAAACATTCATAAGCAGCAGAAGATGTTACGTGACTGAACAGTTCTGTCTGACCCAATACATACGAAAGTCACAGGACTCCGTGTCTCGCAACTTCTCGTGATAGGATTGGGGACAAGTTACGATTCTTTTGGCTCAGGGCTCCGTTCGATGTTCATTATCTGGCCAGTATGCTCGGCAGCTAATACTGTGCAGCCAAAGACAACAAACACGCACAGCCGATACGCTCTAAGCCCTTCGGTACACACGAGTTTGTGTTTATCCATGCATCAGTTCGAAAATGCCCTCAATCGTCGCTAAGATCGATAACTTGGCTCAAGCTGTGGCCGGCGCATGAAC
Source organism: Diaporthe citri (assembly GCF_014595645.1). Taxonomy (NCBI): domain Eukaryota; kingdom Fungi; phylum Ascomycota; class Sordariomycetes; order Diaporthales; family Diaporthaceae; genus Diaporthe; species Diaporthe citri. The sequence continues at coordinate 2,894,192 of NW_025064846.1, forward strand.
TTCGATTGGGATGTTGATCTGCAGATGCAGCCATGTTGGACGACAATGTCGGATTCTCCCAAAAGTGGTCGGCTTTCCTTACAGTATCATGCAGGCTTGCATGTCCAGCCGCAGTATTGGAGTCAAAAGCGCTATTCTGCGTGTGGTTGGTGTTCTGAAGTGCGATGTCGGCCAGATCATTGCTCGTTGCCTCGTGAGTGGTTGAGTCTTCTTGGCGCACTTCGTACGTCTCTGTTGACCGAGCTAAGAGATATCAGGAAACTCGTCATCTGCTAAGTTTCCAGACTGTTCTGTTTGTGGCGATAGCAGTGGAGCCTCGCTGCCTTGAAGGTATGGCGAGGTAGAGAAAGTTCTCTCAGATAGAGCTGTCTCCAAGTGACGCCCAATGCTTCTCTCCAAACCACCGGATTGTCGACCTGCCCGTTTCTCTTTCGAATTCCCATGATCAGGGTCTTTGAGTGGGGTCCTTGTGACGACAGTGTTGTTCGCATCTTTTCTGGGTCTACCACGCTTTCTCTTCCCGACTGCCGCTTGCTTATATCCTTGTCCTGTGGGCTGAGCAGGCACTTTCGCTGAAATTCTTGGTGTCGGACTCTTCTGAAGATCCCCAAAGCCAGGAAAATCCAGCCTTGTAATGCTGTCTGGGATATCGCATTCGATTCGATCCACGTGTTCGTACGATCTGATGCGGGAGGCTGCCTTTGTGATCTTCATGGGCCAGCTCTCCAGAAGATGTCTCGGCATGATGGCGGGAAGTAGGAACGAGACCTTTGACATTGGAATGTTTCCCGAGTCCTTGGATGAGACTTTCCTCACGAACTCCAGTGCCAGCTCGTCAAGTCTGTCGCGGAGGAGCAATCTCCTCGCGAGAAGCATGCAGACCACCCAGCTGATATTCTCTTGTACGCTGAAATTGTAGGGGGAAGTAATGACGTTCCGAATAGCCACGTTGTTCACTCGTGAGTTCCAAGACAGGCCAGATCGAAGCTCCTGCTCACTAGAGACCTTTGGTTTGATGTAGTTCCGAAGCAAATCCGTGCTGGGAAAACCAATAGGGGGAAGGACGTGGGTCCCTTGGTGCTCGAGGAATTGCTTGAACTTTTGCCGCCAGGCGGTCATATCTCCTTTTTCGAATGCTCTCGCTAGTTTCAAACCGTGAACCTGTCGGATTGCTTCCAGTGCAAGTTTCGGTCCACATTGCACAAGTCCTTTGGGGTCGTAGTCACCACCAACGATGATGGCATAGAGCACCAGGTTTCTCCAGTCCATACCCTTAGCCTTCTCGGCGATCTTGTCCATTTGGTGTAATCGGGCATGCGTGTTACTCTTTGAGCCATCCGCCTCGATGTGGAATCGGAGCATGGCGGTGCCTTTAAACAGGAACGTGTCGCTGTCCTCGGACCACACAGCGTCCACCAGCCCCAACCGCCGCATCTCGGCGCATTCGGCCTCGGCCTCCCCAGGGGCTTGCCACCAGGGAATTCCAAGTGCATCAGAAGTCTATTTCAAATGGTGCAGACTCTCTGTGATGAAGGAATACCCTTTGGTAGTGATCTTGTTCTTTTTCGGTGGTCTTCTTGGCCCATCAACGACGAGCACGACTTGAATGCCATGGATAGCGAGGCGCATCATTCGGTAAAGGACGGCTTTCTCGATTGGTTGGGAGGCTCTTTGGGATACCTGTCTGATTTTCTGTACTGAAATATCATCGAGATTGTGGAACATCCAGTATGGTAGGTCCACTGCGATTCAGTATGGTCTTCCGGTGTCTTGAATATGCTTTGACGCAAGGTCGAAGAGATTGACGACCTCTCCTCCACCAAACCTTGGCCAGAATCTGTATGACAGGGAGTTAGAAGCGCAACCCAGGAGATCGTTTGCGAAGAAATAGACTGACTCTTTGATTCCCATTTTGATGTAATGTCACTCGATGCTGGCTGGTGTATAAAGGAAGTAGGTACGAGGTAACTAAGCTGTTAAAAGGACTGACCCATTCTGTGTTTATAGTTAATATATGGTATAGCTATATGTTCATATCGCTGTATGTGCTCGTTGAATGAGAAGCAATGCCTCAATCGGCATACCTTTGAGGCAAATGATAGAGTTTCTTTTGACCAGGCTCATAAGATGGTTGATGGAATGCTAATATGCATGAATGTGGCACTGTTGTTGGCCAGCCCCAGTCTTATATTCGTTGTTCTCCAATGAGCCAAAACCAACAGGCCAAGGCTTTGCATGTCTGCGAAAATGTTGTTAGCCAAGGAAGCTCTTCCGCTACCATATTAGTTCTCTGAGATACCCCTCAATCATCATCTCCTGCTAGGAGGTCCACGGTGTACAAAACAAACTCCAGAAACGCTTGCATCAGTAATCAGCCACCATGTCTTCTGCTGCTATACAAGCTCGCGAGCTGCTAGAAAATGCCTTCCCCGGCCGTATCACAACTCCAGACTCGAAGAAGAGCTTCGAAACTGAGCGAGAGAGACCATGGTCAGTCTCAATCCCCAGACTCTCAGCCCAGCATCGTTTACCATGCTCTAACTCGCCCCAAGGTCCCAGTCCTGCTGGCTCCCAGCCGCCGCTTACGTCGTTCTGAGCACCACCCGGGAGGTCGTCTCGGCCCTTGCCGTCGTAAGGAAGACGGGATGCAAATTTGCCATCCGCACGAGCGGGCACAACCCCAACGTTGGTTTCAGCAGCGTTGACGGGAGCGGTGTCGTCCTCGACCTGCGGGGACTCAAGGGCAGGACCCTGGGCGATAACAACGTCCTGCACGCTGGGGGCGGGTGTGTCTGGGGTGATATTTACCCCTTCCTGGAAGAGCACGGGCGATCCCCCATCGGAGGTCGCGAAACACAAGTTGGCCTCGGAGGATTCCTGACCGGTGGTAAGCTCGTACCCTATCATCATTGACCACAGTGTGTAGCTATTTCAGCGACATGGCTAATCCTATCATCACAGGCGGCTATCCGGCTTTCTCCAGCTTTTATGGTATCGGCCCAGATAGTGTGAAGGGCTGCGAGGTAGTAAGTATCATCAAGACGAAAGTTCATTGTAACACGTCGGTTTTGCAGATCCCTTGCTGATAGCAATATAGGTTGTTCTGGCGGATGGGTCCATCTTCGAGGCCAACGCTCACAACCACGCGGAGCTCTGGCGTGCTCTCAAGGGCGGCACTTCGAACTTTGGTAGGTGGAAAGGAAGCTTTAATTCTAAACGTGAGTCTGGCTAAAACATTTCGCAGCAATCGTCACGCGCTTCGACATTGAAGTACACCCTCTGATCAAGGCCAAGTTCATAATCAAGCTCTATGATCCATCTGATTTTGCCAACATCAACGCAGCGACTATTTCCGTGCAGGAGGCCATTGAGAAAGACCCCAAGCTCAACCTGTTCACCAATTGCAACAAGCAATTCGTGGCGGTCATCATGATTTATGCGGACTCCCCTGCGGGCTTTCCGAAGGCTTTTCAGCCCTTCGACAAGCTGAGTAGCCACCTGAACACAGTGGTCCCGCCCACGGACGGGACAGTCTTCACGGTCGTCAAGACCTTGTCTACGATGGGCCACGTTGCCCAGTCGTTGAGGTGAGTCTCTTTGCATTCATTGATAAACCCGAGGACGAGTGCCGTTCGTTGACAGATATGTTCACAGCCGAAAAATCGGCTGTGTCACCACTAAGATCTCGGTGGACCTCTATGACGAGGTGAACAAGTGCTGGCAGGAGGCAATCAAGAAGGTTCCGGAAGGAGGGACACTTCATTATACTGTCCAGCCTGTGGCCACGGCCGCTGTCCAAGCCGGCAAGGACCGAGGTGGCAACTCGATGGGGCTTAAGAAGGTGCCTCAATGCTGTATGCTTCCCCATTCCTCCCCTCCTGGTGTCGAGCATCAAACTGATGGAAGTTTCAGGGTGGGTCTTCACCGCAGAGTGGCCCCAAGATCTCCCAGGCGGCTCGGCCATCGAGCAGGCGCACGAGGAGCTGGTGCAGGGGCGGAGAAGATAGCCAAAGACAAGGACTTGCACTTGGACTTCATCTGTCCGAGCTTCGCGGGTGCCAAGCAGAATGTCCTCCGCGGCTTCGGGCAGAAGAACCTCCAAGACCTGAAGGAGGTCGCTGCAAAGTACGATCCGGAGGGTGTTTTTCAAAAACAACAGAGTGGTGGCTTCCTGCTCCGTGATGCTTGAGCCAGGGAAGTACACGGGATATTGCGTTCGCCACGTCGGCGTCGGATGCGCAAGGCTGAGTCGACGGGCATCGGACACGACCATGTAGGCGCAAAGTGAAGCGAACACCTGAGAATATTATTCCGCGAACTGGAAGCACAGCAGGTGGCCGATGCCTGGGAACAAATGCAATGAGAAGTAACTGTCAGAGAAGTTGTCTCGTATTATGTAGAGCCCGGATGGCAAGCCACAAAACTTGACCAGACGCGCTCATACTTTTTTGTCGTCAACACCAGTAAGGGAAAACTATTTACAGTGAATGGGGAGATATTCAAGCGATCTCGTAAACCTCAAACCCAACCAAATCCGGCGCCCACGTTTGAGCAGTTCCAGACGCGGTGAATATCACCTGGTTCGAGCCGCCAGCCTGGAACCCGTCAACGTAGACATACAAGCGCCCGGAGTCGTACCAGTCACCACCCGAGAGGGGGAAGGCGAAGCGCGTGCCGCTCGTGGCGGCCTTGTTGACCGCAATCGTCATGTTGCGGGTGTTGTCCCCGAGCTCCCACGCCGACGCCAGGGCGGCGTCGTAGTTGATAAAATCCACGCCCAGCAGCTTCCTCCCGGCGGACTTGGCGCTGACGTTGGCGAAGGTCACGGCGGCTGCGGCTTGACCTTGGCCGATGTTGCCGACCTTGCTGCCCGCGGGGAGGCATTGTCCCGAGGGGCAGGCCACAACAGCAGCGGCACCAGAGCGCGTTGAGCCTGTTGCAGCTGTGTAGTAGCCAGATGAAGCCTGGATGCCGGAGGTGGCGTTGGCGATGTTGGAGAGGACGATAAGGCGGAGCTCGTGCCCAGCAAGCGTGGTCGTGTACGAGCCGCTGAGGGTTCCGAGGTCTTTGGCCGCCCAGACATCCCGCCCCGTCGCGGAGGCGATCCCCAGGTCGGCGGGCAGGCTGACGGTGACGCTCTGGCTGGCGTTGTTCCAGTTGGCAAGGCCCAACACCTTGCGCGACCCCGAGAGCTCGCCCGCCCAGACGTCGTACTGCTCGTTGGTGTACCGGCGGACGAGCTGGGCCTGCTTGCCGAGGGAGTCCTGGTTGATAGCCAGGACCTCTGCGTTCTTGAGCAGGTCCAACGATGCTGCGGGTGCCAATTTGGTATCCATGGGGGCTCCGACGACGAGGGGCGACTTGTTGATCGCCCACATGCCGAAGTGAAATTTCTCCTCCTGGAGTGAGAGAGCCTTCAGGCCAACGATGAGCATATCCATGTCCGCGTACTTTCCAACTCCTGTGTGCTTGTAGTATGGCACAACCTGGTTCGTGATACGCCAGACGCTTCGCCATGCGTTGTAGATGTCATTGCTGATTCTCCACGAGTTTCCAAGCTCAGAAGCCCTTTCAGATTCAATGTTAGCAACTCTGGTCTCTGGGCTGTCTCGACATGTGCCGGCGTCCTCACCAAGTTCCGATGTCAGTTCCCACGCCCCACTGGCAGATTTGGTACACCATGGCACGAGACGTGGCTTCAAGAGCATCCTTCATGACACGAAATTTCGTTGGACTCTGCGTGACAGGATTGTCATAGTCTGCTGCCTCTGTTGTCGAGTTGGCGAAGCAGTTGTCATACCTATTTTGGAATTAGTGCTACTTCCCAATTCTTTGAGATAGCCAAGGGACTCACTTGAGAGAATCCGCACCCCAAGCAGCGAAAGACTTGGCATCCGTCGTCTCGTGGCCTAAGATGAGAAACCGACAGGCGTTAGATCAGTGTCAAATAAGTCAATACCCAACAATAACACACATCATATTGCACTCACCCAAGGAAGCGGGCTGGTCGGTCGATCCGCATTGAAAGATACCGCCGCCGGAATACACGCCAAACTTCAGACCAAGGCCATGGATGTATTCACCCAGCGCCGGGCCGCCACCTGGGAACAGGGTCGGGTTCCACACCAACTGGCCCGAGGAGTCCCGGTAGTTGGCATTCCAACCGCAGTCTACCGTCACGTAATTGTAGCCTGCTTTGTCGAATCCCAGGTTGACCAGGCCTTGAGCGTTGGTCTTGATGATGGTCTCGTTCGGGTAGCAATTGTAGTAGTTATACGAATTCCATCCCAACACCGGCGTGGAAGTACGCACGGTCGTAGAGGAGACAAGGGTGCTTGTCAGGAACAAGCCCAGGAGGATAGTTGACGGCATATTGACAGTTCAGATCGACAACTGGCACTGGGATCCGGGCGGTTGAGGTCGGGCGGATGCTGTCGTTCATCCCATCGCGCACACGATCATATATATATATGTGCGTGTTCTTATTCTGCAGGAAGCCGAATTGACATCACACGGCCCCATGTTGCTAGGCATGGTGCCATAGGAGGCTGTTCGTGTAGACTATTCCCGTCCCACGTCGTATTCTGCAGGTCACTTCCCCACAAAAAGTGTCCCCGGATTCGGGAGAAAAGGCCTTGATCCCCGCATGTTAGTGCAGGGGCATAAGCGCACCGATCACAGTCAATTGCGACGGCGAGTCGACAACCGCTAATAGTAACACCAGGGGCGGGCTGCCAGGACGCGTGCTTTGGGACAATTTGCCCGTCGTGACTCGTACATTGTTGCGACATCGTTGTGAACGTTCGTGTGGCCCACAACCACCCCCTCCCCCCTCCCCCAAATCGCCTAGGCTAAAGACACGAGGTTGTCGCTCCATCAGACAGCGAACTTCTGTGACGAGACTAGGCCGCAAGATCGCTTGGGAAACTCCAGCAAGCGCTCCAAATACGGGGTGTCGTGGTGATGGCGCTGGAGGAAGATGCAGATGGCCTGGCACTCGAGAACGGCCCTCTTGCAGGTCCACCATTGCTGATATGGGATCGTCTTGGCATACCAGTAGGAAATCAAAAGCAGTGCGCCAGGGTCCTTTTTGACCCATAGCTCCCTGAACTCCGGTGCCATCAGGTAGAGGAAGGTTGTGAACTTCAAGAGGTTGCTCTGGTTGTACTGGATGGGTATGAGCTGCGAGATGATATTCGCGGCGCGATAATAGGGGCTCGATTGCCAGACCAGCGGGTCTGTAAGCTCGAGAAAGTCCAGCAGCGGGCCTGGGAGGTTGTGGAAGCCCCCGTCCTTGAGCTGGTAGGGCGTGAAATTCGCATCTCCGCCCTCGATGTTGCACTTGACGAGCAGATTTCTGAAGCAACTCTCTGGCCTGGACGGGTCGCAAAAGTCCCATATATCATTCTTGCCCTGGCTGAGAGTCAACCAGTCCGGCTCTCCGGGGTCCAGGTCTTTCAATGGCCAGGCCGCTTCGGGTGACTTGGCTTCGATCTTACTCCATTCTATCGCCCCGATCAATGTTGATGTTATCCACTGAGGAGATGCAAGTCAGTACTTTCCAAGACTCAAAGTCTTAGCAGCAAATTGAGCACCTTCATGCCCGACCTATAACCAAATTGAACAAGTACAGACTATGGGACGACTTATGACTTACTATGGCGTCGCGCTCTGACGGGGTGACATCTCCGTTTAGCCTGTAATTGAAGAGAGCAGCTCCTTTGTAGTTGTGAAATAGCTCAGCCGCACCAGCCTTTTCTGGTACTGGCTTGAGGAGACGATCGTGAGAATATGTGAAGGCCAGCACGGCATGCATGAGAAACGGGTGCTGACTTTTGTCAGCTTCCGGAACAGGTAAGGAAAGGTTGAGGTTGGGATAGAGAATGAGAGACTGTGATGACAGAAGTCGGGACCGAACTTCAGAACATCATGTATATCCCAGATTCGTGGCTGGGGAAGGAAACGGTGTATAGAGATGGCCCCGAATTCTCAAGAAATCAGTATTCCGGCCCGTACTGGCCAGGTACACGATGAGGACGAAGCGAAACATGTGGCCATCATTTGACTTACAAGACAGGCAAGCCTTGGAGTCTCAGCTTGAAGGATCCATTTGGTAACATCCGTCCCAAGTGTCAGGATAGTCCTCTTGCTGAATCTATCGAGAACCTCTAGGTCCTGGGCATTGAGTTTATATGTTTGGTCACCTAGTAGTTTGCCAGTCGGAGAGTGGCGCAAATTGTGATTGATCAAGTCAAGCATAGTCTGGTTCATCGAGATGGGGGCCTTTGACGGTGCCTCGATGCAAGAGGTGCCCTCAAAGGAGAGAACCAGCTCTCCCACGCCTGTGCTTCCCGTGGCACCGTAGTTGCAGGAGACTCCGAAAGCCACGCATTTCTTGCACTTTGGTTTGGACTCGTCACACTGTAAACGAGCCGAGGTTAGCGCGATAGTGGTCCAGGAAGACCGATGGAAACCTGCCCTGCAATCCACACGCACCTTGACGCGCCTAATCTTGCAATTGCCGCATCCTGCTCTAGACTTGGTGTGGGCCTTGCGTTTCCGCTGATTCGTCTTAGACAAGTCTGGCGTTGCCAAAGTCGCTGCAGCAACCATGTTGGTGCGGGAATATGTGATGGAGCACACGGGTCGATATGCAATCGCCTGTCTACAGAGTGCAGGAGGTGGGTCGCCCAGATCTTGGGAGCCCAGACTTGTTCTTCTCCTGCTAGTAGCAGACACTCAGATCGAATGGACTCAGGAGTGGCGCCGCGGTCGCAGAGTATATGATGACCATCTGATGCTCAAAGGATAAATTTGATGAGATGTGAGGTCAAGTTCAGCACGCTCGTCATGAATACCATCGAAGGAGCTGAACTTAGGCCCAGCCCTTGAGCTCCGATTGGTCCATACAGCCCGTCTTACTCTTTGGGTACATTGTGCTAACCTCGTTTCGTATTCACCATCGCTCCTTCCTCACACGGGGATTCTGAGACCCATCAGCCCATTCCCAATTCAGTTGTTGTCTTGTTGATAGGGGAATTGCATTCTTTTCAACCGTAATCAGCCGTCATCTCCTACCTATAATACACGGTAACATATGGAAAGACCCCTGCATGTTCATCGCCATGATTATTGACTTGGCGGTAAAACAGCCAAAAGTCCTCAATACCATGTAGAAAGCCCCCATCTGCTGCAGCGGGCCTGAAATCACCAACAAGAAACCCGAACATGCGGCTCGCAGCTAAGTTATCTCGAACAAATCACCGCGCAAAAAGAACTATGCACTTATGCTTTGTAATGAAGCAATTAAGCAAATGATAGTTGATTGTTGGGTGTTGAGGAGAGAAATCTCCTCGTTATTAAATGCTTAGAAGGAGCCTATTTATAGGCTAGCGCTAGCATATGGGTATATAACCCTTATACCTTTTAATACACCCCTTATCATAAATATTATCATCCTAATGATAATAAGAAATGTTTTATTTTAATAGCTAAAAATATAGTTTAAATATTTCATTATAATTTATATTAAAACTATTATATAAATATTATTTAATGTTTATATATTCCGCTTACATTATTTTTAATTAATTATTTAAACGCCCTTCTTAATAGTATAAACTTTATACTTATTTTAATTTTAATTTCCTATAAGCCTTTTTAAGAATAAAGCAAGATAATGTTTTTATATAAATATTAATAAAATTGTTTTTAAATATAATGTAATAAACATTATATGTTTTTTTAATTTCTTTATGAATAAAGTGATAGTAAATAGTAATATGTTTTAATTAGGCGTTGATTTTATGATTTTAAATAAGGTTTAATGCTAGTTAATTATTAATATATAAAATAAGTAAATATTTAATATGCTTAATGCTTAAATTTTTTAGTGCTTAAATTGTTTAATAAAGATGTAATAATGTTAATAAATATGCTATATATTTTGCCTTATAAGTAAATTTTATAATAATAGATTGGCGTTTTAATGATTAAGCAATTAAGCTGTTATTAAGGAGTTATATATATTTGCTAAATGCTTTTAAATTGTTTGGATTGGTATTATAGAAAGTATTAATATATATATTAAGTATGGTGAATTGAAATAATAATGTTTGTTTTGAAAATTGCAAGGTATAATTTAATATATATTAAATGTATTAAAGCACTCCCTTTGTAATGTTTAAATGATGGATTGTGAGTTTTGTATTAAATGTTAAGAGCATTGCATATAAAAATATGAGATTAAGTTTTGTTTTAGTAATGAGAAAATTAATGGATTTAATAAGTAATTAATATATTATTGCATTTATTATAATGTTATTAGGTTTTTCTTATTATGGAAATAAATTTAAATTTATAAGAGTTTATCTTTAATTATAATTAAATATATTAAAGCGTTTTAAAATCTATTAAGCATATCCCTTTTAAGAGATATGAATTTTATTATTGATTTATATGATTTTTAATTTAAGTAAGTATTTATAAAGATTAAGATCCTTATATTTAAAATATTATATAAGCTTAATATAAAATTTGTTAACTTAAGAAGGACTTTTAATAATAAGAATATTGTTAATATAAATAATGATAATGATTTAGTTTTTAATGAAAACGTAAGGGTTAAATATTATTTTTATTAAATATTTAATTAATTTCTTTTTAAAAGTATTGAATTATTTATAGCTGGATTATTTAAGTTTATATAAGGCATTAAGAAGTTTTAAAATAACTTATTAATTATTAAATAATATTTAATATTTTTATAATAATTATATATAAATATTGTATTTTAAATAGCTATATAAGTATATTATTTTAATGTTAAATTACTAAAGTTATTAGCTTATTATAGCGGTAATAATAATGATTAGTTTTAAATTATTATAGCGCGCTATAGGGTTATAAGTATTATTATAATTTATATTGTGGATTTATATATATTTATAAGCAATAAGTTGAGCCTTATAGTGGATAAGCTTATTAAAAGCATTAAATTTCTTTGTATATACTTAGTAAGGATTAATAATATATTAGTTTATAGTAATAAGTACTTTAATTTATATACTTATATTTAAGAGTAATTTAAATTTTCTTTTAATAGCTTGTTATTAGGTATTTCTTTTATTACTTTTTATAACTTATATATATATATTAAGGATATTATTAATATTTGCTATATTAATAAGCAATACTTAAGTAAAGATTTAATTAAGGTAATTGGCATTAATTAATGCTAATTAAGCAAGATTTGGTATAAAGTTTATATTAATTAATATTAAGTTATTAAAATTTTTAAAATATTTTGTAATAATATTTATATTTTCTTTTGCTTTTTGCAAAGGCTAAATCCATTATTCTTAAAAATTATATAATTATATAGATTTTATAAGTTTAAGTAGTTTATTAATAGGTTTTATAAGTTTAAGCGGTTTATTTATAGGTTTATTTATAAGTTTTGCATTATTAATAGGTTTTATTAGCTAAAATATTAATAATACCTTTATCTTAAGTAATATGTTTTTATTTAGCTAGCTAATTATTTATATAATCTTTATTATTAAATTAAATTAAGTAATATAGCTTAATATTGCAATTATAATAACTTTTTAAAGTAATATAAATAAATAAAAGATGGTTTTACCTTTAACCTTAAATCTTATAAAGTATATCTTTTTAGCTTTATTTAATAATTTTATTCTTAGCTTGCAAGCCTTAATAAGGATATAAAGATATATAAGGCGAAAGTATAATTGAAAATATTTAATATTAAGCTTTTATTTATAAAGCGTTTTAAATAGCGTTATTTAGTATAATAAGGCTAAGTATGGTTTTTAATTCTATAAGTATGCTATATAGGAAATTGCTTTAAGCTATAAGAATAAGTAGTTTTTATTATGAATTATTATATAAGCGTTGATAATAATGGTATATATAAATTTTTTAGGTATGCTGTTTAATTTATAGTAATAAGGGGGTGATTTTTTATAAATGATTTCGTATTTTTAAAATATTGCAATAATTATTTTATTTATATATTTATCCTTATTATTTAAATTAAATGTTTTAACTTTTGCATTAAATTAAGTTTTAATTATATTTAAGAATCCTTTAATAATATTTAAGATGTTATTTTTTTAAGTAATAAAGTAAATTTAATAAAATTAAATATAGTTATTAATAAATAAAATGAAGTATTAAAAACCTTTTAATGATTTTATTAAGAATTTGCTTAATAAATTAAATTAAATATACTTAAATGGCTGCATAAATTATTGTTTTAGCAATAAATATAAGCGTTTCTTAATAAACTTTATAAGTTAATATAGTTTATAGTGAAAATCCGTTAGTTTATTTAACATAATGTTTTTATCTTTATATAAGCATTAAGTAATTAGTTTTAATAAATTGCTATAGCTAAAAGTTTTATGGAATTCGCTATATATTATAAATATTATAAAGTTGTTTTTTGCTGTTTGGATTTTAAAATTTCTATATTAAAACTTTGCTTATAATATCTTATAAGATTTATTGTTTTTTAGTAATAAAAAGATGTTATTTCTTTATATATTTAATTAAAACCTTTTTTAAATTATGGTTTAGCTAAATAAATAAGTATTCCTTAATATATAATTATATAAAATATTAATAAAGATGCTCTTAATAATTAATTCATTTAATAATTATAGGAAGATTTCCATAAAGCCAATGCCTTTTATAATAAGTTAATTATTACTTACAATAATAATTATATCTAAATATAATTATAAGGAGCTAAAGTCTTTTATACATTTTATTATATGCTTTAAAATATTAAAATTAAAAATCTATAATATTAAAGTACTTATAATTATTGGCAGCTTTGCCGTATATATTAAAATATTAATATATAGTATTATTATGTCTTCCTTATTATTATTAGAAATTTTAATAACTTTTTTATTTATAACTTAATTTATAGCAGCTTATTTTTTGCTTTTTTTCTATTCTTAATTAGTTTTATATTTAGTAAGCTTTGCATAATTAATATATAAATAGCTAATAAATGTAAAGTTTTATGCATGGCATTAAATGCATTCTTTATTACTTAATATAAAGTTAATATTTATTAATATAAACTTTATAGCCTTTTTTATACCTTTTAATATTAACCTTTTTTAAGTAAAGATAAAATAAACTTTAAATTATTTAACCTTTGTATAAAAAATAATGTTTATTATCTTAGGTTTAATTTTAAAAAATATTATAAGGTTTTAGCTACTTAAGTTATTAATAATATTATTTATAATATTTAATAGCGTTATTAAGAAGAAAGAGCCTTTAATTTTATTACTTTTAAAAAGTAACTTTATTAACCTTTTAATTAATTATTTTAATATTAAAGTTTTAATATAAAGTTTTATTTAAAGGTTTTAAAAAATATTTAAATGGCTTTATAAGTTAAAGCTATGTTTATATTATAAGTTTATTAATTAATAAAAGAGGTAAATAATTAAGTTATTAATATTATAATTAAATTAATTAATTAATGTTTTTTAAGCGTTAAAAGATTTTCTATATAATATAATAAATATTATAAGGCTTAAATATATTAAGCTTAAGAGCATAATAAAGGCTTAATTATTAAGCTTTTCTTATTTTATAAGGGCTGCACTTTTATTTAGTTATTCCTTAATACTTATAATATATTTATTAAGGCTGGTAAATTAAAAGCCGTGACTTTATGCTATTCTTTAATTTAGAAAGTTCTTTCCTTTTAAGTTTAACTTTAGGAGAAATAATAAGTTAAGCTTAAAGTTAAGTATATTTAATATTTTTTAAATAATATTTATATGTTTTTAGGCGTATTTTAAATAATATTTATATGTTTTTATTTATTTATAGTAATTAGCATTAATTAATATAGGTAAATAAATAAAAAGGAATAAATAGTTAAAATATTAAATAGGGTAAAAGTATTAAATTATTGTAAGTTATTATTGGCCGTAGTAATTATTATAGGATATAATAATAGTATATAGGTAAAGGCTAGCAATATTAAAATTTTAATAATTTAAGTATAAAAATAATTATAAAAATAAGGGTATTAATATTTCTTAACGTTTTAAGATATCTTAAGCAATGCTAGGCTTATAACTTAATAAAGCAATTAAGCAAATAATAGTTAATTATTAGGTATTAAGGAGAGAAATCTCCTCGTTATTAAACGCTTAAAAGGAGCCTATTTATAGGCTAGCGCTAGCGTATGGGCATACGACCCTCGCACCTTCCAACACTTTGAACATCTGCGTAGCCATATTTTTAATTATTCGCCAGGCACCATGATGAGCCCCCTTCACCACAGGCAACGCACTAGACTCCCCCTCTTTGCCGTCCAGGCTGTCCCTGGAACAGCAATTTGGTCGCCATCCCCGACCATCGTGGGGTTCCGTGAGCCATGTTCCATTTTCAATCAGTAATTTGCTGCCGATATAGGCGTGAGCATGAATTCCACGTGGAGCAGGCCAGCTCATCATAATTGCGTTCATCGCTGGGCTGTCCCCGTCAACCCAGAGGCCTATCCCTGTCCCTGTAATGGTCCTTCGTCATCGTCTCGAGGTCGAAGAGAGTGGAAGCATCCGTGGCAGGAACTGTTGAGTACTTCAGCGGCCAGGGTCACGGTATTTCACATCTAAATCCAAGCTCTCTGTTCGAGGGGACCGAAAGCCAAAGTTGTCTTGCATGACCATCGTGCGATAAATGGGCGACCACGATAGCTATGAGACAGCGGGGTTGTCTTGACTCGTCACCTTCCGAGCATGGCCTTCCATGACGATGGGAATCAGCGAGTGCGTTTGCGATGTGGGCTACAGTCCGACTGAATAACGAATCTTCTAGCACAGTGACTGGCCGAAACAGTCGAAGTGCGTGTATTAGACAACGCACCTATCAAATACCGCCGGCCTTGATCGTTGGGCTTGATGAGCCAAGATCGTCACAACTGGATGACGTGAACAATGTGGTCATGATGATCTAAATGGAAACTGTTGATTCGGAGCCTGTGCGTTCTAGGACATGACGTGATTAGTGGTGTCTTTTATTTACATCCGCCCTCTCGAGGATGTAGACACAAGCGCTTCCGGCGCTGAGTCGTGTGAGCATTTTCGCACATCAGCCGCAGGTTGGAACCAGCCAAAGGTCATGGTTGAGATTGGTAGAAAGCATTCGTTGTAAATATCTACATGTTTGTGCTATATCTTGATGCATATCTTATTGCGCCTCTTCAACGTGGGTATAACCAATCCCGTCTTCCTGAGGCCAACTTGTCCATGTAGTCCCTGCCCACTCCGCTGTAGCCAAATTGAGAACCGTAAAAGCCATGCAAGCGTAACCCAGAACTCCGAGAAGCCAATGCAAATTTGTGCGACTCAAGAAAATTCCGGCGACAACCACAATCTACCACCCGTGATGTCCGTGGTGGTGACCATGGTGTCCGGAGTGGTGTGACGGTGGCCCATGGTGCTGCTTTCCTCCAAGCAGCCCACCAAGGCCACCCATGGAGCCACCGTGGTTCGAGCTAGCAGGCAGAAGCCCCGCGAAAGAGCCGCCGTGTCCATGATGTCCGTGGTGTTGGGGAGGCGGCGCATGGTGATGCCCGTGACCGTGGTGGTGGCCGTGGCTGGGCTGTTTCTTGCCCTTGATCTTGTGCTCAATCGCATTGGCCACCGCGGCACCCGCGGCGCCTCCCAGGAGCGTCTTCAGCTTGCTCCCGTGGCTCATTTTGTGCCCGATGGCGCCACCAGCACCACCGCCGATTACCGTGGCCATCAGGCCCTTCTCGCCGTCCTGCGCTTGCCCTGGCTGGCGGTCATCGTATGATTGTGAAGGCCCCGATGCGTAGTGCTGCTGGGTGGGAGCAGCATAGCCCGAGTAGGGTGTGCCGTGAGATGATGCGTATTGCTGCTGTTGAGGTGCGGCGTAGTGGGAGTGTTGGTGTTGGTTGGAGTGACCACCGTAATATTCTGCTGCAGACATGGCGATATGTGATTGGATGTATGTAGTTTGATGATGTGTTTCGCTTGGTAGTGAAAATGCTTGGTCTGATGCAGTTCGAGTATGGGGACTGAGAATTAACCTACGTCTCACCTGGGGAAGGCCGTGTCTTTTTGTAGTTCTTGAAAATGTTCGTTCGCCTTCTAGGTTGGCTCCGAAACGGAGCTTCAGCTGCAGTGACCGAGGCTTATGGAGGCGAAGTACAAGGAGGCTCGTTGCTGCGCATTACGAATCAACGCGGCTTGTTGTGGTTCCTGGGCGTCGAGCCAGCTGGTCGCCCTTCGCTGCCCAAGGGTGGCTGTGGCCAAAAAGGTTATCTCGCTCGCACGCTCCCGGAGGATTGGGTCAGGCAACGTCACTACTGCGCCCCCTGCACGTGGGGTCTCCGCATGATGGTCTATCCCTGTTCCCACTCTCAGACCCATTCGGACGGTCCGAGCTTGTGTCTCCCAGCTGTCGCCAGCTGGCGGTAACGTTCGAGATGTGGCAATCTCAACAGCTCCCGACATTGTGACTGAACAAATGATGTGCAAGAAACATGATTGCTATCTTGTTTCATTCTAGCCATACTACTTTCCTGTCTCACTTCTCATGCCTTCCCGTTGCGACAGATTCTTCTCAACTGTGACACCAAGCATTTATGCAGCTGTCAGCAAATAAGTAATTGATTTGTGTAACAGTGAACATTTGACATGCCACTGCAGGAGCTTCAATGAATTTGACTCGCTTACAAGCCTCAATGTAAGTAGCAGACATCTGCGCATGCTCGAGAGAGCCGTTTTCACCAAATGTGAGTAAAGCACTGAGCAAAAGTTGCATACAAGGAGTTTCGGTCGTTGTTTTGATTCATGAGAATGTATAGATCGACCTATATGAATAAAGTCTATGGTTCTAAGGTCACATTATTTCCCACCGATACCCTCTATATTAGACGCCCCAATCCCGACCTGAGACGATAGTCCTTTTCCCCACCAAAACCCACACAAGCAACAGACATGTTAAGGAAATTAAGTTTAGTCCAGAGTAAGATACTCTTAAGCGAAGAAGCCGGCGTCGAATCCAGCCTCGATGTTCTCCTCGAAGTGGGCATCGATGAAAGGAACGGTGACACCCTCGCCAAAGTCGGCGGTGGAGATGGCGCGCTGGGCAGCGTCGGTGAAGGCGTTCCACTGGACGATGGGCTGCTGGCCGCCGGCCTTATCGGTGGAGGAGACGACGTGGAGCTTGGGGTCCTCGCTGAGGCGGTCGTACTGGACGTACAGGTGGGTGTTGTCCTGGAAGACGGGGGCGTCATCGCTGCCGGGCTTGAGCTTGGTGTAGGTGCCGTTGGCGGCGGCGCTGTAAGCGACGCCGACCGGGGGGTTGTGGGCGAAGTCATCGTCGTCGTTGTTGAAGTAGATGATGACGTTCTGGAAGTCGTGGCGGTGGCCCTCTGAGGGGAGCAGGTCCTTGTTCTGGTTCTTGGGGAAGTACCAGGAGTACATGATGCTCCAGTGGCCGTTCTTCAACCAGCCGGAGCGGGCGTAGACCTGGCCGGTGCCGTAGTCGCAGTCGCCCTCCTTGGATCCGGTGGGCTTGAGGCCGGAGCTGGATTTTTAGTAGTTAGCAATGCTGTTGCTTCCTGGGTTGAGTTCCGGAGGAGCTACTTACCCAAGCTTGCCGTCCTCAGTGACGACGGGGAAAGGGACACAGCCGGAGGCGACCTTGAGGTAAGGCTGGTAGTCGACGACTACCTGGCCAGCCCAGCCGTCGGCCAGGGTGGTGTTCCAGGAGGCGACCTCGGAAGCATCGACCCAGGCGATATCGCGGCCCTGGAGAGGAGCAGCGGTGACAGCGCCAGCAATGGCGAGCATGGACATGAGAGTGGACTGCATTTTGAATGAGTGTGGTTGATGATTAATATATCAAGAATGAGTGTTGTAGTTTTGAAAACGAGAGAAACCGTTAAGGAAAGACTGAAGGATGCAAAGGAGAGCGAGTTGTTGAGTGATGGTGGTGATGAGATGGAAGTTCAAATCCAGATGGGAGGGAAACATGATGGTTATTTATGTTGAATTCGAAGTCTTCGCGTTCACGTATCTTGGTGGTTCAGAGTCTACATCACCAGCCTTACTCGTTGTTTTCCCCTGCCAGTGCTTCTGACCACATCCTCGCCATGCATATCCACAGAGTCGAAAATAGCAGTGCAATCTCATCGACCGTGGACACCGTTTGATGTCGAAGAGGCTCAAAAACTTAAGGAGTTCTTGGTGAACTGTCCAGATGCGGACTGTTCGTCCCAACTGTCACCGTTTTCCAGGATCCACACCGACAAGATCGATCACCGATCATCCCTGTGCTGCTGAGTGTTTTCTCGAAATCCTCTCCTTCCCCCTCAGAGCTACCGATTCTATTTCGAAAAATTGTGTGGGGGTCTCTCCGTCTGTGATCCTCAATAGTGAAAGGGGCATCCACAGGGCTGACGTGCTCAGGTGCTGCGCTCGGAGCCGACTCCTTCTACCATCGACTCAGCAGGCGTCGATGGCAATTTCGCTTCAGAGTCTTAAAGTAAAGAATAGGGTCCGGCGATGCGGCTTCCCCAGAAAAAACTTCCCCAGAAAAACTCAACTCGAAGGCTCGCTTCCGTGGATCAATGGAGCTCTTCCGTGCCGCTTATGCGAGTCAGCGAGCCCTATGAGGTCGTCCCAAAATATCTTCAAACTTGCACTGCCAAGCCCCAGCACCCCAGGGGTCCGGTGCCGAGATTTGCCGCCCAATCCCGACAGCTATCTGTCGAGAAATCATAAGAACTTTGGGGGCCATTGTTGCTTGTATGGACATTCGAGATCAAGGAATACGGTATGCCTTGCCCAAGTGACCCAGTGTGCCTTGGGCATCCACTGCTGGTAGACAAGTGCACATATAACTTGCGCGGAGCAATCCTTTGTACGGTAATGATTTTCTACGGAGAATTATTCACACCTGATTCCCTTGACTCAATTTGCGCAGTCCTCGTCAGCAACAGTGAAGACACATTCTCCCTTGGCATTCTGTGGTCGCATAGTGGATGCCATGATTCGCCGGAACGTGGGTCTTGCGAAGAGTCAGACAGAACATGAGAGTTCTGCCAAAATAACTAGTGTGTTGTCAATGATGGTAGACAGACTAGGTAGGTGATGTGTTCGGATGTGTCCGGATGATCCTCCCGCTCCCGATGGTGGGTAAGGACTCTTCCGCGAGGAAGATCATTTCCTATGCTCATGCCTTGCCAACTGGGAACGGTAAGTGGCGGTGCACCCGGTCGGTGATTTGGAGCAGGTCAGGCTCGTTCTGCTCATCCACAATGCCGTGCCGGACGAGGAAGCCCAGCCATACAATCGCTGCATCGTCCGCCATTTCTCCGGCCATGACCGCATCCTTCATCTCATGCGCGTCCATTCGGAGAAACTCGCTGACCTCTCCGTCATGCGGTCTAGGCAGAATGTCATGTGGCAGCTCCAGCTCAAAAGTGTACAGGACTCGCGGCCTCATGTGATCTCCCTCGGCTGCGGAACAGTGGTTGAAATAACTCAGGGTGTCCGTTGCCACGATGTTCTCAGACACAAATGCCCGGCTCAGAGCTGCCTCCTCCTCAGCCTCAGCCAGTATGGTCTGCAGTGGAGTGTCTCCGTTGGCTATGCCACCAGCAACAGTATTGTCGAGCTTTCCAGCATCATATTTCTTGTTGAATGCTCGGCGTGGGACCCAGAGCTTCATCTGGCGGCCCTTCTCAGATGTCTCCCATGTATGGCATGTCATGTGGGCCCCCCTAGTCAGAAGCCCAAAGAGCTGGGCGGCGTTGCGGTCGATCTCGATTCGAGTATGCGGGCCTGGGATCTGGCAGAAGTCGCCTTTGTGGTGCAACTGGCGGAATCCCGGGACATCTCCGTCGTCAAGCAGCTCCATGATCAAAGCGTGTAGGGACTTGCTTCCATCAGAGTCAGCACCTTGGGGCTGAGCCGTGCCGTGCTTGGCGTCAAGAAAGATGGATTGGCTTCCCCGGTGGATAGTGAACCGGGGATGACGGTTCCAGTGGATCATTTGAACCAGCCAATCTGCAATGTAGCCCACAGGGATCTGCGAGTCCTCAGTGCCCTCTTGTATGGAAAAGGTCCAGTAAGAACTGAAGAATTCAGTGACCGTTTCCAGGTTTTCTTGGTTGGCGTGCGGGACATTGTCGAGTTTGTTGACAATGTTAAGCCAGGATGACTGACTTCCAACAGGCTTGTTCAAAGCCATTGCAGTGTTGGTAGAAGTTGAGGTTGGCTCTAGGTCTGTAGTTGATGGTGTGCTTGAGGAATGCTAGCGAAGCAGCAAAAGCTGTTAGCACTGGGCATCGATTTCCATAAACGGCTTGAGGAAGGAGGGATATGGCTGACCTCATTTGAGAGTCAAGAATCTCGTGATGCTGTTTTGACGTTGTGTCTCAACAACGCCGTTGACCTCAGAATTGTGGTCAGGACCAACAAGTTCTAGGTTAGAGGTGGTAAGTATCTTCTACATTTCTCAGCTTTGAACAGAAGTTTGAAGTTTCGAACAAGTTATTCACTCTAGGATACTGCTATGAATTCATGCTCCTGAACGCTAAACCGTTTCAGTGACGCTGGTCTGACAATTCCGTTCGATTCCTATATCTTGTGGTGCGAGTGTCTGGATTACAGTGAATGAGAATGATTCATCAAGGCCATTATGCAGTCAGTGAGTAATAAACCATCTATGGACTGTATTTTGCATCTGTAAGTGAAATCTGATAGAGCACAGGAAGTTGCATGTCTATGTCATTACCAAAAACATATCATCTCCCGGGAACCTTGCTTGTTAAGCTGGCTCAACACTATATTGCAACTCATCCTTTCAACCCAATCATGCAAGGCATCTGGTATGGGCACAGAGCTTTATGCCAATACACATAATCAGCAAATATTCCTGGAGAATTCTGTCACCAGGGATTGGAACCAATACCATACATCTAATGCCTGTCAACTTCACCCTAGTGACAATTTTGACGGGTTGAAAGTGACAAAGACATGATAGCACTGTGGGAATGATCCCCCAAATCTCAATGTGTTCAGTCTGTGCTCATAGTGCAGAAGACAAGCTTTACAACGTCATATCTAGAGCCCACGGATACGCAATTATGCCGTGTTCTCCTTCGCAAAAGAAATCAGTCTCGTTCCCACAGCCGCATACTCTGGCTCATCCAGACCCAGCCCAAAGGTGTACGAGACATGGTTATGGCCCTTGAGCACCTCAAGAACAGGCAACTTGGAGAACCTCTTCCTGTAGTCACTCAGGAACTCGAATGTGCCGTCGAGGATCTCATCCGCCTCAGCCTCGCCGACCATCATCAGCAGCTCACAGGGGAGCTTCTTCCGTGGCGGGGTCGTGCCCGTGCCGAAGAACTCCTGGCGGAAGATGGCAGCCGGCGCCCAGCGATGGTTGACCTCGAACAGGTCATCGGTCTGGAACCATTCCTTCAGCAGGTTCGCCCTGCTGGGGTCGATGGTGCTGCACGTGAAGGGGGCAGAGAGGAGGACGGCGCCGCGAAGCAGAGGCTTGGGGTTGGGATCAAGCTTGCCGAGGAAGAGTGCCGTAGCAAGGTGCAGGCCGCCGGCGCTCTGGCCGAGAGCGACGACCTTGTCCGGGTCTCCGCCGTGCTGGGAGATGTTTGCCTGGATCCATTGGAGGGCAGCGGTGACGTCCTCGGCTCCGTGGGGATGGTGCCCGCCCTGCAAGGCTAGGCGATATGTGACGAGACATGTGATAAAGCCGTTGCTAGTAAAGTAGTTGCCTGAAAACAAGTCAAATTTGGACGAGCGGGAGTGATTGTGGGATGAGATAACCACGCACCAATGTTGGCATACATATTGTTGTCCCCAGCCACAAGACCACCTCCGTGGATGAAGACGATGACAGGCCTGCCGGAACCTCCGGACTTGTCTGCCTCTACTGGGGTATAGACATCGAGACGATTCCTTGCATCCGGCCCATATTTGATGGCGGTCTCGGCCTTGATCTGGCCCTCATACTTGCTCTGGAACTTGGCCTGAATTGGTCCATAGAGCTTTGCCAGCGCAGGAGGCACTTCGTTGTTCCAGGTGTTGCCGTACTTGGCCAGGGCTTCTCTTATGGGCTCCATTTTGATGGTTGACTGAGGAAAATCCGAGCACACAATGAGGGGTTGAAGTTACAGTGAATACAAAGGGTCCTGGAAGATTGTTAGACTACATGTGCATATAGGGTATAAGCACTGGTCAATGTAACCAGCCCGTCATAAAAGCCCGGCGGCCGAATATATAAAACTCTGCCTGGCTGGTCCGGAATTTCCGGTACTAATAAGTGCTTGTGTCCCAGGAGAGATGGATGATCCGGTCATACTTGACGTGAAGAAAGCTTGAACCTAGCCACTCCAACTTCTTTATGATTTTGAAGCCCTCTACTTTTGAGGGTTTGAGGTTCTTCTCCTAGAAGATGCCCAGGTCACAGCCAGAGACCCTCTGGGTGAGGAGAAAGGGATGCACGAGCATCGCCACCGGGCGGGAAAGCTAGTTAGGCTTTTGGGTGTGCATCTGCCCAGACAAGCCAATGCTGTCCGAAGCTGCACCAATTGAAGAACCACATCCAGTCACACCTCCTCGTCTTGGACCAAGGTCACAAGTGCCTGGTGCAGTCGACCAGGCTTGGTGTGGACTCCATCGTCAATGTGGACTACCGGACTGCCGGACTGCGATGCCCAGTTTCTCGAGAGGAATCCCGAGGTGCTCCGATGGCCCGTCACGCTAAGCCTTGAGGGGATACTCGGCTAGCTCGCTAGCGCCGAACGGCCAGATGGGCTCCACATCAGCAAGACCGACCGGAGTGAGCTTTTCGGACGCACCTTGCAACCTCAGATTGGAAACTTTTCTTAACGGCATTGTCGTCACCATCAACCCTCTAGCCTCTCGTCTCTTGTCGGTAAGGCTGCCTCCCATCCCCTTTGAGCTCCTCCAGCACCTGAGCTAACATTCAACTCACCACCAAGTCCTCCAGCCTTTCTGTTCCCGATCCCAATACAAAGACAGCCAAGATGTTTGCCGCTCCCCGAATGGCCTCTTCTATGTTCCAGCGCCGCGCCTTCTCGGCGTCGGCTCGTCAGGTATGTCGTCTATTGTGCCTATGCGACTTATTCAGGAGTTGGAATTGACATGCGACGTCTGCCATTGTAGCTGTCCAAGGTGACCGTCCTCGGTGCTGCTGGTGGCATTGGCCAGCCTCTGTCCCTGCTGCTCAAGCTCAACCCTAGAGTGACTGAGCTTGCCCTGTACGATATCCGCATGGCTCCTGGTAAGCATCGTCTGCCCTTCCATGATCGCGTGCTTTCTGTCCGAACCCAATGGTCGGCGCAGTGCAGACGCGTAGCTTGACGCAGCCGAAGCCTGGCAAGCTGCAGCACAGCAAAGCTAACAACCTTCCCCCCTCGCAGGCGTTGCTGCCGACATCTCCCACATCAACACCAAGTCCACCGTCACCGGCTACGACCCTACCTCCTCTGGCCTGTCCGATGCCCTCAAGGGCGCTGAGGTCGTCCTCATCCCCGCCGGTGTCCCCCGCAAGCCCGGCATGACCCGTGACGACCTGTTCAACACCAACGCCTCCATCGTCCGCGACCTGGCCAAGGCCGCCGCCGAGGCCTCCCCCGACGCCAACATCCTCGTCATCTCCAACCCCGTCAACTCTACCGTCCCCATCGTCGCAGAGGTCTTCAAGGCCCGTGGTGTGTACAACCCCAAGCGCCTGTTCGGTGTCACCACCCTCGATGTCGTCCGCGCCTCCCGCTTCGTCTCCCAGCTCAAGGGCACCGACCCCGCCGATGAGAACATCACCGTTGTCGGTGGTCACTCTGGTGTGACCATCGTGCCCCTGTTCTCCCAGTCCGCCCACCCCGACCTGTCCTCCAACGAGGAGATCGTCAAGCGCGTCCAGTTCGGTGGCGACGAGGTCGTCAAGGCCAAGGACGGTGCCGGCTCCGCCACCCTGTCCATGGCCATGGCCGGTGCCCGTATGGCCGAGTCCCTGCTGCGCGCCTCCCAGGGCGAGAAGGGCGTCGTCGAGCCCACCTTCGTCGACTCCCCTCTGTACAAGGACCAGGGCATCGACTTCTTCTCCTCCAAGGTCGAGCTCGGCCCCAACGGTGTTGAGAAGATCCTGCCCCTCGGCAAGCTTGACGGCAACGAGGAGAAGATGCTCGAGGCCTGCCTGGCTGACCTCAAGAAGAACATTGAGAAGGGTGTTGCCTTCGTTGCCAAGAACCCTGGAAACTAAGGGCCTCATGGGCACCTCTCGACTCCTTGGATGAGACTGGGTATCTCTCCTGGGACGAGCTTAATGGGTTCCAGAAGTCTTGAAGGGTGCCAACTACCCTGCTGATGGGCATGCAGGGTTTCGGGTAAATCTCACCTTGTCGTCCTGTTTCAGGATGCAAGTGGACTTTTGCCTGTCTGTATTGGTTGTGTGGTGGGGTGGTAGCTGATTCTGGATGCTTATTTCCTGCGCTTCCTTGACCGGAATATCCCCAGTATTATGGTTGCAGATTTGGATTCAATGGTTCGACAAGAGGCAAGATAAAACGGGAGTGAGAAAGAGAGCTGCTACTTCCTGCGTAGTCTAGTCTTTTATTCTCTTTCGACCTTCATCGGAGATGCAAATAGACAGCTGTTTGTACAATAGCACAATGTTTTCGAGGACTTGAGTCCGACTGTGAAAGCCGTATGAAGCCACAGAGGTGATTGTTTAGGTATGGACTAAGCCCTGGCACGTTCTCCCACGGTCCACTGCACCATGACATGGCTCAGCATTACCAGAAAGTCAAGAGGCTCCCAGAAGTGTGTGCTTGGCTTTGAGGTTGTGGAGTAACTTAGGATTGTGAGTTGGTACAGACACTTGCACCACACCTGGTCTATCAAATGTGTAATTCTATTCAAACCCCCTCCAGTCTATATGCTCCCCTAGCCTCGAACTATGCGACCTGTGTCAACTCGTGTGCCACCTAGGCCTGCTGACGGCCATCTCTCCAGGCCTCTAGCCTCTGCCTCTGCGCCTCGACCTTTCGCTCAAACTCAGCCACCTTCTCAAGCCTCTTTCTCTCTTCCTCAGCCTCCTTGCGCTTCTGCTGCTCTTCCTGGCGCACACGCTCCCGCTCTAGCTGGTCTGGTCTCCGGAGAGCAATGTCACGCGGCCTGTAGTCCGAGAAGAGCTTCTTCAGGGCAACCTCAATGATCCAGCACGCTGCGTAATCGACGATCATGACGGCCGTCATGGTCATCTTGAATTCGTCTGAGAAGGGCACCAGCTTCATCTGCTCGTTGAGCTCGGGAATGAACTCAGTCGAGCAAGAGAAGGCAATGGCCGTTACGCCCACAATACCGTAGAACATGCCCTTGTTCTCAGACAGAGCTTCACGGAAGGGCCGACCCTGGTAGTTGACAGCAAAAGTACTGATTTGCTGAATGAGCTGCAGGAGGTACACCGCACTGTTGAGGAGCGAGGGAGTGAACTCCGCCTCGAGATCAACGATTTCGTCACGGCTATCATAAGGCGTCAGTGAGCTACAGTCAGGAGAAAGGCAACAATGGAAACTTACGGCTCAAGCTTGTCGCAAAATTTGGCAATGTAGATCAGAGTGACAATGTGCACCGCAAACTGGCCGAGGATAGAACCGATGATATAAAAGTTGAAAATGTTTGGTTGCGGACGTTCCTTGGAAAGGCCTTCGACGGACTTGGCCCGCGAGATGGACAAGAAGCAGACGCTCATAAGCATACCGCTGATGGTATACTGACCATCACCAAACTTGATACCTTCCAAGTACAGGACACTCAAGCTGTAAGCACTGATAAGACAGTTGAGGGCGAGAATCTTGTACATTTGGATGGTGGCGACGAGCGTGCATCGACCCTGGCGGATAATGTTCGGGATGGCAACAACATTTCGCAATTTCGAGGTGAATGGCGCAGCGACAGAGGCGTCTCCAAGCTTGAGAGCAGGAGGCTCACCGTCATCAATATCATTATCCATCATCGTTTGCTGGATTTGTTCGGCGAAGCTGGCTGCCTTCTTGGCTGCTTGCGCTTGTTTGGCCGCACGGGGATCAGAGTCGATCAGCTGTTGAGCACCCGGAGACGTCACTGTTTCGATGGGCTGCTGGTGCCCCTGAGACCGAGCGAATTCAGCCGGCGAAACCCCCTTCTTTTGTGCTTCGCGCTCGATGGCCTTTTGGTAGTGGGGATTGGACGGTCCAGGAGGGTACAGGTGAGCGATCAGAGGAGGTACTGGAGGAGCGGGTTGGTTGAAGCGCTTCATCAAGTCGATCTGCTTCTGATACATCTCCTTCATCTTAGTGTTCCGAGAATGTTCGGCGATACGGGTAAGGTCTTCCTGGGTTCCGTTCAAGAGGGCGATTCCGATGTGAGCCTGCTTCAGAGCACCGACGTCGTTGGTTCCGTCGCCGGCCATCAGCGTGAAATAGCCCATGTCCTTGTAGCCCAGGAGAAGTTCCTTCTGCTTGGGGGGAAACTCGGGCATATACCCAAGTGTAACGCAGGATTTGATGCCAGCCAACTTGGTCCTTGAACTTCGCCAGGGCGTAGCCAGTAACACAGAGGTCATACTTGTTCAAGATCTCAGAGTCGATAGGCTTTGACGCATCCACCTCGATATTGATGCGTCCATCGACGCTATGCCAAACAAGCTTGTCTCCATTGTCGTTCTGTTCGGGAGCATCAAGGATGAGCACGTCGCGGTCAACAATCTCGACCTCACGAGCCACATGAGCAGCAGTGAGAGGGTTGTCACCAGTGATCATGACGACTCTGTGGCTACTCTCGTTGAGCATCTGAACAGCTTGCTTGGCGTCGTCCTTCAATGGAGTATGGAGAACCAGGAATCCAGCGAAGGTCAACCCAGCCTCAACGCTCTCACGCTTGAGCTCGTTGATCCTCTTAGCGCCTAGTTCATCGTCTGTCGATAGTTGCTTGTACGCCAATGCCAAGACACGAGATCCCCTGCGAGTGAAGTACTTGAAAGTCTCTTCGTAGTCCGCGGGAACGGACACGAGCATCTTCATGATAGTTTCTGGCGCGCCTTTTACACCGACAAAGGTGCCTCGCATTTGGGCACCGGTCTTTGGGTCCCTGCCTGTGACGGTAGCAACTGAGCTCTGACGCTTGAGAGCGGACGAGAATTGGAAGCGGCGCTTGATTTGGACCGTCCCCACAGTACCTCCAGCAGCTGCTGTCGCAGGCTTGTGCGTCAATGTGTCGTTCTTGCCAAGAGTCCAGCCAAGCGCAGATAAGGTGGCCTTCTCCATGGGATCGCCAACAATGTCCCCCTCATCCAGCTTGACTAGTGCGTGAGCGGTAGCAAGCACGAGTGTGGAAGCCAAACCAGAATCCTTGACGGGAGTCATGTTGCTGTGTGCGCCATCGGATTCTTGTGGCGTGTTGGTACCAGAAGCCCCAAGGCCAAGCCCTGCAATGCCCTCCACGACAAGATCCTCTCCGGTCAGGGTTCCTGTCTTGTCGAAACAGGCCACATCGATGCGACCAGCATAGGGAATACGGAATGGCTCCGTGCAGAAAATGGCGTATTTGGCGAGAGCCGCCAAGCTCGTATTGACAGCCAAACTAAGCTCCATAGGCAGTTCGGGAGGTACCACGCTCGTTATGATGAGAACACAGTCGAGCAAGAGCTTGGATCGCTTGCGATCTTTCTGGACACCCTCGGTCCACACATACCAAGACGCGGCAATGGCGAAGATGAGCAGGAACAGGATGAAGAGTAGAGCCTCGACGTTGTTGGCGGACACGCGCTCTGTGGAATAGATCATAGTGCGGACCAAGCTGCCCTGCGACGTTTCGAATCCAGTCTTGATAACAATAGCCATCGCACCCTTGTCTGGGGGAGGAGGAACCCCGGAGGCAACGGGAGGCTTCGGGTCGTCAGGGTTGCCATGGGTGATTTGGAGAATCTTGGTGCCTCCCCAGAGGAAGGCATTCTTGTCGAGACCTTCGGGCTCCAACCTCGCGTCGGCTGGGCGCAGCTGAATGGATTCCTTCAATAAAGGTGTGCTTTCTCCTGACAACATGGCCTCGTTGACGATGGCTGTTCCTTCTACCAGTAGCATGTCGCAGGCAACGCCGCTGTCTTCCTTGGTTCGGCCAGCAGACACAAGGTCTCCCGGTAGGAGCTTGTCGCTCTGGACCTCAGTCCACTTGCCCAGTCGGTAAACCCAAATGTCGTACGGTTTGATGCTCATGCCACGGAATTCGTTCAAGGTCCTCTGACGCTGCCAGACAACGGTGCTTTCGAAGACAACCAGCATAAAGAGGGTGAACAGCGAATAATACCAATAATCATCCAGCATCCACAGGCCGACGCAGAACACCTGGAAGACAAAGAACGGCGCGACTGCATGTTCCTTGAAGAGCTCGGTAAATGTAGGGACCGGGATATCGAAGGTATTGGTACCATAGTACTGCTCCAGTTTCTTGATCTCCGCAGCGTTCGTAAAGCCCTTGGATTTTTGAAAGGCGTCGAGGGTAGGCTTTGGCTCGTTGTCGACAGCGTAGCTCAAGGTCGCGAATGTCTTCTTATCGGGGTCATACAGGAAACGACGTTTCTGGAAGAGAAAGGACAGGGTATTCTTGCCATCAATCTAGAAGCCGGTCAGCCATAAGTTCCGTGGGGCCCGAAGCTAAAGGGACGGCCGGCGCCGGAGACTCACCTTCTCTCGGATGAGGTCGCTAATATCGGCCACGCCAGCATTTGCGACAGGAATGACCTTGATCTGTTGCGCCTCCTCGATAGACGAGACCTTCCTCGCGGTGATTATGGCTTTGGCGCTGACACTCCAGTGGGTACTCAGCCAGAAGAGACTCTGGAAGGTGATGATTGTGCCGACCCAGACGAATGTCCATTCTTGACCACCGATGTGCTGGTCATATAGCTCAGGGCTCAGGTAGAAGGCTAGGAACACGGGCCAGGCGATGGTGAATGGCCACACGTAGGCATGGAGAAACAACGGCCGCGGCGTCAGCAACTCAGCAGATTTAATCTGCGGGTTGTCGACGAGAGTTGGTGGCGGCGGCGCCATGGTGGGGCGTCGACGGCAACACCTGCGCAGCGGTGGTTGCGATGAAAGGAACCGGGTCGAGGTCAATGGTCTGGGTATGCGCCTACCGCATGGGAGGAGACGAAGTTGGTCGTTTCAACCGGACTGCGCGTGTCTCGTGCAAAGTGGGAAAAGGAACGGAGTTGGGAGAGGGTGGGAGCGGGCAGTAGATGTTTCTAGGCAGGAAGCAGATGACGAAGGAAATTTGGAGTCGCCATCTGTACTTTTTGGGCCTGTCTGGCCGGAAGGAGCAGCGGCAGCACGAGCTGATACGGGCAGGGATCAGTGTCCCCAATTCTTCTGTCGGCGGGCGCTAGTCTCTCTTAGCAGATGAGCTGCCTCGGGACGACCCAACACGGGCCCATTGTCACAGCAGCTGCACTGTAACCAGGCGTGCAGCTCCAGACGGTAGGTATCTACACCAACGGACTGTGAATTTCACTTCATGTTAGCATCCGCCTCGACCTTTTTTTGACTCTACTACTCGATCGCTAACAAGTCGGATCCCATCTAGAAGAACAATCCGTCAACTCCTAAGCATCGAGAAAGTCCCACACAAGCTCATTTATACGGCGGCCAATCCTGCAGTATTCGGGTTAGCTCGTCCTCAGGCGCGGCACACACAATGCGTTTGATATGATCAATGGAACATAGTGCAGGTGGCCCGGGATGCTTTTGGCGTTCCAACAAAATGTGGGAGGGTATCGTGGAGTACTCACCCAGACACATCGTTCCTCCATTCGCTTGGTAACGGCGACCTCTTGTCCAATTTGGATCTCTGCCCGCTCGGCCTGGAGGAAGCCATACCGGCCGAAAATTGGCGAATACTTGTTGCCCTTATCCACCCTGCGGTCTTTCATCAGCTTCTTGAGAACATTACCGCTCTCGCCTGTTCCAGGCCTCCCCGTCGCGTAGTCGACATTGATCGACACGCAGCGCCCGCAGTTCCCAGTAAGATCGAACCGCACGCCGTTCTCGACCTCGATCTCGCCCCAGTAATCCTCATCAAAGGCCCCCTCGCCTTCAACGACTATGTTTGGCCGGAATTTGCGGATGTCCATGTCTTCTCCAGGTGGCAGCCTGCTGCTCACGTCGTTCACAGACGCCTCGGTCGCGATCAGATACGATGCGACGCATGTGAACGTGAGCCAGTGAGGGTCTTCGTTCGAACCAATGTAGCTCTTCATAGAGGATAGCCACCCCTGGTTCCGCTTGTTCTGGGCATGAGGCGACATCGTCCCTAGTACCTGCCGTTTGCCGTCGCCGACATACACGAGTATCGTCTCGAAGCCGAGGCATGAGCTGAACCAAGAGTTATGGGCCTCAGGCATGCGGTAGCCCATGGTCTTGCTCTTGTACAAGTCAACCTCCACGGTCTCAAGCCCAGCGGTCTCCGGCTCCAACGGGATCTCGAGTGGTGTTTTCTGCGCCTGCGTCGGCGGGGAAGCCGGCTCCTCCGGGATCTTGTATTTCACGATCTTTCCATCTAGGATCTCTGGGACGAAAAGAGCACATGCCGGATATCTGACGACTTCAACTGGCTCATGATGACCGTCATCGTGTACCCTTAGCAGCATAAACCGCCGATCATGCTGTACGCCTTGCCTGTCGAGCTTCGCCTTTTGCAATGCAATGCCTTGCAGCGATTTGATTGGGTAAACGTAGAGCTGCCAGGGTCAATAAATGTCCTTCCTCTATTTCTTTTCGTTCTGAAATGCTCACCTGTGTGATTTTCATGGTGTCTAATCAGTTTACTATCGGTGCGAGACAGAAAAGGAGAGGCGGTCTTGCTACTCCTCACGATCGGCATCGTACCTGGGTAGCTCGTCATGTTGGGCTTACATAAGAATTAGACGCCAGGCCGGCCGAACTTATCTCCTCCCTTTCCCAACGGAATCAAGCCTAAGACACCGTTCTCTGAAGTCTTGAGTCATTGCTGCAAAGTCCGAATTTATCTTCGGCACATCAAGCACATCGGCATGGCTTTCGCAGCACAGCTTGATCCGATGCTAAACCGATCCAGTCTTCCAGAGAAAAGGTACAAGATCTTGGCATAGGGATTGTGTTGTGGTCGATTATCATCATAGACGTTGATTATATGGATTTCTACGCTTCATCTCCCCGACTAAAGATCGAGAGATTTCGTCTGTGTTCAATCGGCTAAGGGCGTGGTTCCTTTGGCACCTATGTAGCCGAGAACTACGTGATCATCTCTGTGACCGGACTATATAAGTGTCTATGTCTTCATACTCTCAGAGCATAATCGCGGTTTTGGCCATAGCACCATTCGAGGATATTTTGCTATCATACAGCAGAGCTTCCACAAGCTCACAGCTCACCGTCATTGTTGTACTTGTTGTGGTGTCCAATATCGCCAGGACACAGCACTTGAGACTTATTGCGCCATCTGGTTAAACCGTTTGACCGTTTTAGTCGCTAGAAATGTAAAGGACTGGCAAGTTGTGCCACTGGACTTGCTTCTATCGTCGACACATTTCTGTGAATAAATCCAAGCTCTGAGATGTTACCGCCGACGCCAATGATGCTGTGTCACCCTTTTAGGCAATTTACTACGCCCGCTGGTGCCTTCTCTAATGACATTAAACCTTGAAGTTACAGTGTTGTAGGCATTTACCACAGTGCTGTCACGGAAGGCACTACCAGGTAGAGTGAGACGCGATCAGTGCCACCGTTCACATCAGTTGCCAACATACTTTGCAAGCATGACACTGCTTGCAACCAGAGGAAGTAGTCTTTTACTCCACCCCCCCCCCCATTTCTCTTTCTCTTCTCCTATCTACTTCAATTTGACTCTACAACAATAGAAAATGTATCCAGCTCGTTTCCCCGCTAGCACACCTGCCAGTGATGCCAGCATATCGGCAATCCATGTTGAATGGATCCCAGTGTTAGTATAGTTGATATAATATGACGTAAATTATCGACGATCCAGCCTTTTCTCAAGGCCGTGGCCTATAGCCTGACGACGTGCCTTTACCCCCGATGAAAAGTTTCTCAATGACGGTCTTCGCTTGGCGCAGCTTGGGGCGGCGAGGTGCGTGGTAGGTCAGGGGAACTACCGTTCTCTGCCTCCTGCTTTTGCAAGCCCCAGCGAGGGTCCTTTGGGATAATATCTTCTGATCTGTAAAGCAAGAGGCCAACAGAGAGAGGCCCCAGGATGGTGTTCAGGACGATGGCCCAGATGGAGACGAGAAAGGCCTCCTGGGACAGAAACGAGGTGTCATTCAGCCCGAGTTGGATGATAAGCAATCCAATCTCGCCTCTAGCGACCATGGCCATCCCCAAAAGCGCTACAGGAGCCCAGTCGCTTGAGAGTCGCCCCTGTCCTACACCTGAAGACCGGCGGGACACGAGATCCCAGAACGGAATGGAGAGGCCTACAACAGCCTGGAGTTGTTGTTAGCGTCAGTCGAGGGAATTGAGGAGAAAAGAGAGGTACGATGCATTGTTTCTTACCTTTCCAATCGCCATTAGCAGTGAGAGCACGATGCCTCGCCATACGACAGTACCTGTCCACAATCTCTTGAACGGTATAGCGAAGCCAATGCTGGCAAAGAATAGTGGCTCCAGGACGAGGGATTGTGGACCTGATATGAAAGTCTCGAACGTCTCATGGAATGCAGGCGCTACCAATGTCACGCCATCCTCACTCCCGACAGCTTGAGTGGGCCCGTCTGGGAGGGTACTCAAGAACGTGCCTGCTAGGAAGGCTCCGAACAAGAGAGAAGCCCCAGCGTAGGCACAGACGACGAGATGGGCTGACAGAACGATTGTCATAAGGCAGATCGTGGCTCGATGTCCCAGGGCGGCTACGTGACGCTCTCCAAAGCGCCGGTACAGCGGACCAGCTGCAAAATTAGCCAGCAAGGGCGAGACAGCTCCGATTGCGAAGCTCGCAAGGATTGGTCTTCCCACAATCCAGCCAATGTTCCCGCCCCCACCTGCGCCGATGCCTCCGAGGTTTGATATGACGCTGACCATGATCAAGCCAACGACATCGTCGAAGAGCGCGGCGGAGATCAGGACGGTGCCTACTTTGGTGTGCGTGAGGTCGACGTTAGGTGAGCTGCTAATGACCACAAACGTCGTGCCAATAGAAGTTGTCGAGAGAGCGGCACCGATAATGAACGTTTCCAAGGCTCCATAACCAAAACCTAGGTAGAGAAGCAGATAGCAAAGAGCGATGGGCGCAGTTATTCCAATAGCGGCAGCGATGGTGCTGCGCAGGAAATTGGCCTTTAGGAGGTCGAGCCTGATGGTGAGACCCCCTTCAAAGATTATGAGAATGAGCCCGATATAGCCCAAAGCCATAAATGTCTCCTGCCACGCAGTATCAAGGACATTGCCAACGGGTGCGCCGTAGAGAATGCCCATCAGGATCTGGCCGATGAGACAGGCACGGATGGCCTTGTTGAAGACCCATCCTACAGACGACAGAAAGAAGAAAAATGAAACCAAAACCAAAATACTGATGATATCTGGTTCACGGTACTGAAGGAAACCAGCTGTGGTTGCGGCCATGCTTAACTGGCCTGGACTGGACTGGAGGGGGTCCTAGACGCTGCTGCAGGAGCGGGAGCAGCAGTATTCTCAGGAGTTCTGGAGGCAGAGCAGCCCCGGAGAAGTCTCTGGACCGGACCAGAGGTGAGGCTCCGGGTGTGCGTGGGTGATTGTGAAGGCCGCGAGGTCTACGCTATGATGAGCTGGCGCTATGCAGTCCGACGGCTTGTCAAGGAGCTGCGCGACGTCTTTGTCTGTCACGCCGAAGGCTGCGTGAAGTAGTGTTGGCGGTGTAAGACTCCATCGAGGTACAGTGCAGACAACGATAGTTGGTAGACGGTAGACGGTATCTGATTCTTTGAGCAGAGCTGGGATATGGAAGGGATCTGTGGTGGGTGGACAAAACTGCGTGTTTGTGGCTTTGCTGCGATGTGGAATTGAGTTGACGATGTTGGCAATTCTGGTGGGGACGACGTGGATGAGTTATTTCCCGCCCCTTGGCCGTGCTCTGGTGGCGTGCCATGCGCGATGTCTATGGACGGAGGCCCCTGTTCTACAGTGGCGTGGCCCTTAGAGCTTGGCTGGGCAAATGAGCCTGCTGACTCTACCGCCACACCTGCGGTTTTGTCAACTTCGGACCACCGAATGCCCAAGACAACCACGGGAAATCACCCAGAAAAGACTGGAGACTGACTCTGTGATGCTCGTTGGGACCGAAGAAACAGCATTGTCACTCCTGGCCAGCTTGAAAATTGGCTGGCAAGGGCTGGACATCTGCTGTCGGCAAGTAGCCTTTCGCCGGAGTCAAATGCAATGGCCGAGTTTTGCAACAGCTGCAGCCACATGCTCGCTGCTTTCTTGATTTCGCTTTCTGGTGTGGTCCGAACAGCAAATCTTCATTCAGTTCAAGATTTCCCTGGCAGTGATTCAAAAGAAAGCAAGTGCTTCAGGTTGTGCGAGACAGAATGCCCATCGACCGAGCGAAACACCAAGATTACGATGCTTCATCGACATGTGTCCAGTCCACCGGGAACAGCATGCGTAATCGTGGCGGCGGCGGCCAACGTGTGACCAACGGCCGTGGACTGCATTTCTTGAACCCGTGTGGCCCGCACTTCATCGTATCCTGTATCACGGACGGAACGCACCTGAAATGTATATGATCGACCGACGCCATGCTCCGAGGAAGACAAGCCTCATGCAGGCTTGCTGACACCGGCGCCCCGTTCTTATTAGTCTGGCCTGCGTCGGGAATCAGGTTCTCTTGTTCACCCGCCAGCCGTTATATTTACCAAGAAGATTCCCACGGGACACTTACAGTTCACATATGCTGACGTCAAGGAAGAGGCAACGAAACATAAAGCTCGAATAAATCCGAACGATGGCGAACCATGCAGCGAAACTCAATGTTCGAACAATCGACGATCTAGAGGACTTGGCAAATGTGATATTGGCCAGTGCGAAGACCGTCAAGTCTTTCCTCTCAGACAACAAAATCCCGGCACCTTCATTCTCCGTCGATGCTCCTGCGAGCTTCCCGGAATGCCCTCAAAGCGTACGAGATGCACGGAGTCAACTCCTTGACGCCTCCAAGAAGATACACCAGCTGGCTCTAGGGCCTATTGATCATCTGTTCGATTACAGTTGCTCGGTCAGCCCAGCCTCCAGCTTGATCTGACGCACAAACACCACTTACTGATGTCCTTCCCAGTACAACATCCCCAATGCTTTTCGCTGGATCTCTCACTATGATGTGCCGTCGTTCGTGCCTATTGATGGTGACATCAGCTACTCCGACCTGGCAGCAAAGTCGGGTACCAACCAAGACATCACTCAACGAATGCTGCGCTATCTGATGACGAGCAACATCTTTCATGAGCCCAGACCAGGTATTCGAATCTCTCCATAACTCCCATACTATGCTGGACTGTTCTGACCACACACGCGGTAGGGTTTGTTGCGCACACCGCCGGATCCAAGCTCCTGACGGTCCCTGGGCCCAGGGATCTGGTCTACTTCGCCACCCTGGAGTCCACCCCATGGGCAGCATCATACGTCGAGACATTTGACAAGTGGGGCTACTCAGAGGAGCCCAATGAGACCGCCTTCAACTATACCTCGGGGAGTTCCCTTCCTGTATATAAGGCATGGGACAAGGATCCCGTGAGGGGACCTCGGTTTGGACGAGGCATGGACGGATTCCAGTCGTCCAGCGCCTATCACACCGATCATATGATCAAGGGATGGGACTGGCAGCTTCTGTCCCCGGGCAGCACCGTGGTTGACATCGGGGGCAGCAGGGGAACTGTATCCTATGCTCTCGCGAGGGCTTTCCCGAACCCCAACTTTGTCGTTCAGGACCTTCCTGAAATTGTCTCCAAAGCACAGGAACAGGTTGGCGTTGAGAGCGAAGTCGCCTCGAGGGTGTCATTCCTGCCTCACGATTTCTTCACGGCCCAGCCCGTCAAAAATGCTGAAGTTTATTTCCTGCGCATGATACTTCACAACTACTCCGACAAATATGCGGTCAGCATCCTTCACCATCTCATGCCCGCGATGAAGAAGGGCCCCAGGGGCTCCAAGCTGTTGATCGCGGACCAGATCATGCAGCCGATGCTAGGTTCAAGCTCTTGGGACAGCGGCAGTAATGGCAGTAACGGCATATCGGCGCGAGATGAAGGCGCGATGCGATTCTTGGATCTGCAGATGCTCATAATGCTGAACGCCAAGGAAAGAGAAATGGTGGACTGGGAGGCTCTTTTCAGAAGAGCAAGCGAGGGACGGCAAGAGGGGGTACTGCAGGTGACGGGGCATAGAAAGCCAGAGGGAGGCGTCCATTCCATCATCGTGGTAGAGCTGCTTCCTCGTGGGGATGAGTAGAGCCACTTAGCCCCGTTTCTTTTGTAACAGGCCTGAGACTATAAGGATAGAGGGAAGTGAGTCCCGTGAACTTCTCGGTGGAGAGAGTGAGGTAGTGTGCCGACACATCAGCAGGGCCATGGAGCAGTGGCCATGTGCATACGGAGAAGCTGCTGTCGCCTTCCTCCCTTGAGCTTTGGTAGTCTAATAGATGGAGCAATTCGTTGAGAACAAGGACCAACATGCACACAGCACGGCTTGACAAAAGAGAGACATGTAAACCTGGCTGTCAACTGACGAGTCTCTGCCCTTCTCTCTTGCGTCGTGCCTCGAAGTCAAATCCGGGAGCGCCGGCCATGGCTTAGCTTTGGTCACCGGACGTTTGCAGGGTAAGGGTTCGTCACTTGGAGCGGAGGCGTGAATCTCGAGCATCTCGCGCCTCGTTCACTGCGGGCAGCTTTCGTCCGTCCATCTTCGTGACCAAGTGATCGACCGGAGCGCCGGATGCAGAGCGACGACTCGATCGTCGGTAATAACATGAGCGAAGACGGGATTGAAACCGCGCCGATAGCGTGTGAGCCATGTAGGCACAAGAAATGCAAGGTCGGTGTTGTCTTTCCCCGGCTCACGTAGCAGCCATCTGAATTCACCGCATGCCCAGAGGTTACTGATGATCGGAATCCATCCCGGCAGTGTGATCGCAAGCTGTAAGGACCGCGGACTGTCTGCACAGCGAATGCTCAGGCGCTGACCTGCCTTGGAAGACCCACATGCACACAATGCGCCGGTGCAATCGCAGATTGCAATTATCCCTCGAAGAATAGGAGGTTGGATTCCCCGGATTTCCATGTCCCGCTCCCCCTGCAGTGTCAAACACGGGGGCAAGTACTGACGAGCCACGACAGAGGCATACCAGCTGGCTATGTCAATGCTCTGGAAAAGCGGCTCGCTGAGACAGAAAAGGCCCTGTTCTTCGCGCTCGCTGAAGCTCGCGCTGGGACACACGGCGACGCCATATCACGGCCTTCTCTGAGGTCATCCGTGCTTTCCAGGTCCACTCCGACGACGCAGCA
Source organism: Diaporthe citri (assembly GCF_014595645.1). Lineage (NCBI taxonomy): Eukaryota > Fungi > Ascomycota > Sordariomycetes > Diaporthales > Diaporthaceae > Diaporthe > Diaporthe citri. The sequence goes on from NW_025064846.1 coordinate 2,931,842, forward strand.
AGAGAAGGCAGAATTGATGGCCCTTTGGAGCAAGAGCCCACTGGAAGATCGCGCGCAGGTAGAGGCATGGTTCGAGGTGAACAAAGAGGAAGGCGCGCTCCCAGTCAGCGTGGATCTCGGCCAGACTCGCACCGTGAGAGAACTTGAGGCAGTGGCGCCCGTCACGCCTCCGACGGAGGGTCCAGCCAACGCTGGCAGCCTTGCAGCCCGGACATACCACGATGGCCAGCTGGGCGGTTCTGTCTCTACGCCAGCAGATGATGGACAGAGCCGTGACTCGGGCTCGCCTCGACTGAGCATGCGTGCCCAACGAGCGCCCCGTCTTTCGAGGCACTCTCCGCTTAGTCGAGGGAGCACGACTCCTGGGGCAGGTCTGCCGCAGACCAGTAAGGCAAATAGATTCGCCAACGATAATAAAAGGCTTTATTTTTAATCGCGATGCATGTGACCGCCTCGTCCGGGCATATCGCTTCCCGTGACGACAGTAAGGAAGAGCAGTAGACAGGGGCAGTCGAGTCATCCGAAGTCTCCGGTGGGTGTCTTGAAGTCAAGACGGTGGCTGGAGTTTATCGACCTACAGCACCCAGACAGGTAGCTACACCCCACTGTAGACACCTAGCGGCTGTAGGTAGGCACAGGGACCTCTGGCGCTGATGAACCCCGCTGATTCATGCTCTGGGCCCTAACGTTCCAAGTGTCCGGGGGAGAATTTCAGGCACTTCGCACCTCTCCAAAACTCTCCACCCTCAGGGTATCAGAACAATCTCGTCACCTACCGCACTCCCTTTCTGGACGGGTTTCCCGTCGCAATGGGCAGCCCCCTGACACAATGAGCGTGCCCGCAAGCCCGGACAATTACGAGGGCGATTGGTCCCAGGCAGAGCCACGCTCTCCCGCCGAGCGTACCAGCAAACGACGGCGCACCGCTTCCTTCCGCCATCCTGAGAACCAGGAGACGGGCTTGATGAGGGATGGCGGCAACCCGGGGCTGCCTCGGTTTGTGGGTAGCAGCAGCGGCATACATTTCGTCCGAGCCGTATACGGTATTCTCTCCCGCAGCACTGGCCAGCAGCTCAGCGTCTCGCAGCTGGTTCCGGGCGAAGACGACCAGCTCGACGACGGCCGCGAGTCTGTCGGCGCGAACCCGGCCACTCCAGGGACGGGCGCCCGTGCCCCCTTCTGGCAGTCGGACGAGGTACTGCCGAGTGGGAACCCAATGGCCTCGAATGTTACCTTCGAGGCCTTGATCACCTGGACGAAGAGTTATTTCGAGATCTGGCATCCGGTTTTCCCGTTCCTGCACGGCCCCGAGGTGGTGGAGATCCTGGAGCAGGTCGCCAACAACGGCCTCGAGAACATCTCGCCTCAAGATTCAGCTATAGTGAGAGCAATAGTCTCTATCTCCTTGGCAGATTCCCGTCAACTAGGCACTGCCAATGCTCCAGGCCCAGGACCAGTTCCTCTGGACCTGGTTTTCTTCAGCCTTGATCACGTAGCCTCATCTCTTCACTTCATCCTAGGGACGCCAGCGTCACTCAAGAACATGCAGGCCGCTCTCTGCGTCGAGCTCTTCCTGGTCAGCATGCTCAAATTCAACATGGCCTCCAGGGTAGGTGGTGTAGTCGTCAGAATGGCGTACCATCTCGGCCTGCATAGATGTCCGCGGCGTTACCAGAATTTCAACCCACACGAGGTATCAATGAGGAAACGCATATGGTGGTCCTTTTATTGCTTGGAAAGACTGGTGTGCCAGGCTCTGGGCCTTCCCCTCGATGTTCAAGACTCCGATGTCGACGTTTGCTTCCCGCATGATGTCGAGTACCACCAAGCGGCTGGGGCTGGGAGCGAAGACGAGTCGTACAAAGATGAGTCCAAAGGCATGTCATTCCAGGCATTCCAGCACCCTAATGTTCCACGGCTTACATTGCGTTGGGTATTAGATCAATTGCAGCTCCTCACACTTCTGTCTAAGCATGCACAGATCCGGGGCATGATTCTTGAGCTTCGTCACAAGAGCCTGCATGTTAGACAAGATACACTGGACCGATCACTGCACGTCCAGTCAAAGCTTACAAGATGGACAAACGACGTACACGACGCTCTCACCGGCGATCACACGGATGATGAGGATCAACCGGGGCATGCGGTAGTGGGACAGCCTGGTGATGAACGCACACCCCCCTTGTACCACTCTTTACTCCTGGTCCTGCAGCATGAGTCTACCATTGCGCTCAACAGGCCACTCTTGGCCAAGACGCCTCGAACTTCGGCATCCCAGGCAGCCCTCGAGGCTTGCATTGGTGCTTCGAGGGCGATTCTTGAAACGATCGGTAATCAGCAGCTCAGCCATACCGGCCACACATCCTCAGCAGCGGTCATGGTCTGGCCTCTTCTGACGTGGTCGGTTTGGATGAGTTGTTTCATTCTCAGTTATGCAGCACTCGAAGGCGTTACCAGTATTTCGTCCGCGTTAAGGTTTGTTGAATTGGAATCCTAAGGGCTTGGGCGCATCCATTTGGAAAGACATCTCCCGCTGATCAGCTACATTGGTATAGGTATGCCAGGCGGACGCTTCGCATCCTTGGCCAGCTCTCCAAACGGGGTACATCATGGCCCGATTCTTGTGCTCAAGCAGTGGAGCATTTGATTGCCGCTTTGGAGAAGAGAAAGTCCAAGCCAGAAGCTGTGTCCGGCTCCGGCGAGGAGCCTTCTGCTATCAACTCATCTCCTTCAGTGGGACGCTCTACACGATCTCATGACAGAACTACCAGTACCGCTGCTGGGAATGCCATCCGAGAGGGCCAACAAAGTAATGAGAGTCAAAGTACGCCAAGCAGCCAGACACAAGCAAAGAGACAGCGGGTCGGCAACGTATATCATCCAAACAGGCTTGGTCATGGCCCGAGACTTGTAGAAGCCACACGACCGTAAGTCATTAACTTGGGTGGCATCATGACCAACACATATCCTGCTTATCATCTTCCCAACAATACAATTGCCCAGTGGTTGGCTAATTGTGTTGATCAGCTCTCCCTTGATCCCCCAGCCACCAGATGCCACAGAATCATACGGTGTGGTACCGGGGCCCAACGCATGGAATCCGGGAGTGACCACGACTCCGTACTTTATGCCGGAAGAAACAAACACGTTCATGGATCTGGGCGAGCAGGACTGGTGGGACCCTCTCGGCGCACTGGACTTCTCAAACTTCGCCCAAGCTGGTAGTGCGGACTCCACAACAGGATTCGGGTTTTACTGACAATCTAAGTCTGATCTACAAAATCACCTATTCCATGCATGTAGAGCTCCCCGCCGATACACCTCGCCAAAATTCGGCAGTGCCTTACTTCTGACCATATGAGCTCCTGATCTCATCGCACACCGCAGCTGTCACATCCGCCGTCTTCGCCTTGCCACCGAGATCAGCTGTGGCGACTCCCTTCTCACAGACGCGCTCCACGGCATCCAACAACTTGGTGCTTGCATCCTTTTCCCCGAGCCATGCCAACATTTCAGCGCTCGTCCAGAATGTGGCGACAGGGTTGGAGATTCCCTTGCCGGTAATATCGAATGCGGAGCCGTGGATGGGCTCGAACATGCTAGGGTTTTGGCGTGTGGGGTCCAGATTTGATGTTGGTGCAATCCCTATGGATCCTGCCAGGGCGGCTGCCAGATCGGAAAGGATGTCTGCGTGCTGCAGAAAAGTTAGATCCGGGCATGGCCACTCGCTGGCTGGAGCTTCACTTACCAAGTTCGTAGCCACAATGGTATCAAGCGACTCTGGCTTGAGAACCATCCTGCAAGTCATGGCGTCCACCAACATCTTGTCGACAGTCACGTCAGGGAAATCCTTGGCGACTGCTGCTGCCACCTCGTCCCAGAGCACCATCCCGTTCCGCTGGGCGTTGCTCTTCGTCACGACCGTGAGAAGCTTCCGCGGCCTGCTCTGCGCCGTCTCGAACGCGAACCTCATGATACGCTCCACGCCATGGCGTGTGAACATGGCCACCTCGGTGGCCGTCTCCCAGGGGTGGCCGCGGTGGCTGCGCCCACCCTGGCCGGCATATTCGCCTTCTGAGTTCTCGCGGACAATGACCCAATCGAGATCACCAGTGTTGCAGTTCCTCAGGGGCGACTGGGTCCCTCGGAAGACCTTGGTTGGCCTCACGTTGGCGTACTGCTGGAAAGGTTGGCAGATCGCCAAGCGGAGGCCCCAGAGCGAAATGTGGTCCGGAACGTCTCCAGGCTTGTTAGCAAGAATTCACATGTCGCCGCCAGACAAAGGGCCAGCTCCTGTTACGTGGCACTGACCTGGGGCGCCGACAGCGCCAAACAGGATAGCGTCGTGCTTCTTAAGCTCATCCAGTCCGCCCTCGGGAATATACTTCCCGGTCTTCTTATATGTGTCCGAGCTCCAGTCGAAATGAGTGAAGCCGATGTCGAACGACCCCAGCGTTTCTGACAGTGTCTTCAGGACTGTAATGGCGGCATCGACGACCTCAGGGCCGATCCCGTCCTTAGGTCTCATCAATAAGTTGTCCCGCACAATCGAGACGAGCCTGCCCAGGTACTTACCGCTGGGATGGAGGCTATGCTATAGCTCTTTGACGCTGGGGCGGCTGAAGGAGACATGTTCCCGATTTACGCAAGACTTTGAAGTATCTTGCTGTATACGTGAAGGACATCGAGAGATCTTCTCTGCGCCATCTCCTCCATGCATGTATATATCGCCGGTCCTTAGGCCGTGTGTGGGGTGGTCGGAGGACGACGGGCCTCTTCCGGCCGCGGCCGGGCAAAGGAAACACCGTGAGGGGTCACCCTCCCATCTGCGGAATTGCATACCTCCGCCCTACATTATTCCCAAGCACAACGATAATCGCACAAATAATGGAGTCTGCGACACTCTGTGCGCTCATGAGCCAGATATTTCCAACTACCCAACACAAAACGAGGCAACTATGCGAGATCTTTCGCGTTGTATCGCGGGCCAAAGGGTCAGATCGTGGGTGATCCAAGGCCGTGTACAACCTCGCAAGCCTTCAGAACAAGTTCGATTTTGTTCTATCATTACCGCCCAGCCGAGAAGACAAATCGTTAACTGGACTCTGGTATGTCTCGCATCGTTGGAGGACTAAACACGTCACTGGGAGGGGTACTGCACAATATGCCAGCCTTTCCTGTGCCTGCATCTCAACACTGACCGCACCACAACGATTACCGCGCGTGCATACGCATGCAGCACTAATCTTCCGCCCGAACCCCTCCTACTCGCCAGGGCAGCCAGGCATATGCTCTGCCCGGGCCATCTTATGTGCATGTGTGCTCGGGTGTCGCTGCAGCCGGCGCTCCTTTTACATGCCTCTGCGGTAGGACGAGTTCTAGAAGCACTGACTCCCACTCGTTGCCCGCTCAGAGTCGGCGGTCGCACAGCATGACAGCTAGACCGGCATGCAGGTGCGGGTCGACCGGCAACATCAACAGCCCGGCTGTCGCCATCCCACGCGTGCGTTCTTCAAGACCCCACCCTGGTCCTGGTCCTGGTCCTGGCCCTTCCCTGACCTCTGCCCCGGCTTTGGCCAAACGTTGGGGCCGACGGCTCTTCGTATTTAGCCAGTCGAGCACCATTGCTCCCCTGCCACCTCCAACTGGAACAAAAGGTGCTAAGCAGGCATCTGGCATGGCCGAGAGCACCGGCTGTGCGCTACTGGCGCCAAGAGCTTGAGAGGACGGGAGACGGGTGGTGAGCTGTCTATCGAGTGCCCTCGGGCGTTGAGACCAGTGCGGCCACGGCGCTGTAAATCCGCCTGTCACTGCATGACGCCCCGGAAGCCTATTGCCTCATCCTGGTCCAAAGCCACGAGATGTGCCCATGGCGGCCCCGTCCCTAGCACCTACAGTGGGGTCAACCGCGGTGGAATCCTCTGCTCGGGGCGACGCCCCGACCGCCATTCGCGGCGGGTGATGGCCAGTCTTTTAAATGTAGTCTGCATAAGTACTTTACCTAGTCGTGGCCCTGGGAATTCCCACTTCTGGGCCAGCTTCCACCGCCGACATTGCTCGTTCTCAAGAGTCGCGCATCACCGGATTGCAAATCACCAACAATGGCGAGCAGCGAGCCTCCTGGCGATGCAGCCGCTGCAACCCCTCCAGCCCCTGCTGCCCCTGCTGCCCCTGCCGCCCAGGAGCAGTCGCCCGCTTCCTCTCCGCCCGCGCAACCCCCTGCGCAACCCTCCGCGGCAGGCGAAGGAGCGGGCGAGGCAGCGGGCGGCGCGGGTGAGGCAGCGGGCGGCGCAGGCGAGGAGACGGGCTTACTGCCTCCCACCCATTGGACGGAGCTGGCGGGACAGGTGGGTGTGATCAGCTCAGTCGCGTGGCGCTTTGGGCGGGCAGAGAGATTGTGGCGCTGAGATCAGGAACAGCAAGGTCTCGACGACGACAACGATTCCGCATTCGGAGACACGGCCAGCTCGACAGACTCGATAACCTCGAGCATCCTCGAGTACAGAACCATCCACGGCCGAACATACCACAGCGACCATGTGGGCGACAACGCGCAGTACTGGTGCGAGCAATCCGTCCCCCTGACTCCTCCCCCCAAACCAGCGTAAACCGGGGAAACATCCGACAAGTCTTGGCAACTGACCACATCTCAACCTCAAGGGGCTCCAACGATGAGATGCAAAATGAAGCGATGGACATCAAGTGAGCAACTTTGCACAAGGATTTCAGGAGCATTCCTTGGCTGAACATCGTGCCAAACAGCCATCATTTCCTGAGTCTTTGCGCCGACAACAAGCTCTACTTTGCTCCACTCGGAGACAACGTCCAGGTACGGCCCGGGTCGCCGCCCCGGGACCACGAATAGCCGCGCTGATCCTCAAGCAGAAGGTTCTCGATGTCGGCACCGGAACAGGACTGTGGGCAATGTATGCAGTGCTCTCCCCCCTTTAACATGGTTGGTCCACGGCTCACAGGCGCATAGAGACTTCGCCGACGACCACCCGGAGGCAAATGTCATCGGCACCGATATCTCGCCGATCCAACCCAAATGGGTGCCTCCCAACCTGAAGTTGTGAGTTCTCCTAGCGGCCATTCCGGACTGGCTGCGAGCATGCACCCTGACCAATCACCCCCCGCAGCGAGATCGAGGACTGCACCTCGGAATGGACCTTCCACGCCAACGAGTTCGACTACGTCCACATCCGCTACCTCGTCGGCAGCATCGTCGACTGGCCCGCGCTATTCAAGGAGGCGTACAACGCGCTGAAGCCGGGGGCCTGGCTGGAGAGCTTCGAGGGCTCGCCGCACATGATCAGCGACGACGGCTCGGTCGGCGAGAAGTCGGCCATCTCGCAGTGGGGCAAGTTCTTCGAGGAAGGCGGCAGGACCCTGGGGCGGACGTTCATGGTTGTCGACACGGGGATCCAGAGGAAGGCCATGGAAGAGGCCGGCTTTGTCGACATTCAGGAATGGGAATTCAAGGTTAGCACGTCTTTTCCTCCTAGGGCAGTGATTCAGGAGTTGGTATCGGACACGAAGACTCGCTAACACCACCCCAGGCTCCCGTTGGCGGCTGGCCCCGGGACAAGAAACTGAAGGAGATAGGGCACTGGGCGCAGACCGCTCTCGAGTCCGACATCGAGGGCTACGTGCTCTTCATCGCCAACGTCATCGTCGGCTGGAGCAGGGAGGAGATCCTGGTGTACATTGCCCAGCTGAGGAGAGAGATCCGTTCGAGCAAGAACCACGCTTATTTCAAGCTGAAGGCGGTCTGGGGCCGCAAACCAGTATAGGCGCTTTCCTTTTCAGCACATGGCTTCGGGGCCTCTTTTTTTCCTCCTGCTTGCAACCACCGTATACCCGGTGATGGCTCTGGGTGAAGTAACTCCAGGTAGTGGGTTGAGCACATACGAGAGATGAGATTATGACCATGATATTGAAGTACGCGAGAACAAAAAAATAGTATTCACCACGCTTGATCTGCATAGGTTGCTGTGATTACGATCCTAGTGTCTTCTTGCGTTCCTGGACCACACTTGCGGTGTCTCTCCTCAGGGACTTCAAAACTCCAGCCAAAAACCTCCTAGAATTGTTATCACGAGCTCAGTATCACGGATTCCCTTAGATGACCTCAGAATCCGCAGCCAATATCGACTTAATTCCCAGCTCAAAGTCTCCTGCTTGCGACTCTTGGCCAAAGAAACTGCAGCCACACTATCAGTAATTACACCGAACCAAGCTGTAATACATCGACACTTACCTGCGGATCATTATGTTGAACCTCTTGATGTCCGTCAAGTTGAGAGGTGCCGTGTCATTCTGCACCCTGCCACGATACGTCGGAACCAAGTCCTCAAATCTGACAACCACCTGACCATAGTCATCCGCAGCAGTGGCATTCCGGGCAGGCAGCCGGAAGTCGTGCTCCCAGCTGACGGTCGCCTGCTCCACCCCGTCGACGGCCGGGAGCACCGTGTCCTTGACGTTGAGCGTGTACGTCTTGCCATCTGTATACGGCACCTCGAGGACGAGCCGGTCGTACGCGGTGAGGTCCACACCGGGCCACCCGTCGACGGTCCTCTGCGACGCGAACCCGCTGCCGTTGAGGGCCTCGTAGTCGAGAGTGCCGACGAAGCTGGCGATGGGCTCGCCGCCGGAGGGGTTCCCGGGTGCGCCGGGCGGGATCACCTCCAGGCTGGACCGGCTCAGCCCGCCGCGGACCGTGTCGTCCGAGGCTATCCACTCGCTGGCGTTCCAGGGGTGGAAGAGCGGAAGGGTTGCGCCGTGTGCTCCGGCTGCGTGCAGGAGGAGCGCCGTGAGGGAAAAGTGGGAGTAGTAGTACATGTTGGGCGCGGGCAGAATGATGATTGATTATGGCTGTAAAGCTGGAAAAGATGCTACAGCTTGGGGATCAATTTCGCCCTGATCATGGTTATATTGATTCGGATAGGGCCCTCCTGAAGTCCTTTGCCCCAAAATTAGACCATTTTCTAATTTGACTCCGCTGCCGACAAGCTTTCTCATGATTCAAGAGGCTTGCGCATTCGGGGTTCTTATCCTCCCGCGGGCCGTACCCACTTTTACGTCCTTACTAGATGATCAGAAGTCCAAAGGTTCTTCTGAATTGACGTACTAGATAATCTCACTTCACTGTCTGTTCCGATTCGAGGTTTCACGCACTATGTATCTGTGTTCGAAGAAAGTAGTCTAATTAGCCACGAAGTGCCGGATCTTCATTGCCAAGAATTGAATCGTACTTTTCTTCTGTGATAGACCAGTCAACACCCATGGAGGACTGCCCGTGTCTGGCTTTCACATGGTTGTATATATTGCCTCTTGGCACTAACGTGAGACAGCTAAACACACCTGTTAGCTTGCCTTTGTGGAGCGCATGGGCCCGCGCCAAATCGCACCCACAACTTAACTGCCACGTCCCGGATGGCTGCTGACTATGAATTAATGCCGGTGTGTCTGTGCCAAGTGGCTTATGTTGATTTATGGTGCTGAGATTGTAGGCCTGATGAGGTATCGTGGCGGGGCGCTAGGACGGCTGGCCGCTCAAGATGACCTCAGCCTTCAAAAAGTAAAGGTATTCTGCAGTATCAGCTGGGGCTGAGATTCTAGGGCCATAGAGCGGCAGGCTATAAAGCTCGAGAGTATTACTGCACAAAGAAGGCTCGAGTCCCTTTCACATAACTTCTACATCCACGTTCTCTCCGTGATTCAACGTTCCAATCTTTGAACCCCGAACCGTCCACTGTTAATCTCGAATCCAAGAATGAAAATGATCCGCTCGTGCCTTTCACTGCTAGCTCTGGCTGCCGTAGCCATGGCTGGCCCCCGGCAACCCAGTCCGCCAGCTCTGACCTACCTCTTCTCGCTCAACATCACAAGTGGTCCGACGATCAACATTGGTTCAACCCCCCTGGGGGATAGGGTGTTCGAGCCCATCATCGGCGGGTCCTTCTCTGGGCCGAAGCTTTCTGGTAAGTTCGATACGAGGAATAGAGAAACTGAACTGCTTGAGGGCTTCTGACACAAAGACACCTCTGTATTAACACTGATTTACACAGGTACCGTTGCCGCTGGCGGCGGTGATGCGGCCCTCGTCGATGGCAATGGATCCTTCAACCCGGATGTCGTTTACGTTCTTCAGACCCACGACGGAGGCAATATCTTGGTACGAGAGAAGGGTCACGCCCCGAATCTGCTCCTTGTGTTCGAAACCGGCAGTGACGACTACGACTGGCTTAACTCAGTCGTCGCATATGGGCAAGGCGTGCAGGTACCAGGCGGCGGTGTGTCGCTTAATGTTTGGCAGGTTAGTGTTCCCCTGTAGTGTGCACATGTGCATCGGCATGGTACCTAGAGAGGGTCGCCGAAGTGATCAATAGACTGATATACCCCAGCTGGGCACTTCGCATTGAAAAGGCTTTGCATGCTGAGTAGTTCACGGTTAGCAATGGATTATTACTCCATGAGTCCACTCTGGCAGGTCTTCCGCAAATTTGAGTCGCCTAGATGATAATCTTAATTAGTTGCAAGGAACAACTGGAGCGATAGTCAATGTCAGTAGAAGGAACATGGGAAGGACAGCAGAGTCTATCGAAGCCTCGCAGAATACACACATTCACAAAGACATTTCAGCGACCATGAAAGCATTTCTTGCCTCGCATCGTATCCGTATCAACGCAGTACGCACGGCTCGCTGGACTGCTTTCGTCCCGGGCCCCCAAGCTTGCTGCACAGTTGCAACGTCCGCAAGCCGTTGTCCAATATCACCTAAATTGCAACAGAATAGTCTGCCGTGAGACAATCAAGCACTTGGCGTCATGACGGATGGGTGAGATCAGGACCCGGACCGGATACACACAACGACCTCGGTGTGTGGATATGTTACGGGCCGCGAATACGCCCGGAGCTGCATAGATAAAGACATCTGATGGAGTCCTGTGCGTGTTTGACAAGCACGGCGAAGACCGAGGAAACAATTTGTACAGCATTGGCGGAACGTATGTGGGATGGTTCGAAGGTTGTAATACGATGCACTTCGCGGGTCTTTCACCTATCTAGGTAGGTCAATGATGTGTGCACGCCAATAATGTGTAGTATTTCTGAGAGTGATGTCGAAAAGTTAGATTATTGTGCTTGAACGTGAAAGAGTGGGTGCCCCATTAGCCAGCGTAGTCTCCCATAGAAACCACTTCAGCGATGTTGTCAAGCAAAGATACTCCTTTTCGAGCTAAAACGAATGTGGCTGGCCAGCGTGATCAATCTTCCGCGTGGTGCGGAATTCCCTCAACACAGACAATGTTTCAAGCGCGATATAAACACGCTGAAACAGAAACACGGACACCCAGGAGCGTGCAGGACGGAGGTAACGAGGCGGGGCAAATTGGACACTGCACGCTGTCCAGGCCAAAAATAGAAGCCAACAGGAGTCTTGAAATTCTTTGACTCGTGGAGGAAGCTCTGGTCAGTGTCCTCTGAGCCAATTTTGCTGTTCCAGTATGCCTGAATCACCTTTGCCAACGGGTGGCCGCCGCTGACAGCGCGCCGACGTGGGCGAGCTTAAGCCGCCGGGGTATTCGCTAGGTACTAAACTCGAGACTATCTGGCTAAACCCCCTCCTCAGCTGCCGATAGAAACGAAAGACCCGAACAGACGGTCGATCATGGAGCCGAGACTGCCTTATCTGTTTGGTTCCCAGGTTGTATTTGCAATTACGGTCGGCGGTGCTGCCACCTCCATTCAGCCCCATTCAGCCATCCATTGACACGGGACGCCAAATGTGGTGAGCGATGTCAGGTGTGGCAGCCCTTAGGCGCGAACGCTATTGACCGGTGGTAGCTCGTTCTAGCCTTTCTGCCCCGCGAAACCGTTCTCCACGGAGCCAACATTAATGTCGTGCTTCTCGGGTCGGCCGTGTCCCGGGGCCATCGAAGCGGGTGGCGTGGGGTTGAGAACTCATCATGGTGATAAAGGGCCCAGGAGTTCCCGGATCCGGAGGGGGCGTGCCTGTGCCTGCGACAATTCTAGGGTTTTGGGAGGGGGACAGCTGTCGAGATGGGACGGTGCTGTGGACCGGGTTGGTCGGGCGGGACGACGGAGCATGCACAGACGTGTCTGCTGGCCCCTTATCTTCTAAGTATGGCCATGCCCTTTGGCGGTATCGCTTCTGGTTTCTGCCTGGTCTTGGCGACGGTTGGGCTGGGCGGTGTTTCGACGCAAGTCATTTGGAGGCTCCGGTCTCCTGGCTCGCTCCCGCTCTCATGCTTCTCCAAAATGCCAAGGTCAGATCCGCAAAGAGGCTCAATCGAGCCCGTGTGGACGGAGTCAACGAGCCCACGGTTCGGCATGTCGCTACCGAAAGAGGAGAGAGGATCAAGGATGGTTGCATGTATACTTCAAGAACTCTGAACTCATGCATACAGAGTTTGCTTCGTGTCAAACCGAACGCCACATTTCTAGCGTGCACGGGTGTGGCACTCGCATGTTGTTCGTGTGCCGCAGATCTTCAGGACAAGGAAGCTTATCGTTCTTGGGGCGGCGGCTCGACTGTTTCAGCCCGGTAGCATCATGGACATCCTTCTTGGCATCACAAGCTCGGAGGACGGGGGCCATATAGTCATGAGAGTCCTGGATGGGGACCAATGCCCAGGAGAGGGTGCACCTCTCGCGACCTCACTGGCATCGTCAAAGGTCACCGCCGTGCCCTTCGTCTGTATATACCCGTAGCTGGCCGGGTGCTGCTACGTTTTTGCATTCTTTTGTATACTGTATAGAGACCACTTACACACGCGGTCATGGGCTTCACCACGAGAGCGGCCGGCCTGCTCGGGCTTTTCTCTTTTTCGTTGGCAGCGCCGGCTCCACAGGCTGGCGCTCCTCCTCCAGCCGGCAACAATGCCTGCCAGGCTGTCTCGCAGGCTCAGGCCCAACAGATGGCCGCCAATCCTCAAGGTGTGTCATGAGTATTGAGCGAGTAGTAGAGAATGAAGGCCAGTCCGGCTAACTCACCACCACAGCGGTCGCCAGGGTACCGGCTGCAACAGCCTTCGCATGCCTCCAGTCCGTGCCAAACAAACCAGCAGAAGCAGCGAAGCTTATCGCCAGCACCAAGGCCTACGCTCAGTGGCAGAGTACACTCGCATGGTTGAAAGACCCGCCACCATCTTACATGCTCCCGCCAACGGACATCCAAGGCGGGCTCGACGCGATAGGTGCCAACGCCACGGCAGGAAGGTTCGCAAGCGAGTTTGAGTTCCAGTCCGCGATGGTCCAGCTGGTGGCATCAGCACACGACGGTCACTTCGCCATTCGCCCAGACATGTTCAAAGCATTCAGTTTCAGGAATGACCTGGCCACAGACATTGTCTCTGTGTCTGTTGATGGCAAGCAGGTGCCAAAGCTCTACAACCTAGGTCAGTGTTGCCTCCGAGTGACTTACCGGAGTCTTCTGTGACGATCACTGCCAGTCCAACTTTGCTAACCTCCCACAAGGCGTCCTGAACGGGACGGCATCCATAGGAGGCATGAACCAGACAGCCGTGAACAGCACGAACGGCATGCCCCCGGCGATAACGAAGATCAACGGCCAGGACGCCGCACAGGTGATTGAGGAGCAGGGCTTGAAGTTCATCAACTTCCAGGATCCCGACTCGCAGTGGAACTCGCAGTTCCAGCAATACGCTGTACCCACGGCTCGCACCGCACTGGCCTCTTCGATTTTCTTCTTGGGCGACTCGTTGACCCTCGAGTATGACAATGGGCAGAAGGTGACACAGGAGAGCTACGCCCTCATCCGCCCAACGGCAGACTTCACGGGCGTGAACACGGGCGAGGACTTCTACCAGAAGTTCTGCAACCCTGCCAACGCGCCACCTCCAACAGCAGGTGCTGGAGGCGGACAGCCCACCACGCCGCCCCCGACCGGGCCTCCGGGTACGCGGCAGCCGGAAACGCCCAATATCCCCGGGTTTCCCATGCCCGCGATCCGCGACAGTGGGGCCAACATCACAGCTGGATATTTCCTGCAAGGCGCGGGATACGAGGACGTGGCCGTGCTGTCGGTGCTGGGTTTCTCGCCCGAGGGCGACTTTGACATCCTCGAGTATGTGGTCAACTTCCAGCAGATGACAGAGAAATTCCTCGCCATGTCCAAGCAGGCGGGCAAGCAGAAACTCGTCATCGACGTGACGGGAAACGGCGGCGGTCTCGTGGCGGCCGGTTTTGAGCTGTACGCGCAGCTGTTCCCGGGCACGCCGCAGTTCCAGGCCAACAACATGCGCCTGACGGAGAGCATGGAGCAGATGGCCAAGATCTCTTCGTCAGTGCAGAACGAGATCCTCGCGCTGGACCTGAACACCCTGACCCCGCAGAACGCGACGCAGAGGCAGCTCGCGCTCGCGGCGCTGTCGCAGAGCAGCGTTGTCAGCAACCTCATCCCCGGCGGTGTCTTCTCTGCCGGTGGTCAGACGAACTTGACGTCGACGGACCAGATCATCGCCCCGGTGACCATCAAGGGCGACCGGTTCACGTCGTACATCAGCACGCCCCTGAACGAAACTGCGCCGGACTTCAACCTCACTGGCACCGGCAACCGGGCTAACCCGGCCCCGGCGGTGTTTGACCCGAACAACGTGGTGATCCTGACGGATGGCACGTGTGGCTCGACTTGCACGCTGTTCTCATACCTCATGATCATGCAGCAGAACGTCAAGACGGTCGTGGTTGGCGGGCGGCCGACGACGGGGCCGATGCAGTCGATCGCAGGCGTGGAGGGCGCGCAGGTGTTCCCGCTGAACGAGCTCCAGCAGGCGGCGTCGGCGACGCTGTTCCTGGCGCCGCCGGAGCAGCAGCAGCAGCTGAGCCAGTCGGAGCTCGGGCTGATCGCCGAGGGCTACCTGCTGGACCGGTCGGCGACGCCGAGCAACGCGGGCGCGGTCAACGGCAAGAACGCCTTCTCGCACACGGACGCGCAGACGCCGCTGCAGTTCCTGATGCAGCCGGCGCAGTGCCGCTTCTTCTACACCAAGGAGATGATCTACGGGCCCGAGGCGGTGTGGAAGCGCGCCGTGGACGCGACCTTCAAGGACCCTCAGGGCCTCTGCGTCGAGGGCAGCGTCACGCCGACCATGGGCGTGCAGGCCGTCTCGAGCGACTTCTTCCCGAACCAGGCGGTCGGCGGCTCGAGGGCGGAGGGCGCCAACAACCCCGGGAAGAGCTCCGGAGTCCGCTCCGCGGCGGAGAGGAGTGGCGTGGCGATCTTGGTGGCGGCGCTGGCCAGCGTGGCGTTCTTGATCTGAGGGTTTTTTTTTTTGATTGATTGATTGATTGATTGTGTACCCAGCCTAATAAGAGATAAACAAGCTCATTTAAAGCCTTGTCGGAACACGATAAGTTAGATATATGTATTATCTGGTCCCAGGACCGCTTGCACAGCGTATTGGAATGGGAGGCGCTGGCCTTGTTCGGCGTGGTGTCCCTGTTGTGTGTGGTCAGATATTGGAAATACCAAGCCAAGTCGTCATTTTCTTCATCCTCCATGACCAAGCCGAGTTCGCTGGTGTCGGACCCTGCCAGCTTGCGTAGCAGACTGCAAACGGAATTATCTAGTCTATAGAATAGATAACGGTGGGGCATGAAGATGACTCGCTTAGTTTAAGATTACCGAAACGGGAGCAATGCCAGGCCCGGGTGGCGTCCTGTCGTGTCCGGTCGAGGTCCTGTCCCATGGGGATGGAGGGACAGCAGGGACCTCGGCGGTGCTGAAGTGGTTTCGATTAGAAGACGTTTCCACTTTTTGTGCCTCGAGGGTCGAGGAGCTGCGGCCTAAATCCAGTTCAAGTGGACGTCAGGTCTTGGGCTGCAGTATCCATTGGATAAGCAGCTGGGGTAAAGTTGAAGGAGGATAACGGCTGAGGGTTGCACGTGAGTAATAAGACAAAGTCAAATGAAGATTGAAGTTAGCGTTGATGTTCTGAATACCAAGAACATGAGCAAGCCATTGCCGCGATGCCGAGAGATAAGAAAAGCTTAACTATCGGGGTTTTTTTTTGAGGGAGGGGTGGTTAGGGGGGGTGATAGCTTGGCAAAAATACATTAAAACTCGGCGGGAAACTTTATTCTTTTTAAAAAGTTTAAGCAAGGTATAATATATAAGAATTTTTGTATATATATATATATATATAAAATAAAAAACATAATATTATAAATATAAAAAAAAGAGAAAAAAAGAAAAATGTTATGGGCTCGGCCCCAAAGGGGCTGCAGGCTGGCTAGCGCCTTCTCCCATAAGCTGCAAAGCAGCAACCTTTTAACCATTAAGCCAAAAGGTACGTAATAATCCAAGCTCCCTTGGATTATCTAGCCACACTATATAAGGCTTGGGCTTTTAGCCCAAGCCCATTACAAAAAAAAAAAAAAGAGAATAAAAGAAGAAAAGAATAACAGAAGAAGAAGAAAAAAAAAAAAAGAAAACAAAAAAAGAAGAAGAGAATAAAAAAGAAAAAGAGAAAAAAAAAAGAAAATAAAAAAAAAAAAAAAAAAAGAAAATAAAAAAAGAGAAAAAAAAAAAGAAAATAAAAAAAGAAAATAAAAGAAGAAAAAGAGAATTTAAAAAGGAAAAAAGAATAAAAAAAAGAAGAAGAAGAGAATAAAAAAAAAAAGAAGAAGGGAATAAAAAAAGGGGAAGGGAAAAGAAGAGGAAGGAAGGGAAAAGAAGAGGAAGGAAGGGAAAGGAAGAAAGGGAAAGGAAGAAAGGAAAAAAAGGGAAAAAAAGTTATTTATTTATTTATTTATTTATTTATTTATTTATTTATTTATTTATTTATTTATTTATTTATTTATTTATTTATTTATTTATTTATTTATTTATTTATTTATTTATTTATTTATTTATTTATTTATTTATTTATTTATTTATTTATTTATTTATTTATTTATTTATTTATTTATTTATTTATTTATTTATTTATTTATTTATTTATTTATTTATTTATTTATTTATTTATTTATTTATTTATTTATTTATTTGTTTATTTGTTTATTTATTTGTTTATTTATTTGTTTATTTATTTGTTTATTTATTTGTTTATTTTTTTGTTTATTTATTTGTTTATTTATTTTTTGTTTATTTATTTATTTATATATATATTTAAAATATATCATATAATTAAAGTACTTATATTTAAGCCTTGTTCCCTGTTATGTTCTTATACTAACCCGAAATGGCGTTTTTTGGTAGCATTTCCTGCCGAGCTTTAGCGTATTCTTGTATTCTTGCCGAGCTGCACACCGGTGGTCAGGGCGGCAGGGTGGTAACGGCTGGGCAGGGCACGGCTTGTCGTTGGGCGGGCTGGCTGGGCTGGCAGGCTGATTTGATGAATCCATGAATGACCGATTGAATGCTCGCAGGACTGCCTGACTGATTACACTTGATAAGCATCGCAATCCATGTCGCCAGATCCAGCATTGGCTGTGGAGACCTGTCGGATCCCGACGGCAATTCCCAGATTGGCAAGTACACACGAGAAGTGGTCCCGCCTCCCCAACCCCAACCTTGGCTTGGGGCTCTTGGGGCTCTTTCGGGCGCAGAATGCAGACATGGAGGCCCGTCCTGTCGGTCACGAGGGCCGATCGCTACATCATCTCCTACTTGTGCCTGCACAGTACATGACAGTACACGACAGTAAAGGCCTAGTGTCTTGTTACAGACGAGGCAGATGGAAAAAGAAGTTGGTCCTCAGTAGACCATAGCCTACCACTTTTATACCTCTCCTGGCGGCTGCTCTTCGCCTTCCCTCGGCCTCCTTCATTCTGTCTTGGCGCGTCAGTCTTTTCTTTCCCTCCTCGCCCAACTCTCTCACTCGGCCCCCAGCCGTTGCAACCTGACTGGCATCGACTCCTCCGCCCCTTCCGAACCGACGCGAAGAGAGAAAAAGAAAAGGCCCCTCGAACAAGATGACAGAAGGTGGCATCATGGCCCAGCCTCAGGCTGACTCTGACGCCGCCGCCACTCTCGAGAAGTTGGGAGTGAAGCAGGAGCTGCAGAGGAATTTCTCCCGTGTTTCTATGCTTGGTCTCGCGT
This sequence comes from Diaporthe citri, assembly GCF_014595645.1. NCBI lineage: Eukaryota > Fungi > Ascomycota > Sordariomycetes > Diaporthales > Diaporthaceae > Diaporthe > Diaporthe citri. The sequence continues at coordinate 2,949,933 of NW_025064846.1, forward strand.
TCGCCATCCTGAACAGTTGGACTGCTCTGGCCGCCTCACTTTCCCTGGCCCTCCCCTCTGGAGGACCCTCGGCCATCCTTTGGGGTCTCATCGTCTCTGGGCTCTGCAATCTCTGTCTTGCCGCCTCGCTCGCCGAGTTCCTCTCAGCCTGGCCCACGGCCGGCGGTCAATACCACTGGGTTGCCATCATCTCCTGGAAGCGTTCTAGCAGGGCCATCTCATATTCGACAGGCTGGATCAACACCGCCGCCTGGGTGTGTTTGACAGCCACCGGTGGTCTCTTGGGAAGCGAGCTCATCCTCGGCATCATCTCGCTGCTGAATCCCACCTTCGAGCCCAAGCCCTGGCACCAGTTCCTCCTCTACATTGCCTACACTCTCACTGCCTTCTTCCTCAATGCTTTTGCCAACCGTCTCCTACCATACTTCAACAAAGCTGCCTTCCTCTGGTCGCTATCTGGTTTCACCATCATCTGCATCACTGTGCTCTCTTGCGCCTCTCCCAACTATCAAAGCGGGTCGTTCGTGTTTGGCGGCTTTATCAACGATGTCTCCTGGCCGGATGGGTTGGCCTGGATGCTTGGTCTCCTGCAAGGGAGCTTCAGTCTCACGGGTTTTGACGCAACTGTACATATGATTGTCAGTACCATTCTTCTCCTGCTACATATTCCCCGATCTTTGTGCTTTAGAATGTTCCAGAATGTATCACTTCGGGATCCGTAGCAGGTGACTAACAGGTACTAGGAGGAAATCCCACGTAAGTGATCCTTGGACGCATAGCATCGGCTCCTGACGCGGCAAATACTAATCCGCCATGTCGAACAGGTCCCCAGATCGAAGGCCCAAAGATCATGCTTTACGCAATCTGCATTGGCATGTTCACCGGTTTCATCTTCTTGGCCTGCCTCCTGTTCGTCCTCAAGGACGTCAACGCCGTCATTGAGTCTGCCGCAGGACCTCTCTTACAAATCCTCTACGACGCTACCAACAATAAGGCCGGTGCGGTCTGTTTGTTGATGTTTCCTGTCGTCTGCATGCTGTTCACAACGACCTCCATCATGACCACGAGCTCTAGAATGAGCTATGCCTTCGCCCGCGACCGCGGCCTGCCCGCTAGCCGCGTCTTTTCCAAGGTCCACAAGGGCCTTGACGTGCCCCTCAATGCCTTGATCTGGACCACCGTCTGGGTCATCATCTTTGGCTGCGTCTTCCTGGGCAGCGACTCTGCTTTCAATGCTATTACTGCCGCCAGTGTTGTCGCTCTTGGTGTCACATATGCCATTCCTCCAGCCATCAACGTTATGAGAGGTCGCAAGATGTTGCCGGAGACACGGGCATTCAGGATGCCAGAGTGGCTGGGCTGGTTCACTAACCTCGTGAGTATTTCATCTTCTTGCTCCCGGGCTCGAATGCCCCCAAATACTTGATCAGCAACTGATAGCTTTGAATTTAGGTTGGCATCGGTTGGACGCTCTTGACGACCGTTCTCTTTGTCTTCCCTCCTGAGCAACCTGTGACGGGAACAAACATGAACTACGCGGTTGTTGCTTTTGGTGTTGTTCTCATCATCGCCATTGTCCAGTGGCTGATTGACGGCCGAAAGAACTATGAAGGACCCATTATCGATGCCGAAGTCATGGGCCTGGGCAAGGAGATTGTCGAGGGCGTCGCAGGTGCGGAAAGCAAGCCATCAGGGAACGAGACGATCGAGTCGAAGGCAGTAGATCAGTAAGGGTCGCCGTGTGGGCGGCTGTAGTGGTTAGATATAACTGTGTTTGAATTAAGAGAACGGATATTCGCACCGGTAAAAACGGATGGTTCACCAGTACATCACTCGGGCCACAGCTGTAGCTATCATACTCACACGCCTAATCCGCACGCCTAATATACATTAGGTATATAGGTGCTAGGTATATAAATTAGGTGTGTACGAAATAGGTGTATGGGCATTGGGTATATGGGTATTGCCCAGGTGGGTGTATGGGTATTGGGTGTATGGGTATTGGGTGTATGGGTATTGGGTGTATGGGTATTGGGTGTATGGGTATTGGGTGTATGGGTATTTGGCTTATGGGTGTTAAGCATGTGAATGGGGCGTGGGTGTTGGTTTATTTAGTGCCGGCGATGAACCGGTATACCATCCATTTCTACCGGTGCGAATATCCGATGTCTGAAAGCGCAATTCAAACAGTCGATTGAAAACTCCTCTGAGCGTGGCGTATCTCGTGAGAGCTATGAGTCGCTTCTTCCTAACCACCTGCCTACCTCATAATGACTCACAACGGTATAATCTGTCATAGGATGACCTCCAACGGGACCTCTTCAAGTAGTATCATCTCGTACAGGATACACTTACTGAGTGCTGTGGGATGCCCTCCAGTGTGATAACCTACCTGTGGGTACTAAAGAACAATTACCACCATGGTAACCTGTATGGGATGCCATACTGTGGGATAACACCCAGTGGTACAAATTATATTATAACTCGCCAATCGTTCAGTGCCTAGTCGGCAACTTGTTTTGATGCCGAACATATGCAGACCCAATCCATAACCATGTAAGTCGAACCCTGTTTTTCGTATCAGCGCAGGAAAAACTTGCAGACACTGACGGCATTTGACCACCAATGGAGACAAAAGTCTGGGCAACACAGGATCAGAGAAACTTAATAGGGGTCACTGCAGGTAGCAAGGCCGGCAGCAAATCAATTGATTCGCAACTAGAAGAGCTTTATCAATGGAGTGCACTCCAAACAAGCCGTCCGGGTGCGCGTGAGTGTTCTCTGCACACAGCCACGTCGCATATTGATTACCGCTCAACACTCAGCACCCGGGTTGTTATCACGTCTGCTAACAACACCGAAAGTCGATAAATAGACAAACAGGGCTCAAGCCGCCGGCGTCGCGGTCGGCGTCGCGCATCAGTCTAGCCTCGCACCTCGTTGGCTCGAAGAGACCTTGCAGAGTGTCGTCAAGGCAAAAAGTCGCGGCGGTGTGCACCTCGAGGGAAAAGAGAGTTGGCAATACACTCGGACTATTCACGCGCCGAAGGGATGCAGTCCTTACTTGTAACCGACGGCGCACGGGCACGCTCGAATCTGCCTCCCCTCATTGCCAAGCAAACGCGTCTTTGCGGCCCCTATTCCGAACTAGAAGGTCCAGTGGCACCGGCCAAGTAAATGCAACAACGCTATCTCTTGGCTGCGCTTGCATCAACAACTCCTCGTGAGTCGTGATGGCGGACGGGTGGCTGCCTCTCTAATTACTTTGACCCGATTGGCGGCCGTGTCTTGGGTGAGGAGATGATCTTCACGTATAAGCCTTGGATCACCGGCGGTTCTGCGTACGGCAGTATGTAGCCAAGGAATAGCCAAGCAAGCCAATGCGACCCTCAGCACTTTGTGCGCCGTTACTTGGGGGATCATTTGCCAAGTATCGTTCACACCTACCTATTTCGTACATGCAAATATAGAGGAGTTGATCATAGACTCTGCGTGCCTGTATGGCGTGCTGATAACTTCACCACCGTGACTAATGCCATGCCTTCACCTTGTCCGCAGGAGCTATAAAACGTAGAACGTGCCTGCGTGCGGAGATTCTCGTCTTGCGTCGGTGCTGTTGTTGTAGTTGTGCCGCATAGCGACGATCTGAGCCCACCTTTGATCACCGCCACTCGCCCGAGGAAGTCCTGACAAGAAGCCCCTTCTGACTGTCCGCTACAACCCGCCTTCACCATGAAGACCACAGCTATTGGAGCCCTGGCCACGCTGGCCGGCTCGCCCTTCGCGGCGGCTATCAGCCAGGTTGACAACCCTGCCAAGCAGGAGAAGTATACCAGTGGCGCTGTCATGGACGGCATCATGGCTAAGAAATACGTGAGCAGCACGTCGCCTCACTATAAAGGTGCGAAATACTAACAGCACACTTTCTTAGGCCACTTGGGACTCTCAGAAGGTCGCCGGCGCTTTCGACTCGAGTCTGTACCCGTCGTACGCTGGTGCCGCACCTGTTCCTTGCGTCAACGGAGTCGCTGAGGTCATCCCTGGTGACGCCAATAACACGTTCAAGTGCAGCAACGTGAGTAAACTCTGACCATTCCATGTTATAATTTGCCAAGCATCAAAGCGGCTAACAAAGTCTTAGATCGACTTCTATGATTTCAAGAGCCACGCCGACTTGGGTTCCTCCACTGGCGAGGGTGCTTCAACCTGGGGCTGGACCAGCGAGGAGGGCCGCGAGTTTGTTGCCATCGCGCAAGCTGATGGAGCTGCTTTCGCCGAGGTCTCCACGGAGGGCAAGCTCGTGAGTATAAGTCCACTGATTTATAACAGTTTATGAAGCCGAATTGCGGCGCAGGAGGAAAATTCTAATATAAATACAGGTCTACCTCGGTCGCCTTCCCCAATACTCCGCAGCCGCGCCCAGCATCTGGCGTGAGATCCGGGGCTACAAGAGCCACATCGTGATCGGCAGCGAGGCGCAGCAGCACGGCGTCCAGTTCTTCGACCTGGCCAAGCTCGCCGACATCGACCCGGCCAGCCCCAAGACCTTTGGCGACGCCGACCTGACGGGCCACTTCAACGACCTGCCCATCGGCCGCTCGCATAACGTCGTCGTCAACGAGGAGCTCGAGTACGCCGTCGCCGTCGGCGCGGCGCCGCGGAACTCGTCCTGCGCCGCGGGCCTGATCTTCATCGACCTCAAGGACATCACCAACCCGACCTCGCCCGGCTGCGCGTCCGGCGATGGCTACGTCCACGATGCCCAGTGCCTGGTCTACCGTGGTCCTGACGAGAAGTACGCGGGTCGCGATATCTGCTATGGTTACAACGAGGACACCCTGACGATGTAAGTTGATCTTTTTTGTGTCTTTTCAAGACTTGGCGGCAGTGATTGACATGTTACACAGCTTCGATGTGACTGACAAGACCACGACGAACATCATCTCGCGTGTCGGCTACGACGGTGCCTCGTACACGCATCAGGGCTGGGTCACTGACAAGAACTGGCAAACGACTCTTGTCTTGGTAAGTAAATCCGCCTCTAGTGCTCTAGGCCATTTTCTTGAGAGCTCTTCTACGAACCATGACTGTGGGCTCTGTGACATGAAGCTGACATACATTAGGATGACGAGTACGACGAGTACGACTCAGCTGGTGCTGGTGCTGACGGTTTCCCCGTCACCTACTTCTGGGACATCACCAGCCTTGAGGCCCCAGTCCTTTCTGGGTACTACAAGAACGAGTACGCACTTGGCATCGACCACAACCAGTTCATGTCAGTATTCCCCTGTCCTAATACCCATTCTACTGTTGTTCGGAACCTCCCAGGACGTGTGACTCTGGCTCCGGTGCAATTTACTAACACCCATCAGAATCGACGGAGTCGCATACCAGAGCAACTACGGCGCCGGCCTGCACGTGCTGGACGTCTCCTCGCTGGCGACCGACAAGACCGGAGCCGGCGTCACCGAGCTCGGCTACTTCGACATCTACCCCGAGAACGACGCGCTGCCCGGCGGCGGCAGCATCGAGTTTGTTGGCACGTGGGGACACTACCCCTACTTCCCATCTGGCTTCATTGTCGTCAACACTATTGAGAGGGGAGCTTTCGTCGTGAAGAGGACCAACGCTTAGGCTGGGTTTTAGCACGCCAGTGTGTACAATCAGGGATTTAGGCCGAATAGGCAACTCTGCATGAGACATTTGGACAGACGTTAGATTCTTCTAGTACAAATTACATTATACCATTTCTCACCTAGGCCATAGGCTTGTCTTCGCATACTATTGTTATCTGGCTTCATCCGCCCTTGCTGACTTGCCGTTTCACAAAGGTGTAGCATACCCGAACAAGGATCGTCTCTAAATATTTTCTTATGACACGCACTTAACTATCCGATGTCGTCTGATACCGTGAGAATATAAAGTCTAGGCTCTTAATCACTATATTCTACATTCAGTCTTGACAACCCCTGCGAAGCACATAATAGAGTACAGTGGGAAGCTTGGAAAGTGGCGCCTGCGGGAGACCAAGAACAGCTAGGTTCAAATGTTGCCCACCACCATACAAATATAGAAAGCTTATGAGATCGTGCTAGTCACTATCAAAGCAAAACTATTTCCCGGAATTACAAATCATTGGGATCCAAGTCAAGAGGTCGTCGTTGATTGTCCCGTGTGCTATGGGTCACTGTGAGTGGACACTACCCCAGGCATTGCCTTGCCGCATCCTCACTTTTTCCTGTGGGCTCAACGCCATATTATGGCACAAATACCATTTTTGTCATAGAAATTCTGTTATGACATGGTAATTGCAATTTTCAGTACTCATGGGCTCCCCCGGATAGAATCTTGAAGTTTCAGTGGGGCATGCCAAGCCTCGCGATGTAATAAATTGGATTTGACAATGACTTCATATGCACCCACAATTGTGACGTCCTTGGGTTACAACAGCGAGCAACCGGATTCGCGCCTGCTTAGATCAATTCGGAAACCAACTGACATATAACTCTGGCTGTTCTATATGGCCCACGCAAAGAAGAGCATCTTGTCTCATGAGTTACCTGACGGCTTCCGACGAGAAACCAAAATGAGCGACCAACACTCGGATAGCACATCCGACCACCGCCAAAACGGTCGCAATGCCGAAGATGAGAAGAAAGATGTCCGCGAGCCCCGGGGCGACATACTCGGTCGACTGGAGCATTTCACATGGGCCAACTACACTTTTACCATGAGCACGGGTGGAATTTCACTGCTCATCTCCGAGAGCACACAACCGAACACATTCTACGGACAGCAGACCATCGGAAAAGTCGTTTACATATTCGACCTCGTCATGTTCACACTAATCACCGCCGCTCTTATCACTCGCTTCATCAAGTACAAAGGCACATTTCTGGCGTCCCTTGCGCACCCAACTGAAGGCCTCTTCTGTGAGTTTGACGGTAGCCATATGGACAAGCTGGTTGCACAATTACTAACCACGAGTCTCTCACAGCGGCCTGCTTCTTTCTGTCCCTCGCATCCATCATCGGTTCTATTGCAAGATACGGCATCCCGAATTGCGGAAATTGGTTGGTGGTGGTCTACAGGATCCTCTTCTGGATCTACTTTGCTGCCACAGCCATCTACGCCGTGGGAATGTACATGGTCCTTTTCACCTCGCCCAAGCTCAAAATCGACGACATGACGCCGGCCTGGGACCTTCCTATCTTCCCCTCCATGCTCTCGGGCACGATTGCGACCATCGGAGCCGGCAGCTCCGGCGGACAGCCGGTGCACCAGGCCATGCCAATGATTGTAGCTGGGCTGACGGCGCAGGGGCTCGGGATGCTGGTATCGATCATGTTGTATGCATGCTACATCCGCCGCATGGTGCAGTTCGGGCTGCCCAGTCCGCACTCGCGACCCGCCATGTTCATCGCCGTCGGTCCGCCAGGCTTTACGGCCTTGGCGCTCATCGGCCTGGCGAAGGCGTGGCCGACCCACTACAACTACTTTGGCGACGACGATGTGACGAGCCAGATCCTGCAGGTGGTGGCGACAATGACAGCAGTCTTTATCTGGTCGTCGGCCTTCTGGTTCTTCTGCATTGCGGTGGCATCTTGCCTGATGTGCTGGAGGGCAATGTCCTTCTCGATGAGCTGGTATGCCTTTGTTTTTCCCAATGTTGGGTTCACGATAGCCACCATCAACATCGGCCAGGCATTTGAGAGTACGGCCGTGGAGTGGGTGGGAACGGCGATGACGCTGATGCTGATCGCCATGTATCTGTTCGTCTCCGTCTGCTACGTGAGGGCTTTGATCCGAAGAGACGTGGTTGCCGAGGGAAAGGATGAAGATGTCTACATCAACGAGGTGAGGCACAAGTACGGGAAGGTGAAATGGACTGAGAATGATGCAGAGAAGCAGGCGTAGAGCTTGCTTCAAGAATTCACATACCCAGATAGAAAAGACTTCAAACCTAAGTCCAATGTAGTCTTACCTTGTTTACCAATTAATCTCAAGTTACTTGGAAAGTCCAAATGTATTTGACCTTGGACAACTTTGCCTTGGCCGTTGGCATTACGCCCCGCACTTTTTTACCACCCTCGAATGCATCCCAGTGCAACAAACCCACTGACCTCCCTATGACCACACAATTAACAGTAAAAAGCATCGTTTCTCTGACCAAGTAGTGGAAACAGTATTTCTGCAAGTGGATGGATGGTCAGGTCAGCTGTATTCAGCGACTTGGGTTTGGGGGGAGGGTACAGCCCACCGAGGGTTGTAACCCTGATGCCAGAGCTCGTATGCTCCACTACAAACCCTGAAGAAGCAGGGCCCAAGAGGCTAAGCTTGGAGCTTTCTCACTGAGCTTCTCACCTACATCAGGTGCAAACCCCAACTCCCAGTCCTAGCTCATGACACCCATGGCAACATGTGTGGGATCCACGCTGTGATATCTGCATCACAGCCAGGGGACATCGCAGCCGATCTACGGCGATGTCTTTGCAACCGCGGACCAGACCACATCACCACACACGAGACGCGACTGGCCGATGGCGTCGCCGACGGCGCACCGGCGACCCGTCTCGCCTTCACCTCCTCGGTCCTTGCCCTTCGCGGTGACCACATCGCCCAGCAGCCGTTCGTCGACCCCGGGACTGGGTCCGTCTTCTGCTGGAACGGAGAGGCGTGGAAGATCCGGCACCACGACGTCTCTGGCAACGACGGCGAGGCGATAGCTGCCCTCCTAATCGAGGCTGTGAGTCGTGGCCTGGAAGAACGCGAGACTGCCATCTTGGCGGTACTCCGGTCTATCGACGGTCCGTTCGCGTTCGTGTTCTTCGATAAGCCCTCGGGAAAGGTCTATTATGGTCGCGACCGCCTTGGACGACGATCACTGGTGATCCGCGAGGGCGGCCAATGCGTTGTCCTGTCCAGCATCACAGATGCTGCCGATCCGCAGTGGAGGGAGGTCGGGGCCGACGGTATCTACGTTCTGGATGTGGCGAATATCCATTTGCAAGATCAAAATCATGCGACGAGGAGGCTGGAGTGGCTGGGGGATAACGGCGCAGCGGACTTTGTGAGTGTACTGCTGCAGCTTGTTCATTTGCTACATCTTGATGCCAGCAAGTATCTGGGACTTACTCATACAGGTCTCCAACATTGGCCGGTTCAATTCAACTGTCCCATCCGAGGACATCTGCTTAGTTCCCGACTCGCCCGTGGTGAAGACACTTCGGCAGCAGTTGACGGAATCCCTCAGACTGCGCGTTCTGGATGTACCTTCGCCACCAGGAGCCGATGAGAAGCAGGAAACACCGAGGGTGGCTGTACTGTTCTCCGGTGGGCTGGACTGCACTGTGATGGCAAGGATCTGCCACGATCTCGTTCCCCTTGACCAAGGTATTGACTTGATCAATGTCGCGTTCGAGAATCCTCGAGTTGCGGCCAACGCTCAAAAGTTGAGGGGCCAAGAGGACTCAGGGCCATTTGATATTTACGAGGCCTGCCCGGACAGGATGACAGGAAGGAAGTCCTTCGCTGAGCTTCAAGAAGTCTGTCCTGAGCGGGCCTGGAAATTTCTTGCAGTACGTTTTCCCAATGCTACGCATCTCTGGTGCCAGTACTCAACTCACAGCAGGTGAATGTTCCCTACTCCGAGTACTCAACCCACAAGGGCGAGGTAATATCTCTCATATATCCTCACAACACCGAGATGGACCTTTCCATAGCCAGCGCTCTGTATTTTTCTGCACGGGGCCAGGGCACTGCTTTCGCCGATGCTACCACAGCTGCCTCAGCAGCTTACACTACAGCAGCACGTGTGCTTCTCTCAGGGCTTGGGGCCGATGAGCTCTTTGGAGGCTACCAACGCCACGCAACAGCCTTCCAAAGACAAGGCTACCCGGGCTTGGTCGACGAGCTTAAGCTTGACGTTAGCAGACTGGGCAAGCGGAACCTGGGCAGAGATGATCGAGTGATGTCGCACTGGGGAAAAGAGGTCCGCTTCCCGTACCTGGACGAAGAGCTGGTTCGGTGGGCTATCAGGACTCCAGTGTGGGAGAAATGCGACTTCAGCAATCCTGATGGGCTTGTTGAAGCGGGCAAGCGGGTCTTGCGGCTCCTCGCTTTGGAGCTCGGCATGGGCAATGTGGCCACTGAGAAGAAGCGGGCTGTGAGTGGTCCGGTCATTCCCTCTTGTTTCAACCCGTCATCCTACCCGTCATCCTAACTCAGTCCCGACAGATACAATTCGGCTCCCGAACAGCCAAGATGGAGAGTGGTAAGGTCAAAGGTACCACGCTTTTATCGTGAGGGACAGATGATCTGGGGCTAGCTCAGCCTCATCCTGGCAGTGATGACATTACAGATACTTCTGAGTTATGGAGCCTTTACCGATATCATGACGATTGTGTTGTTTCGTGCAGAAACCCGTTGTCTGCGATATCTGGCCCTGCGAAACCATGAAGTCGTAAAAGGCAAGTCTGAGCCAGGCTTGGAAAGCCGAGATTGAATTTAGGAAAAACCATAGAAATGACATGTATGGTCCAACACAAAGAGATACCAAGGAATTCAATGTCTGCATCCCAATGCGGGAGCCCCCCCCGCTGGCCAATCTTGCTGCTATGCCCAGTCTGGATCCAAAGCTGGAAATTCGAAAATACCTGGCCCCCTGACCCCAGCGGGACGTCACAGCTGCAGGAACCCAATTCCGGTCTGCTGTGGGGGTGGAGATGCCCCACCAAACGACCCTGAACCAGGATCCAGAAGGCCCAGACCGTCCATTGGCGGGCGGTGCTTGGGCGCCACCCTCCAGCTGCCAGACCTTACAGCCCTGCTCGGGAGCTGCAGGTTCGAAACGGCTCGGCTCTTGACCTTGCCAACCTACGACGTTTCCTGCAAGACCATTACTATGTAGCTCCTGATGGGACCGAAGAGCCCCAGAACTGCCGCTTGAAGGCTAGGGACTTCGGCTCTTCTCTCACGCGCCACCACGAGGGCACGAAACCTGGGAGGGTCCTCGCCTGCCCTGCCAAGACGTGACATGGGCGGCTTGACGGTGATCTGACCCGATCTGGCGATTCCCTCGCCGGAAAGACGAGCCCCCCTCCCCACCAGAACCAGTCCCTCGTTCAAAGACACGAGAGGAACCATGACTCGAATGTTTTTTTCTCCCTGAGCAGTTGGGCCGTACAAGGCCACCTGAACCGGTCTCCCTCCGGTCATCTCTGAGAAGTGAGTTGGTCTCACGCGACATAGACAAGGGGCACGAGCCCAGCTTTGTTTTCCTGTGACGGCTCTCGACTCACGCTCGCTCAAAGGGCCCTTTGGGTATTCGGGAAAACACAAGCCGCATGTCTCAAGTCTGGGGCAACTCCACGCTGGGCGAGGATCAGGAGCGGCGCAAACCGACACGCCAAGTTTCGAGGGGCGCCAACCAAGAAGCTTAGAAACGGCAGCATGGCACCATTCACGTCGACCGCGCCCGTCACGCGACCACCTCCCACGGCGCATAGCCGGAGATCAGTGTTTATCGAGGCCCCAATGGAGGAATATACGCCTGCGCATTCGACGTACGAGAGGTCGATCCGCGGGACAGGCGGCTGGAGCTGGTCTGAGATCTACGAGCGCCGCTGGGCGAAAGTTGCGTTGCGGGTCGTGAATGGCGTGGCGCATGCCGCGGCGTGCTCGTTGCTTCTCTCGATCATGGCAGAGTTTCTGTACAGGCACAGAGGTCGGGAGCAAAGGTTTGTTGAAGTTCTCACGGGCTTGGTGCTGCTTAGCATTGGACTTGGACTGGGCTCACTAACAGATTGACCTTGTTGATACAGGCCGCCAGCTATTGCGCTTACTGTCCTCGTCGCTACCGATATATCTCTCGACATCTACTCCGTCGGCAGGGCTATGAGAAAATGGCAAGCCTTGGCCTTGCTCCTGCGCTTACTAGCCGGGCTGGGCTACATTGCCATGTTTCTGGTCTATGTCGGCTTCAGAGAAGTGTTCCCACACGGTTACTCTTACTGGGGGATGGGGTCGGGGTTCTCTGGTCCCATTGTTCATCTTTTCTTATGGGTGATTGGAATTTGGGACCTGCTACACACGAGCATACACCGACATACTCTGGGCAGAGATCTACGGACCGGAATGTTGTTCTCTCGGCACGGAGGACCAGCCGGCAGTGGCATTCCCCAGGTTTCGGACCCCATGTCAGCGCCGCGTACGCGAGGAAGCCATCCGCAAACACCTTCCCAGGTTGAGCGCGGTTTTGATACAGAGGCGATTGTCGCTCTAGATGAGATTCACTCGGGCGAAAAGAACAGCACACAAGCAGATGCGATGAGTAGAAGTGGGGCGTCTTCGACATCAGGGGAGTCATCGTCCCAGGCGGCGTCAGCGGGCAATCTAGATAGCAAGACTGTGAGCGCCGAAACGAGCCAGAGAACAAGCACTGCGTTTTCGGAGGACACATTGGAGGACGAAGGCGGTGCTCATACCGACGTGGCACGAGAAGAGTTCAAGCCATGATCTCAAGATGTAACTGGCTAGCAATTATGATCAGTTGCATATATTCCTAATGCTAACACCATCACTTCTGAGTCAGGGCATATTTGAATGTCTTGTTGAACCGTTTCCAGTTTTGGTCCGCTTGGCTACCTCAGCATGCACATGCTTCGAGTTTGACTTCGGCCGTAGGTCAAGGCACTCGTTTGGTTTTCAAGGTGATCTTCGTGATAGGTCTCTAAACCTTGACCCCGTTCTCCTCGATTTTCTCTGTTTGCGTATTCGTCAGCAAAATCGGCAAAGCGGCTGCCTCAGGAAGTACTCGAAATAGCCAGTCGGCTAGAGGCTGTACGATTTTTGAGGGAAGTTTGGACAGGAACGCGACGTACTTCCTTTCTCATTGAAGATAATCACGCTGAATGCAGCATGGTCATTATCGTCCGTCAACCCACGGTCGTCATCCGCTTCCGGCGGAAGCCGGCTGTACATGCCCTTCCCCGGCCTGGGCCACAACCTGGTGAAGGAAGACTCCTCTTCGTCATAGACCTGATTTCCAGCCGCGAGGGCGCTGGCCTGCGCTGCGGTCTTGCTTTGCAGGGAGCCGGTGCCCGACCGGGCTTTGGCGAGGGTTGACTTCTTCGCGTTGGCCGGGATCTTGCGGATGAAGTTCAGTGGGCCTGTGGGGTTCGCCTCGGCGCGGTGGAAGAGACCGCCTGCTGAGGCACCGGCAAATAGGGACCGCGGTGTGCTGCCGGCTGATGACTTGCTGGGTGACGAGGTGGACTCGATCGGGAAGATGGGCAGGTCGGGATGCAGCTCGGTGGCGTGGATTATGAGGTTGACTAAGCCGTCTGGAGAGAGCGCTGAAAGATAGGCTCGTTTCTATTGCGAATGTAAGTGTTACAAGTCCAAGTGGCGTCCGGGAGCAATAAACTCACTTGCGAGGCTGGTCTGTCAGCCCAACTGCCAAATCTAGGCTGCTCGACCTTCTTCTTCGGTTGCAGCCGTTCCCTCTTCGCCTGGCAGATCACACAATACCATTTCAAGCTCTGGTCCTTGATGATCTCGTCTTCGACCCAAGGATCATGGCACCGCTGGTGCCACGGGTCATTGCACCCATCACAAAACACCATCTGGTTGGTAGCGGGACTGTGCATCCGGGTGCACTTCTTGCAAAGAGCCTGCTCCGTCGTCCGCTTCCCTAAGCGTGCGTTCTTCTTCGCATTGTCCTCGGCGGCGGGGTCGTACGTATCCGGCTTCAGAATTCGCCTCCCTGACTGTGTGATCTGGGGTGTTGCTGCTTGCTTTGGTTTTGCCTTCTTGATGCCTTCGCCATAGTCCGAATCCTCTGCCGGCAAGGAAACATCACTAGTGTCGCCGTCGCCATAGGCCCGTTTGCGCTTCTGGCCACCTGCCACTGGTGGTCTTCCATTCAAGCCGCTCGTCAACGCCGGCTTCACAGGTAAGCGCATTGTGCTGGCTGTTATGCTACTCGAAGAAGACGGCGGCGCCGGCAACGACATGGTGTTGCCACTCGTCATGCTCGCAACAATGCGCTCTCTGACGCTCTCGTAGACCGGCCGTGGGAAATTGGGTCTCGGCGCGTCAGGCGCGGTGGCCGATGCGAGGGCGGAATTCAGCCCGCCAGATTCGCCGCGCATCCGTTTCAATATCATCTGTGTCGCAGGCGAAAACTGGGGAGTGTACGGAGACGAGAACTTCCTGGAGCCATCGCTGACATATGGGGAGGACGAGCGCGAGGCAGGCGCAGGAGATGGGTTTGCCGCTGCTGGGGGCGGTGCTGCAGGTGCTGTGCCTTTGCCATCGCCATCATTGCCCGCTGGCGCTGAAGCGCCTGTCGTTGAATTTGTGTCAGCCATGATTTCTCTCCCGAGGGAGTTGGCCCTGTAAGTGCTTTGCTGCGCCTAGGGTGAGATGCTGCAGGTGAGGTTAGCTGAGGCGTGGCTCGATGTCGAGAAGCACGTGCACATCACGTGGCAAGTGACAAGCGACCCCTCCAAACCTTTCCTTCCTCTACTCTTCACTTTTGCGTTCAGCACCTCCTGATCGAAGCTGCGACACTTGATTTTTTCAGGAACGAATGAATCTTCAGCCCAAACGATAAATGATGCGTCTGTCACTTTTCCATTGTAAGATCAGGAAACAACTCCATCAGTTAGTCTATGCAGGTGGCGATGATGGGAGATCATTCGTGAGACCCTTCATTTACTGAAAATTAACAGACAGAACTTTATAATATTTATCGAGGTGTCAGGGGCATCTATCAACGACCAATACCTGTATTTTTCACACATGGGGGGGGGGGTAGTCTCAATTGACCACGCCCTTCTCTCTCAAGCTCCTTATTTGAGCCTCATCCAAGCCAACGTGGTCCCGCAACACCTCATCAGTATGCTGTCCTAGGGTCGGTGGTGGACTTCGAAGCCCAGGCTTGCTCTCGGAAAACTTCATCGGGGTGTTGACCAGCTTCATAGGACCGCAGTCCTCATGATCAACCTCTATGACCATGTTGCGTGCCAGGGTGTGCTCATGGTTCAACGTCCCTTGGACGTCATTCACCGCGGCGTAGGGCATTCCCTTTCCTTCAAAGACATCCAGCCACTCTTTCGTGGTCTTTTGCGTCGAAACCTTTTCGATCTCTGACTCGAGCTCGTCCCTATTCGCGACTCTCTGCGAGTTGACCTTGAATTTCGGGTCGTCTTTCCACTCCGGCTTGCCCAGGCCGTCGCACAGGATACCAAACAATCGGTCATTGCCGCCACCAAAGAGAACGTCGCCGTCTTTCGTCTTGAAGGCTTTATACGGGACAATTGATGCTGCACACGTTAGCCAAAACGAGGACAAACAACGCGGAATCCGGTGGACTCACGATGTGCCGTGCCCCATCTCCCTGTATCCTTCTCGCCACTGATGAGGCAACTGCTGGCAATATTGGCCAGGGTGGCAGTCTGGCAGTCACTCAAGGAGACATCCAGATGCTGCCCTTTGCCCGACTTCTGACGGCCAAGAAGAGCAGCCATGATGGAGTTGCTCGTGTACAGACCCGTGGTCAGATCTGTGACAGCGACACCGACCTTGACTGGGGGACCATCACGGGCGCCGGTGATGTGCATCAAGCCGAATTCTGCCTCCACCATCACATCATAACCTGCTCTTTGCGAGTACGGGCCGCTCTGGCCGTATCCGGTGATGGAGGCATAGATCAGGGCCGGGTTAATTTTGTGGATGGTATCGAAGTCCAGGCCGTATTTCTTCAACGCTCCGGGGATGTAATTCTCGACAAGGATGTCGCACTTGGCCGCCAGCTTGTGGAGAATGTCTACACCGGCAGGATCCTGAAAGGACAAGCCCAATGACTTCTTATTCCGATTTACCTTTGCAGGGTCAGTTTCTGGGCTGTTGACAGATCCAGGGAGTCAATTGCTCACACCTAGAAAGTAAGCCGACTCCCCGGGCCCCTGGTGCTCCGAGCCCTCTCTGTACTTTGCATACGGAGGACCCCAGGCCCTTGTGTCATCACCGCGGACTGGATGCTCGATCTTGATGACCTCAGCACTGGATAAACTCAGCATCCACGGGCCGGAAGTGGTTGCACGACGAAGAGGGACTTACCCGAGGTCACCGAGGATCTGTGTACAGTAAGGCTACACCATTGAATCAGTAAAACAACTGGCGCTTGACACGCAGAGGCCAACTTACACCTGCCAACACACGGGTCATGTCAAGCACCCGGTAACCTTGGAGAGGCAGCAAGCCGGCAGCCGTTGAGGAGTGCCGAGCGAGACCAGCCTGGGACCTGCCGACACTCGATATTTGAGACAGACATGGCCGCACACCTTTGCAGGACCTCAGCACCGTCGACAAACTGCTGGAAGCCATTCTTGGTGTCCACATTGGGAAACCAACAATGCAGGACTTACAGGAGAAGCGAACCCTCTCCATCCATGGACCGCTGGCCGAGATCGCAGACACGGTGGTTGGGAGCCGAGGTCCACTGAGTGCCCCGGAAGACTAGCGTCATTCAGTGGGGTCGCTGCGGCATCCACAGCAGCTTCGGCCACTCGGTGGAGGGACGGCCCGGAGCCGTCTGACTGTACACTCTAGATGCCTACCCAGCAATACTTGGGTCAAGCTGGCCTAACATGCGCTTCTTCGCGTCTTCTTCTGTCGATTACAACAAAACCAATTCGCCAACTCGCAGCCTCTGGGGAACACAACACAATGTAGAGCGGGGCAGGATCTTCATGTATTCCAAAAGTTGCCATGTCCGGCCATGGCCAGACCCAACTGACGAGAAGATAAATACAACAGCAGCATTCAAACCCCTCATCTCCGGCTACCCCGACATCTCAGTCTCCTCGGCCGGAACCCCGGCTTCGACACCCGAATCCATCCCAACAGCACATCTCATGTATGCGCTTATAGACCCTGTCTGGTCTAACCGATGTACTCGACTGTGACAGAGGAGCCGGAGACAGAGGAGCTGGTCAGGACCTTTCCGTTCTGCTTGATGTCGATGAGAGTCGCTCCGGAGGGAGTCACGGTGCCGGAAGATCCGCTGGCAGAGGCTCCGGTGAAGGTCACGGTGCCGAAGTCGGCAAATGGCACGAGAGAACCGCCAGAGGAGAAGTCCTCCACGATCCACTCGGCGTTGAGCTCCTGCAGAGCACGGGTCTGGCCGGTGAAAGTGTGGGTGACCGAGGTACCCTTCGACACGTTCTTCACGACAGCGGTTCCAGCTGTGGTGGAAGTAGCTGTGACAGTCACGGTGATAGTATCACCGGCCGAGATGCTGATACCGCTGAAGGTATAGCTGCAACGCGGGTTAGCCTTATCATGGATCTCAGAATTGTTCCCGGGGATGGTGTAGCAACTTACGCATAGTCGGGGTACCACTCATACCAAGCATCGAAGCTGATCGTGGAGCCCTGGACATAAAAGTCGACGCCGGTTTGGAGAATCGAATTCGTGGCAGTGTCACCGTCGATGCCAACCCACGCTGAGGCAGCATACTGTATCGCTCCGAGTCAGCATGTTTTACTCCGGAAAGCCCCTCAGCACGCCGTGATTTTCAATGATAGCAATCAATTCGCGGAAAGGCTTTCGGAAACTGACCTCAGTGCTGGAGCTACCTCCAGAAGGCTTGGAAGGGGTCGGCACAACAAAGGTGCCCGTAACCGACTTGTAGCCAGTGCCAATGAGAACAGCGCCCGCCCAGTTAGAGGAGTACTCGGCATGGGCAGTCTCGTTGGTGAAAGCCTCGACCTGAAGACCGTCGACTTCCGTAGCAGGGAGAAGCGGGTTGGTCTGACGGGACGCCGCGCGGGCAGCGTGGCGCTCACGACGCTTCTCTGTCCAACGGGCAGCGAGGGCAACCTCAGCGCCAAGGGCGACGGTAGCAAGAGCAGAGAACTTCATTTTGAAGGCGGTGACTGGTTCCGACTGGTGCAAAGAGGAAGACGAGGAGACAACTGTTAGTCCTGGATCTGGTGGGTGCTCAAAGGCCGCTGGTGAAGAGGAGCATCTGATATCTACGACGAGGGCATTACAGCATCTTTGTACCTGAGCTCTTCGTGATCGAGGACTTGCGTGATCGACGAGCAGCTGCACTCATGCATCTCTCTACGTACTTGTCACGAGGCGTGGCGCCGGTGACCCGGGCTGCAACGCGACATTACGAGGCCAGAGAGATATCGAATGAGGCTGTCTTGCCCCATATGGTGCCACAGCAGCGCGTTAAATGTTTACTACCACCTTCCCGATTCATGAAAGAAAGTCAACCGAACAATGTCTAGTGCAGAGCCTCTCTCTCTCTGGCTGGTCAGCGTGGTGTTGACAGGACGTCTGGGCAGGGATATCAAAGCACTGGCGCCATCCCACCAAGCTTGATATCAAGCTTAAAGGTGTGGACCAGAAAGATCGAAGATCAACATCCACACAGTCCCGCGGTCCAATGAGCCGCCGTACGAGATATGAGATACGGGAACCCCATCAGCATCGCAACATATGCTGTGTCCCCGGTGGTCATGTCCACCAATCAATGTGATAATTCTGGACTCGGCCGGCAGATCTAGCCAAGGCTAGGATCCATAGGCCGGGCGGGGTCCGGGAGATGGGAGCATTCGGGGTGGTGGTGGCGCCCGGGGGAGGCAGAATCTTGCTGGACCTCACCACGTCTTGATTTCCGGGAACCTCCAGATACAACGCAGCAGGCCATTTGCAGGGGATTCGAGAGGGGCTACTCCTCCTAGTGCTATCAACGCGCCCCGTGAATGGCCAGCAGGACGCTTTCGTCAGGACAGTCGACTGGTGCGCTATCAAGTGCGTGATGTCGCCAATGCATACACAGGTTGTTTTATTCTCGTAAGACGTTGACGTGAAGCCATATCTCGTCAGCATTGAGAGGCCCAGCAGCACCACGCTCAATCTTGAAAACACTGCTATCAGACCATCGACATCACACAATGGGACGCAAGCCACGGCAATACTCCCTCCATGGGAAGTTCGGAATAGCGTCAGACGCAGGCCGCGCGGTTCTGCAGCCCAGACACTACCATCTGCCGATCGGCCTTGACAACCGTTCATCAGAGTGCTTGTGTGGGAGCTAACAGCCTGGGGCAACTCGCCAAGATCCCTTGTCAAAAGCTTGTGTCGCTGGGCGCCAAGGTGCCAGGGGTCGTGACCGACAGCTGCAGACACCCCGAGTTAGCAATGCTGTTCAAGGCTCGCGTGCGTCGCACCTCATCTGACCCAGCCATACGTCCCCTGGACACCTTCCTCTTTTGCCCTGGGCCGCACAACGTTGCCTCGCGCTAGAAATGGGGCAACGATGACCCGTGCCAAACTAACCATATATTTTGTTGTGCTTCTATCTGTATGAGATCATCTTCGTGTCGGACGACGCCAATGGCGTTGATATTCCTTGATATTTCAACTTTCAACGTCGTCGGGGCTCGGGGCTGAGGGCTGAGCTTATTAACGTCACAACAACAATCAGGGAACGAACGCGCCACAGGAAACGAACGCTCGCGTGCTCGAGTCCTTACTCGAGCAGCCCTATTAATATGGGTCCCTGCATGCATAGTATCTTGTGCATGAAACCGTTGACTATGCCGGGCCATCAACCTTGTATACCTAATAGTTCGGCTTGGAGCCGCTCATTATTCAAGGCGTGATAGCCTGGACGATCGCGGGCCGGACGAGTTCTGGGCCCTCGACGATCTCCCGCTTTCCAGAACGTTGGACCCACTGTCCTTGGTTTGAGAACTGGGAACCGTTGAAGGTTGTCATATTTCCAAGCTTTTGGGTGCGAGGAAAGTGATGAAAAGCAACCTGTTGTGTTCGCAGCAAATACTCAAACAAGGTGTTAGACCAAGTCCACTAAGCACAGCCAAGCGTGAAGTAGACGGCATTGTCTTCAGTACTGATTGATGGACTCCACTCATGGAATCGACCAGTGTTTATCTCGATTCAACCCGACTCCTTTCTCCATGCGCGATTCGATACGAAGGAAAGGCGTACATCATTCTTGCGAGGCCATGCATGTTTTCCGTGCTTTTCTCCGCCACAGTGAACGTGACGTGCAAGATGGCAATTGCGCCACATCCGGCCCTCAGTGCGCCAAAAAGAAAAAAAAAAAAAAAAAAAAAAAAAAAAAAAAAAAAAAAAAAAAAAAAAAAAAAAAAACAGTCGAGTCGTATTTTCAGAAGCATATTGCGTGCCCAGACGGCTTGGTAGTAGACAAAGAAAGATAAAGCCGTCGGCAGACCTTGAGGCAGTCACCCATGCCAGCGTCGTAAGCGACGAGTACAAGCAGTCGAGGTGCTCGTAAAATATTCCATGAATCAACAAGGCGGGAGAAACAATTTTCCCTACCTGCGTCACATTTTGCATAAGATCCGTCATTTCCTTTTTCTCTGTCCAGTTTCATACCAGGAGAGCTCAGTCGTTCTCCTCGGGCCCCGTCGGTGTATCCGCTCGAGCTTTGAGGCGGCGCTGGGGTGGCCCAGTATATCTTGATTTTGTTTATTGTCCTTCTCCCCTTCTGTACAGTATGAGAGGAAATACAAGTTTCGTGAACATCTTGTCAGCATCTTCGAACCTGTAGAACCAATTCTCTCGACATCAAAACTCATGTGTGGCTGTCAAGGACAAAATTTAGGAGCGAGCCCAGGTGCGGCTCACCAGAAGGGTTACTGACAGAATTCATGGATCAGGTTGGGGACAATGGACGGGTTAGATTATTTGGGCCAGAAAAGTATTTTCACGTTTATTTCGGATCTGGTATGGACCCGGACCTTCATACAAATTCGATACTGTTATTCTCGCCCTGGCGATTTTCCTAATCTTCACCTAGCCCGTTGCTCTTCTCAATCTCTTCATCTCTTTCCGTGATACGAAGGCAATGTCTTCAATTATAGGTACACATATAATTAAATGCCTACCGGCCGTTATGTCCTTGGCTTGATCTGTCAGAGACTTCATGGAATGACGACGAAACATTGGGGCGGCGGCCGATGCTGCTTGAAGAGCCACGCTCATCCCGTCTCTCATGCCTTACATGGGACACCTTTACGTAGTCTGGCACAACATCCAGATCATGAGGGGTGGCTAATCAATACTGCTTGGGGGTAGCCTGTCAAGACTGGCGGAGCTTCAATTGCTCACTTGTATTATTTGTCGCAACCAGGTCAAGCCAGTTATCCCTCCCCTATTTGTCCTTTCCTCATTTTTCATTTCGACTCCTTGTTGCCCTGAGTGTGATTTGTGACACCAATTTATTTCATCCTGATTTTTATTAGTCGTCCTTCATTTTGAAGACTCAAGTGGGAAATTCTTACGCGACACATGAACATCGAACTGGTCGAGTGGGAGACACAATCAGAACCCAGAGCTCACGGGTAATTCCTAATGCTAGTCTATGTGTCAAGGCGACTTCGTCTCCATCAGACTAGTCGTCATTGAACCTGCCAATTCAGCTCACTATATAAAGCCCCAGCCTTTAAAATCATAGACCTATTCATCACTGTTCTCTGTTTTAGGAAATTGAAGATCATTCTTCTTGAAATGTTGGACGGCCTGGGCTGCCCAAATATTTGCCTTCCGTCCATAGTAATTCTCACAATGGGCTCGGGACTCGCTCTCTCTCCCAACATCCAATATTCGTTCTATTCGTTCCCCTGCCCATTTAGCACGCTGTTATAATGCTAAAAATTTTAATTCTAGTTACAAACTTACACAACAATTTATCTCTTGTTGCTTGAAACTTGATTACACTGGAGACGAACTGGCGCAGGCACTGCATGCCGCTTGGATAAGCACGGCCAGGTAGGCCCGGTAGTCAGTCCGGCTTGAGTATGAGCCGAGAATCAAGTGCCATTCAAGTCGAATTATAAGCTGGTGGGCACCAGTAGTGCGTGCGCGCGTCATAACTTACCTGGCAAAGCCGTCGAAGTCCAACTGGCTTGATCAGCTCGCCACCGGCTTGGCGTTCCTCGAGGAGAATGAGTGCACACTTTTGGTGCAACACTTGTGCCGGGTGCCGACTTCTTTATGGACCATCTCGATCCCGAACTCGATGCTTATGTTGTTCTCAGGTTGGAAGGGTGCAGGTGTTCTCCCGCCGCCGCCGCCACGGCGATATGGTGCTACACAGCCTGGAGAACATTCTCAGTGTGCCAATGAGGCTGCTCTCAGTCACAGTCTAGACTCTGCCTGGATATTTACGCGTAACACGCTGAGACTACCCAGGTAGCCACGACGTCAGTTATTGCCAAGGATCACCTGTTGGTTCTTGACGGAAAGGCCGGCAGAACCAACGCATCTACGTTGTTCATATATCTCTGACCGGCGTAATGTGGACCGTGCTTGCAGGGTAAAACGAAACTCTGCAGATTATACCGCAAACGATGCTATTCTTGGGGAGGCGAAAGTGACCGGGAAAGTTAAGATCGCGGGCAGGCGCTGTTGACGGAATGTTGACCTCACACGTATGATCTCAGTCTGTGTACGCACAACGTCAAACGTATTTCTTGGGGCTACAGATATGAAATCTTTTGTAAGTCGAGACATGCAAGGGGCCTTTGTTTCTGTGCGGCCATGGCACACCCGACTTTTGGGATCTCTGGTGCAAGGTGGACGATTGTCAACTAGTTTCACTGCAAATTATCTAGCTATGTAGGCATAATCACGGTGGTTTCGATTTTCTCGCTGCTGTCATAAGACGCATCGAGATGGGATGGCATGTTACTTTGCAATCGTACTGTCACTGCCACTAGGTTAAGTTTGGGGCGGTCGCGTCTATATATGTCCCCCCGCTAGGACCCCGGATATGCGTTACCCGTTCACGCCCACTTCGGCCGCCAACATCGGACGGTCTGTCGGGGAATTAACAAGGTGGCAAAGCATATATGGCTTGGAACTTCGGACGATCCAAGTCAAGACAAGCTTTCTGGATTGAGTGAACCTCATGATGGCCACGCGGCCCCACCCTCAATACCGCCTCATTACGCACTTGGCCGTTATTCTCTGAAGCGGTCTTAGCAGCAAACGCCCCGGCTGCGCGGCACGAACAGTATCCTCACCGGATGTGACAATGTTCCTGGTGCCCTTTGCACTGGTTTCTCGAACCCTCTACTTTACTTCGTTCACTGCCTAAACGAAATAAGCGTGGGCTTCCCAGATGATTCCACCAGTACCAGCCTCCCGCTCACCACTGCCTGGACATTATTCCGAGCGGAACATTACGCA
This sequence comes from Diaporthe citri, assembly GCF_014595645.1. Classification (NCBI taxonomy): domain Eukaryota; kingdom Fungi; phylum Ascomycota; class Sordariomycetes; order Diaporthales; family Diaporthaceae; genus Diaporthe; species Diaporthe citri. The sequence continues at coordinate 2,973,195 of NW_025064846.1, forward strand.
CTTGAGGGTCTGGGAATTATCCACGTGCTAGAGCTCCGGTGGTTCGGGCCCCTAGAATTGGGTTGACTTCGCGCGAGGCGGTTAGACTCAGGGGCAGGTTCCTCCTCGTCGCTGGCTGCCAAGCATCCTGCAATTGTGATGAGATCAACGGCCTACCGCTTGGCAAATGATAAGTGGGAAGATAGCACAGGAAGGTGGTGACGAACTGGGTCGAACGGGACGGCCAAGAACGATGTGCAGGATCGCGCCACGTATTATCGATCACTGGAAAGGGTCGTGTTAGCCGACGGCACTGAGGACTCAGCAAGGACTCGCATGGCCGTCGGCAAGGCGCGCCTGAACCCCGAGTGCACAATGAACAAACACAAGATGAAGTAATATTCGATGCCTTCTTGGCTTTCCATAAGATGGTCGCCAGAAGACACAACAAATTTAGAGTCGATGTAGAATCATTCCAGGGCCGGTTTGCCCTGAGCTCCGTTCTTCGTTTCTTCAGGTTTGAACTTGACCAAGCGATTGTCTTTTTTTCCCCAAAAAAATGGCGTCTAATCACCAAGTTGACGACTCTGGCAGGGCCCAGTCATGGTATCAGGAGTAACATGCCGCGGATGTCGACATTCGCGTACCACACACACAAGCTGCGCTTGATGCTTAAATTGGATGCGCCCGGGTCGAAGGACGAGGAGCATGGCAGTCCTACCGAGGCTCATGGAGACTCAAAAGACGACCATGGCTCTACAATGCACCCAGTGAGAGACTCGGGAGTAGATGATATGTCCATCTACCTTGAGTCGCAGCCTGAGATCGTCAAGGTATGTCATACTCGACCCGGGTTGTCCCTTGATTCTCTGGATATATCTGGAAAAAGTCCAGGTGTTAACGAACTTTGATCATTTTAGAGAGAAAGTGCAACATTACTGGAACTGTTTTTCGACCTCTGGTTCGTGGCCACGCTCAATATTTTCCCATCGGTACGTTTGCTTCATCTTGTTCAATCCAGAAGATGCAAGCTCAGTACATGATGAGCGACCCGAATAGCGCGTATGCTGACTGAGGTTCTAGACCCACGAAATAATTGAGTTGAAAGATTTGGCGTCATACATTGAATTTGAATTGTAAGTGCAGAGAAGGGATCTTGCCAACAGACGACCATGAGCTGACAGTGCTCCCAGTCTTCTTTGGACTACTTGGTTTCTAGTGGTCATTTATGATGTGAGGTTTCTCGCAGATAGTTGGACAGGTAAGCAGCAGCGAGCGTTCTTCAGACGTCAGCCTGGTACATTTCTGCTAACGGGACTTTCACGAACGTAGAACGTATTGTCTTGGCCTTGCACCTTGCGGTCATGATATCTTTTACCGAGGTGGCCCCTTTTTTCAACGCTTTGCACAAGATGACGGGCGTTTCCATGACGTTGGGTGAGTTCGCGCTTGGTCGAGGCTGAGCCGTCTTCCGCCGAGCTAACGAGGTGTCAGCCGCGACACTGATGCTATCTCGACTTGTTCTGTTCGCACAGAATGCCATCATCCTCTGGCATTTGAGACATTACAGGAAGGCCCGGGTGCCGATGCTCATAACAGTGTCGATTCCTCTCGCTGCGGCCATCTGCTATGCCGGCATTCTAGGCGCTACCAGCTCTTCGAACCAACCGGCGACTCACGATGTGCTGTTTGTCATTTCCATGTTGGAGATAGTAGGGAACTTGGCCGTCTCTATGGTTCGAAAGTACAAAGTTGTCAGCTTTGAGGGGTCCCATTTGGCGGAGAGGCTCAATCTTCTCACGCTCATCATCCTCGGTGAAGGTACGTCTCGTCACTAGGCGAAAAAGCTTCACATAAAAACAATTTCTCAAAGCTAACCTTGGTTTGGAGCAATCATTAAACTTGCCAAGAACGTCTCCACGATAGAAGCAACTTTAGGATGGCACGAATGGAGTAAGTTTCCACAGCCCTTGTTGCCCCAAGCATCTTAACTAATGCGTGAACAACTCCAGCCATATCCATGTGGACTGTATTCGTGTCAGGATTTGTGGCCATCTACCTGATCTTCCAGATCTATTTCGACTGGATGCATCCCAACCACATGGCCTCCCGCCGACAGCTTCTTTGGGCGATGCTTCGCGCGCCGTTCCACTTTTCTCTACTCATCGTAATGGTCGCAGTGAACAAGGTCATGTCGAGGCTGAATGATATCTCGCACCTCCCAGATGAGCTATGGGGGCAAATATTAAGGAACGGTGGCACGCCTGTCAGCAGGGTCGGATTTTCCCGTGGCAATTCAACAATTACGGACCATTGGCTCATTGACAGGGAGGATCTCTTGTGTTCTGTCATGAACTCAGTGTTGAGCAATTTTGGGATGAGCGGCATCAAACGCGATCGCTTGTCCGCCATGTCAGTTGCCAGCTATATCGGCAAGAAGTTCAACCTTGTGGTAAGCGGTCTCGGATGTACGATCCAAGTCTCCCCGAAAAGAATACACTGACAAAAGTTAGTTCATCTACGCCTTCCTATCAGCCGGCGTAATGCTGATCCTACTTACCATTCTCCACGGCGTTTCGAAGAGGCAGGGCTGGGCTGTGTTCAACATATTGCGCTCAGTCGTAATAGGACTCATGGGCGTCGGGCTGTGTCTTGTCACGCTGCTCGCGACGGGCAAGACAAACAAGTTGGCTGAGACCCCCTGGCCTCTTCCCCTTATGTACATCATATTCACCGTTGTCGTGGTCGTCATGTACGTCCCCCATCCCAAGCCTCTTACATTTGAGCGGCTAAAACGCAGCGCCAATGGGCTTCATCACAGGCACGCCTAACATTACTCTGCACTACTGCGACATGTATCCCAAAATTTCTGCGCCACTTCGCACCGCTCAGGCAGCGGCAGCCTTTAGAACATACGAAGTACGAGAGAAACACGTGCAACAAGGGTATGGAAGAAACTCTGGCTACACAAGATCTGTATTTTACCAGTCTGACCAAAGGAGCCATTCTGTGTGTTAGAGCTATAAACATAAGACTCAAATATCCTGAAGAATTCGTTTTCCAGCAAAAGCCTGTAGCATGCTCTGGAAATTACGCATCTACATCACTTCACCCAAGACTGCTTCATAATTACTTGAGAACACTGCTTCCTTCTCCTGATCGGACAAAAACTCCGCCTCCTGGATGGCACCGATTCCTGAATCGTAAGTTCCAGGTGCGTACGGATAGTCCTATCAGTAATGGCATTAGCAACCTACAATCGCCGCAAAGTAAACTCTGACTTACCGATCCAAAGACTAGCTGTGACGTCGGAACTCCATATCCTAAGAGCCCTTTTACTTGGGCAAAGTAAGTCGGGCCCGCGCTGTCGTACCAGACTCTAGGGGAGAAGATCAGTGGAAGAAAAGATGCAGTTCTTGTGGTCTCCTTCGGCAGCTAAGCAAGCTCCTATGTTCCAGAAAAAGAAGCTCATGTACCTTGATCCATAGACGGCCTTAGCGGGCACCTCAATGGCCGGCTGGAGCTTTAGAGCTCGGTCCTCAATGGGAGGGAACGCCCCTCCGCAGTGAGAGAACAGCCACCGGATGTTTGTAAAGTTCACAAAGCTTTGAGTCAGCGTCAAGTCCAACATGGTCCGGGCGGTTTCAAAATAATATTCGACCAGACCCGTAGGATAAAGAGCTGCTCTTGTATCAGAATCACTGGTCCTCGTATCTGACGAATTTCAATGTTGTGATACGATTACTTACTTGGATTGGCCTCGACTAAGCTATTCAGGACATAGAATTAGTGATTGGATCGTTGAAAAGTACTTGTGCTTTTGAATATAATTGATAAATGCAACGTTGCTTGTTTGTAGTCAAGCATAGAGTCGGGCAGGACACGGCTATCTGGCGCGGCTGCATAGTTAGTTCTCACGAAGGCGACTCACCTCCCGTTGATCCTTAGAAACGGTGACGTCGGATGCACGAATATAGGTGGTGACCTGTCTGAGGTCGAGTTGAGAGAAGCGAAAAACGGGCGGAGATCGGGATGGCCTAGATAAAGCCCCTCATGGTTCGTCAGGAGGCCAACCCCCCTGGCGTGAAGTTCTTGCAGGGCGTAGTTGACTTCAGTCATACTACATGGTGACTTCAGAGACAGTATTCTCACTGTGCTGGGAAACGAGGTCCGGGGACTGCTTACGATGCGCTGACGTATGGCAACGGCGCGACAGCAAAGAAGGAGAACCGCTTTGGGAACGCCTGCACAAGCTGATGGAAGTCGTCATCGTTAGCAGCCCTCGATAGACACTTGTAGGGCTATTAATTGGGACCCATGCACTCACCTCGGCCAGCCACTCATTCAATAGCCTTGCAAGTCCAATAGACAAAGTCTGGTTTCCCAGAAATACATTGCTAACCGGTGTTGAAATGGAAAGGACTGCATGAGAAATGCTATGGTTGGCCATGAATCGTAAATGTGTAGCCACATCCCAAGCAGGAGTTGGCCTGCCCCCGGTGTCCGGAACAAGAGCATAGTAGAAGTCCGGAACTGCGTGCACTGTTTCGTCGTCAGTCAGGAAAACGATTCCGATGGTTACGGATGAGCAAAAGGAGACGAAGTACTGGCCATGAGTATCGACTCTTGTCGCATTGGTAAAATCTAGTTCGGTGGTATTTGCCCGACTGATAACTTCAATGGACTGGAAGGCTGCTTCGGCGAAAGGAAGGGACGGCAAGTCAATCCCATCTAAAGGCAGGTCAACCACCTGCGTGAGAGGAGCTTCTATTCCCAGATATCGCACCTCGATGAGCTCTGGCGACAATGGCAGCTATCTTGGGCGAGTGGGCGCGGCACCCTATCATTGATGCCAGGAGGAGGAGGCGGAGCATTAAGATCATCTTCATTGCTGTGGAATAGGTACCAGAAAATATTGCAAACAGAGTTTGGCTCGAGACATGAATCTTATATGACCGGGCTATACTCTGGTGGACGAACCCGAGAGTCGGAATGCCTGACGACATTTAACAGGTCACTTCACCATCGTATCCGTGAACATGCAACCCACGGGACGCTCAGTGCGACTGTTGCATTTTCGGCGTTGTTCCCACCCAACCACTCACTGCTGGCTTGCAGAGTTAGTCTGCATCCCCGACCAATTTTGCATGCATACTCCAATAAGGTAACTCGTGGCGCTGGAAAACGCAGTCCTGATTGTTCGCTCTTGTTGACACACCTCGCAGATGTTGACCTCAACGTACAAGTGCCACGGTCCGCAGACAGAAGACGTACTTGACAGTCTACGATTCGGGGTAAGTCAGTGTGCAAGCTTACGCTTACAACAAAGTGTTTTCGCTCACTGTGAGAACAGAGCAGGTAGAGAATGAGGACATGAGACATGCAGCACAATTATGTCGCCTCAAAAGTAGAGAAAGCGTGGACTGAACGTATCGAATTCCATTCGCGTCCTCAAACGGTCAGCAGCAGACCCAAGAGTATCCATCAAGTAACAATGACAACAACGGGAAATACATATGTCAAACAATCAACGCCTTTGCCATGCAACGCTTCGAATCCACACAACCAGTCTGAGAAAGAACAAGAGCGAGCTGCCTAGCCAGTTGACGCGCGAATAGCAGCGGCGAGCACCTTCATTGCGTATTACCACTCGCAAAAGAGCTCAAGCCGCATGGACGCAGTCCGGACCCGACGATCACCTTAACCTTCGTTGCCCAGCGGCAAGCCTGGAAGAGACCAGCCATTTCCGTACCAGATCCAACCATAGAAGTCTCTAAGTCATCTTCCGTGGTTGCTGGCCGAGGGTAGGGACAGCAAAGCCCAAGCCAGAGACCAAGTCCTGCCATCAGGCCGAGCCATCTTTGCCCTCTCGTATTATTTGTCAGACTCATTATAATGACAAGACAATTTCCCCTCAGCTCCGAGAACACCATTCTTGTGCAACTCCACACCTCAACGTGGTGATGTGATAAGCTCAACATGGTAGTCCAATACAATATACAAACAGGTATTTCTGATAAGCCTAGTGTCGTCTCTTATTCAGCGACAACCAGGCCTTCAAGGGCCCTCATAGCCCTGGTCCCTTCTTTTTCGAACGCCATCACCATGCTTTCACTCTCAAACTTGAGTTTCTGCTCAGCTTGGCCGGCGTTATAGTAAATCCACTCCTCGACAGTCATGTTACGCTCTTGCTCCGTGAGCTCGCCGCCCTTAGCAAAGAAACGGTCAGCTGCGCCATTCGTGTCCTCTTGGTCGTTGTGGAATCCCCCAAAGACGGCATCCAGATCAACTGCCGTCCAGGGCTCTACACTTTGCAGACTGCCAATAACGTTTTGTTTTGATGGCGAGAGCTGTTTAGAAGGCGACATCTGACGCGTGGGCGTGGCTGTGGCGGGAAGAGACACAAGAGGCATGCGCTTGCCTTTACTGCTGGCAGTGTTGGGCTTCGAGGAGGGAGGACGGTTCTCTGCGTCTGACGCTTGGGGGGAAGGAGATGGCGAGATGGTGGCTTGTTTAGCGGAATGTGCGGGAGAGGCATGATGGCGTGGCGTTTTGGGAGGCACGGCAAGGGCGTTGGAGGCGGAAGTCGAGGCAGAGGGCTCGTCATTGCGAATCGCAAAAGGCGAATCCTTTGGAGCCGGGACAGGTTTGCGAGCAACCCGAGGGGATCCAACTGCGGCAGAAAAGCTTTCTTGAATCGTCGCCGACTCAACGTGGACCTCGGTCGTAACATTTTGTTGCTTTGGACCGGTTACTGCCTGGATAGGAGCCGGCATCTCTGGCACGGCATCTGCAGGTTTAGGATTCTTGGGAGGTCGGCCGCGCTTTCCAGTGCTTGTCCGCTTCTTCGTGCCCTCGGTCGGGAGCGGGGCGGGAGCTGCCTCGACCTCAATGGGTTCCGCAGCGGGCATCGTGACAGCATCCGGGCCAGCAGGAACCGGAGTTGACTCGTCCTTTACGGTCTCTGGCAGTATCGCCTTCTTTGCTGGGCGGCCACGCTTCGCTGTACTCTTGGTGCTCGTCGTGCTCGTCACACTGCCGAGCGAAGTCCTGCCGAGCGAAGGCCTGCCTAGCGACGTCCTGCCCAAAGACTTCCTGACCACGGTGCCGTTGCTCCCGAAGCTGACATCCGCCTCTGCAATTTCGTCTGGCTCTTCTGCTTCTGCATCCATACGCGACTGTGACTGCCTTGCGGGCACCGGCAGCACAGGCTCCTCAGTTTTCTCAACGGTTGTTTGTTTCGATGCTTTCCGAGTGCCCGCCTTGCGGCCCTTCTTTGGGACTACCATTTCTTCCGTCTCGTCCTTCTGATCAACGTCCATGTCGTCTTCCATGGTTTTCAAATCCGCGTCAATCTGTGCATCGGTGGGCTGGGCTGGAGTGGGATCGAACATGGCAAAATCAGTCTTTGCAGTGTGAGTAAGAAGCTCATCCGCTTTAGAATCTTGCCTAGCTTCCACCTTTACACGAGAAGCCGCCGCCGCCTTTGTATCTGGATCTGCCAGAATATCCTCGTCATCCGACAATGGACGCTCAAGGTCAGCCTCCAGCTGTCTATCGATCTCGTCGTCATTCGGGACAGTGGCTGGCGCGGCAGAGTCCACTGAAGCAGTCGATGGCTCTCTGGCGGGTCGAGTTCCAGATGCCTTCCGCGTGCCGGACGCCTTTCTCGTCTTCTTAGCTCCTGGCTTCTTGGAGGGCTCTGGCGCGTCAAGCATGTCTGTGTCGACCGAGGACGCCTCGGTCGCGTTGCTACCGCGGGCCTTGCGAGTCTTGGCTGCACGTTTCTTGGGAGCAGGTGCCTCAGCATTGGTCAGCTCCGCGTCTTCCACCTCCTCGCTCGATCTCTTGCGGCCTCTTGCGGGCTTCGGATGTGATGGCGGGATCGGAGCAGCCTCTTCCTCTGGTCCATCTTCTGGCACTTCAACAGCCTCGTCCTTCTTCGCACGGGTCTTTCTTGCCCTCGTTGTGGTTGCCGCCTTCTTGCCCTTCGTGGTCTTCTTAGACTCCTTAGATGCCGTCGTCATGGTGGACGTAGTCGTGAGAACGCTGTCGTCGACGTCTGCAGTGACATCGGCGAGTGATGTCAAGTCTGAGGCGGCTGTAGCAACAGACTGTAACGAAAGCCGAGACGCCTTGGAGCTCCTGGCAGCTTTTGACCGTCCTGTCTTCTTAGGGGCCGGCTTCGAGCTGATCAATGCGAAAAAGGGACATTTCGGGGCCCGACTATAATGCTCATCCCTAAGGCGGGTCAGTACCTCAGATGCGTCCAAAGAGGTGGCTCATATTCATACCAAGGTTTATCGGTCTTCTCCCATCCGTCAAGCCTCAAGTGGCAATACGTGCAAGTAGCATTGTCGTCTGATTCCAGTGTTGGTGTGTATTTCCAGCCAGCCTCAACAAGCTGTTCAACGCGTCAGCATATTCTCTTCGGTGCAGTGTGTCTGCCTCTTCTTACCTGCTTCGTCTTGCAGCTCCAGCCCTTTCTGTTCTCATGAGGCCACCGTCCAGCAAAGGTGGCCTTCCGGGCCTCGGACATCAGCGCGTCCCTGGGGTCCTCACGCGTGTAATTGCCCAGCTCGGCCTCCACTGCGGCGGTGATGGCCCAGCCACATTCGGGTGAGTGCTTCAGGTGCTCCTCGAGGGGTCGGTCGTCCTCTTCCCAGCCGTCGAGGGCCTTGTTGCACAGGAAACAGACGACGTTGTCGGGGTTGCTGGGGAGAGGCTGGAAGAAGAAGCCAGCCTTGGCCATCTGCAAACAATAGAAACGAGTTAGGACGCGTTTTAAGGTGAGTAATGGGAGGCACAGGGGGTGGAGGATACGCACATCGGCAGGCTTGATAGACTTGTGTGGCCATGACAGCGTCTTGGGGGCGCGGGATGTGGCTGCGGTCGATGCCCTCCGCTTCGTGACACGTTGCGGGCCATGGAAAGACGCAAGGCGGTTCTCGTAAATGAAGTACTCATCAATGTCGTCGGTAGACATCGTGAGGCGGTTGCAGCCTGGTCGGCTTTCACGAAGCTCGAGGTTGTCGTGTTATGGGTTCGTCGGCGCGTATCATGCGTGCAGCTAGGACAGCCAAGGTAGCAGCCCTGAAGGCGCAAGAATGTGGTATGGAGTCGCGGTATAAAGGGGATTGGACGTGTAAAGATTTTGCAAATGTAAGAGGGCGCGGCGAAGACAAGCCTCAATCGTGGTTGCAAGACACGGGACGGGTTGATGGCAAGAAGTCGCGTCGCAGAGCATGGAGCTCTAAAGGTAAGGGCGAGGCAAAGCAAACAACCCTGGGCGTAAATGCCCACGCGCCATTGGCCTGCAGCTCCCAAAGTAAACAAACGAGGAGCCCCACCATGGCCCAGTAGTCGATCTGCTCAACTGCTGGAGCCCCACATCAAGTCCCAATACATACATGTGTACGTAGTCTTTTTTGTATTCTGTAAAACGGGCTTGGTTTGGCGATGATGTTATCATCGTTGCGCGACTCTCGGATTACCCACGCACAGCGGAGTCACAATATCGAATTATTGCTCACCCAAATGTCAATGCAGCTGGGAAAGGCTGCGGCGTTTCACTGTTTATATTGTGGCTATATCGGAGGTACGACCGTTCGTCCAAGCCGAATCTGTGCACTGCTCCATGGACAGCTAGAGGTTGTCACAGACGACTGGTGATGGCCTGCCCGAGTCAGCTGGCAAGGCCAAGGTCCTTGTAGAAGGCATCGTTCTCAGGCTTTCGGCCAAGGAACTGTTCCAAAGTGACCATCTCTTCCTGACTTCCGCCCCTCTCGAGAACAGTGTGCCTGTATCTTCGGCCCTCCTTTCCATTCAAGGGCTCTGCCTTGAATGCGGTGTAGAACATGTCGGTAGAGTAGACCTGAGAGGACAAGTAACCGTAGTAGCCAGCATCGTAGCCGCCAATAAGATGACCGAAAGTCGCTGGTCCGTTGCCCCAGTTGCTATGTAAAAAGTCAGCATCTCCATATCAAGAATATCTTCTCGCGCTGGAAACAACTCACCTTCCCTGGCCTAGAGACTCCGGGCCTTGCAGGCCAGCAATCTCAGCCCGAAGATCATTGTAGACCGCACTAGCATCCAGCTTCTCTACCTCCTCATGACTCTTGGGCGTGTGGACAGTCATATCAAAGATGCCAAAATGCAACTGGCGCAAGTTGAAGAGCGCACCGTTCACGTGCTTCGTCGAAACAAGCTTTTCGACGAGTTCATCTGGGATCTGGTCTCCCGTCTCATAGTGGCTCGACAGCCCCTTTATCTGGCTAGGGGTCCAGCACCAGTTCTCAAGCATTTGCGAAGGAGCCTCGACGAAATCTCGCACTGTCGAGGTTCCGTGGAACCTTGAAGTCTTTGTACGGCCAGCCAAGTCGTGGATGCCATGTCCCAACTCGTGGAAGAGCGTCACCACCTCGTCGTGCTTGAGCAGACTAGGTTTCTTGGGCGTCGGCTTGCTGAAGTTACAAACCAATGCAGTTGCGGGGTAACGCCGTTTACCGTCGGCCTGCAAGAAACCAGGAGACAGGTTAAAGTTGGCCGCATGAGAGTATTTTCCAGTTCGAGGGTGAAGGTCAAGGTACAGGTACCCAACGAATCCGCCGCCTTCACCTTCATCATCCCACACTGAGAACACGATCACATCCTCGTGCCAGGAGATATCCTCTGCCTTCCCGGTCGGGCTGATCGCCGCCTTGTCCTCGGGAGAAAGTTCGACAAAGACAAAACCAAACAGCTTTTCAAATATGTTCAACATGCCAGCCACCGTCTTGGACAAGGGAAAGTACTCGGAGATCTTGTTCTCGTCGATAGAGTACTCCTGTTCGATCATCAGACGATCGTAAAAGCGGTGGTCCCACAAGTAGTAGCTGCCGTCGAACTTTTCTCCGCGGGACTCGACATCAGCCTTCTTGATCGCCTTAAGATGCTCCGTCTCCTTCTTGCCACCAGGTGCAAGCTTGACACGGAGGTCTCCCAGGAAGTCATTGACGGTCTTGGTGGTCTTGGCCATCTTATCCTCGATCCTGAAGGAGGCATGATCTGGGAACCCGAGCATGCGCGCAGCCTCGTCACGAAGAAGGATGGCCTCCTTGAACAGGGGCATGTTCTTGTTGCACTTGTTCTCGTTCGCGATGAAGAGCTTTCGGCGGGTCTCGGAATTCTTGGCAAACTTCAAAGTTGGGAACAGATCGGGGTATTTGAAGGAGACACGGAGCTTGCCCTCGTTCTCTCCCGTTCCCTTCTCCCAGCTCTCGGTGAGGTCAGTCGGAACTCCGTCAAGTTCTTCCGGTGTGAAGTAGATTGCGCCATTCTCCTCGTTCAAAGCTTTCGTGAACTCGATCTGGATCTGGCTGAGCCTCTTCTTGATTTCCTTGAAGCGCTCCCTCTGTGGCCCAGCAGGAAGCCCCAGTCCGTTTGATATGTAGTTCTTCCTCTCCTTCTCTAGAAATTTCTTGTCCTCTGTATCTAGACCAAGACTGTCCCTCTTCTGGTAGACAGCGTCCACAATCTTGAAGACATCCTCCCTGGTGGCCATCTCGATGGCGAACTCGTCCATGATGCTCTCAGCCTCCGTAGAGGCATCACGCAGCTCAGAGTTGCTTGAAACATATTGATAGAACCCTAGGATGCGAGCTGTCAAAGCAGAGTCGTTCTCGTCATAGATCTGGGGCCGCAAGACGTCCTGGAAAGTGGTCTTGGAGGAGTCGTCGGCCGGGATCTTGGCCACGAGGTCGTCCAAGAGGCTGCGCGTCTTGTCGCACAACGCCTTGGTGTCTGAGACGATATTCTCCTTGGTGCCGATGAAGGTGGGCGGGGCCTGCGGGGGCTTCTTGTACTTGTCCATAGCGTAGGGAGGGTGAGCAACCAAGGGCCTATATGTCGAAAACGAAGAGGTCGTAATGAAGGGAATCTGGGCTAGACGGCTAGCTTTCAAGTGGGAAAAGGTTCCGAGCAGCGAGATGCGCGGAACAGCTCGTGAGACAGCCAGAGTGATGGAGACAGCGAGGACGAGGAGGGAGAAGGCAAAGAGGACTGCAGGCTTCTGCGGCTTACCCCTCGGCTTCAGGGTTCGTTTTGGAAAATGGGACGCCACGTTGGAGGTCGGAGGATGTTCCTGCGCAGGCAAGGGAGAGAGTGGCACGAGGCTTGTGCCGCCGCAGCTCGATGGATGGGGAAGCTGCGACTGCGGGACACTGCGGGGTGCTTATAGCTGATCAGGGGGTCCCTGCAGACTACCTAGGTATGTGCGGGCCTTGCAGGGTGCTTTGTTCCCTCGGAGCCTGAATACGCTCGGTGCGGTGAGGGCGGTGTTGACAGCTGCGATGCAGTCGTGCTTGTTATTATTTTGGTCCTTGGAGCTTCTGAGGTAACAGCTCGTTGCGCAAAAGGGAGACGGCAGCAGGCAGGAACACAGACTGGTAAGCAGACAGGCAACTCTGACCAACTCCCCTAGAGGGAGGGAACGGAGGAACGAACTCGTCTTGAGTAAGCTAAGTGAGGCTGCATAGTCAGTCTACACCCTGCCTTGGCGTCCCCATTCCACTTGTCACTGATGGAATTCAACAACATTTAAACTCCAACTTGCCTGTCCGTGATCTGCAAGAATCTGTACCATCATAGCGGAGATAGTTGGGTGCTACGCCTGAGACCCATTCACTGCGCATAGAATCTAATTCGACAGGAGGTCGAGTCGGGTGTGTTGACGAGCAATACAGGCTCCACATCTTCATGTCTGATTGATTGTACCTATCCTCGTGGCAGTTCTGGCCAACAGCCGATCCAGGACACCCAGCGTTTGATTGTTTTGCTCAAGGCATATCTCGTCACTCGTCAGCAACAAAAGCAGTAAACGCCGGCCAATCCCTGACAAAATCCATGCAATATATCCTCCTATGCCATGTCCTCTTCTTCCACCATACAGCGCAGTCACCTCTGTCGCGCACGTTTCCGCGGCGTCTCGCCTTGGTATCGTTCGTTGTCTCCCGTCTAGTTCGCAAGGATCGTCCGGACGAGATCTGCGCAAATCACGTGTCAGCCATCTTGTCGTGCCTGGTACATATATATGCGGGGGAGGCAGAGTTGAACGTACCTGTGTAGTTGACCTGCCCTGAGCTGGTGTCGACGGCCTTGAGCAGCTCGTCCACCTCCTCGTCCGTCATTTTCTCGCCCAGGTTGGTCAGGATGTACTTGAGCTGACCGACGCCGATAAATCCCGTCATGTCCTTGTCGAACACCTGGAAGCCGCGGCAGTACTCGTCAGGCTCGCCCGGGTCGCGGAACCCGCCGGGGCGGTTCAGCACACGCTGGAAAGTCTCGAAGTCGACTGTGCATCATCAGGCACAAATTAGCCTCATGGTCCCTTCCTCGAATAAACTCATGTGGTGCGTTGTTCAGGCACGCGGGCGGATCGCGTGAAGTCGCATGTTTGCGTTGCGCGCGAAAGCCTCCATGTAAACAAAGGTGGCTGGGGGAGGAGCCAAGACTCACAGTCACCGCCGACGCTCTTCTCCAGGTCCCTGATCTCGGTCATGGTAGGGTTTTGGCCACAGGCGCGCAGGAGATCGCCGAGGTTGTCGAGGGTGACACGGCCGTTGCCGCGCTTGTCGAACAGCGAGAAAGCCTCCTTGTAGTTGGTTGAAGCCTGAGCATCGTACTGATTAGAAGACATGCTTGCGGGGTTTGCGATTCCGATAAAGGGAGGAAACAGCAGCTGGGGATGATAGGAATTGGCGACGGATGCAGACGATCAAGGCAGGTTGTGCAGTGATGCCGTAGTAGCGTGTTGACAAAGAAGGCGGTGCCAAGGGCGATGCAGGTATCTGCGGTGGCTGGACTGGGAAATTTGGAGATGGGATCACCCGCGGCCGGGCTGCGGCTTGGCTTGGCTGGAAGACAAACACAGGCAGCACGGCAACGGGTTGGAGCAAAGCGCCTTCCTCGGGCTGGCCAGGTGCCTGGCTGCCCGCCGTCGCACAGCTCCAACCTTGGTTTGGGCTGGGCGCCGGCAACCAGCAACCAGCAACACGAGCGACTGGCGCTAAACTGGAACCTGCGAGGGCAAAATGCATCCGTGCTGCAGGTCACCCATTTGTTTACCTTCTGCCAGCTTCCAGCCCTCACCATCCAATAGCCGCACTTGCTGCTCGTCCGGGAATGCCATGTCTGTTGACGGTCACGCAACTCACCATTGTGGGTCGTAGGGGTCGGCGAAAATTGCGGAGATGGCGGGAGAGGGACGGTAACGAGGTTGGCGATGGTGCTTTCTGGAGTTGAGGTTTAGGATCCAGCTGTGCTTTATAAATAAAATGGAAGAGCGGTCGCCGTCCTGCGTTGTCTCCCTGGACATGGACCTGTTTATGGGCCCCTTCGTGGTCTGTGCTGTTCATGCGAGCGAGCAGAGCGACGCGAGCCGCCAGAGCCCAGAGCCAGCCCGACTGCAGCCTTCGGAGGAGCCAGCAAGGAGCAAGGAGCAGAGCGAGATGTGTGGGGCTGAAACTGACGGGGCAACGGACGGGGGGTTTGTCAAGGGGCAACGAAACGACACACATCGTCATCGCCCACTGCCGACCTTCTGCCTTGGCACGTCCACAGCCTGTGGAATACTATCTACATAGTCAATGGTGTCGCATCTAGTCCAACAGGCTAATAAGAGTTTGTTTGGTGTTTGTTCCGCCATGTTATGATCCACGGCCGTATAATATTGTTACTACCCATCCATGTAGGAAGATGGGTCAGCATGTTCCTGCGTACATACATTTACCCACAAGGTGGAAAAAGGCGCCATACTAATCCTATCTCCCAAGGAGCATGATGCTCAACATTCGCTATCCCCTCTACAGGCCGTCTAATGTGTCAAAAGGCGTGATGCGACACTCACATGTCTTCAGGTCGTAAAGGGCCAGCGTCCCGGGATGCGCCGTCCCATGCCCAGCTGTCCGTTTACGCACAACTTCTGCGAGTTCGTCTCAATCCGTCCCAACCTCCGGGACTCGACCCATCTGGGCATTTGGACCCACAGATCCAGGTGCAGACTGTAGCTTTCTAAGACACCTACCCAGATAGGCAGCACCCAAGACGGCGGGACGCACAAAGAATCACGCCCATTGAAACGTTGTGACGCGAAGGTGCATTGCTCTGGCGATAGAAGCCGATAACGTGAGAGGGACCCTGGAATACGTTAGCACCCGCCCGGGTCTTGAACGTGGGGAAAGAGAGGCTTTCTTGCCAGCTGCAGAGTCATTATTTGGAATACAACGACGCCTTCACAATTACAAATCAGGGCAATACATGTATTGATGTTTACTTATTTCCCAGGCACTGCCCGCTGCCTTCAGCTGCCTCGCTCTCTAACCTGCACCTGCTTCACGACATCCTCCCCGTCCAAGCTCTCCAAAACCGCTCACTTATTCACATATCCCACATCTCGGGCTTCTCATCTCACTACCACAATGAGCACCGAAGCATCCCTCAAGACGTTCTTCTCATCTAAGAACTTCGCCGTCGTCGGCGCAAGCTCAAATACGGCCAAATTTGGCCACAAGAGTAAGATAGCTGGATGAAGCGAGGCCCCATCTCTGTCAGAGTGCAAGACAAACGCAGGCCGGCTCAAGCTTGTGACCTCAGCCCGCCCGGATGCCTCATAAAATACGTGACCAAGTGACATCAACTAACAACATACTCAAGTCTTCGCCTGGTACCTCCACCACGACATCCAGGCTATCCCAATCAACCCGGCCGCCCCCTCCATCGCCGTGCCGTCCCTCCCGGACGCCGCCGGCAAGCCCGCCGAGGTCCCAACCGTCAAGTCCCTCTCAGAGCTGCCCGACCCTAAGGAGACCTCCGTGTCCATCATCACCCCTCCCCCGGTCACCCTGAAGGTGCTCGAAGAGGCCAAGAAGCTAGGAAGTAAGTCATGCTTCCATTCCATGTTGCGTACCTGCGTTCCCGAGACAACGACTGACACAGACACCGCCATGCTCAGTCCCAGCCGTGTTCCTGCAGCCCGGCACCTTTGACGATGAGGTCATAAAGTTCGCGCGGGACGGCGAGGGCGAGGATGCCGGCTCCGGGGCGTTCAAGGCCGTCGTGGCCGGCTTCGGCGGCGGCACCGTCGGCAGCGAGGGGTGGTGCGTGCTTGTCGACGGCGAGAGGGGCCTGAAGAAGGCAGGAAAGCTGTAGGCCGGAAGACATGTGCGGCATCGGGTTACCACATTGTGTAGTCTTACAGCCAGCTGGAAAAGACCAGGGGCAAAGAATGGATCGCATGGGTTCCAAATATCCCAGTATGTTTTTGGTTCTATGGGATAGACCTTTTCAGACGTCCTCTTACAAGACGGCCTCATTCGGGACAGGATGGCTTCTACAGGATAAACCTGTGTGGGAAAAGATTTTAAGTTCAGAACAACCTCCCTCCTATGGGATAGCCTCCTGTGGGATAGCCTCCTGTGGGACAACCTCCTGTGGGACAACCTCGTATGGGATAGGATAGCCTCATATGGGATAACCTCTTGTGGGAGGAAGGAACTTGTTTAGAGCAGCTGTGTAGTCCCATGGTACTGGGTTAATACGATTGCAACTAGGGTATCAAGTATGTTATAACTACTCCAACAGTCCTGCGGCGAGAGCCTCCAGGTCCTCGAGGGTGTCGGGTTCCTCAGCCATCTCGATGACCCTCTTCTTGTCCTTCTTGGCTTTCTTTTCCTTCTTCTTTGAGGTCTTCTCGTCCTCGACGTCCGAGTCGTTCTGGAACCACTTCTTCTGCTTCTTCGCCGGTCTCTGCTCCTCAGCCTCGCTCTCACTGTGACCTGCGTCATCCCCAGTTGGTAACGACCGCAGCAGTGCCAGTGGGTCCTCGCCATCCTCAAAGCCCTCGAGCTGAGCAACAGGCGCAGCTGGCCCGGAACCTTCGCCACGTTCCATCCTCTCGAGCTCCTTCCTCCTTTCCCTCTTCTCCTTTCTCCTCGCCTTGGCCAGCTCCTTATCCTCGACGTCTGCTTCCTGCACCTTCTCCGTCTCCTGGTCGACGAACTGCCGCCTGAGCTCGTCCACGGGACCTTGCTTCTTGAATTCATCCTCGTCGACGAGCTCGTAAATGGGGTGGGCGTTGCCCTCGTCATCGAAGACAAGCTTCTGACCGTGGCCCTTGAACTTGAGAAGCTTCTTCTTGGACTTGAGCAGCTTCTCGCGCCGTTTCGAATCGATGACAAGCTGCTGGTCTCCTCCAAAGTCAATGACCTTGACCTGGCTCTTGTCGCCATTTTGCGCTGCTTTGTCGAGATCGTCGTCGTTCAGGACTCGCTTAGCAACCATGAAGTTGTCTTCATCTTCATCATCCTCGCCTTCCTCGCCTACCATCTTGCGGTAATGGCTAGACAGAACGTCCTGGTTTGTTCGTTCAAACATCTTCTGCACCTTGGTCTTCACTTCGTCCTTGTTCTTGCGCTTTCCACCTTCGGCCTCCGAAGAATCCTCTGAGTCGCTCATAATCATCCTCGGCGCATTCTTCAGCTTCTTCATGTCCTCTCCCGGTCGGAATCTGATATTTGGCGTTCCCGGCAGTCCTAGACTCGCAGCATACGCGTCCAAATCCAGCTTTTCCAAGTCAAAAACCTCCTTATCCTTCTGTACGTGGACAGACCGCACATAAGTAACGAAGGCCTTCTGCGCCAGATACTTGATATTGGGCTGCTTGAAGCACATGCTTTGCACCTGGTTCCTGATGCTCTTCTTCATGCTTTCCTTGATGTTGATCTTCTCTATCGGGATCTTCTTCTGTTTGAGTCTCTTCAACATGCCCTCCTCTTCGCTGGGGTCTAGGAATAGAACGGCACGACCCTTGCTTTGGTATCTTGCTGTCCGGCCGACTCGGTGGATGTAAGTGTCCGCATCTTCGGGACAGTCAACTTGGATGACCCAGTCGACCGCAGGAAAGTCAACACCTCGTGCCACGACGTCCGTCGCAAACAAGCAAGAATGCCTCGCCGATGTGAACTGCTTTGTGATCCGTAATCTTGCTTCCTGCTTCTGTCGACCGTGCAGGTGAAGCAAAGGTATACCCGGTTGCAGCTGTCGAAGCGTCTCGTATACGTATCGGACCTGCTTTCCGGACGACAAGAAGACCACGATCTTGGTCTTCAAGCTTGCCTTTATGAATCCGTATAGCGTGTCCAGCTTCTCCGAGAGCGGGGTCACGATGTAGTGCTGCTGGAGGGCACTCGGTGTTGCTGTATCGGCGGCCTCGTGAACTGATACATATTCCGGTTCCTTCAGACTGAGTCGGGCGAGATCCGATATTTTCTTGCTCTGGGTGGCACTGAACAGCAGTGTCTGCCTCTCCTTGGGCAGGTGCTCGATCAGCGCATCGACGGCGTGCTGGAAACCCATGTCCATGATGCGGTCGGCCTCGTCCAGAACCAGGATTTGCAAGTCGTCGACGTTGAACCCAAACCTCTGGTCCAGGTGTTGGAGCATGCGACCGGGCGTACAGACGAGGATGTTCATACGATCTATGCGGTCGGCCTCCTCCTTAAGGTTGTTGCCGCCAATGACCAGGCCGGCAGAGAAGTCATGGTAGCGGCCAATCTTGCGCAGCACATCGAAGATTTGCACAGCCAGCTCTCGCGTCGGCGACATGATCAGGGCGCCGAGGCCATCGCGGGGGGTCCAGCGGGCGTGGTAGAGCTTTTCGAGGACAGGTATGAGGAAGGCGAGCGTCTTGCCGCTTCCGGTCTTGGCGGCTGCGAGAAGATCGTGGCCTTTCAAGGCCAGAGGCACGGCTCGGGCCTGGACATCGGTGAGGATTTCGAAGTGCGAGGCTTTGATGCCAGAGGCTGTGGCTTCACAGAGGGGTAGGTCGGCGAAATTTGCGACGGGTGACTTGGGGTCCAGTTCGTCGATGGCCTTCTTCAATCGTTCGTGGTCCTCTGCCTCTCGTTTCCTCTTCAGAGTCTTGTCCTCCGAGCGTTTTGAGTGCCCCTTAGACCCAGACTTCCCAGACTTCGGTGCCATCTTTGTCGTGGCCTGTAGGAAAGGAAAGTCTCGTTCGTTGCAGTTATCGCATTCCAGAAAATTTCCAGGTCGGCAAAGTGTTTGGACAGGGATGTGACGGCATGTGGGGCAACCTAGTGGGAAGGCAGGTACTAGTTCGGAAACTGCCTGCCGCTAGCGATAGGTCGCCTCTACCGTAGTAGGACAGTCCTTTGGAGCAGCCTACAGTAGGTGTGGGATAATCTGCCATGGGATACCCTACCTGGGTACCATTGGGGGGACTTCCAGTGGGTTAACTTCCAGTGGTTTGCCTTCCAGCGGGATAATTACCTGTGGCATAAATTACCATGGGATAACCTGCTATGGGATAACCTACCATGGGATAATTTACCATGGGATAACCTGCTATGGGATGACCTACCATAGGACAACCTGCCATAAGCTAACCTGGTGTAGGATAACCCGCTATAGGATATATTTAGTGAGAAACAAGTGTATATCTTTGCGATAACCTGCCCTCCTGAACCTCTTGTGCAGGTGCACATAAGAGCTTATAAGATACAATTCCTTGTGCTGATGCGGTTGGCTGAGTAGAACAACTCCAAGCTACCTAGGCATGGAATTGAGATCTGAGGCGGCTGTGATTGCTGTGCCTACGCAGGAGGTAGGTAGTACAGATGAGACCGTCACATGAAAAATTCATGGTGGGCGGACTTTCATTTACCGCGCACCAGTCAGCTGACCAGGGTGAGCTGTGTCGGCAAGGCTCAATATGACCGTTCCAAATTCTGGTATTCTTGTACTTGCCGATGCCAATAAAAGGATATAGGATTAAACCTGCTCAAGAAGTAGGAACGTCTCCCCGTCTTGAGATAAAAGCTTGGAGCTAGAGAATAAAATCCGATGTAAAACAGCCCATGTCTTAGTCCGCGGCCGCAATGACCTCCCAACACGCAGTGGACACTGCAGCCGAACCGAAGGTCATGGAAGGATAGAAGATGGAAATATGGACCCCTGATCCTGACATCTCTTGTCCCTATCAACGCCGATCTCCCCGCCGTGGCCGAGGCCGCAGCGGTGGAGAAGGTCCCCAGCTTACACTGCTCGGGCTGCACAACGGGCCAGACAGACAACTTTCTGACCGTCACTCTCCTGCGTGGTCATGCACTCCTTGCCGTGCGCATTCCCGACACCGATCTTGCCACTCCAGCGACTTCTACACGGTGTCCATGGCTGCACATTTCCGGTCATAGCACGATATAATCCTCACTCACACACCCAGCTGCTGTGATGCCACACCACCATCTCGTCAATGGCGTCTCGCCCGCTGCGAATGGCGGGGTCAAAGAGCCGCCAGCCGCAGCCGCGTCCCTCTCGTTGCGCCAGGTCTGCCTCGAGCTGCAGGCCAAGGTCGACGCCTTCCTGGCCCAGGAGGTTGAGAGCGGCCTGCTCAAGGGCGTGCAGTCCCATGCCCGCGAGGCGATATCCGTCATCGACGAGGCCCTCGAGAGATATAGGTGAGTGAGCCCACGCGCACCCGTCCTGCCCACCCACGACCGTGGACCGGCCAGCTCACCACTCCCACCACAACAGCATCGAGGAGCTCTCCCTCTCCTACAACGGCGGCAAGGACTGCCTCGTGCTCCTCGTCCTGATCCTCGCCTGCCTCCCGCGGCACTTCGAGCCGCCAGACTTCGAGCCCTTCGCACCACACCCCCTACCCAACGCCACCACCAACGGCCTGACCTCCCAGATCCCGACCAACACCCCGGCGGCGCCGACCCCCGTGCGCAGCCCCTCGCCGCGGCCCTTCCCCTCCTCCCTGCAGTCCGTCTACATCGTGGCGCCCGACCCGTTCGCCGAGGTCGACGCCTTCGTCGAGCGCTCCGCCGCGGCCTACCACCTCGACCTGTGCCGCTACGCCCTGCCCATGCGCGCCGCCCTCGACGCCTACCTGCGCGACCGCCCCCGCCTCAGGGCCGTCTTCGTCGGCACCCGCAGGACGGACCCCCACGGCGCCTCCCTGACGCACTTCGACCCCACCGACGGCGACTGGCCCGCCTTTGTGCGTGTGCACCCGGTCATCGACTGGCACTACGCCGAGATCTGGGCGGTGAGTAATTGGCGTGCACAGGGAGAGACGAGTGGGTTTATACTGTTCCTGAGCTCTTGGCTGACATGAATACAGTTCCTCCGCCACCTGGACATCCCCTACATATCTCTCTACGACCAAGGATACACATCGCTAGGCGGCACAAAAGACACACATCCCAACCCCCTCCTCAAGAAACAGTCCGAAGGCGAGGGAGAGAGCGAAGGATTCAGACCAGCTTACGAGCTTGTGGACGACGACGAGGAGAGATTGGGCCGCGACCGGTAGCAGCGGCCGTGTTGTTGGCGCAAGTAGGGCCGGGGTTGGGGAGGGGGAAAGGGGGAGCAAGGACGTTGGTTTTGGATGTCATAACTTCACTCAGCGGGTTTTCCTTATGTGCATAGAGGCCATACACTATTCTTCGCCATATCAGCGGGGCGCCTCCCCGCGCTCCCCAATATGAGATGTATACCTGGGGGCAAGAGCTCTGACAGGACTGAGCCGCGTCCCACTACTACTCTCCTTCGTGAATAACGACATGCCAGTATCTGTCATCGCTTTGGGAGTCACTTCATGTTTGTTTTTGTGTGTACGTTCTCTGGCCAGAGACCGTGACGAGCCTGGCCAGACACTCCCGCTTACACTGCAAAGAGAAGCAGTCCTGCTCATCAAATGCCAATCGTGTGATTATTCTGTCTACTGGGTCGAGGGGATAGATAGCCTTCGTAATCGTTGTCGTCGTCTTCCGCGTCTAGTTGTCAAACTGCCATTCACCAGGGTTGCAAAGGATGAACTTCTTCAAGGTAGATCAGTGTACAGTAACCCAATATACAACAAGAAGGGTATCTCCGATAAACGCCCTGGTCAATCACCATGTTCCCGAGAGGCACACGACCAACGCCCTTCCCTTTCCTTCCCCAGCCGGCCGCGCTGGGGTTCTGCCTGTGTTCATGAAAGGACCATTTGTCCATTATTTAGAGTTCCTGAGATATTTCACCTCCTCCGCTGCGGTACACCCCCTTGTCACAAAAGAAATGCCTGTTACAGGTCTTCATGCTCTGGGTCACCCGCCTCTGGCTTGCTTTCACCCCCGGCTGGCTTGCTGCCAAAAAGCCGCAGCCGGTAGAAGCAAGTGTGATCGCTTGCTCCGTAATTGCTGCTCGCGCGTACCAGCACCTGTTGTGTCTGTACTCCAAAGTCCATCAGTTCATTGGGTAGTTTGAAGACCTGCGTGCCGCCCTTTCCTGTCTCCGAGTCGAACTCAAATTGTCCAACCTTGACGAAACCCTTCTCCATGAGTCTCACTCCTGGAACCGTCGGGGGCTCGGTCCATCTCTTCTTGCTCCACTCGATCAGGGAGCGCTGCGTACTGTCGCCTGGGCCCTTGATCCAGAACTCGAGGTCCTTGGGCATGGAGTCCGGATCGAATGTGGAATCGCGGTCGATATGTTCGACAACAAGGTATTGCGGAATGACGACCTCGGCAGTGAAGATGGACAGGTCCACGGTGTGCGTGTCCTCCTTATGTCCACCGCACCAGCACTCTCCGTCCTCTTCCCACTTTTCCAACGCGATGGATGGAGCAAAAGGAATGCCGGTGTACTTCCCACCCCGACGGAACACCGGGTGTTCCTTTTCGTTCTTCGTAGAAAGCAGGCTGAAGAGACTGGTCGTTGAAGCGTCTCGTTTCTTGGCATCCGTCTCGATTCTCCAGTCGTATGAAGCCGAAGTCAATTTCGGATCGATAAGGGCTCCTCGAATGGTGCTGAAGTAATTCTTCTGCGCGAGGAGCTCAGTACTAAGGTGGGACTTGATAGAGCCCTTGGCCAAGGCCTCCAGCTGGGCTTCTGCAACAGCTCGGCGGACCATCTCAGCCACAAGGCTCTCGACTTCGGTGCGACTCAGCCCTGGGGGAAGGTGGGCAGAATTCTTGGCTTCCATGGCAATGCCCAAAGCCTGTCCGAGCTTTTCATTCAGAACCGTCAGCTCGCCCTTGACGTTAGCACTATGATCGCGGAAATACTCTTCGATCTTGGATATGAACTCTTCCTTGGTGACGACCCGTGCCTCAAGATCCAAATGTTCGAGTCGCGCAGCGACTGCCTTGTCGACCTGGCCATAGAGATCTGTGTAAGAGGCACTCGGCTCACCATTCTCTTCTCCTTGTGCCTTCCGCACCGCATCCGCGTTCTTGACAAGCCAATCCTGGAACGATTTGGAAACGGAGACGTCCACGTAGCTCATGACTTCATTGCTCAGTGCCAGTGGGTCATTTTCAGAGCGGCCAGGAACCAATAGGTCTTCGGCATGTAATCGGTGCTTGATGGCATCCCAGTGCGTGTCTGAGATGGTATAAGAGCCGTCTTCCTGTTTGTGTATGCTCAGAAGATACCACATCAAGCCCCCTTTCTTCATCTCATCATTCAGGGCGTGCCAGAAATCATCCTGAACCTTCCACTCAGAGGTGGCGATGCCTGCGTCCACTTTGATGAGCTCTGGAAGAATCTTGCGCAGCTGTCCAACGGCTTCTGTGACATTGTCCACCTGGGTCTCAGCGCGGTGTTGATTCAAGGTCAGCCAGTGTAAGGTGTTGCGGTAGTCTGCGTAATCGAGGTTGCCGGTCAAAACAGCGAAGGGGTGCAGTACAATCCATGGCACAAACTGCAGGATGTTCTGTCTCCAGCCTACTAGAGAATTTCCATGGTACTGGTAGTTTTTGCCAACTTTGATGCCCTCCCATCCAGTCGCAGGAATGTAAAGCTCGAGGAGGATCAAGAGAAGCCAGCTGATGATGACCAACAGCCCCCACATTTGTAGTGCTTTGCGAAGCCAACGTGGCCATCGACCAATGCGAGAGCGCGAGTACAGCCAATTCAAGCTTTGAGAGAAGAGATCGTCGCCCTCAACCAGAACGTCTGGTGGACCATCGGCGTCGTTGTCCACTGGCCCTCGCGTCCCTCGTGGTCCCCGCGGCCCTTGCGGCCCCTGTAGTCCTTGTGGTCCCTGAGGTCCCTGTGGTCCTTGTGGCCCAGGCTGCCCGGGTTGTCCTTGTGGTCCCGGCTGTCCCGGCTGTCCTTGCAGTCCGGGTAGTCCGGGCTGACCTGGTTGACCTTGTGGTCCGGGCTGTCCGGGCTGCCCTTGTGTCCCCGACGGTCCCTGGGGCCCTCGAGGTCCCTGAGGTCCTTGTGGTCCTCGCTTACTCCCTTCCTGAATGCCTTCGTTAGAGCCTTGCTGGCTATCATTAATAGGAGGGCCTGGCACTGTACCCTGGTGCTCTCCATTGCCTGGCCCTCCAGTTGAAGAGACCCCAGTTGAGGACCGTCCAGTTGATGGCCCTTCACTACCGGGCGCTCCAGTCGAATAGCCTCCAGTGCCTGGCCCAGTTGAAGGCCCCACAGTTGAAGGCCCACCAGTTGAAGGCCCTCCATTCGATGGCTTTCCAGTATCGGCCCCTGGGGTACTGGGCCCTTCTGTGCCTGTTATTCCAGCATCGTGTCGTGTAGGAGTGCCGGTATTGTCAGGAGGCCGGTTGCCTGCATTTCCCCTGAATCCTCCATCCCGAGTGAAGCGATCTGCCCAGCTGATGGGCCGATAGCTCGGTGGAGGCCGTGGTGTCGAATACGGATCCTCGCGGCTTCTCGAGCCGCCGGGCGTACCATGCTGCAAAGGATCCTCATCATCATCATCATCGATGGATCCAATGGATTCAATGGAATCAGACCCAGAATGCGATGCCTCGGTACCCCGTCGGCGTGAGCCTCTTGGTGGTCTCGGCGGTCTCGGTGTCCCAACGTTTGCAGTATGGTAGAGCTCGCTCTCCTCGATAAAGCTCCTGTGAGACGGGGTATCAGAGTACAGCGGCACTGACATGAATCGAGCCGATCTCGGATTGTTACCGCCAGATTGGCGTGGTGGTTGAACGGTGGAGGCCCGTCCACCAGGTGGGGTTCCTGTGCAACTAGGTTAGAAAAAAAGATATGCAGATCGTAGACAAAGCACGTCTTATGGGTGATGGTTGTGAGAGGGGAGTAGATATCAAGAAACCTACGCTGGTTGTTGTTCGCAGGCCCCAACGGTTGCTGGTCGGGGGGAGGAGGCACCACAGGAGGGGCCGGAGGGGGAGCCGCTGGGCCTCCGTTGTTAGAGGGTCGCGCACCCTGGTCGTCGGCCCTAGAAGCCCGTTGGTTTGCTCTGTTCTGTCCGTCTGCTGCGTTGGAGTCTCGCACGGATCTGACCGCACTGCCGATGCCGTCAAGCGAGGATGACGTGGAGCTGCGAGCAGCGGCGTACATCGATGGAGACCCATAGGATGTACTGAACCTGGAGGGCCCTCCAGTCCTCTGGGCTCTCGGCGACGGGTCAGGCGCTGGGGACGGAGCACCTCCCGCGTGGCCGCCACGACCTCGCCTGGGCGGCATGGTGGCTGTTGAGTGGACCGACACGTGAGGGTAGTTGTTGCTGACCAAGAATGAGTTTACCCTGTCTCTAGTCAGACTTCGCGTTTGCAAAAGTGAGATGAAATGAGAAGCGGTGGCAGTAACGATGAGAGGTTGAGCACAATCCAATTGTTGCCTTGGGGCAATGCTGGCTCCAGGCTGCCCAGGAAAAGGAAATAGAAAGAGGGCCCTCAGGTTGGATCGCACGAGTTTGCTCACCTCCAAAAGTTGAGACCAAGCGACGAGTAGGTTCGCTGTCGAGGCTAATCGGCAGTCTAAGTCGAAGAAGTAGGTCACCGACGGGAGGAACTATGCGCGACAGAGGCTGGACCTGCAATAAGAAGATGCAGAAGTGGTGAGATCAGATTCGGGCACACACGGCGATGACGGTCGAGTGCGAAGACATCGAGCAGCAGGGCGTGCGTTGTTGCGTTGTCAAGGCTGTGGGTGCTGGCGGTCGAAGCTGAAATCAAGGTCGAGGTCAGGGGTCGGGGGCATTAGTGGTGATGATGACCTCGAGAGAAGCGGGCGATATGGACGAGAAAAGCAGCTGTCGCGCGCGGTCGGAATGTAGCATGGCGCAAAGGGGCCTTTGTTGCGGGCTGAAAACGGGAGGTAGGTGCAGGCTTGCGACTGGCAGAGCTGGCTTTGTGCTGAAGAATCTGGTTGTCCTTTTCATTAAATCCCGGACGGAACCGGCGATGCAGAAGCACATGAGTGAAGTATGTACGCAGTCACCTTTCACTGTACGGCGCCTCGGGAGACGCGTCTGGCCTAGGACATGTCGTCGCCCGAGTAGACTAATCTGTAAAGAGAGCGCGATCAGGTCGGCGCCGTGGTTAGTCAGCAGCATCGTGGGGCAGCTCTTCTCGCTTGGGAAGCTCAGGTACAGGTGCTGCGCAGCCCAATTAACTCGCAGTAATTGGTCGGTTAAGCCGTTTACTACCTTATTATGCAGCTTACTCCATGTCACTTGCTAAGCGCCTGCGGTGCATCTCAATACTGTGTGCTAGATTGGAGAGAGCAAAGACTCTTCCTCACAACCTCCCGTGTCTGGATGGGAAGCTCTCACTGGTCCGGACGATGCTAGATGCAAAGCCTCCTTTGAGACTCGAGACAAATCTGCCAGTATGAGTCGAAATGTTCCATTATTCGTCTAAGTCGTTGAAGTAAAGTCTATGGGATGCTCCAGCCTTGATTTGCGGCATTGTATCCACGTACAAGGTCACCCCCACTTCCCCGGCCGACATGACCGCCGCATCCCCAAAACGGCTCTCATTATTCTTTTGCACGTCCTGTCCCTTTGAACGCAAACGGCTCCCTCCCAGGGTTCTTGCTGGCTTCATTTCTTCAGCGCCTCAAGCAGCTCCGCCGGGGGGCTCTGGCGGTAACCCTGGGGGTTGTTGCTGACCCAACGCCACAGATCCGAGCATGCGTCCTCCATCCTCAGCTCCGTCTTCCAGTTCAGCTCCTTGTTGGCCAGGCTGGGGTTCGCTGTCAGGTCCAACACGTCGCCTTGTCTCCTCTCCACGACCTCGTACTTGAGGTCCTTCCCCACAACTTCGCGGAACGCGTTGATTATCTCAAACACGGTGCTGCCACGTCCTGAGCCGAGGTTCCATGCCTTCACACCCGGGTGGTGCTCCCGTAGGTAGTTCAGCGCCACCAGGTGGCCCTTGGCCAGGTCGCACACGTGGATGTAGTCGCGGATGGCCGTGCCGTCACGCGAGGAGTAGTCGTCGCCAAACACCAGCAGCTTCTCGCGCTGGCCGGTAGCAACCTGGCCAAGCAGAGGGAGCAGGTTGTACGGCACACCCTGAGGGTCCTCGCCCATAATGCCCGAGGGGTGGGCGCCACATGGGTTGAAGTAGCGCAGGTTGGCGCCGTTCCACTGCTCGTAGGGCTTGCCCGCCTTCTTGAGGTTGTTGCGCTGGGCGTTGACGTGGTCCTCGATGACGGTCTCAATCATAGACTTGGTGCGGCCGTAAGAGTTGGTGGGGCCGGTAGGACAGTTCTCTGGGATTGGGATCATGTTGGGGAAGCGAGTGGCGTCGCCGTAGACGGTAGCGGAGGAGGAGAAGACGATGTTGGTGACATTGTGGTCGGTCATGGAGCGCAGCAGGGAGATGCTGCCGCCGACATTGACGCGGTAGTACTCGAGAGGGATCTCGGCAGACTCGCCAACGGCCTGCACTCATATGTTAGCCCTCTCTTGGCCCATCCCATTCGTAGCAGCTGCGCGACCATGCGCGACCGGGTTAGACTTGCCTTGAGGGCCGCGAAGTGGATAACACTATCGATCTCGGGGTTCTCTTCGAAGACCTTGTCGAGGGCGGGCTTGTCCGTGATGTCTACCTTGTAGAACTTTGGTCGCTTGCCGCTGATGAGCTCAATGCGGTCGAGGGCCACCTCGGACGAGTTGTAGAGGTTATCGACAATCACCACCTCGTAGCCATTCTCAAGAAGGGCAAGAGAGGTGAATGAGCCGATGTAGCCAGTGCCACTGCAATCCACAGTCAATAATTGAGTTCCATCTACTGTCTGGCATGTCTCACAGTGGAGGCTGGCTGGCGACAGCCCAGAGCACGGGAGGAAGAAGGTGGCTCACCCGGTAATGAGAACAGTTCCTACAGGCGCCATGATGAATAGAGGCTTGGTGTGGCGTGGTTCCCAACGAGCTTGGAGAGACGGGACGGGACGAGAAGTGGTGGGATAGGGCAAGGACAAGCTGTGGTGAGAAGATATCGCGAAGGAAGGTGCAGCGGAAAGCAGAGAGTGTGCGAGAGGGAAAGAGAGAGTCAACAATTGACGTCCTCGGCAGTAGGTAGGTAATAAGGAACGGTGAAGGATTACAATGCGACGTCGAGGCAGTCAGTCAGTCAGTCAATCAATCAATCAGTCCGATGCAAGGCGGCGCATGGGTAGGTAACCCGAGGGACGGTTAGCTTGTCTAGCTGCGGCGGCGAGGGAGGATTGGCGGGGCTGAAATTGATGGCAATCAAAACACCCCTCGCCCCTCACCCGATTCATTACGAGCAGCACCGCAGGAGACGCCGTTCGTCCCTGGTCCTACCAACCTTCCTGGCCTGCCTGGGCGACACAAAGTTGGCAGCCGTGGCCAGGATTCCCAAGCACGCAGGCACCGCGGACGCGCCCTGCCCCTCCACACCAGGCCCACCGCCCTCCATTTCGTGCCCCAAGCTTCCAGATCTCCCTCCCCACTGACGCAAGCTCCCAGGGCCTCAGGGCGCAGGGGTGGCCGAGCTGCCGAGCAGGCCTGCCCGTTTCACATAGACAGGGCCGTGTCCACAGCTCCCACAGTCCCAGACCTCCAACGGCGGCGATCAGGCAGTTTCACATGCTTCTGTCAGAAATCTGTCCTGTCCTCTGTCGCGCCCTGCACGCCAGGCCTGTCTTCCAACATGTCGATCGCCGCACAAGATTGCGCCCTGAAGATCGTCACTTTGTGTTTTTGTGCAGCAAAAGCTGATCGACGACTGACGGAACAGACGGGTGCAGGACAATGGGCTTGTTGGTCGAGGGATTAATTAGTCCCATGATACAGCGCAATCAGACACATGACCCGGGCTTATCCTGTGCCACGAGACAGCTTTGCCAGATACATCGACTCTTCGAGAGTACATAAGAAGGGGCAGTCGCAGACTAGTCTTCGAAAGGCATCTTACAATTCCACTACAAGATATAAAAGCCGCAGCAGGAGATCATCCTGCGGGAGGCGATCTACACAGGGTCGTGAAGTGGAAGCCATGCCACAGAACTTACTCTCGCAAGAAAGAGCCCTGGAGTGTAATATTGTATCTATTGTACTGACCAGGTTACACCCGACTATTCTGGAATCAGCGCCTCGGTCCTCCCGTGAACAATCAAGGTTGAAAACAAGCTCAGCCGGGCCGAAAGCATCCAGCAATGACGACGGAAAACACCACTGGGGCGGACCACTTCTGCTCCTTTCACTCCTGTCACCTCCCTACAAGACAAGTTGTTACAAATCTCGCTACACATTCCAGCATAGTGCGGCCTCTTCAGGCACAGGCTAAGGCTGAACCAGGCACAACGCCCGGGCCAACCTCGGTGTGGATCACCACTAGTACCATGATTTCGGGAAGACGATGGCATCATATCATGAGATTCGTCAACCGACCCAGACTATGGAAAAGAGACGGGGCAAAAACATCGCTTCCTGTATCCTCAGATTCTAACACTGTACACAAATCTACAGAGACCGAAAGAAATTCGTCAGAGATATTCGAGCCGTGGTCCTGAACACCTCCGCCCATTTGCTCCAATAATTATGCCTCAGCAGCCGAAAATGCGTCGCCCCCCGGGACCCACACCTCTTCAGTCCAGCTCCCCCGAGATGTAGCCAATCTGCCTCCTCTGCGGCATGCCCACGGTGCCCAGCTGGTTCGCGAGCTGGTTCTGGCTGTCGACGAGCTTCTTCTGCTGCGCGATGCGGTTCTTGATCCTCGAGTCGTGCTCCCGGTCCATGCGGTCGATGGCCGCCCGCTCGTCCACCCGGTTGGCCGTCATCTGCCGCGCGTGCTCCTCCCTGGTGTCGGCCGCCTGCTTCTCGTACTCGAGCAGCTGCAGCTGCCTGCGGCCCTCGGCCTCGAACTCCGTGTCCGCCACCAGCCGCTGCCGCTCGACCGCCGCCTGCGTGATGGACGACTGGTGCTCCATCGCCGCAGCCCTCTCCGCCCGCTGCCGCCGCACCGCCTCGTTGAATAGCTCCTCCTCCAGCAGCGCCTTCTCGCGGATCCCCTCGATCTCCGTGCTGCGCTGCTGCCGCGACCGCGTGTCCTCCAGCTGCGCCCGCTGGGCGAAGATCTGGTTCTGGATGTCGGCGACCTCCTTGGTGCGCGAGAGGGTCCGCGAGTGGTCTTCGGCCTCGAGCTGAATCCGCTCGAGCCTTGCCTTCCGTTCGCGTTCGATGCGGACTATGTCATCCGGCAAACCAATAGCGCCCTCAGGTTGCGGTCCCTCGTTGGCGTAGTAAATGTCCTGGCCCCTGTTGGCTTTGAGGAGACTGAGTAGCTGCTCGGAGGTGTCGGTCTGTGGTAGCACCCGTTTGACGTATTGCGTAGGCGAGTAGGTGCGTGTGTTGTCTGTGTAGTGGTTGAACTGCCGATTGATATGTTTCCACATGCCGACTTTCAGCAGGGCCCTCGTGGTAGTGACGGGCTCAGGTGATTCCATGGCTAGGAACAGGACTGATTTGCCATCTGACAAGAGACTGAGATCGGTGTCCTGCTTGAGCAGGTACGCCATGGCTTTCTCCATGGCTTTCTCCTGGGCTGCGGTCAGGGGCCCGCCGTCCGCTGCATGGAGGCACAGTTCACCCAAAGCAGTCCGGCCACCGTGTATTGGACTCGGGAAGTCGATCTCATGGCCGTGGTCCACCAGAACCTGCATGGCCGCAACATTGAGCTCCCTTGCGGCGTTGTGAAGGGAGCCATCGTTCTGCGATGGTTCGGCAGCAAGGATGTTCTGCATCATCATTGTTCCCAGGTCTCCGCCGATTTCTGTAGCCAGTGTTAGTGGCGTGTTGCCTGTGACATCAGCCACGTCGACCTCGGCACCAGCAAAGACGAGTTTCTTAACGATATCATGTCGCCGTTCTTTGATAGCCAGCATCAAGGGAGTCGTCTTCGATACTCGCGCTTCGAAGTTGACACGCGCCCCCCTGTCGATGAGCATGTTGACGATGCTGCTGCTGACCTTCTTCTGAGGCTGGAGGAGACACCACAGCAACAGATTCACAGGCTCATCTTCCTCGACTTCTTCCAAAATCCGCGCACTGGTCATCTGGTCATGGTAATACCCAGCATCAAGTAGAGTCTCGACAATTGTGGTGGAGCGCGGATACCGTGAGATGGCCTTGAACACCACAGATTCGGCCTCCGGGTGGTTGAACATCGCATCCAGCCGCTTTTCGCCATCAGAGTAATCCGTAAATAATGAAATGAGCTCCAACGCTTGGTCCTCGGGCGCCTCGTGGTCGAACACATAAGGAAAAGCCATGGACACTGAATCCGAGTTTGGTTTTTGCTGCAACACCTGCCGCATCAGGTGAACATTCGCACTCTTCGCGGCCTTGATCAGTGCAGCGCCCTGGTCCTGATTGACATCCGCATTGTATTCGATGAGAAGGTCCACAAACGCCCGCGCGATTTCATCCTTTTCTGTGCCCATGTAGTCGATTGCGACTATGAGAGCACTCGCAGGGCCATCACCTTGGGCCCCCTTCTTCAGCAGGCGTTGCGCCACTTGGAAGCCGGGTTCCATGACCCATTTGTCCGCGTCAGCTGCCGAGAAGGTCTGTAGGAAAGCCCAGCTTATGTCGTCCTGTGAGATTTCGCGTTCCAAGAATAGATCTAGTACCGCGAAATTCAGCTTCTGAGCGGCATCGACTAGAGCCTTGCAGCCGTTCGCGAGCGGCGATGCTCCGTTCTGCAGAAGCAGCTTGACCAGATCAATATTTGGCTCCTCCTCGTTCACGGCTTTGTCGAGTGAAATGTGAACCTCCTCGCAGGCCGGTAGACCCGCGGCAAAGAGCCATTTCATGACCTGATATCTCGGTTCGCCACTTAATTTTGAGCTTGCTTTGAGGGCGCGGATCATCGTCTGACTTGAGGGCTTGACTTGCTTTCCACCAACCGGTACGATTCCAAGCATTAATTGTAGAATAGGCAGAAATGCACATCTCGTAGCGTTGTAGACCGCCTCGCCGCCATTGTAGTCGGTTTGCGCACCATAGCGAAGAAGAAGGCGAACCAGCTCCAGGGCATCATCGCCGAAGCGGGCTGCGGAGACCAGCTGTGCATCGAGAATTTCACCGCTGACGCCCTTGTCCAGGAGCATTTGTAACACGGCCGCACGATGGTTGAGATCACCCACTTCCGTGGCGGCTTGGAAACCACGCTCGAGAGTTTCCTTCCTGATAGCGGTCTTGCTTGACAGAAGCATCTTCAAAACATCTGGCGAGCCAGCACGACACGCCTCAACCACAGCTTGACCCTCCTGATGGTCCACACTACCACCGTAGTCCAGGAGCATTTTCCCGAGGGTAAGATCTCCGGTGCCAGCGGCAGCAAGGAGAGCATCGGAAACGGCGGGGCCTGTCGCGCCCGCCCTCAGGAGAAGCTCGCAGATCGATCTTCGAACTTCCTTATTCTCGATTCTGGCGGCCTCGCTGAAGGCGTGGTTCAGTCTGTCTGCCGGGTGTTTTTTTGCCCTGGTTATGATCATCTCCACCATGAGGACGTTTGCCTTTCGTACTGCTACCATCAGTGCCTCTCCGTCGCTGGTGTCCGCTCTGGCAAGAAGTGTATTGATCAAGGCGGTATCGTCGGGGTGTGTTCCGATCGCGTGCACCAACGCCCTGTTGACCTCGTCCGCCGGTGCGCCCGCATGCAGAAGCTTTTGAATGAAGGTTAGTCGTTCGGTAGGGTCAGCGATTTTGAAGGCCCAAGGCACCGCTGCTGCCAGTGTCTTCGTGCTTGGCCTGGCCGCAAAGAGAACATCGGTGATTTTCGAATCTGCGCCAGCCACGGCAAAACAGAGTGCTGTGCCTTTATTTGTGTTGACATCGACTCCCAAGGCAAGAAGAGCCCTCAAAACGACCAACGTGCGTTTCTGAGGGGGACATCGAAGAATAGATTGCACTTCATTGGCGAGGAGGCTGTTTAAAGATTCCTTCTGCTTCGTCCGCTTCACGATCGATTCCAATTTGGTAGCTTTATCTTGGCTTGAGGGTACGTTGGCCATCGCTTGTATAGCAAGATCAAGAGTCTCGGGTGTGGCCCTGCCCGTCTGTAGAACAAGCTCAAGCACCTGAGGGTTCTCATCTCGAACAGCTACACAACTAGTCAGCGAGAAAGCGAGAGAAAATTAAGGTCGCATAATCCTACCCATCACCACTGGATCGCCTGTGTCCATATTGACATCGGCGTTCCCGTGTTGCAGAACCACAGCCAGCAGACGAGTGTCCGCAGGCTGCTCGTGTAGTACCTTCGTCAAAGTCTCGCCCACCGTCTTCGTCGATTCATTCGCGCCGGCCCGAAGAAGTGCGCTTACCATTCGCGCCCTTTTGCCCTTGTCCACTACATCCATGGCTTTCTTCAGTGCTGCTACCGCGTTCTTCGTTGTGGGTCGTTTCCGGAGCAACGCCTCCAGCAGATCGGCATCGAGGTGTTCAATGGCCGATATTAACGGTGCGCCATCGTTGACATTCGCGTCGACGTCATGTTGAAGCAAGATTTTGATAAGACGCTCATCTCTCCTAGGTGGCGCCTCGTCGATGGCTTGCTGTAAGGCGGCATGTACGCAAGGCCCGTGGACGCCGGCATTGAGAAACGACTCCGTCATGTGATATCGTTCCATTTGATTGAGGTTATTGATACTTGGGAACACCGCGACAAGAGTCTCGATAATGGGCTTCGCTGCGAGAATGTACTCAACCATAGTAAGATTACCAGAGGAGACAGCCTCTGCGAGTGCCAAGCCGCCCTTGTAATTCACATCTGCCATGGCATGCCGCTCGAATACCATACTTCGCGGGCCTGTCTTGAGGTCGTGGCTCGCTTTCGGCTGCAATCTTCCCGAACCAGGAAAGTGTGGCGTTAGAAGAAGCTTAACACATTCGTTGTCTCCGCCTTCCACCGCCTTTATCAGGGCTTCGTCAAGGGGAGGGCCTTTTGCGCCTTTCCGAAGCAGCGTGCTGTACAGAATGCGTCGGTCTTCGGGGTGAATGCGCTTGCCGATGCTCCCGATAAGCTCGCCGGCGAGAACGGGGCTCAGTACTGCTCTCTCGTTCAACAGCAGCTGCACCAGGCTGATGTTGCCACTTTCGATCGCGTTCTTAACGACCACAGCGTTCTCATACTCGATCGAGGCACCATTGCTGATAAGGAGGTCGATCATGTCGTAGAATTCGGTTTTGCAGGCCTTAACTAACGCTGCCGAGACCACGGCGCCCTCGGCGCCAGCCAGAAGTAATATGTCGGTCAGGGTGATCTTCTCTGGTGGATTCATTGCCGGATGTGTGGAGACCAAGCGGAAAGCATCGTTGAGGCAATCCTTATTCGGAGGCTTAGTGCCAATGAGGATTGCCAAAGCAATGTCGACCCGGCACTGTGAGATGGCCTCCTTGAGAGCTGCGCCATCATCGAAACTGCCATCTGCGACGGATCGACTCAATTGGGCAACAGTACCCACGCACCCTTTCCTTGCTGCGTCGATCATGGCCCCCGAGATCCAGTCGGGAGGAGGCCTGCCATCAGACTGTAGGATCAACCCAACCAGCTCGGCCTGTCCACCATTAATGCACATTTGCCGAAACTGGAACTGTCCTTCCGGAGTCTGTGACGCGCTAGCGCCGTACCTCAGAAGAGCCTCAACGATACGAATGTTTCCGTTACGCATAGCCAGAGGCAATGCTGCGTCTAGAGTTGCTGATTCGGCGTGGGGAACAAGGACGTTGACCATATCTTCTTGCCCGTTCTCGACGGCCTTCTGCAGGATCCGGCTCTGGTCCTGCCCCAGGTCGTCCAGGCTCCTCCTCCTGAGATTGAAAGGCGTCTTGGATTTTGTGTTTGCGCGGTTGAGGTCACCGCCAGCCATGCGTAGCTTGTGGATCAGTGCTTCCGCCACCCCCGGCGCACCGGCATTTGCGACATGAGCATCCAATGCATCGAAAATTTCCTTGGAGGCGAACTTGGACGAGAAGCTGTCTTTTCGGGTTAACGTGAACGACCTCTTCTTCACACCTGCCACGCCACCATTGCCATCGCCGTTGGCCTGGGAGTTGACCTGTCTCCTCCGCCTTAGCAGGTCATCTGCTCGGTGCTCATCCTCGGGGTTCTTGAAGTTTGGCGTGAGTGGCGAAGGGGTAGCTGATGGTTTATACAGGGGTGTCGGCTCTGGACTGTCGTCGATGTCGTACTCCTGAGCCAGTCGTCGCAAGCGCCATAGCCTTTCGTCGGCACTGATTGGAGAAAGAGCCATGGCGGATACTTGTAGGGATCGGAGAGAGAGAGAGAGAGAGAGAGAGGCTTTGAAGATACACCCTTAATGGGGTTGAAACTGCTCAAGACGACATGGGATGTGAAGAGGCACTTCGGCCTAGACCAGAAAATCTTACTGCTTCCTGTGGCAGTCTTGCAGAGGTTCGAGAGGTTCCAGAGATGGGTCGAAGAATGCGCTCCTGGATGCCGCTGCTATAACCTGTTCGACCCTGGCCGCACAGCCGACGAAGGACTGCCTTGTGCTGCGGCGTCTCCAGCAGGTGCGCCCAATCCTTTTCCGAGCTTGGCGTCTTTGGCGGTGTCTGCTTGTTTGCAGTGGACGAAGACCAGCACAGCCAGTCAATGTGTGACTTGATGATTGGCAATGCTCACGGCTGGAGAGCCTCACTGTAACATCCGCAGCGGTAAGGGGCCTCCACACAGCGCGCCAACCTGCAGGTCACCTGGCGCCGCACTGGTTCAACCGGTTGGCCCGACGGGACAGATGCACGACAGCCGCTGTTTCGAACTGCGAGCACTCCAAGAGCAATGCTCTCTGATTGCGATTGCCAATCGATGAGGTGAGAGTCTTTCGCAAGATGAAGTCGTCGGGAAAGCTGCCACTGGCGGGCCGCGAATCGTGGGTACCGTGAGTGGCGAAGCTGTGTCTGCAGGAAGGTTTAAGTAGCGGGGTTCAAGGCTCCCTCGAACTGCAGCCAGCCGGAATGTTTCAGATCACAACCATGGATAGAAGCGGCCAGTTCAAGCACCGCGACCAGCGATGGAATCACCGGAAACAAAACCGAGAAGGATTCTGACGATGTCGAGACTCGATGTTTCGATGAGAGAATTTCTGCTCTGACGTCGGCACAAGTCCCAAGAGCGTGCATCCCTACCGCCCTGGCCACCCCTTCTCCTGTTTCTTGATCGCTTCGAGACTCCAAGGGTGCCTATAGCCGAACCCCAAGCTTGAGCCGCAGCACGAGGCTTCCTTGCCATCTTGGCGTTTGACGTTGCCAGGCTGGGCAATTCGTAACCCCTGGCGATCGACAAATCCCACGTCCGCATTTCACAATGACCCGCCCAAAGCGGCTGAGCGCCATGGCCTTTTAAGCTCACCCCAGAAACAAACGGCGCCGTCCTCTGGCACCTTCTTGCCGAACTCACACCGTACCGACGGGATCTCCACCCATCAGGACCTGGCAGCTGGCTCCAAATCATCCCAGCTCCCTTCGCTCGGACATTCTACAGACCATGTTCGCTGAACTTGGGACCGACCGAGTGATGTCTTAATCATCCGGTTTCCGAACGGTCACTCCCGGCATTGAGTGCCATCACTGATGACAAGCTGGCAATGCTTGTAATATATTGTTACCGGGCAGGCATCATTTTTGCGAAACACCTGGGGCCGTGGCCATCATCTGCCTGAAAGTACATTTCAGTTCAACCAGTCAAACTCATTAACATGTGGCTTGGGAGCACCCCAAGCTCCATGCCAGCATCTAGATATTCGGATTGGAACGAGGAAGTCCCACTCACCCGAAGAAATTCGCTCTGTTTTTGATTGCATGAGATTCTAGATTAGACCTACTTTGTAGATCATCATGTGAAATATTGTTCCGTGGGAGGTTTATACTTCTAAAGGAATCCCTGCACTCCATCGCATCGCACTATCTCGCAAGGGCAAAGTCTTGACATGGACTCTAGTACCTTGATTCCATCCTGCGCGCTTTTTTCTTCTTCATTCCTTTCCTCCTCAGAATGAGATGGTTGTATGCATGTCTTTCTCGGAAGAATCATGCACGATACAGTTTAGAGAACGAGACACGATATCACTTTGCAAGTTTTTATGTCCGTATCTCCAATTCTGGAACGGAAACAGTCTTCTTGATACCACTGACATTTTGTTACTCTTTTTAAGACCTCAGTCCTTCCACTTTGATATATCTTTGTGGTGAAATGACTTGGGGACATCCATTGTGCTTCTTATCTTCACTGTACACTTCTAGTGGCCACACGACCGTATGCTTTGATGCAAAAGACGATGCCATTTCCCAGGACTGGCTCTGTGGCAAAGTGATTAATGTTCCAGGTGGTGCCCCGGATCTAAGGAGGGTAGCTACGGTGAATCACTTTGATCTGTTTCCGGGCGCAAGGAACTCAGTTATTACCCTAAACAAACACTGACGACTTTACGTATCATATTAGATATCAATCTAGTCTCATTAGTTGACTGAGTTGATGGCAACTTCGAGAACTGTCCCATGTGGCATTACGCAAGCTGTATTAGTAGTACTCCGGCGCCCCGAACGTTGTGCGGCTGGTGACTTTGAAATGGGTGGTATCCCAACCTAACACTTCACCACCAATGGTTTGGTATGACTGCAAGGCTACCATACCTAACTGAGTAAATGCCAGGCTTCAGAACTGCAGCGGTAGTAGCTAAGTTTTGTTTTCCTTCACTGTTGTTCGCCTAGCAAAGGAAACTGTTAATTCCGCGAGGCCGTGGCCAATGAAACGCATTTCTTTTCAAGACCAGATGTCGATACCTGTTGCTCAATTGTAGACGAAGAATGGTGCCAGGATTG
Organism: Diaporthe citri; assembly: GCF_014595645.1. Lineage (NCBI taxonomy): Eukaryota > Fungi > Ascomycota > Sordariomycetes > Diaporthales > Diaporthaceae > Diaporthe > Diaporthe citri. Next base: position 3,011,308 of record NW_025064846.1, read on the forward strand.
GACGAGATGGACAAAATCGCCCCAGAAGAGACATGATTCACTGGCGGTGTGGTTGACATCAATGCAACTTTCGAGGGACCCAGGAGTATTGGTGGTTGCTTTGCTTCCTTCTCTTGCGATCCTGCAGGAAGGAAAAGCGGGGTCCATATTCAGCTGCTAACTCTACTCCATCTACCGTTTAGTCTATACGCCTGACTTGTGGTTGGCTGTGAGTGGTAAGCACAATATTGGCGGTTGGTTCCTCATTCAGAAACCGCTCCTGCCTTCCAATTCTAACAACCTACATCAACCCGAGGTTACTGTGAGAAGAGAGAACGCCAAATTTGTCACGGCGATGGGAATCTGGACGACTATAGCCGCGGCCGTGGCCGCGGCACTGGCTTACTTCACGGCTCGACTTCTCGCCTCGCGAAGGCAACTACGGATGCTGCAAAGGGCGGGTCTGGTGAGTTCTTCTCAATGCGAACCGGCTCGAAGCATATGCAGGACTTTGTTAACTGGCTGCTTTGCACTCAGCCCATGCCAGACGCTCATCCCGTCTTCGGCCATCTGCTCCTTCTGAAAAGAGTTGCGGCGGCGCTCCCAGCTGACACCATTATGCACAATGTCGTGTGGAAAATTGCACGGGAGCTTTTCCCCGGTGGTGTTTACTACCTGCATCTATGGCCCTTCAGCCAGACGCTTCTCATCGTGGCTGATGCCCATATGGCGACCCAGGTCGAAGGTCTCGGCCTGGGCAAGGGCGATAATCTCGTGAAGCCCATTGAGACAATCACTGGCGGACCCAGCCTAATGACCATGGACGGAGCGACTTGGAAGCGATGGCGTCGTCTGTTTAGCACCGGCTTCAGCGCAGGGTACCTCGTCAGCCTCGCTCCGACCATTGCCGACGAGGTGGCCACCTTTCGTGATCTCTTGATCAGGAAGTGTCATGAAGCGCCTGGTGGACGAAGTGAGGTGTTCCAAATGGAAGAGATGACAGTGCGGATGACGTTCGATGTGATCGGACGTGTCGTGCTGGACACTCGTCTGGACTACCAGCAACGCAACAACCCGCTAGCAGTGGCCTTGCGGTCGTCGATCGAATGGACCTCGTGGCGTGGCCAGCTGAATCCTGTGACCAAGTATCTGACCATCCGTCCGATCGTGCACTGGTTCAACAGCCGGGCCATGAATCAATACATTGGCCATGAGATCGACAAGCGCTTCGCGGAGCGCCTCAGAGGGGGGACCAAAGAGAAATCCGATGACCAGGATTTGAAAGACACCAATAGGCAGTCCAAGTCCATCGTCTCCCTCCTGATAGATGACCTCCTTCTTGAGGCGGGCAGCGAGGACGGAAACCATGTCAAGGAGGCTGTCAAGTCAGCCATGACTTCGCAACTGCGCGCCTTCCTGTTCGCAGGTCACGACACGTCCAGCAGTGCGCTGACCTACTCGTACTACTTACTCTCAAAGCACCCCGCGAGCCTCGACCGCCTCATAGCCGAACATGATGCTGTGTTCGGGGCTGAGCCTGCTGGCACCCAGGCCCAGATCCACGCAGACCCATACAAGCTCAACCAGCTCCCCTACACCACAGCCCTCATCAAAGAGACCATTCGCCTCTTCCCACCCTCCGGATCAATGCGAGTCGGTCGCCCGGGGGCCTTCCTCGTGGACGAGACTGGACGCCGCTTCCCGACGGAAAATTGCAGCGTCTGGACGTTGAGCCTAGCAATCCACCACGACGCGCGCTACTGGGCCGAGCCCGAGTCCTTCCTCCCGGAGCGGTGGCTCGTGGGGCCCGATGACCCGCTCTACCCCGGGGGCACGTCGGGCGGCGCTGCGTGGCGGCCATTCGAACACGGTCCGAGAAGCTGCATAGGGCAGTCGCTGGCGCTGCTGGAGCTGAAGATCGCGCTGGTCCTCACGGCGCGCGAGATCAACGTGATGCCGGCGTACGAGGAGTGGGATGCTCTGCACCCGAAGAAAGGCTCGGGGGGCAAGCTTGTAAACACTGTGGATGGGAATCGCGTTTATCAAGCGGAGAAAGGGGCGGCGCATCCCGCAGATGGCTTTCCTGTGAGGGTGGAATTGAGGAGGCGTTGACAGGATGGCTATACACTTCAATCTAGGTATCGAATATCTACTTGTCGTGACACGAGCAGTTCGGCTGCTTGTATCTACTGTTTTGATCTGAGTGACCACTGCATAGGTACCTAGGTAGCTTACTTAGAATCCCACCCCACCCCTGACTGTCAAGCTGTCAGGGTCCATGTACCTAAGTACCGACGCTAGCTCGCCCACTGCTCCTGCAAGGGCGTCGATCGGGGTACCGACCAATCGACCTGACAAATCCGCTGCGTTCCATCTCATCTCCAGTCGTGCTCTGCTCGACCCAAGTCGACGTTCTCTTCGCACCTCTGCCTCGAAAACAGTCTGCTTCTGCCGCTGACATCGAGCTGAGGTGCTGTCTATACCGCCACCATGAAGCCCTCCAACTTCCTCCAGCTACCGGCGCTGCTGGCCGCCGCCCTCCTCAGCTCTGCCCTCGTTTCCGCAGAGCATACCAGCAACTGGGCCGTCCTCGTTTGCACATCGCGCTTCTGGTTCAACTACCGCCACCTAGCCAACGTCCTCTCCATATACCGCACCGTCAAGCGCCTGGGAATACCAGATTCCCAGATCATCCTCATGTTGCCCGACGACATGGCCTGCAACCCGCGCAACGCATTCCCTGGCACCGTCTACTCCAACGCCGACCGAGCAGTCGACCTGTACGGCGACAACATCGAGGTCGACTATAGAGGATACGAGGTGACCGTTGAGAACTTCATCCGCTTATTAACGGATCGCGTCGGCGAGGAGACACCCAGGAGCAAGCGTCTCTTGACGGATGATCGGAGCAACATCCTGGTGTACATGACGGGCCATGGTGGGAACGAGTTCCTTAAGTTCCAGGATGCGGAAGAGATTGGTGCTTTCGATTTGGCCGACGCCTTCGAGCAGATGTGGGAGAAGAAGAGGTACGAACCTGTGATGCCGCAGCCACCACAACGACTCAACAGAAGACTAACATACGCTCGTGTCGCAGGTACCACGAGATTCTTTTCATGATCGATACCTGCCAAGCAAACACGATGTACACAAAACTCTACTCCCCGAATATCATCGCCACCGGCTCCTCGGAGCTGGACCAGTCTTCGTACTCCCACCATGCCGACAATGACGTCGGCGTGGCCGTCATCGACAGATACACATACTACAACCTTGAATTCCTCGAGGGCGAGGTAGGCGACCTCAGCAGTAAGAAGACACTGGGCGACCTATTCGATAGCTACACATATGAGAAGATTCACTCACACGCCGGCGTGCGGTACGACTTGTTCCCAGGTGGGGAAGCGGCAGCCAGGACGAGACTGGTGACGGACTTCTTTGGGAACGTCCAGAACGTGGAAGTAGACGGGACGAAGAATAATACTCTCGAGGAAGACCTGTTGGCACTGAGTAAGCACATAGCGGAACTGAGGAAGCGAGTGGGTGAGGATGAGGGCGAGGCGTCACAGAAAAATGTGTCACATGAAGACAAGAGACGCGAGATGACAAACAACAGGGTGAAGTCCGCTAAGCCGTTGACGGATGAGAATTGGTGGGCTAAGAAGCTTCTTGGGGCTGTTGTCGTGGGAGGTTGTGTCTCATTATGGGGCCTGGGTTCATTTTTGGAAAAGGTGGCCAAATAGCGTGTTAGATGATGTGTTAATGAGCGATTGAATTCCATTTCTTAATATCTTCGTCAAGCTTGGGTCTCACACAATTTGGTGATTTGACGTCCGTCGCGCTGGGGATGGCCAAGGCATAGTGAGACGTGTTGCACTCTCAAGCCCAGATGGAAGAAAACAAGATTTAGTGAAAACAGATTTCAAGAAGTGAAAGATTGGTAGAGAAATATGTTCAATTGGGGCAAACAATACGCCAAACGAATAGAATGAAATTGGGGGTAGATGCGGAATGGTTGATTGTTGGAGCTCACTCAGTGAGACTCGAAATCGTGTCGACTGGGGAGCGTAACCGCACAAAAACTTCACCCTTTCAATCCACCGGACACCAATTGATTGTACCATGCCCAACCACAACACCAACTGTAGACAACTTTTATTCATTGATTTTGGGGTAACTTGACACGTTGGAGCGAAACCGAGTGCCCCAGTGCGCAGATGAGTTCTGCTCATTGCCCAAAATGAAGGACTCAAAGGTAGGTCTCGCTCCCAATACCTTTGACAATGCTCGCCGATTCTCACGCCGATTTGCAGATACTTCCGCTCCGCAGCCTCCATCTTAATTCAAAACCGCTCAATCACAGAGCAATCGCATGGTCTTGCGACGCAGAGCTAGCAGTCGCAGCCGATGACTCCCTGATCGTGTTTCTGCCAGAGTTTCCCCTCCTGGACCCAAATGACGAAGACGGAGACGAAGACGAAGACGAGTCAATGGCCGATGATGACGCGCCCGACATGCAGGTGCAGGACGGCTTCCTCTCGTCGCGCCTCCCCAAGCAGTACGGTGAAGGGGAGGATGACGACGAGGACCGGCTGGAGGAGGATTCGGAGGACGACGACATCGAAGCGGCCCAGGCCAGCCAGACCAACGGCGCCGAAAAGCCCGGCGGCGGCAGCGGCGGGGACGACACGCACCAGGCGGCGACGCGCGCCAACATCGACCCGCTCGACACGTCCGACCCCAGGCGGCAGTTCTTCGACGGCATGCGGCACTTCCCCGTGTCGTGGCCGTACCTGAGCTCCGAGCTCAACGCGCACGTCTGGGAGGCCGCGGGCCGGCAGATGCCGCTGCTGCACACCAACGTGCGCGACCACCTCGATCGCGACGTCACGCACATCCTGGAGGCCATGCCCAAGGACGCCGAGCAGGAGGCCGAGTACATGGAGAGCGGCGCCATCATCCCCTTCCACGAGATCAACCACCACCCGGGCGCCGGCGTCGGCCTGATCGGCTCCGCCGGCACCAGCATGAACCACGTAGTCGCCGTCGAGTGGTCGCCTAGTGGGCTGGGCCGCAACCGGCGGCCCGTCCTGGGCGTGCTTACCGGGTGCGGCAGCCTGGCTATCTACGGTGAGGGCTGTGCGCTGCCCTTTGGCAGCACGGTGCGCCCCTTGAGGAGCATGGCTAGCAAAGGCAAGGGGGCGGCCAGGGACTTGGCTAGCTGGGTAGTGCTGTGGGCCGTGGGTGAGAACTTTGTCGTGCCTGGACAGGAGGAGTATGGGTACGGAGAGTTCATCAAGGCATTTTCCTGGAGCCAGGAGATTGGGCCTGGAAAAGCCTTGCTTGGTTACATGAACGACCTGGGGGAGGTGGTTGTCCTGTCTGTGGGGACTGAGTACAGAAAGACCAAGGATGATGGTCTGGATGAGGCGGTATGGAATGTACAGGAGGTCTTTAGGTTTGAGGTTGAGGCGCCCCATGGGCAGCAGGATGTGAGTCTAGAACACTTGTGTCCGAGGTTTGGGCTAACATTGGACGCAGATCAACGATCCAGACTACGTCCCTGGAGGATCCAGCTATTGCATACGATGGAGCCCATGGGCCCGAGCGAATGATACATGGACCTGTGTAATATCCTATATGGAGAGAAATTACGTCGGGTTTCGAAGAGTCACCCTCAACATCCCCAGCTGGAAGCCCAGCGAGGTACCGAAAGTCACCGTTGACCCCAACGATTGGGACGGCCGCTGCATTCACCTAGGTCCGGATGCCTTCTTGGAATTCGAGGACATGGCGTGGTGTGTTTCCAACACGAAGCTTTGCCGTGGCTTCATCGCCACACCGCTCGTCGCTCAGCCCTTCGAAGTCGACCTCGCGCATAGCAACCCCAACAGGCCGAAGCCCGAACACTCCACCGATCAGTGCAATACCTCCCTTCCGAACCACGATGTGGTTACCAACCCTATCACAGGCCTAGTTGTCCACCCCGCCGCCCTCCAGGCCGTCAGCCCTTCATTAGTACCCTCTTACACTGCCGTCCGACTCTCTGCAACAGCCACAAACTCTCGCTGGTGGGAATCGAACATGATCAAGCCTGGAGACCAGGACGGAGAGCCACAATGGGTAGCTGAGATCCAGGAGAAGATCAGCTCGATGCTGCCCCAAGGCCTGGCGGGGCGCGTGGGCATCTTCGGCGACGACGGGGAAGACGGTGAGGACGGAATCGAGCCCGACGACGGGGCAGCAGCCGCGGACGCAGGGCTTGACAATGACGACGACGACGGCGCAGGGTCGGAAGAGTCTTCGGATGACGGAACTGCTCCCGGAGACGGCTACGCAGGGCCGGACGTCCACCCGCACCGCATGCGCATCTGGGGACTCGCCATCTCGCCGGGCGGCGGCTCGACGGCGGTGCTCGCCACGTCCCAGCTGACACAGAAGCCCGAGCGCGGCGGCTGGCATAGCCACCGAAGTCGCGTCATGTTCGGGTACACCGAGCGCGGGACGGCGCGGTCGCGGCAACATCAACAACTACAGCAACAGCAGGAACAGAGGCCCTTGCGGCAGGAAGACCTCCTAGACCCCAGCCTCGGCGGGACAGGAGGCGCGGAGGACAGCGCGGCCAACGTGGACAACCTCACCACCGAGGCCAGGCTGTGGGAGTGGATGTACGGCGGCGGGCCGGGCGTGCCGGGCATCACGCACTACGCGCACCCCCTCAGCGGCGGAGGACGGTACGATCAGCCCGGGCAGCGCGGCGCAGGAGGCCAGGGACGCGCTGGCGCAGGCGCGACGAGACCGCGTCATGGATATCTTCCGGCCGTTCGCGGAGAGTCAGACATGCAGCATCTGCGACGACGGGAGGACCAGGTTCGGGCCCGTCCCCGTGGGCGGCCGGGGACCAGCGGCAGGACGGCGGCGACGGGGCGGTCGGCGGCCAGCTGGACTGCGTGTGCGAGAACGGGCACCGGGTCGCTGTGTGCGGCGCCTCCGGGCTCGCGGTCGGGGAGCCGGGGATATCGCGCTGCTGCGGGGTGTGCCGGTCGCGGTGCCTCAACCTCGAGTTCCTGGTCGAGAAGGTGCTGCTGCCGGCGGGCAAGGCGGACGAGGCTGAGGTTGTGAGGCGGCACATCACGGGCGATGTCTGCGTGCGTTGCGGAGGTAAATATCTTGACTAGGAGAGACACCTGTTCCAGCTGTGGTCATAGTGTTCAGTAAATTGACCATCATTGAGCTGCTGGGATTCAATGCAGATAAAAGGTTTTGTGTATTCTAGATGTTTGTCTACGTAAACAAGGACAGGAAACTCAGGCATGGGCCTGGCGACTCTAGATGCTCATAAAACACAAAATTTTAGCAAACGCTCCGAGGAGACCCGAGGCGGCCCATCCATATCCCTTTCCAGGCCAACGACCTCATCCACTAAAAGACGCCTTGCTAAATTTACCCAAACGCCTTGTTCATAGCCTGATGTGCCAGCTCCACCCCGAGGAAGGTGGCGGCGTTGGCCGGCACAGCTCTCGCCAGCGCCGGGCCGAAGCCGGGGAAGAAGGACCTGACGCCGCCCTTGGCGTACAGCTCGCGGATGATGCCGCCGACGGTGACGTTGCCCTCGGAGGTCTGCAGGCGCGACTTGACGGTGTCGATGGGGAAGACGGGGATCCACATGGCGACGCCCGCGGCGGCGCCGGCGCAGGTGACGGCGGTGAGGCTGAGCTGGCCGCTGGGCTTGCCCGTGGCCGGGTCGACGGGGGTCAGGCGCCTCTTGATGTACTCGTAGGCGGCGAAGTAGGCGGCGCTCCCGGGGCCGTCGCGCGCGAGGGTGGCGGCGCTGCCGCGGAAGACGGAGCGCACGCCGCCCTCGCGGTACAGCTGGCGCACGACGTCCAGCCCGCCGTTGTAGCGCGGCTTCTCGCCGGGGGCGAGGCGCTGGTCCTGGACCTGCAGGATGACCTTGACGCGCTCGAAGGGGGCGGTGATGGCGGTCATGGGGATGGCGGAGAAGAAGCCGGCGGCGGAGATCTGGGCGATGGAGAAGGTGCCGTCGGCGGAGGTGCCGGATGTGTTGCGGACGATGGTCTTGCCCAGGTCGTAGCCCCAGAAGGACACGGCGACTGCGCACGGAGTCTCGGTCAGTACTGGCGGGAGAAGGGGCAGGAGAAGGGAGTGTCCGGGCAGGAGGGGCAGATAGAGACGTACACATGGGGGTGACGCCGACGAGTGGGGCGCTGACGCCGGCGTAGAGGCCTCTCCTCAGGCCATCCCTTGCGATACTCTTGCGCACGACGTCAACGGCGCTGGAGTAGACGCCCTTCTCGGCGGTCTGCAGGCGGACCTTGACAAGGTCGAAGGGGTGGCCGACGACGACGGCGCAGAGGCCACCGAAGCCACCGGCGGCGAAGGAGCGCAGCTGGGCAAGCCCTGCGGAAGCGGCTGCCTTTGCTTCGGCCTTTGCCTCATCCTTGGACTCCGGGATGTGTGGTACCTTGTGTCCGAGCTGGGCCGGGACTGCGTTCTGGAGGGTCTGGTTGATTGAGGCGGCGGGGTTGTCGTTGGAGGCCATGGTTAGGTAGTGACGGTCAGCTCTGCAGCCAGCAGCAGCAAACGGTAGGCGTTGTTCTAGTCAGTCGAGGAAGAGGATGCGTGCTTGACGGGATGGGGTTGTTGGCCGCTGTAGGCCAAGCTCGGTCGAGTGTCAGGACCGCTTTGTCCTTGTCGCTGTCCGGGCTTCCCTCTGTTGCAGTCAAGCCCCGTCCGTCCGTCCGCCCGTTGCCCGAAATGCGCCTAGTCGTCGAGCTTGTGAACCTGCGCTGCTTTGTGGTAAAAGGAAATCGAGGGGCTCTGTAGTGGGATGATGTCTTGGGCGCCGTCCAGGTCAATTGTACTGATACACTTGGCTTTTGTTGCTGCGTGTTCCTCTTCACTTTTTTTTTTTTTTTTTTTTTTTTGCCGTTCGGAGTCTGAGGGCCGGGTTGGGAACTCCCGCGGTATAAAGGGCGGACCTTGGGTTTGCGACGTCACGGCCGAGCCTCGGCTAACTTTTGGTGGTGTGCAGTCAAACGGCTTAGCCTAATGCTGGACCGACCGAAAGTACCCCCACGCCACACACCCTTCAGCGCTCGACTTTGTATGGCCCGAAAATGGTGTTGGTCTCCTGCGTCCTGTTGTAGATGGCGATGACTCGGACTGGTCGGATCGCACAAGATTCGACCCCTCGCCTTCGAAGCCCGTCTTCCGTTTGTCGTGTTCCCCAACTCTCGAGAGTTGACGGTTGTCGGAATTCAGGGTCAGATCTAAGCCTCGGCAACTCGAGCGCATCTCCCCATTGTCGGCAGGACGTCTCCATAAATCTCTCTGCCAGCTGAAGATGGGGTCGGGAAATGGGTCCAGATCCATCGTCCAGGACCAGGAGTGTCAGGCGGGATCCCCCAGATTTTTGCACCTGTACCCACTCATCCCGCGCTGAGTCGAACGCCAGCTGGCTCCTCCGGACTTTGGATTGGGCACTTGCTGTACGATCACCAGTGACACTCGTCACAGGGCGAGATGACTTCATCCGCAGCTGCGGGCCAGAGGAAGGATGGGCCGACCCCTGGTCCGGTAACATGGGGGGAAAAAAGAGAGGCTGCTAGCCCAGCCATGTGCCCTGGTTTGTGATTTCTGATTTCTGATAGCTACTGGTAATGTCGACCGTTGCGGACAGGCGGAGGCCAAGCAGCCTAGACGTGGGCAAACTTGGCGACCAATAGCCAACGGGGCGACGGCTGTGATCTGCCATGACAGCATACGGAGGCCAGACAGAACTGGAGGGGGAGACGAGGTGGTCCTAAATGACAGCGCATCCAGAATGGGCTGGAGTGCTGCTCCCATATATAACTTGTAGGGGGGAGGGGCAGTCTACATCACATGGATGGCTGCATGCATCAGGTGAGAGCGTAGCCGCGGGCAAACGTTTCTGCTGCACAATTAACAGGGCCCAGCTACCCCGATTTGACAAGAATCACCCGGATCCTGCCGCCTCCTGGCCATGCCCAGTCCATGGCCGTCAATTACGGGCAATTGTATGATCGATGCTCCTCCAAGACCCGTCTTGATGCCCGGCACTCCGGTCTCGTAACCCACTGGATCCGCTCCGACTCCGAGTCTTTGGCGGGGCACGCGTCCGTTGGTCCATGCGTTCCGGTCCGATGGCGCCTCGGTAGGAGACAGAAAGACATGATCATCAGGTTGGGGTTACAGGTGAAAACTTTGCTCTTTGTACTCCGTCATGTTCGTGACACGGAAATGCAGAAATGAGACACACAAGTCGGAACAATCGAGCAGGTTGCACAGACCCTTCAATGCCAGAAACAACATGCCCAAGTCTGTTCACGATCAAGAGTGTCTGGAATAGGCGAGGCTGTTAGGAACTGCCTCGAGGTATATGAAAGTCCAAAGTGGAATTGGGGCTGACAGTAATGGAACGAGCAGGTCACTGCTAATAAGGGCAGGCTCACGCTCTCCATTGATATATCTAGACCGATTTCTGGCCAGGATGCAACTCGGTCTTCCAGGTTAAGAGCCGCCTTGAATGATAGCTCATGTCGCGCCTCCTGGCTTCAACCCTGTCTCTCTGTTTCTTTTCGCTCGCTCTCCCCCCCAGCAAAGGTGGACTCAATCACTGAACATGAGCATACCGGTGTAATTAATCGTTATAAAAAGTAGTCAGTGACTTCAATTCTAGTCAGTCGTCGCTGCTTCGGCGGTCCCTGTCATCTCTGTCATCGGTCATCGAGGTTCTCGGACCCCTTGCGGCACCGGGCATGGTCATGCAAGATCCACAGCCGCCACTTCCACCCGGGGAATCGCCTCCACACTGCACTGTGGTCGTCCCCAAACTGCTTCAGCAACGACAACACCAACGTGCGTCCTACGACCTACGGTGAACCACAACCTATCTTTACCCTCCAGAGCAAGCCCCAGAAGACCTACAGCACTGCGCTCTGTGACCAGCAGGCACATCTCCAGATCGCTCTGCCCTTGTCCCCTCCACACTCAGACACACGCGACATGTCCACGTCCTCGACCCCAGGTTCCGCCGCTCTTCTGCGGCGGCAACTTAAACAGATGCAGACGGACAAGGACATCCCAGGGATATCATGTGGCTTGGTACACGATAACAACATCTACGAGTGGGAGGTCATGCTCATGATAAACGATGAGACAAAATACTACGGAGGTACTGCCAGCCCCCGTCCCCTTTTACCCCCTTTGCCCCCTATCACTCCGTCGATCCCGCACCCTCTCCCCTACCGCCCATTCTTCAACAAGACAGAGACACGGAACTCAGCCCGCTGACATACCCACCTCCCTCGTCCCAGGAGCAAATTTCCGCGCCCGCCTAAAGTTCCCGCCCGAGTACCCCCTCATGCCGCCCGCCCTCACCTTCCAGGACCCCATCCCCTTCCACCCAAACGTCTACCCGGACACGGGCCTGCTGTGCATCAGCATCCTGCACCCGCCCGAGGAGGACAAGTACGGCTACGAGGCCGCGTCGGAGCGCTGGAGCCCCGTGCAGACCCCCGAGACCATCCTGCTCAGCGTCATCAGCCTGTTCGCGAGCCCCAACGACGAGTCGCCCGCCAACCCCGAGGCCGCCAAGCTGCTGCGTGAGGAGAGGGCCGGCGCGAACAAGGACTTCCGGAAGAGGGTGCGGAAGTGCGTCCGGGAGAGCCTCGGGGAGGACTGAAGATCGTTTTCAGGATTTCTTGTCTTTTGTCTTTCTTCTTCCCCTTTCTCCGGGTGGTCTAGTATCGGGGGGGGATCGGTCAGTTGGAGAAGTTAAGGAGTACGTCAGTGTGGCACTATATACCCTACAGCAGTCATTGTGAGCGGTGCGTTGCATACCAGGCCGGTGGCGGCGGTGTCATCCCTTTCAAGGGGCAAACAGGCTGGCAATAATGGAGGCCAAACTGAGAACAGTACAGTGGGCGGCAGGATCTCAGCGGCCCAGAAATCGGGCGTTGGGACCGTATCTGTAGACTTTTGGTGGTCTGTCACTTGGCCTCTGTATCAAATTGAATTTCAAGCGAGTATAGCGAACTATATCATATGGGCCATTATCATCCTTTTGTGCCGACCGTGACCATGCACCGGATCACGCATCACTGTGGCGTGCACACATAAGCGGGGCGCCTCATTCCGCAGCAAAGCCCAAAAGAGGCTTGACGACCTCATCCCACTCCTCGTCCCACCGGCAGCTGCCCTCCCTGACGGCACCCTCCCTCAGCCTGGCGAGCTCCTTCTCGCCCCCCGCGCCCAGGAGCCGGCCCATGGCATCTCCCAGCTCGGCCGACGTCTCGAAGCCACAGCCGTTCTCGCCCTCCCTGACCAGCTCGCCGAAGCTCTCGTAGCCCGAGTACGCCAGCACGGGGAGGCCGGCGCCGAACATGTCAACCACCTTCATGGGCAGGTCGACGCCCGAGCTGCTCATGTGCAGGCAGATGCCCAGGTCCGCGGCGGCGAGGAGGCGCGCGTAGTTCTCGAACGAGAGGAAGGCCGTGCGCACCGTGATGCCCGGCAGCTTGCCCGCGGCGGCGAGCCTGGCGATCTCGGCCTCGTACGCCGCCTTCTGGGGGCCCCGGCCCGTGATGATGACGAGCAGGGGCGGCTGCGGACCGGAAGACGCGCCGTACCGCACCAGGGCGTCGAGGAGCAGGCCGAAGTCCTCGTCGGGCGTCCAGGACGTGCTGCTCACGACCAGTCTCTGCCGGCCGCCCGTGATGGCCGCGGCGAAGTCGCGCGCCTCGTCGACGGCCGAGAGGTGCGACTCCCGCTGGCTCACGGAGGAAACGGGCTGGAAGATGGCGGCGGGCCGGTCGTGCATCGTCACGATCGGGGTGCGGATCCCCCACGGCGCCCTCCGCAGCTGCCGCTGCATGGCGTGGGTGACGGTCAGGTTGGCCGAGGGCGCGAGGCGGCCGAAGAAGCACTCGTAGAGCTTTGAGATGCGGACGAACGGGTGGGAGGGCCCGCGGGTGCCCTCGAGGATGGTCCAGCCGTAGTTGTGCCAGTCTATGACGAGGCGTGTGTTGCGGAGAGTGCATGTCAGCCACGCCACGGCCAAGGTTGGGATCGAGGGCGGGTTCTGGACATTGTGTCAGATTCTGTGGCAAAATTCTTGCAGGTCTCCCTCCGGACGCAGCGTGCATACCTGGACAAGCAGCCATTGTGCCGGCTGCGTCTTGTACAACAGGACGTGAATCAGATTTAGAACTTGCCACAGCACCTTGAGCGGGCCTGTGATGATAAAGGGGGCGGACTTGGATCTGAGGACAGCTGGTGGAGCGCCCAATGCGCAGACGGTGACGTTGGGCAGCTTTGTGAGAGCCGGCAACAGGGCTGACTCTGTGAGATGGGTTAGCATGAGGCTATTCGTAGTGTGAGAGCTCCCTCAAACATACCGTGATAACCTATCAGCTCGACAGTCCCTCCATGCTTGGCAATGCTGAGCGCGTGGTATTGCATGCGAGGGCTGCGGCCGATGTCCCCCAGCACCAGGACCTGGGCTGCTACATGTCGCTTTGCGGCTGGGCCTGGGGCTGGGCGATACCGTGATGGGAAGAGCAGGAACGAGGCGACGAGGAGAGTGAGAACTACGGCCCCGGCCAATGATAGGAGAATCACCTGCATGTCCATTTCGGCTTGCGCTGCGAAAGAAGGAAATGGGCCTCACTATAATCGGTGCGCCATCTAAAGTGGTTGATGCAGAGCACAGGGCATGAGGTCTAGATCAGTGATACGTGTAAAGACGGAAGTGAGTCTGAATTAGACAACCATCCAAACTTTTCCAGTACACGGACGGACTCACAAGATTCATCCATACATTAATTACACGGTCCCTTGCTCCTGCTGAACCCTGAGCTGTCATTATGGTATGGAAACAACTCCAAACAGCCTAGGTTTGCTATAGACCGCGGGTGTATCCCAACTCTATTTCAATGCATCTCGTCTGTTCTTTTGCCTTTCTATCGCGGGTATGGAGGACGCGGTGGAGTTGGCATTCCCATGCCGGGCCAGGGTAGCTGGTCCCAAGCTGCTGGGGCTTGATCAATCGAGTTAGCCTGTTGTTGCCGTATGCAGCGTGCTGCTAACACTGATAATCCCTCCCCTTTTCGAGATTAGTCCGGGTTCTTCCTGCATGCAGTCGCGGCAAGAGGAACGAGATCGGCTGGCGCCAGAAAGGGAACAAAGGCTTGCTGAAAGACTGGCTGGGCTTGGCTTGGCTGCTTGGCCGCTGGCTGGCGCGCTAAGCTCAGGGGAACCTTGGGCAGTGATGACGGCGCTGTGCCACCCTGCCACCCACCCCCACGATTTGCCCTCTCCTTTCGAGGAAGGTCGTCCCCAGATTTCCGCGCTCTCCTCTCCGATAACAACAAATGCGACCTCCTCCCTCCCTCCCGACTCTAGCTTCGAGCTGACTCAATTGCAAAAGACGCGCCTCCTCGCAACAACATCTCGCTCCACCATCTCTGGCTTCCCTTGGACGGCTCTGGGGAAACGGGCAGCTCCGCCTCGGGTACTTTCGACACGGGCCCAACACGACGCGAGATCCAATACCAGGGGTCACAAAGCACAAGCGGGCCGAGGACATCGTGGGTCATCCCATCGTGCGGGGCCGCCGTTATCTTGCGAGCTGGGAGCGGCAGACACGGGATATATCGCCATCTGCCTCATGCTGTAGCCGCCTCTCGTTCTCAGCACATTGTGTGCGGTTCAGGGGCAGCACGACTTAGACGCCAAGCCTTAGACTGTTCTCGCCTCGCCTCAGGTCCAGGACTATGGCTTCCACCTATGTGCTGCCGGGCACCACCATGCCAACCTCCCACCGGCACCATGGCCACAAGCATGGTCACTCGCGTTCACGCTCGCCCTCCTTCGGCTCCTTGAACAGGTCCTTCAAGATGGACTCGAGCTTTGGTATCCCATCTCCAAGCCATGACGGCGACCACGACCACGGCCATAACCACTCGCACTCGCATACCCATTCCGAGCCGCACACGCACAATCATCATGCGAATTCCATGCAGCCGCGGCAGAATGTCCCTCCACCGCTGGTACCGAGCAACGGGTGGAAGACGACCTCTACGTCTACGGGAAAGCACCTCATAACCCCAATAACCGCGGGGTTTTCTGCGCAGTACGAGGCGCCAGAAGCCCAGGGCACCGAGCCACCCCACGACCACTCTGCCGAGCGCTCGAAATTCACCAACATGCTACTGCCATACACCTCGAAGTGGCCCATATTACACGCGATTATGACGGAGAAGGATTCAAGGAGGATCTTCTACTTCATGAGGTACGGTCTTGAAAGAACATGGCATTGGGGTGCAGTATACTAATAATCTCTCTTCGCAGCCTGAATTTCTTCTTCATGACAATCCAAGCCTTCTATGGGTATATCACAGACTCTCTCGGCTTGCTGAGCGACAGTATCCATATGTTCTTCGACTGTGTTGCGCTTGGTGTTGGTCTGTTCGCTTCTGTAGCGAGTAAATGGCCGCCGAGTGCCCGCTTCCCCTACGGCTTCGGCAAGATCGAGACGCTCAGTGGCTTTGCCAATGGCGTGTTTTTGGTGCTTATCAGCGTTGAGATCATGATAGAGGCCGTGGAACGGATCGTCGAGGGCCGGGAAACCAAAAGGCTAGCTGAGCTGTTCATTGTGAGCAGCCTCGGCCTGGCGGTGAACCTCGTCGGTATGGCAGCGTTTGGCCACCACCATCACGGCCATGGGCACGACCATGGATGCGGCGGTCATTCCCATGGTCACGCAGCCTCGGACTCGCATTCACATTCCCACGAACACACAGATTCACATTCGCACTCACACAAAATCTCAGAGAAGAGCAATCATTCGCATGATCACGACCATGATCACAGTGATCACGAGCACCAAGAGTCCCACGGTCACGAGCATCATCATCACCACCACCACCACCATTCTCATTCGCACGACAACGAAAACATGATGGGCATATACTTGCATGTTTTGGCGGACACCCTCGGCAGCGCAGCAGTGATCGCGTCGACGGTTATGACCCATTTCGTCCCCTGGTCCGGTTGGGATCCACTAGCATCGTTCCTGATCGCAGCACTCATTATGGGGTCTGCCATACCACTGGTCAAGTCGTCCGCACGGCGACTTCTCCTGACCATTCCATACGACATCGAGTACACTCTCCGGGAGACCATGTCGGGGATTCCGGAGCTACGCGGAGTTGCAAGCTACTCGGTACCCAAGTTCTGGATCGACGACAGGTTCTCAGGCGAAGATGCGCAAGCTGGCAAGATGATGGGCGTCATGCACGTTGTCGCCGTCCGCGGCGCTGATATGGGGGATGTCCGGGACCGTGTGCGGAAGTACCTTGCGGCAAGGAACATCGATGTCACGTTGCAGGTCGAGCGCGATGGCGACGGCAGCTGTTGGTGCGGCGTCGGGAAGACCCCGCTGAGCCCGCTGACACCCCTAGGAGGTTCGCAGAGCCTGAAGGCGCGCTAGGCGATGCATCCTTTCAGAGACATGGCGATCTTTTGCTGAGATGGGCGTCAACTTTGCAGGTCAGCATAGTATTCGGTTTCATGAGGAGGCATTGTAGTTACTGTTGGCACGCATATTGAGCCTACGGTGGCGGAGACACATGATGTGATATTTTGTACATTATTTTACACGATTCCCATTAGAGGGTGTTGCAATAGATGAGATACCCTATGATTTGATCCTGTCCTTTTGTTGTGGTCTACTGAATCGTCTTGGGCGCCTCCCGACTATCTCGCGACGTGAATGCTCTGCAGAGTGGCTCTGATGTCGTATATGGTACTGTTCATATCGCGACTTCCGCAGCCCTGGGGTACGCGCCAAGCACATGCGGCGATTTCATGCTGTCCGCTCTTCAAGGCAGTCCTGAATGAGTCTCCAAAAGCGGCGGCCGCTTGATATGATGGCGCTCTGGTTCGTGTGTCGCCTTCGGCTTCCTGGTTAGGTGCTCTTCGCCGCGCCAGACCCTCACAATATGGGTGACCATGGTCCGTACTGCATTGAACGCCTTTGGGTTAAGCAGTGTTCTGCGACGGGTCACCACTGGCGTACTCGGCTGTGGTGCGAACCTCCTTTCTTGGGACGTAGTGAAGCCCCGAATCCGGGCACGGACATAGTGCTGATATGGCACGCGTTCTCACTTCTTCGACGTCCCGAAGCCCGCGATCCCCATCGCGGCCATCATGTCCTCCTCGTCGTGCTCGCCCTCAATCCTCACGTCCTCGCCGTATTCCATCTTGACGCTCTTCTCCTTTTCCTTCTCGGCCCGCTCTTCTCCTCCGCCTCCTTCCTCTTTTTGCGGCGCTCCTCCCTCTCGCGCGCCTCGTCCTCTTCGTGTATCTTGATCCTCTCCTGCAGGCCCGTCGCCTTCTCCCGCTCGAGCTCGAGCCTCCTCTCCCAGACCTCCTCGATGCGCCGGTGGACGTCCTCGGCCGACGCGGCCCGCACCTCGCCCGTCTGGCCCATCGCCCGGATGTGCTGCATCGAGTTGATGTGCTCCACCCACTGCTTGTTGTCCTTGAAGGTCAGGTCGCACGCCTCGCAGTAGAACCCGGCGCCGCGCCCGCGCTTGCCCACGCCCGACCCGGCCGCCACGAGCTGCGTCTTGCCCACGTGGCTGCTCAGGTCCAGCACCGCGCTCCGCGCCTGCGTCAGCGTCTCCTCGCCCGTCATCGGCTTGTAGTACTTCTTGCCCGCCAGCTTCGCCTCGTACCGCGCCTTGGACTCCTCGCGCTCCGCCGCCTCCCGCGCCTTGGCCTTGGCCGCGTACTCGTCCACATCGTACTTCTTGCGGAAGGACGTGTCGTCCGCCGCTTGGCCGTAGGCGCCGCCGCTTGATTTCGACATCGTGAGGAGGCGGTCGCTGCAGTTCGAGGTTGAGGAATAAGATCGAGCGACAGGGTGGCCGTTGGATGCTGGGTTGTCAGGAAAGTTGTGCTGGGTTGGATGGTTATGTCTATGTAGAGGCTCGGCCGAGCGGGCAGGCATCAGATAAGATACGGGAAGCTCCTCGGCCGATGTTAGTGCGAGCCTCGGAATACCTGAGCCAGAGGAACGTAATGGAGCAACGGGAGGTATAGTGGGCTGTTCCAGTAACACCGACAATCAAATCTGGGGAAATTTTAAGATTTCGGGATCAATGCAGCCAATTCAAAGTTAATTCGACATCCTCTTCCAAGCACAGCGTCTGCAACAGTACGGTCATAACTCGTTAAAATGCTGTACCTCGTAGGCCTTGGGCTGTCCGATGAGACAGATATCACTGTCAAAGGCCTGGAGGTGGTGAAGAAGGCATCACGAGTCTATCTGGAGGCCTACACCAGCATTCTGCTCGTGGACCAACCTGCCCTGGTGAGTCAAGGCCGAGTCTCCTTCTCCTGGTCCTGACGTCCACATTACATGAAGAGCTAACACTGACACATCAGTAGGAAGCCTACTATGGCCGCACAGTGATACTGGCCGACCGCGAAATGGTCGAGTCCAACAGCGAAGAGATCCTGCGAGACGCCCAGACCGAGGATGTGGCCTTCCTCGTCGTCGGCGACCCCTTCGGCGCGACCACGCACACCGACCTCGTCCTGCGCGCGCGCGAGCTGCAGATCCCCGTGCGGACCGTCCCGAACGCCTCCATCATGAGCGGAATCGGCGCCGCGGGCCTGCAGCTCTACAACTTCGGGCAGACTGTGAGCATGGTGTTCTTCACGGACAACTGGCGGCCGAGCTCGTTCTACGACCGAATCAAGGAGAACAGGCAGATCGGCCTGCACACGCTCGTGCTGCTGGACATCAAGGTCAAGGAGCAGAGCATGGAGAACCTGATGAGGGGCAGGAAGATCTTCGAGCCGCCGCGGTACATGACCGTGGGCCAATGTGCCTCGCAAATGCTCGAGGTTGAGGAGGACAGGCAGGAGGGCGTGTATGGGCCCGACAGCCTTGCCATCGGCGCGGCAAGGGTTGGCGGCAAGGAGGAGAAGTTCGTCGCGGGCACGCTTAAGGAGTTGTGTGATCAGGACGAGGTGCTTGGCGCTCCCCTGCACAGCCTGGTGCTCCTGGGACGGAGGACGCACGAGCTGGAGCACGACTATGTCCGCGAATTCGCCGTCAACAAGGAGACTTGGGACAGCATTTGGAAGGCCGAGTACGGCAAGCAGCAATGATCACCATTCATGCTCACCAACATTGCTCGCAGCCGGGCGCATCCACCTATCCACGGCCATTCTTCCGAGCTTAAGGCTTAGCTCAAGCTAGCTCAAGCGGAAGATGCCATATGTCAGAAACGTGCTGCCTCAGGTGGTGGGTGTATGGTCCTGGCGGAGGGCGACGATCCCAACCCCTCAAGTGGGGCTTGTCAGTCGGCATTGAAGCTGGCTGACGTCCACCTCGCCCGATTTCAAACCATATTCCACCAAGGTACGCAATCGGAGAATTGCAGGAAGAGGATGGGTAGTAGCTGCCTGTGTTAAATGTCGGGTGCGAAGGTGTGACGGCAAGCTAGCGCATGTCATCGAGCGGCTCGACGCACAGATGACATCATTAAGAAGGAGGGAAAGAGCGATGTTCCCTTCGATGATGATATATCGCCGTCGTTTGTTGCAAGGCGAGAGAGGGGGTTTGGGGAAGGTACAATCCTGAAGAAGACATACTTAAATAGATTCACAAGTGCTTCCCTAGCCACTCAGACAGCTCTCATCCCTTACCTTCCTCTCAACAATACAACAACAACACCAAGTTCTCTTGACCTTGAACATCACAGATCACCATCCCAAACCACCTCGAATACTCACTAAAGTATGTTGCCCCTCCGTTCACGATATACGGCCGTTGCCTTGTTCCAGAGCATACATGCGTATGCTAGACGGCAGGCCCTCCAAAACTGTGGGCCATTCCTCGATACTTACCACTATTGTCCACTGCCAAAACTCAAGTCAACCGGATGCTGACTTCGTCGTCTAGGAAGATGTCTTTCTCCAACACAGACACCGGCGACAAGCCCGCCGACCCCTACAAGGCAGCCAATGCCGACACCAGTGTCTCGGTCGAGCAGAAGATAACCGACTTGAGCAACTTCATCGACGCCAGCAAGTTCGGCATGATGACTACACGGGATGCCAGTTCCGGCAAGCTTGTGTCACGATGCATGGCCGTGGCGGCCAAGGAGTCTGGCGGAATTGACCTCCTCTTCCACACGAACACTGAGTCCCACAAGACGGACGAGCTTCAGGACGACTCCCATGTGAATATTTCCTTCCTGAACGCTTCTGGAGAGTGGGCCTCCATTTCAGGAACGGCAACCGTGCAGACCGATCGGGAGCTGGTCAAGAAGCACTACAGTCCTATTCTGAAGACGTGGCTGGGAGATCTCGGAGATGGCAAGCATGACGGAAGCGAGAACGACCCTCGCATCGGTGTAATTCGCGTGAAGACAGTCACCGCAACGTACGCTGTTGTCGCGAAGAACTTCATCAGCCGGGCGGCCGACATTGCGCAGGGTGCTGTGACGGGCAAGCCTGCTGCTGTCAACAATTTGAGGGAGGTCACAGAGGCTGAGATCACGCAGTGGAGAAGCGTGCATTAGGACCAGGAACGTTGTCGTCGATAGCCGACGTTGCATAGCATGCCATTAGATTTTGCAGGCCGATTGAGGCAAACAGCACGACGCATAGTAACAAGTCCTAATTGACCAATCCACAACCTATTCAAGAGCGCGAACCCATCACGAATATATAGCTCGCAAAACCCCCAGACATATACAAATGTCATAGACCAGCATGTTCTTCCGGCAGTGCGATAATCGACTGTAGGATAACCCTACGGGACAAGGTATCATAATTGTAAGATGTTCGACTCCGACCCTTCTAGAGCTCTCGAGAACCTGGCAGGTCTTCGCAACTTTTGCGAGGTGCATGCAGAGCGTTACAATCTGCGAATCAGAAGTCGTGTGTCGGAAACAGAAAGCATGCACATGCATGTATGCTGCCGTGAATAGAAAGATTTTATCAAGAGCTACCCTGGAACGGCGCAAGTTTAAAGGGACTTGAAAGATGGGATGGCGTTGCCAATGGGACCAAAAGTACAAGGGTGTTCAAGCATCAGGCATGCTGCACATCCCCTCACGGGTTGTATTGATGGAAGGGATGTGTTTCTCGAAACTCGACCACACCGAAGTTACACACACTTCGCTCTGCCTAAAAGGGGCAGCATTGCTACCGTCACATTCTTGACACGTACAGATGGATGTTCGCGATATTATCACTTCATTTTCGTTTCACCCATACCATACACGCAACCCAGAACGTTTCCTACTGTCAAGGCACTCACCACAATGGTTCGATCCGCAGCAACATCAACCGCGAGTTGTAATCGACGCGACAGACTGGCTCCTCCGCAGCGACACTCTGCTCACCGCCCTCCTCAGTGACATCGTAGACGTGACCTTGCGCAGCCTGGATGACCGCTCCTCCTGGGCCGCCCCAGGTTCGGCGCTGTAATACGGCGTGGCCGCATCCTTTCCCGGTTCCCCATCCATATACTCACGCAGAGTCTCGGGCAGCGGCGCCGCGCCCGGCCGCAGCAAGCTCCTTTCAAACCCGCAATCGCTCAGCTTCTGGTCCCTCAGCAGCGCCTTGAGCTTCTTGTGGTAGACCCGGTGTGCCTGGTAGCAGACCAGCGCGTATGGGCTCCTCACTGTCTTCTGGTCGGACATTCGCACCGGAAGCGACATGTATTGCAGTTGCACCGGCCAGAGGAAGTGATTGAACATCTGCAGCTGCCAGATGGCGTCCCTCGGCAAGACGATGAACGACACCTCGCGCTCGGCGGCGGGGCCCTTGCCGGCCAGCCGCCCCTGGCCCGTCAGGTACTCGTCGACTAGTTGCCGTCTCGGCTCGTAGGCGCGCGTCTTGCGCGGGATGAGGCGTGCCGTGTGCACCTCGAAGGGCCGGGCCGGCTTGAGGAGGGCCTCGAAGAGCTCCACCGAGTTCAGTGGTGCCTCGACTAGGAACAGGACTTCATCCGGTCCGATGCGGACGCTGTCCTCCGGGATGCGCGAGGGCGGCACTGCCTCGAAGATATTGGTGTATCGATCGTATATGAGCAGGCCACAGTCATCGGCGCGCTTGGGAGCCGGACCAGAAGAGGGCTTGGCCGTAGCTGCGGCAGACGGTTGCAGGACGGGAAATGTAGCCATCAGGTTGAGCTTGGGGCCCGCAAAGGGGACGCTTGAGGAAGTTGAAGACCACGACGGGAAGACCACGATGGACTTGCGTTTCGAAAACTCACATTTTGCCGGGGATCACTGCCATACAAATACCTTTTCGCGTGTCATCTACCTGGAGACACCTGAGTAGATCAGGTTGCAAGTTTCCACATAGACTTTGGGAACTTGAAACAATGCGGGTAAAGACGTCGAGCCATGTCAGGACTGTGACGCCTCGCTTTTGTGGTGTGATGGGGTGTGCTGTGCATCTTGTGCAGATCTCCAAAGCAGGTGGCGTCTGTTTTAGGTTGAACGTGTCGTTTTCTGGGGAAAGTTTAGACGGAGGTGGTATTGCTGCGTAGCGGGTGGTTGACGGCAGGATCCCTGCTCACGGTGGGAGCTTGATGTGCTCCTTCTCAGGTTTGCCCCAGGGCCCCCCGCTCCTCTTGCCATCCCGCAAGTGGCCCCCCCGTCGTACTGGCGCAACAGCATTCAGGGTACGGGTCTCGGGCCCGTCAGGTACCTGCCGATCCTGGGATCTCCGGCCGCCCAGAAAGCCGGGACCATTGTGAGCAATTCCAACGAGGTTCCCGCTGGCCGATCCCGATGAGACCGAATTCCTTGTCCGAATACTGTCAATACACAGAGGACAAAGCAGCGCGAATCCAGCTGACGGGGCAGACTCTCAAAAGTTAAAGCACGTGCCCTGTCGTGTTGCCTTAAGTTTGCATCATACCTACCTTACACTGCAGGCAACCGGGCTTCTAGAGCTCCAGGCGGAAGCAGATGGAGAGCTTCCAAAGGGGGCCTGCCCGCATGAAGAGGTAGGAGCTCTCTGGAGCTGGAGTCTTCGGGGACACCTACCCCTCCGCAAATGCCCTTCCTCCACTCTCGCCCGTCCGCACAACGCAGGAGCCACTTCCACCCGCACACGCACCCGCAGTTGCACCTGCACCTGCTGCTCCTTGCACCACTTGACAACTTAGTCATTCGCGCACACGCACTTTGACCTCCGTCCGCCTGCGGCGCCTCCTCGTCCCGACCTCACCTCTTCTCATCTCATCAACCTCACCATTTCCATTCATCGACGCCTGGTCCTGCACCCCCTCGGCGTTCTGTTCCGGAGCCTTAGTCGCTGTCGCCTCTCGGGCCCGTCGGGGCGGTGATACACATCCGTCTCTGACACCTGGGCATCCGCATCTCGCCGACCCGACTTGGCCATCACTTCGCAGCTCTTGTCATCTCGTGGGACCATCCCCTCTTTCTCAACCAATCCTCACGCTCAGGCCATCTCAGTCAGGGGCCATCTCATTCAGGGAGGCCAGGACGACTGGCACCTCATCACTCACCTTATCCCACTCACTCTCCAAAGCGTCTGCCAACTCATATCAGAACCCACGTCTTACGTCATCTGCGACAACGATCTCGGCGCCTGTCCTCAGTGTATGTAGGAATTGGTCTGTACACACCTGTACCAAACAACGAACCAGAATTCGTGCAAATTGTAGCCTTGGACATGGCCGGAACAATTGTGAGTCTCCAAGGCATGCTGCTAGACGGCCCTCGGTCTAATGAAAATCAGGTTCCGTGGGATGGTCGAGACCAGGAGGAGCAAAGCGAGATCCTTTTCAACGCCCCCTTGCGCACCAAGAATCGGCAGCTTGAAGATGAGAACATGCACCTGAAGCGACTTCTCAGAGAGCATGGGATCCCTTGGTCCGACTCCGTTGCCGGGCATCACGTATTTCGATCCAGCACCTCAAACTCTACCTCGGGGCGCCGACGAAGTTCCCGCCTGTCGGCTGTCGGCCAACACCGCTTTCCTCACCTCCCCGTAGAGGTCATTCTCAGGATTCTTCATTATGCGCTGGTTGCAGATGGTCCTATTATCGACCCCCTGTCCAAGTTGAATACCGAGACTCTTACCTCCGCCGAAGCCAAATGTGGACCACAGATCGCCATAGGTTTTCTGGCTACCTGCAAGGCATACCACGTGGATGGCAAAAGAATCCTGTGGTATGTTGCTTGATCCCATGGTGCAACCTTGATTTTTCTAACGTTTCCATCAGGTCAAAGAACAGATTCGCTTTCACAAGCCCGGCAGCACTACGCAAGTTCAGCGAGCTTGACTTCAATTTACGCAAAGGCATCGAGTCCATCAACTTGCGAATCGTGGCTCGTTACTATGACGATGAAAAGCGCCGTCATAGGCTGAGCCAAGATTACCACCCAGAGCTCACCAAGTCCCAGAATCTGAAAGTCATCCCACGGGTCAGAGATGACAGCAGCATGGCGCGGAAAGGTTTCCACTCCTATGCTTGGACTCAGACGGTGGACTTCCTTGATGCCTTACGCCCTCCATTCGATCCACATCACGCCCAAGGCAATCGACCGCGGCTCTTACCCGGCCTCTTATCCATGCGCATGGATTTTGTCAACTTCCCGGATTACTTCCTGCCGTTTCCAGAAGTGGATCTCCATGAGATCGCTGCCCACGACTTCGGCTGTACCTTGAACGAGCTGATGGTCACGGGTCTGCCTTGCTGCGAGGTCGGCGTCAAGGCCGGTGCTGATCTGCAGGTGGGTGCATTGTCCTCCGCTCGTGAGTGTTTACTAACAGGTCTTTATCAGGGCATGGTGAAAGATGATGGACTGTTTCTGTGTCATGCTCCTTCGTACGTACAACAGAAGAAGTACCTGAAGCCACTCTGCGGCTACGAAGGCCTCGCAAGGGTTGTCCGGGCCTGGCGAAAACTGGCCAGGGAGCGCCAGGAAGCTGCGGGCCAAGTTTCGCTCGTCAACGTCCCTTCAGTACCCGAGGAACAGGGGCATCCCAAGTCGGTTTGGAAGAAGAGGAAGACCCTCTGGAAGCGCGTTCCCATCGCGCGGGACGCAGAGGAAAGGGACTGGGTCGAATTTGACCGGAATACCGGAGAACCTGTCGACGAGGTGTTGGACGACTATGACAGCGACGACAGCGATGCTATATGTCCAAACTGTGGAGTGGTGCACGGCCACTATGACTACTGGGGTTCTGACTCTGACTGAGGAAGTGCTTGACGGACTGACCGGACGCCGACTTGGGTCAGGTTTCTGGCCAGGCTCAGCAGTACGAGGCGATGTGTTGAAAATTATGGCTGAGAAAGGCGAGTCAGTATTGATTGATGGTAATTGCCTGTGGAGTTGCTTTTGGAGTTTATTGCCATACCACATGATACCAAAGCAACCGTGGAACTGCCTGTCCACCTCGATAGCTTGTTTTGGGGCCTACACCTTAATTGCACTATCTGTTTACACATCCCTGTCATGCACGCTGCCAATGTTTTTCGTGGTGCAAGGTACTGATGAACTCACAGTCTGGCTGCTACCATCCGCACCTGCCCTGTGGGCAGCTCCATGCAGCTTCCAGGGATTCCGGAGGTCTAACAGGTGCTGACGAGCAACGACACAGCCAAAAACACACCCGACCAAGATGCCATCATGAAGACGTGGTCAAGTTGTTCTACCAGAGCAACTCGGTGCAAATTATTGCATGATGTTCCGCAATAGGTGATTATCCTTTGTGAGGTTGTGCAAAAGGAATCTTCCCATGGGAGGATGATCTGTAGGAAGATTACATATAGCAAGATATCCCATAAGGAAAAATCCCGTAAGAGGGTGGCCTGTAGGAGGAAAGCCTGTAGGAGATATCCCATAGGAAGATCCTCCCGCAGTAAGATGCCTCATGGGAGGACATGTATCCTCCAGGACAAGATGTGGTCTGCACTAGGCATGGTCAGGCTGTGTCCAACACCTTGGGAGCCTGTGAGCTAGGGTTACACGACTTGCATTACACTTTAGGAGAGAATTACGGGCAAGCGAGCAGTTGCCAGGCCCGAGACAGCACAGTGACGCCGCCGCAGCACCACTCAGCTTATGTCAAAGTCACTCGATATGTAATTGCACCGCTGAGTGCCAAAATTGTTTTTATGAATTCAACGCGTGTCTGCTTTTCCTCTTCAATGGGAGGTTTCCATGGTGTCTCTTCCGGACCATTCCGTCTCCCCAAGCCTTTCTCATGATGGAAGATTTGTTCTATCCCGTGCTCGACTGACTTCGGCAATATAGCCCCTTTTCCCAATAGCCCAAACGGTAACCCAGTTCCTGAGAATTCTCTCGCTGATGGAAGCTGTCGTGAAAGCTACAGGCTTTCCATACCATCCAGCCTCATGTCCTCAGGGCCTCCCCAGACTCGACAATGCCAGGAGGCCCAATTCGCATTCCAATTTCGTAAATCATAAAAGAGAAAAGTAACGCATTGGTTAAAGCGAAGAGCCAGAATCATGGCTCGTCCAAGGCTGCTCGCATGGTGGACAGGCCATAATAAGCCGCACCTACTAAGTCTCATAGCGGTCGAGCATATGGCAGCAATCTGCGCCGCGGTATGTTCGAGCTAGTCCTCGTCATCCTCATCAATCTCATCGCCTGGTCGGTCTTCTTCGGCGGAATAATACTCGTCGTCGTCTTCAATCTCGTCTTGGTCTTTGAAGAGAGCCTCGTCGTCCTCGTCGCCCCGTCTTAAGAACCGAACACCCAGGACTCTCCTGAGGGCACAGAGCCCAAAGGATTTGTCTTCCTGGAAGTGCTGAAGCGCATTCGCGACTTGGCTGATCTTGGTCTCTTGCATTTTGTACATCCGAGTGTCAACCGTGTTTTCTGCTAGGAGTCGCACGGTATGCACCTCCTTGCGCTGGCCTATACGTGCGACTCTGCAGATGGCTTGCATCTCCTGGTGTACGTTAATCACCTGTTTCGGAGCCTAAAGCGATGTCTAAAAAGAGAGTCATTTTACTTACGACGCTTCTATTCCACCATGGGTCTGTGATGATAGCTCTGTTCGCTGAAGTCAAGTTAATCGCCTCCCCTCCGCACTGCATGGACATCATCTAAGACTCATGTTAGAGAGAATATCAAGCCGCCGGTTAAAGGGATATACTTGCCATCACTTTGATACCGGGATTCGTCCGGAAGTGCTCCTTCGCCGCTTCACGCTGGTCATAGTCCATCTCGCCCATGAAATATAGGAACTCGATGCCGTGGTCTTGTAAGACACGCCCCAGAAGCCGTTGGGTGTCGATGAATTGGGAGAACACTATGATCTTGTCCTGTGGAGCAACACTCTGCCAAGTTTGGATCTGTTCAAGGGTCGCACGCATCTTGGAACTGAGCGGTATCTCTGCGCTCGGATTCGCATCCAGGTCTCGGAACAAACTGGTGTCAAAGTCTTCCTTCGGTGAGAAATTCAAGAAATCCTCTCCTCTCATTCGCGGCCGCTCAGTGTCTGGCGCCCCTGACCCCGTTGAGAGCTCTCCAGGAAGCTCGCATGGTTTTGGGGCTCCAATGGGCTTTTTGCAACGAGGACAACGAATTTCTCTGTTTCTCTGCGTGTCAAGAAAAATCCGATCATCCACACACTGCTTGCACCAAATGCAAAGGCACTGCGACCTGTGGGGCTCCTCCTGGGTCGAACTAGAGCATCCTGGACAGTCGTTTCTGATCAGATCGGCCTTCTTTCGTCGTAATTTATTGGCCTTCCTAGAAGCTGTTTGAGGAATTCTAGGCTCCGACATCCAGGACTCAAATTTGTCGATGAACGGGGTCTTGTCACAACCGTGGCTGTGGGCTTTATCCCGCATCTCCTTTACTTGATTCGCCGTCCAGATCCCACCCTTGACAATTTGTTCCAGCAGTAGGGGACTGGCGACCAGCTGTCGGAGTCTCAGGGCAACCTCATATAGAGACCTGTAGCCCAATCCTTCACCCATTTCCTCGTCAGCGGCCATTCCCGATTCATCTTGGGGTTTCTTGCGGGGTCGACTGGGCTTTTTCTGCGGCTTCTTGCCCGACTTCTTGACGATGTATGCCTCCATGTGAGCCTCAACGAATTTGTATATGATGTCCTCTTCTGGGGACAGTGGCACGGGGTCGGCGTGAAAGTAAGTCTCCGGCAGCTCAACAAGGGCACCGCCTAAAAATTTGTGCCCCGGAGTCCGCATGATCATCAATTGCTCCAAGAGTCGATCAAGCTTCTCATACTTGTTTTGGACTCCTTTCGGGAACAGCCTCCCATTCTTGCCTCCGAGGTACTTGTCCCTGAAAGTCGGGAAATCCGTCACCAGGGGATGGTCGATGAACTTGAGGTATGCGTATAGTTCGGCTATGCCATTCGGCGTAGGTGTTCCAGAAGCGCACCATCTGTGTGTGGCATGTAGCTTGCAGCAAAGCCTGAAAGCTTCCGAATGATGAGACTTGACTCGATGACATTCATCTAGAATAACCCGATAGAACTTTGCCTTGAATAGCAATGACACGCGGGGTTTGCCCTTTTGTTTCTTTTTCCTCAGACCAGCCATACGATCTGCTGCGAGCAGCTGGTCGTAAGTGACAATCAAGATATCGTTGCCCAAGGTCTCTTCCACTTCCATCTCGGACTCTTTTTCATAGAGGCCAACCTTGAGGCCTTGACAATGACGTTGGACCTCCTTCTCCCACTGCATAACAGCGGATTTGGGTACCACAATCAGAGTCGTGGTGCGTCCTTTTTCAGAGCGATTGCCCTTCCGGAAGACTGGCGAGTTCGTGACAATGCAACCCAGAATCTCCACGGTCTTTCCCAGGCCCATATAATCGAAGAGAAAGCCAGATTTGAGAGCGAATTTGGACTCCCCGTCGTTTTCGAGATCCTTCTCGTTCATGAGCATAATCCCAATCGCGGGTACCTGGTGGTGATAAAGCGGTTCACTCATGCCAGCGAGTCGCCATTTGAAATCCGCGACCGTCTTGGGGCCATCACCAGGTGAGACCCATGGCTGAATAAAGGCTCCGAGCATAGTCAATATACCGACAAAGGCACGAATATCGTGGTCTATGATTTCCTTCTTCACACCAGGATTCTGTAACGCTGCGTTCTGGATCGCTTGTAGATGATCTCTGAGATGAACAGGGGCTTCGCCGATTTGAGGCAGTGCCTTTGTATAATCCTTGTCGTGCACGGTAGATACTTCTCCTTTGATTAGGTTGAATGCTCCCCTCATGACTGTGTCCTTGATCTGACGGGTCTCTTTCGTGATCTTGAGCCGCTTGTTTGGCCCTTCATTGTTGCCTGGCTTCCGTTTCTGGCGCCGAGACGACCTCCGCTGTGCATCGGTGACTTGCATTGCTGGCAATTTTCCCAGCCCAAGGCTTTTCGAGGAATCGAGCGCGCCAGCAAGAATCCTCTGTCTGATGCTGCGCTCTTCCTCGAGCAGCTTGATGTTGTGTCGTATCTGCTTACGCTGGCGGCTGTAGAGCTCTGTCAGGAGACCTTCAGCCTCTTTCTTTGGGAGCCGATCTTCTTCCTCTTTAAAATACTTCAGATGAGCACTGAGTTCTGCGTCGTCCATCCCAGAAACATTGGGCAACTCATTGTTGGGGGTCGCAGTGCTTGGTGTGGCATTAGCAGGGACGTCTGCTGTTCCAGAGGTAGGCTCTTGCTTGATGTACACATCGGGGGACTTCTTGGTCTCCACGCTGTGAGACTGCTGAGTTGAATTGTCAGATCTGGGAGCCGGGACCGCGGCGCGGTCTTCCTCCTGAGGGACATCAGCCATGGTCTCTTCAGATGGGTGAGTAGCGCCTTTGCTATAATTGAGCTTGATCTTCCTTGGTGGTGCCATATTGATTGAGCCCAAGATATTAGGTCGTCATGCCAGGCAGAAAGATGCTAAGGATAGCACGGGAATGATTGGATTTCCAATAAAAGTAAGGTCGCGGTCGGCAGTGTGGAAGAACCACGAAGCCAGCTGGCAGGAGGGCTTGTCTTGAAATGATGCGGCGATTGGATAATCCAGGCTGACAGATCCAGGATGAAGCGATGTAAAGTTCAAGTTAGGTTGAGTGCTTGGTCTGAAGAAGGGAAAGTCACAAAGACATTGTCATGCTAAGGACTCGCCAGTCAGAATCGAAAGAAGAGAGGCAGGAGGCAAAGAAGGCGGAAGACGAAGAGAGGCAGGGAATGAAGAGGTAGGAGACGAGCAGAAGCAAGAGATGAAGGGAGGTAAGAGATCAGATATGCAGGAAGCTATTATCTTGTAAGTCATGGCAATGCTTACCTGTTGGCGATGAGAAGGTGAAAGATAAAGAGATTGCGCGCGGCGCCGCTGCTGCTGAGACGTGTGACAACTGGATTGTGACCGAGATGCGAAGGTACTGAGTGAGAATCATGCCCGGTACGGACAAGAAATTAGGGGAGGTAAGAGCGTAGTCTCAATATGCTTTGGTACCCGTGCGTCTTCGTCAGGAGGACCTCACAAAGGGTCTTGAGATAAGGGTCGGAGTTGTTTGAGTAGGTGGTTGACGGCTGAATGGTTGCTAACGGGAGCCCGCTGGCGTAAACTTCTATGGTGTGGTCAAGTTGAGAGGGATGCTGACCAAGTTGAAGAGGACAAAGGTTGAAGGACAGTGACGTTGTTGAGGAAAGCTTGCGAAGGCCTCTATCGATGTTAGGACTGGGTTGAGATACAACGCCGTTTGAACGTGTCGTATGTGTTTGCTTGAAAGGAAAAGATTCACAGATGAGATGACCTCCTTCAGCAAAAGACGGGGTTCAAGGGAAGTGTGTTGAGCGGCAAGTGCAACTGATGTCAACATTGAATGATGCCAACCTTTCTGTATGAAATCAAATGTAGGGCTAGGCAAATGCAAGAAGGCAAGACTCACTGAGGAGGTTGGGAATGTGCTAAAATCAGAAGGAAGCTGTTGGGGATGGAGAGATAGGTCTTCACGACCAAGCTCAACTTCTAAAGATGCTGCGCTTTGGTGGTGTCCCTGGTATGAAGTAGCAGAAATGAAAGCTGAGTGTGATGGTCGTCGCAAATTGTATGGCCAAGAGAGAAAAGGTCAGGCGCAATAGACGTTAAAGCCGAAGGGAGTCCAAGTGCGTCGTCTGAGGAAAGAGAAGATATTCCCTCTTTCTATTTGGCTAGGTAGGTATTTCTGCGAATCCGTCGAGCGGCGATGCTTTCTAGCAACAAGCCTTGCCCTTCAAACAGTCAGACGGTAATTTGAACACTTCGTCAACGTACCTCAAAGTTTGCTAAGCAGAAAGAGGTTTGAAGTATGCCACGAGGTAAAATGCGTTAATAACGATTTAAACAAACATGTGGCCTCACATGCATGGCTCCTTTTTTTCCCTTTTTTTTTTGGGTGGAGGGGGGGGAGATGTAGTTCCTCTTTTAGATTAAACTTATAAGTCTGGTGGCCCCCATTTGGCCCGCCTGGGGATTCGGACCGTCCCACCAAAACACCCACCCCTTTGAGGCCCTACACCCCAACCACTAAAACACCATTATGAGATATATCCTTTAAGTTACATGATATAACAATAAATCCAAAATTTATACATATATAAACATGATAATCTTATATACATTATTCAAATAGGCCTGTGAAGAGAAAATAAATAAGAAGAATGATTAAAACACGAGAAGCTTAATTCAATGTGGAGTTGATCGTCCCATTCGTCCTTGTGCCGTTCAAGTTCTCCGACAAACTCCCGTCCTTCTCTAAGCCAGTACGAATCGTCTTGTTCTGGGCCTTCAACATCCGAATAGCCTGCAAGCGCGACAGCGCGGCTACCCTGCTGTTGGCAGCTGAGCTGGTGAACCAGTGATCCCATGTGCAGTAGGCCCAGCGTGTCCTGTAGGCATCCATGTCATCACAAGCATAGAAGGTCTTGTCTGTGTCCTTGTAGCACTCAGCATAGTCATATTCGGAGCAGATGACGTTGCCCAGCCACTCGCCGTCGTCGAGGCCGAGCCATTCGTTGCGCGAGTCCACCTGGAAGACGAACTTGCAGTCCGACGCCCCAAAGAAGTTATGCACTTCCATGCTCGAGGGATACTCTGGGTAAGTATGGTCAGCCCTTTACAGGTCGGGGTTGTAACATTTCGAGTTGTCCTCCAGGTACGACTCGACGGAGTGCGATTGGTCGTCCTCGTGGCCGACCCAGACGTGCTCCTGGCTCCCGCTATCCAGTGTCACTGCCATGTGGAACATGTCCCACCGTGCAGAGAGGGGTGGGACACGAGCAGGGTTGGAGGGCGTACTTGGGGGCTTCGATGTTGATGTCGGCACTGACGGCGTCGACGGTTGCGTCGGTGTGCTGACGGGGTGGAGCTTGGGATCAGAGTAGTCTGGCGGGTTGCCTGTGGGATTCTGCTTGCAGTAGTATCCCGAACACAGACTCCCACAGTTGCTGCTGCCCGTCGGCGAGGGCGTCCCGGGTTTCCACATTATTGGGCTAGGTCTCAGTCCACAATCACCACCTGACGAGTCACTGCCTCCGCTGTTCCCGGGGGAAGGGAGCATGCATGCCTGCCTTTTCCGCTGGTCATCAAGGACGCTGCAATCCCTCAGTTCTTCTGGGCAAAGGAATTCTCCTTTGGCATCGGTTATCCGGCCATTTTTGAGGCATGATTCGCCTTGTATCTGGCCGTTCCATATGAAGTTGTAGGGCTGCTTTTCTTTGACGTAGTTGATGTAGAGTTTTCTCTGGAGGTATTTATTGACCAGCACCTCCGTGACATCGACTGCATTCTTGAAGGAGGCTCTTGGAACTTTGCAACACTGCCTACGAAGGGGAACTGTGATTTAGATTTTCTAGTGTTCATCAGCTAACAATAATTGTTCGGGCTGTGACTGTGCATCATTTCCTAGACTTTTAGGCTAGAGCTGAGGCGTAGATCCAAAAGAAAGCATTTGTATAATGCAGTTGTAGAAGACTAATCTTGGGAGAACTCGTTAGGTGCAAAAAAAGTAGTACGGCGCAGGAAATCGAATTTTGAAACTATTCAGAGGCGCGCACGCATGTAAGTGACGCGTCTTCTGTGGCATTCCGAAGCTCGCTTTGGACCTTGCCAGTACATGATCACATTTGGTCCGTACAATGATTTATGTATCCGCAATTAAGTCCTTTTAGTACGATAAAACTCTTAAGAGACTCAACACGTCAGCTTTTGCACGGGAGCAAACCTCCCAACATGCATTCGCTGCATGGCGACCAGTACGCACCAAAGATCAATACCTCGACTACCCAACACGCTACCATGAAACCCCAAGCAGCCCTACCCCAGTCAACAAGCGGGAGATCTAGTTCCTCACTCGCGGGCACAGCAGTGTCACTCGTCCGGGTCGAGCCTGGCGGGCTTGCGTGAGTTTCCCCGGGCGGCACCGCTTTTTCCTCACGATCCATGGCGAGATGTGCTAGCCGGTGTGGAAATGGTCTGTAGGACAGAGAAATACAAGAGAACGGGAAGGAAGACAGATACAGGAGAAATTGATATGGTGGCCAGAAGATTGTGTCACATACGGGTAGTCCGCAAGGATATGGCCAGGGAGGGTAGGCAGGAAAGGGAGCTGTAGACTAACATTGCCAAGTCGGGGTTGGGAGAATAAACCCGGGGCTCCAACCATCCGGAAAAGGACTCACTGCATGGATTCTATTTCGGATGATGTGAGAAGTGAAAGAATTCCAGGTCGCTCTTTGTCGTCATAAAAACGTGCGGCAACTAATGTGGGGGACTTTTTCACCAACACCAGGAGCCACTGCTACTGGAATGTTGGTTGGTCAATATTATCCGAGTGACTTCTTCTACAGCAAGCAATACAGGCCCAATCAACTGCTTAAAGAGGCTAGTGACAGCTCTTATTAGCCTAGTAAGCAATTTGAAAGTGAGAGTCATTAGCCTTAATCGCCCACTTGAACACATACACTCTTTTAGGTACAGGCTTAGTTTGGAAGTCCTTGTTTTCTATCAAGGGTGTGGCTAGTGATCAATTAAGGTTAGCGGCCCGGCCCGGCCCGGCCCGGCCCGCCTCTAGTACAACAATGTTTACCCAGCCAATATCTTGTGCTCCCTCCACTGGGCGCTCTCCTTCCTTTTCGTGCAACGTGGCCTAATTCTCTGAGGCTATGACTAGCCTTTAGATGACGGGCGATGATGGGCGGCGCGCGTCCTTGAGAACGAAGCGAAAGAAGTCACACGGGCGCGCAAAGGTGGCATCAGAGATCTGGTAGTGAAAGACGATGCGGCCGAGTATGGGCTGGCCGATCTTGAGCCCGAACTGGGCCGCACGGGGGTAGAAGTCCTCCGGGGGGTTGCCAGACGCCGGCAGGTCGGAACACAGCATTTTGGTCTCCGTGGGAAGCGTGGGGCGGCCACCAAGGCTCTCCCACAGCGCCGAAGCGGCGTGGGCCTTTTGCTGCGCGGCCTGGAGCCGGCCCCCAAGGAAGACGTGGTCCGGGGCGGCGCGGGCGCGCGCGGCGATGACACCTGGCGACCGCGTGCTGCCGCCAACCAGCTTCCGCGACCACTTGGCGCGCGCGATGAACGACGCCGTGCCCGTCACCATGCTGCCGATGGGCGCGGCCAGCCCCTTGGTGAAGCACAGCTGGACGCTGTCGAAGCAGGCCCCTATCTCGCGCAGCGTGCACGCGCCCGACGCCGCAGCCTCCCATAATCGTGCGCCGTCCAGGTGCATGTGGATAGGCGAGTCTTGGGCGCGCTCCCATGCGGATATGGCCTCGATATCTGCCAGGGCCGGGATAGTGCCATTGAGAGTGTTCTCGAGGCCGCCCTGTCAACGTCGCCGTGGGAAAGCTGGGCAGGTGAGGTAGAGAAGGCTCTGGTGCAAGCTGGCGTAATGCTGCGCCTGGTAAATCATATCTGAGACGCCGAAAGCATGAATGGTCTTCTGTGCCTGTGGCCTTCCGACACGGACGTGGACCATGGCCATTCAGATGTCGCAGATCAGGTAAGGCACCTCGCCCGCGAGGCGCTTACACAGCTGCAGATGGCAGCCAAGATGGAGTTCGCGCCGCCACTTGTCTGGGTTTGCCGAGAGGTAGTTGGCACAGGCAATAATGGTACGGGAGCGAGTGACGAGACCGACAAAATGGATGCCAGAGGAATGAAAAGGTTGGGCGCCAGCCCTTTGTGGGGCTTGATGCGCACCGCCCGAAGCGAGCATCCCAATCTGCGATTACGCCTGGTTGACGTTCCGGAAGAAACAGACACAGAAACCTTTCCTTCCCTCTTCGCGTCCGCCCTGGCGCTGAGCGCTGAGCCCGAGTGCGCCATGCGCCACCAGAACGTGCTTGTGCCCCGGATGAAGCCTGTGAAGACGGCTCCGGAGGCGATGAAAACGCGTGGCCAGCCGGAGGAGCGGCTGCTGAGGTCCGGGTCCGAGGGAGCTGTACTAATAACGGGAGGGCTTGGAGGTCTCGGACGGTACGTCGCTCTGTGGATGGCCCGAGTCCACAAGGCTCGCCACGTTGTCCTCACCTCACGCCGCGGCGCAGCGACACCTGGAGCTGACGAGGTGGTGGCTGAGCTGGCTGCACTCGGCGCCAAATGTACAGTGGTCTCGTGTGATGTTGCAGACAGGGACAGCCTGCAGCAAGCGATGGCCATGTTCCGCAAAGGCGAGCGGACTGTCCTGCGCGGCATAGGACACACCGCAGGCGTGCAGGACAACAGTGTGCTCTCGGCCCTGACGCTACAGCGGTGCAGCACCGTGTTTGCGCCCAAGGTGGACAGCACCCGTAATCTGCACCAGGTGACCCAGACCATGGGCCTGGATCTGGACTTTTTCGTTCTCTTCTCCTCCATCTCCGGCGTGCTAGGCCTGCCTGGCCTCGGTAAATATGCTGCGGCCAACACGTTCCTGGATGCGCTTGCGCATTTCCGTTGTGCCGAACACCTGCCAGCGACTTCAATCGCGTCTGGTACGTGGGAGGGCAGCGGCGTGGCCTCCCGAACCGTCCAGAGCACCATGTCCCAGATTTCCTAACTGGGCCTTGACATGCTGGCACCCCAGGATGGCCTGGCCCTCTTGGCAAAAGCCATACATGACGACGCTGCTTTCACCGTGGCCGCCGCGCTGGATCCAAAACGGCATCAGAGCTACTACGCCGACCATGGGGGCATCCCATTGTTCATGACCTCGCTGGTGGACTGGGGTGACACGCAGGCTGCCCGCAACCGCGATGTACGCACAGCCCTGGATCAAGGATCCCCGGAGAAGCACCAGGAAATTGTGCTCAGTACGGTCCGCGGGGCCGTGGCCAAATCCTTGGGCTACCCCCATCCGGAAGAGCTGGACACGGAACAACCGTTGCATAACTTGGGTGTCGACTCGCTCGCTGCGGTCATGGTACGCAACCAGCTTTCGAACTTGACAGGCCTGAAGCTCAATGCCAGATTGGTGCTTCAACATCCCAATCTCCAGGCGCTCAGTCAATTTCTCCTTTCCGAGTTGTTGTCGAATAAACCAGGTCATGCACATAACAACAACAATAACGCAGCATCACCCTCCATAGCGTCGCAATCTGGGCCACGGCTGAACATGGAGGCCATCAAGCTCGGTTGTCTGGATCCTGATTTCACATTCAGCAATGTGCATGACATTGCTATCATGTCGCTCAGATCTGTCTTCGTCACGGGTGCCACGGGATTTGTCGGGGCATTTATCTTGCATGAGCTGCTGGAGCTAGGCATAGAGGCATCTTGTTTGGTATGCGCAAGCAGCGCCGACAAAGCTGGGTGGCGCTTGGTAGACACGCTCGCCG
This sequence comes from Diaporthe citri, assembly GCF_014595645.1. Taxonomy (NCBI): domain Eukaryota; kingdom Fungi; phylum Ascomycota; class Sordariomycetes; order Diaporthales; family Diaporthaceae; genus Diaporthe; species Diaporthe citri. The sequence continues at coordinate 3,048,202 of NW_025064846.1, forward strand.
CCTACGGCCTCTGGAAGCCCGTGTACGCTTCACTTCTCCATCCCGTCGTCGGCGATATCACACTGTCCATGTTCGGCATGTCTCCGACCGAGTTCGACCATTTGGCGAACACTTCCGATGCTATTTGTCATGCCGGAAGACTTGTTGATTAGACACGCCCGTTAGCCGAGTATATCGACCCCAAACTTGTCAGCGCCCACGAAGTCCTCCGCCTCGCGTCGTCCGGTCGCGCGAAGACGATCCACCATATTTCCACCATGTCCACTATCCCCAAGTATAAGGGGTACGAGGTCAAGGGGGAGGACCAAGAGTACGGCTATGCGACATCGAAATATCTAGCGGAGCAGCTTGTTGTGGCGGCACGGTGGCGCGGTGCCCGGGCCTCCATTTATCGCTTGCCCTTCGTGACAGCCTCGCTCGCCGGCGGTTACTTCTGGCGCGACCAGGGAGATTTCTTACACAACCTTATTGCGGGCTGTCTGGAAATGGGGAGTTTCCGTACTCCCCGTCGACTACCTCAGCCGGGCCATCGGGGCCATCACGCTGCGCCAGACCGACTAGACCAGGCGGGACTACGACTTCGTCAACACGCGCCCACCGGCCTTCGGCGACTTCTTCCGGCTCCTGGGGCCCGCCGCTGGGACAGGCCAGGGCATGTTTTACCCTTTGGCCGTTGGCGTGAGCGCGCCGCCGCCTATGGGACTGCCCACCGCAGCAGCCCGCTCGCCCGCATTATACGAGGTGACCGACGACGCCGGCGCCGCGGCGCTGGTGACGAGCCCTCGCGTGGGTGAGCGCGCCTTCCGGGAGCCCGATTACCCCGTGCCCCCAGTCGACGAGGACTTCGCGCGGAAGTATGTGCGCCGCATCAAGGCCGCGCGCCAGGTTGAGGCCTTGGGCTGCCCTGTGCCTCTCCCTAACACGGTGACCCAGACGGTCATCGCCTAGATCCTTTGGCGACAGGCAGGACAGAGGAAAGGTTCCCGGCGGGGGAGGCACGCCTTATGTACTGATGACGGCCTCGGTACACACGAGCGCTTGAGTGCACAACGAGGGATTCTGCCTGTGACGAAGCGCTTTAGTGAACGGGTCTAGCCAACACGAGGTCAAGCCAAAGCTATTTGGCGGGAGTACTGGCCGTGAGCCGGTGAAGCCCCTGGCTGGATAGACTATAGTAATTAAACCGAGTAGATATATGGAAGAACCCACTGTGCCACATGGGCTTAAAGGGGTGACCCCCTTTCTAGAAGAAGTGACAGTGGTGATAGGCTGAGCAGAACAAAATAAGAGGCCGTTACCTAGACTTACCCAGCTTGACCCCCAACCAAGTGCACACGCCACCTGGGCCTTCTGCAGCGCCTATGGATCCTCTGAATGACTTCCTTTTCGCTTAGAAACATAGCGCCGACCTAACTTCAATTGGCGTATTGAGGCCACTCCACTGAACCCTCTCGTGACAAAGATGAAGCTACACCCGTTTGTTTACAGGCAATTTAGGGCTGGTGGTTGCGTCAAGCTAGGGATCTCAAGTGGAGTTGGTTGCAGGACCCGCTTGAGAAAAATGGATCGGCATGTGATGTGTGGGAGAAGCGCGGTGCAGCTTGCAGTGCAGAAGCGGGAGCTGCATGATGATGCAGGCTTAGGATTGGTGGCAATTCGCGGCTGCCAGGCGGGCCAGGCAGGCGCAGGCTGATGGAGGAAGGACCCCGCGACCGTGAGTCGCACCGCACCCGCTAGACCCCAGAGGGATGCGACGAGGCATCGTGAAGACGAAGAATGACGTGTTGGCAGGCGGCCAACGAGTCCATTTGCGTCGACCATGAGCCCACCTAGTCGCACAAGACCACGCTGGCGGCTGAAAGTGGCTGTCATTGAATCTGCTTTTGGTCCAGTCCAGTCTGGCATGCGTAGACCGTGTCCTGGTGACCGTTTTGTCCCATTGTTAATTATTAATCTTAATCTTCCCAAATGCTCAACCCAAATATTCTATCTGCCTTCAAACTTTTCAGATCCATATTAGATCCAGAAAAGCAGATCCATGCTCACTCACCACGGACTTCCCCGTTGGCGACATCTTTGTCTCAAAACCCACCCCTTCCCGTCCTTGTGCGGTGTGTTCGGGGCCTTGGCCTTGCCCGTCCGAAAATAGTGACACAGCGCACACACGTTCGCTCGCTCCATTCAGGGCCACGGTCTGAGGTCTGAGGTCAGAGGTCAGAGGTCGCACTCACAGAGGCCGGCTGGCTTGCGTCGCGTCGCGTCGCAGGTCGCTGCGTGTGCATAATACGACAGTCGGCGTAATCGTGCAGCTCAAACAGCCCCCAAGGCGCAATCCGGAACCACGGGTTACTCGTGACCTCCCTGCATTGTTATAAAAAAAACTGCCGGGATCACTCAGGTTCGCCGTTTGCGACACACCTGGCAAACAAACACGTCCCACTGCCCACCCTTCTAGACCTCTCTTCCCGACGTCAAACCCCCCTCCAAGTCGAACCAAGAGTCAGTCGGATCGGGGCGTCACCGCGACTCAACTGATCGGCTCTCGGAGTTAATCTCGTTTTGCGACCCACAGCGTCGAGACCGCTGGAGCCGGCAACACGTGGGCCACCCTGCCCGTCCACCACCGCACCGTACCCGCACCGTACCGTCCATACCGTACGTACGTCCTGCCGCCAACCGTTCAGTTCATTAGTGCCTAACGGGGACAGCCCGCCTTTTGCCCACCCATCAGCGATCGTCGACAACTTGCGAATTCACTAGTTCTTTCTCTCAAGCCTCAGGCCCCGAGCCCAACGCCCTTCCTCTTTTCGATCTGCTAGACCCCATTCCAAAAACCCTCGACAGCTATGGGCCGCGCTCCGGCCTACATCTTCGTCGTAAGGTAGGCTACATTCCTGTCCAAAAACCCCTGCCTCCCCAATGCGGCATCACCGCCGCGGACGACAACCACCAACCCCCGCCCCCCACACACGCAGGGGGGAGAGGCCAGGACGACGTCGACTTCGACATCCAAGTTCTTGCTTGCTAACATCGCTCTTTGCCACAGACACGGAAACAGACTCGACGCCGCCAATAAGCAGTGGCACCTCCAATCACCCACTCCGTACGACCCTCCCCTAACGTACAGCGGATGGAACCAGGCAAGGGCGGTCGGACAGAGGATCGGCGAGATCTTGCGCGATGGCGACAAGGAGAGGGACAAGGAGCAGCAAGCCGACTCACTTGCCACTGACGGAACCCCGAGAAAGCGTCGAAAGTACAAGGTCGCCATACACAGCTCGCCTTTCCTGCGCTGCGTCCAGACCTCGATAGGCATCAGCGCTGGCCTGGCTTCCATACCCGAGCCTCCGACTCCCACCGTCGCTCGGGCATCCTCCACGCACTCCGTCACAAACCCTCGTCTCCGACCAACCGTACAACCTGACGTTTCTGTACCGCCCCCGACTCCCCCCACAAGTTCGCGTCCCAGTTCGAGAGCAAAGTCGGCTATACAAAAAACTGTCCTCAGGCTCGATGCTTTCCTCGGAGAATGGCTCACCCCGGGCTACTTCGAGCTCATCACTCCGCCGCCCGGTTCGGGTCTGATGCTTGCCAGTGCCAAGGCGGAACTGCTGCGGAAGGAGGATTACTCTAGTTATCCCGGCCTGTATGCGCACCACGCCCAACACAACTCCTCGTCGGGAGCTGGGGCTGGTCAGATGTGGGGCCAGTCCCCAGTTGTCGCAGCGCCTGAAAATGGCCTTGAAAATGTGGGCAGCCTCGCTGAGGCGATGAGACGGGCCGGCAGAAGCGACAGTGTGACGAGTAACGGAGAGTCGCATCTGATCACTGGCGGTGCCTATGTTGCTCCTATGCCCACGTATGCGCTTTCGCACAATGCGGAGATCCCCAGGGGCTATGTCCCACATGCCAGAGACAACTGCTGCGATATTGACTACCAGTGGGACTCGATGCGGGGGCCTTTGGACTGGGGTGACGGAGGATCGTACGGCGAGGAGTGGACCGCGATGCACCATAGATTCCGCAAGGGTTTGCAGAACCTGGTCGACTGGTACGCCACGCACGAGCGTCCAGCGGACATGGTGACAAAGGAGAGGCGGGATAGCGTTACGGCGAGCGACGACGCGATCGACGACGAGGAGGAAGATGTCGAGACGGAGTCCGTGGTTATTCTCGTTTCTCACGGTGCTGGGTGTAATGCCCTGATCGGAGCCATCACACACCAACCTGTCTTGACAGATGTCAGCTTGGCATCATTGACATCAGCGGTTCGAAAGCCTGGAAAGGATGAGATAAGCCAGGGAACAGGATCTGACCGCGTGAGGTGTGCCAACGGCGCTCACTCCGACGCGTCTTCTGGTCTGGTCGCTATTCATCAGTGTTACGACCTCAAGCTTTTCGCAAGTACCGAACACTTGACCTCGACAAGATCGGGACGGTCAGGGTCTGTAACGGCGCAGAACCGTGGCCGGCTCTCCAACGCATTCCCGTCTTCTCCTCTGAGTGGGAACGATGGTTCAGGAAGCCGAAGTTCCTCTGCAGCTGCCAGTCTAGGCAGCATGAGACGAGACTCAGGGGCTTCATCGCGGCTGGCAAGTCGGCTCGGGCTGAACACGAACGGTCTGAACAGTGGGGGTATCACGGTTGGGAGCGGCGTGACTTCTTTTCTGAAGCAGACGCCAACGTCGGCCGCGGGTGGACTCTGGTCTCCACTTCGGAATACCCTGGATACGCCGGACGAGGGTGACGATGATGACTTCCTCCCGAACTTCACAAGCTTCGATATCGTGTCGCCAAGCACAAAAGCTGAGGACCCTGGCAAGTCAGCGGCTGAACCACCAAGCACCCCGAAAACAAATGGAAACGGAACGGGCAGGACGAGGGCAGACAGCCGTGTATCACCGCGAGCAATACCGGTGACTGAGTCTTCACAACACGAGGAGGAAGAGCGTCACGCGGTTCCTGCATTGCCACAGCTAGGGTCAGGGACGGGTGGACTATGGGGAAGCCCCAAGCCCATCGGCACGACAGAGATACCGCGTGATCTGACGTCCCCGAAACGAAGATGGACAGTGACGGAGAGATGGACGTGACCTCTCACCTTGAACAAAAGCATTCCCAACTCCTCCACGTTGGTTTAATATCGAGACGACCGCATATGAAATAGGTGGCTTAGCATGTTATGGGAGTCATTCGAAAGGAATACCACGAAAAGTTCTGTGCGTCAAAGCGTGTTCCGCACGCTGGTTCGGCAGTGCAGGATCGCCAAAAAGTAGATGATATTTAATGAAAGGTTGTTCAAGAAACTCGTTTCGACACTTGCGAGAAATGCACGTACGTCTGTCCTTCACATGGTGGTACTCCCGTATATATGTGTGAATGCCGAGGGGTGCCTGCCGACATCCCGAAGTATCCCGAGTCGTCAGCCCTATGGTACCAACTCCCTGGAGAGGGGCCTTGACATCGAGAATCCCAAGCTTCGTTTGGCCTCTTACCCCATGAGTTTGCCTTCTCCACCATCTGGAACTCTATCTTGAGCTTAAATCTGACGCCGACCTCCCTCCCCCGAGGTTCGACCTCAGCTGTGGGCAGTTCCTGGACAAGACCAGTTCAAAGGGACGCTGAACCAGTCCGAGGCGATACTTCCGGGCGAAAGGCTGCCCGCCTTTGTCACATGTTGTCTTCGGTCAGTGTGATCAAGGCGCCCAAATGTCTCAGCCATAAACCTTTCCGTTGATGTATGCATAGGATATCTGTGTTTAGAAATCCAACATCCCACCAAGTTTAAGGCCAAGAGTCATGTCCACAGCCTCACGGTGCAAGGCCACCCTGCGAAGAATGGCTGAGTCGAGAATCTTAGCTGGTCAAACCGAAATACCTAGAAGCAAGAAGTCGAAAAGTGGATCGCGAATTTGATACCATGAGTTTTTTATCCCCCAGCTGTGACTTCACTCCCGAAGAATGTTTCGCGAGCGGTTTGTCTGTTCGGCTTGTTCACTGTTGTCGGCGAGTACACGTCCGAAAGAGATTTTGGCCAATCATTTAACATGGATTTTCTGTCACTTCCCACTTTTCGCCTCGCACCCGCCCACCCCACCACCGGGGAAACAAGGGAAGAAAAGCTTACGAGGTGTCTGGTCACATCATATAACTGACGAAAAACATGTTTTGGACGCAGCGTCGCCGTCGCAGCGCTATTCTCACGCAATTGCCGTAATTATAGAAAAGGCTCTAACGCTTAGTCTCTGGTATCAGTGCCTGTTGCTGAGGAGGGATCGTTTTCTTGTAAATAAGTCAACTCAGGTCGACCAAAAATGTGTCTGCACGGCGCCAGGACCCAGGGTTGTCGGACATGCAGAACGGAGGCTCTGCGACTAAGGATTAGTGTTCCCAGGCCTTCTCATCACCGCACCATCATCTCAGCAACGGTGACGACTGTCCGGACGTTCTGCCACATGTCTTGAAGCAAAGACTTCTGGCACCGGAGACAATTGAGGCTCCAAATGATGCGCAGTCCTACCAGCTTGGAAGTGGGGCGGTGGATTTACAGCTGCACGAGAGATTTGTCGAATCTTCAGGGGCAGTCCACCACCTCGGCCGAATGGAGACACTATTGGACTTCGTCAGAGCCATGATAAGGTGTGCTTGTTAACCTAGTCCCGTGCTACTTGGTCTGGCTGACTGGCTATGCCCGTGCTTGCACATCTATGTGCTGCCCAGGCTGAGCTTGGGATTTCGCCTTATGTTAGAGATATAGAGCTTGCGGTGCTCTTTACGGTTCTGTATTTTAAGATCCGGTCTGGATCTCATCCAATCCACAGGACGGTAACTTTAAAACAGTCTGGAGCAGCTTTCGAACAATGCCCCTCGAAGTTGAACTTGTCTGCGTCGGCAGCATGTTTGGGGGCCAAGGAGTCTCGGCAGATATGAATCCTCCGCCGCCATTGAGCAACCCCGAAAAGGACAGTAACATGTGAGATGACGTCTGCCCTGCTTGTTCTCAATGTGGGAAAGCAAGTACTCAAAAAGATTCAGTCTTCCACCACGTGACCGGCCGATGACGGCCGGTTAAAGCCCGGAAAGCCTTCCGTTGTTCGATAGCCAGCTGGATTCAAGGTTTGAAGAGCCTCGCAATTTACATGCAAATTATTCTAGGGGTCCGGACCCGGGCGGAGAAAGGCGGGTTGGACCGGGTGCATCAGATGGGGAGGAAGAGGGCGGGCGAACCACCCCTATGTACTCTTCAGGATTAGAGCCTGCTGGTTGACTCGATGAGATCGAGTAAGAGATGCGGAGTTGTGGGGGAAGCGTGATAAGCCGCTATCTGGCTCTGACGGCTTATCTATGTCATCCAGCCCTGTCCCCTGCAACCTTTTCGGGTTCCTGGTACTTTGGTTCAAAGTGCAGGGACTGCCGAGCAAGCTTGTATCGGTACTTGGAATATGTCATGTCTCCGAGGGGATGTCCTATCTTCCACCCAAGCGACGACTTACTTTCCAAGGTTCACGTGTGCGCTTTAGCTTTTTTTTTTTTTTTTTTTTTTTTTTTTTTTGCCATGGCAGCCAATGGACATTATCGGATTGACCGATTGCACAGGCCAAGAGGCGCATATCTGATATCTCATTCTCCACGGCCGCTTGCGGAAGTCGAGCCTAGCCGTCGGAGGGTGGATCAACCAGATCAGCGTGGTCCCTCAATCCTGCAACGGCTCCCTGGGCTGTGGCAGTCTGGGCCCGAATAATAATGGCTTACATGTCGTTGTATGTCCTGCGATTTCCGCGCAGCCTGCAAGGCAATCTCTGCAGCTGCCGGGGGTCAGCAGGTGGCTTTTCCACCCTAGAGTGGCAGAGTGGTCTTGGGCGTGGGGATCTTATCAGTCTCAGGCGATGAGATCCCATAGTCGCACGACCACTCGCTTTTAGCCCCAGAAAATATGACCTGGACAAACTCGCGCTCCTAGTGTTGTGCTCCCGTCCTAGGAGTATATAATATATCGGCTAATCCCCCTTCTCATTTTTCTCGCGTACTCTTCGCGCCATATCTTCGAATTTCTCTTGACGCCTGTTCCATACTGCCGCATTTATAGGTCCCTGGGCACACACACCACACGGCAGCCAGTCGTCTTGACCCAAGACTCTCCTCGGGACTGCGCCGGCTTGCCCCCGCTTACTCCCCATCAACCTGGGTCCATCACATCTCCAAACCGGCTGTTTCTGAGACCATCATCACCGCTGTACGACAACCGCAGCCCCACCAGAAGAACAGCCATGGACCACGGCAGGGGCGCTCGCCTCAGGCGATGGGGCGACAAGCTCGCCGTCGACAACGAGCCGGGCCTGACCACCGCCCAGCTCATGCTCACCAACCTCGACCTCAAGCCCGTCGAGCCCGAGCGCCGGCAGTGGGGTGCCTGGAACTTCGTGGGCTTCTGGATCGCAGACTCTTTCAACATAAACACCTGGATGATCTCCAGCTCCATGGTTGTCGCCGGTCTGTCGTGGTGGCAGTCATGGCTCTGCGTCTGGATCGGTTACACCATCGCTGCGTGCTTTGTCTGTCTCACCGGTAGAATTGGCGCGGTATATCACATCGGATTCCCCGTTGTCAACCGTGCCTCGTTTGGCATCTGGGGTTCCCTCTGGCCCGTTTTCAACAGGGCTGCCATGGCCTGTATCTGGTACGGCGTTCAGTCTTGTATCGGCGGGAGGTGTGTGTATTTGATGATTCGAGCGATTTGGAAGAGCTGGGTAAGTCACTCTCTCCCTTCAGGTCCACGTCGACCTGGGTGCTGACGCTGTACCGAAGGACCGGAACACTATCCCCAACACATTTCCCGAGGACTCGGGCACTACCACGGCGGACTGGGTCAGCTTCTTCATCTTTTGGCTGGTTTCTCTCCCGGCCATCTGGTTCCCAGTGCACAAGATTCGTCACCTTTTCACGGTAAAGGCTTACTTCGTTCCCTGCGCTGGCATCGCTTTTCTGATCTGGGCGATCGTCCGCGCCGGTGGCATCGGCCCCATCGTCCACCAGCCTGCCACAATCTCTGGGTCAACCCTGGCATGGGAGTTTGTCACAGGCGTCATGAGCTCGATCGCCAACTTCGCGACACTGATCGTGAACGACCCCGATTTCTCGAGGTTCGCAACCAAGCCCAGGGACGCGCTCTGGCCGCAGTTGATCACTATTCCCATGGGCTTCGCCGTGACCAGCTTCATCGGCATCTTCGTCTCGTCGAGCTCGGCCGTCATCTACAACACCGATCCGGTCTGGGACCCCCTGGAGCTGCTGGAGCATTTCATCGACGACGGCGGTTCGGGGCAGCGGTTCGGCGTGTTCGTCATCGCCACGGCCTTTGCGCTGGCTCAGCTGGGCACCAACATTGCAGCGAACTCGGTCAGCGCGGGAACCGACCTGACGGCTCTGTTCCCTCGGTTTTTGAATATCCGCCGGGGTGGTTACATTTGCGCCGCCGTTGGTCTGGCGATGTGCCCATACACGCTTCTCACGGACTCGAACAAGTTTACCACGTACTTGTCTGCCTACTCAGTGTTCTTGTCATCAATCGCTGGCGTTATGTGCGCGGACTACTACGTTGTCAGGAAGGGCTATCTTGAGATTAAGGAACTCTACGACGCCCGAAAGACCGGCCCGTACTATTTCACGTACGGCGTCCATTGGAGGGCTTATGTGGCGTACATGTAAGTCTCCAGAACACATGCACTCGTCCGAGTCTATACTTTTGTGGATCATGCCAACGACTCATGCTTAGTGCTGGAATCCTGATCAACGTTGTGGGCTTCGCAGGCGCAATCGGCCGTGACGTCCCCGACGGCGCGAGATACCTTTACAACGTCAACTTCTTCGGCGGCTTCATTGTCTCCGGAATCGTGTACTGGACGCTGAGCAAGGTGTTCCCGATCCCTGCATGTAGCGACCACTGGATGGAAGTTGGCGATGCAATCGATGATGTACAACTTGCATATGATGGCAGCGATATTGAGGAGAGGAATGATAAACTTGACGGGGACACGAAGATGGTTTGATTTATGGGAAAACAAGCGTACTGGCACTTTAGCCCATTCCTGAAAAGAATAAATTTGTTCACCTTGATTCCTGATTTTGTTAATTCAACAATGCTACAAATACGTGAATTTTGAACATGTGCGGACACGGTCATGATTGAGTAAACTTCAAATGTTCAATTTAACAATCCATAAACGCAATCATCACAAACCAAGCTCCGAATCTACTCATATTGCACCACAGGCCCACCGAAGCAGTTTCCACAACTGTTGTTAACCCATGGCCCGGTGCACTCCCAACAGAACTCACACCCACAAGGACCTAAATCGACTGTCAGTTCAATCATTTCCCAAAGAGATTAAAAGGACTTCTATGGACTCACACGTCATATGCATACTATAATTTCATGGCCAAGTTAGCAAAACCATCCCACGTGAAAGAAGAAAGGTCGGGACAGCCAGAGGGAAATCCAAAAACTCACCATCCTTCGTTCTTCTCGATTCTCTTCGCGCACCGAGGGCAACCCTTAGTCGAGATCCCAATCAACCACTCACTTTGCTCATCTTCTGCCTTCCTCCTCATAATCTCAGCAGCCCTGGCCAGCCTATCCGCCTCCGCTCTGGCGCGCTCCTCTTCGTACCGCCTCTCTTCCAGCCTCGCGCGTTCCTCGCGCTCCTCGCGCTCCTTGCGCTCCTTGCGCTCCCGCTCATCCCTCTCCGCATTCTCCGCGTCCTCCCTCGTCCTGCGCTCCCGCTCACCCCTCGCCGCATCCTCCGCCTCCTTACTCCTCCTGCTATCTTCAGCGGCGGCGGCAGCGGCTGCGCGTCGCTGCTCCAGGATCCTGTCCATCCTTGCGCGCGCGCGGGCCACGGCCTCGAGCTCCCTGCGCTCCACCGCGGCGCGCTCCTGCTGCCGCTGGTGCTCGCTCCGGAAGCGAAGCGGGTCGGCGAGGTACCGGTCGTATTCGTCGCAGGACATGTTGTCGTGCTGGGAGGGCGGCGACTGCTGCTGGGGTTGCGTGGGGACCCCGTGCCGGAAGCAATACTGCGTGTTGCAGGCTGCGCATGTCACGAACGGGTGGGACTCGCCTCCTTCGTGGACCTGGCCCGAGTTGCAGTCTGGGTTGGGGCAGCGGGTGAAGTTCGGCATGTCTCTTACTGTTTGGTCGATCATGTGAGAAAGATGTCTGGCAGATGAGTATTACCGATCAATGTTAAACTACGTTGACGGGCTGGGGTGTTTGCTTACGTCTTCAAGGTATCGCCATCAGCGTACTCCTCGATCTCCTGTGGTGTGAGCGATCTGTTGCAAATTGGGCACGTAAGAGACCCTTCTTTCGATTCCTTCGATTCCGTCTGTGACTTTATGTGCTGCTGTATGCAGACTAGACACACGTCTGATAGGCATCTGCAATCACTTGCCGCCGTGGTTTGCGGGTACAAGTTCGTATGCTTCTCTTCGCAGCATATCTGGCATTCTTTGGTTGTCTCTTCTTCTTCTTCTGGGTCACCATATACGTCCGCTCCACGTGTGAATGGCGTAGCTGGCCTCGATTGCTGCAAACTTAAGTTGCTAAGCCGGGCTATTTCTTCCTCTTGAAGTGCCAAAGCCCTAAAGAGAAATTCCTGTCAGCCAAATTCGTGGATTCAAGTTTCATGATCGTACAATTCAGCATCAGTGAGGAAATCAGCTATCGCTGGGCTTATTTCGGGACTCTGCCATTCGGGCTCCATGTTTTTGGTTTTTATGCTTCGTACCTGACAGAGACTTCGAAAGGCACGGTCTGGGTTGAAGGACTTCCGGGTGGATTTTGAGAAGACCTAGTCCTGGCAGACAGTGCTGGTGTATCCGAATTAACGTGAAGACACAGATTCCGAGAAGCGTGAGTATTACCTAGAGGGAAGATTCCGGAAGGAGAAATTGCACGTCTTGGGGCAATGTATGGAGGAAAATGTGTACGAGTTCTTGAGCGCGATGAGGCCCGAGATGGCGAATGATAGATAACACCTCGGTACGGTCCTTGTCCAGCGTTGTATGTCATATCTCCAGCTGACGGTTTTTTGTGAAGGAGCAGCGGGCAGACTGAGATAATTTGGACTCTTCGTGATCTGAAAAGTGGAAACGACAATGAAATGAGGGTGCCGATGTTTGTGTGCCTTTTATAACGTGCTTGCCGCAATTCAGTGACTCAATACATCGAGAGGCCGTTTGTCACTGCAAAAGCGGATGCTCGGTGACCACCTTGACCCCACGAGTCATCAATAATGTACTGATCTGGGGTACATAATGGATTGGCGAGCTTCGAGGCTAACAACATGAAAAGGGTGCTAACCATAGAGGGTTGCAAATTTCTAGCGTTGTCCCTTCCACCCTATCAGGATTATTTGAACAACCGACTTTGTTGTTGGGCACTTGGGACCGAAGTGATTCGCCCTAAAATATCTCCACGACGGAGCTACATCAACAAATGGACCACCTCGCTGGTACATAAGCTTAGGATTATCAGATACATACGAACTTTTTCTACGAAGGTTTCCCAGCCATTTCATAAACTGCTGGCTCTTCGTTTCAGCCATACAATGATGTCAGTATTGCAAGACACACCCTTCCGTCTACGCAGCCAGAGACCTGACTCCTCACAAAACAAAAGAGAGCATCTTAACTCTACCAAAGTAGTACTCTTACTGAACAACAAATCTGGGAGCGCCCATGTATTGCTGGTAGACCGTTGAACCAGCGTCGAGCACCGGGAAATCGGCCTTATCCCAGACCTTTGCAGCAGCCAGGCCCTGCTGAGCATCAACCAGGATGAGGGTGTAGTTGTCCCCAGATTCTATGGCACTGAAGGACCAGGAGATGGACAGGTCCACGCAGGGGGTGAACGGAACATCAGGAAGAGTGTAGGCGGTATCGACTGAAGTATTGCAGTTCATTTGATCAGGCATTTGGTTGGTGGCGACGTTGAAACTGAAGCTGAGGCGCGAGTTTTGTTAGCGGGAGGCCTAAAGACTTCCATCCTCGTGGCCATCGTCCCTATTGATGCGAAGCCTTGCTCTTTTGGCAACAGGTTTTCATGTCCATAAAGTCTTTTTGTGACTCTATGTACTCGAAAAAGGACGATAAGGAGAACAGAATAGCTCGTACGTGCAAAGAGTGCCATGAGGAATGCAGCCAGCGGTGAATTCGGACACGTTGAATTCTTGGGCTATGGCTCGCTGTTCGATAGGGGTTGCGGACACAACCGCTAGAAAAGCCACAAGAGAAAGGAGTAAGAAATTCATCTTCAAAGATTGACCGAGGTCTGTCACATTAACAGATGATGGGGAGACTTGTCGAGAATCGTTCAGGCGTACAGGAACTTGCAATGGTGTCTCCCATCACTTGGGAAGGACGTATTTATACAATTTGGCAGCCGTCACCAAGATCACACATGAAAGCAGCAACACATAGTGTGACGACGCTTTCGTATTGCTCTGCGTCGCTGCGCCGAGCGTGCCCTTCGTATTCCAAACAGAGCCTCGCCCCTCGCGTTCAAGCAGCCTGCACCACCAACATCATGTTGCATATCGGACTTAGAGACAGCGTTGTTGCCAAATCTTGCTACTCCGGTTTGTCTACAATCACACCATGGAACCGGGTGTGACCTCTACCTTCTGATGCACCCGGAAGCGGATGTAACGTCTCCCTTTCTTTTACACGGTACAGCATGTACTCGGAGCTTGCTTCATTCCACTGACAGGTGCCGTGCGCACAATAGCCCTCGGCTTCAACAGAAATCATCTTGAGTATCGTATATTATACGCATAACTGTATCTCCAACTTCTGTGAAGATGAGTATACAGGGCATGTCCTATGCCGAAATGAAGGAAATAGATAATGTAATCCATTGTGCCTATGGCTACGCTAATAATATTGATGATCCGCCTCTCCTCCCCTTCCTCCCAAAAGAACACGGCAGACAGTTGTCTGGGAGCGCAATTCGCTGATTCACTCGAAAGAAATTTTAAATTTTCACCGTCATACGGTCATTGCCCTTGTATCAAATTCGACTATCTGGGCCTGGGTAATTCCGTAGGCTGACTACCAAAGACAGTGTAGAAAGAAAGATGGCCCAAAGTTATGGCTCCATGGGATCTATAGGGAACCAGAGTGTCAAGGCTGCTGGCTAGATAGTGTACAAGACACAGAGGAATATAAGAAATTGTTGGAAAGAACCCATGGCATCTGGAGATTCAGGTCGATATTAACGATGTGTACGTCTGATGCTCACCTAAACGAATGAGGGAAATAGGCTTCAAAACGCGACGAACGAAAATGCGGCCGTGCTTCGTGCGCAAGCTGAATTGGGCTGGGCCCCTGCATTAGAAGTGGCACCTTGATTATGTGTAATCAATTGATGAGAACCGGACAGCCTCGGTCAGTTTAGCACCCTAATTTCCCATTCATGGAAGACTCGGCCGTTCACAGGTGGATTCGAAGTAATCCGCAGTCCGGATGCCGGCCCTGACGTGCCGGACACCAGCAGCTAGCAGGGGATTGATAGCACCACAACTCCTCACCTCGGCCTCAGGTGAAATCACCAAACTCTTCATTCGGCAGTGATAACATCTGCGGGCTCATCCCTGATTTTTCAGGAGTACACAAGCACCAAGTATCACAATGAAGTGTTGCACCGTCAAGCGGCTTGGCTGTGCTGCGTTACAAGTTTGCGCAGCGGTTGCCTATTCGTCCCTGGATCCCAACTGTGTGGCTCGTGCAGACGACAAGGTCTTCATTGGACATAACAGCACGCAACAGAATTCGGCGTGTGAGTGGCTCGGCATACCATACGCTCAGGCTCCAGTTGGCGACCTGAGATTCGCACCGCCTGTTAAGCCGCTCTCGTCGACCGGTTCCTTCGACGCCAACAATTACGTGAGTCACTGTAGTAAGACAATTCGAATACATCATAGATCTGACACGTTCCTCAACTCAGGGCTATGATTGTCCCCAAGCCCAGTCCCGGTATTTTGCGTATCCGAATGCGACTGGTCAATACGCCCGGGTCTATGCCAACTTTGTCAATCAGCTAAATAACACTCAAAGCGAGGACTGTCTGACATTGAACGTGTGGTCAAAGCCAACCAATAACTCAAGAAATGTCGTGGTTCCCGGTGCCGAGCTGAAGCCTGTGCTCGTGTGGATCTACGGAGGGCGTTTCTCAGCCGGGACCAGCAATACGCCATTCTACCATGGCGAGTTCATGGCAGATGCCCAAGACGTTGTGGTGGTGACATTCAACTTTCGCATGAACATCTTCGGCTTTCCTGGCGCGCCTGAGCTTGACGTCAAGAACCTCGCCCTCTTGGACCAGCGCTTGGCCGTGTCGTGGGTTCGCGACAATATTGCCGCATTTGGCGGAGATGCTTCTCGCATCACGATCGCCGGACAGTCATCGGGCGCTTGGGCAGTGAGTAACTGGGCTTATGCCTTCCAGGATGTAAGTTGTCGTCGCTGTACCATCTCTAGCCCCACAGAGTCGTATACACCATATTCGAGTCTGCTTGAGACTGACTAGAATCCATACTAGGACCCAGTAGTTGCCGGGCTTATTTCCCACTCTGGCAGCGTCTTCTCCTTTGACAGCAACAGCGCCGAGCTAGCTGCCTCGAACTGGTACAACGTTTCGAGGACACTCGGATGTGGGGCTTCAGAGTCGACGCTCGAGTGCATGCGCTCACCCAATATCACGATCGACTCCATCCTCGCCGCAGCCGCCCGTGTCCCCACGACCGGCGCAGGCTCTCGCGCGCTGCCAGCCTTCCAGATCACCGAAGACAACCGCACCGTGTTTCCGAAGTCCGAGTATGTGTCAAGGCTTGCCTCTGGGAGATTGGCACGGATCCCAAGCCTGCAGTTGCAAACCGACCATGAGTCCGGCTTCTACAGGATCTCAGCATTGGCTAGGGGTACCGTGCTCCCGGAGAGCAACTGGACACTCTTTGAGCAGGAGACGTTCACCTGCCCGCTCGCAGCGGACGCGGGCGGGCGGGCGGAGCTGAACATCTCGAGCTATCGCGCGCGGTACATGGCCGACTGGGATAATCTGCGGCTTTTCTACCAGCCTGAAGCACCTTACGACAGTGGAGCCTACCACGGGTCAGACGTCAACATGGTTGTCGGCAATACAGAGGGCGTCAGCGGTATTGCACCGTCGACCGAGGAGCCAAGACTTACTAGGACGATGCAAAAGGCGTGGGCTGCTTTTGCCGCTGACCCGGCGGATGGCCTGACGTCTGTGATGGGTTGGCCCAAGTATCAGGCCAGCTCAGAGACGCTGATCCTGCTGGGCGATAACACGACTTCAACTGTGAAGTTCGTGGACCCAACGACGTACGATTTCGCATGTCAGGATCTGGATCTCGTTTTCTAGGACCACGCCATACCAGTATATAACCATGATAAAATAACCACAAGAGATATAATCTATGGTGCATCTCCTGCATGAACAAAATACATACGTCGTTGAATCGAAGCAAGCCACGGACAGTGAGTTTACCTGTCAACTTGAGACTTCATTGTAACTACTTTTTGCGCATTGTGTTCGCACTGCTGTCTCATACTGAGAAGTTCGATCCAACGATAGCCACAGAATATCCCAAAACCGTTATCCATGATGCGATCGACATCTTGAACAATCACTCTATGGCCTATTCAGGTGTTCTTTGAGTTTACCATGGGTATGACGTCTCCTAAAAGACCTGTTTTCACTGCCTTCTTGGCCAAGCGGTAAGGCGTCGCACTCGTAATGCGAAGATCGACGGTTCGATTCCGTCAGGAGGCACTGTTTTTGCTTTTGCTCAGGCCGTAGACTATCTGAGTAGCATCTACTAGGCCCTGGAGAAATGACAGAATGGCGTAAAGGTTGTCATACTCTCACAATTCATGGGCAAGGAGTAATCTGAGCAAAGGACAGATATGTCCCAAGACGCGGTTATTGTTGGTGAATGTATGATTATGACGGGGCGAGAACTGTGCTCGCCGCCCTCGCTGGACCTCAGAAGAACCATGATGGTCTGGCCTGTCTGTCTTCAAATGTCGCTAATGCTGATGCTGGTATCATCTCCCCCCTGTCGATCTCTTCGAGCCGATTCCAATCTCTCAACCCCACTTTAATCCAAGACGCTCATGCAGACAATGCAAGACAAGCATCCACCGCCAGGCCGACACTATGTCATTGATACTGTCAGTAATTCGTGATAGTAAGGTGGCATGGGGGTTGACATACCGTCCTTCCTTCTGGTAGACCACATCACTGATGATGTCCCTATCCAGGTCAGGAAACATGCCAGCCAGCGTTTCTACGACATTGGCGTGCTCTGCCCTGTGCAATCTGTGGGCCTCCGCTGCCTCGGCGCTGGCCTGCCTCGCCGCAGCCTCCTCCGCGGTGTAGCGGCTCTGATGACTCGGAACTCTGGGGCCTGTGTTTGGCCTCGAATCTGGCAGAGGGGTGTGTGCGGGACTGCGTCCCGACGCGCTTGAGGAACCAGCCATCGGCTCATCATTGTCGGAAAACATCCTGCCAATTGTGGACAGAGGCCTCTGGATTGTTCGAAGGAGACCGGTAATAGCGGCTTTCTCATCGTACTCCCCGCTGTCGTCATTGGAAGTTGATTGGCGCGGTGTATACGAGGAGCGGGTCACGGCGTCGTTGTCCATCGATGGTCTGGTCGAGGAGGACTCGCCCATGCCGGCAAGGGACTGCGGAGGTTTCTCTGCGGTGGCCGAAGTAGGTGGTGATTCTAGCCGATGCTTCTCGGCGATGGCAGAGACCGCAGCCTCGACATTCTTCTCAAATTCTTCATCTGAAATCGTAAGCGTCGTGCGATCCATGTTCTCAATGAACTGGACAGCACCCATCTGAAGATGATGTTAGCAGCCATGATGTGACTTTAGCAGAGGTCGCCTCATACCAGCGATGAGAGGTAATAGCCAGCTTCCCCTCCCAACTTCTCTTGGTTTCGGAATCTGAGGATATATTGGACGTTTGACACGACGTGTTCTGGGTTTGCTTGAAGCGTGACATATATGAGGAGCGGCATGAATGAGTCCGCGGACGAGTCGGATTTGGAGTGCTTGAGGAGGCCTGTTCCTGATGAGCACGTCTCATGTTCGCCGGGCATCAAATACTTGACGTACCAAAGATGACCTTGCAGCAATTAAGAATGCATATGATTTTATCCCTCGGAGCTCGGTAGGATTTTATCTTTAGTAGTTCTGTCAAAGGTCAGCCATAGCCCAGAGGGATGAGCGAACATCCTCGTACCTTGCTGTGCGAGCTTGAGGAACCGTTTCCCACTTTCGCCGACTGGTGGTATATCTAGATGTTCTTCACGCACCCAACCGTAGATCTTGATCTTCTGGGCAACAACTTCGTCGCGCTCGACATCCTCTTGATGCTGGCCCCGACGCCCAGGCCCCAGCGGTCGCTCCGCCCCCTTCCGCCGTGGTTTGGCCCCTGGTATCGGCTGAGGTGGAGGTATGGCTGGCGAGAAAGTCTGAGCGTACAGTCGATTCATGACAAGCTTTTCCATGCCTTCCCGGGCGTTGTCAAATTCAGCATCGGACACGTCCCTCCAGACTTCACACAAAGCCATCTTGTTTGCAATGAATGCCAGGAAGTCGCTGATGATTTTGACCTGTTCATGTACCATCCACTGCCGCTTCCCGAATTCATTCAGGAATGATCGCAGGTATTTGGCAACCGGGTCCGCCTTCTTGTTCCGGAGCTGTTCAAGGAACCTGTGGAAGTCAAAAGGAAGGGCCGACTCGGGTTCGGGCTCCGGTGGGGGCGGTCGGTGCAAAGACACTGTTGGAGACATGGGCGCACCGATGCTCTCCCGTTCGTCCTTGAGCTGACCGGTCCTGCCAGAATGAATGGACGGGTCCTTCGGGGGGACAGGCGGGCCTTGATCATCCGGATCCTTCCCCTTCGACGCCATGCTGGCTGGTGAGGTGGAGTTGAGTCGCAGTCCTTGCATGTCCTGCAACTGTTGGGCAATGTTCGGGCTCAGCGGCTCCAGACTAGAGTGCCGAGGAGGGTGTTGAACAGGCCCGGTCGAGAAGGGGGATGCAATCTCCAGCCGTGGACTCATAACCTCCTGTTCGCCTGGACCGCCCTCTCGAAACTGGGCCATGATAGTCTGGATCTCGGATGCATCGTTCTCTCGGTCATCTTCGCTTGTCCGCCGTTTCTCGTCGTCGGATCGCCCTCCTCGTGAGGAGTCGAGAGACAAACGAGGCCGGTCGGCAGCATTGGAAGGCGTCCTCGAAGGAGGCTGGGATTCGGTTGGGGTAGATGGCGTGGGGTCGACGTATGGCTTTGTCTCGACGTTTAGGTATGAAGTGGCGATTGTGGTTGTCGGGGTTGTCGCTGGCTTCAGAGTTGCGACCGAGGAATTCAACCCCTCGATGCCATCATCCGTCTTTGGTGGCACCTCTGGTCGCAAGTCCTCTGGCTTCTTATCCTCGGATTGCCCATCTTTTTGCGCATCCGCACCCGCTGGCACTGAGGGAGCAGTTTGGGCAAGCTGTGGACGCTCGCCGAGGGAGATCAAGTCCTCGGATGGATTGGGGGCGGATGCAGCAGAGTTGGGCTGGGCCATGTTGTCATTATGTGATGATGAAGCCGGGGGATTTGGCTCCATCGAGCTCTTCACCTCGCCAGAGGCAGCATACGACTCATGATTCTGGGGAGGTGGGTTGCTGGAGCTGCTGCTGGAGCTGGGGGCGTCTGAGTTGAAGGGAGGAGACATGCACGAGGCTTTGTTGAGCAGTGGTGTCTCGAAGGGGGTCGGCGGGGGTGAAGGGATTCAGGTAATGTCGGGTCTGATCGGTTGTCTTTCCCTCGCTGTTGCCAACAGCTTGGGCCTTGGTTCTGGAGTGCCTGACAAGCTTCTGCAACAGGGAATCGAGGGCCCCGCAGAAAGTCGTGGTGATCCTGTGTCAGCTGTGCACGTTTCGCATCGAGGCTGTTGTCATCCATGTCATTGCCAGCCGCTGAGCACCCAACGAGTAGGCGAGCAGGCAGGCGAGCCGATAAGCTCGGGCAGGCCAGATGATCCGAGCCGTTCTACCCCACCTGCCGCTGCCGCCCGCTCAGGTATGCCTGCTCCCTGTCCATCTGGTCCAGTACACTACTGTACGTAGGGAAGTGTCAAGGGAAGGCATATTGCAGACTACTGGGTGTCCATGACTTGAAGCTGCTAGCTAGTATTCGACCTGCATTGGATAGGACGCATGGTCAGGTCCGATGCCCTGCAGGCCAGATCTGCCATGTGCCTTCCAAGGCTGTCCCATATAGAAATATTATACGTGCGCAATCATACCCCTCTAAGACCGTATCAATACCAAGGTAGACAGTTTCCCCGTCTACGTACTCATAAATAACCAGTACCACATGATTGATATCCCCCATATATAAGCGCACATGGTTGGATAGTTGTATGGACTGAACCACAAAGCAGCACACATATCAGGCAAACTTGCCCCTGCAGTGGGTGCCCAACATGCACGTGTACCCGTTACAGTCCCTTGCCTGCTGCTTGCGCCTTGCTGCAAGCCGCCCGGACACTACCTGGGTACTGTTAATCAGGATATGAGAGCACCAGGATAAGAGAGGTTTGATAAGCCCCCTGGGGGAAGCTACAGTACCTAGCCTTCCCCGCATATCTTGGCCTTCGATGCTCCCCTTGACCTCAGCCCTACGGTTAGGCAGACCCCTCTGACGCCACCACTACAACCAGCTGGGGCAGCTCTCAAGTCCAAATAAGTCTCGATCCGTCTCAACGGCGCAGGCCTGAACTTTACAACCAACCTTCTTAGCCACAACGTCCCTCCAAGCTCCCTCCATTTCTTCAGCACCAGACAACAGACAACACACCACAGTAACACAGTGAACAACTCCAGACCGGAACACATCCAACCATCGACATGGCAAGCAACCCGCTCAGCCCGCAGAACGTCCTGCAGGGCATGGCAGATGCCCTGCCCTCGCACCAGAAGGACGACTCCACATCAGACATGAGCAGTTCCGCAGAGGCCATTGCTCTCTTCACACATTCCTGCATGATCAAGCTCGGCTTCCGGCTGCTTGGCTTCAACGAGGACCAGAAGAACGGTACCCACCGCCTCCATCCTTGCACCTGTCCCAACGTGCTTGAACTGACTTGCCCCTCAGAAACAGAGTGTCGGGCACTGGCGCCCCGTCTTCCACCAAGATGGAATGCCTCCGTCTCGTCATACTCCTTCCTCTACGCACATACTCAGTCTTCCATGCAATTCGTCATCAAAGTAGACCGCATGGGAGGCAAGGCTGAGATCCGCGGGCTCGCGGTGGGCGACGAGCGCATCGCGCGACTCGAGATCACCCCAAGGGACTATGTTTCCGGCTCAGCGCTTCCGCTGCGCATTACCATCGGCGCCGACGGCAACGAGGACCGCAGTGACCTCCCATCAAAACTGCAGAACGTCTTCATTTCCCCCGAGCGGATGGCCGACCTGGCGGCCCTCCTCAAGATCAACATCATCCAGAAGCTTATCCCTGGCCTGCAAAAGGAGGGCTACGAGGACACGAACCCCGACGACAGGGCAGCGCGTCAAGACGCGGACCGGCAGGGCCGGGAAGGCCCCAGCAACCCACGCCCACCTCCGCCCCAGCTGCCGGAGCCCGCGCGCCCATACCCCTACGATGACCCCCTCGCGGCACCACCGCGCAGGCCGGTGCCAGCGGGTGAATTCGCCCCGCCCGACTTCGAGGACGAGTTCGAGATCAACAGGCCACCGCGGGGGCCACTGCGGATGCCCGGCGACGGCCGCTCGCCGTTCAACATCGGGCACGACGACCTTCACCCTCCGGGACTGGGACCGCACGACCCCCTGAGAGGGTCATTTGTGCCCGGCGGAGGCCTGCCGAGGCCAGGTGGCATGGGCGGCGGCATGCACCCTACGTTCGACGATCCGCTGTTCCAAGGGCCAGGCGGAGGTGGACAGGCAGGCTACGACCCACAGGCGCCGCCCGGCGCGAGGTGGGACCCTCTGGGACCCGGCGGCCCAGGACCAAGGTTCGGTGGCGGTCGGCCCGGTGGTGGAGGAGGTTTCGGGGGTGGCAATAACCCCTTTGGCGGAGATATTATTTGAGCGGCCTCGAAGCGGGGAGGGGCTGTTCGCATTCAAGTAGATATTCCGAAACTGCCACCAGCAAGATTGGACCAGTGCAGCTCTTCAAATGAACATTATACTGATGCCTTCCCATGTATAAGTCCGTCTACACTAGATTGTCACGACTAGAGGTCTTTGAAAATGGGCCCGCTGATATGTATCCCTGCCTTTTCTTCACCTTTCTGTACCTGTTGCTTCGACTTTACCATTTGTGTCTGTATTCTCCGACGCCTTCTCGATTTGCTGCTAGGGCTCTCTTCACAGTGACAGATCACCAAGTAAACGAGTGTGATGAGTGTGGTGATCAACCAAATCGGTTCTATCTACTTTGTTTTTTCTCGGTCCCTTCCAAGATTTTAGGACCATATTTATTTACCGAGGTGTATAAGGGGGTTTGGGGCAGTGCTCGCAACCTTTCGAAAATTTGTGTGCATGAAGTTGAAGAGAGGAGGTATCAAAGCAGAACAGCACCGCGTGGAACACTCATAATCTTCCCGCCCTCAAGCATCCTGTTTTCCAACATTCCTCATTGAACTGGCGCGTTGATATACTCTCGAACCGGCGTTTGGAACAACAACCACCAAGGATTGGGGAGAGGGGGTAAATAAAAACAACTTCGACACAACCTTCGAGCTTCTATAACGTGTCCATCACATCCTTCCATCTTCGAGAATCAACTCCTCATTGAGCTGTTGCCAGCTCGTTCAGCTTACTCTTCTCATCCTCCGTGAGCATGCCATACCAGTTTTGGAAGTCAGCAATGTTTTCCCTCGCAGCGCGCACAAAGAACTCCGACAGGTACTGCTGTGTCTCATCATCCCGCATCCTGCTGTTAGCGCCCTCGGCCAGGTTCATGAGAGTCTGCGCATTGGCTCCGAGGCCGACGGTGTCGAACTCGTCCTCCCAGCCCTCGTCACCGTCATCCTCGTCTGCATCAGCAAACTCAGCCGCCGCAGCAGCAGCGGCGTTGGCCGCGCCCTGGACACCGGACGCGGAGATGAGTTCCTCGATCAGAACTTTCAGTATCTTGAGCGTTGCGGGAATCAGGGTGTACTGGTCCGGGTTCTGCTTAGCCCGGGACCGCGTCATTATCCTGCCGTCGCTAGGCTGCATGATAAGATCGCCCTTGACCATGGTCTGAGCCAGGCGTGCGTCGTACAGCGAGTATAGCTTCGATAGGGCGATGACATTCTGCCGAATTTCGTCATAGCCCGCGAAGTTGACCGAGTTCTCCAGCCACTTGCTGAGCACCACCTGTAGGCCGTTGTGGCCACCAATATCAATGTTGCTGAGGAATTGTACAACGTCACCCGCCTGCATTAGTGACAAACGTGCGAAAACGATAATGAGAGACTGGATGAAAGGAGCAGCCTCAGCAGTTGCCAGTCGGTTCGCCACGGCCTGCAACAACTTTTCAAGGTAGGGACCGAGACGCTCTGGGCCTGCCTTCTCCACAAGTTCTGCGGCAAGGCCTCCAACCTCGGAGGCCGCATTATCCTCGATTCCAGGGCCCAACAGCCGGTCAATTATGATGAGACATGTCTCTAGTCCGGATTGACCATTCTCGTCGTGCCAACCGAGAACCTGATGGTGATCGTGCATCAACATGTACTTGATCGCTTCTGCGCCTGGCCGCAGGACCTCGCCCTCGGGCGACTGCTGCAGCATGTTCTTCACCTTGGGCAGAGTCGCAGCTACAAAGCCTGCTGGCAGGGGCTCGGAGCCGTTCTGTACGAGTGGTACCAGCAGCTCACATGCCAGAGTGAGAAGTGGGTCGTCCGAGGTCATATCCGCAACGTTGAAGGCCCCGGTGATGGTCGGCAGGACTTTGGCGCACAGAGCGGCGTAAGATGCCGAGTCTGACAGACTCTGCACGAGCTCCTCGAATGCCTCGCACACCAAAACCGTAACTTGAAAGTTCGATGCACCGTGCTTGGCAATCAAGAACAGCAAATCGATCGACTTGATGTCCGACGCAATCGTGACCCTCGGGTCGATGCCAATGACTGCTCTGAGTGCTTCGGCGAGTGTGACCAGCAGGTCATCGGCATCCATGAGATCAGTCATATCCTTTCCGTCAAGGAAGCCGTTGATGGCCACCAGCATTGGCACTTGTCGGTCCGCAGGCACGTTGCTAGAGCTGACGAACCCCTCAACAGCCTTGACACAAGCCACTTGGACAAGCTCCGAGCTGTCTCGGCTGACAGACTCAATCGTCTTGTCCACGATACCAGCAACCGGAGGGAATATCTGGGCCAGGGTACTGGCCACCAGAAACCCTCGAGCGCGAAGGAGGGGCTGATCTTGGCCTGTGAGAGATCAGTGGGATGTCACCGTATGAAAGGTGGCAGATAACTTACCGATGGAATAGTCAATCAATTCCATGTGGGCCTGGGCAACTTCAGGAGGAACGGCTTCTGAGCGATCTTGCAGATCACTGATGAGCATGTTGAACAGATACAGGCAAGCTTCCTGCGAGCGCCAATCATGCTCGCCAGAGAACTGGCTCTTAGTGTAGGCAAAGAGGCCTTCCAGCGCCCGTTGGTGAAGCCATTCTCCCACCTTTATTAGAAGGTCTCCACAAGCAGTGCGGGCTGTGTAGTTAGCAGTTACCTGCTCAAGGTTAGCATGGGCTTCAATTGGGATCATGTTCTCGTAAGAGATACGGGCAAGGATGTCGGGGACCCTCAGGTATGCCGATCCCATTCTCAACCCCATCAATGGAGACATAGAAGGATGCGGAAAAACGTACCGAAGTCTCCTCGGCGAGATAAAGGGAAACATCAATGTCCCACAATTCCTCTTCCTCATGAGTGATCCGACTGTAAGCTACCAGCAACTTCATAAGGTCCAGTATCCAGGGGATTTCGTGAGCTGGCCCCGCGCCGAGCTGGGCCTCGAGTTCTTTCTGCACTGGTGTGGCCCTCATGCACTGATTGAGGAAGTCCAATTCTTCCAGGATCAGGAAGTCGAGGGTGTAGGGCAGTCCATCGGAATCCTCCAGCCTCCCCTGGCTCCCATTGTCTATATAGTTCGACTTGTAAGATTCCTGAAGGAGCGAGAGCTCGTGCCAGGCAGCCTGGAAGAATGCAGTGCTCTGGGGCAGCAGAAGCGTAGGGAAGACACTCTTGACCTTCATCAGCGTCTTAACCACCTGCAGCTTGAATGCGATAATGCCATTTCTGTATTCCCGCTGTGTGGGCTCTTCGGAACTCTCAGGCAGTTGGACCTGGAGCACCTGGGAGAAGAAAGGCAGCCAGTTCTTGAGAGATTCCTCGGCAAAGCCCTTAACCTCCTTGGGGTGGTCATCCTTCACCATGTCCATGAGATCGAAACAGCCGCGGAAGACGTGTACCGCGAGAGCGCGAAGGGTAGGCTTCCGGCCGTCGTTGACGGCGACATTAAAGACGTTGTCGATGATGGGTCGGGCCATGGAGAAGAATTGGTCCTCGGTCAGGCTCTCCTCGACGATGTCGCTCAGGACCTTCAGGGCGCCGTAGAGGCGGATGTCGTTGCCATTGGCGATAACATTGAGGAGGGACGGGAGCAGGGAGGGCCATTTCTCGGGGAAATCATTGTTCGCAATCTTCCCAACGGCATAGCTGCGCGATGTTACTGACATGGTCCCGCGATCAGAGCTGGGACTCGCGTGGGGAGCCTTGGGAAGGGGGAGGGCACGGCATACCTGACCGAAGCCTTGACCTTGCGATCAGGCTCCTCACTCAGAGCCAGTTCCAACAGCTTGTGACGCAGCTCCTCCTTTGTGGAGTCGGGGATGGGCACCAGGGGTCCCTCGCCATCGTCGCCCTCTTCGCTCCAGTTGTGCTCTATGAAGCGGCGCAGGTATGCGAGGGCGGCCTGGCGGATTTCTGTGGCGACGGAGTTGTGGGCGGCGATGTTGGCGAGGACGACTGGGAAGGCCGGGTTGGTCTGGGCATGTTTGAGGTCGAGTTCTGCGCGTTTTCGAGGCTCTTCGGCGGGAAGCTGGGTGTTTGCGAGCAGCTGGGCCAGCTGGTCCTCCATGTTGGCTGCTTGCCTTGTTCCGCCTGTCGCTCAGACTCGCTCGTGGATTGCGGGGTCCAGGGGCCTGGGTGATTGACTGATTGATTGCTTGATTATATTGGCGAGCTTGGACTGGGGCGGTGAGAGGGCCAGACAAGAGGGCCGGGTGAATTGGAACGGCGTGGTGAACTAACCCAGGATACTCGAGCGGTGCAGTTTGCTAGACGAGTCTGCCTGGGCTGCTGGTGTGGGAGGTTTTGGGGATTGGGGGCTTAAAGGAGGGACGGGGCGGGCTCTGGGCGCCTGGGTGAGCTTTTGGGTGTATGGTGGGGTTTCAAGCAAGCAAGTATTTATTTGGGTTTGGGCGTTGCATTGATCGACCAGACGCGTTCTGGGCCAAGGGCCCAGCTCTACTACCTCTACTGCAAGCAAGCAATTCACTCCGAGTCCTCTTGCGCCGGATCCTCCCCTGGCTGAGTGGCTTTTCGAGGTGGGATGGAAGAAACCTTGACCGGGCCAGCCAACCAGTAGTTGCAGCCAGAGCTGCAGCCTCTCCCTCCCTCGACCATCTCACCATGCCTTCGAAGCTCGAGGACGTGACGCGGTAGAGTCGCGTAAATAGGGAGGGGAGACACTACCAGCTCAAGCTAGCCCAAAGGGGCTGCATCTATCCCCTGTCCTGACATAGGCAAATGCCATTCCCATCTCAACTACACGCAATTCGCAGCGATCACATATAAGGCTCCCTCGCATTCTCGACTCTGGCCAGGCAGGCAACGAACAGCTGGGCAGTTGATCCAGGGTTCTCTCTTATTTTTCCAAGTAACCATCTCGAAGATCATGATCGAGTCAATACCTGCATCAGCCCCGGAATACATGGAAGTCGAGTCAAGAGGACAGGGTCTCACGCTTCTCTAGGCCGCAACTAATGCGGTCCTGGATAGGAAGCATCCTGGAGTGACACGCCTAGGCATAGCTGCCTTGCAGGTCACCTTGCCAGCTCACAGAATTTTTACCCTGGGTTTATTTCTTCAAAGGTTGACACGGTCCAAAAGCAGTAACCATCAACGGTCTGCTTCGGAAGCTCAACCATGTCGATGCCACCTCCTCCAGTCCCCGGGCCCCTGCCGCACGCCCTTGCCGGGGAGGAAGACCCGCTGCCGCCTCAGACAATCGAGGTGCCTATCACCGAGGCCCGCACTCTGTTCAACTCGTTTTCAAGCTTTCTCACCGTCTCCATTCATACCATCCTCTACTACCGCAGCATATACCCCAAGCAAACTTTTCTCTCTGCCAAGGCGTTCAACCTCCCGGTGCACCAGTCTCGCCATCCCAAAGTATGCTCCTGGATCAACGATGCCGTAGATGCAGTCATGGCCCAGGCTGCCAAGGGGAGCGTCGAGCGAGTGGCTGTGGTTATCCATGCCCCACTACAACCAGCGCCTTCCAAGGACTCACCGGATCAGCAGCTGGCCCCAGGGAGTGTCCTCGAGCGATGGATGTTTGATGTCTCCCGATTTCCAGCTTGGCCAGGCGGGATAGAGGCAATGAGAAATTTCCGCGGGGAGGAGAGGGGAGTCGACCATTTACAGGACGACGAGGAGGACGCCGAAGAAGAGGTTGGGAGTGGCGACGACAACCCGGAAGATGCGGCCCCAGACACGGCTGCCGCCGATGGTGACCAGGCTGGAGTGGTCAATTGGACTGATGTCGACGAGCAATTGCGTGGTGCAGTGCGTCGCCTTGCCTACGCTGGAGAGACCATGGAAGCCTTGACGCCAGGCTGTACCTTCACCGTTGCCGTTGAGCTACGAGACGAAGCACGAGCTCCGATCGGCCACCCTCAACCGTGGATTCCGTCCCAACCAGATCTTCAGCTGGGCTCTCGGACGCGGCCCCGGAAAGCTGCCGTTGCCGTTGGTACGAAAACTATTCCTGTCCGTACAGTCGAGGCCGGGCCGCTGTTCTTCGAATGTTGGGTCGAAGAAGGCGGGACCAAGGGTACACTCCAAGGCTCGCAAGGACAGTCATCAGGATCATCGTGAACAACGCCCCATCACGCATGATCCGGTCAGCTTCAAAACGGCAAGCCATACTGGGTTTTCTATTGTGTCTAAAATATGGTCTTGGACGTAGTAAGCAGCCCTTAAAGTATCATTGCACCTCCAAACATCACTGCGGCTCCTGCTAAAACCGCGTTTTGCGTCATCCTAGGTACACCAGCAGTGGCCACACTGCTGCTCGGCTGAGAAGTAGAAGTCGCAGTGGCTGTTGCGACCAACTTCTCAATCCCTGCTGTGATAGTAACTGGCATTGTCTGGGCGCTAATATCGGCCATTGTCCCAGTGCCCGTCTCCGTGGCCATTGAGTAATCCGTGGCTGTATTGTCGATAGTGAGGTCAATTGATGCCACCGACGAAGTGCAGCTGGCGGTATTGGACACAATGGAGCAAGATATATCGGCGGTTCTGCCGGTACATCATGTCAGCTATCTCGATACTGGTCATCGCTCGTCTGCATAGTCTTGGAACGTGGGACTACTTACACAACATTAGCTTGTGTCATATGAACTTCCAAGACTTCAGGCCCCTCTATAATCTCCAGCCCCTTCCCAAGACCGCACTGCAAAGAGACTGCGTCTGTCGGGCAGGTAAGAAAGAACGTCGTCGCTGTGGCGTCTACACCCACGACTGAGCCCAGTATGGTCTGGGGCTCAAGCATGGGCAAGATGATATTAACTACTGAAGAGCTTTCTGAGCTGCTTGCAGAAGTGGATTGTGCAAATACAGAGCCAGCAGATGCAGCCAGCAAGGGCAGGAGAGTTCGTTGTGCCATGGTTATTCCGGGATGTTGCAAATTATGCAAGGCTGCTGGCGCTTCAATTCTTGTCGAGTTCACAACACGGATAAATCGAGAGACTGAAGAGGACTACCAGTATCTTTTTAGTGACAGATGAGCGGCGTTGGGCTGGTTCTTTATTCAATGGCCTGAACGGAGCGCTCGCCAATGGTTACCCCTTAAATCCTTAAATCATATCGGTTAGCTTGCCGACGAAGCCTGACGGTTGATGGATCTGGGCCCATCTCTAAGCCCCTGGTGAAGATGTCTTGGACGTGTCCACCTTGTGAGGCGAGGCATCTGCGATGGGCGCAGACGATGGTCCCTGGCACTTGTGCACCTGCTTCGCAGGAAGTCGCACAACAAACAGCATGTCCCTGACAGCCTTGGAACTCTCCCTACACAGCTAGTGAATCGGGAAAGAAAAGCAATTGGGACATACAGTAAACAATGGTCAACGCGTTTACTGTTGCAGTGTGGCTCTGGCTTGACCAGCTCGTGAGTTGAACAATTGCATCTGACTCGAGGTCAGGATGTCATTGACGCTGTGCTGAAATTGCACCGAGCTGCTCCACACCAATGAGTGCAACGGACAACCTCAAACCAACAACTTCCTGCCTTGTCAGTGCCTGTCAGGCGGCTGATCGACTCCGGCCCACAGCGGGCGAGCAGGGTCACGTAAATCCCAGATCTCCAGCGGCTCCATTGTCGAACTCAAACGAGACTGCTTGTTCAACGGGCGGGCGAGGGCTCAGGCTGGCCAACGGCGAGCTTGTGCTCGGTGAGCGGCAAAGTGGGAGGGGGGCAGCATCCGGGTCGCTGCGCCGAGACGACAGGCCCAATCTCCGAGGGGCGACTGACCAGCACGCTATCCCATTGCTTGATGGATCTTGTCCAGGCTTGGCACCTCGTCCGCAGCGACTCCTTTGGCGGACCAATTCCCTACCATTACTGTCGGATTTTATGGGGTCCCCCAAGGCCTCAGAGGAGCGCCAGAGGAGCGATGGGCTCTTGGCAAGGTCAGACAGCCAAGAGCCAAGACTTCCAAGTACCGCGGTGTTGCCAACCATCCCAAGACCGAGGGGATGGGACGGAAAGAGCTTGATTCTTCTTTCTTTCTGCACGTCTTCTTCAATCCCCGGGGTCCTCTCTTGTCAACTCAAACCCGTGCTGCGCGGCTGCTTCGAGCTGGTTCGGTCCGGAGGGTCACGACCTCTCGTCCACCGTCACCAATGGTCCGATAGCCCCTAGCCCCATTCCTGAGACTGCCCTGTCTTCCCAATCATGAGGAGCCTGTGGCCACCTCTGCCCCTCTTGCTGATCGCTTTGGCGCCGGGCTTATCGCCGGCCGCCGCCCAAGACTCGAGCTCTCAGTCCACCGTGTCCGTTTATGTCCCCGGATACGAAACTCAGAACTGGGAAGACCTGGCCGGCAGCGTTGTCACCAGTGTATGTCAACATACAATTTGATAACTGAAGATTGACTCCGGCCATCAAATTAGCTCCCACAAGTTGTGCTGATACCACCGCAGGACAGCACCGCGACGACATATACCGTGTTCTGTGCTGATACGAATGACTGCCAAATATCGGGGCCGCTGCCATTCACCTTTGCCGAGGGACCGAGCACGTTCCGCTACTCTGGATCGATAGAAAGCCGGCTGTTAGTCGTCTCGGGGCTTATGGACCCTTTGCCCTTTGTCATCCACCAGTGCAATGACTGACTCGTTCCAGTACGGCCGTGATATCATGTCAGCTAGCATCCACGACCGCCGCGACGTGTACCGAGTATTCCTCTTTCGGCTCGGATTTCAAGGAGAACAACATCACAGGCCCAACTGAAACGACCCGTACGGTGACCTATTCCGGATCTGACGTGCAATGGGGTACGTTGGTCTTGACAACGCCCGCGCCCGCACCTGCATCGCCGACCGTTGATAGTCCGGATGGGGGGATAGACCCCTCGGATACGGCGTGGTACTTTCCTTCACCGACGAGCACATCCTGGGCCAAGGGGAGGTCAGATTTAAGATCCGCGCTGGTGCTGGGAGTCTCGGTGCTGGCGGCTGCATTGATGTTGTGAACGTCTACCTGGCCGAGCGACTCTTCAGATCATGCATCCATGAAAGAGATGGTGAGGTGGATAAGGTAGCATATTGCCCTGGCGTTCGGGTTTTGCATCATTGACGGCGATGGCCTTCACCTCGCAGTCGTGCAAGGCAATGGGAGGGGTCACGCGAAGTTATACCCGTGTTTATGGAACACCTGCGTCTTGCTGGAATGAAATTCTATTCCCCGTCCCATTCCTGACATCGCCTCCAATGGATTGTACTGGCGCTTTGGTCTTCGCGTCAAGAGCATCCATCCATGTCGCAAGGGTTAGAGCCGCGTGCTCGTTACTTCATCTCGAGTCTCAATTGTTGGGAGACGCGAGTGTCTCCACGTATAAACATGGCGTATGTGAACTGCTTCCTGGCAGACACCTTTGGAATGGGCGGTAACCGACCACTATTTTAGAAGTCGAGCCGCAGCCAGTTGGCCCAAATTAACCGGCGGCCGTTTCAAGCCAACGGCGTAGCTAGCAGGGTCCAGCCAATGGGGGCTGATGGACGCGCTTTTTTGGGACTCAGCAGCAACTGTCCTATGCGCTGGGTTCCCAAATCTGGGGGATCGCCTCTGGGAACCCTGCACAGACAAGCAACCGCGCACTGCCGATCTGGCATATGCGATCAGGGGCAAAGACATGCATGCCGAAGAAGAAACAAAACACAGCCAGGAACAGGGGCCACCAAGTACCAAATGCCTCTGGTATTCCATCCGAGCTCGACCCGTTCGTCTGGTGCGCCAATTGGGCAGCAGGCATCTTTTAAGCAGTCTGTCTCTGCGCTTAGAACATCGTCCCTGTTTGGGAAAGGGGCTGGTGCATACAAGATCAAGGTCGAGTCCAGGTTTGTTTTCTACCAGCTCAGGACGGAGATGGCCTCGTCGGTTTGAATGTTTCCTGTCATTGTTTGATTCACTTCCACTGCAGATACCTTGTCCACGGCGACAGGCTGCGGGTCTCACCGTTCAACACGTGGGTTGATTGTGTTCTTTACAACAATTGTGCGAGTCCAGCAATTGTCCTTCCTTCAAGTTTCCAATCAAGGCAGACGTTCGTTTCTGCACAAGACTCGATCATCCTTACCTCGTCGTTCTGTCCTGTCCGATCTCCCCATCCCATGACTTTCGGTACTGCAATCGCAACCAGTCGAGTCGTTTGCTCGCGACTTTCTCAAGCGATCACCTCAGTGCGACCGTCATGACGCACCTCTCCGCCACCATCGCCACCCTGTTGGCCGTCTTCACCAAAAATGTCCTCACCATTACCCTCACGCCTCCTACGAACCTGAACCTAGGCGAGGCCAGTAAGTCTCGCAAATCACCTTGCGCTATTCCATGGCTCAGAGCTGACAGCGTCTCACAGCATCCATCAAAGGCGTGGCCAAGACGATCGCAGAAGGCGCCCTGTCGTACTACCCCGGCAATGCGACGGTAAGGAATCTTTCCCGTTAGCGGCAGCTTGAATTAGCAGACGACCCAACTGTTTGCTTTGAAGATCAATGTGGTTCAGCGATTTCCCAGGCCACGATGCAGGTCGTCAGGCCCTTGCGTTGGAGGTGCAACATGCTGAGATGTCGCATCTATGTCCGCTCTGGTTCTCGAGCAGCCTACCCGCAGACACAAACTACAAGGCTTGTCTTTGAAATAACTGACCATTTTCCCTAGCAATTCATCGATCTGCCGACCCCGTATTACTGGTGGGAGTGTGGTGCATTCATGGGTGCTCTACTGGACTATTCTCATTACACGACCGACAGTAGCTACAACGATCTCCTCTCTACCGCTCTCTCCACCAACATTGGTCCAACAAACGACCTGATGATACCTAAATACCAAGGGCAAGAAGGCAACGATGACCAAGCATTTTGGACATTCAATATGCTTACTGCTGCCGAGCGCAACTTTCCACAAGTCGACGACCCAAGTGTTCCTTCTTGGCTGCAGGTTGCGGAGAATTCCTGGAACAGTCTTTCAGGCCGCTGGAACACGTCTGCATGCGGCGGTGGCTTGCTGTGGCAGATATTCGCCGAGAACCCCAACGGCCTCAACTACCGGAACTCGGTCAGCAACGGAGGCCTGTTTCAGATCAGCGCGCGTCTGTACCGGGCGACGGGCAACCAGACGTATCTCGACTGGGCAAATAAGGTCTGGGAGTGGTCGGTAGCAATCCAGATGATCGATAAGAACTATGTCGTTTACGACGGCGCGAACTCCGACACAAACTGCACCGACATGAACCCCGTGTCATTCAGCTACTCTGCTGGGATATACTTGTACGGCGCTGCCGTCCTGGCAAACACCACTGAAGGAGATGCCGCCTCAACGTGGACCCAGCGAGCCGAGGGTCTGTTCAAGGCGAGCAGGAGCTTCTTCAGCCCGTACGAGAACTCGACAAACATCATGTACGAACATGCCTGCGAGCAGGTCGAGCGCTGCAACACGGACATGAAGTCTTTCAAGGGCTACCTGTCGCGGTTCATGTATGCTTCTACCCTGATGGTGCCATCCATCCAAGCCGACGTGAAGGAGCTCCTCAACGCCACCGCCACGGCGGCGGCAAACGCGTGCTCGGGGGGCGACGACTCGGCGACGTGCGGGCAGAAGTGGTACGTAGGTGGCTTCGACGGGAACGTCGGGCTTGGGCAGCAAATGTGTGCGCTGGAGACCGTCCAGGGCCATCTGGCCCGGCAGGCTGCCGCGCCGCTGCGCAAGGGGGAGATCAAAGATGTGAGGCAGTCGGACGTGACGACAAGCCCGACCGCCTCGGATGATGGGTCTGTGTCTATTTCCGCTGCCATCACGCCGACGGATACTAGGAGATCGAAGTCGGCTGGTGTCGCGGTGGTCCCTGGCAGGCATGGGTTCTGGGAAACGTTGTGTCTGATGTTGTGTACGGTGGTCTTCGCAACGGTTTAGGGTACTGCTGCGTGGCTCTGGACGAGTGACGGCCAACCTCGGGGAATCATAACCTGAGATTTTTTTGGTGTTCTTCTTTTTGCTCAGGCGTATGTATGAGTACTCGAAGACTCAGGGTCGGTCGAGGATATTGGGTGCGTGGCAGGCGTTTACAGAGGATGACATTCCACTAATGCATACATGAGGAAATAATGAAAACTCAGTTCAAACATGGCCTCAGTCAGATTCGGTGTGAAATACTCATCATACGAATGGAAAGCTGTTGCGACCTGGATTTGGGTGAAGCCTCTATTTTGTTGTGTCTATCCGCTTTCCGAGCAAACAAGTATAGCTGAGTGACTCGTCTATGCAACAACGCCGCTTGCCTCCTTCTCTCTCCTCTCCTCGTCGCTGGGTGTCTCCGTCCCCCTCACCTCAGCCAGAGTCTTCCTGATGGACTCCAAGAACCGCGTGACCTCGACCTCGGTGCCAACCGTGATCCTCAGGCACCCGAGGCAGCCGTGCTCCTTGCCCCTGAACCTCACCACGACCCCCTTGGTCTCGGCCAGGCCCTCGTAGACCGCGAGTGCCGTCTTGTTGTCCGGCTCGCCGTTGGCGTTCACCATCTCGTACAGCAGGAAGTTGCTCTCGGTGCCGCCGCGCAGCCTCCCGACGCCGGGGATCTTGGGCAGCTCGGCGATGAGCCTGTCCCTCTGCGCGACGAGCCTCGACCTGTTCTCGCGCATGGCGGCCAGCCCCTCGGCGGACAGCGCGTACGACGCCAGGGCGCTGGTGGGCGAGGAGACGTTGTAGGGCGCCTTGAGGCTGTTGAGCATGCGCGCGACGGGCGGCGCGCAGAAGGCGGCGCCCAGCCTGATGCCGGCCATGCCGAAGGCCTTGGACAGCGTCTGCATGACGACCAGGTTGGGCCACTCGTTCACCCACTCGGCAAGCGAGGCCTCGCCCTTCTCGCTGCCCGCGAAGTCGACGTAGGCCTCGTCCAGCACCACGATGCCGTTCCAGGTGGGGTGCTCCAGCACGCGCCGGACGTCCTCCTTGGCCAGCAGCGAGCCGGTCGGATTTCCGGGGGAGCACAGGTAGATCAGCTTGACGTGATTTGCTTCGGCGTCGTCAAGCGCGGCCAGGATGGCAGGCACGTCCAGCTGGAACTCCGGGGCCGGGAGGAGGGGCACACGGAACAGGCCCACGTCGTTGACGTCGGCGGAGACGGCGTACATGCCGTAGGTGGGCGGGCAGACCAGGGTCGCGGCCGGGCACGCAGAAGCAGCGCAGCAGGGCGTCGATGGCCTCGTCGGAGCCGACGCCGACGAAGAGGTTGTCCGGGGTGAGGCGCTGGGCCGTGTGGGCGCCGGTGCCGCGCAGCTCGCACAGCTGCTGCTTGAGGGCGTGCTGGTGCGGGTCCGGGTAGCGGTGCAGGCCTAGGAGGTCCAGCCTGGCCGCGTTGCCGTCCTGCAGGGCCGCCGAGGCCTGCTGCGAGATGGGCGGGCCGTAGGCGTTCTCGTTGGCGTCGAGCAGGATGTTGTGCCCGTCATCCTTGTAGTCGCTGTGGGTGGCTGTGGTAAGCCTCAATTGGGCCATCCACATTTTGGAAAGGGGGCCTACTCACTCTCTTGCGCAGCGGTAGGGCTGCAGTCTGAGGATGTTTGGCCGGGCGCACGTCTCGAGGTTGAAGGGAGACATGTTGACGTCAACGAGTTTTCAACCTCTGGTGAGGCTGGTGAGTGACAGCCTGAACAATTAAATCAACGACAGCCTCAGTGAGATTGAACCGGCATTTATGAACATTCAAGTGAGTCAACAATGCACTGAGTCACAGGCAGGGGTGTGTGTGAAGGCCGGGTCTTGAAGCTTTTGCAATGCCCGCTGTGCCGGCCCGGCCGCTGTCCGTGTTCCTGGGTCCGCCTGCGGCTCCGAGCCCGGAGATGACCGCAACAGTTTCCACACGCGGGCCGGCTCGTCGAAACCAGACCCACGGATCTATCTGCCTCCACTGCCTACTGTACTTGATAAGGTAGGGTGTGCATGGTGACAACTGCGGGCCGTTTTAGTTTGAGATGCGGATGCTGACTTCAGGAGAGCAAGTGCATGATCAACTGCTGAAAGCAGACAGGCCACCGGGCCTCGTACACGATGGCTGCGGACGAGGTAGGTATGCCCTAATCACAGACAGTCTACTGGTGATTGTTTTAACCTTGGTCACGTCACCAAAGCCGCGTTCTGCCGTTGTGGAACTTCATAACTACATATATTCGTCTACCTAGTATGTGCACACTGGGTTTGGTTTTGGATTGTTCAGGCCTGGCAGGGAGAGAAGCTCCCCTGCTCGACTGCTAACGAAATCCTTATCGAGAATCTATGACCTGGACGTCCTTTTCATGGCACTATCTAGTCTTAGAGATCACATTTGTTTACAGCTTGAAGCTGGACATCGTGACAAATGCTAAGGACATGAGGTAGTGCATTGTCTCAACCAAGCCAATAACCTTCTGTCCAAGCCACAACCAAAAGAATCCCGCAGCAAACATGGATGACGATGCGCACGTGCGGTAGACGGCTTCGGTTCTTGAAAACATTCAAGGATTCCCCAATTTACCCCCAACCAACAAGCAAGCCCCCAGCCTGGCTTCGTTCAGGAACCTAGGAGTCTATTCTTCCGCCGGCAGTGAGGAGTGACAGTCTAGCCTTTACGCTAATCAGGTGCCACCCGCGCGCTTCTCCGCCGTCCCAATCTCTGCAGTTTCCGGCTGGGGATGAGGTCCTCACGGCCACCTACAAACAGCCCTGCGAGTACCCGCATGCCCGCGCACACAGTAGCTGGACATGGCGTCACTTCCGCGAAGCTGCTTACCCCATCTCTGTTGCTCCACTTGCCCTAGGCTCTTCATCCCACCTCTCCGGATGAACGGGACGCGCCCATGGAGTCCCCTCGTAATGGAGATGAGCCTGCATGCGTTCCTGGGGTGCCTGTTAAATACCCGTTCACCGTCACATCGTTAAATCTAAGCTTGAGGTCATGGCTCTTCGCGAATACTTAAAAGCAGGCGTTGCTGCCGCTCCTGCCCCTACCTAGGTAGGTTCCTTACCGTCTCTGGGCAAAAGCTTGAACAGTATTCCTCCAAAAGGCGAGCCAAGATGTATTCCCTTCTTTTCGCCCTAGGTATGCTCGCAGTGACGGCGAGGGCCTCTTATGACTCGAAGCCCTTCGACAACTTCGTCACCTTTGGGGACAGCTACACGGTGAGCAGCTTCCCCAGAGACCACGTTCATGTTCCCAAGGACAGATGACTCCGATACGCCGTCTATACCGCTAGTTCTCAGCATCTGTCCGACTTCATCACACCTAGCCCAGGTTGTGGGGGGCAGGTGTCCTGTTTCATACTGGCTTGGGCTCTGATCGCTGATCCCAGATGCTATAGGACAATGGTAGGTTCTCTTATTACTACAGTCATGGTGGACAGCCGCCCCCGGCTGGAACGCTTCCCCCGTCGTCCAATGTAACAGAATCTGGGGGCCTTGCCTGGGGCCAGTTCGTCGAGCAGTCCACCGGGGCAGCGTATTTCGATTATGCTGTGTCTGGCGCGACCTGCTCGAACGAAATCGTGGCTCGTTACCTCGCGGGACTCAACCGGACGTTCCCAGCGGTGCTTGAGGACCAGCTACCCAGCTTCGTCGCGGACGTCCAGTTTGAGACGCTCTACGCGAACCGGTCAGCGGATAATACCGTGTACGCGCTCTGGATTGGCACCAACGATTTGGGCTATGGGGCATTCCTGACGGACTCTCAAGCCCCTGGAGTAAGCGGATCCTGTTCACAAGGAGAGTTGAGTGCGTGATCACAGACTGACCTCTTCCAGACGAACATTACATCTTATATCGACTGCGTATGGTCTGTATTCGATACCATCTACGCTACCGGTGGGCGGCGGTTCGTCCTCCTGAACACCGCTCCTCTCCAGCTCGCTCCGCTGTATGCTTCGCAGAGCGGCGGCGGCGTTGGTGACAGTAAGTGAAGCTGGGCAGCAGCTTCATACCCGTCTTGTCCCCTCTGTCCGATGCAGCAGGAAAGACTCCAGAGCAGAGATTTGTGCCACGCGTCCTGCAAGAGCTGCTGGGCCCTTTCTTGGCATTCTGATCGCTAACGAGAGATAGATCAATTTTGGCCGAATAAGACGGCCTACAATGAGACGGACTATCAGTACAAGATACTGGAGTACACCCAGTTGGTGGACCGGCTGTTTGACTATGGCGTGCCATTCGAGGTGCTGGTCAAAGGGAGGTGGCCGGACGCGACTTTCGATATCTTCGACGTGAATTCGCTGATAACAGACATCCACGATAATCCGTCGGCGTACCTTGACGCGCCAGCGAATGTGACTGGGTGGTACCACAACTGCAACACCGAAGGTGCGGACTGTGTCGATGCAGTCGAACCGCTGGACACGTTCTTGTGGTACGACACGCTACATCCGTCGGAAAGGACAGGTGAGTTGACTGCCTCATGCTTTACTGCTTTCCTTCCCTCCTGGTTCAGTCAACCCCTGCTGACAATTGCTTCTCTGGACAGACGAGGTTATTGCGAGGGAATTTCTGGGGGTGGTTGCAGGGAACTCGTCCTACGGAACCCGCTATGGTTCATAATGGGGAACAGCAGTATTGCACACACAGCCATAGCCACCCAAAATATACAGACCCGTGGCTGAGTGTTCGCTGCCATGGATCGTGCTTGAAACGTTGAGGCACTCTGGTGTCGCCTTCCCAACTCCCGTGGACCGTTGCGAGGAATTGCCCATCAACCCGATGAAAAAAACGTGCCGCAGTCCAAACTGCTGCACGCTAGAACACTTCGACAGAGTCTAGAGCTTTGCTCACAATAGGTTTCTGAACCCAAGAAATCGGACCTCACCCATGCAGTACTTTGGTCAAGATCTGCAGGGCCAATATGTGGATGGTCGATTAATGGCAGTCAGACCGAGCAGGTGTGCAAGTACCGTACCTGCCCAGGTATCCAGGTCCTTAGGTACTATGGTAGATATCTCGGTACGTACCATTCATGTCCGGCGGGCAATAGTGCAAGCCCTTGCGATGATGATCCCCGATCGCTCTAGCCCGCATAGGAATAGCGCATGCCGACCCGCTCCCCGACAGGAGCTGCCCGAGCTGCCCACGGTGCAGCCAACTGACACAGGCTGACTTGTTTTTCCCTCGGATCCTGCGCCGGCCGCGTAAGGGGAAAGGGCGAGGGAAAAAGTCTGATGACTCCCGCCCGCCAGAAAAGCGAATCGACCGACCGACCGACCGACGACTCATCCCCAGCGCAGCACACAACCGATCGCACAGCACCCGCCCAGCGCCAGCATCACACCGCATTTGCTCCGGCTCTTATTCCCATCTTGCATCATCTCGATCCTCGACGCATGACGGCCCGCCTGCTCCAGACCGCGCAGGCCCCGACTCCAGGACTCCAGCCTCCCAGCACCTCCCCTTCCATTCCCCTCGTCCCCACGAGCCCACCCCCCTGCCCAGCTGCTGCGGCACCCCTAGATTAGGTTCATTGCCTTTCAGTGTGGCATTGATCCACTGGGGCCCCCAACTTGAGACCTTCTTTACGTCGCGTCGTCGACTCTGCCCTACTATCATCTAGGTTGTCTTGCCTTTTGGCTAGGCCGTGTACTTTTTTTTTT
This sequence comes from Diaporthe citri, assembly GCF_014595645.1. Lineage (NCBI taxonomy): Eukaryota > Fungi > Ascomycota > Sordariomycetes > Diaporthales > Diaporthaceae > Diaporthe > Diaporthe citri. The sequence continues at coordinate 3,087,966 of NW_025064846.1, forward strand.
TGAGACCCTATTGAGCCCCCCCGGGTACCTACCCACAAGCCTGCCTGCCAGCCCATCAGCCCACTGGCTCATCGGCCCATCTCTCTGCTCACACACACACACGGGCACACTTGGTACGGCAGCCCGAGCCACGTCTCAGTCTGATCCTCGCCTCGGCTCCAGCTGGCTGCGTTGCTGGCGTGCGTGCCATTGCAGTCTACACAGTCTAGTCACTGTCACCAGTCAAGAAGCCAGAGAGCACCGGTGTCACCGCACCTTCTGGGTGCCAAGTACCATCCAATCCCCTTTGGCCGCCTATCACCCAAGACCCGGACCCAGAGCCAGACCCAGACCCGGGGCAAGGCCAGCAAGCGAGAAAGGGAACCCCCCGAGACTCTTGTTCCAGGAGGCTGGCTGCTTGTCTGCTTGTCACTTGTTTGAGATCCCGCCTCCACACACCCCCCCGCCGTCTTGAATTGGCGTTCAGAGCGAGCGAGCCACTCGGCACTCACTCACTCACGCCTTCACAATCGTCCTTCGGACTTGGGACAGGTACCTGGCCGTTCAACTCGCGCTTCTGGCTGGCTTGTCGCCGTTTCCCGCCGTTGCTCCAAGCCCGGCCCACCTTGCCTTGTGAAAGGAACATTGGCTCGTCACTCGAACGCGTCTGTGGCTCAGGATTGGCTTGGTCTGCAACAGGACAAGGCCCTGCTCGCCGCTGTGCACCTCGGTACATTGTCCGTCGCGCCTGTCAGATCGATCGTCTGTCCCACGCGGGCCGGCACCGCTGTCAATCAAATCTGCTGTCAAAGACTGATTGATTGATTGATTGATTGACTGACACTGACTGATGGTCGTACCCCTACCCACACACCAAGGTACCCCCCCCCCACACAATATCGACTGCCCGCAGGGACACGTTACGTACGTACCTGAGGTGAACCGCACTTCCTAATCGGGCTGATCGCCTCTGTTTGCTCGTCCCCGGGCGGCTACCGTCTCCCTTTGGGCTTTGAGCCATGTACTCGGCTCCTTATGGCTACGGCAACGCTGCAGGACAAGCTTTCACTGGTGCCCCACCAGGTCAGAGCCCTCAGATGCAGCCCGGTCCTGGTCAGAACCAGCCTCAGCAGCAGATGATGTATAACCAGCAATTCTCCATGGGGCCGTCTGTCCCTGGTGGATATGCTGGTGCTCAGAACCCAGGCGCCATGATGCCGGGTGGTGGTGGTGGACCTGCAGGAATGATGCAGAATACCGCCATGCCACAGATGCCCGCTAACGGCCAGAGTGAGTTTATCCGTTCTCTCGTCTCTACCACCCGCGTCACACGCTCTGACCGGCCCAAACTCCTACTTTGCCTGCGGTCCCCTATTCCTCCTTTGTCCTACGTCCAGTCCCGTTCCTCCTCCGTGAGCAGCGTGTTCCCAGCCGCCGCTGCTGCCACCGCCGGCATGGCCAACCGTTTCCCCCGTCCTCGCCCCGACGAGGACCTTGCCATCCTGTCTCATACGCACGCGAAGGGCAAATAGTCGTCGCTCCAAGTTATGACTGACAAAGGTGCAGTGAACTTTCACACGCCTTACACAAGCTCGCCATATGGAGCTGGCGTCCCGTCGACTTCAGGTCCCCAAGGCCAGTTCAATCCCAACTATATGATGTCTGGGCCCATGGGCGGCTATCCCATGAACAGTCAACAGCAATTGATACAACGCATGCAACAACAGCAGTCCCAGCAGGCCCCGGGGGGCATGGGCACTCCAACACCGCCACGCCAATTCCCTGGTTCACAAGGGACGCCGAATCCGACTGTACCTGCAGCACAACAAGGCCAGTTTGGTACACCTTCAAACTCCCAAGCTGTGGCTCAAAACCAGACACCGACGCAGGCACCGCCGTCAGCGAACAGCGTAACGACCCCCCAGACCCCGACCTTTCCCATGTCAGGGCAAGGTGCGGTTAATGGGAATTCAACTCCATTAAGCCCCAACTCGCAGGCTAAGGGGCAAGAAAGGATCTCACTATTGCTGGAGATCAACCAGGAACTCTTGTTTGAGGCAATCAATTTAAGGCATAATATTGAAGAGGTTAAACGGGAAGCAACGAGCTCTACGGGGCCCGAGCAACAGAAGGAGAAGAAAGAGGAGGAGGAAGCGTTCGCACATGACTGGGCTCAGTATGTGGTCCTACGGAGCCCTGTCACTACTGGATATCAAGCAGCTAACCGTCATAACAGGGTATGTAGGAGGTTGCAAGCTAACCTTGCCTACTTGGCCTCACTCGCGGATCGGAAGCAATCATCGCAACCCGCACCAGCTTACCTGACGCCGCCCACCCTGACGATGAGGCTCAAACTCAGGCCGATGCCGGCAACACCGGATGCCGAAAAGGTCGACGGTTCAGGAGATCGTGAGGATAGGGAGAGACTTATGAGGGAACAGTACCAGAAGCTGCAGACCCTGTTCCCCGGCATTGACCCAAACAACGTGCCCGTATCCAGACCGCAGCCAAAGCCTGGGGCTGCGAATCCCGCGATGGCTATGCAAAATGCACAGCGGATGGGAAGCCTTGGGTCAATACCAATACCTCAATCGCCCGCTTCGTCTGCGCACCACGGGACACCACAGATGTCGAATGCTGCAACGCCGACCAGCCAGGCTACGAACTCCGCTTAGGTGTTAGGGTGAAGAAGGGAGCAGGCAAAATTCGTTCGAGCAAAGTAGGATACCCGTGTGAGGCGTACTGGGCGTCCCGGCGTCGATTGATGTTGGAGGGGGGGAGGGGTGTGCTCTCTGGGCTGGGCGAATTTACGGTGCTGGTTCCAAATGGATGACTACATTAGGACTCGGGTGTTCTGACCTTGTGGCGTGGGCATATATCGATCTGATGGAATCATATACCATGAAGGAGAAGGATCCAACAAATGGAAAATGGGAGATTGGGCTGTAGATACGATCTATGATCCGGCTAGAAATAATGGAAACAAACAATACCATCAGGACTTGATTGAGTTGCAAGCAACATGCAGCTCGTCGATAGTGTCGACGCTCTGAGACGATGTCCTTCACGACCGCCTCAGGGCCTCCAACCGACCAGCCCCCGCGCACTGGAACTCGAGTCTTCACCAAGGAGGTTGGGTTCGAGCACGGACTGGGATGAGCTGGGCTGGTCTGTGGTGGAGAGTTGGGTTCGAAACACGTCTCCGAAGTGAGAAATGAAGCTCGGGAGGTGGTAGGGCTCGGCTGGCCACCGGTTGGCCGGCTGGTTGTTTGGACGATTGCTTGGACGTAGATGACCGATTCATCTCGGCCGGGGCTGGCTGGCTGGCTGTGAGACCGCGCCCCCTGAATATGGCCTTGCGCGCCCTCAGCTGTTTCGACATGTACGCAGGGCACAATCCAGCTGGTGAGCTGGTGAGCTGGTGATGATGGTGATCTGGGGCCCAGGTGCTTGTAGGTGAGTGCATACTACATACATACTGTGTGTCAAGTTGCCAGTACAGGCAGGCCGTGGGCTGCCCAGAAATGATCATCGTCGGGGATTGTGCTGTGCAGCGATGCAGGGACAGGGATTCCCCTCCGCACTTGGGACAAACACGGCGGGCGGGACTTGACTTGCCCACCCACTGACTCCCTCGCAGAGCTATTCTTGGGAAGGTTGCAATGCGCATCTCGTCGAGATCTGCCAGCGAGCGAGATAAGTTTTGGGGCGGGTGCGATGGGACGATCTCGGGGTGCTTCGACCGCACTGTTTTCGTTCCCGCTAGAAAGGGCCAGCAGATTGGGAATGACAGGCCCTTCGGAGATACCTACAGCGACGCACCGTCATGGTCCATCTCTCTTGTTTGGGCCCCACTGGCGCATCGCCTGGACCCGCCGGCGACTTGTGGTCTTGTTGGTCATGGGCTGGACGTGCCCGTCGCCTGGTTTAAGCGGAGCCAGCCGATTCCGCGGGCGGACTGGGCGGGCTGAACAGGCTGGCTGGCTCGGTTCTCTACCTACTGTGTGCCGTGGAACGCATGGGTAACAGAAGATCGTCGATTCCGATGGGGTGGAAGATTTTGAGCAGGTACCTTGGGACCACGGTCCCGTATGCTGCGAGACAAATCTCTCGTAGAATGGTTTATTGGACAACCCCATGCAGGTCAGGTGGTGTGAAGGCTTACCAAGGGGAGTTATTCCCCGTGGATAACCTCCGGAGGGACACAGAGACACCACACGGTATTCAAATGTAGTGTACGTGCAAATGAAAGGTGATGTGGCAGGGGGTGTGACATCACCGCAGCGCCATCCTGGGTGGCCTGGTGGGCAGCGAGACGAACCCAGGGCCAAAGAAACCGCGGCTGCAAGACTCTGGCCTGGGCCTGAAGCAGGCACTCGGGGTGTCCAACGCCAATGGCGGCCCGTTTCAGGGGTGGAAGCTGCGGGAGAGGGGAGGCTGACAGGAGCCGCCGCCTGCGTCTGTGTGTGTGTTCGTGAGCGTGTGGCCACTGGCGAGGGAGCTAAGCTGTTGTGTTCCTGGCAGCCCTGTCATGCATTAGTTTGCAGATCGGCCTGCCCAGTACAGTTGCCACGATTGGCGTTGGTTTCTATTCTAGAGTTGCATGCGTGTGTCTGGCTGCAGCAAGGCTTGGGGAAAAGGGGCCACACGCATTGACTTCTGACGCTTGCATTTGGCACTTGCTTACACACCGCTCGCCTAAGACCGTACCGCACGACCACCGCGGCCACCACCACAGCACAGTAACCGGTCGACTTTTGTGTTGTTTCCACCTAGTCCACCAAATCTGTCGTCGTTCGTTTGAATTGAGGCTCTCTCGTATCCACTCCCTCTACGATTGTTGCCCGAGGATTATTCTTTCCTTTCACTGTACCTGTATTCTTCTTTTTTTTCGCTGTGTTCCCCGAGGCTTCTCTCACTTGTTGATATCGTACCTGCCCCTGCTTCTTTCTCTCGCACTAGGCGGGTCGTGACTCTCGCCGTGTTTCAACTCCCTTTCTGTTGCCCGGCACCGACAACAAAGGACGACTGCTGCTGGTGCGGCTGCTGCACTACTCCTTTGCACCTCGGACTGGAGTGGCCACGCGAGAGGTTTCTCAAAGAGAAAGCCCCGAGTACTGTAGACTACATACTGAGCACACCACCGAGTGGCGCGCCTTCTGCCACGCTCCCTTGACGTCGATCCATTCTTGCACGACTCTTCTCCTCCTGCGCCCTTGCCAGAGCGGAGCTTTTGTGGGCGAGCCCCTGGCATCACCCCTCGACTCGCTTGCCTCCAGACCCTGCACGACACAGGAAAAACGAAGGCACCCGTGGAGCCCACACCGACCTTATTACAGCCCGACGACGGGAGGACGCGCCTTTCTGGAGATATTATCCATTGATCATCCCTGCGGCCAACTGCCAGCACACAACAACACACACGCAGACACGCTCACCTGCTCCCCTCAGATGCATTGACAGCTGCATCGATCCCTTCCAAAGCTCCAGACACGAATCGATCGAACCCTGCCGCCCAGCTGGCTGCCTGACTGACTGACTGCCCGCCCGCTCGGCCTGCCTGTTTTCCCGCCGGCATCCTGCGTGCCTCCCTTCGTTGCTGCGGCCCTGGGGGCACGTCACTCAGGCTACACCCGCATTCCAGTCACATCCCGGCCCAATGGACCTCGACAACCATGGGTCGTCGAGCCCGAACTCGACACCTCGACAGAGAAGCAGCTCTCAACCCTCAGAGGGTCCTGTGAAGCGGAACGACGAGCACGATTCCCTCGTCACCGTCCGCCTGTCCGAACCGCCGAAGCAGCTGACCCTCAACACCAACGTGGACACCAATGGCACGATTCAGAACCGGAGAAGCCTCTTTTCACCCAACCTGAGCGCCAGTCCAATCAGCCCCAGCCCCCTTAGTGCGTCTTCTGAGACAAAACTGGACGATGAGATTATGAGCCCGGTCACGACCACGTATGGTTCAAAAGCAAATTTACAAGAAGAGCTGGACGCACTCCAGGACAACGAGGACGACAGCAAGACGATAAGCGGTGTCGAAGCCGCCGAGGAGTCCGACGACGACGACGAGGAAGTGAACTGGGACCAACTGCAGAAGACAGAGGACGCCGTGGTCAAGGACAACGATTCTGAAGACGTACGTTTCATCCCGGTCTCGGGCCTACCCAACGGCCTCCCCATGGGCCTCCCCAAGAGCCTCCCTCTGTTTCTGGCCCCGTCTGCCTGCTGACCAAAAGCTCTTAACTACAGTCCACCGCCATGCTGCTCGCCCGTCTGGAGCAGGCAAATGACGAACTTGCTACGAACCCGAAAAGTATCAAGGCCAAGAGCCCGCTCGAGAGGGTTCAGCAATCTGCCCGCAAGCCGCGACCGCCTTCTATGGCACAATTACGAGAGATGGTCCAGGGGCCCGTTGCGGCCCCTCTGCGGTACTCGATGTTGCCGCCGCCGCCGATGACAGACCTCGAATTCTACGCGGCGCTGGTCAAGGACTACCAACAGACGGCGGCCCGCCTGCCGACGCTCCTGTCCAACAAGATCCGCAAGGGCATCCCGCCGCCGCTCAGGGGAGTCGTCTGGCAGAGCATGTCCGGGGCGAGGGACTCGACGCTCGAGGACGCATTCGAGAGGTTCACCGGCGAGTCGAGCCCGTACGAAGGCCTGATCGGCAAGGACCTCGGGCGCAGCTTTCCCGGGGTGGACATGTTCCGCGACCCTGACGGCGACGGGCAGCGGATGCTGGGGCGGGTGCTCAAGTGCTACAGCCTGTACGACCAGAAGATCGGGTACTGTCAGGGGCTCGCCCTATTGGTCGGGCCCCTCCTGATGCACATGACGGACAAGCAGGCGTTCTGTGTGCTGGTCAAGTGAGTGCCTATCGCCATCTTCCGATTTTTTTGTTTTGGTTCTGTTTGGCTTGGCGAGATGAGATGATTTGGACACTGACGCCGATTCAGGTTGATGGAGAATTATGATCTGCGGTCGTCCTTCACGCCGGACCTGCATGGGCTGCACGTCAAGATTTACCAGTTCCGGGAGCTGCTCAAGCTGGATCTGCCTGCGCTATCAGGCCACCTGGATGATTTGCAGGTCGATCCCGCCTACGTTTCACAATGGTTCCTGTCCTTCTTCGCGGTGACATGCCCTCTGCCGATGCTGTTTCGCATCTACGATGTCATTTTTGCCGAGGGCGCAATCGAGACGATCATGCGGGTGGCCCTGTCGCTAATGCGCAAGAATCAGGGGCGCATCCTTGCCTGTACCGAAATGGAGGATGTGCTGCAGCTCCTCCTCTCCCGTGGCCTGTGGGATTGCTACCACTACAACGCTGACGAGTTTGTGCATGACTTTGTCAGTCTATCCAGCGTTGTGACCAGAGAACGACTCGCGGCGCTAGAACAGGGGTACAGGGAGAGCCAGTTGACCACCCCACCCACCAGCACTGGCGCCAATGCAGCACGGGCGTCGGCCGTGTCTACCGCTGCATCCCGCTTCCTGGGCCGCCTTTGGGCCAACTCGACCACCTCTCTCAAAGCATCGCCCAACACTGCATCCGCCAACCTCAGCCCCGGAGCAGCATCCCGTCCAATGAGCATGCTGCGCCGAACCGCATCCACAGAGCCTGGCTTCCACATTGAACTCGATGGAAGCCAGCTCATCAACATCCACCTCGTCCGCCTCGAGTGTACTTACCGACGCCACCACAATCTCCCCAGGGACTCGACCGCCGACGACAGCGCCACCCCCGGTAAACTGGCCTCCCAGAACAACAACTCCGACAGCAAGAACCTCCACACCCAGATCGAAGACCTTCTTGTCGCCCTGAGCGATCTCCAGCGACAGCATGCACAGCTCGCCGACCAATTGCAAAAGGAGAGGGAAGAGAGGGAAGAGGACCGCGCGGCCGTCCGCACGCTGCTCACCGGGCTCAGGAAGAAGGGGAGCAATGAGACCCTGACGACTGCACACAGCGGCGACAGCGAAGAGACCATCACACCAGGGCAGAGCATAGAGAAGCTCACGGCCGAGGGGCTCTCAGAGCTCCTGGACAGCCTCGAGGACAGGTTCGGCAGCGATTCCAGCAAGAGACGGTCATCTATAACACAGACTAAGACGCAGATGCGTGATGATGTCTCAAGAGCCAAGGAACACTTGCGCATCGAAATGACCAGGACCCAGGATGCAAACAGGCGGGCCCTAGACCTCGAGGAAGAGATCAAAACCATCAAGGAGCAGCTTCGGGAAAGCCATGCCCACGTGCGGAACTTGCACAACGACAAGCAGCGTCTGGAGAAGCAGGTGCATAGCATGCGCGTGCGCGCTTCCGACTCGACCAACGACAGTGGAGGCGGCTGGTTGTCTAGGAGCCCCAGCACCAAGTCCACTGCCCCTGGCCTGCGGGAGTTCAAGCTCAACCGCAGCAAGTCGACTCCTTCGCAGATCACGGTCAACAAGCGCACCTCGTCGCTCCTGATGATTGACTCGAAGGAGCCCATGCCGCCGCCACCAACGTCCGCACCCAAGTCGGCGTCACCGACGGCGACACAGAAGCCGCCCCCAGGCGACGAGAACGAAGCATTGCTACTTGAGCTGGTTGAAGCAAAGACGGCGCAGGCCGTCGCGAGACAGGAAGCCGATGAGGCCAAGCAGAAGCTTGAGCAGCTCCGTAAGATGGTGGGACTCCCATCAGGGGACCAGCCGGCGGCAGCCCAACCCGCAGCTGCGTCCGTCATGGGCATGTTCAGGAGCTTCTCGTCGCCGGCTGCCGAGGCGACGCCTGCAGCCGATAAGGCTGCTGCACCGGTGGCTCCCGCACCCACTCCGGCAGCGGCGCCGGCACCTGCCTCGAGCGGTGGTGGGTTCTGGGGATGGGGAAGGAAATAAGCAGGCGTACCGGCATGACACACTGCCGAGCTATGCTATACTTTGTCTTTTTGAATCATCACTGGCTTGGATACCCTGGCGTGTCTTCGCTTTTGCTAGCGAGAGGGCTTTGCATATGCTTGAGAAGGGGAGGTGCATGTATATTCACGGGAGAGCATCAGCATCGCTGCGGTGGCTTGAGACGTGTCTTTTTCTATTTTACTTGAGCCGGGTAGAGGCGGGTTTGCAGCATTCATTCAAATACCCTGCCCATCCAACACAGACTGGATGGGGCAAGCTTGATGGGAGAGGAGGAGGGCATTGAGGGGCATTTTTTAGCAGGAGCTTCGATTCTTGGTTGAAAAGAATTGCACAAAGGCGGAAGGCATTTACAACAGGGACTAGATTGGGTCCGAGGCATTTTGTTGCTGCTCATCCTCCCGACGTGGTGAGAGCAACTCCGGAGTTTTTATTATACACACACACTTTATCATTGGGCTTACTGTAGAAATGGATAGAGGACAAATACATAACCTTTTTCCCTCTGTTTCAACCCATTAATGAGCTCTTTTCCTCCCATGGTATTTCCATATAGCGACTGAGCCTCTGTCCCACATGGTCTTTCCTCTACGTCTTCTCGCATTGGCGCTCCTTGGTCAGCGATATCACCAATACCCCAGCTTGAGATCAGAGTCAATGCAGATACGCGACCTACGTGACTTTTGACGGTTCATGCGGAGGCCCCATCGAGACATTCGCGCCTCCTAGGAGTGTTGAGTGGTGTCTACGCAACGGAAAAGGTATCCCACACGGTGTCGGGCCCGAGCCGAGGAGTGAGGCTATAGAGATACCGCGATGTTCAAAGAAGTCGAAACCTCCAAGCCTTCCTATCACAAGTCCTTGGTGATTCAACGGTTCATTATGACTTGATCAGAGTGCGCATCTCAAGGTGACTTGTTTCGTTTCCAGCGTGCCATGTCCCGGGTCCTCGGTAAGATCCTCCTCCTGATCGACATTTGTCACGATGAAACCTGGCCTTACCCGTTCGCCGGGAGGCCGGCCGAGTGACCCCAGGGCGTTCGCGATGTCAAAATGCAGAGGGCCTGGAACGGACTACTTGCGCTGGACGGACTAGAAATATGCTGAATGGGAAATTCGTATTCTCTTCACGGCCATGGCATATTTTTTGTGTGGACGGAGTTTTGTCTCCAGTGTTGCTTTTCGTTAGTCAAAGGCAATTCAAATGAAAAATGTCCTATTGGAGAAGGCATGTGCCTGGATTATCCTTCCTTTTCCCGAGGTCTGAGAGGAGCAGCATGATTGCCGCAGGGCGCCCGACGGGGCAGTCCTAAGCTCCGTGACCGCGAGACGATTCTGCAGAGGACAGAATGGCAGTGGCGCAGAAGAACAACAGGAACTGCAGTCAGTAATCTTTGTGCACAACAGTATGACTGACAAATGAGCTCATTGTGGTTGGGCAGAAAAACTGATGCTAGTCTAGACCGTACGTACCACTGCTGCGAAAGCAGTCAAAAAGAGCACACATTATTTTCCCTGTTTTGTTTATGTCTCAGTCGGGCTGGATCTGGGGCGTTCGTTGGGCGGCCGGGGAGCGAGGAGGGGAGGCACTAAGCCAGTCTAGTCCCGAAAATCACATGCAATGCGAGGCAGCATGACGACAGAACAGCTTGGTGGGTGTCACGCAAGATGATGACAGCTGGGGCGGGCTATTTTCTTTTCTCTCCAGCCTCCTTCGCCTCTGCGGTCCTGTGGCGTCTGCATCAAATCGACGTCCGACCCGACCCTTCATGATCTACAGTGCTATACAGTTGAGCCTGGGTTTGGAGGATACATTATTTTCTGCAGATGGGTTGGATCTGCTCTGCAGGTATGCCCACGGCTCCAGCACCCAGCTCCCTGGGCCTTGGTCCGGCCGCGTTGCTGGCATGTTGTCCTCGTGTGTAGACGGTGCGGGTGTCGTCAACGGCGTCCGAAGGTCAAAAAAGTAGTGGGGATAGCTAGAGGGTAGTGCGCTACGACACAATGGTGTGGCGCCTAGGCAGAGAGAAGCTGGTGGAAGCTGGCTGCTGTTGATAAGGGACCCCCCCTTTTTGTTGCCCACCCTCAAAGTTTCAAGCTGCTGTCCTGCATGTGTCTAAGTAATTAGAAGCGGAGTCTGTGTCATGGGCTCAATAAATCCCTACGCAGAGTATAGCAATCAGGTGAACGCGTTCTCAAAAATGTCCGTGACAGAGGACATGGAGAGAACAGATGACTGCGAACTGAGCTTATTAGCTTAGCTTCCATCACTTACCTCTCTCTGGTGTTGCAGGTGTGGAATGGGTTGTCGTCATGTCATATGTCTACCTTCTAGCAGGTGCACTCACAGTAGCACTTGAAGTGCACTGGGCAAGGCGGGCAAGCCACATGTGCCCCACTCGCCGTGGCCCCCAGGGTGCACAGATTACCTAGGTACCGTTGCCCGCCTGCGAGGTAGGTACTGGGTCCAGGCCCAGAAGGCCTGACTGCTGCTGGTGCTGGTGCTGGTGCTGGTGCTGGTGCTGCTTGCTTTACCTTGGCTAGACCTGACCTGACCTTGACCTGGTCAACCTGCCAACCCGACAACAAAACCTCCTCTGCAAAAACAGCGACGACATCCTCGCACTTGCTCCTTCCACAGCAGCATCCCTCCATCTCCTACCTCCATCTCCTACCTCCATCAACCTGCATCAACACCACCCACATTGCCTGGCATAGAGCTCCATTTTGCCCACAGCCCGTTGTGTGATCTAGCTCAGCTATCCACCTAAGAGCACGTGCTCCCATCCACCAACAACGAGAACAAACCCCTTCCGTTACCTATCATCACCACGTACGCCATGGCCGACACACTTAACTCGGTCTCCAACTCGGTCACCAATGGTATGTCCAGCCCTCCTTGACTTGCTGCCGTAGCTTGGCATCTCTTCTGTCCCGGGACTCGGCTCTCCTGCCACTATCTATCCACAAACCCACGGTGCTGCCTTGCTTATCTATCAGTTGCTCTTGGATGGCTAATACCTCACGTACCATAGGCCCCGTTGCAGACAAGGTTAGAGAACAGCACCAGAAGACTTCCGATGAACTCTCCAACCTCTACGCCTCCCGCCAGACGCCCAACAACCCCACCGCAACAGGCCAGCCTCTGACCCACTACCATTCCTTCTTCTCCGAGCTCCTCTCGTGGAACAACCCTCGTACGTACCACAGCCCACCCGAGCTTCCTGCGCACGCCGGATGCGCGCGGAACACCAAAGACAAGATTCAGGCACTGACAAATACCTACAGGCGCCTCTGCGATCGCCTATGCCTCCATCATCGCCTTCATCATCTCGGTTAGGTACCTGGATGTGATCCGATGGGGCTTCAAGCTCACCTGGATGATCCTGGGCATCACCATCGCCGCCGAGGCCGCTGGGAAGGCTGTTATGAACACTGGCATTGCCAGTCAGCTCCGGCCCCGTCGTTACTACACCGTTCCTCGCGAGACCCTCGACGTCCTCATCGGCGATGTTCATGAGCTGGTTAACTTCCTCGTCATCGAGGCTCAGCGTATCGTCTTCGCCGAGAACATCTGGGCTTCCCTGGCTGTATGTATATCCCGGAACTAGCTGGATACCTCCACAAAAGCTGTATTTTGGCTTGAGCTAACATTTGTGTCTCCTAGGTCTGCGTGAGCGCATTTCTCTCGTACTGGCTCGTTAAGGTCGTCCCGTACTGGGGTCTCGCGCTCATCGGCACCACCGTCGTCTTCACCGCTCCTCTGATCTACACCTCCAACCAGGAGCTCATCGACCACCACCTTAAGAACGCCCAGCAGATCGTTAACACCCAGACCGAGCAGCTTCGCAAGGTCGCCGGCACCCACACCGCCCGTGCCACCGAGGTCACCAAGCAGTATGTCGGCGACTACACCTCCAAGGCCCAGGAGATGCTCCGAGGCAAATCCGCCTCGCCGCAAACTGCCTCCTCGGCCCCGTCCGCCCCATCCGCCCCGGCTGCCCCCGCTGTTAGGGACAGCGACTTCCCCGTGGCCCCCAAGGAGGACATCAAGGTCGAGGAGCCTGCTGTCCCCGCCCAGAGCGTGCCCGAGCCGACTATCAAGCACGAGGAGCAGGAGCCCCTGATTTCTACCTAAGCCAGTCTCCTGCGTTCAGGTGGACTCCTCGGTTCTTTCAGTCACACTGAAGGCCGTCAAATGGCTGCGGGCGGGCTGAAACACGCCACCACGGAACTGTATGTGGTGGAACTTGCCCGAGGCTGGCTCGCTGGAAGAGAGCAACCGAAGTGGAACAGAATGTTGGTGTGAGAAACGAGGTCAGTAGACGAATGACCGGAGGGGTTGGTGACATGGAGGAAGGCCGGGAGATATTGATAAGGGAGGATGGCAGTCATGTCCTTCGGGGATCAGATCACGGCGTGCAGAGCGATTGCGTTGTTCTTTTGACTCTTTTGTCATGTGAAACAGAGATTGACGGTTCATGGTTGACGATGGACGACCGGTAGTCGTTTTTCTTTTTCTCGTAACGGCCAATGGACGGGGTAGTCGTGAGGTTTATCTTAATCCACATTGGTGTCTGTTTTTGTGTTACAGTCTTCCCTGGCGTTCCTTTGATTTCATTTGGTTCGCCTTGCTTTGCTTTGCTTTCAACTGCATCAGTCTGCCATGTTTCCTCTTCGTACAGTACGGTGTAAATCTCACTGCGGCATTGTTGCAATACGCTTCTCCTGTAGCACTTTCGGGTATGGATACGTTCTACTCAAATACTTGCTGTGTGGATGAGCTCGGCAACATACCTGGTATTCCTCGCTCCTCGGAATGACCTCGTCCTAGTGTCCGCTTGCCTTGGTGCCGAGTAACTCCTGTGTCTTGCGAGATTGTGACGGCCGCCACCCACTTGAGATCCATCCAGGAATTTTACGTAGCTCTTCCTCGCAACCGCCGTTCTATCTCAAGTCACAGTACAACTCTGGCCGTGTGTCAGCCGACGACAAACACTTTCCCTACTCCTCATTCTCTTCTGGGTGGGATCCAGCTTGTTTGGCATTGGGGGGCATGGCTTACACTCACCACTGACCCTAGGGTAATAGGAAGGTATAGGTGATCGGTTATTCTATGGGCTCAGCTTGGCAGAATCGAGGATAGCAGGAGTGCATACCGCTAGTTCATAGAGATGTAGTCAGTACATCAACTTTGCCGTTTCTGTGGTAGATTTAGTGTCGCATGCTCACACTACGTCATGCACGCATTCTTTTTGTTAAGTCCTCGCATTTCCAAGTCTCTATCGAAGATGTATAATACAAGCAGTCATGAGGATCGTGACAAGGGAAAGGCGACAGAAACGTTGCGTGGTGTGTCCTCATGGCAGAGGGGAAAAAAGAGAAGATGCACGGAGGTCATCATAGGAGATATTATCTAGACCCCGGAGAACAAGGAAACGCGCGGCAAAATCAGAATCAGATACCAGCACTCAAAAGCACGATGATGGTAACCAAGGACGTTTCTTCGTCAGAAAACCGCCCCTCCAAAAAGTCCAGCCCCTACCCCATAACTCGCCCACAACATGCTCAAAAGGAAGGAAGGTATGGGTGGCCTATGCTCGCACTCCTGCCATACGACGCCGCCTGCGAAAGACGCTCAGTCTGAGCCGTCCATGTCATAAACATCGCTCCCACCTCCGCCGCCGTCAGATACAAGCTCGTCCTCATCGTCGTCTGAGATGATGGCGTACGTCTTCTTGGCCTTGGCAGCCGCCGCTCGGCCCGGACGAGCACGTGGCGGTGGTGGCGGGGAGTCATCTTTCATGGCAACGTCCCCGTCGCCATCTTCCTCGTCGTCAACGAAGTCGAAGGACTTCTTCTTGGACTTGCTTGCAGCAGTGGAGGTCTTGTTCTTCGCTGCGTAGGCCTTGGCAGCTGGAGACAGCTGCACAGGTTTCGCAGGCTTTTCTTCCTTGCCCTTGCTCTTGGTTCCAGCCGGACGCCCACGGCCCTTCTTCGCCGGGGCGGAGACGACATTCAGAGGAGCCTTGGCAGGCTTCGCCTTCGCTGAGGAGGCTTTGGCTGTGGTCGTGCTAGGGAGGACCTCGTTCTCCGACATGTCATCGATGTCAGATGACCTCGTCGGCTTGTGAGGCGACGACCTGGCGAGAAGCTCGTAGTTGGTGTCATCGGGCTCGTCAAAGTCGAAGTTGCGCGACTGTTTCGTCTTCAGCTTGGGGATAGCGGCATTTCCATGTTCGGATCGTGACATGGCAAACAGACTAAGTCTGCCATTGTTCGATGCCGCAGCGGGCTCTCCGATCCCGCGAACCATGGCTCCAACATCTCCGAGCAAATCATCGCCGTTGTCACCCTCGGACTCGTCGTCGTCATCATCAAAGACCCAGGCCTTTTTCTTTGATGCGGCAGCGCGCTTGGAGCGGCCGTTCGCGGGCGCGGCAACCTCCTCAACCTCGGGCTCTTCGTCCTCGACGACAGATTCGACAGGAGAAGGTTTCGACACGGCAGCACGCTTAGAGCGGCTCTTTGCGGGTGCAGTGACCTCTTCGATCTCGGGCTCTTCCGCTTCAGGCTCCTCGGCCTCGGGCTCTTCCGCTTCAGGCTCCTCGGCCTCGGGCTCCTCCACCTCCGGCTCTTCTGCGTCAGGCATTTCATCATCGACGTCAGATTCGACTGGAGATGGCTTCTTCACCGGGGCGGACTTTCCCGTGTTCAGCGTAGCGAAGTCGTCATCGGAGAAGTCCGAGTCTGACCCATCATTGGCATATGACTTGGCCTTGGCTGCTGCGGCGCGCTTGGAGCGGTTGATGGCCGGCGCAGAGATTTCCTCGATCTCTGAATCTTCATCCTTGACGTCTTCATCAGGAGAGGGCACCTTCTTCGCAGGTGCAGCCTTCGGCTTGCTCTTGCTCAATGCGGCAAAGTCATCATCAGAGAAGTCAGACGATGCTCCGTCGTTGCCGTAGGTCTTGGGTTTCGGCTTTGCCCCGCTGAACTTTTGAGCAAAGGCAGCGCCCTGCTTCTTTGGCTCGACGGGCCTCTTGACGACGGTCATTTCCTTCTTCATCGACTTCGCTGCCTTGGCGGTCTTGCCAGGGTCATAATCGTCATCACCACGGTTAGCCTTCTTGCCGCCACGGCCGCCTCCAGCCCCAATCTTCTTGGAGCGGCGACGACCCATGTTCCGAATGTTCTTCGCGATCTCGGCATCCAAGACCTGCTGGTGCTCCCACTCCTCGAGGAACTCGTCAAGATCCCTGGACCAGAGATCCTTCTCATCGAGCATCTCCAGGTCGTCGTGCTCCTTCTTCTTGGCAGCGATTTGCTTCTTCAGCCGCTCAAGGCGCTCAGCGGTCAAGGAGTAGATGGGCATCTATATAACGTCAGTGCACTGGTCTCCGGTAGAGAATGGGGTTTCACGCACCGAAAGAAGATAGTCGTAATCTCCTGCGCCGGGTTCATTAGACGTGAGGTCCTCGTTGTCCTCGTCGTCATCCTGGTCCATCTCCTCGTCCGTGTTTCGAGCTTTCTTCACGCTCTCACCCCGGGGGAAGGCCTCATACTTGCGGTCACGAAGCTCCTCCACCAGGACGGCCTTCTTCTTTCTGGAGACGACCAACTTGCCCTCAATGATCTCCTCGACGAATCGGGCCATGTTCTTCAACTTGCGATAGTCCGCGTGATAGACCTTGAGCCAGTATGCCTAGAAAGCGTCACGTCAGCTTTTCGTTGTGTGCGATGCAAAGGGGGAAAGGGGATGTTGAGGTGCGACGAACCCTTCGCTTGGAGTACATTTCAAGACGGTACAGGTAGAACTCCTCCAGGATGTCCTCAACCTTCTCATACTTCCGGATCTGTCCGCGAACATCAAAAGCAACGAGATTGGTGGTGCCCAGGCTCTTGTTCAGCTTGAATCGTTCGAGGATGCCCTCCTTCCGAGTCTTCTCTATCTGGGTCTCGTCCATCTCGATCTCGAAATGCACATTTGCGTGGTCGTTGTACTCCTTGTAATCCTTGATCCAGGATGCAGCCTTTTCGCCCTTGATGATCTGCTCGAGCTTGGCTTTGAAGTCGTCCGTCCACATGCGGATGGGGAGCTCAGTGATGGTGACAACAGTCTTGGCCCGGCTGTCGTCGAAACCCGCAATGCCGTTGAACCTGTACCTCCTCGTGCCTGGTTCTTCTTCCTCGACTACTCCCTTCCAGCCGCGGAACCAAGGAGTCATTGGCTCGAAGGGAAGCTCTTCTGATGAATCTTCACTGCGGCCCATACGTCTCTTGAGGTTCCTCACAATGTCTTTCGGGCTGTAATTTGGGATAGAAGTGCTCCAACCCGTCCCGATACCGTCAGCACCGTTGCAGAGAACCATGGGAATGATTGGCGCGTAAACCTTCGGTTCAATCTGCTTGCCATCATCGTACTGTAGCTCGAGGTTCGGCTCGTCCAGTGGAGAAAATACACGCCTGGCGAAAGGGGACAGGCGCGTGAAGATGTAACGAGCGCTGGCCGAATCGCTACCACCGGCAAGACGAGAACCGAAGTTACCGCTGGGCTCCAGAATGTTTATGTTGTTCGATCCAACAAAGTTCTGGGCTAGACCAATGATTGTCTGCTGCAAGGAGATTTCACCATGGTGGTAGGCAGTCTGTTCGGAGACGTATCCAGCCAACTCAACAACCTTCTTGTCTTTCGTCAAGTTGCGCTTGAAGCAGGCGTATATGACCTTGCGCTGGCCTGGCTTTAAACCGTCCACAACGGACGGAATGGACCGCAGGTTATCAGCCATGCTGAACAGGATGAGCTCCCTGTTGACGAAGTCGGTGTATGTGATGGATTTGGTAGAATGATCCAAGAAGGTTCCCGGGACAAAGTTCCCGAGCCACTGCTTTCTCGCATCAGCCTTCTTCTTGGAGAAAGCGAGCTCAAAAAGCTCAGCCTCCTCTGTCTTCATGGTCTGGAACTCCTTCAAGTGATCATCCAAGTTGGTAAAGTAGACCTGGGCGTCCTCGTTGGAGCTGGTTCCCAGACCCTTGAAGTACTTGTAGTGCCATCTCTTGATCTCTTGATGGTGTCGTTCTTTCCATCCCTCGTATTCGGGCATGGTGAAGAAGGACTTCAGATGGAGAGGCTTCTTTGGGTTGGGGCCCTGCCAAACCTTTACCACCGGGGTGATGAACTCCCGGAAGAAGTCCGGGATCTTGAGCAGTGAGGGGAATTGGACCTGAAGGAAGTTGATGAGCAAGCCCTTGATGTGACTACCGTCGTGATCCTGATCGGCCATGATCATTAGGTGGCCATAACGAAGGCTCTTGGTATCAGTGTACGCCGTCTTGTGCTTGAGTCCAAGGAATTGTTTGATGTTGTTGATCTCTGCGTTCTTCATGATCTGGTCTATCGAAGCATCACGCACGTTCAGCATCTTTCCCCTCAGAGGGAAGACACCGATGCGATCAGGATCGAGAATAGCGCGGCCCGCCACAGCCAGAGCTCGGGCGGAGTCACCCTCAGTCAGGATTAGAGTGCACTCGTGGCCATTCCTGGTGCCCGCCATGTTCGCATCAACGAGTTTCTCGTTGCTGATGCGGGACCGCTTGTTTCCGTCCGACTTGGACATCATCTTGTCAGCCTTCTTCTCGGCAAAATGAAGGATATTCTCGATCGCCTCCGTTGCCCTGATCTTCTTGATGAAGCCATCAGTCAGTTGGCATTTGCTGCCGAAGGCACTTCCCTTGGTGGTCATTTGCTCTTTGGTTTGAGATGTAAAGGCAGGGTTGTCAATCAAACAGTTAACGAAGATGAAGATGTGGTTCCGGACATGGTTTGCCTTCAGCGAGTGGCCCTTCATCTTCTTGGTCAGGTCTTTCAGGAGGGCATTGCAGATCTGATCAGCAATGTAATTGACGTGTGTGCCACCAGCAGTCGTTGCAATCGAGTTGACGAAAGAGACCTGCTGAAAGGAACCATCTGAGACGGTGAAGCCAATCTGCCACCTTTGGTGAGCCTTGGTGTCTTCGAAAATGACTGTGGCAGGGGCGGGTCCATTCCCGTCTGCGTCGACGTCTTGGCGCTCTGTTGCGATGGCCTTGGCATACATCTCGCAGTACTTCTTCCATCCGAGCTTGAGTTGTTCTCCGTTGAGATGGACCTTGACTCCTTCAACAGTACCGGCCAAATCATAGACTCGCCGGTACAAGAGGGACTCGGTGTGATCGTCAATGCCATCCGGCATGCCAAACCTCTTGAAGTCGGGCTTGAAAGTGACCCTGACGAAGTCCTTGGTCTTGTTGGAGGTGATTTTTGCCTTATCCATCTTGCTCATGTTGTCCCTCCAGGTCGTCTTGTATCGCTTGCCGTTCGACGAGTCCTGACACTCGAGGGAGAACTCTGTGCTGAAGACGTTGCAAAGCTTGGCACCGAATCCATTGCGACCACCGACGGTCTTCTTCTCGGTATCGTCGAAGTTGGAACCCGCAAGTAGATGACCAAAGACCATCTCGGGGATGTAGACACCCTCCTTCTCGTGCATCTCCACTGGGATGCCCTTGCCGTCGTTCTCAACGGAGATCTCACCATTCTCGCGGTCAATGTTGACCTTGATGTAGCTCATGCCCTTGTCGCGCTGCTTGTTGTCGGCGGCGTTGACGAGGATCTCGTCGAAAATCTTGTAGAAACCAGGCACGAAGGAGATCTTCTTGTACTCCATCAAGCACTTCTCCTTGTTGTAGGTCCACATCGAACTCTCGGTGCGCTCGACGGATCCGATATACGTGTCAGGCCGCTTGATGATGTGCTCGAGTTGGGTGAGCTTCTGGTAGGTCTCGGTGGCAGTCTTGGTGGTTCGGGACCCCGAGGGTCCATCGAGTTGCACGAAGCTATCATTCTCGATTTCACCCAGAGGTTTGCCGCTGGACTTCTTTGAGCCAGCGGCTGTCTTTTGCTTCTTGGGAGGCGTGTTGGACATGTCGCCACCAAAGTCACCGTCGTCATCATCGTCGCTCTCTGGCTTCGCGCGTTTCTTAGGTGGCGCCTTTGACTTGAGCGTTGTCTGGACCATCTTCTTTGGCACAGCCTTGGCAGGCTTTGCTGCTGTCGCCTTCTTCACGGCAGCCTTGGGCTTGGGCTTCTGCGACTCGTAAGCAGGTGAGTTGGAGAAAGCCTGTGTCTGCGACACCGATGCAGGCAGACTTGGAGTGGAGGGTCAGGATGGCATGGAGACGTCAGGAGGGGGATTGCCACTTACAGGCTCGGGCGAGAACGCGTCGGAGTCATCTTGTTGGAAGTCATCAAAGTTCGACTCTGCGTCGGAGTCCATTGTGAGGGTGTGTGTGAGGGCCTCGAAGCCCAGGCGCGTAGTCGCAAAGGCTTGCGCAAGTTGGTGAGAGGGCTGTCGCGCAGAACTGCACGGGCGAGGAAGAAAGAGTTGCGCGAGTGCATGAACGGGCGAAGATTACTTGTGGGGTATATCAAGCCGCAGGGGTGGAGGCTTGTCCCGCAGTCCGGTGGGAAGGATTGTGCGATGAGAATGTGTTGTGGTAGTCGAAGAAGCAACGCCAGCAGCCCTGTGGTGATGTGCTTTGTTGTCGCCGTTGTTGATGATGGACGTTGTCGTTGCTGGTTAGCGCTCGTCAATCGCTTGCATTTGCGGCCGTCCTAGTGGTTGCCCGGGCCCAGAGATCGATGTTTGTTTTGGCCGGGTCCGAGACTGCGCTAAAAACGCGGTCGTATCGTCTTACCGCCGAAACGATTGGACGATAGCGCATCCAGCTCCCAGCACGCAGGCGCGTCCTGCAGGGGGGGCTCGAGGGCATGGAAGTACCCAGGTAACCAGGTACCCAGCCAAGGTACTTGGACAGGCCGGTGAGCCGCAAACGCCACTAACAGGTGGCAGGCACCGTACCAGCTCTAGCAACCTGACGTCGTTTACGTGCCATACAGCCAACCTTTTGTTCGAATCCCCAGCAGACGACATGTGATGGTCTACGAGTACAGTGCAGCAAGCCTGAGGCTTACTCACTTCCTCGCTCGCTGGTGGCGTGCATCTCAGTCGACCACAAACCTCGCACGTGCAATGTAATTTTGTACGTATTTGTAGCCCACTCGCTGTTCGTGCTTTCCAGATCCAACCCAGTTAGCACGTTACTCGACTCGTCTCCAGTGACCATTTCTGATCTGCAATGCAAGAGTGGTAATTCTCCAGTGGTACAGCTGGAGTTGTGTGTTTGGCCTCCTTTGGCCGGCCCCTCCTTCTCAACTCGCGCAAGGACACCTGCTGTGCCGCCCAGACAACTCTCAATTGCGCGACCCTGCCCTCTCAGTCACAGTGCCGCTGTTCTTTTCGAGTGGTCGCTGTGGCTGCCTCCTTCGACCCTGGCGATGATGGTTCGGCTCGGTGAGGGATTGGGGAGGCAGTCTGTCCCTGAACCATGACGATATGGCCCTTGGGCTTGCCTAGGTAACCGGCATATGGAGCCAGCCCTCACAGCCGGGGACGGCCATCCTCGAGAAAGGGGGCTGGTCAAATGGCAAATGTGACCTCACATCGGGCGCTGTGCCGACGGCTACTCTGCCACCTGATCTATCACCTCATCGCAACCAGCCTCAAATCGATAGGCAGTCACTCTGTCATGTTGACCTGGTCCGCTGCGGACCTGTCTTTGCCGAAGAATCGACATTTTGGATCGGATCGAGTGAACCCCGAACGCCCACCATGGCCAGCCCAGCTGGGTCGTTGTCTGGTCTACCAGAGCCATGCCTAAGTGTCACTTTTTCTGCTTGTCACATCTCCCCCTCGACCATCGTCTCTCCGGGTGGAGAGCATGTTCCACCGGTGCATGGGCAGCGGATGATTTTCTGCTGCATATCATAGCTGCTGTACGACACCCAGCCGAGCATGAGAGGACAGGAAATTTCCCGATCGAAGTGTACAGCCGTTTGGATATCCACACCCGTCACACAGCACTCATCCGCGCTGCCAGAGCTCCCTTGTCCCCTGCCTGTCAAGTTGCTGCCGTGTCACTGCTGCGAGGAGCACAATCATCTGAAACCAGCCGGGTGTGTCTACACTTGACTTCCTTATCCTCGGCGCTGCACTTCTAGAAGTAACATGGCAGAGCTGGGAGAATTTAAGCTTATGTCCACGACGAACTCGGGGGCCCATGCCCAGGCGGACATGCGACCTGAAGAGGCAGTCGGTTTTGGCCATTGTGGATGACACCTCCCAAGTCGGATGGGACATGGCAGTCCTGTCACTGGAGGACGGCTGGAGTGGTCGGCAGATGTCCTTGTCGAGGCTGGCGTGCGACAATGGTGCATGGACGTGCTGAAATTGGCTGGCTCAAATTGGTACAGCCCAGCTCAGCACGTTCTTTATCTCTACTTCAATAGTCTCTCGCACCGGTATGGCGGGCTCACATCTCGCATACGGCAGACCGCGGCGCCGTGCGGATCCCAAGCTCCTACACGGTCCGCGAGACGACCTCGCCCTCGCGGAGGCTACTCAGTCGAGCACGCCCTGTCTTTCCCTCCGAGGAACATGTCACATTGACGGCTCAGTCTGTGCTTCGAAAGGCACCAGATCCAGAGGCCTGTCATTTCGCTGCTCCCGTTTGGTAGCAAGCACTGGTCATGCCGTCTTTTACGTTTCAGGCAACCTGCTCCATTCAAATACGGGAAGCTGCAGAAATTATGACGGCTGGAACGGTGCGCCGCCATGATTGTCCACCAGGGGCACTTTGACTCGAGGCACCGTCGTCCAATGCAGAGACTCAATGCGTACATGGTACCAGAGCTTTGCCGTCAAGACTGCATCTAGATCGTCCTATTTGGTCAGAGCAGCCAGGGTCTCCGTCAATCGAGCCCCCAGCTGGCTACACATTGGTCACATAGGCGCGCTGCTCCCTAGCTGTACCCCACCAGTTGCTCACAAAGGTTGATGCTACTGTGGGCAAGTCCGTGGTGAACAGACTGACCGAAATAGTGCCCGACTACATGAGAGAAGTCGCCTTACCTCAATCAACCGCTTGCCGGGGTGGCGGTCGAAGCCCTGGCGATGTTGGCCCGTCTACGGACACCACAAGGACGTACTCCGGGACAGCATCAGGGCTGGCTGCTCATGGATGACCAGGGGGGAAATACAGGCATCAATCAATGGCTTCCTGGTGGCCCCGCACGGGCACGCGCTCTGTGTTGCTTTCAGATCATTTCGGCGTGCTTGTACAAGTCAAGCTCGTGGGAGAAACATTGCTCGACACGTTGGCGTAGCCCGTGACCTGCAATCCCCCTTATGGCCAGCCGTCCACCACGGGCGATCCCAACCCCTCAAAGCTTCTGGAAAGGCGGTGGAATCTCTTCCACGAGCGACGACCAGCAACTTACTCCACTCCCGACGCTTGTTGCTGGTGGTCATCGCGGATACGCACAGAACCTCCTCACAGCAGAACGGAAATGAATGGAACAGTCGTCAGGTCTTCTGGCGGTCAGAGCGGAAGGCTGAAAGCTGGGTGGAGCCAGAATATGCAGAGATGTTTTCACCATCTGCAGAGAAGCACGCGCAGAAGGCTGGCAAGCAGCCTCGTTCCCTACCCGGGGGCATGGACAGGGTGCTGGCAACGATGCGGCGTTGATGGCCCCCTACCCCATCCCTCTCCTCCATGTTGAGGGCAGAGCGGCCACGTGTGTCGAGTCAAGCAGGAGTTGTGTCTAGGATATCTGGGTCTAGGGGAAGACTTTTCTTTGTTGCACCCTTCTCAGGAAGCCGCTTAGCCCGGTGACTAGACGGCACCTCCTGCAGCCATCCGTCAGGCTGCTCTGTCAAAGCTTCTTCTGTACATTTCCAAACAAGCCAATGGGATGTTTGGTTGTATATGCTACAGTATTTGCTGTCAAACTGATTTGTTTTTCCTTAGCCACATATCCGCTGCGTCATGCAGTCGCCTGTGTTCACCCTTTCGGGTCAGCGCTCCAGCCTGGTGAAATCTACTGAAACTCTACCTCACCTCGATCCCGGTGCAGCATCAACACTATCCTCCCTGTTCCTGGTCCTGTCAGCGGAGCTGGAGGTACTGGCTAGCTGACCAAAGTAACCATCGGCCCTGATTGTCGCTGGGTTGGACTCGTTGCCGATGAGCAGAGACGCGGACGAGGAGCCCCGGTGCCATCATCGCTGAGGAAACAGAATCGATAGATCGGGAAAAGCAGCTCTAAGGCTGTCACGGAGTCGTTTGACCTTTCCGACCGGCCTGGCCTCCTGATGCCGAAGCGATGCCTCAGCAAAGGTAACGTGGACAACAGCCGGGCCCGACAAGGTCTCGCTCAGTATTCAGCCCAAGCGCAAGCCCAGCAGCACCCAACACCAACACCATTCACGCTCGCCTGATCAGCTGGCCTGCCCTCTGTCGCTCACTCCGATCAGTACTCACTTTGTGGCTTACAACTCGACCCCCAAGAAGAGCGGTGGACGCCGCCAAACGATCATCTCTCCGCTCAGAGGCTCGATTCCAAGACATCCCGGACAAAGGAGCAGCACCGAGAACACCTCCGACTGCGTCGCCTACGGGCAGAAGCCACCGGACTTGCAGGTGGTTGCATGGCCAGTCTCAAGTAAGGAAGAAAGAAAACATCTCGGTTCCTTGTCCACGCGCCCGCGCCCACGCCCACGCCCGCACACTCCATCCCCCTCTCTTGGTCCTTGGAACCGGCTTGGGTGGGCTGGCGACGATCGTGTGGTTGTTTCGCCTGTTTGCCCATTGAAAAGGGGCTTGGTTTCCCTTTCCTTGCTCGAACTGGCCTCACCTTGATTCCCCAATCCGACTGAGCTGCAAGCGCTGTCTTGCAGTCTGAGTCCATATCACCACTACCCGTCCCCCTTGGGCCTGGGGGTCTATCCCTCTAGCATCAGATCCCATCCTCCACTCTTACACCTGCATCTTCTGCTGCACCTTCGAGACATTCCGACCAGGCCTCACCGCTATGTTGTCCCTGGCCTCCCTTCTTAACCCGGCGCCCCCTGGGCCTCCCCCGCCAACTCCTCGGTATCGACCAAGTCCAGGCCTGTCGTCGCCTGCTACATCCTACTCCGACGACTGCTCAAGTCTGATGTTCGAACGACACCTGGCCTCTTCTACAAAACCGACCAAGATGGCCAAGGAGTCTGGAGGTTTCGTCAAGTCCAAGGCCAAGGGCATCGTCAACTTCCCGCCCTTCGAGAACCTGGACGAGGGCTCACTTCGGGAGATCAAGAGATACCAAGTGTACCCCTACGGAAAGATCCAAGAGTACTGTCGACATATCCCCTACAACAGCGGCAAGAAAGACTTCTACGAGAAGACGGGCCGCGAGAGCTTTGAAGGTAAGATATCCCCAATCACCAATCACAAGCACCCTTGCCCCTCCAGGACTCGAGGCTTACGGTCGCCATGCAGTGTTCCAGTACATCTTCAAAGTGCCTGGTGATGATTCCGAATACACCGTTATGTGGGACTACAATGTTGGCTTGGTCCGCATGACCCCCTTTTTCAAATGTTGCAAATACTCAAAGGTGGTTTTTCCCATCCCTCCCTGTGTCTTCCCACGCACACAAGGCTGACCAAAAGCAGACGATGCCGGCCAAGATGCTGAACATGAACCCTGGCCTCCGCGACATCACTCACAGCATTACCGGAGGTTCTATCATGGCCCAGGGTAAGCATTCTGTATCTGATCTATGATATGGCATTCTACACCCACAATACTTATTGACTGGTCCCCTCGCAGGCTACTGGATGCCCCACGCGTGTGCAAAAGCCGTCTGCGCGACGTTCTGCGCGCCTATTGCCGGCGCACTGATCCCAATATTCGGCCCTGACTTCCCTTCCCAATGCATATCCCCCGACGCCCCAGAGCACGGCCGGATGGCCATCGATCCCGCGATCGTGGCAGAATCTGGGCGTGAGGCCGACATGTATCGCCGCGTGTTTGCCAACGCGAACGCTGTCAATGTCAACGGCCACCTGCCACTCCACCCTCAGCAGATGCACCACTACAGTCACGGTCCGGCGCTCCCAAGCCCAACTAGCATCCCCAGCCCGCGTCTTGCACGCCGCGGTCTGCACCGGCACGGATCGCCATACGACTACGAGAGAGACCGGGTTGACTTTGGTGGGCGGGTGTGCTTCAAGAGAGGCCTAGACAGTCCGCATGCTACTGAGTCGACCCAGAGATCCAAATCGTACCGGAGACGCCCTCCTTGCCTCACGCACCTCACCACCGCAGCATTCCGTACTCGCCAATGTCACCGCCGCGGTCCAGCGGCTGGACGGTCGCAAACCACCCGGGACATTCCCACTCGTCGTCCTCGACGTCGCCCAACAGCCACCACCACAACTTCGGCGAGGACTTCCTGTACCCGGGCGGCCCAAACCCTTTACTTAGCGCCATACCCCGTTTCAGTAACGCCAGCAGGCTCGATCACTACCAGACCTCGCAGAGGTTCCCTCCCGTCCCCCGCACCTCGGCGGCATGGACCACATCGAAGCGGCCGGCCCCCGAGCCGGAGGCCGGCCCCGAGTTCGACTATGACGACCAGAGCGAGAACAGCCCGACAAACACGGTCACCACAGCGACGTCTCGGGCCTCGGGAGGCCGGGAGCGGGATCACAACCGGGGTCGAGAGGAGGAGCTTGTCCCATCCTCGGTGCCCCACGCCGCCGCGACCACCGGCGCCGAGAAGAACGCAGCGCTGCTGCTGATGAACCTGAGCGTGAGAGACCACCGGGAGGTCCGGTGCCGCGACGAGAGGGAGGGCGGTGGCAGCAAGGCCCCGGAGGGCGACCGCGTCCCGCGGGGCTGTGGGCAAGAGTCCATGTCCATGTCCCCTGTGTCGGCGACGCCGGATGGACATAGAAGCAAGAGACGAAGGGCAACCTCCATGTAAGACTAACTCGGTGTTTTCTTTCTTTGCTGTTTTTCTCTCTCTGTCTTTCCTCACCATCTCTCTTTTCCCAAGCATTTCAATCGGTCACTCAGGGAATGGCGTTTTGAACTGGGGTGGGTTTCCTTATTGTGTTTGTCTCCACCGGACCATGGGTCACGGACGATAGGAGTTGATACCTTTTTCTAGGGATTTCCAAGAACTTAGGCCTGGCACGCCAATTTGGAAAATGTTAGCAGATGTGCGCGTGCTTGCTCTCAGGGGGTCCACACCACCACGCCCGTAGCATCTGTTAGGCAGTCGGCACCAATAGACACATAACGCAGGGCACATTCGTTCTTAATTCTGTCTGCTAGAAGCTCGGAAGTAGCAGGCCGATTTGTGACCTAATCGCCGCTCTTACAATTGCCCTTGACGACGAATGAATATGTCTGCCACAACTAACCCTTTGCCGCCCCGCCCTCCTTTGCCTTTGCCTCCTTAAACTGCTTCACCCAGGCGTCCGCCTTCCCCCTGGGGACCACATAGATCTTGACCACCCCGTCGACGACCTCGACGCTGTCCAGGCTCAGCACCTTGAGCAGGGGCACCTTCTTGCCAACCTTGACCAGGCCGCCCGCCGCCGTCTCCATGAAGCACTCGACCGTGTTGGCGCCGTACTCGCCCTCGCGGTCCCACGGCAGCGGGAACACGTAGCCAAAGTGCTGCACGAGCGCCTCCCTCTCGTTGAAGGCCTTGATGAAGTCGCTCTCGTAGTGCACCGGGTACAGCACGGCGGGGAAGCTGAGCGTGCTGTTGAGGTCCTCCGGGTCCGGGACGAGCTCCAGCCTCGCGTCGCCCATGTCGGGCGGCGTCTTGCCCGCGCGGACGGTGATGTTGCGCTCCTTGAGCGCGCCCGCCAGGAACGCCGCCCGCCGCTGCAGCGTGCGCTTCTCGTCGGCGGCGGCCTGCGCCTTCCTGTCCAGCTCCTCGGCGCGCGCGATGATGTCCCTCGCGACGGCGCGCAGGCTGGCGTTGTCGCCGTCGACGCTCAGCCCGCCGGCGCACGCGTCGTCGGCCTCCTGCACCCGCCCCACCGCCAGCAGCGCCCGCGCGCTGCGGTACCACGCCTTGACGTTGCGCGGGTTCAGCCGCAGCGCCGCGCCGCAGTCGAGCCAGCACGACCGGTAGTTCTGCAGCTCCAGCTGCACCGCCGCGCGGTTGACGAGCAGCGCCTCGAGCACGGCGCGCTGGGCGGCCGCCTCGGCCTCGTCGTCCCCCTTCGGGTCGCCCTCGCGCGGGGCCTCCCCCTTCTCGCGGCGCTTCTCCTCCTTGGTCACGACCGCCACGCCCCGCCCGTAGAACTCGACGGCGTCGCGCCACCGCCGCTGCTTGAAGCACTCGTTGCCGCGCTCCTTGAAGTCGGTGGCGTTCTCCAGCGGCGTGCCCTCGTAGGCCAGCGCCTCCAGCGCCGCCACGTCGTCGTTCTCCTCCAGCTCGGTCATGAATAGCGGCGACTTGTTCAGGTCCTCCATGATCTCCTCGGCCGTCTTGCCGGCCTGGCGCGCGAGCTGGGGCGGGAGCTCGGGCGCGGCGACTTTTGGCGGTGATGGGCCTGCTGGGGCTGCTGGCCCTGCCGCAGGCGTTGGCGAGGTTACATCTATAGGTTCTGTGCCTGTGGGGTTTGTCGTTGGCTGTGCTTGTTGTGGTGCTGCATTTTGGTCGTCTGAGATTTTCAGCAAAGACTCGGTCTTGTCCGTGATCTCTGTGAGTTGCACCATTTTGGAAGGGTGTCAGCTGGACGAACAATTCGTCCCGCGATTGGCTTGGAAAAGGCAGACAGATTGCACTTGTATATGGTTTCCTTTTCTTTTTTTAGGACTTGATAGGTGGGGGAAGTTATGCACAGCAGTTGAAATGGATCGTCGATCTCTCATGTGAAGTTTCCCCAAACGGCAGCGCAAGTTGAAATTCTTGAGGCGGGGCGGCCAGATATTTCCGAAGGTTTGGACCAGCCCAATGATCAGAGACTACAAGGCGGACGCATGCGCGTGATCTTTTTCAACTGAATCTCATGGCATCTCCCGTTAAAATGCAAATGAGGCTTCATACACAGAAAGACTGCTGATCTCATACCGTGGGTGCTGATTTTTGCCGTCCGTCCTCACTCAGAGACTGCTTTAATCCCTTCCCCTCGGGCAAGACTCATAACCCGGGTTAGGCAGGGTGCATGGCCGGGATGGCCAGGACGGCCCGACTGTTCTACTGTATCACATCGGCACCTCGGGACCCGATTTCACTTTTGACATACCGTGTGATGGTCAAATCCCAAGGCGCAGGCCTCGTAACCAAGATTTTTGCGATTTGTCTGTTCTGAAAAGATACAGGTCGACGTTCCTAACTGCTCTTGGCACGTTGTTGCCTGTTCCACCCACAACCATCCGTCCCCGCGAAATGGGGGACCTCGTCACTTGATGTGATCTGACCGACGCAAAGTCTCTTTCTCTGGCCATATCCGGGTTGTTTTGGATGGACAATGAGAACTCGTCACATATGCGTCTCCCGAAAGCCTATCCTCACTCCAGCCTCGCCTATTGCATCGATGTCTGAACTCGCCGATGGACAGGAGGCCGGGTATGGGCCGGACACCAAGCATACAGAAAATAATAGTCAGTCTCACAAATGCAGTGCACATGTTGATTCTGACGCCGTGTCTTTATGGTGCTGAATTAATTTGATACAAGGTCTGTCTATGCTAGGTATTGTGGTATCCTTCTTTTCCCAATCCATGCAAGACACCAAGCGCCAACGCCAGGACCCCAGGACCATCCACGCTACAAGCAAAACCCAAGCCTGAACTCCTGGACACCAAACACAGGTAACATGCGCCGCCCATGTTGACCGTCCTAAGGAAACGCCATTTCTGTGACTGGCCCCGTCTTTACATCAACGTCAGGTTCACAGAACCCGCGTGTCCTCCATCACAGCATCTACACTTTTTAGTGTTCCTCCTTGGCTCATTGCCGACATCTCTCAAGCAGAGACGCTCTTCCCCGGTTCCGGTTCCAGAGATATCTGCCGATCCATTAATAGTCGTCGTCAGAGATGTCCACGACAGACACAGTCGCCTGCTTCGACTGGGTGCGAACCAGGGCCTCCACTTCACAATAAACGTGGTCTTCGGCCTTGGTCCTCTTTACGGCGAAGCACTGGACAGTCCCAACAAGAGCCGCTGCCGCACTACCCCACCAAGCCAGAGCAGTGCAGTCCATTCTGCTTCCGACTGTGTAGAGGTACCCGGCCACGGGCGGTGCAACCATCCGGCACGCCGCACCAGCACTGGCTGCGAAGCCGTTCACTTTTCCAAGGACGGATCTGGGTGCCGCTTCCTTGATTTGGATGAGCAGAAGCGGGTAGACCAGGATGGAAAAGATGTTCCGAACGGTCAAGTTGAAGTAAATGGCGGGATACAGTAGGGACTCGGGGACCCAGACGAGGAAGGGCATCAAGAAGTAGGCGATAGGGTGCAGCATCGTGACAATGATGAACAGCCTGAAAACCCCGATCTTGTCGGCGGCGATAGGGAACACGACGGCCTGGATGAAAAGAGCAATAGCACCGTTAACAGCCACTAGAAATCCAAGTTAGTCTGCGGTCCCCGAGAGACGAGAAATGAAGTCTGAGATTTTCTGCGCGCCCAAGACTTGCTGCCCGAGACGGTCCAGAAAGTGTGCCAGAGATGGTGGATACTTACTGATCATTCCGACCGTGGGTATCGACAAGCCGAGTCCGCCAGGGAAATAAAGCAAGCTCGATGGGACGACGGAGCTGATGGAGTCGACCACAGCTCTGTCATCCTCAAAGAAGATCGGAAGCAAGTGATCAAAGCACATCGCATGGTACGTCTTCA
The DNA here is from genome assembly GCF_014595645.1 of Diaporthe citri. Lineage (NCBI taxonomy): Eukaryota > Fungi > Ascomycota > Sordariomycetes > Diaporthales > Diaporthaceae > Diaporthe > Diaporthe citri. The sequence goes on from NW_025064846.1 coordinate 3,118,650, forward strand.
GAAAAGTCAGCACCTGGCTCCAAACAGGACGTTGTAGTCGCAACTCACATATATGGACAGGCTAATAACCACTGCCATGATGCGCTTGTCGCAGAAGATGTTGAATGACGTCTCCTTCTCCAACTCTTGCTCTGGCTCCGTAGCCTCTGGACTCTGGGTCAGGAAAGTGCCGTAGGTTTCCGACCTAAGGTCCACCGCAGGACGTTTGACGGCATCCGAGGTCTCTCTAAGAGGCGTCTCCTCAGAGACGTACGTGTCTGCCGGGAGCATTATCCGCGACTGCATGCCAGGATGCGTCTCCTCGAGCAGGACGTAACCCAGGATTATGCTGACAAAAAGAAGAGCGGCGCAGATGAGGTTCGGCAAGAGGTAAGGGAAGTGGTCGAAGAGGCCTCCCTCAGGAAACGCGTTCGGCCACGATTGGTGAGGGTCCGAGAATGTGCCACCGACGCACGGTCCTACTATGGTCCCTATGCTCCATACGAAAGGCATGATGGAATAAGCCCTCGCTTCGGTAAGTTAGCATTCGGGAACATCTTCGTCCAAGGCGAGTCGCCGCTGAGGTACTCACGTTCCTGGAGGGAATCAGTCATGTATCACAAATTCTCTGCGCAGGGGAGGACTCACATGTTCAGGCTTCGTCACAAGCTCTCCAACCATGGTCTGGATGACCCCGATGTTTCCATTCAAGGCTCCGCCAAAAACACGCCCGGCGAGGGCCACCCAGATGTTGTCGGCAAAGCCAAGGACGATCATCGAGATCATCGTACCAAGGCATCCCAACAGAAGAACGGGCTTTCGTCCAATGCGATCACTCAAACCCCCCCAGTACATCCCCATCAAGGCCTCCGCCAGAGCGAAGGACGAGATAAGCAGGCCAGAATAGGTGGATGCATCTTCTTCGTTGCCGACCTTGAAGCGCTTGACGAGCTGCCATGCATATGGGAATATGGAGGTGAGGGCGATGGGCTCGGCGAGACGAACAATAGCTAGTAGCCTTCAGTCAGTCTTGCACATGAGGGAACTTGTGCCCAGGCGGCGGTGAGACTGTTTACATACCAAGCAGGAAGAGCTGTAGAGTGGGAAAGTCGTCCGGATTACGGGTTGATCTCTGGGTTGTTAGGGTCATTGCTTCTGAAAGTTGGTCTCAGTCTTACGACTCGCAACACAACACTTAAAGCAGATGAACAAAAGTACAAGTGCAAAAGTGAAGCGTCGCTAGTAGGGCAGCAAAAGTATCGCTGATTGTCCCTATCTCTCGACCCTGAAAGATCGCGGAGAGCAAAAAACAAGGTGGTGCGAGTGAGTGGACGAGTGCCCGCAACGAGTGGGACAGGATGCCGCTTTGGTTGATCGATATGTATATATGTTTGTACTTTTTACTTTCGACAGCTGTGAAACAGACAGTGCGCAGCAGATGACAAGTCGTGAGGAGCAAGAGAAGAGCAGGACGGCGGGCAGTCCGTGAAGGAAAGAAGGTGTTGGCGAAGCAGCAGCAGCGAGCGGTGGGAGGAGGTAGATATTTGTGTCCTTGGTGTGTGAGCCAGGGTCGGCGTGTTATATCCGTGCACTGATAAGGAAGAAATTGTAAACACACAGCACAAGGCAGGGCGGAAGCGAGTGCAACGGGGCGAAGTTACGGTCAAGATGATTTTCGTCTGTCATGGGCTGGTCTGGTCTGGTCTAGGAGCAGGTTGGCCTTCGCTTCCAGTCCTAGTCAAGTGCGCGGCCGAGAACGGATGACACTGGTGGTGCTTGCCCATCCTGTCATGCCCTGCCCACGCCATAACACAGTGAAACTTGGTTAGTCTACAGTATAGCCTAGAGAGAGGGACACACCAACGTGTACGCCCGTCGAAAAGAAGCGATATGCATGCTGGGGAAGGTGCTCGGGTTGTTGGAAGGATGCAAGTGCCCCGACTTCCGGCGCCAGCATAGCGGATCGACCATGAGTGGGTCCTGCTTCGGGATACGCAGTGCTGTGGAGCAACACTGCAATTGCCAGAACCAGGGAATGTTCTCGCTCGCTCGCTCTGCATCCTGCAGGGGTGCCATGAGATGCCACGAGACGCCAAAAAACTGACGTCCTCTTGATCAACTTCATGTGATAACACTGTCGTTTCTGCTTTCATATTTTACATTCCTCTAGCGTATCCACACGTGCAGCGCCGGAAGAAGGCGATACCAAGCGAAGCGAAGCAAAGCGAAGGAAAATCTGTATGTTCTAAACTGGGGACAAGCAAGACTGAAATTGCGCCTCGTGTCCTCGGACGACTCCTCACAGCAACACCCAAGGCCACTCGGCGACTCATCGGACTTGCCTGCGAGGGGAGTATTGCGGCTCGTGATGCAGGTCTGCAAGCGTCTGGAGCGGTCGAAACCTGCGAAGCGACAGGGCGACAGTGCAAGGGTGCGGTGTATGCACGTTACATCACACCGGGGTGGCACAGACTTCGGGAAGTAGCGAGCATCCTGGGCCTTGCCTGGGCCACCAAAGGCCCTTGCCCCATCCGGCCCCACGTCAACACCAAGACATGGAGGGAGCTCCCATGTCTCACGTCAAGGGCCGCGTTCGTCCCCCAGCGCCTCGTGCATGGCGCAAACCACGACACAACGGCACTTCCCATCATATCGGGAGGGCACGCGAGCCATCCCATAAACAATAGAGAAGAGATGTGAAACACGCGACGATCGCCCACACAACGCATGCAATCAACATCCTTCGTTTTTCCACAACAATCGATGTTGTCGACTGTTGTACGGTGTGTATGCACCACAAGTCCTCCTCGGCTGTCGGTGCGGCTACGGCTAAACCGTACGAAGGCGCTACGCACCCGTTCTCTGGAGTGGCTGGTGACCCTACTCCTGAGTCGCATCTCTCTCTCCGTGTGCCCGTGTATGAGTTGTCCCCCCGAAACATGCTCATCTGGGTTTGAAGATTGTCTACTCGCTCCAAGTGCATTGATGTCCTGACCCAGGTATGACGTCGAAGGGTGCCGATGAATGACTCTCCTTGGGCAAACCTCACCCAGTGTGCTCTGCTCGCAGTCGGCCGATCGCCTGCAAACAACAGGCGCAGTTGGACGGTGAGTGCCCGAGCATGGCGGGTGACAACATGATCAATACTGTCCAGAACTGTGCAGTCTGCATTGCAACACCCGGCGAGTGGCCCACCGCAAAAATTTGCAGATCGAGGCGCGCTAGGCCGATCAACAATCGACGCAGCATCAGGAGCCCCCAGGTCTCCGGGGCTGCATGGCTCCATTGGGGGATTTGTGGTCCACATGTCCGGTCGGCTGAAGTTTGAGTCCAAGTCCTGCCATGGCACTGCTGCGAGGCCAGTCAACGCAAAACCACATACACTAGGGCTTCGCGGCTCCGGAGTGCAGAGGCTCTCACTTCTTCCTGACCGCCCTGCGCCCCGTTATCCGTCGTCTGTCACTGGCCACGGCCCCCTCCCCCTCAGACCGGTGGTTATGGTACGCTTGGGAAACCGGCAAATTTTCGACGCCTCCCGCGGTGGCTAATGTGCCTTGGTGCATCCCACCTCGGCAGGCCGCAGCTGCACGCACAACCCCAAACCCGAACTTCCTTACTCGACTTGCATGTGGCTTGCTCAACGGCGCCGTGCTTGTTTAAATTGTTTGTCTGTTGAGGTCGCACAAGACCACACATCCTTGGGCAATGATCGCCGCCCGTTGAGCCCGAGATAACCACTCCAGATGTGGAAAGGATGGCATGACGGTGTGTCCCTGTCGCGTCTTCAGTCGAACAAGATCGGATGTCTATGCGACTGTTATCGAGTGCATCGAGTGCATCGCGCCTCGGCTGTCATGCATGCAGGGCGAGTGCACACCTCCGCGGTGTGCCCAGGACACCGCCAGCAGCGGCCTATCAACGACGCCTGATATGCCCACTTTCCATGGGATGTGACCATACCGTGTGTACGGTCCGGTCACCCACTTTGAATCGAAATTGGCCGGAGGACGGACATAATTTCCCACATGCCGTCTCCTCCTCCATCGCCAATGCGGGCAGGGTTTGGTGCTGCCGTTGTCGCTCTGACAGGGCTCTGAGCTCTTCTGATTGCGCTAGCTTCTCCTGGGTTCTGATGGGTAAACTCTTGCTAGTGCAAGTTTCTCGGGGGAAATACTCCCGCCTCTTTCATTCGGAAGTGGGCCTGAGACGAGCGTCCCCATCACCAGAATGCTTCACACTCCAGACCATTCATCCCATGGTCGTCTCTTTTGACTTTGGGCGGACCAGGGAACGTCCATGAAGGGTCCAGATAAATAGCTTCTGCATCTGGAACGTTGAAATGGAGGCTGAAAGATCCCTGCAGCTCAAGTACCACCCGACCCGTCCTTCCCCAGACTAGTATGGGGCCGCGCCGTGGGGGTCCTCTGGGATTGTCGAATTACAACTCCGCAAGACCTCACCAGAACCCCACGAGCCTGCTTTCGTGCCTGAGCACGCAATGTCGACCAAACAGATAGCTTCTTTTGTTCAAAGATCCGGCACGGGTAGACCCGCGTCCCCCTTTTTCTAGAAGATGTTATATAAATACCCCAGCAGATGTATATTCCGACGATGGGGCTGACTGACGTCGGACTTGATGCGAAAGTAGCATCTCATAGTATGAATTGTTCTACACGCGGCTTCCATGGATCCCACTATCTTTTCTAGAGAGGGGACTACTCTAACCAGACTCATTCTACCAGATTCATCTGCAATGCTCCGTAGAAGTATACGCAAGACATACTAGATCCCTCCGCAGGCACATCTGCTGTCGCCTAACGCTATGAAATAGTATTCTGATTAAATTATGCACCAAAAACTGGGTCGTTTGCGCTGTGCAGTACATTTGGGAACGTGTCCACCGCCGCATCGAAAGTGTGAATTGAAAGCAGCATTGAACATTTTTGACAACACTGCTTTCTGCACGCAAATGACCAGCAGATCGACCGGTTGACCGGCAGGTACGACGGAAATCCCCCAGCTCCAGAGCACAGGAATTGTTGCCCGGTGAACATGTGCCAGTTCACGACTGGCCAATCAAGGGAATCCGAAGTCCACGATGACAAGCCGAATAGATGGAGGCTTTAGAACCACGTCGTGTCTGTTGATGTTGAAGACGACATAGTTGATGAATGTGGCTTGAGCGATGCATAATTAACGGGGAAAGGCTTCAGGACAGTGAAGGGCCGGATACGGTTGACAGTTGAGAGATTTAGCATATCCTGATTTACTGACCACTAGGCTGCAAACCCAATCACTGTATGAGAAGAACATGGAAGTGTTAGGAATAGGTAATTAGACATTTGAGTCTGGCTTCTCGGGATGGCGTGGCTTATTGACTACTGAGGCCTGGGAAAGAGCAAGATCGCTTATGTGGTCGCCGTACGCACCCTAACTGCTTACAAGAAAATGACAGAGGAAAGTATTTTTCCTTGGTTTCTACTGCCCAAAGGGCCATCTATTCAATACCCTAACATCGCAGCATCAGAGCAAATTCCTAAGTCATGTATCAAAGCCACAGTCACGACAGAGACTGTTGGTAGGTCTCTCGTACATACAATAATCATATGGGAAGCAATCATGTATTAATATTGTTCTGTTTAAGTTTTAAAAGGCTACATGCCTTAAAGGGGATAATTAAAGTAGCCTTTTAAGTAATAAGGATTATACTTACCAATACTTATAGTTTTTCTCTTTTTTTAATAAGTATATATAATCCTTATTATAATTAGCCTTAAAATTATAATTCATTATATATTAAATATATATAACCTTTATTATAAAAAAGCATTGCTAAAAAAGCTTAAAATTATAACTTATAAGTTTTAAAATAAGTTTTAGCAATCCTTATTATTATATTACTTTTTAAACTTATAATCTTTATTATTATATTATTTCTTAAATATTATACTTATTATCCTTAATACTTAGCTTTTAAAGTTGCTTTTTTATAAAGATTATTAACTTTTATGTAAAGGCCTTAGTTTTAAATTTCTTCTTTATAAAGGAAGTTAATGCTTATAAAGTTAATGCTAAACCCTTTAGCTTATATTTATTTTTATTATATACCTTTATAATGCAAATATTATTATCTTTATTCTTACTTTTATTATTAAAATATACTTAATATTGCTTTAAATTATTTTTTTAGCTACTTTTTATCCTTTTAAAATTAAGCATTATAAGTAATTTAATTATTTATTAGTTTTTTTTTTTACTTTTTATTATTCTTTTTAATCTTTTTAATGGTTATTTTTTGCTTAAGTTGCTTAAATAATGGCATATATTTCTTAATAAATCCCTTTATATATAAGCCTTATATGCATTTATTAATGGTTTAATATAAAAAGTTTTAAAGCTAGGTTAGCATAGCAATTTAATCTTTTAATAGTTAAATTTTTTTAATTTAATATATATAAAAGATATTTAGGATTAAAATTTTTATTAAGTTATTTATTATAAAGATTATAATGATTTAGCATTTAAAATAATGGTTATCTTAATGATTTTCATTATTAAGGATATTATATAGTTTTGTATTAAGAGTTTTAATGCTTTTAATATAAATGCATAGCTTTTTAACTATATTATTAAAAAATATTTACTTATCTTAATATTAAAAGTTATTAATAATTTAAATAATAGCTATTATAATAACGTTATTTAAGAAAAATATTTTAATTTAAGCTATAATTATAACCTTTAGCTTATTAATTTTAATAATTTTGCAAGAGTTAATCTTAGTAAGTAGCTTGTTTTTTTTAATGCTTAATATAAGAGTGAAGTTAAAGGCGGTTTTTATAATTTTTATTAAGATTTTATTAGCTTGGTTTTAATTATTTTTATTATTAGTAATAATTAAATTGCTATTAGTATTAAGTAAATAAGAGTTATTATTATTAACATTCTTATTAATATTTATTAAATAAGCAAGTAGATAAGAGTTATTATTATTAATATCCTTATTAATATTTATTAAATAAGCGTTATTAATAATAACTTTGTTATAAGAATTAATAAGATTAATAAGCTTATTTTTATTTTTATTAATTAAGGTAATTTTAGCTCTTTTTATAGCTTTAGTAATAATTTTAATCTTTATCTTATTACTTAATGGGAATATAATTATAATGTTTATTTTATTAATTAAGGTTATAATTATAATGTTTATTTTATTAATTAAGGTTATAATTACGAAGCTTATTTTATTAATTAGGGTTGTAATTGCAATGTTTGCAGGGAAATCTTGATTTTAATTAAGGGTTGCGATAAGGTTACCTTTAATACTAGTTATATTAATGGCAATTATAATAATGATTATATTAAATATATCTTTAGCGCGGAAAGTAAATGTAATATTCGCTAAATAATCCTGTTTATTATTATTATTCTTATAAGGCATATTAATAAAAGTATTAAATAACTTTTATAAGTTATTATTAATATTTTTCATTATAATAAAAAGAAAAAATTTTTTATAAGAATTTAGTAATTAAAATAAATATTTATAATATAAAACTTTATAATTATTATATAATAATTATTAATTTATTTTTTAATTATAAGAAAAGTTAATAAGTTATAAATAAATTTAATAAAAGTTAATTTTAATATTATTACTAATAAATAATAGTAAAAGGTAATAATAATAATAAGGTTAACTTTAAAATAATAATTATTAATAATATTAATAATTATAAAGTTATCTTTATATATAATAAGGTATTAAAAAGGTTTTAATTAAAGTATAAAAGGTTAAAGTTTATATTAAGGGTTTAAATTTAAAAAGTATAAGGTTTTGTAATTAGCGGCAATAAAGTTAAAAGGAAAAGGTATTAATGATAAGTTGCTCCTTTTTTAATAGGAAGGGGTTACTTTAAGTTTCTTAATTAACTTATTTATTTATATATAAAGCTTATTATTATTAATAAGCTTTTATAATATAGTATTTAAAGTTAGTTTTATTATTATATTAATAAGGTTATCTTTTTTATTTATTTACCTTATTTTAATAATTTTTCTTATCTTATATAATTTTTATAATAATATAATATTAATTATAAGGTGCTTTTTCTTTATTATTTTTAGCTTTATAAGGCATTTATATAAGCTATATAAGTTTATATAAATAATTAAAGGTATATTTAGTAATAAAAGTTATTTTATGGTTATTTTAATTATTATAGCTAAGGAAATTTTAATATTTACTTTATTTATTATGCTATAAATTTTACTTACTAGCATGCTTTAAGTAATATATTTATACTTTATTAATAATTAATAGAAAATATTATTTATTATTATAAATTCCTTAGTTTTTTTATAAGTTTTATTTATAAGAATAATAATATATTTAAATTAAGATATTAAGTTTTAATTATTTATAAATAATCTATTTATAAATATAAAAAGTTTTATTATTTTAAGATTTAAGGGTATATACTTAATTCCTTATATAACGTTGTTTATTTGCTATAATAGTTATATATTTAGGCTTTTATAATTTTCTATCTTTGGGTTTTATATTTATGCAGTTATTAAAAGATTATATAAAGCTTTTAGTTAATAAATTAAAGTTATATATGCTTTATAGGCTTTTTATTTAAAGTATTTTTAAGGAGCGTTTTTAATTATTATATTAATAAGGGTAAGTTTATTGGCTTATTTCTTTTATTAAGTAGTAATTAAGTTAATGGTATTTATAGTTATGCAAGCTTTATTATAATTTATTAGGTTTTTAGGCGTTAGCTTTTATTTTAATTTTCTTTATAGTTTTATAGCTTTTATTTTAATTTTTTTTTTATTTTAAAATTTTAATATAGATAAAATTAATATATTGTTTATTTATATATTTATTATCTTAAAGGGTTATGTGGGCTTTATAATTATTAAATAAGGATTATATATAAAGCAATTTATCTTAAGCTTTTATTAATAATATTTTTAATATATATTAAATTAGTAAATATTGAATTTTGCTATGTTATATAAGGGTTAAATAATATAAATAATTATGCTTAAAAAGTATTTATTCTTTAATTCCTTTAATAGCTTTATAAGGATCGTTTTATATAATTTTAACTTTACTTAAGGGTAGGCTTTAGTAATATCTTAAAGTATAAAAATTATGCCTTTTTCTTAAATTAATAAGGGGGTAAATATAAGGATTATTTATTAGCTTATTCTTTAAATAATTAAGCTTTATATTAAAATTAATTTTTTTTATTATTATTATAACCTTAAATAATAAATTAAGATTTTTTATAAGGTTTTATGGTTTTGCTTTTTACTTTTTATATTATGTAGAATTTAAAGAGATAATGTTTATTATATTGCTTTGCTAATTATTTTTTAGTTTAAAAGATATCTTTAGTAATAAGGTTATTAATTTCTATTTTATTAAACTTTTTAAATAATAAGCTTAATATTATAATAACTTTATCTTGTTTTAGTTTAATTGCTAGGTTATAGTTTTTATTTTCTTTCTTTAAGATATATAATATAATAATGTAGTCTTTTGTTTTTAGTAATGGTGGTTATATAATAGATTGTATTTAAGGTTTTATGGTTGGGTTTTTTGCTTATAAGGGTTGCATTTTCTTATTGTTATTTTAGTAATATAATTAAATAATCATTAATTTAAACATTGCGGCTCCATTTAACATATTTAAGGTTATATTATGGCTATTTATAATAATAACCTTGTATAAACTTTTTTATTTTTATTTTTTATATGTAAATTTTGCATTATAGCGAATATTTCATATTGAAAATAGGTTTAATCTTGATATTTAATGCGTTTTGCACTTATTATTTGGTTATGGTTTTTCATAGCATCTTTATGGCCTTTAAAATAGCTTTTATTTGCTTTTACGTTAATAGTAATGATAGTAATTTATATAATACTTATAGGTAGGCGTTAAAGATTAAGAGCGTAAGGATTAATTTATTTAATTTAATAATATTATTAATAGCTTTTATAGCTATTTATAAAATAGCATTATTATTTATATTATTATATAGTTTAATATATAGGATTTTATATATTTATTTAAGGGCTTAATGGTATTTCTTAACTTTTTTAATAAATTAATATACCTTTATAGGGATTTATTTGCATTTAATTTTTATTATTTATGCCTTTAAATGGAATTTTAAGGATGCAAAGTTTATTTCTGCGTTATATTTAATAATATTTAATAATTTTTAATATATATTGATTTAAAGCATTTATAGTGTTTATTATATGGTCTTTATAAATATAAATTTTAAGAATTTCGCTTTTTAAAAAGTAATGGCTTAGTTTATAATATAAAGGATTGGATATTTGCTTAAATATATTATGTTAATTAAGATTTTATAATTAAATTTATAATTATTGCATAATGTAAATTTAAAATGCTTATGTATGGGTTTGTTTATTTAATAATGATAATATATCTTCTTAATTTTTGCTATTGCTTGTTTATTAATATTTAAATTGCTAGCTTTTTTAAGTATTTAATATAATTAATTTATTAATGGGTATTTAAAGTAATAATGGAATTTTCTTATTTTTATCTTTAAAAGGAAATATATAGCATTAATAGTTTAATTTAGAAAAAACCATAAGTAACCTTATTTTCTAAGTATTAGTATAATAATTATATTATTAAAGGAAACTATTTTATTTATAATATTATTATAATATATTTAAAGCTAATTTATATTTATTAGGTAAAGTAGGAATGGGGTTTATGTTTAAATAATATAAAAGTTAATATAATTAATTAAGGTAGAAATTTTTATTATGTTAAGTAAATTAATAATTATTTTATTATTAAATTTAACTTTAGCTTTTTTTGCGGCGATTATATTAATTTAATATTTTGGGTTTTTTTATTGTAATATAAGAAATTGCTTATGTTTAGCTATGGATATTAATAATGCTTTAATGTTTAATAGGATTTTTTAAAAATAAGTTTGGTTATATTTATTTTTTAAGATAAATTAGCTGGCTGTAATGATTATTTCCATTTAAAAGACATTATTTTTAATAATTTGGTATATAAATGCTTTATTAGCTAGGAAATTAATATTTATATAATAAACCTTCTTATTAAGTCTTATTTTTATAATATAAGTATTGCCATTATAATTATTATTTTAATTTTATTTATTTTTATATTTATAAAATTTATCTTTATTATTTATTTTATATTTCTTAAACTCGCTTAGAAAAGTATTAAAGTTATTATTATAATCTTTATATTTATATTATATTAAATAAGTTTTTTTTGCTAAATATTGCTTATTAGTTAAATATTTAGTTAATTAGCATTCTTTTTTTTTATAAATATAATATTTTTTCTTTTAAGGTTATTTTCCTTTTTTTTATAAGCATTATTATTATAAGCTTTATAATTAATGTTATAGGATTTTAGCTGCTTAAAGCTTGGATAATTTAAGTTTAATTGGTTAAACCTTTAATTTCCTTAAAATGCCTAAGATTGTAATTATTATTCTTTTTTTAGCTTTTAGTTATTATATTTATAATTAATGTAATATTAATTTAAGACTTTATTTATAATGTAAATTATAATTACATAGCTAAGCTATGTTTTTATTATGGATTTTAGGTTTAAAAATAACTCTTTGCATAGTTAAGCTGGCTTAAAAAGAATTATTTTTAGCTTAGGAACTTCTTTATAAGTTTTAATTATTATTATTTTTAAGTTATTTTCTTTAGCATAATTTCAACTTAATGCTTATTAGCAAAGTTATAGCTTATTAAATATTAAATATAAAATCTTATATAGGTTTTTATTTAAATTTTATATTCTTATTTTTATAAATATTATTATTATTTAGTTTATATAATAATATTAATAATTAAGGTTTATATTAAAATGTATCTTAATTTTAAGGTATGCTATTATAAATATATTAGTTTAATTTATAAAATAAAAGTAATAAGCCTTGGCTTAATTTTTAAGCATTTAAGGAAAAACTATATAAAATTAACTTAATTAAATTTTAATATAATAATAAATATTAAAAAATATCTTTATTTTATTATTTAGTAAATTATATAAATCCTTAATATATTTATAAGAATTATTAAAGATTTTTATAAATTATGTTAACTTTGTTAAATTTAAATATTTATTAAGAATATATTATAAGGGAAGAGTTTTATATAAGTTATACTTTTTATTTAATAAAGGTATTCTTAAAGTAGCTTAAAATTATGCTAAGTATAATATATATCTTTAGTATAAGCTTTATTTTTATCTTTTTATTAATAATAATGGGCCTTGTTAGCTATATTAGTTTTTAATGGATTGCATTATTAAGTTTGGGTTTTATAATTGCATGCTTAAAGCTAGCGGCGGCGATAAATGTTGCCTTAAGGATTATCCTTTTAGCGATTATTATTATTTAAAGCTTGCTTATAATACTTATGGGTTATGCTTATAATTGCTATTTTTAAAGTTATATATAATATTTATTTATGCTTAATTTTAAGGTTAATAAGGCATTATAAAGCTTATTATTAATTTATTTTAATTTTTCCTTAGCTTAAGTTATAATAATTAATTATAATGCTATAAGTTAATTATTGCGTTTTATGTAAATGCCTTATATTTAAAGGAAGACTTTTAAGTATTATTAATAAGGATTTGGCAATACTTTAAATATTGCTTATATTTATATTGCATAGTTTTTATAATAGGTAATAAAAAGGTTGTTATTATAAAGATTTTATTATATATAACTTGTTAAAGTACTTGCTAAGTAGGTAATTAGGTATTTTATTAATGCTTTTTATGCAAAGGTTATAAACTATAATTTTAGGTTAATATATTTATAATAGGCTAGGTTAATTAAAATTTAAGCAAGTATTTTATTAATTATATACTTTTTAATAAGAGTTGGTAGCTTTTTAGCATTATTAGCTATGCTTATAAGTTTTTATAGCAAATGTTATAAGGAGTAAGCTGTTAATAAAATAGGTAATGTTTAAGAGCAAGTTGATAATGGTAGTTTAATGGTAAGTAAGTTATAGTTATTAAAAGGAAAAAGTTATTGGTTTCTTTAGGTTTTAAAAGTTAGGGCTTTTTCTTATCGTTAGGTCCTTTTATATTAGCTAAAAGCATAATGCATAATTTGCGTTTGCTTATAATATAGCGTTGCATTAGCTTTAGTAGTTGCGATAATTGCAAGCTTTGTTTATTTAGTAGTTGCAATAATTGTAAGCTTTATCCGTTTAGTAATTACAATAGTTATAAGCTTTATTTGTTAATAAAACGAAGCTTTATTAGGTTTTGCTAAATCTTAAAAAGGATTTGAAAATGGGTTTGTTTTTAGTAAAGTTTTGTATGTAATAAATGCGTATTTCTTAAATAATAATAAATATGTATATAGATATTATAAGGAATGTTATTTAGTTTATTTAATTTTTATAATATTTGCTTAAGGAGTTTAATAATATAAGGAGGCCTAAAGAAGTAATTATTATTATATAATGCTTATTAATAAAGAGGATATGATTTTTGGGTTAGAAAAATCCTTGTAAGGTTGCCTCTTTTACCTTATTAATTTATAATACTTATAATTATTAATTAGTGTTAATAGGTTTTTTGTATGTATAATAATTATATGGGAAGCAATCATATATTGATATTATTTTATTTAAGTTTTAAGAGGCTATGTGCCTCGAAGGGGATAACTAAAGTAGCCTTTTAAATGACGAGGGTCGTACTTGCCAACAGAGACATCGCTGAATCACTTCCCCTCAGTCCAATATAGTCTTCTATATGCAAAAATGTTTTGCCCAAAATCACACCAAGATTTGCCCAGATGATGTAGTTTATCCGTCCAGCCGTCACCTATATAACTGGATATACAATGCTTTCAGAGTCAGCCACACACCTGGCAGAACTATAGCCGTTTCATTGAAGACAGCGCATTAGAATTTGAAAAGAATGAGCTATGTGAAATTGTTTTCCAAGGATAGACTGCCTTGCAGTCGAAACCCGGCATCACAGAGATACGCGGGCCTGGAAGCAACTCGCTATGTCCTCAGCATACGGCTTGTTGTCCTCAACAACCGGCCCAATCCGCACCCACTGAACACTTGCTATTAGATCAGTAATAGGATGTGCTACGTGGTTTCACGCTTGTGCGCCTCGCCGGTTGCCTGAACGCGAGAAAAGTTGTGCTGTTTACGTGAATTTCGGTTCCGAAACAATGCTGCATTTCCACAAGACGCTCAGTTTTAAGATAAATATAGACAATTACGGAAAGTAATTAGACAAAGTTTGTTCTGTCTATTGTATCTGGCTGGCAAGACGCTTAGTCTTGAGGCAAATGTGGACAATTACAGCAAGTAATTGTAAAAATTTTGTTCTGGTTTTCTTTTTTTTTTTTCTGGTTTTTTTTTTTTTTAAAAAAAATTCTTTTTACATCTAGCTGGGGAATCTCCCGCGCTTTTTTCGCCGCATCAAACTGCCGACTTCAGGAATCCTACTATTTGTTGCCATTTGATTCAGAGACTTCGGTACTTAAAAAATCAAACCACATGCGAGTCGCTGGCCCCTCAAGCCCATACACTTATGTGTCTTTCTCTCCTCAAGTGCCCGACGATCACGACTAGGCTGAAGGGCGGCTCTGCTACAACCAAGTTCTGGAGGATTACAGGACCGGCACTTGGCCACTCTTGAATGCCTGATGTAGAAGAAACTTGGATCTAAAAGGTGCTAAAACCAAGCCCGCCCTGGAGCCTGGAAACTGCCCAGGTGAGTTTGCTTGCCACTGCCTGCCTCCAGAAAATTGACGAATTACTTCCCAGTATTTGAGTCCCACCGGATAGAGCATTACGAGTGCACGATTGCATGTCAAATGAAGGCTCAAACGCATGTCTATATGATTGGTCTATAGTCTTGTAGTCAAGCACACAGCCCAAAGACACACCTTCTATGCAGGTAATGTCTAATGCTTGTACTCCATCTTCCCATCGCCAATCACCTTCCACACCTCCTCCACGATCTCCTTCTGGCCGCTAGGCGCACCCCTCACGGCGAGATAGACCCTCGAGTCCAGCGGCGGGTCCCAGTCCCCGGGGTTGCCACTCGCAACGATGCCGCCCGCCTCGGCGAGGATGCACCAGCCCGCGCAGACGTCCCAGGCGTAGCACCCGCCCTCCCAGTACAGATCCAGGGCCCCCTCGGCAACGGCACAGAGGTTGAGCGCCGCGGAGCCCAGGTTGCGCAGCGAGTGGACCATGGCACCGCCCGTCTCCTTGCTGGCAGCGAGCTTGCGGAACGTCTCGACCTTGACGTCGAAGTTGGGCCCGTCGCGGCTGGACCCCCACTCGGCCGCCACGAGCGCCGTCGAGAGGTCGCCCAGCGGGGGGGCCTTCTTCCCGTCGCCCCTGCCCGACGCCGGGAGCCGCACCCGCTCGCAGCCCTCGCCGCCGTCCTTGAGGATGCCCCTTGCGGCCAGCGAGGCGTTGCGCTGCGCGTAGGCGCCCTTGCCCGCGATGCCTGTGTACAGGAGGTCCTGGAAGGGGTTGTAGACGACTCCGACGCTGGGTTTGCGGCTCACCGCGAAGCCGAGGGAGATGCACGCATTGGGAAACCCGTGGATGAAGTTCGTTGTGCCGTCGATTGGGTCGACGATGAAGGTTGGCTCGTCGGTGATCTTGGTCTCGCCCGCGACGTATGTCTCCTCGCCGACGAAGAGGAACGTCGGGTACAAGGTCTTGAGGCGTGGTGACGTGTTTCTCGACGGCCTGGTCGGTCTCGGTCACGATGTCGACAGCTATGGGCGAGAGGAGGGAAATTAGTTGAGACTCTTTTATTGAGCAGTCGTGAAAGCGGGGAGGGGTGGGATTGTGGTCTTACAATTCAGCTTCGTGCCGGTCGAGATGCTGTTCGGGTTGGCCGCCATTATCATAGCTCCCGCCTCGTAGGCGATGGCCACGAGATCATCGTGGATCTTTTGCAGGTTGATGTCCGCCATCTTGATTAGTGATTTAATCCTGTCAAGGCGGCCTTGTCTTGTGGTTGCAGCGTGGACCTGGTAGTAACGCCATCTCGTGAATGTGGACAGGGAGGAAGTTGTGGAGGGGCATGGAGGCGCGTTATATGGAGGGGCTCGGCTGCTATAACGTCAGTGGGCCCACTGAGGGGGGTTGAGAAGTCCCCACGCATAGCATAAGCATCGTGGGGGAGGACCCTTGGCTTTATCAGATGCCAAGCATTCACTGCGATCCGTCCTGGCGGATTTCAGGGTTGGCATAGGCATGGATGATGGTGTTGCATGGGCACTTGGCTCATTTGACCCTGGATATGCGCAGCTGGATGGACGGTTATATGCGAGGATTTGGATAGGCATCCTGTGTCTAGGAATAACAACGGCCTTGCAATCAGAAAGAATGGTCTTGGAACCTTGAGTGTCAAACAGCCAACGAGCATGCCAACTTTTGCGTAGACAAATCAATCAGTCGTGAACATGTATAGAAAACCCATGTCTCCGAACCCCCCTAGTCCACTTCCCGCTCCGCGTATCCTAACCATGATCGTGTACTCGTTACAGGTCCATGAAGAGTCCCCCTCCCCACACACCAGCGTTGCAGGGCCGATCGATGCCTCTTCAGGCCTTTGGCGAGCCCGCCTCAGCGTCCTGTAATCGATGTTGTATATCCTTGCCTCCTTGCTTCGGTCAAGTCTCGCTTTCAAGCCTGACATAGTTACTGCGCCATCTTTGCTACCGCCCTTCCGGGCCCGCGATCAGCCCTCGGTGACGAACACATTCAAACGTTCTCCCGGAAAATACTCCTCCTCTCACTGGCGTTATCATCACGACGCTCGCCCTCCATCGGCCTTGGGGAAACTCCTCTCAAGCTGATGTTGGACGGTTCAGCGGCGTCATCGTCAAATGGGTTCCGTCCGTCCCTGCTGAGCGTCCTGCCCCTGTCTCCGTCAAACCCCCGCGGCGTGGCAGCCAGGTTCATCGAGTAGCTCTCGGGCTCGCTGGCACCCCGGTAGGCGGTGTTCTCGTCATGGTGTGACGGCCGGCCGGGGCCTGGCTGGTGCAGCCCCAGCTCCTGCTCCTCGTAGTAGCCTCCCGGCCCGTAGTGGTCCGCCTCGTTGCCGACGCGCGAGTCCCAGGCCTCGTCCGGATCGAGCGGGCCGAAGCCACGGCGTGTTGGTGCTGAGCCGGCGCCCTCGTATGCGCCGGCGGCGCTGCGGTTGTTGCGGTTCTTGAATTTGCGGATCTGGTCGTTGAACCACCCAGAGACGCCTCCTGGTGCCGGAGCCGGGGGCCCGTAGGGGGACGGGTCGGATTTGTGGACGAAAGGTAGGAAGGAGGTCAGGGATGGAGGAGGAAGCTGTGTAGATGTCGTGGTCAGCGTTGCGCCATTGCATAACACGTGGAGGGCGACAATGGCAGGAAGGGTGAGTAAGTGATGCTGCTACGAATGCGACGACGTACCCCAAGCTTCTTAGCCTGCAGCCTGCTGTAGAAGACCCATCCGACACCGCCGACGACAGCGAGCACGACTATCGTGATAATGATCGCCCCAGCCGTCCCGACCATATTGGTTGTCTTGACGTCGTGGCGTCCTCAGGTCTCGTCGCAAGGCGGACTTGGCGCTTATGGTGGTCAAAAGAAGTGCAGCACGAACAGCTGAAGCAGTCGTCGAGCCGCGAGATGGGGAGCGAGGCGGGGGATTGCGCCTATTCAGGTAGATGCGATCGACTGGTTGATGTCGGCCTCGGGATGCACAGCTGACATTTGATGCGAGTTGTGCTTTTGTTCTGTCGCGTGAGATTCCTCCTTCGGTAAGGTAGGTAAGATCCGGGGAAATGTTTGGCAGACGGATCGTTGCTGCTGAAAAAGAGTCGGGTTGGACAGGTGCTCACGCAAGGGGAAATCCCTGGGCGAAGCTGAGAAGGTGTGACGCTGGTCGTGCCGCAGAAGCTCCGTCACCGAGCAGCTCGCTTGGGGAGCGACCACTCCCGTCGCTCAATCACTCCATTCGCTCGCTCGGCCGCCTGCTTTTGGGTGCCATTAGGCTGGGTCTGGGGTCCGGAGCACCTGAGAGGCTGTGACCTCAACGGCGCCTTACCGCGGTACCAAGGTTTCCTGAGGCCCACCTGGGTGGGCTGAGCACCGGCAACCCACTGGCCCAAGCTTCCGCTAAGAAACCCAAGCACTTGATTTATGGTGCCAGCCCTCACTGCCTCTCCAGCTGCACAAGAATGGCTGTGAGCACCGCATGGCCCTGACGATGTGTGGATGTTGTCCAGACCGACTATCCACTTACTACCATGACGGCATGCTTCCCCCAGCTTATTTCTGATGGCAGTAACTCTACTCTTCCTTTGAGGAATATTAGTTACGAAAGGTGAGGGAAGCGCTTTAGGAAAACGCTGACCCACACATGTCGCAACTATCCTGAATTTAACCTCCCAAACAAAGTATAGCTAGTTTAATTAGTAAGGATCATCGATAGAGTCCCCAGGAGACGACCAGTATCGAAGACATTGGCCCTTCATTGGGAAAATCGTCCCCACGTGGCCTCGCCCGAGTTGCTGGTTCCCAGCAGGTTATCTACTTGAGCAACTTGGGGATGGATCACCAACATTTCTCACACGAGTCAAGCCAAGATTCAAGTCACACGAGTCCGACTCCACAGGGAAGAGACTGTGAAGAGATCATTTCAGGTTGAGCAAGAGCGTGATTGAAGTCTCTTTAATATAACAAGACCGCGTCTCATTTCTCATCAAAATGCCTCAATATATGCAGTATTTGTACAATAGAAACGTGCACGCTGCGCCATACTATGCAAGTGCCTTGGCTACGCAAAGCAGGAGGCCCAGTCCCCACCACTCCTCGCGAAGCTCAGGCTGTCGACGAACTTGCCCAGCGTGCACCGCCCGAGCTCGTCGGCGCCACAGCCCTGCAGGGGCGTGACCCGGTCGTTGACCAGGACCCGGACGAGCTCCTCGGCGCCGGCGTCCTGGCACGTCATCTTCTCGACGTACATGCGCGCCGCGAAGGGGACCGTCCACGACGCCGCGTAGCCCCCGGCCTGGCCCGCGGCCTGGCGCGTCGTGTTGGACAGCTGCGCCGTGGCGTTGTACAGGCCCAGCGCCGAGTATATCGCCGTCATGTCGTTGTCGTGGCTGAAGTCGGCGTAGAGCGTCCTGTTGAGCGGGAACGTCGCGGCGCTGCCGTCCAGCGTGCCGTTGGTGGACGTGCTGTCGACCACGGGCTGGCCCGTCAGCCGCGCGATGAGCTCGTTGGTGAAGCCCACGCCCTGCGTCGGCCCCAGCGGGTTGCCGTTCGAGTAGCCGTACCACTTGTCCAGCGTCTGCAGGTAGTCGTAGCTCTTCCACTCGTCCGCCGTGAAGAGCCCGCAGAAGTCGGACAGCTTGCCGTTGACGTCCGCGACCGTATTGAACGGGCACAGGTCCATCATGGATATCGTGTCCATGGCCGAGAGGTTCGCGCCGGGCAGGTTCGCGTTCAGCCGGGCCGTGATGTGCGCGTGAACACGTCCATCCAAATGCTCTTCGCGTTGTCCTTGATCTCGGAAACCGGGCCATCCTCAAATGCCGTGCACAGCTCGTGGTTGAGGGTGTTGTTCATCCCGTCCTCCTCGGAAATCGTCACGATATCGTAAGGGAAGCTGTCGGACCCGTCGGCCTTCGCATCCGCCAGCCGGGCCTGGTGGAACCCCTGGGTCCAGTTCTGCGCGGACTCGACGACCCTGTCCTGGTCCGAGGACCGGAAAAATGGGATCTCGTCCCGCGTCAGGGCCCCGTATCGCTCGTAGAACTTGGTCCCCGAGTTGATCAGCTCCTGCTGGCCAAAAGTCGTGAGCTGGTCCGCGCCCAGGGTGTAGACATAGTCCTTGATGAACTCATAGCCAGCGCCGTAGCTGGACACGGAGCTCTGGATGCGCTGGATCGTCGAGTTGTACACGGCCGTCTTGCTGGACGTGGGGTCACGCGCTCCGTGCCGGCTGAGGATCTGGACGAAAGTGAGGGTGCACTGCTCTGGGACGGCGTTGTCTATCTCCGAGGGCACGGCGAAGTAGGGGCTGTACTGGCCCCAGAACTGAGAGATCTCAGGTGAGCACTGGAAGCCGTTGGCGACGGTATCGCAGCTGGACTCGTTGACGGCCCTCACCACGCGCCTGGAGTATGCTGTTAGCACGCATGAACAGGTCCCAAGGAGCGATGGAGACATGATGGGCCGGTGGGTACTCACGCAGTGGCGGTGGCCAGGTGGTAGAACACAAGGAGTGCCAGGGCGGCCATTGTGCACTTCAAGACTGTCCGATGGCGGTTTGACCAGAAGCCGAGGGCCTGCTGGGCCTCCCTCGCTGGGTTGCGGTTCGCGAGGGGGCTGTACTTATATCTGCCACGCGCCATATTGGCCGTGTCCTTCAGGCTGTCCCAGAGACCCATGGCTATCGGTCCCCTATTCCCGCGCCGCACGTGCTCTCGGTCATCCCTGGTCCAGGGGCGAAGTGACGATGCCGGGTCCTCTCTGCTAGTGGGTGGGGGGTGGAGATGCAGCTACGGCATTCCACCGTGTTGCTACCTTCCCAATCAGAGGGAGAAGGGTGGTCGATTGTGTGAGTCGCAGAGGGCACTGGACAGAAATGGTCGGAGCTGTCTGGGGATCCCTCGGTGACGGAAGTGGTAGGGTCGGATTCGCGGGTTGATGCGACTCGGCCAATGCTCGTGCCCACGTGCGCCGTGACCTTGCGGTTGAGCATTTGTGAGAAATTAATTGCGCGGGGGTCCACTGTATGGTCGCTACCTAGCTAGGTCTCTCGCAACACGTCAGTCCGGTCAGTCCAGGTCACCTCGAAGATGGACATTCCAGGTCGGCGGGCCGATAAGCATTTCCCGCCCAGGAAACGGGTTGTTTCATCAGCTGAGAAGCCTCCCCATCTACGTAATATTCTGGTACCGCGCATGAACACCGTGCTATCCAATGAAGATCGCACTTGAGCAAACCATGGAATTTGACTGCTAAGCCTCCGCTGTGCTCGCCTATAATTAGGCGTTACGTTAAGGTTCGCTTCCGGCAGATCTCCCGCTTTGGCGGTTCAGCCGATCCTACGAGGGAACCCTGAATACGATACTGTCACGGAAACAAGCAGGCATGGAAGACAGTCAAGGTAGATGGCGGTCCTAATGGACAATGTCAATTCGTACTTGGTATCCATGGTATCTAGAAGGTAGCTTCAACAGCAAGCTGCAACCAGCAGCGGTGACAACAAGCAACAGTAACAGCGCTGGCCAGCCATGAAGACAAACGACGTAAATCAAGGGGCTTCGATCGAGAAGCTTCCCCTTCGCGAGTGGCTGCGATTTGCAGACCTCAAGGACCAACCATGATGCTCTCACATCCGCGCCTTTAACCGGCCCATTGCCTTCCTGGGTCTTGAATTCCAAACCTGCCGGGCCCACCCATAATCATATTAGACCCTGTACCAATTTTGCGACGTCGCATTCTCAACATTCGCCCTGTCTTCTTTTATTTTTTTTTTCGTTTCTTCGTTGAATTTCTGTTTCACTGTGTTACGGAGCCTTCAGAACGCAACACCGACTGACGTAGGTCGTGGGCCTGGTAGCGCCACTCCGTCGACGGGCCTATCGCGACTACCAAAAGTCCCAGTTCGCGTCAGGCTCAAGCTCGCCGAGTGCCCACTCATGTTTCCAGAAGTGGACGAGCTGTCCTTCCTCCTTGCGTGCTCAGGGGGCGTACTCCCAGGACTCCAGTTGGATGTGGCTGTGCCAGTCCCAGGGCCGACGAAGGGGTCTTCGTCGGTCGAGTACACCGAGTGCGTCTGGCTTCGTGTGATGTCGGACATGGAGCCAAAGCTGCTCCTCCGTCCGGAGAAGACGGCGGATGGCGGCAGGGTCTGGTAGAAGCCTTCGCGATCAGTAAGTGCGCGTGGTGCGTTGGTCACGCTGTCGAGTGAGACGTCCCGCCTGTGCTGAGGGGACGGGACTTGTTCGCGGTCTTCCACGCCAGCGGGGAACAGCCAGCTCGACACGCGAGAACGATTTCTTCTTCCGCAGTGGAGGCCTGAGGATCAGAGGTAGAGGTGGTGCGAGGGGCACACCTATGTCGACGCTGTTGTCAATGATCTTGGGGCTGCGCCATGGAGGATGGGAGTTGAATGCGGACGCGGCCACAGGCCTGGGCGGCGCCGAGGGCGGAGCATGCTGAGCTCTTGATTCGTCGATACTTTGAGTGCGATACTGTTCTTGTGGTGGTGGGGGAGGAGGGAAAGCACTGATTTCAAATGTAGAGCGCGTCGAGGGTGCGGTTCGAGGGCGGTCGATGCTGAGGCGTTCCGCAAATGACGGCCCGGAAGGTGGCATCAGCGGGACGGGAGGCATGGGCTCTTCTTCATCTTCTGCAGCAACGTAAGTGTCTGATCAAATACTAATGCGACAATCGGTGGCATTTTGGGCTACTCACCAGGCAGGCCATATACAGAGCCCGGCCGGCTTAGGCAGAAGCTCTGTCGCTCCTTGACCGACTCGATCTCCTCCTCCAGCCTCTCTTTCTCGATCATTGCGCCTGCGATACGCTCCACGATGGCTTCCACACTCGGCGAGGTATAGGCTCGGGGTCGCGTGCGAGCACGTGGTGGTATCCTCGGAGGACTGTCTCCGGTGCTGCTGGTAGTCCCAGTTGTGAATGACGCCACATCGTTCAGAGGACGTCTTGGTATGTGGAAAGACTGTGACGAGTAGCTCCTTGAGTGGGCGAGTGTGCTAGCATCTTCGTCAAAGGTCTCCCTGGTGAGAGCCCGCGGAGGTGGTGAGGGAGTGGCTGCAGCACGTGTGAAATATGGCATCAAGGGTGATATTTGGTCGTTTGATTGGTAGATGCTCAGCTCGAGGGGCCGGAACGCTGGAGCGGATCGAGGCAAGTCTGCCGCCGAGGTCATGAAGCTCACAGCTCCCGTCCCGGTGTGCTGGAAGTTGAAGGGGTCCGATATCAGGGGTCGAGGCGCTTTCCTCTTGCCAGAGCGAAAATTCCGGTCGATCCAGCCCATATCTGCTTGCTTCGCTGCGGCCCTCTTGCTCTCCTTCCGCACTTTTCCCATGGATGACGCCCGCCGTCTTTGCGCGCGGGGCGGCGGCATTGGTGCGGGTTGGTCATAGAAGACCTGGTAGTATTTCTCTTCTGGTGGGTCTTGTCGGTTCAGCACTTGATGCCTCGGGAGAGTATCGTCCATGGGATGGATGTGGTACACACCAGAGCCAGACTCACTTCGAGGGTCCTTGCCGTCGAAGCATGGGAGGAGCAAAGCCTTCATGGTATCCAGCCAACCATGTGAGGCTTGCACGCCACTGGAACCCATGTTTATGGTGATTATACAGAAAACCCCCTCATGCCGGCCACTTGTGGTAGGAAGGTAGCAGGCTGAGTGAAGAACGACCAGCGAACTGAGGGCATTCGAAACAGAGCAAAAGACAGGAGGGAGAGAAATGAACTAGTTATTACGGGTATGAGGGAAACAAAGAACGAACGTTCCGCATGGCCAGATCTGACGAGATCGGGCGGCGACTCCAACATAAGGGAAAACGGAGAAACCTGGGAACTCAGGTGGCATACCTTATTCTTTAGTATTGCCGGCCTACCTGCGTGACCCGGACGGGCCTCATCACCTTCCTCCAGAGACCCACGGGCAGCGCAGCGCAGCGCAGCGCAGCGCCCATTGTGCACGCCCATTGTGCACACCCTCCGACTACACAAGGTAGGTCCAGCTCTGGGCTGAGGCACGCCGGGCCACGCTGACTGTGTGGACGAGAGCAGGAGTCGTGGATGGAGAGGTCTCAGTTTGGGCCATTTGATAGGCCGTGCTGGATTGGCCGAGGACCAGTCGGCGGCTACCGGCCAGGGTCAGGATGGCTGGCGCTACACCCCTGCTTCTACCGGGGCCCAGTTGTGTTAGAAGAACAATCAAGTAGAGCGAGTCGATGTCTTAGAATGCCTTGGTTTAGTGACCACCCTCAACCGCAGCTCCTAGGGATCCCCGAACGTTAGGGCTGGTACTCAGAGCACACGAGCAGACTGAGCCTGCAAGGCCCACCAGCATCTGTACCACGAGGCCTGACCCTATCGATTGTCCTGCAGAGCTGGGAAGGCTCTCCAATAGGTAGCCATCCTGTCGGACCTGGCAGACTGTCGCAGAGGAAAGGTCCAAGGCGTCGATGGCCAGGTCGCGGGCTAACGTTTGGGATCCTGGGAGCTATGCACCGGGGGTGCTAGCTTCCTCCAGCGTCGCCACAAAACTCCGAAAAGATTGGCTCGTGGGACCCCAAGATTGGGTGAGAACAATGGGGCACCTGGGGCATTGGATTCGTGGCATTCTAGGGACACACCCCATGACAAAAAGGGAAGGCCACAGGAAGGCTTGTTGACCAAAAGCAGACCGTGAGGAAGACGAAGGGCAGACGCGAGGGGGCATGCAGCTTCATTTCCCCCGGCAGGGCCTCAGTTTCCTCGACCATGCGGCGTGTAGCTCATTGGTAGCTGTTGCTATTCTTTGCTGAAACCGTGTCGCAGGCCCAGTTGGCCAGCCTTGAAGCCAGGCACACCGTCTCATCTGGTGCAGATGAAGGGCGGCCCAACACGGCGGCCGCGCCGCTTCACGAGCGAGCAGGCGAGCGAACGGGTACTGGGATTCGGTGGGTGGGTGGTGGTGTCGTCCTGCCAATCCCATCCGTTGCCACCGCGAAATGGCAGCTCGTGTGGGAGCATGCTGCTTACTGCACTCCACACAAGAAGCAACGGCCCGCGTCGGCAACGTGCGCCGGTTACAGAGAAAAGAGCAACATCAAAACAAGCATAGATTGCGCGGTTGGATTGGGCGGCTTGCACGGCCTGGAATTGGCTGGGCTGCTACCTGTTTCGCGGGTGACCATCCCACAACATCGCGCCGTGACATGTTCGACAACAAACGGTCGGATAATATTCAACAAATACATGACCCAAGGCACGGTGGCACAAATGAGCAGGCGTCTAGCCCATTTCGCAGATGAGCAACACGATGTGCCAGCCCAGCGCCTTGCGTCGAGGCCGGGCAATGCGGGCCTTTGATTCGCCGAGCGGTCACTTGTCATGGAGGCAAAGCAATTTCAACCGTGCCTCTCTCTTCTAAGAATAGGCGACTTGGTGCCACCGGGTTGCCTACGAAGTACCTAGGGAGGCCGCAAGAGTGGCCGGGCAAACACCCACAAAGAAGGTGTGAGCTTGTCATGCGCCGCGTCTCTGAAGGTCTCGAAAAGTGGCGAGGAGCGTCATCTCTGTCACAAGATTTGACCCGAATTCTGGTACGAACTGGGCCGTGGTGTCGTGCGGACAAAGGAAAACGCCTCCTTGCCAGTCTGTCTTGGGCACAGCCTGCGGGAGGCGCCCGACGCCAACGGCTGAGATTACCAACATGACATCGAAGCGCTTTCAGTAGGATGACCTGGTGGGATGTCCTGATTTGGGTAGACTCCTGTGGGATGACTTTCTATGACCTGTGGTGTGGTCTCCCGCGGAGAGTGAGGTCACCTCTCGGTCCTCCTTGGGACTTGCTGCAGCCGTGCCCGCGTCTGTGACCACATGGATCGCAATGCTGATTTAGCTGAGCGCGGAGACGGAAGAAGGGACCGTCTTCGTCTCGGGCAGTATCCCAGCAGTGCGAAGTTCCCAATGCCGCAGTAAACGGGGTGGCGGAGCCAGAGATAGAATCAAGTCAGCGAAGCATGAAGCAAAGCAGGAGGCGATGTTTTTTTTTCACTGTTATGCAGTACGCTACCGCGTGCGGACTGACTCGGATGCAGGCTTGGACATCGCATGCAGGTAAAATGCGCTCAGAGACAGGTGTGAGTGAGCTGGTGCGAGAACGACGTGTTGTAATAAATGCGTATTTCAAAGCACACTTCGAAGGCGCTTTCGTGAGAAATGACCGACGGACCGATCGACGGACCTGCTGCTGACCTACATCGTTGATGAGACGAGAGCATCTTCGGAGCATTTGCTGACTAAGGGGAGACAAGGAAGATACATCGGTACCCGACTAGAGATGCATCCTGACGGGCCGGCCCCGGCAAGTTGAAGTGAACAGCTTGCTGTTCGAAAAAAGCGCCAAGACACGGACATCCATCAGGACAGCTTGTTGTTCGGCTTGCATCTCCAGTCTGCGAAGATCACGGTGTAGTGCCTGGACTCGCTCTCACACTCGCAACCATTCACTTAGTTTTGACTGCCAAAGGACACCACCGTCCCCCTTCCATTCTCTCATCGCCTTGAGCATTTCCTGCTTTACCGTCAATCACACACAGCAATCGAACCACACACGATGCAGAACCCCAACGCGCCACCACCAGGTGGCATGCCTCCTCCTGGAGCTATTCCGGTGCCACCCATGCCACCAGGAGTGCCTCCTCTACAACCTGGCGTGCCGCCCACCCCGGAGCAGATGGCTGTCATCAGGCAATTCCAGCAGCAGATGAACCAGAGAGTCGCCCAGGAAGCCGAGAAAGCCGGCCTGTCCGTTCCCGAGTTCGTCCAGCGCATGCAGCAGCAGCAACAGGCAATGCGAGCCCAGATGCTCGCAAGACAGCAGCAGCAGCAGCAAGCAGGTGGACCGCAGCAGCAGGGCCAGCAGCAAGGTCAGGGACAGCCTCAGGGACAGCCCCAGGGCCCGCCTCAACAGATGCAAGGTCGTCCCGCCGGCCAACCGCAGCCCATCACCCCGGGGCCTCCCAACCCTGTCGCCATCGCCATGGCCAACTTCCTGCGCAGCCAGGACCTCAAGCTCCGTACTTGTATTTTGAATGGCGAGCGCAAGGACATGTTCAGAGGTTTGTACCCCATGTTTCTGGCACCGCTTCGGTTCACTTGGTTCTGACAACCGGAACAGTGAAGAGAGCCCTTCGAGCGTTGCAGTCCCCAGCATATGAGAAGGCACGCAAGAAGAACCCTGCGCTACCCGAGATCACCGACCGACCATCTCTCGAGAATGCCTTCAAGCTCCTGCCCATGTCCATGCTGGCCCTCCGAGTCGAGAAATCCGATCCCCACGCCGGTCACGCCCACCCTCCCAAGCGAACAAAGCGTGTCAAGGGTCTTTGGACAGTGCGCATTGTGCCACAACAGGACGCTGGCGACGACATGTACTACGTTTGGATGTACGAGGGAAGTCAGATCAAGCGCAAGGTCTATGCCGCCCTTGCCCTCATCGCCATTTTCATCATTGTCCTCTACCCGCTGTGGCCACTCAAGATGCGCCAAGGCGTTTACTATCTGAGCTGGGGTTTCTTGTGTCTGCTGGGACTGTTCTTCCTCATGGCCATATTCCGTGTCATCCTCTTCTGCATCACCTACTTTGTCGTCTCTCCTGGACTATGGCTGTTTCCGAACCTATGGGAGGACGTCTCGTTCGTCGATTCATTCAAACCCGTCTGGGCTTGGCACGAGGTAAGTCAACTCGAGCGCACTGATGCAGTGATGTTCCCGCTGACCAACTTGCGACACAGACCGCGAAGAAGAAGAAGAGGACCAAGTCATCTGTTAGTGGAGGTAGTGTGAACCCGCAGGCATCGTCATCTTTTGCTGCTGCCACCGGCCAGCCGATGCCGGCCAGTGCGACAACGACCGCCACTGAGACCCAGATCGAAACGGGAGGCGGCCAGCCACAGCAGAGATCTTACGTGGCTCCACGGGTGGAAGAACTCGGAGATGACGAGTAGGAGCTTGTCTGATTATTCCTTTCCTTCCCGCGAACAACTTGGGCGAGTCGCTGTGGGAGGACCCATCACAAGTATAACATTCCGTGCTGTGAGCACTCAGAATTGCTTGTGCAGGTCCGATAACTTGCATTTTCTACATACAACGACTCGCCCGCGCACACTGCGGGCTTGTCTTGCGCAAGCCACTAAGTCGACTGTCACTGCCCTTTCGGCGGGACTTTTCATGTGCTCGCAGATTGCTACTATTATGTATATTACCGTGGAGAATGCAAAAGGCGAGGACGCCGTTGATACCCATCTGGCAGCATAACGAGATGTCTAGAGGGCCATGGCCTTCAGCTGGTCCCCCCTCATGCCTCTGAGCCAGCCGCACGCTCGTAGTAATGGATAGCCCCGGCCGTTGAGGCACAGTTGCCCAGACTTCCACCGGTCGCGTTTGCAGCCACGGGGACGGCGTCGTAGTCTTGCGGCCTGCCATTAACATGGTGATCTAAAAACAAATCAAAATCAGCGCGGTGCTCCCAGTCTGGGCAGTTCTCTGGTCTTTCTCAATACTCACAGTACCAAATCTCACTCAACTGTGTATACCCATTGTCCAAGCTGCCGGCTCCGGCCTCGGTGGCGTTAAACCGCTTGCCCGAGCAACCAATGTATGGCACCTCGCCAAAGGCCCCCGCGAGCGCCGACTGGATATCGGCCAGGTCATACGTGGTGGTGTTGCTGGGCGTGATGCCCGCGGCCTCGAGCCAGTCCCACGTGGGCAGGCCGCGGAAGTATTCAACGGCGGTGGCGAAGAAGTCGACGACCTCCTCGTGCTGGACGTACTGCGGGCCGTAGCACTCGACGTCAAAGGTCGAGTAGCAGGTCGCGTGCTTGGAGAACTCGTGGCCCCAGAAGTCGCCGTTCGGCTGGCCCTGCGCGACCCAGTACTTGTTCATGTAGGCCAGCAGGTCGTGCCGGCCGAAGGGCTCCACGAAGGTGCCGATGTCCGGCCCCGTGTAGGGGACGACCGGCGTGCCGCTCGGGGTCCCTGTCGTCGTGTTGGGCGAGGGCTTCGGGTCGTACTGCCGGGACAGGTCGCAGTACTGTGTGTATGACCCGTTGCAGAAGTCTGGCCATAGGCCGTGCAGGGTCCACGAGTCGGCTGGGAGGACTTGTCCCTGGGACTCAAAGCCGGTGTAGACGTCCCAGAACTGCGTGGCGAGGACAAGACCGCCGAAGGTCTCTGTACAGCATGAATCGGTGAGGCTGGCCTGGGCACCAACCGAGCATGACAGGATGGGGTCGTCTGGTGAGTAGATCAGCCACATGAAGTTCTCTCCCCCATCAATTCCCCCTCGAGAATCTTACATAGTTGGCAAGTGTGGTTGGCAGTGCTCTCGTTGTAGAGACCGCGGCTGAAGACTGGGGCGGAAGCCGAAGCCTGCCGCACGACAGTAGCGAGCGCAACTGAGGACAACACAAAGCGATGCATGCTGTCAGGTCACAAAATCATCAAGCCGGAAAACCGTGTACAGGCAGGCCCACGGTCAGAAATAGCGGGGCAGACCATTTTCTTTTAAATATTAGACATCTTTCAGCTATCTCAACGTAGCATCCGGGAGCGCCTATCGCCCCCGTTCAAAATGGGTCTCGGAAGAAGCCAGCATTCTAGAGGCGAGCGAGGCTTGCTTTGCTCCGGACCGGGGCACCCAAAGAGGAAGTTGGCGATGGGCGAAAGGGCGAGAAGATCACCACGTGCCCGGGGTGGCAACGCGAGCCGGATGCGCCTGCACCAACTGGCCCACCTGCTCGCGCTCTCACCTCTGACAGGTCAATTGGCAATCAGCAGAGATCCCAGGGCGGCGGGATGGATCCCTTCTAGCGCGCATTCCAGGGCCGTACCTTGGCAGCAGTTCAGGCCTAGGCCGAATCCTCTATCTCCGGAGCTGGGATGAACTGGCGGGCACATGGGCAGCCGGCATCCGCTGCCCTGGACTACTTTCATCCCGGGCAGCCGGAGAGAGAGAGAGAGAGAGGATGCTCGAGCATTTTGATGCGTCCACTCAATCGTATAGCATTGTCAATGCGTCTCTGCATACATGCTGTCAAAACGGTTGCACAGAGGCCCTGCTATGATGTGAAGCGATACTGCACAGGGGGCTTTGTTTCGCCTGGCTGTTACTGGGATCGATTTGTAGATGCACCCCTCCCCGACCGTCCGATGGGATTCAAGATGGCTGAAGACACACCAGCGGACTTACATGACGGCCAACGAAGCCAATCGAGTTTTCTGAACAAAATGAATGTTAAGTTCGTCACAAACGGGGTTAAAAAGAATATAAAGCGAACCAGCTTTCTCATTATCGGACAAGCCTATCCGGCGCACCTTGTACCACCTGAGGAGAGCCTGAGGCGTCCTGGGTAGATTTTATGAACTGACCAACATCAATGGCCCCAAAAGGTTATTTATTACATGGCGGCAAAGGAAATAAGAAGAGTAGCTGGGGAATCCCAGCAGACATGCTCAACCATACGACTTGGACTGCGTGAGTTCTCTGAAGCTCATAGTAGAAGTATCACGTGTTGGGCCAATTGACTCGCCTGAGAATGGCGGAAGCACTGTGCGTTTGACAAACAGTCGATAAGAGTTTTGAGGTAACACGTATTATACTAGATGAGTAAATTCCAATTGTCAGTTATGGGTCCGTATGTGCCACATTGTGGAACATCAAGGCAATATAGGGGTACGTCGTCGGCAGAAACTATATAGCCAAAGAGGACCATCATACGATATGCGCGAGGTCGTGCGAAAAGAAAGCTTGGTTGACAAATGTCGCACTTCTCGGGGCACCAGGACCGCTGCTTGGCGTGTGAGGTTTCGTCTTTAAATCTGCACATTATGAAATACTTGAAATGTACCCGGGATGGCGGGGCCACTTCAAGACTATATCCAGACAACACACTGCTGGGTGTGATACAGGTGACACATCCCGCTGACTGCCCTTTTCCACGTCCGTATGTGCACATGGATAAGACCTGAGCCACCTCCATAACAGAGCTGTCATAGAGCATCCCTGTAGGTTGGCTTCAGCTCAAGTTGACTCTCATCGCGGCTCACAAGTCCGACCCCTTTGTTGCATCCCATCAAACTTTCCCAAGTGAGGAATTTCTTCCGTTCCGTGGCCATGTTCTCAAATTCACCGATGCCACCTTCATACAGCTGGTAGGGTAGAAAAGGGGGCATAGACTTGACTGCTTCGAGATCCTGCACCATGATCTCTCAAGTCTGGCCCTATGTATTGAGTGTCTTGTAGAGAAAGACGCCATCTTTGAGCTCACTAGAGGCATTGAGGCTGTAGTTGGGCACCGTTCCGATCTCTTCATATCCCAACTTCTTGAAGACTTTCTCGGCAACACTTCCGCTTTCCGCGTCGGCCATCTCGAGTTCAAAGTCAGTGATAGTAACAACGCGGGGTGGTCAGGGAAGGCGCAGGATCCTCACCAGAAGCGTCTTGCCCTTCAGGGTTGCTTGCCCATGCACGGCGTTCATCAACGTCACGGACCCGGCCTTCCCCCGGTACTTAGCGGCGACGAGGAGACTCTCGACGCGGGCACGAAACGGACTCGTTTCTGAGTGTGGAGTTGCGAGCATGGCGACCCCAACCAGATCTTCTCCCTTCACCTTGGCCCCGGGCTCCGCCTCATTTAGCAAGAGGATGATGACTCTCTCCCCTGACTTGGTCTCAGCGATCCGATCTTTCCACCAGTTGAGGAGCTTGTCGTTGGTTAACGGGGGGAGGAAGCTCCCGATCATGAGGTCACGAGTAATGCATTGGGCGTGTAGGCCGGCCAGATACGGCGTCAGATGGGAGTGTGCGGCGGGGTCGAAGACCGTGGCCTGTGCAGTGCCAGGCATGTTGGACATCTGTTTTGAGAAGATGACAGTCGAGGCATGCGGCCTCTTGAAGCCCTGCCTCTTGTGTCGGTACCTGCCCGAGAGGTCTCGAGTGCCAAGAAGACAGCGACAGAGGTCCGGTGTTGCGGCGATTGGGTGCTGAGTGGCGTTGTCTCGTCTTGCCGGGGCGCAAGGCCTCTTTCTAAATTGTCTGGCGTCTGTGAGGCCACTGGATGGACGTGAGCACTTGAGGAGATGACCCGAGTAGTATGGTGCAAAGGAGCCTCGTGCGCTCAGAGAAATTCCCCAGTGATTGTTGCTACAGGAAGACACAGTGATCTGGGAATCCCGAAGCAGGAGACGAAGGACCAAGCCGAGGGCTAAATAGTCAAGCGGATGGCACAGGGAGAGGGGCACGCAAGCCAGCAAACGAAGAAAATAAGGGGTGGAGGATGCACACCTCGGCTCAGGATCGTATGAAGATGTTCAATGCTGTTCAACAATTGCTGTTCACCTTCTGAGGGCGCATTGAGGGGAGCACGAGTCGGCAGGTACCATGAGCTACAGTGTTCAGGTATGTACGGCTACAGCCCTGCTGCAGCGCAGTACACGATATCGACGTCTCCGTCTAGTGCGTTCTGCCCGTGCCCGCACCGTACCTGGCAGGATGGACAGGGGCATAGCTGCCTCGACGAGCTGATCAGACTACCACAGTGCAGGGACCTCGGCACGAGACAATCGCTACTAACGGCAGCCACGGCGCAGATTGCTCAGGCACGGGCAGGGGTAGCTGTCGGCGCCTGCACAGTACACCGTCAAGGTAACAAGGCTGAGAGCGCCCAGCTCCTGCGCAATTGGCTCAGAAGTGGCCGCAGTAGCGGTAACCCGCACCACAGATCCCTGGCATGAGCAACCGCAGCTACAGGTCAGAGCATGACAGCTTCTAGAACCTTGCAACAACCTACCAGGTTACGTAGGCGAACCACCTCAATCAATACCTGCCGGCATAGGTACCTACGAGGAAATAAGGAAGGCAGGTAGGAGGCAGGTACCCACCTACCTACCTGAGAATCTACTCAGGTATCAGTACCTACCCAAGAGTACCTGGGCAAGCACTCAGCTACTGAAGAAGGAAGGCATCGGAATACACACTTCACACCCTCTCAAGTGCGTCAACAATGCCCCTCGTTACACAAGTTTCAACAACCATCATGCTCCCTAACACGTTCCATGGACCTGAAAACAAAACGCAACTCTTCCGACCCAGACGCCCCGTCAACTTCAGCTCCAGTGCCTCATACCCAGGTAGACGGCGATGTCCCTCCCACGCATGGCTCCGTCCCCGTCATCGCCTATGCGGTGCAACTTGGATCCGTGGCCAGCACGTTGCATCCGTCGACATTTTCGCTTCCTGCCGCCACTTGGGGTCCTCACCTGTGAGAAAATGTCATCTTTCTGGATGGTGTGCAGACACCAAGAGAATCTTGATTGTTTATGCAACGGCCCTACACCACTTCCGCCGTCGTGAAACCTGGATCCAACATCACCCAGTGTCTTGATTTTATGACACCAGCGGCCAGCCCAAAATATCTTTTTGACCGGGGGGGGGGGAGGCCTTGGGGACTCTGAAAATCACCAGCCTGACCGAGCCTCGTAGCGTTAGGCAAAGCCCGGTGGTTTCTCACACCGGCATCTTGTCCGAGTGACCCGAGCTTCCACTTCTGCCTGTCTTTGGCCCGGTTTCCCCTTGATTGCTTCCTGTGGTCGCCGACTTAAAGGGCAGTACATGTGGCGCAAGCCGCTTCTTTCCAAGGTAGCTCGATCGTAACAACACGATCCCCGAAGGGCCACTGATGCTTGGACGTCGGAAGAGATGAAACTCACGACAAGAGGCCAGCCACGAACCATGGACCACGGCTAATCATTTTCAACAGAATATCAAAATCCACCTGGCACCACACAGCTGAGAGCGGTTACAAGAGGTTACCATGACTTGGCCGTATGCTTTCTTCCGAATGACAGATCGATTCTTTGCGTTGTACTTGGCTATTCGGTATGTTTTCATTCCGAGAGTCCTGTGAACAAGTCCATCCGGCAGCAGCACAATGACGGAATCTGCTGTCAGCGTCGCTTAAACTGGTGGCACGATTTCAGCCACCGGAGAGCTGCAGCTGAAGATGGACTCTACCTACCTTTCCGGAGCACTTAGCTAGCGTCGGACGAGGCTCCAATCACGACGCACACGACGCGGATATCTCGCTTGCCAGCCGCAGTGGGATCTTCTCCGCTCGAAGACGCCAGCATGGGTGCTTCGCCTGTGCTTTCCACTCGGAATGTTTGTGTGATGATCACCAGCGTGGCCATACCTTGCTTGATTTCTCGGCAGAAGACTGAACAAGTACCCCTCGATATCGACGATCGACTTATAAAGTTGTGAGATTGGTGCGAACATGAAATTCAAGTAAGTACAAGCGTTGCTCCAGTGCTGGAAACCTCGAGAAACGGAACCAACCAGGAGGTGAGATACATTAGCAACATTGCACAAGACTTTGCCGCTCGTTTGCTCACACAAGTGATAGCCTTGGAATAATCTGTCTCTTCGACACTGATCTTAGAGCTCCACAAGCCGTCCCTGCTGTCTATACGGCGTGTAGCTCACATGTCACCAAAGGAGCAACGTAGAGGGATGGGCTGGGTCTCCCCACAATTGTAAGAGGCCATTTGGCGTCAAGCACTATTACGCGCAGTTCGGCAGCGACAGCAACAGTTCTTCTTGTGAGAAGAGACAGACTATTATAGCAGCGACAGCAACAGTTCTTCTTGTGAGAAGAGACAGACTATTATACGACGCCGATTTCCTCCACGACGAGGACTCAAGACATCCGTCTTTGGTCATGAAATTATCCAGAAAGACCCAAGTGACGAATAGTGTCGCCGGTGCCAGCTGAGTTACTTGTATCCAAGATGATACGAGACTATGATCAACTCACAGCTTGCCACGAACAGTTCTCGGCAGATGACACACTCTTGGACCTGTCGAAACTTCTCCGCCGCTCAATTGACAGCATCAAGCACTGTGTAGCAAATGATCAGGACCATCAGACCCCTGCATTTTAAGGCACTTGATCTTACAGCACCTACCTTGAAAGGACTTCGTGTACCAGTGGGTCGACTGCCCAGGAGATTACGGACTTTCCTAGTTTGCACAGTGCAGTCGGGAGGATGCGTCACTTCAACATTGATTTCTTTGCTGCCACCCTGATTTCATCACCAAGAGCGCCGGCATCAGACAACCGTCAACTGGTCGACACAAACCGTGAACGGCTACCTGAAAGTATCTGAGATAAAAAAAAAAACAGCATTTTCAGCACCTGGATGCAACCGGGGGAATCGTCTCTGTTGCAAGTGTGGCACCTGCTGAATATTGATTGATCAACGGAGTTGATTACTGACCGATAACCGTCTGGTCATTGTGCCTCATGGAGAGTATCCAAGCAACGCATAGCCTACAGCAATCGCGAAGGTGTAGCTGCTACCTATCGTTCAAGGGAACAAATGACACCCCCACGAGTGGTGAAGTCGAACAATACTTGAACCCGGTTGGAGAGAAAGCGATGATCAACCAAGATGTCATCGCCAAAATCGCAGCTGGCGTTCTTGGATCTGGGGGGATACAATGCATTTGTGGCAACCCGGCTCTCTATTGTTCCACGGCCGATGCCACGCATATGCCAGTATGTTCCGATGTCTCGGATATTGTACCTGTGCTACTGGATCACATGTCTCACTGGGCGAGTCGGAAACTATGGACGGGACTTCCAGGTCGCGTAGCCTACCTGGCAAACCACGTGTGACTGTAAGAAACAGTCACGTTTTGGAATCATCCTCAGCCAGAGGGCTTGGCAGGAACGCGACTTTTAAATGATACCAACGGCTTTGGTCAAGTGTTTAGGGTTAGTTCTCACCAAATTTCTTGGATCTGGCAGGAAGCGCTGTGTGACATTTTCGAACGAATGACTGTTCCAGCCTGGATGTTCTGACTACATCGAGGTGAGGTCGTCTGAGGCTCACAGCTTGCTTGGCTCATACTTGGCTGCTTACAGGTTCGGGCAACTCCGCAGTAGTTGTTGGTACATACTTATTAAGCGACGCTATGACTGCAGCCCTACTGTGTACCGGCATAACGGCTTGTTTCAGGTGCCCGTCGTGCCGGCGTCGAAGCTTCGCCATAGTCCAGCTAGCCTCAGTTGCGATTAAGAACGGTTGCAGAGAGCATGAAGCAGTCACGCTGTAGAGCTGGGCTACGCGGACCATGCCACTGCGTCTAACGCGTCAGGTCCCGGCGGTCTGGCGAGAGGACCCAGCCACTCAAAGCCAGACAAAACAGCTGTGCAAATTCGCAACCGACCAAACCCTGCAGGGCAGTGATTGTCCCGGCGCAGCGGCGATGTCTCATCCAATCGTCATTGTCACTCTCTGGACTGAGCCACGTAGGCCAGCAGAGCTTCCACAATCACGAGAGTTATTTCTCAAGTAAGAAGCTGTAGCTGATCCGACCTGAATACACCGCTCTGATGAGTGGCTCCTCCTGAGTGGCAGTGAAGAGTTCCAAGATATGCAGGCCAAGACCCTGTTTTTGCAGGGAAGCTCTGTTTCGACCCCTCAGCTCCTCCGCCGCTGTCGCGGATCACTGTCGGCGTTTTGAGACGGGCCGTAAAGAGAGGCATCCAGCCAATTCCTCAGAAACCGAAGAAAGTATCATCTTCAAACCCTACCTATTTTCGTCGACAGAGGGCTGTACCACACTTATAGCATTCGTCGGGGACCCAGCGCTTGGTTTCTCGGCCGACAGGGAACGCATCGAAAGTTTTCAGGGTCTGCAGCCCGTCAAGCATCGTGGAGACCGCATCGTGGCTTTGCGTGGAGCTACCCCTGACTCTGACCTCACAGAAGAGAGGCAGCCCCCACATTGTCTTATCGACCGACGTGTTTATAAACACGTCGTGCATCTCATTCCGTCTTATTCTGCTCCCGCACGTCCGGTAAAGTCTCTTGACAATTCGTGGCAGCAAAAATGTCGAGCATCTTCAAGAAACTCGAGCAGGGCCTCTCCGGCGTCTTCGGCTCCGACGAGGAGAAGCACTCGCACACGCACGATGGAGCTGAGTGCCACGCTGACCTCCACTCCGAGCATGCGGCGAACCGCTACTCATCTTTTGCGCCCCAGACCTCTGGCCACGTAAAGTGGCACGTTGATGGCTGCGCTTACTTCTGGGCGCTTTCTGAGGCCATCGAAGGTGAGATTCCATCCTATGCCCGGAGCTGAGAAGTGAGAGAGGAGTATGGCCTAGGGCATACTGACGGCGGAAAACTTGCAGAGGCGAAGGAGTCCATCTTCATCCTGGACTGGTGGCTGTCCCCAGAGTTGTTCCTGCGCCGGCCCCCGGCGAAGAACAACAAGTACCGCCTGGACAACATGCTCAAGGCCGCAGCAGAGCGAGGAGTCCAGGTTAGGGTCATCGTGTACAAGGAGGTCGCCCAGGCCCTGTCGTGCAACTCTGAGCACACCAAGCACGCCCTGGAGGAACTCCACGAGAACATCAAGGTTTTCAGACATCCGGATCACATGCCCAGCAAGCAGGACATTAACGCTGAGATCAACACTGCCTTCCACAACCTGACCCTCGGCGCTTTCAGCCTGTCCAAGATGTCCGGGGACAGCCTGAAGACCCTCTACGGTACCCACGATGATGTCGTGCTGTTCTGGGGCCCACCACGAGAAGCTCTGCTTGATTGACCACAACATTGCCTTCATGGGTGGCCTCGACGCCTGCTACGGTCGTTGGGATACCAACTCTCACCCCATCGCCGACGACCACCCCGGTAATGTTGACGGGATCATCTTCCCGGGCCAGGACTACAACAACGCACGAATCTATGACTTCGAGGGCGTCGACAAGTGGGAGCAGAACAAGCTTGACCGCACCAAGTTCTCGAGGATGGGCTGGTCGGATATCAGCATCTCGCTGGTCGGGCCCATCGTGAAGAGCTTGGACCTCCACTTCACCGACCGGTGGAACTACATCTGGGGCCAAAAATACAACACCGATGACAACACGAAGTACCAGAGACTCGAGGACAGTGAAGTCTCCCACGCCCCGCCCAGCCGGAGCCTTCTTGAGGAAGGGCAGTACGAGGCTGGCCAGGTGTTTGGTGGCATCCAGCGCCATTTCACCAGGGGTCTGAGCCGTGCTCGGGGCGAGGAGCCGCAGGAGCAACGCAGCGAGGGCAACGAGGCTCACATCCAGCTGATCCGAAGCTGCTGCCCGTGGTCTTCCGGGCATCCTACCGAGCACTCCATTGCGAACGCCTACATCGACGCCATCACGAAGGCAGAGCATTTCGTCTACATGGAGAACCAGGTAAGTCCCCCCCTCACCCACCCCCAATACTCTTCGTGCCACCAGAGGGCAGGACCTAACACTAGGTTTAGTTCTTCATCACTGCCACCGACGACGAGCAGAAGCCTGTGTACAACAAGATCGGTGCGGCCATCGTGGCCCGTATTCTGCGCGCACACCAGGCCGGCGAGAAGTTCTCCGTCATCGTCGCCATGCCGGCCGTTCCCGCCTTCGCCGGTGACCTCAAGTCCGACGGCGCCCTGGGCACCCGCGGCATCATGGAGTTCCAGTATAACTCCATCAGCCGCGGCGGCCACTCCATCATTGAGAAGCTGACGCAGGCTGGCATTGTGCATCCCGACCAGTACATCTCCTTCTACAACCTGCGCAACTACGACCGTCTCAACACCTCCGCCACCATGCAGCGCGCGCAGAACGAGTCAGGCGTGCGGTACGAAGACGCCCGCCGCGAGTTCGACGACCACGTCGAGGCAGGGTACGACGGCTACTCCCGCGACGAGCACGTCGAGGGCCGGCTGGGAAGCCAGTACCGCCGCTACCAGGAGGCTGCGCAGCGCCAGGACGACAACACGTGGGACACGATCTCGGCGGCGTACATGGACCAGGGCCCAGACCTGAACTCGATCCCGTGGGAGGGCGACCCGGAGGCCGAGATCGACGCGTTCGTGTCGGAGGAGCTGTACATCCACTCCAAGGTGCTGATCGCCGACGACCGGCTCGTCATCTGCGGGTCGGCCAACCTGAACGACCGGTCGCAGCTGGGCACGCACGACTCGGAGATCGCGGTGGTGATCGAGGACCCGACCCCCGTGCGCTCGCGCATGAACGGCGAGGAGTTCACGGCGTCCAAGTTCGCCGCCAGCCTGCGGCGCCAGCTGTTCCGCAAGCACCTGGGCCTTCTGCCCGACCAGCGCTGGGACCGGCCCGACGCCAACTTCCACCCCGTCACCCGCGGGCCCAACGACTACGACTGGGGCTCCGAGGCCGACCGGCTCGTCGAGGACCCCATCAGCGACGACTTCCAGCAGCTGTGGC
Source organism: Diaporthe citri (assembly GCF_014595645.1). Lineage (NCBI taxonomy): Eukaryota > Fungi > Ascomycota > Sordariomycetes > Diaporthales > Diaporthaceae > Diaporthe > Diaporthe citri. The sequence goes on from NW_025064846.1 coordinate 3,157,781, forward strand.
TCAAGACGGCCCGCACCAACACCGAGGTCTTCAGCCGCGTCTTCCACAACGTGCCCAACGACGTCGTGCGCACGTGGGACGACTACGACTCCTTCTTCAGCAAGTACTTCATCATCCCCGGCTCGGACGAGGAGAAGGAGATCAGGGAGAAGGAGGAGAAGGAAGAGAAGAAGCGCCTCAAGCGCGAGGCGGCTGAGCGTGGCGAGGCCACCGAGGAGGACAACGACGAGGAAAAGGAGGATGAGGACAAGGAAAGAGAGGAGAAGAAGGACGACGAGGACGACAAGGAGAAGCCGGCCAAGGTCCCATACGGCCACGTCGTCAAGAGCGAGTTCCCCGGCGGCGTCCAGGAGGTCAAGGAGCAGCTCCAGCGCATCAGGGGCACCCTGGTGGAGATGCCGCTCAACTTCCTGGTCGATGTCAGCGACATCGCCAAGTCCGGGCTGTCACTGAACGGCTTCACCGAGGAGATCTACACGTAAGACAGGCAGACAGACTCCTGCGAGGTTTAGGACGGGTTTGGATCTTGTACACCTGAAAGCAGCGTTGAATTTCTAGCCTTGCTCGTCGCGATACTCGTGGTCAATCTGGATTTCCACTCGAAATGTTGTGACAACTCTGCGCAATGTGTGCTACTGTCTCTTGCATTGGAAATCCCATTAACTCCATTAAGTCGCAAATGCTTGACACAACAGCATCCGAAGGGGTCTGTCTTGGCCTCCGCCTGAACGTAATTCATCGAACCAAGGAAAAAGGAAGTGATATTAGTATGCAACATTTGGCCCTTGTCCTGTCAACCTGATACTCCCTCTCGAGCCTACCCGCGCTGTCCCTTTAAGCTCCGGACTTATAGTTCGGCTCTGAGACCGCTTCCCAGGCCTCTTCCTACAGTCTCTAGAGTCCCAAAAGCCGGTTTGATACGCCATGTATAATGACATGTGCAGGAATGACGTTTGATATACATACAGATTTTGTGTGTGGTCGCCATGGGCCTCACTGCCCGTCCTGGGTCCTTCATGGAGGTTCCTGTGCTACAGCGGGTCCTCCATTGTCGCACGAGCCCTTTCCCTTCAACTCAGTCCGTCTTACCGTTGATGTTGGAGCCGAGAAGAGGTGCTTTGAAGTCCTCGCTCAGGAAAGGACGACCGTTTCTCCTCCTGTGGCGACCACGGAACCATGATGCGGAGCCAAGGATCAGACCAAAGATACAACCGAGAGTGAGGTACGGGTGCTCGGAGAATGTGACCCGCATGTCGAAAAAGATCTTCTCGAAGCTCGAGATGGTCAGCTTCGGCTTGAGCTTTGGGGGCTGCGCGGTGACCTTGTTGATAGTCTCCAAGATTGAGGTGCGCGACGGGACAATGTAGTTGCCCGTGCTGGTTTGGTCCCAATAACGACGATTCTGAGAATGAGTTAGTATATGTGCAGCAAAGATAACACAGAAAAATTGAGCTTACGTCTTCGTCATTGATGATGACCCTCTCACCATCCTTCACATCAATACCATATGTGGTACGGATCCACCTCTGCCAAAATACTCCGTCGACCCACGCAAATGCAACCTCCTTCCGATCTGCTCGGTTCATGTTGACCTGTTGGCTCTTGGCAGCTCGGAGCGCTCTCTGGTCTCCACGGTCCTCGGCTTCCTCGATCCGCAACTGCTTTGCATCACGCAGCTCCTGACGTTCTAACTGGAAAAGTTGGATTTGCTTGTCCATCCACTCAGTAGCCGCGCTCTTCATTTCTCTGATAGCGCCAGAGAATGATTCTTGGTCTTCCCTATTGAGGATGCCCAGGACCACTATCTTGCCATCCATAATTTCACGAGCGTTTGATGCGGTAAGCTCCGGGATAATAGGTAGCCAGACTGATTTCATCCACTCAAGAACCTGACGAGTATTTCGCATCTCATTTGGCGTCAGAGGGTTGTAGTATGTTGGTCTTCCTTCCCGAGAAATGATGAGCCGCGGCCAAGTCGTGATCTTGTACCTTTCGTACAGCTTGGGATCCTGGGTCTTGACCAGCTTGGCTTTGCCAATGAGGCTGAGAGGCAATCGCTCGAGAGCCGCAAAATCCTCACTTGTGGTCGCGTGGTCGTAGAAGTAGATGAAGATGACCTCTTCCTTCTCCTCCATAACCGCGAGAGAATCGGCGTCAACATCGCGGACACCGTTGGAGAGGTCGATAGCCTTCTCAGCATAGGTAACAAAGTCACCAACGCCTCGGAGACCCTCATACTCTACTCGCTCACCGCCTCTGAAGAAGAGGATGGTCGGATAGCCACGGAGACGAGCATCCTTGCAAAGTCGCTTTTCTGCTTCGCAGTTGACCTCGCCAATGTTCAGCTTGCCCTTCATTTCTTTAGCAAGCTGCTGCCAGTTAGGCGCCATGGCTTGGCAGTGGTGACACCAGGGAGCATAGAACTTGATGAACCACGGTTCATGGGTCATCGTTACCATCGTCTGGAAGCTTTCCGCCGTCAGGGGGACGGAAGCGCCGTTCGGGTTTGGGGTCTTTGTGGGCTTTGCCGGTTTCTCAGGCTCAACTTTCGCGGGAGCTGGTGCCTTGGGGTCCGCAGCCTTGGGCTTCTCGGCCTTAAGAGACCCCAGTTCTTCGACAGCAGGGGCGGCAGCTGCAGGAGCCACAGGAGCCGCCGCTCCAGAACCAGCCTTAGCAGGCTCCCTGAGCTCTATCTGCGGCTGGGCATCGGGCTTGGGAACCGAAGCTAGTTTCGAATCATCGGCCGCCTTTGGACGAGCCGTGGCGAGGGGTTCGGGAAGCAACAGTGCCTTCGGTCTGGATCCGGGTCTCTCGCGCTCGAGCACGGGTTCGATGGCGTCGGTCAGGAATTTCAAGCTCTTAACACCTCTGTAACTCTCGTTCTTCACACCGTCTATGAACAGCATCGACGTCGGGTAGGACTGGACCCCGTTTCCGGCGCATAGATCGTAGAATGCGACACAATTTATCATTGCAAAGCGCCAGTCATAGTATTCTTCGAACGATTTGCCGGGGCCCGGTGCCGGATCGGTGTAGTAGAACTCGTACAGCGTGCGATAGATTGGCGCAAAATCCTGGCAATGTGGGCAGTATGGACTGTGGCATGTCAGCAATACTTCCGGGCCGGTTTGACCACGACCGAGAGCCAGGAACGCACCTGTAGTGTTTGACCAGCATGTATTTTGACTTCTTGATCTCTGCCTCGAAGTTGTCCGGGGTGAGTTCGAGCATCGGAGGGACCTTGATACCATCAAACGTGGTCGTTTCCAGGGACTTGTCCTCTGGTATTTCATCGTCTTCGAAGTCGTCCTGGGCAGCTACCCGGGCAGTAGCCCCGAGGAGCAGGCCCCAGGCTAGGGAGGAGAACCTCATGGCTTATGTTGCCCAAGAGATACGACGTAGTCGAGGGTTGGACCCGGTCGGGTGGATGGTCGGGCGATGGCTGGTCGATAGCAACACGGGGCTGTCGACTATACGGGTGCCGGAGCACACCTGCGTCTGTCGCGAATCTTTTCCGGCAGCCGTGTCACCTAGACATCGGGCGTCACACAACTGATTGGGTCCAGGCGAAACGCGTATCTCGAGTCTTCCAGGGCAAAGTCGATGAGGGTGGAAGGGTCAGGCACGGGCGACGGTGGCGATCAACGCGGAAGGGATCTGTCCGCCTGCTACCAAGAAAGGGGCTTGCAGTATAGATAGCGTCAGGAACCTGCGCAATCGCTTGGACGGGAGAACGAGAGAAGGCAGGGCGACAGGCGACGCAAGGAAAAAAGTGATACGGCGAGGACGAGGACGGTTTGCAACGCAAAAATGCAACGCAAGACAGTGAGCGGGTGAAGCGAGGCTAAAAGTGGTCTATCGAACAAGGAGGTGCAAGCGCAAAGTGCAGGTGCAACTGGCAACTGTGGAAATGCGCCATGTCACACGAGTGCCAGATTGCCCCAAGCCAAGCGCCGTCTCGACTCTTGCTGCGTGCGTGCTCAAATGCCTGGTCTGGCCACCAGAGGGACGGCAAGTGGAATGTGATTGGACAGTACACTCTATTCTCGGCCGGCCCAGCCTGGCTCAGGTCCCAGAGGGCCCTGGGGGATCTGCGGGTCGTGCCCCGGTTTTAGTGGCTTCCACCCACCCCTTCTGTATCTACCAAGCAATAGCAATATTCTACAGTAGTTCCGCCCAGATGGCAAGAACGACCTGGATCTGGTCTGGCCAAGCAGGTGCCCAGGTAACTTCCGTGTGAAGCCCACGTCGACCTCCTGCTGCCGATCTCAGGGTCCACAAGGAAAGCTCACATCGCATTTGGTGGTCGCAGACGCCCTGCTCACTCACGAGGTTTTATTCCATGCCTCGATAGCAGAAAGTCGTGTCACTCACGATCTTCAAGCTGCGTCCCTTCCTCGGTGGCAGCTCCCAGTCCTGATACGAGCTGGCCGGACACGAGATCAAGGACACTGCTGCGACCCACCGCCGGTAAAACAGCTGACCATTCCATGAAGCTGTAGACTGAAAGCATGGAGCCTCTGCCCAAGAGACGCCGTCTGGGTGTCGAACCCGGCGAGCAAGATTGTACGGGCACTCCAGGACAATCGACTCCTCGCTCGCTCAGCCATCCCGTCAGTCCTCCAAGGAAGCGAAGAAGCCGTCAAACAGCCGCCCAGTCTGAAGGCAACGAGGAAAAGGCCCAAATCACGCCTGCAAGTGCTGCACACACTGACGCCCCTCCACCAAGTCATGAAGCCAAGCAGACTTTCAAGTCACCCTTTCAGCTCACTTGGATTCAGGATCTCCCTGATGCTGCCAACACCGACGCTGTCACCCTGCGAGACATCCTCGGTGACCCCTTGATCGCAGAATGCTGGGAATTCAACTATCTGCATGATGTTGACTTTCTCATGTCTCATTTCGACGAGGACACAAGGCACTTGGTTCAAGTTCATGTAGTCCACGGCTTCTGGAAGAAAGAGGACACAAGCCGTCTGATGCTTCAGGTCAGCCCGCTCGTTTTGCATCCCACTTGACGGTCTTGGCGACATGCATCCACGCCGGAACTACCTTTGCTGACGGAAGCAAAAGGAGCAAGCTGAGAGGCACAAAAATGTGACGCTCCATTGCGCATTTATGCCTGAGATGTTCGGCACGCATCATTCCAAAATGCTAATTCTTGTCCGTCACGATGATACAGCCCAGGTCATCATCCATACGGCAAACATGATAGCGAGGGACTGGACCAATATGACCCAGGCGGTTTGGCGAAGCCCACTGCTCCCACTACACGAGGAACCCCTGGCTTACAGCATGGGAGGCAGTTCGACCGCATTTGGCAGCGGCGGCAAGTTCAAGGTTGACCTCCTGAACTACCTTAGAGCATATGACCACCAGGGGAGGACTGTTTGCAGGACATTGGTTGAAAAGCTGGAGAAATATGACTTTTCTTCGATCAAGGCCGCCCTGGTTGCATCTGTCCCCGGCCGCCACCTTATCCATGACGAATCGGAGACGAGATGGGGCTGGGCAGGCTTGAAGCAGGCGCTGAAAAATGTGCCTGTGCAAGAAGGTGAGTCTGAAATTGTGGTTCAGATCTCAAGTATTGCCACCCTAGGGCCAACAGACGCCTGGCTCCGCCGAAGCCTGTTCGACTCGCTCAAGGTCTCAAGGAATGCCACCCAGAAGCAGCCCAGCTACAAGATCGTGTTTCCTACGCCTGATGAAATCCGGCGCAGTCTGGACGGCTACCAGAGCGGAGCCTCGATACACACGAAGATCCAGTCCGCCCAGCAAGCCAAGCAGCTTCTTTACTTGAAACCCATGTTCTGTCACTGGGCGAATGATGCGCCACGAGGACGGGAACTCGAAGGGGGCCTCTCACATAAAGAGGCAGGTCGCAAGCGAGCAGCGCCCCATATCAAGACTTACATTCGCTATGGTGAGAAATCGATCGATTGGGCGCTCACCACGTCGGCGAACCTGTCCAAGCAAGCCTGGGGAGAAGCCGCCAACTCGTCTGGCGAGATGCGGATAGCGTCATGGGAAATTGGCGTCCTGGTCTGGCCGGCGCTCTTTTCTGAAAAGGCGAAGATGGTCGGCACGTTTCAAACAGATACCCTGGAGGAGAGCACAGAGACATCAACTGTAGCTCTTCGCATCCCGTACGACCAACCATTACAGGCCTATGGTGCAGATGAGAAGCCATGGGTCGCTACAGCAAGCTATCATGAGCCTGACTGGAAAGGTCGGGTGTGGTAGGGGTAGTGGTGACTTCTTGGATCGCCTCACACCCTCACTCACAGAGCGTGAGAGAGACGTAGATTTACTGCAAAATTACTTCTCTACTGGCAAATGAACTCGCGACGGGTTCTCACTTTCGAGCAGCTCTTGGCCGTATTTGTGTGTACACCTAGTCAGGTCGTCTTTCCGCCCGTCTATCTGGCAGTGTGCGCTTGCGTGTGTATGTATATATCCGTGTGTACCGACCTCCTCCACCTCGGGTGTGACCTAACGTCATTTCTCTTCAGCCGGGAGCCCTCGCTTAGTTGCCAACGGCCTCTGGCTCCTTGTTCTCGTCGTATCCGTACTGGGCCTTGAGCTTCTCGACGAGCGCGACGTACTGCTCCTTGGCCTGCTCCTGGGTGACGTCCTCGTCGACCTTCTTCTGCCAGGCGTTCTTCTTCGCCTTGCCCTGTGCGCCGGGTAAAAACAGACATTGTTAGCTGGGTGTTGATGATGTTCACTGGTGGAATGACAGCTTCTCGTCCGCGGCTCTTGCGACTAGGAGGAGCATGGGGACAGGGGCCATGGGAGGACCGAGGGACCGAGAGCGTACCTTCAGGTCGAACATGCCGGGCGCAGGGGCCTTGGAGATGTCCTCGCCGTTTGCGATCTTGAAGAGGGCTGCGCTGTTGTCAGTAGGATGGTCGGGGCAGAAACATCCACGCTTTCAGGTTCGCACCGTAGAGGTCCAGCAGCTCCTCGTTGGAGGGCTTGGAGGTGAGCTTCTTGGAGTCGGCGATGGCCTTTTCGAAAGACATGATGGGTGGTTTGGTTGTGGGGTGTGGGGGGGAAATGGAGTAGACTTTAGCAGTTTTCAGAGGAGTAGAGGATGGTGTTCTTGCTATGCGCTGTGCTTGTTCGAGATGTTGAGGGAAGGGGGGAAGGTTGACGTCCAAGTTGTTGAGAGCTCTACTATGTGACAGGATCCCTGGGGGCCGTTTGGCGGGGCATTGATCACCTGGGCTGCTCCGGCCTGCTGGGCAGGTTTGTGGAGGGAGGGGTTCTGCGTCGTGGTTTGCACGTCATTGGGCCTGACTTGCGGAGGCAGGCCCCACCGTTCGATGCGCTCCAGAAGTCGGCCCTGGGGCCTCGGTAGCCTCCTTCTCTCATTCTCTCCTGTCGTGATGGCCTCACATGATATTTACGACATCTTATCCTTATATCGAAATGACACTTAGATCGACTGGTACCAGACAAGATATGGAAATGGGGACCCTCACTTTCAAGCTCTCTCGATCACCCACTTGTCCGGTAGGCCCATGGCTGCTGCCGCCTTTCTTCGAACCTCTGCTTTCCTTCCATCGAATGACGAAGTCTAAACCCGAACCCCCCCCTTTATATCTACCACGATACTACCTAGACATCCACTATGTGATTACGGCTCGCCCAGAGGCGAGTTAGGACTAAATTTTACCCTCTGACCACTTGGTTGCTCGTACAACTAGATGTGATGTGTCCAGCTACGCATTCTCCTGTTTATAAGATCTCCATTATTAGGAGCAAGTGTGTTACGAGACAGTAAGCGCAAAGGCCAGTGATCAACTCGTTAATATTCGAGGGGAAATAGTAGTGTTGACGGGCCTGTCTCTGGTCTGGGTGATTAAAGAACTGTTAAAGGACAGTGAGCTTTGAGCTTCGGGGATGAGGTATCGGTGGTGACCGTGGTGTAGTCTGGCCGTTCACACAGAAGTGAATGAGTGAGTGATATACCTGTACAACTCAAAACGTCTCCAATGTTAGTTTCAAGTGTTCTCAGGATGCGACCCCTTCCCGGGACGAGTTCCTATATTGAAGGTAAGAGGGAAGAAGTCGCGAACGTAGACCCACCCGATCACATAGCATGGCGCAGGAATGTCTGGCCTATCTAGGTACTCAATAGTGTGATCCTCAGTCGAGCTATTTGATGACCTCAGCCCCTAGATGTGTCCTCGTAAGTTTCCAGTCTACGCAGTGCACGTACGTGCGTCCGGTTTGATAGTCGGTGATAAAGATGGGGGGTGTCCCCGGTTGCGTTTCGGGACCGAGCCGGCGGCCTGACTGGGATCAGCATCCGTCCTGTGGACCTGCATCCGCCAATATCTCAGACTAATTGGTCCCCTGTGGCTGCAGGTGTGACAATAAAGTTCAGCAGCAGCTATGATCTGACGGGATATCGCGAACACCTCTCTGACACTGCTTTTGTGGCCCTCTTCCCATGACCCCGGCTCCCCTAACTATGTGTCGGGCAAGGCAGGTCTGGGAGGAGCTGGGGACCATTGGCTAGCATTTGGCCGGGCGTCCTGTTCGTTGCTAGCCCACTGTCTGAGCAACCTCGCCAGCCCGAGGTCGAGGTCGAGCTCTCCCCCTTTGCTCACTGATTCATCAACCATCACCAGCCGCTGGATGTCGCTGGACACTCCTGGCCCCATTTGTCATCCTACAATCAAGCATTCGTCCCATCTCTGCACGGACTCGCAAGAAGGGTGGCAGGCTGCAAGGTACACCACCGGAATGTTTCCACATGAGCTTCCCCAACACATCTCCGGCATTTGAGTCTCACATCCGGACCCTTCTTCTCTCCTGTATTTTTTCTCCGTTCGGCGATTTACATCTCTGATTGACTCCTGTCACTTGCCCGAAAACCTTCTTGGGCTTCTATTCAGACCGATTCCAGCCAAATTCGAGTGAAAGGCTGCGCCCAACTGCCCAACATGGCCAAGACAGTCGTGATCCTGGGAGGATCGTATGCCGGCCTCCATATTGCACACTACCTGCTCAAGCAGAAGATTCCTGACCTCAAGGTCATCCTCGTGTCAAAGGTATGACAGCCGCGACACCTTTCTGTGTGCAAAGCATGAGACATAGTGCGGAAGCGCAACTTTCGAGCACCTCCCCGTGCGGACCTCCCTCGGGGCTCGCTTGACTAACAGAACAAAACCCTTGTCAACAGAGCTCGCACTTCTACTGGAACATGGCGTCAGTCCGCGCCATCGTCCCGGGCCAGATTGCGGACGAGCAGCTCTTCCAGCCGCTCTCGGCCGCGCTCGAGCGGTACCCCAAGGAGACCTACGAGGTCATCGTCGGCGCGGCCGGCAAGGTCGACACGGGCTCCAAGACCGTCCTGGTGTCGCTGCCGGGCTCGTCGCGCTCCCTGAGCTACGACCACCTGGTGGTCGCCACCGGGTCGCGGTCCACCACGTCCAGCGTGCCCTGGAAGATCCTCGACAGCTACGACGAGACGGTGTCGAACCTGGACGCGACCAGGGAGCGCGTCAAGGAGGCGAAGCACATCGTCGTGGCGGGCGCCGGCGCGACGGGCATCGAGGTCGCGGGCGAGCTGGGGTGCGAGTACGGCAAGGACAAGGAGGTCCACCTCCTGTCGGGCGGGCCCTCGCTCCTCGACGGCGACTCGGTCGGCCCGGCCGCCCTGGCCGAGCTCAAGAAGCTGCACGTCCACGTGCGCTTCGACGCCCGCGTCACCGGCAGCAAGGAGCTGCCCGACGGCAAGACCGAGGTCTCCCTGCAGAGCGGCGAGACCATCACCACGGACCTGTACCTGCCCACGATAGGCATGCGCGCCAACAGCGAGATGATGGACCAGCAGTACCTGACGGACAAGGGCTACGTGAGCGTCGACGAGTACTACCGGGTCAAGGGCCTGGAGAAGGAGGGCGTCTGGGCCCTCGGGGACGTCGTCAGCGTGCCGAGGGGTGGCTTCCTGTTCACGCAGAAGCAGGTGAGTTCTCTCCGCGAGATGCTGGCTGGAATTGTTGGATGGGTGACTGACGACAACGTTTCACAGGCCGCCGGCGTAGGGAAGAACGTCGAGCTTGCCCTCCAGGGCAAGGAGCCCCAGGTCGTAAAGCTGATGCCCGTGGATATTATGGCATGCGCCGTGGGCAGGAATCGGGGCGCAGGCAGGATGGGACCCGTCAAGATGCTGTCTGTCATGGTGTGGTTGGCTAAGGGAAAGACCTTGGGTATACAGCGGTTCCCTGGGTATATCAGCGGCAGCGTGGCTTAGGGTTGTGTTTGTTTTCCTTTGTACATCTTCGGAGATCATTATTCTTGTTTATGGTGCGATGGAGGCCCATTATAAGCTGAAGTTGGAGGACGCAGTGTGCTCCTCATCTACGATAATAATTGCCTTGTGGCTAGAACAGATCCAAAGAGGTATCAACTGCAGTCTCTACCATGGTCTCTTGCTGCTTGTAGGCAGGTATGAAAAGGCGCTGTCCACTTTGGATCATCTGTTCGCCTTCTCGTCCTCGATCTCCCGCCGGATCTGCTCCAGCACCTGTTCCCTCGACCTCAGGTGCGTCTCCAGGCCCTCAACCTGCTCCTTCACCGTCTGCAGGTCGTCCTGGATGCCTTTCAGGCTGTTGCCACCGGCCCCTTTGCTTGCTCCTTCCTCCAAATCCCTCAACTGCTTCCGTTTGTACTCCAGGAGCTGCTCCAGCTCCCTCTTGACCAGCGCGGGCTTGCTCTCCCTCTTCCCGCTGGACCTTATCTCGGCCGAAGACTCGACCTTCTCGATCTTGGCCTCCAGGTCGGCCAGCTGCTTCTTCAGCCTGACCTCCTCCCAGTCGTCGGTCTTCTCGGTGGAGAAGTCGGTGCCGGAGCTCTTAAACCCGCTACGCCCCAGCCGCGTCAGGTACTGGTCGCCAAACTTGGCCTTGCGGCCCGTGGCGGTCTCGTTGTCGGCCTTGACGGCCCACCGGCTCTGCGCGGCGGTGCGCTGGTTGTCGATCTGATAGTCAATCTGGTTGCGCTCGAAGGACGCGCGGAGGGAGGCGGGCACCGTGCGCGGGATCCGGTAGCCCTCGTGGCGGTAGTTGAGCATGTGCAGGAAGGCTACGCATGCATCCTTGTTGACGGAGGAGGCGGCGGAGGGGTTGATTAGGTTCCATGCGGAGCGAATATCGGTGTCGGGGACGTCGAGGCTGTCGTAGAGGTCTTGTAAGGCGCCGACTGTGTGGAAGCAATCACGTATTAGCCCCTTTGTCACGGTCCTCCTAGCAGTAAAATATGTTCATGGCAGCTCACAGGATATCTCCCCACGCATGTCCCGGTTCTCCTGATATATCTGCTCGTACTTGCCCCTATCTGCAGGGCTAATGTACCAATCGAAGCCATCCTTCAGGCCCAGCTCGTCCGGATCGTCGTCGACTTGTTCAAACTGGGCTGCCTTGCCTGTGAGTGCACGGTTTGCTTGGACAAGGTGTGCTTTCGACTCCGGGACCATCCAATCTGGTAGTGTGGCGGGGACGTCCATGTATTCCTAGGAGCAACTGTCAGCAAACGCCGGTCTGCCCCAACAACCGCCTCCCCATCTGGGCCCAGAACGCACGCCGTTGAGGATGTCGAAGATCAGCCGCATGCCGACGCAGAACTCCTCAAAGTCCAGGTTGCCATCGTTATCGACATCTGCAAGGTCCCACACCCGTTCGAGTTGGGCGTCGTTGAGGCCGCTGTTCTTGAGTACGGGCGCTGCTTGCTCTCCTGTGAGGAATTGGCCGCCGCCAGTCCGTGCTGAGAAGATGTTCCAGTATGTCTCGATTTCCTGAGCTTCTATCCGGGGTGCCATGATCGGGGGCCCAGTCGCCGAAGCGTGTGGATGGTGCGGCGTTTGTTGGTTCTGGAGTCCGCTCGGTAGAGTTGGGGCCTCTCTCTTTGGGTTGCGCCAAGTACAAGTACGGAAGTGGTGTTTAGCACGAAAGCTGGAGGAGAAAGCAGGGGTATTTGATTCGATAATGGATTGGTACTGATGGCCTTTCTACAAAGTGAGCCTGGTTAGTCGCAGGGTAAGGCTTCGGTTCAGGGGAGAATGATGCTATTACATTGGGCAGAGTGGACAACTGGGGCAAGCTTGGGAGTGTAATAAGTGGATGCAGTCTCTCATTGCCATCAAGTGGGTCTGTGCACGTTGGCAGGGGGCTGAAGTGCCAACAAGGTCGGGAGCTTCTGAGCTGGAACTCTCTTCCGAGCTACATGACTGCCCCCAGCCCCATCATCATCGACACCACCAATATTATACCAACAACTTCATCATATCATCAAGCTACCCTCTGTACTAGAGATGTGTCATATGTCACAATCCATTGCTATTCTGCCTGCAAGCTCTCTCTCAAAAAAAAAATGCATAATCCTCAATGATGGACCTTTTGTATCCTGTCTCACTGTTGCTGCATTAAGCATTGCTTTTGTGTCCCCGATCCACAATGGCTTCTCTAAGACTTCTTTTGTCTCATCCGAGCCACTACTGAAAAATCTCCTCAGACCTTAATCCAGTCACCTCCCAAATCTCAGCGCATATTTTGGTGCTCTCTACCCAGGATGGCTGATCCGTTTTCGTCACCCATATCCTGCCCCCGTGTTCAGTCCACTGGACTCTATCTTCCTGAAGAATTGACCTGGAAGAGACTCTGATGAGATATCCGTTCTCCCGGAGCAGTATATCAATGGTATATGTACCTTGTAAGGCTGATGATGTCGAGATAAGGCCTCACTTCAAAGACCATCAGTCGAACTGGGAATCAAAGAGTTCTTTTCATCGAATTTTGACAAACATGGCCTTTTCTTTTGGGTCATGAAGGGACGGATTGTTGAGCTTGCTTGAGCTCCTTCAACATTTACCGCCTGAAGCTCTTGCAAAGTACCTGATCAATCTTCGTACGCAGGCATCGTCAATCTTCAAGAACTACCGATTCCCCTCGCCTCGCGTGGAGCGAGGATCTTCACCCGCCGTAAGGGTGTGAAAGCTTCGGGCGGAAAGTCAACTACTCGGTATGAATTTCAAACTGATCAGAATCCTTTGTCTAAAGCTTCTCATCGGTGCTAGCAGATGACCTGTTGATCTTGCGCGCCGCTGCCATCGCGGTCTGCTGGAGCTCCGGGTCGATCTGCTCGTGGATCCTTGTGAACCGGCTGAACGAGACGTCGAATGACCCGTCGCCGCCAAAAACTGGCTTGACCGAGAAGTTGGCCGTTTCTGGCTGGTTCTCTTGAGTCTCGGTGGTCCAGTGGCTACGCGCCAACTCCTTCCAGCTCCTTGCCTCTCTTGGGGGAGCCAGGGGGCTGGCGGGGGCTCTCGGTTTCTTTCTAGCAGGTTGTTGGGCAGGATCCAATGGCGCGTCTGCCTGTCGCTTTGTGGGCCGAGAGGGAGCTGTGTTGTCTTGTTGCCTCATAGGGGAGGCGCTGACACCTCGCGATTCCGGCCACAGCTCCTCGGGCTGAGGGTCATGAAACACGCCAGACGGCCTGGAAGGGTGCATCATTTGTTGAGGGACGGGATAATCAAGACCTTGCTGCATCCTCGAAATAGGACGAGGTGTGGCAGGCCGCTGCTGTTGGAATATCGCGTAAGGCGACATAAGTCCGGGGGACATGGCGAACCCTGGATCCACCTGCATCATGGGGGAAGGAACGCTGGTGCCTGAACTATGGGCTCCATTGTTGTATGATGAGACCGAACGCCGTCGCTGAGACGCAGCTGGCGAGTCCAATGGCACCATTTCCGCCGACAAATTTGGCGAGAAGCCCGACATTCTTTGATGAACGGAACTGCCTTGTCGGAGCCTACCTGGCACACTTCCATCACGCTGGGCGGGAGACCCCTGAGCCGGGGTGAAAGGGATATGCAAGAAGTCCATAGACGCAGTTGTGCCTGAACTGCTTGATTGAGATGTTGGCGAAATCTCTGTGGCCCCAGGGGAGCCGTTCAAGCCAGGCCGAGCAATCTGCGGGACCAACGACATCCTATCTGTGGTCACTGGAAGCATTTCCTGCAAAGCCATTGGTGTCTTCAGGGTCGAGGCAGTCTTGGGCGACCCAGCACCGGAGGGGTGATCATTTCCTGCCGGTATCGTTCCAGGACGGGGCGGTAGGGGATGACCCCGAGCCACTGGCATCGGACGTGCTCCGGAAGGTGACGCACGGAAGGAAGTGTCAGGTAATCCAGCAACGGACCTGGGGACTTCTGTCATTGGCATCCCAGGCACAAACCTGCCCGCGGGCGTGTGTGGCCGTGAAACAACTGGGGCGAACGGTATGTTGAGGTAGCGGGTGTCTTCAGCACTAGATGAAAGATTGGGAGAAAACGAAGACGTATCGAGCATATTGAGCTTCGTGGTCTGATCGCGCTTTCCGACAGGGACGGGCCGAGTGCTCGTCATTCCGGGCTGGCCTCCTGCATGTCTCACTACCTCAGCACCATCATTCACCAATTTGCCTCCTTCGGCCCCTAAGAGACTGTTTCCACCGGCATTCTTGGACGGGCTGGACAACTTGTTCTTAACGGCGGCGGGAGCCTTGGCCGAAGTCTTTTGCGCAGACTTGGCTGCAACAACGTTACCAGCAGAAGCATTCCCACCAGACCGGGGAGTCGGTGTACTGGGGGCGCCAACAACCGGCTTATTGGGCTTGGGCGTAGATGTGTCAACCTTCTTCCGGTACGGTCCTCGCCTCTTGGTTGGAGTTGGAGTTGCAGGTACTCCCGCCTTCGCCCGGCTGGGGGTTTGCTTCTTGCCAACGGAGGTATTACCCTTCTTCGGCCGCTTCTTCTTCGGTTCGAGGCCATAGTCGCCGTCTGTTGGATCTTCCTTCTCGGGCGGAAAGTTGTCAAGATCAGAATCATCTTCGTCTGTCGAGGCGACTCCAGTCATGGCTGACTGCTTCCGCTTGACCCCGGATGTTGCGGCATGCGAGGCTGCCAGAGCAGAAATCGCAGTATTGGGAGTCGAAGCAGTGGCTCGAGCCGTGCTAGGCTTTTCAGCCTGGGCCGCCATGGCATCCGCTTTGGCTTTATCTTTGAGCACTCGCTCCGCCCTATCTGGCTCTTCATCCAGGGCTGCCTTTGTGACGTCCTTACACTTTCTGTTCCTGGAGATGCAGCTGCTGCAGGGCCGACCACCGTTACACCGGGCTCTGACCTTGAAGCAGCTATAGCACTTCGGGAACGTTGCGATTTCTATGCCGTTCTCGCTGAATTGACCAGACTCGGCTGCGCCTTGCGCATCTGACTTCGCGCCGTTGTTAATTGCTTCGCCTGAGGCGGGCACGACGGTGACACTCGCGTCGTGTGTGTCCTTATCGGCCGTGATCAGAGAGTCAGGCTTCGATGATGTCTCGATGGACCGAGATGTCGTGGGGTTAGGCGTGGCGCTCGAGGAATCCCTGTTCCGAGCCTGTGATGCCTGGTCGCTGCGTGCAACGTGACTGCTGTTGTGCCCCAGTGAAGAAAAGGCGGGGACGGCTTTGCTCGCTGGGTGCACGATGCCTTCATGAGGTTGAAGGAAGGGCGGGAGCTGAAGGGAAGGCGATGGATACTGTTGTGGAACGCTTTTGCGCGTAACGTGATTTCCTTCGTCGACGTCGTGGTGCGATTCAAGGAAGCGGCGTGCGATGCC
This sequence comes from Diaporthe citri, assembly GCF_014595645.1. Lineage (NCBI taxonomy): Eukaryota > Fungi > Ascomycota > Sordariomycetes > Diaporthales > Diaporthaceae > Diaporthe > Diaporthe citri. The sequence continues at coordinate 3,173,434 of NW_025064846.1, forward strand.
GTTGTCAAATCCAGGCATCTCAGGGCAAAGTCGCATGGCTGAGCTCGTGCTGAACAGCTGTGCGCCTTCGTCACCGAAACCTCCAAACGTACCTCGGAGCATATTCTCATCTGTCCCATGGGATCGGTTGTTGTTTCGCCAGTCAACGTTGCTGCCGGCGTGGCCGTCTGCCTCCTCACGCATGAGACTCCCCGCTTCGTTCTCGTCGTATTTGTCGTGTACGAGGAAATTGGCAAGCGCAGCAGCTGGGGCAGGCTCAACATACCTCAGGCCACCATGCGCAGGTTCGGGAATGAAATCGAAGAACCCCCCGCTCTTGATGGGGCGACCGTTGACACGTTCAGCCAAAGCCTGGAATTGCTGCAATGGCGAGGAGACCGGCTCCTTGTCTTGCGCGGGACCCTGAGGAAGAGCTTCCATGAGCGCCTCGCGCTGTACAGAACCATTCCCGAGCTGTGGAACTGGCCCTTGCCATATGAACTCGTTGCCACTGTAGAGCGCCTTCTTGGTGTCTTCGGTCGAGAATATGAATTCGTTGTTCTCGTCGAAAATACCCGGGATCTCACGGAACGCAGTTCCAGTGCCAAACCATTGGCCAAAGCGGTCGGCGTACTCCTGGAGGCCGGCAAATGTCAGGAAGCTGCGGCCACTCGCGATGTCTTCCCTCGAGAACCTGTCGGTAAGGAGTTCCAATTCAGGTGGGCACGCTACGGGAGCCGACTGCTCATCGTTCGCCTGAGCGCCGGTATGATCTGCTACTTTCTCTGCTACTTTCTCGGCACCAAGCTGGCCAGTTTCTTTCCCAGCTACGACCTGAGCGTTTGTTTCCTGAAAGAGCTCGAGCTCGGGCTCGTTTTGAAAGTCGTAAGCTCCTCCGAGAATTGGTGGGCCGACTGCAGCATCAGTGATCGTTCGTGTAGCTCCAACACCGAAATCTTGCCATTCGAGCTCATGCTCGTGCATGACTTGATCAACTCCAGCTTCCGGCACTGGCTGCTCGATTTCGTGTTGCGCGCCGTCGAGCTGGAAAAGTTCACCAACAGGGCGGACAGGTTCGTCCTGGTAGGTGCCGTTCTCCCAAAGCGTCTTCTCGCGTACGTACATGTTGACGAACTTGATCACGTCGTCTAGGGTGAGACCCAGCAGATTCGCGGCCGCAGTGATTCCATCCTCGTGGTCGTTGGCCAGATCATAGATTATGGCCCACTGGACATTGCGACTGAGAGCGGACCAGTCCTGGGCCGACGAACGCGTTGTCAGTTTCTCGCCTTCAAGCACATGCACAAACGGTTTGGGGAGCAGTGAAATTAGGCTGAGAAGGGTGGCGGGCTGAGAAAGACAGGAATCGCTTGGACTTCTTACCTGGTATACTGAGCACAGATGAGGATGAATCACAAGGGACTCATCGTCATCGTCTGTTTGAGGCTCCTCGTCGTCCTCAAGGTCCGCCATATTTGCCTCAAACACCTCGTCAAATTCGTCTCGTTGCTCGATGGAGTCAACGACGGGCTGTGACTGGTCAGGGCGGACGATGGTGGACTGGCGACGTAGGTGAGCGACGGTAGGGCCAGGCGACTCTGCGACTTGACCTGGGGCGCGCGTCGGTATGACGGGCTCCCCGAACGCGTCTCGTGGCTCGCCCTGCTCCTGCCACATCTTGTACTGGGCCTCGCCGGGGGAGGGCTCGTCGAGCTCGAGCGAGCGCCATTGCACGAACTTTGCGCGGTCCATGTTGAAGATGGGGTCTTGGTGGACGAAGACTGGGCGGCCGGGGTCGATGGGCTCGAAATCGTCGCGGTAGCGCACTGGGCGTTTGAGGCGCGAGGTTTTGCGCAGGCTCATGGTGTTTGTACTGCGGTCAAGGGGGGCATCCTCGTCGTAGGACGAGTCTGAGTCGAAGTAGTCGAAAGCCATTCTAAGTAGCTGCGATGCTGTGTCTGTGACGGGGACGGGGGTGGTCGACGGGGGTGCAGATAGGATGGATCAGGCTGTTGGTTTGGTACCTGGATACCTGATAAGGCAAGCAAATCCAATCAAAAGGGTTGAGGTCGTGGTTAAAAGATGCCAGAGCACGATGCGAAATGCTATGTCCAGTGGTAGAGCTGGAACCTGACCGACGAACGCGTGAGGTGAGTCGATGTTAGGGTGACCATAAATCAGTGATTCCAAATCAAGCTCAGCTGTAACAGTCCTGAATAAAGACGATCATGGTTCTTTTCTCTGAAGCACCAAAAGCCCTCTATCTGCTCAGGGAAGGAACAAGCACTGTAAGCAAGCTGTGCAAAGTCTCATGTGTTGAGTCTGCGAGATTGTCACAGCAACCATGTGATGGTGACGCCTTATGTATGAGCTTGGGGCTGGAGTAAGAGCAATTACTTCACAGCTGCTACGAGCTCCAGGGGCAAAGGCTCCGACCTTCAGATTAATGAATATCAGATGCCAAACTTGGTGAGATGAGAATCTGCTTGGAGCCCTTCGAATGAGTTAGTAAAGTATGGCCTTCTGCTTTTGCCTCTCCAATATGCAAACTCCGGGTATTCACTTGACCAAATTTCCCAAGGAATGTCTGATAAATTTAGATTGCTGAGGCAAAAGTGAGCCCCTGTGGAGTGCTTTGGAACAGTCTCTTGAGATATGTCCCTACAAAGTGGCTCACTCCAAGCCACTTCAGGAGTAATGCCTTCTCTGGCATTTTCTTCTGATTTTCTTTCCACACCCCTTTCCTCTGAAGCCACCCACTGAAGACTCTACACTCACTTGTTCTTATATCAATGCCCAGAAGACCATGTTGAAGTATCTGCTTGTGAAGTCATGACACATGTAGTGCCATGAGAAACAGAGCGAGCCTAGGAAGACATGGACCAGTGTGACTACTCAGTGTAGCAATCACCAAGTGGGTGAAGAGTAGATGGCTAGAGGCTTTGTTGGATTATTGGTTCCTATGAGGCGGCTTGCTTGATACGCAGCCCTTTGATAAGAGCTCTAGCTATACTCCATTGCCGTGTTTGATGCATCTCAATCTCATATTGTAGTCCAACACCTCCTGGCTTCCTCTTCCATGCCTCAGCAAGGTCTCTCGCCTCAGAACGCCCACCCATCATGCTGTGAGAATGGGGTATCAGTACGGTTTCCAGCCAACGCCTAACAAACCAAAAACGCCGCCAATCATGGTCAAATGAAAACAGCGCGGGCGGCCCCTAATAATGCCTTGCCCTCCATACACAGTTCCGTGGCATCCAAGAGACCTTGACCTATAGGTGCCATTTCCGCACGCTAAAGAACACCTGCCGCTCCTGGACCATTGGGAGCTTCAGTGTGGATCTGTCAAATTGCCCCGTGCCTACCACGCCGCGCCTAGTTCTGTCGGTACGGCATGAACTCAGACCTGTTTTCGTAGCGGTCACAGTCCATCACGACATCTTCAACAAATTCGTCCTCATCGATGGTGTCATAGATGCTTCTCTTTTTGGGCGCTGGTAGCTGAGACTCCGCGGAGACCATCCTCCGCGCCTTGAGGATGTCCCCGAACGTCCGCAGAAGGTGCTTCATGTCCTCGTCAAAGGTGGCGCAGAAGCGCTGGGCAGAGATGAACTGCACAGTGCTGACCATATCAGTCCCGTAGATAGCCATCAGGTAGGCCGCCACCACCACTGCGGACCGCTCGTTGCCGGTCTCGCAGAAGACGAGCACCTTGCCCCGCCTGAAGGTGGACGTGTCGATGGCCACATTACCGGCGTCATTAACAGCCTGCAACTGGCTCCTGTACACGCGAAGGAGGTGGTCGTTGATCTTGGCAATGGTGGGTGGGAAGTCGTGGATGAGCTGGGTCTTGCTGGCCATGCTGACGTTCTCGATTTCCAGGTTGAGCTCTGCAGCGGCTTTCTCCATGGCGATGAGGCGTAGGTGCGACATGGACGCGTCTCGCACGGCAAGCAGCATGGTGATGCCTTGCTGCCTGAGGAATTCATGGTCTCGGACCACAGCGAGGGGGCCGAGGTAGAGGAAGTCCAGGATGGGTTGAGCCTTGCGCCGGTCTTCGTACTTCCACGTGTTTTTGTAATTGTCTGAAGCCTGTTGGACTTTCCCGCCGGTGATGATCTTCAGATCGTCAGAGGTGAGATCACGTGGGTCAACAGAGGCGTAGGATGGGGTCAGAGTGAGAGGCCTGTTGTTGTTCTCGGCCAGCGGAGTGGGGATGTGGATGTATGGCGGGCTGGGAGGCCGGTTGGTGAAGGACGCTGTGCGGACGACGCCGTCAGACAGCGAGTGTGGCTGCGAGTCTTGAACCCGTGAAGGCTGCATGATGGCAGACCTCCCGATTGGGAGAAGGAGGTGAGTTAAGGACCCCTGCTGAAGGGGGATTGGTGGGAGGTGAGAGACGAGAGGCGGCGTTGTTGTGATGAAGTGAGAAGTGACGAGTTGTTGCAATGGCCTTCAATAGCAGACGTGCATGTAGGCCAGTTCTCGTCTGGCGGTTGACGGATCTAGAAATTTGCTTATTCCGTTATGGCTGTGGCCGGGGCCGGGTTGTGGAGATGATCAAGAACAATGTGTCTGTGTCTTTGTCTCGAGAGAAAGCGAGGGATGAAGTAGGGTTGACTACCGCACTCGAGATTGAGAGCGATCTGAGTCGTCGCTGCCCGCCAGGCACCTGCGCCTGCCGAGTTACATCTAGTCCACTGCCTAACAGTAGGCAGGTGTTTAATGTGGGGCGGGAGATCAGCCACTGGAAGGCCCGGTCCTCTGGCACCTGCCAGGGGCCCCATGTGCAAATCTTAGGGCAGCTTAGGGGAATCCCATCACAGCCAATTCATTTGTACATACTCTCATTAGCAAGTAGCATCGTATCATCGGCATGGCTGCCCCTGTTGCTTCCGCGCTCCCTTCCTGCAATGCATTGCATCGTGGCAAAAAGACAACGGCCTGGAAGTAATTGAAGTGCCAACTCGATGGTAGATATTCATTTTTTTGGCAGGCAAGGCGCCGCAGGATCTGGCAGATCTGATTTGCTGTATCATACATGAGAACTGTGCCTGGTGCACCTCAGTCATCAGTAGTACAAACCAAGTCGTCTAAAACTAGGCGGAATCCGAGGCTGACTTTGCTCGTCTGTCACTACCTGTGCTAGACTCGGTTGGTGTCAACCCACTGACGCTGCTTTCTCGAGCCAGCGGTGACAAAAATTCCGGGGTGACAGATCGAGATTCCACCCCTGGCCTCTTCCCAGACTTGGATCCTTGAGAAGATAGGGCCTTGTTCCTTTTCTGCGAGGCATCCGATGACCTCCTACTGGTGCTTCCTTCCTTGACCTCCAGCGTCGGTGTGGGGCTCCGGCTAGAGTGGCCAGAGATGCTGCCCCGGCGGACGCTTCCGCTCCGCGACCGCTTCCCTTCCCGTTCGACCACCGAGAGCCTGCGATGGTGTGCCTTTTCAGGGTGCGCGTGGTGTGGCTTCTCCATGATCTGTGCCGGCTTCGCCCATGGTGCCCACCACAGCCAGCCAAACTGCTCTCTGCGCAGACAGCGGTCTCTGTCCTGGATCTTGGCGCGGAACAGAGACCTCCTCTCGTTCTCTCGGTCCCAGTATTCGGTCCTGTACAGCTCCCAGTTTTCGCGGAACGTGGGCGAGAAGGGTTTCGCCAGCAACAGGAGCTTCACGTAGTCTCCTCCGGGGGCGAGGTCCTCCTCACGCCCGGCCTTCTCCTCGTCGCTGGTGACGGATGGGAGGATCGGGTGACCCTTGCCCGCGAGGTCCAGCTCCTTGTCCACCTCTCGAAGTATCGCCGGGTCGACGAATTGATATGAGGACCCCGCGGTGTGAGAGAACAAACCGTAGGTAAGGAACCAGCCCAGCGTGGACAGTGCCTCAGCGTACCAGGACCTCTTGACGAGCACGAGCTTGAGGTTGAAAGCCCTGATGCCGCGATTGGTGATGGCAAACCACCTCCTGGGCCACCTGACCCCACGCTCCCATATGCCCGTAGCCCAGACGAGGGCGGCAGTAATAACGCCTCCCATGAAGCACAGTTTCTCGATCATCTCGACGCCCCAGTAGACAGAGCCGCCCAGCCCCCTGCCGTCCTCCCTCGGAGCGAAGAACAGGGCATATCCGAAGCCCACGACCCAGACGCTGAGGATGGAAAGGAAGAAGGTGTGGTGTCGCCTGCGGGCGCGAAGCTCGAGGTACTGTGCGCGCAGCGAGGCCTCGAGGATGAGGAGATTGAGGTAGATCATGGACGGGGAGGAGGGCGCGTGGCTTAGGGGGTCGCCGGGCTTCCCGCTGGAGGGGGTGACGCCGGAGGTGCTGGCGACCTTCTCGGCAGCCTTCTCGGCGGGCGGGGCGGCGGTGCCCTTGACGATCGAGTCGAGGTCGTCAGGCATGGCTGCGACTATCGAGTGTGGCTGCGGTGGGACGAGGCGGCGCAAGCGAGGTGTCGCAAGTGAAGGGGGGACGGGGCGAGGCGAGGCGGTGCGAGGCGGTCAGGCTGGGAGCGTGCGGCCTGGACATTCGCATGTGCGCTCATGTGCCTGTGTTGTGCTGTGCACGAAGACCGCGTAGCCAGGCTCTTGCTGAGCTGGAGTGTCTATGTGGTGGCTCTCTTCAGTGGAGCTGTAGATGGTGGTTGGTCGATCACATGTAGGTGTAGGTCTATAGTGGCACGGCACTCACGCGCAGCACAACTGCAGCAACTGGAGAGGTGGGATGGCATCGCATGGCCATGGCCCCAGCCCAACAACGGATAGAACCGAGCTTTCGGCCTGTCAGGTGGGCCTTGGCTCGGGCAGGCAGGGGCTGCCGCTTCCTGCCCCAAGCTCCTCTCTCAAAGCCTAGGCCCAAGGTGGTCTTGTCTTAGTACCCCACGGTATGCCGCCAGGGGTCGACTGCGTCATCGGCTACTGGCAGACTGGACGCAAATACGACCTGGAGTTAGCGGGAACGAGAGCCCGGACAGATGTTTCGAGTGGGTCGGAGTACGGGCGGATTCTGAAGGCCGACCCAGCAATTCCACGCCGCAAAGGATGCACGTCGTGACGGTCATTGGTTGGGGGCCTGTGGTCTGTGTTCGGACTCGCAAAGTAGCCAGGGCCCTATTGCCATTCCCGCAGGCATTCAGTGCTGCTTGAGGCCCGTGTTGCTCCTTAACTCCGTGCCAGCTGCAGGTCCATGATGCTGCAACGGGTCGGAAGGCACAGCTGGCTGACGACGTTCAAACACTCGCAATGCCTCGAGGCTGTTATTAATAAGAAGAGGTTGCGCCCCTTCCCTGCGTGACCGAGGGGGGAAACATGTTGGCCTCTAGAATATTCGTCCCTATACCCATACCCAGATTTATCACTGTATCCCTAGTAAGACCTATTGCGACGAGACGCCCACTCGCATCCCACCTTGCCCGCTGCAGTAACAGAACCACCGCCTCTCCCCCCTGCCGCAGTGTTAGTCTCGCCACCATGTCTACCGCCGCCGCACTTCCTCAACAACCTCAACATTTCCCACAACCCGAGGTCGCCCCCACTTCCACCTCTCCTCATCCCTCTGATTCCGAAACATCGTTGTCCTCCAGGGACTCCTCTAGGTCAGGCTCAAGGTCTAGGAAGCAGGAACAACAGCGTGGTCAGCAGCGAATGTCGACGTATTTCCCCTTGGGTTACAAAGAGGCCGCCTACCAGTGGGTAAGTCGTGCCTGTCTCATCTGCCCCTCGACGCGCCTTAGCTCTAGAGCCACCACACCACCGTAGAAGCGAATGCTGATTGTTACATTCTCAAACCAGTGGGCAAACCTCTCACCTGCCGCATCCGAGCGCAATGTCCTAAAATATGTCCCCTACCTCCGGGAGGCCATCTCCGACTCCGCCAACCCCCAAGGTGCCATCTCCAAACCCGATCCCTACGGCCCTCGGGTATGGCGCTCCACCATGGTCGCCCTGTCCGGGAAGAACAGGGCCTTGAACGAGTACTCGGTCGAACGCCTCGATGACTCGCCAGATGAGACCCTCGTCATGCTCCACGGCTACGGCGCAGGCCTGGGCTTCTTCTACAACAACTTCGAGCCACTCACGAGGGTCAACGGATGGCGCCTGTACGCCCTAGACATGCTAGGCATGGGAAACTCTTCGCGGCCACCGTTCCGAATTAAGGCCAAGGACCCAGCGGAGAAGATCCAGGAGGCCGAGGGCTTCTTTGTCGACGCGCTCGAGGAGTGGCGCAAGATCCGCAAGATCGAGAAATTCACGCTCTTGGGCCACTCCATGGGGGGCTATCTGGCGACGGCCTATGCGCTCAAATATCCCGGTCATCTGAACAAACTGATTCTCGCTTCGCCCGTCGGGGTTCCCGAAGATCCCAACGCGACAAATGCCGAGCTGCCCGAACCGAAGGACTCGACACTGGCGCAAGAGTTCACCCAGAGCCAAGAAAGCATTGTTCAGCAGGACAGCAACACTAAGACTACAGATGTGCGCGTCGGCAACAACAAAACGAAGCAGGCCCCCAAGGCTCCACGGAGACAACTCCCTGGCTGGCTTATATGGCTGTGGGATACCAACGCCGTCTCGCCGTTCAGCATTGTCCGCATGGGCGGACCCCTCGGCCCGCGCTTCGTGTCCGGTTGGACATCGCGTCGTTTCAACCACCTGCCACCCGAGGAGGCTACCGCTCTCCACGAGTATTCGTACAATTTGTTCCGGCAGAAGGGCAGTGGTGAATTTGCTCTGACCTATCTCCTCGCGCCTGGTGCATACGCGCGAGACCCACTCATCAACCGCATCGATGAGGTTGGTCGGCAGGTCCTGAAACCCGCCTCCGAGGGCCAGCCAGCAAAGCGCGAAACTGGCTTTCCCATCGTCTTGATGTACGGAGACGGGGACTGGATGGACGTCGGAGGCGGCTTCGCTGCGGAGGAGAAGATAAAGGCACGGATTGAGAAGGCGCTGATGGAAGGCACAGAGGAGGAGAGGAAAAACGAGAATGGAAGCGCAAGAGTGGTCGTCGTGCGGAAGGCTGGCCATCACTTGTACTTGGACAACCCGGATGAGTTCAACAAGTACATCGTGAAGGAGCTGGAAGAGACGAGGGACTACAACAGAAGGAGAAGATCCCAAGGTCTGTCTGTGTAGTAGACACAATTCGGCCATGGCCGGATTTTCAAGGCGACGACGTATATATGAAGGGAGGGTTGGGGGTGGAAGAGTCCTCCGCAAGTTTGCATTGGCTAGGCGTTAGGACTTGAGAGATTTAGAGAAGACACCCAGGGGGTTAGGAGTGTCTGCTTCTGGTGGTCGAGGCCGGCGAGCCAGGGTCGACCAAAGACCTAGACACGCTGAGAAGGCAGCGTGCGCTGTGCGAGGACAGTCCGCAGCATAGAAAGATGGAACACTTCCCTAGATTGTTACACCACGAGATGTAAAGCTAGTTTAATTCAGATACCGCTATTAAGAACTCTCTGCACAGATCACTCGAGTAGGCTGGATGCCCTGCCAAGATGCCACCGACTCTGTCCACATATCTGACCTACCTCGCGCACACTTATTGGCGTGCTCCTAGGTTGATTCTCCTTGTTGCCTCTTGCACAAGCGACAGGGACACAGTTCGCGGGAACGAGGTAGTGAGACACGGTGGTGCTGATCACGTTCGTAGCGCTGGGTCTCACGTGGGAACTAGTGATGGATCACTCAAGACGTGTCGTGCTGTGGTACACGGGGCTCTTGGCGGCGTGAGAGGTCACAGCGAGAACGTGATGTATGGGAGTGCGGGTAGGTGTGGTATGTGTGACACCACACAGTATCAGAGAGTCGGATCATCTCACTGCCTCCGAGAAGCCAGAAGTGACTTCAGGCATTATAGTCGCAAGAGGGCCCATAGTAGAGTGACAGTGAAGGAATAGAAGGGGAATGGATGATTACGGTCTAATGATGGTATTATTAAAAGATCATCCGGAGGTAGCTTTTTGTGCTCAATGATGGTGTCCTCCGAGCACGTCTCAACAACACAGGGTAAGCCTGGGGAAAAGAAAGCCCCATCGAACACTGTGTCCCTCCCTGTGCGGCCTCGATACTCCTTTTTTAATCACTAGTGCAACGGCACTGGACGTGGAGGCCCACGAGCTTACTATTTACAGCAAAAAGAGAACCTAGAAAACAAATTTGACCCACAGGAACTCCATGCATCTATTCATCATCAATCATCCCCCTCACACAGTAGTCGCTGTGTAAGTCTCCTCAGTGCGACCCTCCCATGTCCTCCATCGACTCCCGGAAGATGGATTTCCTACTGGGCGCCGGACTATTACTCGACCGAGGAACCTGGGGCCCGGGCGGGGGGTTCAGCGGGCTCACGGGCCCGCTGCCGCTCCTCGCGCTGACGTAGTCCTCCGCGTCGACCTCGCCGGCCGTCGGCGGGCTGATCACCGCCGGCGGCGTGCCCGGCGCCGGGTTGCTGCGGAGCGGGTTGAGCGAGCCCTCCTCCATGATCGGCGGGCTCGCGACGCGGGACGTCTGCTGCGGCCCCAGGCGCGGCGAGCCGACGAGCGTGCCGTCCATCGTGCTGACCGTCGCCGGGTCGCTGATGTTCCTCAGGTGGGATCGGTCCCGCTCGCTAAACGCCGATACCCCCGATTCGCCCCGCGGAGACTCCTGATCCCCCGACGCGGCGGCGTTGTTGCCGCTTGAGGTGGGGGCTGGGAGGGGCTTCCCGGCGGTGGGGGTGTGGTCACTGTCATAGGGGGAGGTGGCTGGCAGTGCAGGTGAGTCCGGGCGCACCTGCTGCTCGGGGTTGAAGGGCTGTGCTGGGGGAGGGTTCCTCGAGGAGGGCCCTGCAAGCATGGCACCTCCTGCGGCGGAGTTGCTGCTTACCATGCTTGCGTGGTCTGTCGCGGCTATGGACGAGTATTGGAACGACGGGTTGCCCAGCGGGCTGCTCCCACCGCCGGCTGAGCCGAAGTGCGTGTGTTTGCTGATGATGTCCACGGGCGTCAGGGCCGTGTCTGACAGTTCCGCACGGGGCGAGGTGTCTGCAAGCAATTAGTACCAAATATCCCGGCGCGGGCTCAGACTCGACGGGAGGAGTGGCGTACCCATTAGCTCGGCGACTTGAGTGTCGCCCATCTCATGGCGCATGAGCTGCTGTTGCAGCTGCTGCTGGTGCGGATGAGGGGCGTACAACGCAGCGCGCTCTGGGTCTGGGCTCTGAGGCATGTCATCGCTGGTAGTGACCGTGGGTGCCTTTGTGTCTGTTGGTTGGCCGCGGATCCAGGACATGATGCGGTGGCCATTCTCGTCGGTCATCTCGCTCATGCCACCGTTCTTCTTCAGGTACTTGCGGCGCCGCCAGAACAAGAAGCCCAGGCCGACAGATGTGAGTAAAATCAGACCTAGGATGACACCAAGAAGCGGGGGCAGAAAGCCTGGGACGCCACCGCCACCAGACTCGGCGCTGGAAGTCGGCAGACCTGACCCGCTCGTGGCAGCTGGGGCGTACGGATAGTAAGTCGTGAGCTTCGAGGTAGGATATGACGATGCGAAGACGCTTGCCAGCGCCGAAGTAGCCCAGCCCGTGGGTCCAGGTGTGATCTCGGTCGCGCCGCCTTTCTCGTCGCCGCCGATCATTGCATAGATCATTTCCGGGACGTGGTAGTCAGACCAGAGGCTTGGGTCGTACCTGTCTATCCACTTGGACGAGCTCAGGTTAAACAACTGGATGATGCCACCATTGACGCAAGTTGTGGTCGTGCCGGCCTGCGCTGGATAGCCTCCAATCACCATCATCTGATCCGGGTACGGCATGAAGCATTTGTGGCCTGCGCGCCCGTACCCAGCCCGTCCGGAAGCGACCTTCATCCACATGAAGGAAGGCAGTGACAGGATCCAGACGTCGTCCTTGAAGTCCGACGCATCGGTATGATGAAGCCCGTCATAGCCACCGTAGTAGTAAATGTTGAAACTTGAGTAATCTTGAGCTGGTTGCATGACAACACAGCCTCTGGCAAGCTGCGAAGGCCCGCCAACCGTGGGCTGTGTGTACCAATTTCCGCTTGCGATGTCGTATATGTCGATATTGGACATGAACGAAGGGCTTACATTCTCCTGCGCCAGTATCAGTATGGCATCAACCAATGCCCAGTGGGGTGGATTGTCCTTACACTACCAGTCTGGTTTTCCGAGAAGTGTGCAGAACTGACAAATTCAGGGTAGATTACACCGCCAATGGCAACCAGAATCCCTTGTGCACCGACTGGGACCCAAACGAGTTCTGGATTCGCGCGCCCCGGGATGCTGTCGGGCAAGGTCTGGTTGCTCCATTGCTCCTCATTTTGCGTAGCCATGTCGAGTGTGATCAAGGTGTTGGAGACGTTGATGGCTGTCAGCGAGTCGTTGTAGCTAGGATAATATACGGGACCCCATTCGGGGGCACGAAGCCCGGAGAAGTAGAATGCCTTGTTCTCTGAGGGGGCGTTGGCAGCACCCCCAAAGGCGAGATATCTGGTTAGATCGTCAGGCAGATCAGTGCTGATGTAACCTGGTGTGACTTTCTTGTCGACGCCATAGCTATCTTGCTGATATTCCATGACCTCGTTCGCGTCCGGGTCGGGATATTTGTCAGTTTGCCTCAGCAGGCCGCCATACATGAAGAACTGGTGATCATTCGCGAGCAGTGCTCCGTCGAAATAGTTTGGGGCGAGATTGCTCGCAGCACCTACGACCTTGGGATTCTGGCCGAAGACATCGCTGATGTTTTGGCTCATGTTGAAGGGCCTACTGAAGTTCAAAGTATAGACGATACCCAGCGGGTTGTCTGTTGATCCCGTTAGGAGAACGCATACACAACAAATGACCAGACGTCGACCTACCATCTTGGGTTGCCGAACCGTAGGAGCCATCAGCCATGCCTGGAATCCAGGCCAGGTACCCGCCATCGATGTAGACCGTATCCTTGAGGACAGCAGCTGCAATTGTTAGTTTATGGCTCCTCTCGAGTGATGGCTGTGCAAACCTCTTGGTTGTTGCCACATGCACATGGTCGCATTGACCTGATCGCTCTGCCATCCAGACTGTTGGGCCATCGCTACGGACACAAGGCCCGCAGCTATTGGAAGTGACCGCATCATTAGACCCGATGTGCTGAACGCCAAAAGAGAACGTAGACCAGCCGGTCTTCAGACTTCTACACGGATCTCTGAGCGGCAAGAACAGGAAAACGTAATGTCTGCTTGAAAAATGCTTCTAGGTACACATCATCGCAGGACGAATGCTGTGCTGGGAGGATCACAAGTTGACCATGTCCTCAAAGCTGAACAAAGACGAATCCGTTGCCTCGTGGGCTGCTGGAATGCGGAACTGGAAGCCGCCAAGTGCTGTTGTTGACGTTAGATACACAAAGCAAGACGAGGCACGCAGCCACAGACGGACTGCACGGAACCGACGAGAAACCGCATCTGGAAGAGACCCGGATCCAGTCTTTGTCTCGAGAAGGGATCAAGATCTTGGAACCAGAAAGGTGGAATGATGCAAGCGAAAAGGCGGGACCCGGCTTACCCAAACTACTCGGACCAGGACAGGATGCAAGCCCGAGGGAGGACGTAGAGTCTCTAGACAGAGTCAAACTCACAAATGTAAAAGAGGAGTATGGTATATCGACCAGGATATGGATTCCGAACCGTATTCGAGTTTCTGAGTTGCCTCACAGGGCTCACGGCTGGCAGGGCGGGCTGCTTCACTGATACACACGCCGCCCGAACAGCAACTCGATAGACCTATGGACCAAGCCTGGGGCCCCTCTTTTGGCGCACCAGGCTCACTCATCTTCCCACAATGGACCGTAAGCGGAAGGGTGCCATGGTCCGGACTGAGCCTCCACACTCGCCCAAGGTGGCGAAGGCGGATCAGTTAGCCTTGGGGGACGGAGGGGGGGTTCTGCATCCTGCATGCGCGAGAAAGACATGTCTCGCTGATTGGGTGTCTTGTGGAGCAGACGAACAGCGAGGTTGCACGCTCTTTGTGGGTTGGATGGCCGAAGTCCTTCGCGGTTGGTGCTGCGCCGCACAGGGGCATTGGGAGCACAGCATTAGTGCGAATATGTCGAGGAAGACGGAAGGGCTCTGCGGCTGAAGACTGGTGCAGGGACATTCCCTTCTCCGCCCGGCCAGCCCGTGCACGATCCCTGCCAGTGAGGCCGGTGAAGGGTGCCGCGGTCTGTCAACCCCTCTCGTCGCCTTCCTGCTCAGGTCATATCAGGTGGCCTGTCTTTGACGCTCCAAGAGCTCTACTCTCAGGAATATCGCCTAACTTTTACTGATGCCCATCTTGACTCTGAATCGAACGATTTGCTCGCATGCACGATGTTTTGCCCGGCAAGACAAGCGTCAGGTAGGGCGCAGGACATTCCGTTCTGAGCTCAGAGCTCAACACAGCATGTCGTTAAGCTCGTGGACAATCGAGCAAGGCTCCGAGTGAAGCAATAATATGCCGCGGGATGTTTATTGGGCGTAATTGAATACCTCGCTTGCGTCCGTCGCCGACAGCCAAGACATGTCGGGTGACAGAGGAGGCACCACTAGAGGCAGCCCGAATTCTGCTTGCGCTTTGCCTGGTCTCGAGCTGGCGATGGCTCATGGAGCAACATTTCGAATGAACTGCTATGTAATTGTAAGCGCGGAGAAGGTTGCTTCTAGATCTTGAGAAGCGGGCGGAGTATGGTCTGACAAGCTACCATCCCTCGTGGAGGCGTGCCCGTAGGATCGACTGGATGGGCGCTATCCAAAAGTAAGCCACCTGCTCTGGGAAGCTAGTACCCAACAAGCTGGCAGCCCGGCAGGCTGAACCTGTCGAGCGTGTAAGCTGACTCATGTGTAGAAGAGAAACACACAATCCTCCGACTCAGTCCCAACAAGACAGGATGGAATATGGATTTGAGGCTGCGCACCAGAACAGTGAATCATCATATGTCAGCCGCAAATATCGATGTTATGGCCCTGTGCCCTGACAAAGATATGGAAGAGACAGTCATCATCAGGGTAATTCGTCTTTCTGTGGATACTGTGCAGGGTGTGTCCGCAGACGAAGGATACCCGAAAAACTTGGCAGGGACGGACGGTCGCCGCGCAAAAAGTGTCAATAGACTACCTAGGTACGGTGTCCTACGAACCTAGTAGTCCACTACTGCCCAGGCTTCCGGGCTGTGAGCTAGAAAACGAAATACACAATCGCCACTTGAATTGGTCATGGCTGGGGAGAATGGGTGGTGTGACCAGCGGAGATGATCGAGAGAGGTGAGTCTGCTGTTACGTTGCGAAGAGGCATTGAGTCGACTGGCCCGCGTTGGGCGAAGGGCAGAAAACAATCGGGACAAAAATACCACGGTACTTGTAACGCTGCACAGACTTTTGCATTAGCGCGGAATCCCACAAGCTCCACCTGCCAGAAAAGCGGACTGGCGGGGTTGCTGGGTCGGAGGTGTCTGTTGTCATTGCAAATCTTTGTTTGGACCGGAGACATTGATTCGAATGCATGTACAAACTCACATGTACGGTCATGTTCCACAACTGAGTTGTTACGTGCTATAATACGAACTGGCAAGTCTGGCACGATGCAAAGAAGCAAGGCCGCTGCAGGGCCGCGTACAGTGCCTAATGGCCGGCTTGTCCAATGTCCAAGCAAAGCACGATGTGCTGTACTCTGCACTCCAGTTCCTACCTAGCGCAGGTAGTGTAGCGCGCTCGCGCCGGGACCAGGTCGTTGGCTCCCGCCGTTGAGGGTGTGGATCTTACCGACCTTCCGTCCGAACACCTCGAGGCTTGAGGCTTGGGCGGGCTGGCGGGCGGGTGTGGGACTGGCAGGGTGGGGAGTGGGTACCTAGGTATAGTGAGTTGGGAAGGTGGGGAGTGGGGGAGCTTGCACTAAGCTCTCTTATCGATTGGATCTAACCGATCCTAGCTCCAACGGTCCACTTTCACCTACCAACTGCATATAACTGCATCCAATATTGGACACCCGATGTCCTGACTTTTTTCTTCCCACCCCACACCCTCCCCCTCCCCTCTTGTCCTTCGTCGCATTTTACGACACCACCCGCATCCATCTGCCCGCTCATTCGGTGCCTACCGAGGTACCGACTCTGTGCCAATTGCCCAGGCTGCCGGGAGGGGAAGCACCTGCAGACACGATGGAGGGACGGGCCCTGCAAGGGAACACGACCACCGCGGGCACGCTCAAGTGCTACTACCGTACACCCTCACGCTCATCAAGCCTACATAACATCCCGTGTCAGCCCATCTTTTTGACGTTCGCGTTGGGTAATCTATGCAATGCTCGCCTGCAGAGGCACCCGCACACCTTGGGGATGTATCTTGCCACCTCCCGGATCGCCTCCTCACGTGTCCGGTGCCAAAGGTCCGGACCAGCTCCCACGCTGCGCGACCTGGCAAGGCGGCCAATCCGCTTCTCGCAAGCAGAGGAGCCGGCTTACCGTCGTGCAACCCCAGCTCCTCCATACTTGGACGGTGAGCACTAGGCGAGACTATTGTTGATCGGCCCAGCCATCCCATGTCGTGCCGTGCCACACGGCCTTGGAGCCCACCACCCAACTCGGCTCCTCGCGAGGCTTCTCGGTATCACAGATGCACAGGGAAGCCTCTCAATTCGACGAGAGCCTGCGCTATGTCTTTCTTGTGAGACTGCAATAAATGGCAGCCCGGTTCGATCGGTGATGGATCATCATTGCAGCTTCCCCAGGTTTTCCACGTCGGCTCGGCCGCAGGAAGGGTGGCACCCGGCGCGTAGAAGTATCGTGCTTCTTTCTCAACTGTCTTCGCGCAAATTGACCTCGATCCACAAACAACAGAGCCAGAATCGTGGGATCACGGATTCTCAGCTCTGCCATGATGCCGGGCTTGGTCCACCTGCCAACGCACACCCAGCAAGGCAACGTACCAACGACCGAGACTTGTCCCTAACCAGAGTTTCAGTTGGCCGGATTGTCTTCGCGCACTCGTTCCGAGGTCTCGTTGGATGGCTGAGTCTGACGGTGTCAACCAACCTCTCGATCCATGGGCGAGTCATCCCAGCGTGGGCAGTGGCTATGATGGTCCTCCATGGATCTGGTGAGAGCTACACTCAGCTTTTCGGCCCATCTATCCACACCTTCCGCCACGGAAAGCCTCTGGGCGGTCCCGTCCTGGAAGCCTGGTCGAGATGCTTCCCCACCTGCTGACCTTGCCATGGTCCCTGATCCCTGGTCTTCGGTCCCTGGCCCCTGGCCCTTGTCCCTGAGCTGTCGACAGGGGTAGCTTTCTCTCCGCCGATCTCGTCGCCTCTTCCCACCTCATCTGGACCATCCATTGCAGCCTTGCTGTAACATCCTTCAAGTGGTACCCGGAAGGGCTCGAGGAGGAGCAACATTCGGGCAATTCTCTCACCATCTGGATAGACTCGCGGGCTCTGACACAAGTGTGTCAATGTCGGCCAGGTAACCTGAAATTCCTTCTAGCGCCTTGCATCCAGTCAAAGCTTGCGAGCATGAACCACTCAGTGGTCCAACGTGCTGCTTGATGCTGTATAGTCTCCCTCACGGCGGACAACGCAAGGCTCGTTCCTTCGGTGGGACGCTTTCGCAACTCCATAAATTCGTACGAGTCACGCTCGGGATTCCTGGAGTTAGGCACACCATCAGCTTATGTTATCGTGCTTATTTCTGCCCACCGAGAGCAAGGCCGCACACAATTTTCGACCACGCCGGTCGTCAGCTCCAACGGTCTCGAACCTTGGGTCCTGGTGACACAGGGTATAGAATCCCGTCATCGTCTACGAAGAGGTAGCGTACCATCTGCGAGGTACCTCCGGAATTCTGGGCTCGTCTTCGTTGTTCATTCTGCTCGAACCAGGCCTAGTGGCACTCCACCCTGCAGAGCCCGATTTGTGCAGCTCGGCCTTACATGCATTCTGCTTGCAGGTTGCCAGGCAGTTGGACTGTAGCTTCCTTAGATCCCGGCACCCGTCGATTCTCTTTTCTGTCCCTGGTTCCCAGCGCGAGTGCGTGCCGGAGATTGTTCGTGTTCACCTTGTCGTAGTCGGGACTACTCACGCCTCGCGTGTGGCCTTGAGACTGTGCCATCAGAGCAACTTCGACGCTCTCTAACGAGGAAGCTCTGCTCGGCAGCGTCTTGACACAAGACCATACGTCGTGGTCAGTGGCGTCAAAGCCGGGCTAAGATCAAGGCAATCTCGGTTGACCTGCGACTTTGCCGTTGGCCCTCCCACCGGGGTGGTACTCGAAGCTGGATTGTCCGGTCAAGCCCTCTTTTCCCTCCAATACCCTGGCCGATCCACATAGATCGGCAGGTACCTCCCCCTCCACCCGACCACACCGTTGCTCATATCCCTCACAGCTCGTCGTGCTTGACAGCAGAATCGTTCTTCTACAACTCTTTCGTTTTTTTTCTTTTTGCGCCGATCTACCAGACCTTCGTTTGCGCCTTGGACGGATACGGCAGCACTCGCGCTCGCGATCTTGAAAGATGGTATCTTTCTACGGGCCATTGGCCATTGCGGCGCTTGGATCGGGGGCTTCTGCTGCAGCTGCTACATATCCAAACGGAACCACGTCGAGTGTTTGCGCCGATTGGTGTTGGAAGACAGTCACGGAAACTCTGACTTACGCGGAGCCCACCACGGTGTACGAGACTTTGACCAAAACCGTCGGCTCGCCCGGTTATGGTGATTCCAGCGCGAATACTGTGACCTCTTGGAGGACGGCCACTGTCACAGCACCTGGGGAGTCGAGCAACCAAACTCTTACCTCATGGCAAACCTCTACTGTCGTTAGTACGGAGGAGGACAAGACAACCGAGAAGACGACAGAAACGGCCTACCAGAACTCAACTGTCACGTAAGTAACTCTAGTGACGCCCAATTTTCGGCGAAGCAGGATTTAGCCTGTCATATCTTGAGACATGGCTCAATCCTCGTTCACGCCGGGAGTGGCTTTCGCAAATCAAGTTTGCTGATGATGAGACTAGGGCAACCGAATTGACCACAACCACGGTTGTGTCGGTAAGTGCCCCATTCTCCTGCCCCCCGTCTGATATGATAGACACTCACTGTATGAAACCAGTCATACGTGGTTACTACGACCAACTACGTCTGCTCTGTTGCTTCTCCTGTGGCTTATAACGCCCTCGCCGTTGATGACGCGACAAGCACTGTCTACAGCACAGAATACCAAACAGTCACAAGTTGCGCTCCGACAGTCACTGGATGCCCAGGCAGCTCGGCCGGCGGCAGTTACCCGACAGGCGAGCCTTCACCGAGCACTCCTGCACCGAGCAGCGAGCCACCGAGTGTCACGACCATTGGCTGTGTAGGCAATCCCGTGACGAGCTGGAAGACCGTCACAACGGTATGTACTGATAAGTTACCTATTTTGACCTCTTTTGTTCGATCCTCAGAACCGTGGACGGCGAGACGGAAGTCGCATAATTCTTTCCCATCTGACGTTCTCATGCGAGGACCGAATGTGCTCCGGAGTCACATCTGCTCCGGAGTCTCTTCGCCTCTGCTATGTGCTCAACATTCTGACTGTTTCGTCAACCCATGCGTCCTTCATTGAGTCCAGACCATGGAATGAGCATTCAAGCTCTGAATCAAGGGTGGCTTTTGACCTGATATGTTCTGACTCTGGAATAGGTTGTCCCTACGACTGTTGGCACGACGGTAGCGACCACCGTGGACCACACAACCACAAAGCTGTCTCAAACTACAGAAAGCGTCACGTATGTCTCAACACTGATTTCATCCTCCACAATGAGAAATGTGCCATCTTGATTGAAGGTGGCCGTCGTCGTCAACGAGCGTTGCTAACACTTTCGACAGGACGACTAAACTAACCACGACTACGCTCGTTTCGGTGAGACTCCCGCAGAACTGGCCCATACCCCTTTACAATTTGATACTGACAAGCATTACAGTCTTATCCCTACACTATCACTGTCTCAGCCTGCTCTTATGCCGCTGCCCCTTCATACTATGACCTGGCTGAAGTGAGCACCGTCTATACGACATCATACACAACGATCACTTCATGCGCACCTACTGTTCCAAGCTGCCCCGGTCGCACAAGCAGCACCCCTGGTCCAACTAGCACCCCAATTGGATGTACCAGATCAGTAGAAACGCGGTGGACCACGGTGACGAAGACCACGGTATGTGCAAGCTTTTCTGTCAAATGGGGTTTCTGCTGTGGTGGCGCCGCGTTGCGATTCCTGTTCAACGGCACATCGGTCTCACGGTCAAGGACGCATGCTTTGAGCTCCAGGGCTGTGATTACATCAAAAAGAAGGCCCTGGAACTTTTGGTTGGGGGTGACAATCGAGCACAACGTCTTCCTTCTACCTATACGCTAACCGGCTCTTTACCAGGCTGTTCCGACAACAGTCACCCGTGAGCGTACAACCACTCGGGAGCATACCACCACGAGAGAGCACACGGTAACACGCACCTCTGCGACAACCTGTACCGAGACAACTACCACCACGAGGCTCTCCACTTATACGGTACGTTGGCCCCGCAGGTCCCCGCCCCACACCTAGCCCAAGACCAGACACCAGGAGGCTCTTGCCCCAAATATCCATCCACCTTCAGATGTGCTCGAAAACTCTCATGCAACCTTTTCCAACTTCCTGAGGGGATATATTGCTGACTTGATTTGAAGACCACGAAAGTCAAGCCAACGACTATCACCGTCGACCACACCCGCACTACTACAAGCCTGGTGACAGACACGGTGACTAGTGTGTCTACTCTGACCGATTTTTCAACGTACACAACCATCAGCTCCGTTCCGTACACGGTTCGTAACTCTACTTCCATTGTTCACCTAATCGAGGCCTGGTTATCTCTATTTGAGGCGTTCTGTCCCCCCCCCCCCCAACGGCGTTACCATGGTTTTGAAGGTTACGACCAGACCATCGGCCTCGTTCTCAGCTTTCAAGAATAGCTCGTGAAATAGGCTGACCAAGCATTCTGTTCAGACCGTCGAGACTGATTTCATCACCACCACACAAACTTCGGTTGTGTATACGCCAACGACCACGACGCAGACCGAGGTTTTCGTCTCAACCGTGCCAACGACTGTGACATCCACCATAGTCAGTGATCACACAACTATAACCACGGTGATTTCTGTCAGCCTGACTACTGAGCTTGTGACTTCGGTCTCGACATTCGTGACCTCGGTGCCTTACACAATTACGGATACAGAGACGACATATGTACCCACAACTACCACAGACTACGTGTCTACGACTGCCACTGACTATGTGCCTACGACCATTACTGATTACAGCTCGACGACTTCCTATATTACAACGACATACTCCGAGAGCTATCCCGTGACTGTGACCATTGATCGAACGATCATCAGCACGTTCTGGACAACTGACGTGCGGACGACAACCTCGACACTCGTCACATCTGTGCCCTTCACATTGACAGCAACGACTTCGGTGCCAACAACAGTTTACTCCACCGTTGTTAGCACATTTGTGAGTAGCTGCTTCATTCCAGGATAGAGTTCTCCGGACTACTCTCCGCATCAGACGATCTCGTCTATCTCGGTCTAGAAACCGGCTCTTGCTTCATGTGATGACTGACCGCGAATTCTTTTCACAGGTGACGACTTACACAACAGCTACGCCGACCACTGTTACTTCTACTTCAATCGAGTCATCCAGCTATCCCGTAACAGTCACGGACAGTACCACCGTCTTTACTACCGATTACATTACTCGGGAGACAACCTTCACGACTTCAGTCGCTTATCCCGTTACGTGAGATCCCCCTCCCCCCGCCATTCCTCCCCCAAAGGGTTAGCATAAAAGGCATCCTCCAGCATTGCTGTGCTAGTCCAGTCACACCCCGAACTCAGTGGATATTTTGAGCTATGCTCTAGTGGAGTAAACTGCCAATTAGAGATGTGTGGTTTTGACATTTGCTGACATGTAACTCAAATAGGGAGACATTGAGTTTCACTCAGACAGTCACGACTAGTCTGCCAGGATCCACTGTTACCAGCACGCTCTCAGGAGTTCCTACAACCCTGACGGAGAGCTATATCACGACGACAAGTATCTCGGGCAGTCTGACAACATTGACGCTCACGTCTACGACCGTTTCAACCGCTCCAGGTACAATTGTCACTATTAGCCTTCCAGGCTCTGTGACAACCTTGCCTGGTAGCATCACAACATTGCCGGGAAGCACAGAGTTGCAGACCATCACACTCCCGCCAAGTACTATCACAAGACCAGCTGAAACGATAACACAGGTTGTTACCTCCGTGGTACCACCGGTGACAACTACTTATACAGAGGCTGGCACGACCTACACCGAAACACTTCCGCAGTCAACAGTGCTACAAACACAAACCGTCACAGCTCCAGCTGAAACTGTGACATCACCGCCAGAAATTGTCACATTGACTTCAACTATTGTCCAAAGCTTGAGCGCTTGCACGCCGCCTGCTGCTGCGACGAACGCGCCACCTCTCGACCCAAGGTCAAATTTGACCTGGAGCTGCTCGCCTGGCTATACTTGCAACCCGGTGAAGCCGGCAGGTTGTAACATATGGTCTGATGTCCCTGCAGACAATTACCAGTGCCCACAGGAGTCCTGCCAGCCAGCGAAACCCTACTTCAACGTTACCTGGCAAGAAGGCAACACCAGCTACTACCCAATCTCGGAGGGTTATTTCAACCTGGACCCCCAAGCCTTTGGCCTGAGCTATGACATCTTCGCGAAAAACATCACAGTTGAGAAAATAGATGGCTACGAGGTGACTTTCACAACAGGAAATTGGGCCTCGCAGACGTCACTCTCGGAGCTCACCATAAGCACAACCGCTACACTTCTACCGAAGAGATCGAACGTTGCGAAGCCTAGGCACATTTTCACCAGCAAAAAGCACATCAAGGGAATCGCTCTTCACAAGCGGGCCACGGTGACTGGAACTATCCCGGCCGCTTGCTTCGATGTGTGCAACAACGCCAATCTGGAGGCCCAATCCAGAGGCAAGGTCCCATCGCTTTGTGCTGATGGGTCCGCCTTCAAAAATTCTTACAATGGCTGCAACAATTGTGTCAACCTCAACCAGGATCAGACGAAGCTCAGCGGCCGCCAGTATCTGGATAACAGTTTTGCGCAATATCTCAACTACTGCAAAGCCACTGACGCGACAAATCCCAGCAGCTCGTCTGCTGCTGCTGATGTTACGTCGACGTCACCGGTTGGAACCTCATCTCAAGTCGAAGCTTCTAGTCAATCCACCAGCATCATCTCACCGTCGGGTAGCTCCTCTCGCTCGAGTTCGTCCTCGGCTCCAGAGTCCACCTCTCCCTCAAGCTCGCCCTCAGCTTCAGAGTCTGCCTCTACATCATCAGCTACCTCAGGTTCAGCGTCTGTGACTTCGGCCTCAGCAACCCAGACGTCAGGTACCTCGTCGGCCTCGGGCTCTTCCGAAACCTCCGCCAGCTCCGGGCAATCGCCAAGCACTGGTCCCTCGGCAACCGGGTCTGCTTCAGTCAGCTCAGCTCCGTCAGCTTCAAGCTCCGAAGCAACGACAGCAGTCACAGGCACGAGCCAAACTGGTGGCACGGGTACGACGGCATCTATTACAAGCGCCACGGGTCCCGTTACGGCTGCCGCTGTCAGGCTTCGACTTGGAGGCCTAACAAGTCTAGGTGGACTTGTCTTCCCACTCTTGACCTGCATCTTGTTGCTTTAAGCATGACCGGAATGGATTTGCCGGCATGACTTGCAATTCTTTCCCTTTTCTACGACCTCCGATCATTCCTTACGGAATTAATGTTTAACACGTATTATTTTTGAAGACAAGCGTGCATGAATTGACGACACTCACTTAACGACGCACTACGACACTCCTTTGCAACGACATAATAACGAATTGACGGCATTCGACGACACTCATTACTACGGCGGTTGGTATTTTGGAAAAGGATTCGCGGCATATGCACATAATGATACCCGTCCACAACACTCCCTTAGTGTGGAAAACCTTCACAGCAGTGCCACTTTGGTTATGGAGTAGGCCTACGTGAATTTGAGGATATGCGCCGACAGACTGGACCACCGGCCTGAACTGGAGCATGGATATAGACGCCTGGAACCAGGATTCAAGTGAGCTTTCGAGCATGAGCATTTGGAGGGTGCGAGGGGAAGGCAGGGTCTGTGAAACCTCATGAGGTTCACATAATGCAGTCGTCGAGAAGTTCTGTTCGAAATAGTCCATGTTATACTGCAGCTCGCGGTATTAAACTGAAAATTTAATAACGTTACTTTTTACAAGCTATTGGAATGCTCCGAGAAGATGCATGTCTCGAGATTTGGGTTCTTCAGCTTTACATGTGCATCAAACTAAGCAGATCAGGCACTGGAAGCTATGGTTGGTGCCATTTACTAAAGCAGAAAAGTGACTGCAGTCCAAATTGGTCTTGAGGTGAGCTCGGTGGTGAATACCAATGTTGAATAACGGGCTTCGCACCTGCGATGAGACTAGACATACTGTAGAGGTTAACCCTGTCATAGGCTATAGAGACCAAGCTTATCGAAGCCAAGCCCAGGTCGGACCCCTGACCGCCTCGGACGAGGCCCGTGCACCTCGGACTGACCGCCTTCTCTTTTAAGACCACTTCAAGAAACTTGAGCGGCAGAATTTCAAAAGTTTCCGTCTAAAAAGCTGCTGCATAGCGACGTCTTCAATTGCTCCGACACCTGCCCAACACACTCAGAAGTATCCCCACAATGTCCTCCAGACTGTCCAAGAAGCGCGATGGCGCTTCCTCCGCCAAAATCAAGGACTCTCGTTTCGCCAATTTCGAAACCGACCCTCGTTATGCCCTTCCCTCCAAGAAGAAATCCAAGACGACCATCGATAAACGGTTCTCGCGCATGCTGAAGGATGACGAATTTACCGCTGTCTCTAGAGTCGACAAGTACGGGCGGAAAATAAAGTCCGATTCCAAGAAGAAGGCACTGCAGAGGCTGTACCAGGACGAGGACGAGGACGAGGATGAAGACGTCGAGGTCGAAGACGATGACGTCGTCCAGCGGGAGTTGGAAAAGGCTGAGACAAAGTATGATCCTGCAAGAGGGGGCGGCTTCTCTTCTTCAGAGTCTGACACAGACTCTGACTCGGAATCTGCCGACGAGGAGGGCGAGGACGCACAGGAACAGGTCGACAATGCACCCGACATGCAGAAGTACCGGACACAGCAAACAGAGGTAGAGACCGGAGATGTCACAAATCGGATCGCTATTGTCAACATCGACTGGGACAACATCAAGTCGGTCGACCTGATGGCCTTGTTCAAGAGCTTTGTGCCTATCGGGGGGCGCATTGAGAAGGTTTCCGTATATCGCTCGGAATTCGGCAAGGAGAGAATGCAGCGTGAGGAGCTCGAAGGTCCACCGAAGGAGATTTTCAAGAAATCCCAGGCCACCGACCAAGACTCGGACGAATCGGAGGACGAGGCTTCGGAGGACGATGGCGACGATGCAGAGGACAGCGATGAAGAGGCAAAGCAGGATCTCTTGAAAGAGGGCAACGACGAGGATTTCGACAGTGACGCGTTACGGACATATCAACTCGACAGGCTACGGTACTACTATGCCGTCATGGTATGCTCGGACAAAAACACAGCACAGAAGATCTACGAAGCGACGGATGGCTCCGAATATCTCTCATCCTCAAATTTCTTGGACCTGAGATTCGTACCTGATGACGTCACGTTCGACGAAGAACCTCGAGATGAATGCGAAAGTATTCCTCAGAACTACAAGCCAGTCGAGTTCGTGACCGACGCTCTCCAACACTCAAAAGTCAAGCTCACCTGGGACGTGGATCCTGAGGAAGTCAAGCGCAAGGAATCTATCAAGAACGCTTTCAGCGGAAGTAAGGCAGACATCGCAGAGAACGACCTGCGAGTTTACCTGGCCAGCGACAGCGAGGACGAAGACGACGAGCAGGAGGATGTCACAGGAAAGGCCACAGCCGCACCAAAGCTCAGCAAGAAGGAGCTTGCCCGCAAGAAGATGCGGGAGGCTCTTGGGCTGAGCGATGAGCCCGCAGACAAAAATTCTGATGCAGGCCCTGTGGGAGACATGGAAATCACCTTTACCCCGGCACTGACGGAAAGCTCTGGCGTTAAGAAGAATCCAGAGGATGAGACCACTGCCGAAAAGTATATTCGCAAGGAGCGTGAGAGGAAGGCCAGGAAGAAAGAGCAAGCCGCTGCCAAGGGAGAGGACGCCGGCAAGGATGCTACAAACGAACCAGAGGAGGACCTCGGATTCGACGACCCCTTCTTCACCATTGAGGAGCCTAAACCGGCCTCGAGAGCCCAGCTGCACAAGGAAGAACGCCGCAAGAAGCGGGAGGCCAGGGAGGCCGAGGAGAAGAAAGGTGCTGTTGATAGGGCGAAGCTGGAACTGCTCATGGCAGACAACCACGACGAAGAGACAGGCCACCTGACTCATTTCAACATGGATGAGATTCTGAAGGCCGAAAAGAACAAGAATAAGAAGAAGGCCAAGAAGGGCAAGAAGGATAAAGAGGACGCAGGAGGGCTGCAGGAGAACTTCAAGATCAACGCGGGCGATGATCGCTTCAAGGCCTTGTTTGAGGAACACGAGTTCGCTATCGACCCATCCGATCCTAAGTTCAAGGCCGCGTCTGGAATGAAGCAGCTGGTGGAGGAAGGCAGGAAGAAACGGAAACACGAAGGCGGCCGTGAAGGTGCAGAGGAAACAAGGGAAAAGAAACCAAAAAAAGCCAAAGCTGGTGGCCAGGACCTGGACAGTTTGGTCACATCCCTGAAGAAGAAGGCCGGCAGTAAAAAGTAGGTGCAGTGGAGACAATAGATACCCAAACAAACACAGAAGAGCTGCCCTTACCCTTCTGCTTCTATTAAAGACTTCTGCTTGGCCAACAACTGGTACCTAGGAGGCTTTTTCTCGAGGTACACAGCGCGAGGCCGCTGCAAGAGGCCCACCAGTGAATGCCTAGCAAAGCCTCGTCGATCACCCATTCTTTTATTTCTCACACTCTCCCCCCACCAGTCTTTTACCAGTCTCCATTTCTCTTTCTGTGAAATCACCCATTTCCAGCACGCCGTCAACCACAAAAGTACTACATCATGAACGCCCTCTGGACCGTCGCAGAGGCAAGCGTCACGGCCGCAAAAGAGGCCGCCGGCTGGGTCTCTGCCAACCCCGGAACCACTGCGTGCCTAGCCGTCGGCGCTGTGGTCGGCGCCCCCCTCGTGGTCGCCCCGATGGCAGCAGCAGCTCCTGTCTTGGGCGCTGCTGGTTTTGGTTCTGGTGGTATTGTCGGAGGTGAGCAGTTTCGTGAACCCTAAACACCGAGCTCCTGTTCACCCTTGGTTCTCTTTTACGCGGCACTTCGCTCACCACATTTTGATTGCCGTCTAGGTTCCGCCGCCGCCGGAAGCATGGGTCAGGCGTCGCCGCAGGGAGTGCCTTTGCTACCTTGCAGAGCGCGGCCATGGGCGGGCATGGTGTCACTGCCGTCGCGGGTGCGGTGCAAGGTGCCGGTGCTGCCGTGGCTGGCGTCTCAGGTGGCGTGGCCACTTGGCTGCGGACAAAGAAGTCGTGAGTGAGGGAGCTTACACTTGCAGGTCGGAAGACGACTCAGTTGATGGGATCTCGATAGGTTGTTGAGCCCCAATGACACAGACATTATGGCCTAGAAGGGAATAGCCTGATGCAATGTCTATTTTCTACGATGCTGTCTAAATATTTACAGTGTAATCCTGACTGTCTTCGCCACGCTCGGCACCCCAGTACTACTGACCGCGAACAGGTAGTAATATCCTGGGATCAAGATCTCACTGTCGGCAGGGAGGGCCGCCGTGTACGAATTGCCGCTGACCGCCACGCTCGTCAACGGTACACGCCCCTGGTCGCTATTCACGCTGTGTGTGACACTCCCGATGCGGACCAACACCAGCTTCGAGTTGGCCATGTTGACCGACACGGTGAGCTTCGCACCCACCTTCACCGTGGTAGCGCTGAGAGTCGAGATCACAGGCCGCGTGGCGGCGGTGCCGTCGGCCTTGAACAGGTAGGGAGGGCTGAAGATCTGGCCGTCGGCGTGGTCGACGCTCTTGTCGCAGTTCGCCGAGCTGGCGCCCGGCTGGCCGACGTAGCAGAGCCCGCCGCCGCCGCCGAAGATCTGGCCGTCGGGCAGGAGCAGGCTGACCGAGTGGTAGTTCCGGGGCACGGCCTCGGCGGCGAGCGTCTTCCACGTCTTGGTGGCCGGGTTGAACATCTCCGCCTGCAGGATGCCGTCCGTGTCCGTGAACACGAGCGAGCGCCGCTGCCCGCCCGTGACCAGGACCTGGCCGTCCGGGAGGACGACGGCGTTGGCGAAGCCTCGCGGGTACGCCATGTCTGCGACGCGCTCGACCGCCACCGGCTGGTTGGGGTTGTTGATGGTCGTGATGTGCGCGCGGTCCGTAGCGTCGGAGTCCGTGTAGTCGGGAGCACCGCCGGCGCTGAAGATCTTGCCAGGCTCGTACATGGCCCAGACTCCGCACATCGCGTCGTCTGTGTCTCGTGTACCAGCCGCGGCTTGAGAGCCCGTGCCAGTTGTGCCGTACCAGTTCTGGTTCTTACTCGGGCCGGCTTGAAACACACTGTATGATTTGTTAGTCCCTTGGCAAGATGAATAAGGCAAGTGGTCAACTCACGATCCGTTCTTCCATCCAACAGGCCAGGGACAGATCCGGATCTCTCGACCTTGATAGCTTAGGGCGAAATTTCCATCAGCGATACGAGCCTGCCCACACCACCGTGAGAAATTCTTGTCTAGCCATGTTTGTGAAAGTGTAGTACATTGTTGTTTGCTTTGATGAAGTAAAACTCGTATCTTGCGAGATACGTCCCCGGATCATGATGCTTTCGGCTCGTGCATAGCAGGCGTACATAACTAACTACGTCAAATCTACACGTATAATTTATTTCATCGTATTATTTCTCAGAGCGCTTGTTCCTTCGTCTGGTATTGTGTTGAAAAGCTTCCGTTAATTCAGTCTCTGTGAAGATATCGATAGCGCCGACACAGCTTCTTCTACCAGTAGAAGCAACAGTCACAGTTCTTAGTGGTCAAGGTGATGTGGCGGTACGGCTCTTATATGCTGCTCAATAGCCAATCTGGTAGATTCGTTATGAGAACGGATATTTGCACAGAAGAAAGTGGATGGTACACAGATACCTCTTGAATAACATTCCCGCAGCTAATCAGAGCGTAACACCCACGCCCAATTCCCGAACGCACTATGCTTAATGTATACACTTAATTTGCACATTATATGAGTATATAAGTGTATGAATTAGGCGTGTAATGGGGGTGTAAATCTGACATGTGAATTGTAGTGGGTGTATGAAATGAGCCCGGGTATGTGAATTGGGTGTCAGTGTGTTGGGTATAAGTGCACTAGGTGTGTAATATATGTGGATACCATCCGTTTCTTTCTGTGCGAATATCTGTTCTCTTGGTTATCATGATCTTTTGGCCGTCAAATTTGATTTGCAGCAGTAGTCAATCCGTGTCAGGTGAGGCCTGCACACCATATTGGGCAATTCTTGCTTGCATTACCTTGTCAGTCGCGTATTGTTGGACATCAAGTCGCAAATAGAGGGGTAGCTATGGGACCCCTCTGGGACAGCTATAGCTATGCTTTGTCAGTAACCCCACAGTACCAATATTTTATAGCGCGTGCAGCCAATTTCCTTGTACTGGGTGGGCCAACGCTGGAAGCTGGGTGGGCGTACTGTGGAAGCTGGGTGGGCGTACCTTGCCTCCAATGCTTGATGCATCGTCTTCTCTTTATTCTTGGTTCAATTCCGATTGCGAGAGTTGACCTCTCAATAAATCAACTGGAATTAAGTGTGGTCGGACTAACCTCGAGTGATTCACTGGCGTTTCGATTCTGATCAATATGAATCAAGTTGGCTTTGAATTGGAACGACTCTGAGATTGTCAAATGTCAGTGATTGCTAAGAACGAGCGGATGCAACAGGGCCTTGGGATCAGGCTTTGAACTTCACGCAACTGTCTCGATGCAGGAACTATCGAAATGAGCACTCTTGAATGATTATAAAGAAGCCCATCCGGTTCAAGGCGTTGTGGTTGAGAATAGAACAATAATACATGGTTTCGTCTCGGGACGAGAAGAGCATATTAACTGCACCGTGCTTACCGTTCCCAGGATCTATTCTGATCAATGTCTGTGCTTATAAACATGTCAGGTGAGGTTACCTTAGCAGCGGCATGAGGATATGTTGATCCGCACTCATAGGAGACGCTGCTGTCATTGTTGTTGATGTTGTTGAAGCAGGATGAGCAGGACGGTGGACTCTGTTCAGTTACGTAAGTGTAGCAAAAGACAACATTCTAGACGGGCCGATCCGATGGCAGGCCCTGTGCATGGCCGGGCCCGGTCATGTTTTTTTGCAGAGGATCCACCGAAAGGGTGACATTGGAGACATTGGAGGAACTGGCAGGATGAATTGGCAGCGTTGCTTGTTTGCTTGGGATGACCTGTAATACTGCGTAGCCACCTGGGCAGGCAGTGCCAAGGCCTGATGAGCATATGAACTAGGATGGTAGCGTGTGACGCCACCTGGATCTGCAGTAGGCATTAGGCATGTGGGTGTGAGAGGCGACCATGCAGCCGTGGTCTACAGCAAAATGATCGCCTGCTACAATACACTAGTTGTAGACTAGTCTGTGCTGCAGTCTGTTGCTTGTCTCGAATGCCCAGTTGCCCAGTCGGGATGTTTTCCTGTGACAGCCTGGAGCTGTGGTGCCAGAAAAGAATGGGGAGCTGTTGGACATGGACCCTTGAAGAACAAGAACGGGTCTGAGTGAGTGATCTTCTGAAGAGACTGTTAACAGCAAGTATGTGCGTGCGTGCGTGCGTGCGTGCATCACAGTACATGTAGGCTGGCGGGTCAGCCGGTTGGTCAAACGTCGTCATTTGCGTGACGTCGGAAGGGCGGGCGGGTGCTGACTTGGTTCTGAGCTTCAGCCGTCCAGTGCTGTTTGGCACCCCTGCCAAGCATCGTCATTTGGTGCGCTCCGGTGGACCCAGCAGTGGAAATGAGATGCGCAATCTGCTGGCTGCCCCAGGGATTGGCCATCCATCAGGGAGCTTGCCGTCAAAGGCTTTCTCTTTCCCGCGACGCCCACTGCTAGTGCATGGAGCCATGACATCACCCTCCCGCCTGCCCCGGGTCCGGACTGTTCTTGCGTTTCGCGCCTCGAGATAACCGCAGACAGACTGACTGACAGGTTGCTAGTTAGTTCATGTCGCCATCCCCCGTTTGTTTTGGCACTTTGCCTCCCGGGACCCCGATAAAACTCAAAATACCACCCAACCGTCCGCCGCGCGACCGACCCGCAACATCCGATGCTCTTGTGAAGGGACTTATTCCCCATCTTATCTGCCGGATCTGTTCCTGGGGAAGCAAAATTCATGCAATCAACATCGGTGCAGACTCGAGAACCGACAGACGCGTTGAGCCGTCTATCTCTTCCCAGTCACTGGCCCCGGCACGACTGTGCTCCAACTCCACGTTACCATGAGCTCTGAACCACCTCAGGGCCCCGGCGCGCAGGACGAAAACCCATACTTCGACCCTCGCATCACACATCCCACCTCGGATCTGGCCCCCTCCAGGAGCGCTCCTCAGTCCCACCACCAGCCACAGCCCCAGCCCCATCATGCTGCAGGGCTTTCTACCGAACCCAGCACGCCGGCGCGTGAACGCCCTCCCCCTCTCAGAAGACCGCCAACTTCCTCCAACCGTCGCGGTGCGGTAGTCCGCCAGCAGTCCTCTATCGGTCTCAGGAGACTGCGCGCCCCGACGCTGCCTACCGGCACCGCTCCTGCTGCGACGGACTGGCAGCAGAATCGTGGAGAGCCACAAGCAGATGATGGTCACAACGACAACTCCCAGGGGGGCACCGGTGGCCGGAGACGCTCCAGCTCCGACCCGCAGCGCCCAACGTGGCTCACCGATCCGTCCCGAAATGGCCAGGGCCACAGTGGCGTGCGACACTTGCCCTCCGTCCCTGAACTGTCGGAGAGTGGACCAAGCGCCGGGCGCGCCAGTCGAATGGGTTCAATGTTTTTCCGGCCATGGAGGAATCACCAGCAGCAGAATGAACCCCCTCAGACAGAACAAGAAGCCGAGTACGACACCAGGATTGTCGATCTGCTGGATGTCCTCGACCCCGAGGTGTCCACATTGACTTCCATCACCAACGTCCAGAACTCGCTGTTTATCCCCTCGCTGGGGCGATGGGTCAACAGACGGCCAACCTACGATGTCTCTGGGATGCGTGGCCCCGCCGGCGGGAAATCACGAGAGGACCTCTCGGAACAGCAGACGGCTGCTGTCCAAGCAGACCAAGCGGACCAACGCTCCGAGTCGGGTCGCGCTTACAGTATCTCCTCCAACCTCGACGACACCCACTATGCTGTCCTCCCACATGGAGAGTCCTTGGAGGGATGGAGCCAGGATGAAGTTGAGATGCTGAACGATCATGTCAGACACATGCTGCATTCACGGCGGTCCAAGTTCAAACGTGGCCTCAAGGGCTTTGGTAGATACGTCAGTCGGCCTCTCGGCTTTTTCGTCACGCTCTACGCCACACTCATCACCCTATTTGGGCTTGCATGGGTGCTCTTCCTCATCGGATGGATTTCAATTGGATCCAAACAGCTCTACGTGATCAACATTATTGACTACATCCTTGTCGCCCTCTTTGCGATCATGGGCGATGGACTCGCCCCGTTCCGTGCGGTCGATACCTATCACATGATTTACATCGCACATTACCGTAAGTATTCGCTGCACTAAACCCTCACCAATTTCAGCTCGACTGACATCATACAGACCGTATGAGCTTGAAACTACGAAAGAAGCTGCTGCTTCCGAAGCTCCGCGACCCCAATGACTTGCCTACCGAGCCGGTGATCCCGGACGTCGAAGCAGCGGCCGCAAACAATGATCTACCGGATATGGAGCCTGGCGACGATTTCGCAGTTCTCTCGCCAAAACAACAGGAGACGCTAGTTCACCACCAGACCAAGTACGCCAAGTCGCACACATTCTATAAACCACACGAGACAGAAACCCACTTCGCATTCCCACTCGACCTCATGATCACCATTACGGCACTCCTCGACCTCCACAGCTGCCTGCAGATCTCACTAGGAGCCTGCACCTGGGGCATCGATTACAGGAAGCGCCCGTTCGCGCTGACGACAGTCATCCTGTGCTGCTCCATCACGGTCAACGCGACAGCGGGCCTGCTCATCTGGATAGGCGACCGGCGGACGCGGAAGAAGGACGTCATCGAGCGGATGACAAGACAGGAGATGACCGAGGAGGCCATGCACGAGGTGCAGAAGAAGAAGAAGAAAGAGATAGAGAAGGCCGCAAGGTCGTCGAGTGAGGAGAAGGTCAACGGCGACGGCGGGTGGAGGGAAAGCCTTACCCTCCCGAGGCTGAGCCTTGACAAGTTCGGGAACTCGCAAAAGAAGGGCGAGAGCTCCGCGGCCCGGGAGAAGGACCAGACTCCCGAGGTCGAGGGGGCAGGATCTAATACGCATGCTTAGAAGCCTTAGAATAAGGAGCATTACAAGCGGTGATTTTCCACAGTGAGACATTTTTATCATATTCTTAATAACTAGCATACTGGAGCTTTAGATACCCGAATTAGCAGTCGTTTTCAAGATCAGGCAACAGTACTCAGAACTGAGGACTAAAATGACGGGCCTCCCAATTCAGAAACAAGTGGGAGTGTACTACCAGAGGATGTAACTAGATGGTTGTACAATTAACATCCCGGACATGATGTTGATTCCACAACTTCACAAGTGGCTACCTATGTAGTAAATCAGTATTTGTGCTTGGTTGTATGGGCATGTTCTCTCAATTTCAAAAGGAATTCGCCGAACGTGGAATGCCAACTGACCCGGTTGATGCCAATCACCAATATCTTGGAGTGCCGGGTGCCATGATGAAGCACGTTGCTATTTGTGAGCGGCAGTGTAGAGTTCACAAGAAACACATGAAGCCAACATGGCTCGGGGTACAGGCACCAAGGCACTAACTAGCAGACCATGCGCGTGCGAGCATGAAGTCGGCTCAACACGCTCCCGAGCTAGCGCAGCGCCGGGCGTCCCGGACATTAGCGGCAGACCGAACCGGACCGCAGCGCGGGGATCTGCCATTGGGCGTCCTAACAAATAACGGCACAACCACGGACCGTCAAAGTGGTGGAGGAGCACGGAGGCAGGCAGCCATCCAGGCAGCCAGGCAGCCGGGGGGGAGTCTTGGCATCAGCCGGCAGATCGAAGCTGAGGCTGGGTGAGGGTTTGATTCTCGACGCTTTGTCCGGAAGCATCGTTGGTGTGAGACATTGAGCCGGTGGGAAGAGGAGCGCCGCCGCTCCTTAGGTCTTACACCTGAAGATAAATAGATGCTTACTCTCCTCCCATCCAGGGGCTCAACGCATTCTGGAGAATATCAATCTTCACAGACCCGTCTCTAACACCCATCAGTAATCAATATCCAAACCCAAAATGATCGACCACACGCAGTTGTCCGTCGCGGCAGCGGACCACAAGGCCGTCGTCGCGTTCTACGAGGCGGCGCTCAAGCCCCTGGGTTACAAGAAGCTCATGGCCTTTGGCCCCAACGAGGAAGCCGTCGGTTTTGGCGACGGTGAACTGGCGCATTCGTAAGTTGTATTGAAATGTCCACAAGAAATATTTCTTGACGCTCAGCACTAGCTTCTACGAATTTTTTTTTTTTTTTTTTTTTTTTTTTGGACCGAGTTCGCTGACCAGGCTGGACAGCCCAAACAAGACCGACTGGTGGGTCATGGCCTCGCCAACGACACCCGGCAAATCCCACCACGCGTTCCGCTGCAAAGGTCAGTAGTTGCTGCCCATGGGGATGTTGTGCGGAGAATGGGGGATTTTGCTGAGGGTACGACATGGACAAACAGATCGGGCATCTGTCGACGCGTGGTATGATGCAGCCATAGCAGCCGGGGCCAAAGACAACGGCAAGCCTGGCCTTCGGCCCCACTATCACGCTCATTATGGGGCTTTCGTGCTTGTAAGTGGTTTTGACTTCTCATCCAGCAGCCTTTATGATCCTGGATTGCTGTCTTAAATGTTTTGATGCACATTCTGGCTATGCCTTTCGCTGACCTGGGATTTGTCGCAGGACCCCGCTGGCAATAATATCGAGGCTGTCTGCCACGATGTCGTCGAGTAACGGGTGACTTGTCTGCCTCTTTTTTCACAATCATGATGGTTTCTCGTTGCGCGGTGTTGTGGATTCGGCGACTAGGTTTCTGATTGAGTGATGGCAAGAAGCTGTGACTTCTCGTCTTCTGGGACTTTGGATATGAAAACTTTGCCATTCAATGAGAAAAGTGCATTTTCAAAAATGACATATAAGCTGGCGCCATTCGACATTTTATTATTTATGCACCCTTAAATGAAACGCAAATGAAAAGTGTGAAGAAAACCCAAGTTGAGCAGACCTAGCTCGAGAAGTCTCCTTTCATTTAAGTGTTGCTACTACAATCCTGACCAGAGGCTGGTTTAATGTTGTACTAATAATTGTCATAATATATATTTTTAAGTTGTCAATGACAGTAATTTGACCAAACCTTGGATTGACTGACCCTCGTCTTCTGGAAGCTGTTCTGAACACTAGGCTAGGCAAGTACGGCGGGGCCAAGAATTGTGAAAGATTTCCAAGGCCAGCTGCCGTACGAATTCAAGGACAGCATTCATAGTACCAAGCACGTGTGACGAGATTAATCCAGGCACATTTGTGGAAGCGCCCGACCAGAAACTAAGCCTACCTGTTGGTCGGTCTTCGCCTCGTAGGGCGCGCCTATTTTGAGAAGACGTTGGAACGGGAGTGGGTTCCATCGAAACGTCCCCACATATCCAGGGGTAGACAGGGCTTGTTCGCGGCTCGTGTGGAGTCAGTTGTGCCTGAGCAGTTTGGATAGCAGTGTAAGTGGAAATGGTCCACTTTGAAATCCTAAGAATTTTTGCCGAAAAGGTGCCCCCTCCCCCCCCCCCCCCCGAAAACTCAAGCAAAATTGCGCCTAGGATCCGCAGCCGCCTAGAACAGAGGATTGCTCTCGGCAATCCTCTACCGACTGGTCGTCTGCAGACCAAAAGTTAATCTTAAGTGACCCCAATAGCGGCAAAGAGGCGATGCGCCGCGGGGGCGAGCATGCAGGTTGGTAGGCAGCAGGAGATATGCTGGATGCTACATGGTCTGCAGTGCTGTGCAAGTGGCCCGGCCCTTCATTCAGTCAGCAGCATAGACGGACGGCCTCTATGGAGGCTTGGGTCTGAACTGCCCGGTCCGAAGGCCTCGCCCCGTCTGACGTAGATCATAGACGGCAGCCAAAGCCAGAAACTCGCGGGAGGCCTTATTTTGTTTCAGGCAGAGGTCTGCCGGCCAGCAAATGCAGAGCTGCGGTCGGCTGCGAGACGGGCGGCCGAGGTTGGGGGACAATTATCGAGGCCGCGGCAATTGCGAGCGACGTCAATGGGCGAGGGTCATGTCCGAGGCAGACTTTGTTGATGCAGGCTGTGGCTATCGAGGTAACATTGGACAAGCGATAAGACATAAAATATTAACTGCTTCGCCTCGTGGCTCCTTCGACAGCGACCGGTCAGTCTGCAACTGGTTGGCTGCTGGCTGAGCTAGGTAGGCACTATTGTGTCTCGAATGCTCCGCGGGGAAACCGCGAGGGTGGGTGGAAAGACAGAGAGTTGTTGTGTGGCCTGCTCCTTCGTCAGCTGAGCGAGTAACAGCAACGCACTCTGGAACACGGCGAGACTGTTAGGGCTGCAGCTCTGATAGCCCCCACACGGCATCCCTTCGACACCGAAACCATCGCAGTGTAATCTCGCCTGCTCCTCTGCTTCTTCCTCCTCGTCCACCGTCGCGTGCACACGCCTTTGCAGGGTTGGCACCTCTTGACACCTGCAGGATGCGGTCTGCAGCGAACAGGATCGGGCGACGCTGTCTGGGGCGGGCCCGGAGACCTGATTGGCCTGGGGGCTGCAGAACTACCCAGAGGGGCGAGGGCGGGCCACCAGTCCCTAGCCCGGCAGCCAAGGCACTACCGTAGTAGCGACCCGAAAGCAGGCCAATTTTAGCACCTTCTGTACTTCTCTTCTTCGGCGTATACGAGGACTGCCTTATGCACATGCAGGGCCGCCCGCGCCGCTCCTTCGTGATGGCAATGGGCCGACCCAACACGGTGGTCTGGGATGGGGTGAGGTGAGTTGAGGTGAGGCACACACACACTCTCTCTCTACACGCACATACAGGCTGCATGCGACCACCGTTATACATAAGCATGCCTTGCTCCCCTCCCTTCCCCGCGTGCCGTGCAGTGCAACCTCGAGGCTTGATCTGGTC
Source organism: Diaporthe citri (assembly GCF_014595645.1). NCBI lineage: Eukaryota > Fungi > Ascomycota > Sordariomycetes > Diaporthales > Diaporthaceae > Diaporthe > Diaporthe citri. The sequence continues at coordinate 3,210,999 of NW_025064846.1, forward strand.
ATTGACGGCTGCACCCCAACTTCCGTCCGTCACTCAGTCAGTCATCATATCTCACCTCGAGATCTCGTGTGTGCACACACACAAAAGCACACATACGGACACACACAGCAGACTCCCGACGACCCTGCAAGCTGAGCTGAGACCGCAACAATGCCTTCAGTCCTTCTCACCCTCACACCACGGGACTCGCAACCAGATTCAAATACAGACTCAAGCGCAAGCACATCCGCCACAGACTCGACCCGGACATGGGTAATACTAGCAGCCGTAGCTGCCCTCTTAACGCTTGGAGCCTGCACCGCATTGGTTGTCATTTCATACTCAAAACGACGCCTCCTCAAGCAGCAACTCGATGAGTCCCGCCGTCGAGACTCCGGCTTCGCCTGGGAAAAGCCCACCAAAAAGCGGAAGATGACCGCGGAGGACCTAGAAATGGAGGCCGAGTCCACACGGACAGCAATGATAAGGAAGTCACTGGCGAGCAGGTCGGGCCGGACAGCGTCGTTCGCCACCATGAGCACAGCCGACAGGCCGGAGAGCAGCATCGCGGGCGACTTGCCGAGGTACGACTGGAAGGACTTCGAGGCAGGCATCTCACGGCATAGCTCGGTGGCGAGTCTCCGGAGGTCTACGTCTTCACCCCTCCCCGAACTGCCTGCGGCAGCCGTCTCGCGCTCCTCGTCGCCGACCAGGAACCCACTGCTCGCCGGTCGCGCGGAGCTGCCCCCACCGCTGGAGCAGCACCCGTGCCTGAGGTCGTGAGCAGCCCGAACGCAAAGCGGCGGCCGGGAATGATTTTAAAGCAGTAACAACAGCGTGCCTCGCGACTTTTCTTTTTCTTACAAAGCCCGGTCGGCATGGAGCGTTACAGGCCAACGAGAAACCTTGGCTGCTCGGGAGACTTAATTTGGGTCGCACCTGCGGACAATCATGTGTTTAGAGCGTTTTCGGTGTCCATAATTAAACCTGCTGCATATCGCCAAGCCCACGTCGAGGGTGTTCGAGCAATATAAGACAAACATTCAAGAGGCGTACGCGTGCATCGCCACCCATGCTTTGTGTGGATCTTACAGTCGAGACCAGGGCACTTATACAGTAGCATGGGGCTTGTTCGTCCGATGGCAGACCGTGCTAGCGCATGAATGGCTCAAGCTGTTGGTGTTGGCAACCTCGGATTAGACTCCCCCATCCCATGCGTTCCCAGACTTCATCTTGCGTCTGCTGCGTATTACATCGTAAGCGGGGCAAGCCTGGACCGGTTGGGTCGTCGTGGATGCCATCCTTCGCATAGATAGCTGAGAGGCTAAGCCTGCTTCGCGACACACCTCTTTGATCTGTTGGACCTCGCAGCCAATGTCCGGGGATGTAATTATCACGGATGGCCCAGCTTCCCACAACAGGTAGAACGGGTGTTTCACACCCATAATTGCCGCGTGACAGTTCGCGCATGTACTTCGCCATTAGATGTGCCTATAGATTCCCACAAGTGGATTCATGTGACTTACACCAAGTAACATTCCAAGCTCACCTCCTACTCGGGAATTTACTGGAGACTAGACTGGTTGCTAATTTGATATAAGCAGGAACTTGTGCCTTTTTCGCATTTAGAGTTGCTAGCCTGCGTGGTGTAAGTGTCAGTCCTTAATAGGACAGTTCAGCATGATTGGGCTGACAAGGCTCGATTGTGCTCGCTTTTGGATTCAGCAGCGAAAGCCCAGTAAATACTGTAGGAAATTCCATCGAGAAATTGTACACTGTCAAAAGTGTCAAAGGAAGAGAATGAACCAAAATTACATAAAACGAAAACAAAACAAAAACAAAGAGAACTTCGATCATGTGTAATCTCAGACGCGTAGGAATTCCAACTCAGCTCAAGAAACCAATCTCTTTCCAAATATGCACGTATTTCCGAACCAATTCCTCACTAACTGGCTTCACAGCTCTCAGCGACTTGAAGTGCTCCAGACTGTTTTTGGGGTCCAGGACAAGCCCTCCGTAGGACATGCGTATATAGTTATCGTCGAGAAACTCCAAGAGAGTGGAGGCTGGATTGTTTCACTGGGGAGCGGCCGCCACACGCTTGACCCACTCGTCAAAGGGAACGATGTCTTTAATGCCCACAGCATCAGCCAGGATCGCGTTCACCTCCTTCCACGGCTGGCCCCAGGGGTTCTCGAGATGATAGAAGCGGTGGGGCTCATGGTCCGAGAGCACCAGGTCGGCGAGGGTGTCGGCCATGTCGTTGACGGGGGTCCAGTACAGCTCGCCGCCGGGCACGTCGGGCAGGGCGCCCAGCGTCTGCGACGACTTGACGACGAAGCCGAAGTGCTCCATGGGGTTCCAGTAGCCGCTCGTCTTGGAGCCCGCGATCTGGCCCAGGCGGACGGCCATGGCGCGGAACCGGTCGGGCCGCCTGTGCAGCGTCTCGTCGAGCATGCGCTCGCTGCCCCACTTGGCATCGCCGTAGCCGTTGGGGAGGATGCAGTCGATGCCGAACCGCTCCTCGGGCACGAGGACCTGCTTCGCCATGGCGTCGCTGTCCCGCTTGCCGCAGAGGCCGACGACGCCGATGGACGAGACCATCTGGAAGCTGAACTTGAAGGACGCTGGGCGCTGGGAGGAGACGTTGCAGGCCAGGTCGATGAGGCTCCTCATGACTTGGAACTGTGGCTCGAAACCTTCCAGGGCGCGCTTGCCGCTCATGGGCCAGGCGCTGTGGATGACATGGGTAGCCGTGCTCACGAGCCGTTCATAATCATCTGGTCCGAGCCCCAGCATGGGCTTCGAGGTGTCGGTCTGGAATACGACGAGCTTGTGCTTCAGGGCCTCGGGGGAGCGGATCCCTTTGTCCCGCATAGCCTTGATCTGACGCTTAAAGGGCTCCTCTCGGTGCTGGCGGTTCACACAAATAACCGTCTTTACGTCGGGCATCTGTACGATTTGCCAGGCCAAGTGCGATCCTAAGCTTCCCGAAGCGCCCGTGATGATAACGACCTTCTCATCTTCCTTCGGCGCGGACGCTGCTGCAGGAGGAGCTACCGGTCCCGAGTATCCGTCCGTGTACTTGGCGACGAGCCTGTCAACGGCTTCCTCCCGGGCTGCCAGGGCGGAGACTTCCGCCGGCGTGTATATGTGCTGCTGCAGAGACACGCTATTTGCGTTTGGTTTCTCTTCTTTCTTGAGAGTCGCGACTGGTCGACTCATTTCTTCGGGAGGATCGTCTCCCACAAGCGCTGTCCTCAGCTCGCCCTCGGTGGGACACTCGATAAGCAGGGACTCGTGCTGGATGTCCAGCTCCAGCTCATCCCTGAACCGGCTAACAATGACGAGCGAGAGCAGAGAGTCAACGCCGGCGTCGGCGAAGTTTGTGCTGTCTGTCAAGTCGGCCTCGGCGATACCGCTCTCTTCGGCCACAATTGTCAAGGCCTTGGCGAATACACCAGATCTGGCCTCGTTAGTGACCACATGAATCTCCTTGGGCGGTTGAATTGGAGGTGGGACATGAGTACGATTGGCAGCAGGTCCCTTGGGTGCAGCCTTTGTCTGAGGAAGAGGTAGGTGTTGGAGCCGGGGTTGGAGGATGAAGCTGTTTGGGTAGTTGCTTCTGAGCCTTGGACGCGGTACCACTTTCGATGGACAAGATGACTTTCAAAATTTTCCGAGCAACTTGTTGGATCTGGGATCATAGGTTAGTGAGATCAGAGCACTTGGACTTCGTGGAAGAAAGAAAAGAATTCCAAGACGAACCGCAACATACCCAATATGGGCAACAACTTTGTCTTTGCTGTTTAGGACCACAACACCACCGTGCCACAGACTGTCCCCAGAGTCTTTCACCTGCGTATAATTCGTGCACTCCTAATCAAGGCTGAGGGGCTCAAACAGCTGGAGCGAGCTCCACCCGTGATTCATGAACACATCACCTTCCAGATCGGGGTCCGCGAATTCATTGCAGTTCATGATGAAACCGCACGACTGGGTCAGGGCATCAATCACGCCTGGGTGGGTGTGGAAGTTGCCGTCCCTCTTCACCGTGGAGAAGCTTAGACGGCTGACCGCCTCCAGGGTGTTGCTGTCGAGGAGCACCTCGCCGGCCGCCCGGTAATCCGGGTGGAAGCGTGCCAGCGGCCGGATGGCACGATAGCACATGGCGCCGGTGTAGAGGGAGACGGCCCCGGAAATGACACCGTCTCGGAGATGCTGGAACTTTTTCTTCAGTTCAGGGACGTTCTTCTGGGCCCTCTGTTGCAGAGACCCATCCTTGAAGACGATTCTGCACCAGGCATGTTCCTGCAAATTCTGCTTCTTCTGTTGTCACAGTGAGGTAGTTTGTGTCGCCAGCCGAGACAGACATACAAGGCAGAAACCTACATCCAAGGACATGAATTTGATAACAGCCGATTCAGATGACCACTCCACGTCGGCATGGGCCTGCATGAGCTGTTCTTTTGCATCGGGCTGCAGTATCAGCATTTTGAGTATCGTCATGTCTGTCACATCTACGGTGTCCTTTGCCTGACCAGGGCGGTATCGCCGGGCCAAGTATGTGCCTAGACTCAGCGCAATACCCGCGTATACCGAGGGCGTGCACAGAGGAACTCCGTCTACTTCGTGTCCCTGCACAAGCGGGCGCAGGTCAGGCCGGGTGATGTCGGACTCGACAACCAGACGAAGTCCACCAGCGTTCTCTGTCTCTTCGACTAGCCTGTGGATCGTCGTGGTCTCAATTGTTGGGATACAGCCGTCGTGGATCACAAGGGGAGGGTCGCCCTTGCGCAGGACCAGTCGTTGACGTACTCGATCCAGTAGTCCTTCAAGTCCCAGCTATAAGTTGGCAAGGTCAAGACGTTGTGCGATGCCTCGAAGTCATCATGGTGCGCCATCCAGCGGAGGTCGGCACCCGCGGTGTACATTTGTTTGATTGTGTTGTCGAGGACTGACCAAGCCGATCTGCCATGCTGCGACGATGCAAGCGTGGGTACGTGTGAGCCGAGGACAGCGCGTACCATGCCGCCTATGGCTGGGTGGGGACCAATCTCGAGCGTCATGGTGGTGTCGTTGACGATCTTTCCGCTGCGTGCTGCCATGAGCGCCTCCATCATGTTGACGGCCTGGCGAGAGTGGCGGACTAAGTATTCGGGGCCGAAAGTCCCATCACCTTCAACAATACTGCCATCCAACGGGCACAGCACAGGCAGGGTGGGCTTGCAGAAGGTGACGCTCCGGGCGACTTCCATCAGATCCGGAAGCATGGGGTCTAGTTGACTCGAGTGGAAGGCGTACGGGACGTGCAGGGGAGTCGTCTTTGCTCCGGTGAAGGTGAGAATGGTCGCCACCTCAGAGATAGCCTCCTTGGTCCCGGCGAGAACGGTCTCAACGGGCGAGTTTATGCAAGCAAACTCGATGGTGTGCCTAGCATCTCCCAGAGCGGCCGTAATCTCCTCGACCGAGCCCCTAACGACAAGCATAGCATGTGTACCTGGCGTGCACTTTTTCTGAAGGAGCTCGGCTCGTTTGCCCACGAGGTAGATGGTATCGGCATCCGAAAGCACGCCGGCGTATGTAGTTGAGGGCAGCGTACTCGCCGAGACTGTGGCCCACAATGGCAGCAGGGGTAATGTTCCACGATGCCCACAGCTTTCCTAATGCGATCTGAAGGCAGGTGTTTGCCAGCTGCACAGTGACAGGTGTGAATGTGTTGATATCTTGCTCCGTATCAGCTTCGATAACCGGTAGAATCGAAGGGAAGCCTAAGCTTTGGCAGATTTGATCCAGCTGATGCACCTCCTTGCGGAAGAAGCCAATATTGGTCAGAAGCTCCTTGCACATGCCGGGAAACTGTGCACCCTGACCAGTGAAAGTGAAGAGGAACTTCGGGCCACGCTTAGGCCTCGTCGCAGCTGCGTTATTCTGAAGGGCCGTCTCAATCTGCGTACAAAGCTCTTCGACACGCGAGCCAGATAGCATGACGCGGTGCTGATGATGCATTCGACGGGCCGTGGTTGTGTACGATAACTGCCCCAAATCGACATGCGGATTCTGCTTCAGACATCTGAGCAAGTTCCTGAGGTTGCCTTGAACAGAGTTGCCACTCTTGGCCGACACAGAAACGAGATGAACGCCTCTTGGGTCGACTTTAGTGCACTCAGGTCTTACCGGCGCGTCTTCCAGCAGAATTCCCGTGTTGCCGCCCGCGGCGCCAAAGTTGTTGACGATGGCTCTTCTGGGCTTGGAAGGGTCGGTGTTGGCAAGTACGACCCTCAATTTCTGACGGTGCGACTTACACAAAAGCTTCGCATCCTTCTATTGAGCTTCTTGGAACCTTTGATGCGGTGTCATCGCCAAAATGATGAAAGCACAGGTTATAGAGCCGACATTCCGGCGTATCCTCGTCGATATATCTTCCAACGGTGGTCGCGTCAACTGGCTTGTCGATAAAGCTAATGTGTTTGCTTTGTTGTGTGATCCTGGCCCAGGCCTTCCAGTCAGGGTATAGATCCGCCAGCACGAACTTGGCGGGTGCTCTGTCAAGTATACTCAACCTGTGGTTGAGGACTCTTTCCAGGATGGGAGTTGGCCCACCAGCACCTGCACAGCAATCGATGAATGTATAGTCCCCGGGGCCCAGTAGCAGCTTCGATACCAATACGTCGCAGGCCTGGGCTGCGGTCGACGATTTTCGGCGAGGCCCAACCGTGTTCCACATGTGGTGGAGTGATTTGTGTGAATACTCGCGCAGCCATGCTGGGCACCAACTCAAGTCTTCAATCTCAAATAGCTGCAGACGAGGTAATAGGACCATTATGGCAAGGATTGTTGGTATTTCTTTGTGGCTTAAGGAATTTCTGCCACAGTTCCAGTGTTGAATCAGTTGAGCGTCAACTTTACCTAGACTTGGAGGCATTGGGTCTTGCAGATCTATGTCCATTTGAGCAGTGTTTGGATTCATGGCGATGACTCGCAGCTTGCAACAGCATAGCTTTCTGAATGGCGAGTGTCGACTCCCGACTGTAGAACAATTGTCCGGCAGCCGAGTTCCGCGGGCGCCGGGGAACGCACTGAGCTGTTTCGGGAAATGCTTGGCCAGAAAAAGGTGCCTCTAAGTTAGACCCTTTCGGGCAGACAAAGTAATCGGAACTCTGTTGTTGAGAATGTCTCGGGAAAAAGACACGGATTGAAAGGTCTTGAGAAGTTCCAGAGCACATAATCAAAACAGCAAGTACGCGGACCTTGGATCTCAGCCGGAATCGCTTCGGGGATCAATCAAGGTGCGCGAACTAATCATGGGCACACGTAGCTGATTTCTGACCAACAATGAGTCTAGTACAATATTAGAGCGCTCAAATGCTACCAGTCTACAGGTCTTACGAGGAAAATTGCAATTACGACATGATATGATTGAACTTGAATTGACTTTACAATGTGACGATAAGCTTAGTCCTACTCACCCCCGATTTCAACTTCTCAAGCCCATCCCCAATGCTCTCGAGGCCTTTCCCGACTACCTCTATCTTCAGCGGGGGTTTGAAATCTCCGTCCCGCCCCAGCTTCGCCAGGACCGACATAGCTGACATGCCTCCCGCAACGCCGAAAGTCTGACGCCCAGAAGATTTCACGGCCTCCACTCCCGCCGGGATGCTAAGCTGAGTGTCTGTGACAACAGCACTATACAGCTTTGGACCATCAGCGCGCAAGGTATCAAACAGACACGGCTGGTTCTCGGTACCGGCTCCCAAAACTGCATCCAAGATAGCATCAACTCCCAGGCCATCAGCAGAAGCCGCCTTAATCGCACCGACAATGTCAGGAGTAGCACGATCTACACAGGTCGTTGCTCCGAGAGAAATGAGCGGCGCGTGATGACTTGGCGATGCTGTCACCACGATCTCCAAAGACGGCGCAGCGATTCGAAGAAGCTGGATGGCGGAGGCGCCGACACCAGAACCACCACCGATAACGAGGACACTGCGGAGACTTTCTTGTGAAGTGCGCGCGTTCTCTTGGAGAAAAGGCAGTGTAACCTTCAAGCCGAGGGTGACCGCTGCCGCGGCGGTCAAGTAGCAGATTCTGGCAGAAAGAAACAGTAATGCGTGGTTAGCCTGGAGAAGACACGTCGCTGTCCTCGTGTAAAATGGTTACTTACGGGACGGAAGCCGCTTCCTCAAAAGTCCAAGAGGGCGGCTTGTGCGCCACAAAGTGCTCAGGCACAGTTGAAATCTCCTGGAATCCCCCTGCCCGGTTGTCGTGGCCAGCTAGGCTGAAGACTTCGTCTCCTGGCTTGAAAGCACTGACGCCCTCACCGACGCTCTCGACGACGCCGGCGACATCCGAGCCAAAAACGGCCGGCCAGCTGTCGGTCATTATCCCATATTCAAGCTTCTTCCAGTCCACCGGGTTCAAAGCCACTGCTTTGTTGCGAATGCTGACTTCGCCTGCTTTTGGCGTCGGGGGCGATACGTCAATTACGGTTAACTCGCCCCCCTTGCGTGTTGCGATACATCTCTTTGTCATCTTTTTTCCGGCTCTTGATAGTGGAAGAGACTGGCTCCTGGGGACTCTGATGCAGTGCACCAAGACGTTTGCGATGTTTCCTGACAATCTCAGGCAAATTACAAATCCGTCCTGTATTATAAATTCATCCTGCATACTTGCATAAAGTTTGGAAAGTTTGTAATCGTCCCATGGGGAAAAGCATGTGTGGCGCGGGTTCCCCTCCACTTTCCGGTTGCTCGAACTTTAACGTGACAAAAGCCGCCAGTCCCGGCCTCCGCTTGCCGACGTCCTGAGTGCCCCTCGGCGAAAGCCGTCCGAATACCATGGTAAGCCCTGTCGTAGTCCGTCTGTACAATGCAGGCGGATGTCACGGACGCAAATAACCATAGGCCTGCGTCTACAAGGCAATGTGTTGGTGACGTGGGTACGTACGTAATTGATGATGCCACAAAGTGAAAGAGGCTCGTGATATCACACACAACTGGCTCTTGCATGCCACAGAAACTCCAATTTCCAAAACTCTCATATCTTTTACGTTATGGACGCAAAACATGAGGCTTATGCTGCAACACTCGATGTGAACCACTTCAAACCCGAAGATGTTCCGTGGCGTAGATTGGGACAATGTGAGTAACGTGACACCCATGTGCTCAGCGCTAATTGTTCTCCGAGTTTTGGGATTTGCCACTTACATGTTCACCCAAACATCAGATTTCTGGAGGCCGATTGAGGATGGGACCAACACGCAGTACCGTCTGGCGGTGATTGAAAGCTTAATTCCACCCAGGAGCGACGGTCCAATCGTCCATTTCCACGAGATGCACGATGTCACGGCACAAGAAAGCCTATTGCGCTAGACACCCAAAAGAGGGACGTTGTAATGCCGAGAGCATTACCATGGCTATCACCTATATAGCGTGCTGTAACACACGACGAAGGCTTCTTTGTCACGGTCAGTAAGATTGTCCCAGGTCATGGCTCCCACCAGTCAGGTGTGGCCCCAACGGCGATTGCAATATTATACTGACAATGAACTTTGCGATCAAGAAGGGAAAAGTGCGCTTCCACGTTCCGGGCAGACCGACTGTAGACGTTTGTGCCGGTGAGGCTTTGACTGTGCCTGTACGCCTGCCGCACAAATTCAGTAACCCATTCGACGAGGAGGCGGTTTTCATCAACACAGCCACTCCAGGGTTCTTTATCCGCTACTTTGAGCTGTTGGAGAACATGATCGGGGGGGGGGGGGTAAAGTTTTGACGCCTGAGATAAATGCAGAGGCCCTGAAACGCCTTGCCACGATTCCAGTGCCAGTGGAGAATGTACAGCGTCTTGAGTCGCAGGGCTGGCCAAGTGTCAATGGTAATAGCAAGTGGGCATAGATAGAAATATAGAATTTAGACGAAATTTATCATCACAGCTTCAAAAGTTTTCCTGCTTCGTCTTTGGGCATGTGTCTTGGATGCTGAATCTTCTAGGTGTTCATTTTCGTCCCACTCAAACTGTTGCTGTTTCATTCATACACTAACATGACGTATAACACGGATCGGAGTTTAAGGGCATGCTTATTGGGAAAGGTGCAATGGGGACCACGTCATATGCAACTAGAAATTCCATTCCCTATATGTGAAGGTCTTTCTCAAATCCCATCCATAGACAACTCCCTTTTGGCCGGCGTTAGTCTACAGAGAAGACGTGGCTTTTGCCAAAAGCCCCAGATCCTTTGCCTGTCCAACCACGACAGCCCCTCTTCTGTCTCTACGAGCTCTAGATCGAACCGCCACAGAACGCGGGCCAGTAGTAAGCTCATCTCAGCTCTTGCCAGATTCTTGCCCAGGCAGCTTCGTGGGCCGAATGAAAAAGGCTGAAAGGCTGCGAAGTTGTCACCAGGGCTTGTGTCTTTCCCGCTCGCGCGAAGCCACCGCTCGGGCCGGAAGCTCATCGCATCTTCGAAGTTGAAAGATGATCTGTAACAAGACAGGTGGTTGACACCGACCGTAGTTCCAGCAGTAACATAGCGCCCGTCGATAGTCGCACCACCTTCAGGAACCCTTCTTGGCATAGTGATAGACACCGGTGGGTAGATCCTCATGGCCTCTTGAAGAACAGCCTCAATGAACGGTACTTTAGCGAGTACCCTGCTGCTAGTTATGTCGGCCTCGCTGATAAACTCTCTTCGAACCTCCTTTACGGCCCGCTGGTATTCACGCGGGTGTCTCAACAGTAGGAATGTTGCCCCAGCCAAGGCCGTTGCAGTTCCTTCGGATCCAGCAATGGTGATCGAAGAAGAATTTGCGAACATCTCAGGTTCCGAAATTCCTCTTTTCGAGCTTTCGGAGTCATCTGCTGACGCGTTTTCATCCTTGAGGTACTGGAGTACGTAATGCTATTACTTTTGTCAGCGAAGGTTTACTTGCCTCGGACACGATGAGTAGACGAGTGGGGTGATTATCTGGTGACTCATGCAGGCATCGCGAGCATTCGAGGAGACCATCTGTTATGCACAGCTACTCCATCGAATTCCGATGTTTAATTCAGATAGTGGTGGTGATTGCAGGAAGTATGGGAGGATCCTAAGTTGCCCAAAAGTCTTTGCGGTCTGCAGTAGGACCCCGCGATATGCGAGCTCGGACAACCTCTACAGCTCGCCTCATATTTTGTTCCCGAGCTCCAAGTTTTCTTCCATGCGGTCGTGTCGATACTATACTCCGTATGACTTTGAGAAAGCGTGAAAATGACAGTAGCCCATAGTATTTCAGCATTTGATTGACGGTAAGCTCCTGAGCGCCGAATGGAATGGCAGCAACGAAAGGCGCTGCTTTTCCATTAGCTACACACCCGAAATCCTGGCCAAAGGCAAGATCTCCTATGAGATCGAATGCTGTTTCAACGTTTGGTCAGCATTGCAGCTCGCAGATGACATTCACCCCTGAATTGTGGTGTAGCTCAAGCCAAAGGTGCCACCAAGTAGTTCACCTACTGGCAAAAGTGTACCAATCTTTCATATCGACTGGGCCGAGACGAGAATGAGAGTGTAATTCTTCGCAGAGTCTTGAAGCGTAGAGATTCAAGATTGGTTCTTGCTCTCGGGGTGCCTTCTCGGAAAACGCGTGCGACATCAGGCGTCGTTGGCGCGTGTGAGTCTCCCGATCAGCAGTTAGAAGGTCAATAATCGGGCCCGAGGTGTAAGCAAGAAAAGCAAAATGGTAGAAAACAGACCAATCGGTTGGATTGTGTTTCTATGCACTCACCCTGTGCCCCAGTGGGTTTGCTCAGTGAGAAGACGGGATCTTTTGCTATTTCAACACTCCTTTGGCCATAAATGGTTCTCCAAGCGGTGTCTGACGTATAAGAAACCTCGTCCGGAGCCACGCGTACCACCGGACCATAGACCTGGTGCAATTCGGCAAGACGATGATTCAGTAGACCCCTCCACTGATACCAACACCAGGTTAGATGACTAACAGCCCATAATTTGGGGCCGGGGTGAGAGTGTAGAGAGTGCAGGAACACTTTGCGCCAGGTACGCACCACGACCTAGCCGTTTACTTGTCAGAGATAAATTTCAGGTGAACTCCCAGATTCTGGACATGAATCTACGCGAATTTTGTTTTCCACTGACATTAACGGTTAAATATCCTAGCATTCTTTCCAAACGAAAGCACATGGCTCATTGTATGCGGGAAGTGGACGGCTTTACTCTCCCTAGTTCGCGCCGCGCGCGTGAACTATACAGCGAAAGAGAGATATACTGCAAGGGGCGCTTGCTTCTATGCTGGTCATCCTAACGCCCATGCCCGCGGACCTGGTCAAGGTATACATACCATTGGCAAGCATGCAGAAGGTTTAATAGCGGTTGTAAGAAAAGGCAAACTCGCAAGCTGCATGCTCATAGATAAGTCTTAAGTTTGACCGCTTCCTCTCGTGCATCTGCGACCCACCTCAGCCAAAAGTTTTCCAGGCCGGACGCCGTAACAGTACTGCACAATTAATTCCCGTCAATACAAGTCTATCATGTCCGACTCATCTGCCAAGAAAGAGGTAAGCGGGTGTGTCCTTATCCTCCAGAGACAGAAGGCAAGTCTGACCTTGCAAAGAACTGGAGCCTTCAGTCCCACGACGGGCCATGATCCAACTGCAGAGTTCGAAAGATCAAGTGCGGCCGGGAGAAGCCGGAGTGCAACATATGCCGGCAGGCTCAAGTAGAATGTGTTTATACGCCTCCACCCAAGCGAGTCAATCACGTCAAAGTCTTGTGAGTAAGATCAAGGGGAAGCTTCCTTCTCCAGGCCAACACTGATTCCTTGCCTTTGCACTAGATGCGAAAGCTTCGACGAAGTTAACGACCGCCTAAACATGGTGCAAGCCCAACTCTCGGCCCTGACTTCCATGTTGGAGGCGTCCAAAGCGACAGGACTCGTAACTTTCCAGCGAAAGATGCATACGTGGGTGCCAGGCCCGAGCACAACAGACGCGCTTCGTGCCCGACTTTGCTCGACCACGATTCTGGTGGCCGGATCGTCCCAGGAGGTTTTGTCATCCGTGAGGAAGGCACTTTGAACGAGCGATACTACGGACCTTGGACACTCGACCACGAGTGTAGAAACTTCAGCCGCGATGTCTCCTCTTCCAACATCTCAGCTGTGCCAAATTTGTTACAAAAGCTCCAACGTGCGCTTGAGACTACACCAGCCGACCTCCCAGCTCCACAATCACAACACGGCCAGAACAGCGAACGCCTGCTGCCCAAGGTGTTCCTTTCTGTCATGGTGGAACATTTTGTGAACCAGGTGGACTTCTGTACAGACATATTCCTCAGAAAGTCACTCGACGCTGCAGTGGATAAAGTTTACTCAGACTCAAGAGACCCCCTTCACGAGGCTTGGGCTGTGTGTCTTGATCTCATTTTCCTCTTCGTTCTCGGTGCTGAGCAGCCACTGCGAGCTGCAGATCATACACAGCCCCTCTTCGACGCTGTTCACTCTGCAATCGGCAAACAGCAATTGTTCATGGCGCCAGATTGATTGCAGTTCAGACCCTAGCATTGCTTGTGAGTGCCCTCTCAGCCATCCTCGTCCCCTGCCCCTCCCCGCCCTCCAACCGGCGGATTTCCTGTCACTATCGACAGCAACGGGTTGTAACCTGTTATCACCAGTACTGACAAGGCATGCCGAAAACACAGAGCCTTATCGCACCTTCGTATTATCCGGAGAGTATCAGTGATGTGCTTTTTGCTCAAGCCTACCACATGGCTACGATGATGGGTCTTCACTGTCACGATGCCATCGCGCCAGCTCAAATGGACCTGGACCTCTCATTGGATGAGATTGCCGAGCGAAGGAAGCTCTTCCGATCTCTTCACATACGTGAAAGGTGCTACGCCACCGCTCGCGGGAACTCTTCGTCGACTTCCACGCTATCTGCCGATACAAAGTCGGGGTCTTCCTTGCGTGCGATGAGCCAAGATTCGTCAAGTGCGACTCTGACGGCTGGACGCGGCGGGTCACCATCCGTTTCAACAGGCTATGACGAAACCAATGAGCCTTTGTTTAGCATAGCAATGATTCAGGACGAGCTTCATGCCGCCATATTTCCAGGCAACCCGCCAGAAACAAGAATGCTAAAGCAGAAGATGGCGTTAACGGGCATCCGACAAAAGTTAATCACCTTCGCCAAGACGCACCGACTTCCATCTCTTACACGACCAGAAACGTTTCAAGACTTGAGCATTCACTTGGCATATCTTGGAACCCGGATCCGAGCATACGAGCTCGACTTAACGGATGGTGATGAGCACAATGTCTTGGACGACGCCCGTCTTTCTTGCTTGTTAGTCATGTCAGCCTGCTCCGATGAAAAGGGACTAGAAGCAGCAGCCGCAAACAAGCTGGACAGACTGCTTCACCGTATGGCCTTCCGTAACTGGCGAATAGATGATACACCTTTTCCGCGGCGGTCACCACGGGAGTCGAGTGAACCAGCCGGAGAACTGCCAACCGAGGGAGAAGGAAGCCTCAATAATTCGAAGGCACCAAATAAGCGATTCTGGCCGTTTGGGACTGATTCGTTAGCCTCTCCTAATACGCAGGTCTTGCGTGGGCAGCGAATCTTAGAACTCATACCGACTTCAGCCATCTTCATACTCGCGCGAAACATCCTCGGAATTCAGACCAATGTCGCCTCATCTCAGCAAGTTTCTGCACCTTCAGACTCAGACCCCATATCACAGTCACACCGGGATGAATTGTTGGGAAATGGGAACGAAGACTTAGCCATACTCCACGAATTTTCTCGCACCCTGGAGTCTTCACTGGGGGTATCAAGTGAGGCCCAGAACAATTACAGCTCCAAGTTGCTCCGGGTGGTCCAGACACTTGTGAACTTCATTCGCGAGAGCAGTGGCCTCCCAGTTCGGCAGCCTTCCTCGCCCTCGGAGATGAGGCAAGATATGTTTGAATTCAGCGCGCACGCCGACATGCCCCAGGACGGCGGGCTCAGTTCCTCCGCGTCTGCAGGTGCTGCGGAAGCATTCATGAGCTTGGGCACCACATGGGAGAGCCCCCAAGCCTCAAATACTTTTTCTTTTCCGTTTTCACCCTCATTTGATCTGTCCAGCATGAATATCAGCACCGTGACAGACTCTCTATTTGACTTTGATTTCTCACAGCATTTCGACAGCGTGGGCGGCTTCATGAGCCCCGCAGAGCATCTTCCTGAACCAGATTCGTTGAGAAGTGTGACTGAGCAAGAGAAAAGAAAGAAGAGATTGCGACTAGATTGTAGCCAGGAGCTGGACGGCCCGGGAGACATCATGATGTCAAGCTGGCCGCCACGGAACAGAGCGACAATGGCTAGGGGCAGCGTGTAACATTCAACATGAGTAAGAAGGCCCCAGGACGTGATTAAAAAAAACCAGATTTCGACATTGGATGGTTATATGGTTCGGATCATCGACGTGACTCAGCACGATACTGCACGTCATCCATCTCGATACGGTTTGAAGACTTGCAACTTTGGCTTGCTGGAACACCCTTGGAAAAATCATCCTCAGCGCGCGCATCGCTTTCTTAGAAGCTGTATAGATTGACTCATGCATAGGCCCTTTAAGGTACAGGACAGGGTCTCAAGGACGACCGATTGCAGTGTATATGACACTGCGCTCTTTATCGAGTAATTGAATTTCTATCGACGCCCGCAATTCCATGAAATTCCTTTCGTGAAGTTTCGCGAAAGCTTCAAGAATCCTGGTGGCGGAAATCATCATATGTTTGTGAGGGTCCGCAAACTCAATGGTCTATCCGGGCGATCACCCGTCGTTCTCCAATGCTTATACCATGCGATGTGCTAACTGCTAACTGCAGTCAGACATAAATCGTCTTGGGGAATCAGGTAAATCCTCTCGTGGTCACATTGACTGAAAATAAAAAAATCAGAATACTACGTAGTTGCTTCGAACAGGGGACAGACTCGATCAGGCGCTGACGGCGTCCGAACCAACGGAGTGGTTGGAAGTGGAACCCGGAATCCGAGCGATATCTGAGCGGACGGCAAGTTCCATGACTGTGTATGTATCTACAGGATTGAACTATATGATAGAAACGCATGAGTAGTCACAATCCTCTCTATTTTGTGACGTTTGGATAAAGTACTTGGGTTTACATTTTGTCGAAATGCATTCGCCGTCGACGCTCAGGTAATTTGGGAAGTGAGGCCGAATTCACTTAGGGCCAATTGAGAAAGCTGGAAAATTACTGGCGATAAGAAAGAAAACTTGCGAGACACAAGGCCTAGGCCATTAGATGTCAGCTCAGCTGCCACTAACTTTTCAGCGGATGGATCCGTGAGTATGAGAGGCGTTTCAGTTCTGCCCGAGTTATTTTTTCTCTCTGCAGTAATTTCAATAGATACTGTGTAAGGATAGAAAGTCCAGTGACTGAGACCTTAAGTGACTGCAAATGTAAACCAACGCAATGATGATGTTGGCACATCGGCCGCACTGCTTTCTTGATGTGGAAACACCGCTCAGTCACTCATAAGGCCTTTCAAACACTCAAAAAATTCCTTGAAATAGTCTAATTGGCGTTTCTTAGCTACTTAGACCCAATTTCTCAAGTCAAAAAAACATCCTGAGTTCTCGAACAGCTTATCTCACGGAAAACGGCTTCGATTCGAATTATGCCCAAACTTGTGGGACTATAAAATCAGAATGAGCATTGAGCTGGTAAGCTTTCTGATTGAGATTTCGTTGGCAGTTGCATATCTAGCTGCGAGCGGAGACTTCGCCCTGTTTACTTGCGTTCTCAATCTCGCCTGGCCTCCACCCGATCTTGAACATCGGGCTGTCCTTGATTGCTTTGGAATTGCTTGCCTTGCGAGCCTGCTCAAGCGACAAATTCACTTCTCGTACCCCTCGAGGTTTCATTTCACTCTCGTACGCATCAATGGCATCCTCCAATGTCTTTTCCCGAGTACTCAGAGCTTCAATGATGGCGTCGACCTGATGGCGTCGGCCAGATTTGCGGCGTCTTTCATAGCGTTATTGAGGCCCTGGCCACGTTCTGCGACAAGTCAGTCTTTCTTCCACAAAAGCCGAGGAAATCCACGTCCCGGACTCCGCCTATGACCGAGAGGTACGTCAACTTACGAGGTACCATTGAGTGAGCGGCATCCCCTGCGAGAGTCACACATCCGCCGCGGCTGTCCCATGGCATGTCAGGAGACCATTGCTGACCTGGATAAATGGGAATGCTGCCATCGTCTTCTATTTTGAGTCCTGCTGTACGAAATGGTTCGCAGAACGACGAAACAAATGATTTGTAGTACTTGACGTGCGTCTTCATATCTTGCAGATCTTTAGCATGCGGCGGGCCCCACCAGCCTATGTAGTTCTGAAACTTCCATGAGGTCGGGTCGTCGGAATCCTTGATATCAAGCGTTGCAGTTGAGCAATGTTAGGCAGAATGTCCCATGATGGATAAATTTGGTTTCTAATCGAGTACCAACCTGCAAGAATTGCATTTCCAGGACGTTCCGGGTGGGCCGCTATCTTGAAAACAGGGTGGAGGGTCTGGAGTAGACGAGCCTCATCGGCGGTGTAGTTGCTAAGCGGAAAGTTGATCATGGTGAGGTCGACTGGCTGGAGCTCAGCATCCTCAGCCCCCACGAGAAATTGACGGACTATGGAATGAGATCCGTCACATCCAGCAACGAGGTCACCAGTCTCCGGGGTGCCATCACGAAAATCTGCAGTGACTCACCCTTGTGAATCCATGCTTAAATGCGAAAGAGTCTTTTCAAACTGTGCACAATCGGTACCATGTTAGAAATCAATTCTATCTGTTTCAGAGCTGGGCGGGCACTTTACCTTGATGTCCAAATTCTGCTCATATGTCAGAAAACGTCACAGCTTCATGCGAGAAACACGATTGACGCCTTGCATAGGAATCTCAGCTATCAGCTCGCCGGTGAAGGCATCTACGTATGGTACGCCGCGCATAGACGCTTCGTTTTCGGTGAGGTCTGGGTCACAACGTATCTCTCTCAGTCGAGGTACGAGATGTGCTGGTAGCAACTTCGCGAGGTACTCTTGGCCCCAGTGCAGTAGCATTCCCCAGTCACGAGGCCGTTTATAGAAATTATACTGGTTTTCCCGCTCGAAGATTGTGTATTCTATACCAGCCTGCGCCACCAACAGGTATAAGCTTAAGCTAGTTGAGAGACAATCGGCAGGCTATGCTTGATAATAAATGAACACACCTGTTTCAGACCGGTAGCTATAGCGAGCCCACAGTTGCCTGGTATAGGATGTCAGTGTGAAGTAGTTCGTGGTAACCGAATGCTCCCTTTTTTCACTTACCACCACCAATTATTAGGACTTTGAAATTAGCCATTGCCAAAGCTAATGATAAGTAGAGAATACCGGTGTTCTCTCTTGGGATTGCTTTGTGGGTTGAACTTGTACGACCACCACGGATACCATCAGAGTAGTCAAATTCAGTACACCACTGAGAGGTGTTACCTGTAAAACTTGCCTTCACTTCCTGTTCTGTTCCTGTATTTGATCAGGGTCAATACTCATTACGTTTCTCAGAAGTGTTCCCTCGAGCTTTAGCATACAGTGCTCTTAGCTAGGGTCACCCCTAGGTGAAGTTACGTTGCCCAAACGGGATATGTGGGGCAACATCCATGTAAGGTGAGTGGTCAGCCCAACCCGTCGCCAACCCGTCGCGCGTCGGCAGCCGAATTGAGCCAGGTTTTCTCCGTCAGCCAAACGGGCGTCGGAGCCCGCAATGGGGAGATGGCCGGGTCGCTCGGAACCGCGAGCCTTCAGTCACATTACGGACTAGGCTACAATTTTGGGAGAATAATAGACGACCAAAGATGCCAAGGAATTTGAGGCGGCCGAACTTGCACGCTCAGCGGCCTACAACGAAATACCTTTCAGTGAAAGTCGTGATGTCCCCATTTGCATCACTATTAAAGCCAGAGCCTGAGAATATGAACACTGCGTCACTTCCCATGCACCACTAACAGCCTCTATTCTCTATTTTCAGAATTGAAACAATCCAAGAAGAGAGAAAATGGCCAGAACGCATCGACTACTCAGCGTGACAATCTGCGCCACGCGCAAGCCCGGCATGGGCCAGGACGAGTACCACCGATACATAAGCGAGACCCATGCGCCTCTCCTCAAAAGACTCCTGGTTGAAAAGAATCGTAGACTATACTATGGTACGTGTCTTGGAAATTTCGTTGGCCCTCAACTTGAGATTTCAAATCAATGGCAAGGACTGAGCCCTTGTGATAGCAACACAACACATCCGCCCTGATGAAAGATTTGTCCAAACTCTACCCCAATCTTACGGTAGTCAACCATTCACCTTACGACGCATTGGTGACTATTGTTTTTCGAGATCCTCAAGACTATATCGACGTCAAGAATGACCCACATTTTGTGAATGTCGTTAACCCGGATCATAAAAACTTCTCGCGTCCGGAAGGCACCCATATGGCGTATGGCTGGGTTTGAAAAGCACGTGGCAGAAGGGAAAACTAATTTAAGAATTTCAAGAATCTCAAGGAAATCTCAAGGAAGTCTGAATATGAATTGAAATATTTAGAAATGCAGAGCACAAATGACTGCTTTGACAATGTGCACTTCAGCTTCTGTTCACCCTAGGCCACACATCTTCAGACATACGCATGGTCTAATATCACAGGTAATGATGAAGACCAGTAGGTACCTCGAGCTCTATTTTAAACAGACATCTTGTCTTACCGGCCAACACTCAACATTGAAGCTTCCATGTGAATATATTCAAATGGGCATTTGCGGGCCCGGTTTCCAACAGCAGGCATGCATGCATAGACTGGCTCAACGTAATTGCTGAGCTAGCATAAAGCCTGCTGGTCCGCCACCAACAAACACGTAGTCGACTTCGGTCATAGTCTGGAGATAAGAGGTAGACACGCATATGCAGCGTCAGAGCGAATGACAGATGCACACACCGACAGCTTGCATGATTCATCTATCTACGGCTGCGCTCGGAAGAGTACTTTTCTGGTCCAACAAACCTAAAGCAAGTCCGACTGAGGCAACCACCAGGGATAGGGGGCTTCTTCCCGCTCGGCGGTCGGACAGCGCAGAGGTGGTGTAAATCTGAACTGCGAGGCATTCACACGGGATCATTCACTGAATCCGTTGGACAGCTTTGTATTTTCCTGAATTCCAGAAAACTCTTAGCCAATAATGTGGTTAAGTCTTTTGCCCAACCACGGCCAAAGCTAAGTGGCGGAGACTCGGAATACCGCCGCTGCCATTTCTCCACCATGTTGGTACTCCGCACCGTTGGGGCGTCAGCGAGTACGCAGTATTTCAGGAAGACTCGCACAGTTTGGCTGCAGAAAAGTCTCAAGGTAGCAGGACAACAACACTTTTCACATGTACGAAGGCAGAATGAATCAGAGGCGGCGAACAGAGTTGCGCGATACCGGCCGGAGGATATTCAATTTCCTGCTTACAAAGGCCATTGTGCCAAGGTCTCGGTCATCAACGGTGCAACGGCGCAAATGTTGTCCAGCATGCTCGTCCACCCGGCCCCGAGCTCAGCCGTCCACAAGTACAAGCGCCTGGCCAGCTACAGCTTCTTGGTTGAATCGTACCACCGGTCGCAGAAGGTCTTATTCGATCTTGCTTTCGTGAAAGACCTGCTCACCCGGATGCCTCCTTCCCTCAAGGCCATGCTTGCTGGAGGCACCGATGTTGCGGATCCGGTCATGAAAATAGAGCGTCTCTGTGACGTCCCCGACACACTCCAGGCACATGGACAAGACCTTTCTGGAATCAACAGCATCATTTGGCCGCACGCTCACATCGACCACGTCGGAGATCCATCCGTCTTCCCGTGCAGCACGGATCTGGTAGTCGGTCCGGGGTTCAAATCTGCCTACATGCCCGGCTACCCCGTCAATCCTAATGCAACAGTCTTGGACAGCGCCTTCCAGGGCCGTTTTGTGAAAGAAATTGATTTTGGCAAACACGGCTCAGACATTGCGAATATTGGCGGGTTTCGCGCCGTGGACTTTTGGAGAGATGGTTCGTTTTGGGTCCTTGAGTGCCCCGGTCATACTGGGCATCGCCTTGGGGCTCTGTGCCGTACGACACCAGACTCTTGGGTCTTGATGGGCGCTGACTGTTGTCGTAAGTAGTGCACTGTCTGGAGTTCTCCAAATGAGGCCAATTCCCATGATTTTTATCAGACAGCTGACCGCAATGAAGACAGCGTAGCACAGCTAAGATCCAGCCAGTTCAGAGCCTTGTCACAAAGTCTTCCCGCCAACATGCTGAGCCCTTCAGGCTCTTTTCAATCAAGTCCGTGCCCCTGTGCACAATTGCTGCGTCTGCTGCACACTAGTGGTCATAGCGACAAGGCAATTTATGAGTTAGCACCGTTGCTGCAGGAAGATGCAGGTAAAGCTCAGGAGACACTCGAGAAGCTGAAGGCATTCGACGGTCGAGACGACATCATGGTGATTCTCGCACACGATGCATCTTTGTTGGATGTCCTGGATTTCTTTCCTCGTAGTATCAATGACTGGATGGCAAAGGGATGGGATGAGCAGGCGAGGTGGTTATTTTTACAAGACACCGCTCGATCGTAACGGTGCGAGAATTACATACATAAGTTGGAAATTCTGGCATGTGCGAGATCAAATAGGTTATGCGGTGGGTGCAAGGTGCTTCGGCGCCCACCGTGAAAATGCTCAATAAGCTCATCTGCCATTTATCACTGTGCTTCTCTCATTTTTTTCAATTATTAAAATTCAGGTCATGAATTTCTTCACTGTTGTGAAAGCCTACTTTTATGGCTTCGAGTTGACTGCCGAAGGAGAATTTCCACAGAGCCCTCGCTTATGCCTACTGACATCAACAGCGACGATTGATCGGTATCTGCGATTCTTCATTCCAGTCTCTTTTCAGTTCAGTGGAGTGTAGTCAGATATAAGTCACGGTGTCGCACGCAGTTAATTGGTTACAGACCGTCCGGCAACATTGACCTTGGACCTCAAGCACCGTAGGGCCCCTGACACTTAGTTCGTGGGCATGGCCGCCGGGTTCCGACCTCCGACCTCCGCGTCCACGTTCGCTGCTGCACGCCGAAACGCGTTTCTGACAGCCTCCTCTCACAGGAGAATCTAATTAGGAACTATCGCTAGAGAATTTGTCTTAAACCTCCACTGTAGCTTCCTCGGCTTCGTTTCGGGGTGCTGGCCAATGTATATATCGCACACGGAGACGAACCCAACAAGGTGTTTACACCACGTAATTGTCTGTAATTCTTCTTCTGGAAAGCTCGTTGGTATCACAGAGGACAGGCCTGGATCATAAGTAAATATGGCGTCTATTTAAGAGCTTGGTGAGAGAATCGCCCGGAACTCGGCTGTGGTCAACAAGTGGCTGGCCAGCCAGAAATGCAAAAGTCCGTCTTTCCACCAGGACGCAGATCAGGAATTCCCATCTACGGCGAAGTCCCCAGAGATAGACACAGCTCGACTCGCTATCATGGATGACACAAGCGCTCTACATGATTTGATCATCGGTCCTGGCGAGGTCTTGCGCCGTCTCTATTGGGGTGTGAGTAATGTGTACACCCACTTGCCAGTACTACATGCTGACAAAAGTACACAGTCCAATGATAATTCGGTACTTCAATGCATCTATCATATTGGAATCCTTGACACAATCCCGCTCGGTGGCAGCGCATCCTACGAAGATATCTCTGCCAAAGTAGGTCTGGCGGAGGCGCAGGTCAAAGCTATAGTCCGCCAGGCAGCCGTCAATCGTGTACTGCGCGAGGTTGACGGCAGCAAAGGGACCCTGGTAGAGCATACAGCCTCTTCCGCACTGCTTCTCCGCAATCATGTCATGAGAGACTGGTATTGGCACTGCGTCGAAGAGATGTTCCCCGCCGGTGCCAAACTCGCTGAGGCACTCGAGAAATATCAGGGCAGCAAGGCACCCGAGGACAGCGCCTTCAACCTGGCCTTCAATACGAGAGACCTGATCTACAAGTTTCTTGAGCAGCATCCTGAGCGTCAGGCCCGGTTCTTTGGTGCGATGGAGGGAGTGGGCAAGGACCCAGGTCATGATCTCAGGCACATTGTGACTGGCTACCCCTGGGAGAAGCTAAGCAATGGCGCCACTGTTGTTGATGTAAGTCATAAGTGTTCAATTCCATTTATTTAGCAGCTGAACATTCATTTTGGGTAAATCTGCGCTTCACGCTGCTGACAGAAGATTTTGGTATAGGTTGGTGGCTCCTCAGGCTTCCTTAGCATCGCCTTAGCTGGAAGTCACCCGAATCTCACCAAGTTAGTGGTTCAAGACTATAAATACACAGTTGAGGAGGGTGCCGCTCGACTCCCATCCGAGCTTTCTGCACGGGTGCAGTTCGTGCCGCATGACTTCTTCCAACCGCAACCAACTACCGGGGCGGATGTTTATGTCCTGCGTCACATCTGTCATAACTGGTCGGTTGAGAACTGCGCGCCGATCCTGCGCCAGATTGTGCGGGATTTTCCACTGACCCTCGTCTGCCTCTTCTGCGAGGGTCTCGCTTTCATGGGCGCTAATGCTTACCTTGCTAGCGATGTTCGTTTAAACACTAGAACAGATATGTCTGCTTTGTACTCGTAGCCGAGAACCGACATCCTTCCAGATCTCCACCCTATTTGCAGCGGACCCAGTGATGACTGGGATCAATTACGGTGGTGAGTGTTCGCCACAATCATTCACGTCTCTTAATGTACGCATTCCGAAAACTTGACTGACCGGGGTTACTTACAAACATAAGTTGCGTGGCTCTCTGCCGCCGCCTCCTCAGTCGTGGCTGGCGCAATATGCACCGCGACGAAGAAAGTCCGGGTGAGTCACGCCCAAAGATCTCAGACCCCGATTCGGATGGAATTGGCTGACCACAATATGACAGAGCATTACGCTCACTGGATTCATTATGTTCACAATCTTCTTCGCGCTCATGGCTTCCGCCGGTGCTCAGTCTAGAGAAGAGGTCTGGGCTCATCCGGTATTCCTCGGATTGGGGCTTGGTCTTGTCACTAGTACACGTGAGTTCGTTGAAGAGACTGCACATCCCAGACAAGAGGGTCCTTCTGGTTATGTTCGCTGATTTTCATGTGGTTGTCACAACCGCACAACTCTCCACACCACCGGAGCTCATCGCCAGCGCAACCGGCATCATCATTGGCATCCGAGCTCTGGGAGGAAGTGTTGGTATTCCAATCTGTAAGTGAATCTACTGGGTTAAAACTTCCGTATTTACCAGCTAATTGGTCTTTTCTTTTGCTGTCCTAGACACAGCTGTGTACAACAACCAATACTCGCGTGGTTTTGGCACTGTGGCAACAGCAGCCACTCAGGCCGGCCTTTCTGCGGATACTGCTCAGCAATTCGCTCAGATTTTGATGCAGACGTCCGGGAATATCAGTGCTGTTGCATCCTTGCCAGGAATCATGCCAGAGATTATCAATGCTGGTTCCGTGGCGAGACTGGATTCCATCGCCCTAGCTTATCGGTACATTTGGAGTACTGGTATACCTTTCATGCTTATGGCCACCACAGGTGTGTATAATGATTTCGTGGAGACTCCAAGCCTAGCTATTCATACTGACTCTCAACAAGCATCCTATTTCATTATCGATCACAAAGAGGAATTCAACCACCGTGTTGACACCCCTCTTCCGAGTTAATCATGCATGCGAAGACCGAATGCAGCCACCCTGGAGAGGAAACATATACAACACTATTCCTGCCACTCGAGTTCAATTACGACTTAAAAGTTGACTGTTTTATGTGGCACCGAATGTGTGCGAGAAACATATGTTTTGTACGCCTCTATCATACTCAATGTTCTGCTCGACAGCGACTGATACTCTCGTCCTTCCTATCTTCCAGAACCAGGCGTGACGGGCTCAGGCATGAGATTAAGAGGCTTCCATGAACATTTCAATTTGTTATCAACAGTCCAATTGCACATGTTTTCCAGGTAGAGTGGCAGGAGTGGCGGCATGGCCAAATATAGACTTGAAAAAGAGCTATGATTCATGATTCATGGCGCTTCCAAGTCCTATTACTCAGATATTCAAATTCCAGAGGCAAACAGGCGGAAATATAGGATTTGAGATTTATCAGCATGGTGAAGTGAAAGGAGAAGGCTCTGCAGAACACAAATTTTGGCAGATCCCTCCAAGTAGTGCCGCCTACATTTGCAAGTCGAGGCTGGCACGCCCCAAGTAGCAGAGACTGACTCAACCTCGACATGCATTTCTAGCGTCTTTGATTCCGAGGTATGATCGAGCCTTGAGTCTTCTTTCATAAACAAGTTGGCACCGGATAGTTGCCATAGGCTGCGGAGCCCTAATGGCTTGGAACAAGAGGCTGCACATCTGGGTGTGAAACTCTTTGTACCAATAGGCACACAGCCAATTTTCAAATGCTAGATATCGATTATGTGGTTTCTCGCTTTCCTCTACCTCTACTAGTAGACCATCGTCACTCTCAGCTTTTTGAGGGTGGTCACCCTTTTGAGCCAGCAGCGCAGTTGACCCTACTATAAATCGGCTTGCTGCATCTTACAAACTAGTCATATATGTGTAAATACTTCTACTCCGGTACAACTTCTCCCGCTTTAGGTGTCCCTGAACATGGTAAGCACCATTTCACACATACGCGGCGCCTCTCAAGGCGCCAGTCTCTTGTACCCAGGTATCGGCTTTGATACATACCTCACGTTACAAGTGAGCGGTTCAGACGAAAGAGGTTTTCTGCCCAGTGTTGGGCTGCGAAAATGCATTCGAATTGCGAATAAACACGAAAACGTATTCGCATAAAGGCATCTTCGGGCAGTGGTTCAAGAACAAGCTCGGCGCTCCTCGGCACCCGGGTGCCGGGATTCGAGCCTTGCCGGCGCTACGCCTGCGAATTCCCCGCGACAAGACTCACGTTGCAAGTGGCTGTGGTAATTCGGCCAGTGCGGTTACAGCTCTGTCGAATTTCTTGTTGACTTAGCATCAGGCAATGGCCCAGCACTCTTGAGACTCTCATTTTCTGACTGCGTACAGTACTACTTTCCCAAAAGGCTAAGCCCCGCAGTATTACGGATGCCGCTGCGAGGAATCCGGGTATCGGCAGCCGTGTTCAATGTTTTTTTTAAAGGTAGTAGTAACCTAATGGTATAAGGTAAAGTTGCTTATTAGCTACAACTCCAAAATGTGTTGAAAATGTGTGCTACAAAGCTGTCCATGACAAACCATCCCCAACCATCATCTCTATACACTTGTCTTTAGTTGCAGAAGCATCACTCCAAACTCACCTCCACCTATCATTCTATAGAGCCAGCAAAAATGAACGGGAACCATGACTTAGAACAGCTCACTGAGCAGTTCCAAAGTCTTTGCAGCCAGGTTCCTGCTGCATTCAAAAACAATTCACAGGATCAACGCTCTCTGGAGAAGCACCGTTTGGCGGCCGTTAGAGCTGCCCAAAATACACTGAAGCTTCTGCAAACAGACGACGAACTGGCCACGCAGCAAACATGGGTTGTAAGTGGCATGAGCTTTAATAGTTGATTTCTTATCCGTGCCAGTAGGGTGAAATAGCATTCGCCTGGTTGGAAAGGGCTGGGCGTATGTTCAGGTATACTTGATGGCTAATGTTCACAGTACAACCCTACAGCCTCTTGAGATTGTGGGCACAGCAATCGCCTGCGATATAGGGCTCTTTACCATTTTGTCAGAAGCGAATGAGCCCTTGAATACTGGACAAGTCTTCAAGAAAGGAGCAAAGGGTGACCCGCTTCTTGTTGAGCGGACACTCCGATTCCTGGCTGCTCACGGTTTTGTTGACCAGCAGGACACTGGCGCATACATCGCAAATGCCAGAACTAGGGACTATGCCACAGAGGAGAGGGTCGCAAACGTTTGGACAATGTAAGTGCACCATTCGAAAGTAATTCTAGGACGGATTCCTGGTTACCTGTCTCTACCTCCTGTTATGTGCTGAGACGTGGTGCTAACAGGGAAAAGGCTTTTTTGCATGCGATCCTATTCAGCTTTGCCTTTCTTTCTCAGAGACATTGGCCTCGGGGACTCGACGGATCCCGACAACTGCGCCTGGCAGTACGGCTGGCATACCAAGGAGACATTCTGGCAATGGCTGGAGTCTCACCCGGAAATGTCCCGCCATTTCAATGTTTACATGACCATGACCGCGGCACGTAGTCGCTTTGATGATGACAACCTGTGCGAGTTTTACCCATTCGAGAAGCTTTTCAAAGATTCTCGCCCTGAAGAAATACTCTTCGTTGACGTGTAAATTTGCTGTCCCCTGACACTGATTGGTCTGTGGGGCACAGCTGTGCTTTTGGTGCCGCGTGGCGATTCTCCCTCAGCAGTTCTCTCCAAGCTAATTCAAGCATCTCGTGGTATCCAGCGGCGGAGGCTTCGGGCAGCAATGTATCAGCCTGCGCAAGTCATTTCCAAGAAGTTCCGGGCGAGTTATTTTACAAGACCGTCCAAGTATTGTAGCAAATAGGCGCATACCTGATGTGGAAGTCATGGAAGTTGACATGATCAAGGGGCAGCCCGTGAAAGGTACGTTAATTTCGAAAACACTCGACCAAATCCCATCATCCTCTACCCCATCTCCTAGAAACGTTGCGCTCACAACCAACCTCGAGGGAGATAGGAGCCAAAGGGTATTACTTCCGTGGAGTACTGCACGATCACAATGATGTCGTTTGTCGCAAGTTTCTTGCCCACATTAAAGACGCAATGGGACCAACATCAAGATTGTTGATTCATGAGAAGCTGGTTGCGGACGTAAATCCGAGCACGGTGGCTACAAAGTCGGATCTGCTCATGATGTCTGTCTATGCGGCCATGGAGCGCTCTGCCGGTCAAATGAAGCATTTGCTGGAATCTGTAGGATTGAAAGTTGTCGGAAAGCATTCCGGGGTTGGGTCGAGTGAATGGCATATCATGGAGGCTGTACTGGGATAGATGATAATTAAGAATAGATTTTTTTTTCGAGCTCTCGCACTTACACAGACTTTGTTGTTATCAATAAACGTCTTGATGGTGAGATCAAAATGCACGCCCTATACGCATGTGTGGACTGGTGCTGAATCGTCGGACCTTTATCTCCCGACATAAAGTAATGTCAGAAGGCATTATATATACTTAGGTACATTTTTATGCAGAGTCAATACGCAGCCCCATTATATGATTGATTTTTATTCGCCCTATCGCAGCGTATCTGTAGACTGGACTATACTTGTGTATCGTGCGCAGATTTACTAAGGATAAGACGTACATTGAAGTAAAGAAATCAAAAACAACAACTAAGCTGAGGAGCTGCGCATGCCCGGTAGCTACGTGAATCGGAGGAGCTACACTGGAAATTTCCATGAGATTCATGATCTCCTTCAAGATACCGGAAATTCTAAGGATAACCACCAGTAATAGTGAGAATTGGCCCTGTTGGAGATGTATTAAATATTTGAAGCCATTTCGTGTCGGTTCGGGAAGTAGACTGCTTACCATTTACCCATCCGCCGTCTTCTGACATCAGGAAGGCTACAACCCTTGCAATATCTTCAGGCACACCACAACGACCAAGAGGCGTCCTGTTCGCGGCCATATTCTCAAAAGTTTCGAATGGCCAATCCGCAGTAGCACCGGGAATGTAACGCCAGGCATTCTCGTAGAACATATCTGATATTATACCCCCAGGTGCAATCCCGTTCACAGTTATGCGGCGAGAACCAAAATCCGTCGCAAAAGCCTTGACCATACCAACCACAGCTAACTTTGATGAGTTGTATAGGGCGTGATCTTTGATCCCCAGCGCACCTGCTGCCAGGGAGCTCATGAGGACCACACGGCCACCATCTTGGAGGTGCTTCCAGGCAGTCTTGGCCACGAAGAACTGGGCTTTTGTGTTAAGTGAGAAGAAATAGTCGTATTGCGCCTCGCTGATCTCTTCGGTCTTGTCGAAGGACTCGGCCCCGCTGTTGCTGAAGACGAAATCGATCCTTCCAAAGTGGTCTGCTGCCTCCTGAAACAGCCTCTCAATCTCAGAGACCTTGGTTACATCGGCCTGGATGGATATGGCAGCGTCTTTGGAGCCTGTAACGTCCACAATGGCATTGACTGCGTCATCTGCAGCTTGTTTGCTCTTCGCGTAGTTAATTACGATTTTGCAACCACGTCTGGCAAGCTCAAGAGCGCAACCACGGCCAATTCCTCGACTTGCGCCTGTAATCAAGGCCACTTTTCCATGCAAATATGCTGTCGGGATTATGACTGGCTGAGAAGACATGGTTGAGAACACATTAAGTTGAAGCAGGTCCAGTTGAATTGAAATTATAGATCAGAACGTATTGTACCAGTCTTCCAGGTATTGTTGGCTTTGGGCTTTCCTTGAACAGTGAAATATAAGAGTTGACTTGAATTTTACATCACTTCATGGAGAAAGTTGACTACGTTCAAAGTACGCCTAGGTCGTTCGCCCGGAGGCTTACTCCCCGAAGCCGTCTCCAGGCCGGGACTCGGCTGCCGAGTTCAACAAGCTCCACTACGCTCCTCCACGGCTCGGAATTCTTCCTTGTGAGTTCGCCATTATCCTGCTCGAAGAAATGAATTGGTGTATTGATTTTGAAACTTTCTTCTCATTCAAATCCAGAAGTTATGGTGGTCTGAAAATGTCGTTGGCTCGACCAGTCCTCTTCTATCGGATACCAATTTTCCCAGGGGTGTAAGCAAGCACAGCGTTGGAGCAGGTCAAATATGCCTTTAACAGCAATAGGCTAGCTATGTATTTTAACGAAGTGGATTTCCAAAAGCAGAGCCTCTATGGCAGAGTAAAGGGCTTTGCTCCCCATGATTTGCCTTCGCCTCGCTTTTGCAGACGGCGAAGTAGTACCAAGTGATTTATATGTAGCATCAAGAGGCTGACCTGGGCGGATTTGGTGACCTCACCATCAAAAACGAAAACTGAAACGGGATCAGACAGGACGAATTCTTCCAAATCCATGTCCTGAGCCCGAGGGGGCCACAGCGGACACAGCAGCCGATGGCTGGTGTGTCCATGCCTGAGTGCTATACAGTTTCACGTACGACTTTGCAATCA
The DNA here is from genome assembly GCF_014595645.1 of Diaporthe citri. Classification (NCBI taxonomy): domain Eukaryota; kingdom Fungi; phylum Ascomycota; class Sordariomycetes; order Diaporthales; family Diaporthaceae; genus Diaporthe; species Diaporthe citri. Next base: position 3,241,195 of record NW_025064846.1, read on the forward strand.
TCCAGCCGGGCTTCTGATCAGTGACTCATTTCCTATAAATAAGAGCTTGTGTGAATTTGTAATTATTCACAAGGCAAGTTACTAACTACCTCAGTACCTGAATGATGTACTGTAGTCGGGTTGAGGTCTCCCAAGGTAATGTTGGTAATCACGGCGCTAGGAAGGTACGTACCTGGGAGGCTAAGCTGAGTGGCCTGACTCAGCCTCTTGCCTCTTAGGCAGTCAGGCAGTGCAGAGCCAGTGACTGGCCCAGTCAGCCAGTCAGCTGCCGGCCCCATGGTCCCCACTGAAACCATCAGTCAACTTTCTGTCACAGACGACTGCCTGACCAAGCCCAAACATCATCTTCTCTCCTTACCCATCGTCAATCGTTCTCGCCCACGAACCCGTCACTCTCACTATCGTCTGCCACTCCAGTGCTGTCGATCTTGCAGAGACGGTTGTCCGCAGTTTCTGACCTGCTTTTTTTTCTCGACGGGGACAAGGCGCATCGACCCAGATCGCATTGTTGCTCGTGGAGGACACCTTCACTGGTTGCAGATAAAGCGGTCGGCGACAAAGCAACAAGGACGCGAGCCTGCCTTTTGTCCAGTGAACCCGTTTCCTTTTCGATCTGAACACGACACACGAGCGCTTCACGGTTCCCGTAACGATTTCTGGGGCGTCATTTGCGGTGGTTTTCAAGTCGACTTCCCGCGCGAGCTTCGAGTAGCGACCGATTCATTTTCATTCGGTACTTTGGGGTGTTTCACATCGACGAAGTCATTGCACGAGATAGGGTGAACAAATTGGCGGAGATCAGCTAGCACCAAGCGACAGGGCCGTCTTTACGGACGTCCCAGCAAGACCGTCAAGACGCATTCACCACTTTTCCGTTCAGTTGCGACCAACCTTCTCTCAAGAAGCACAGAAGACACCACTAATACCCACGTCACTCGGGCAATCAAATCGCACAAAGCAGATCTCAGGAAGGAGAGGAAAGCGAAGAGGAAGATACGCCTAGACGCAGAGCACAACATCCACGTCGCTCGGAAGAGAGAACCCAAGACTTTGCGCCCGCAACAAACGATCAGCCAGTCCTTCTCAAACTCGAAGCCGATCAAACACGTCGCGGCCAAAAAGACCCCTAGCATAATTGGAACTGATCGCGAGGTGTTCGCTGAGGTGGTTAACGACTCCTCGTCAGTCACCCTCAGCTCCAACGCTATGGCGTCGACAACCTCGCCCGCGACGATTGTCGGGGGCCCCAACGATGACTACAAGGAGAACGACCAAGTCTCTCACATCATGATGTGCCCCGACTGCAAAGAGTTCCCGCCAAACCTTACTGAGGAGTTCAGCAGCGGCGACATGGTTTGCGCAACCTGTGGACTTGTTGTAAGTGGGTCCCTAGGCTTCATATCACACTGATACTGACCGAAATTCCCATAGGTTGGAGACAAAATCGTTGACACGCGATCTGAGTGGCGCACGTTTGCCAATGACGACACGAACAACGATGACCCGTCCCGTGTCGGTGATGTGGGCAACCCTCTCTTCGAGGACACTGTCGCGACCTTGCAGACTACGATTGGCAGCGAGGGCAGCAACTCGTTCCACTTGATGAAGACGCAGCAGAAGACGGTTGAGAAGGGAGCGAAGAACCTCAAGGAAGGGTTCTCGCAAATCAAGACTCTGACTGATGCTCTTCAAGTCGGAAACAACGTTTCGCGACACAGCGATGCACATCTTCAAGCGTATGTACATGATTCCTTCGCTTGTATGAACTCCTGTAAGGCAATTTGCTCACCCCAAATGAAAGTGGCCGACGAGAAGAAATTCTTGAAGGGCAAGCCCCAGGAAGCTGTCATTGCCGGATGCATCTTCGTTGCGTGCCGTCAAGGCGGTGTCGCCAGAACCTTCCGAGAGATTTTCAACCTTACCCGCGTGTCCAAGAAGGAGATCGGTCGGGTGTTCAAGCTACTCGAGAAGTTCCTGGTGGATATCCAAAACGAAGGCGACAAGGTTGGCCACAGCGCTGTGTCTACCGTCAGCGGTTTCGAGCAGCGAGGTTCGACTAATGCTGAGGATCTTGTACGCCGATACGTGTCCCAGTTGGGTGTGCGCAACCAGTCCGAGGTCGAATCTGTCGGCATGCTTATCGCAAAGAAGACCGGCCAGGTTAGTACCCTGGCTGGACGGTCTCCCTTGTCGGTCGCGGCGGCCTGCATCTTCATGGCCACCCACTACTTGGGTGAGGCGAAGACATCCAAAGACATCGCCGTGGTGGCCGGTGTGAGTGACGGTACGATCAAGACCGCCTACAAGTACCTCTACGCCGAGAAGGAGTCCTTGCTTGACGCGGAGGCTTTCCAGAAGAGCCGGGGCCGTGGTAAGATCGAGAGGCTGCCTTCTGCATAGGTTGATAAGGCAGCCCGACCCCCTCGTGGCAACGCCCTTTCGCCTCTACCCGTCGTCGAAGGTCGTGTCTCGCCTGTGGACTCGAACGTTGGTTCTTAGGAAGCCGGTGGCCCGTCGAAGCTATCGCCCACTCCTCAGCACCCTGGGCAAGCCCATTACATTGCGAGCGTCCAGTCGTCCAGGAACCCCTGAGGCTAATGCTTTACCCCAAGCATGGGACATGCGTGTCTCCATGATACGTCTTTCTTTCACAGCGCTGAGCCCGCTATTAATGGCTCTTTTTGGACGGTTGTCTACCCAGCCTGTTTGGTCATTGGTTGGTATTGCGAGGATGATCAAGATTGAGCCAAGACAGAGGTCAACCACACATCAGGCATAGGGTACATGCAGATGAATTACTCATTTAGCGACACCTGTACTCCTGCTTGTGATTAACCTGTGCTGGTGCAGTCTGGCCGTATGAAGAGGCCGCGATGAACTCATGCGGTCTAGTGCTAACGTGACCCTTAGAAAGCTTAGAAATGATTTCAATGCCCCCAGCCAAGGTCAGGTCAAGTATCCCTTTCATGTAGAAGCCGACTCTATCTGCTACCCCACAACCAAATACAAACCGTGGATATCACAAGTTCTCTCCATTCTTAGCCCTGAGTGACTGCTACGTTATGTGCTTGTTGATCGCGGAATATTTGGATACAGATCCCACACAACGACGCTGAGTTGATAGGAAGAAGACGTTTGACCATGTAAAGCTTCAGCATTGTCTAGTTGGGCGCAACAGTCGAAAATGACAATCTCATGGTGATTTGCACCGAACAGTGTGGCCCGGGGCCTTTGCCTCACAGATAGTGCATCTGATAAGGCAGAGTGGGTCCGCCCGTTCCGAATGATTGGATCGGATAGGACAGCCAAGGCCCAAAATTCCTAGGCACGTCTGTCGCGTCCAGCCTCGACTTCCGCTTCCTGCTACTACCAATCCAAAGACATGACATTGAGCCCTCAATGCCAGTGTCTTGTCTAGTAGACTCTCATCTGTCGCAGTTGAAACCCCTATCACACCAGCTCAGTACTGGGCCAGTTTATCAGGATGTCGGGTCGAAGGTCAGGCAGAGCTGCTGCTAAGCGCGCAGCCGCAGCACTGGGTAAGTCTTTAATGGGAGCATCCCAACCAACCCTAGCTACGGGCTCCTCTTTTCCACCCGCCAGGGCACAGTCCCGGTCGGGCTTTTCATCTGCCACCCTTCACCTCCTCTGCAAGCCGTCACAGGTTACTTCTGGCGACGGCTGCTCCTCGCTGCTAACCGGGACACCGCATCGGCTGCAATTCACCCACAAGAGACATGTCTAACCCCGTCGCAGAGAACACCCCCAAGACATGGAAGGAAATCGAGGACGACGACGAGCACATGCCTGATGCCGAACCAGAAGATGACAAGAAGACGGAGGGAGATGGAGATGGCACCGATGGCGAGGCTTCCGCCGTTGCTGAGAATGCCGAGGAGGAAGTCGAGGACGTGCCCGAGGACAAATCACCTAGCCCTCCGCCCCAACCCGTCATACGCCGTAAAAGGCTCGGTCGCCCACCCAAGGTCAAACCTCCTGGTTGGGACGAGGGTATCGAAGTGCCTCGAGATGAAGCGACCCCACGGCGTCGTGGGCGCGGGGGCTGGCGCGGCCGGGGCGGACGCAAGGGCCAGCCTGCCCCAGTCACGCAGCAGGCCATCGAAAAGGACGGCCCAGTGTACGATATCATCGAAGACGAGCTCGCTCTCCCGGAGGATCCCGAGGGCGAGACCAAGGTTGACAAGATGGGCTATCTACAAGGGGGCCGCGAGTACCGTTGCCGAACCTTCACCATCCAGGGCCGTGGCGACCGCCTGTACATGTTGTCGACGGAGCCGGCTCGCTGCGTGGGATTCCGAGACTCCTACCTCTTCTTCACCAAGCACCGCCGCCTGTACAAGAGCATTGTGACCGATGATGAGAAGCGCGACATGATCGAGCGCGAGCTGATACCCCACTCTTACAAAGGTCGATCCATAGGTGTGGTCACGGCCCGATCGGTGTACCGCGAATTTGGCGCCTTGATCTTGGTTGGTGGTCGCTGGATCCTCGACGATTACGACATTCAGCGCTCAAGAGACGAGGGCCACGCTGAAGGGGCGCTTGCGGACCCCAACGACAAGTATAACCCCAACGAACCGTACAACAAGAACCAGTATGTCGCATGGTTTGGTGCCAGTCAAGTCTACCATACCAGCGCGCCTATTGCAACGACTCAGGTGGCAGAGATGAAGAAGCGCCGCGTTGCTGTCAACGACGTCAACTGGATGTTTGAGCATGTTCGAGAAGCTGCGTTAGTAGGATGACCCTTTTTGCTTGACGTACGTGGGTGCTAATGCTCGTCTATAGGAACTTCAACGCTCAAATCAACGCAATCCGCCGGCGCAACAACAAGGGCGTGTACGATGTCCACCAACACCATTCAATATCCCGCCATCATGCAACCTACACAAGCGCGCATCGAGCCGGTCGCGGCTTCGGACCCCGACGATGTCAACGCCGAGTCCCAAATCTTCCCACCCCTGAGCCCCAGCATCCCACGCAACTTCATGGTCACTGATACATACTTCGAGACCCCTCCTTCGGGTATCGCCGCCGTCACCTACGACAGCGTGCCAAAGGGCTCGGCCAACGGCGACAACGGCTCCGACTTCCTGGCACCGTTCCGCGGCCTGGGCGCTGTCAGCGACGAGATCAAGGACTGCTTGCCACCCGAGTGTCGTGAGGCTTTTGAGACGGCCGCCGCGCAGGAAAAAAATTGGCATGCTAAGTGGGGCGTAGAGGCAAACGCGAAATCCAGGCGGAACCCTATCATTGACAAGGCGATCGTGCCGTATAGCGCGCGGTAAATCGAGCCAAACCACACGTCTTGGTCCAATGTGCTTTCAGTGGCAATCTGTCTCAGGTGGCTATTTCACCACGTATTAGGAAGTTGATTGAGTGTCCTGGGTCATTCCTGATGAAGTAGGGGGAAAACAGGCAAGAAAAAGAGAGAAGCCTTGATCAAGCGATCAGATGTTGCAAGGAAGCCTTGAAGACTACCACAGCTTTGGGCTCTCAGGGAGACCGGTCTGTGGCTCGCGCCTGAGATGTGGAAATTTTAGGCATCAACAGAGCAGAGAGAGAGGCCGGGCCTTGCGGCCAAACCACATGTATATCAGATACCCCCTTCCCGTTGTTGTCGGAAGAGGCGCATGCAACAGGCACCATTGGGATGAGGAGTTTAGGAATTATGATACCGACGACGACGTCTTTAATGAAATCAGGATGGAACAACAGTTAATCAAGCTATTTTTCATTGACAAGGCTTTGCTGTTACCTTGTAGTACTGCGTCGACATCAAGTAGCCAGTCTTGAATGAAGGCAAAGCAAAAAAGCGTGCCGTGGGCTTCGACGATGAAACGTCGAGCCATACGCTCACCTGAACGGCTAAAGAATCTGCGCCGAACTGCTCATGAGCTTGCAACCACTCTACTTCCACCTTTCAGGTGATGCAGACCCCTTCCTGTTTGATACATGTTCTGTCCCTTGGTTTTCGGGGGCATCAAGAGCCCTCCATTCTGGGATATTCATCGAGTAGATAGATGTGGTACAATTTTACAATCATCGCAACTGAAGCCTTCAGTATTTGCAACATTCCTGTACCTAAACATGGATTCCAAGGATATTCTGTTGATGGCTTCTCGTGTAGCCCGGAAGCGCCGCCGCGTGTTATATTCACACTCACTTTTGGTCTGGTCGCCGGTAGTTCTTCAAGGCACCACAATTGGCAAAGCTGCTGGAACCGCGAGCTGATAGCCGGCGCTCTATATTCGTCACCACTAATGCTTGGTGTCCGTGACATGAGTTCACACGTGTGCAAAGCCGACCGACTATCAATCAGCGCAGGCCTGCTCTCTAGGAGTCTACCGAACATGGGGGTTCCATTGGAGAGAAAGACTCTTGTCAATGCCGGGACGAGGTTCTTCGCAAACGTGAGGTCGACAGCGTAGGCAAACACCAGCGAGCCCCATCGTCGGTCTCCGTCCGCGCCGTTCCCGACTAACAAGGGCGAAGGGCTCCCAGCCCCAGCCCCTTCAACCGCCGTTCGGTCGCTTGCCTTGTTTCGACCGAATGTTCCACCTGGTTCGCTCTCGAGGTGGATATCTGCATCGCCTAGTGTTACTGAAGAGGTCGATCACACCCCCGGTACCCACCTTTGGCCGCGGCCCAATGGGCTGGGCGGCTGCGGCAGACTCGAGCTGGCGATGTCTCCGGTGGGATGAGAATAAGCTGTGTCGTCAGGCCCCCGGAGTTGGTCATCCCAGGGCTGGAACTCCCAGCTGCCCGAAATCACCGTGCACTGAGCCTCATCGTCTCTGTAAACCCGTACCCGCAGTATCCCACCAGGTGCCTGCTGTGTCTGATGACGCCCAAGTGGCGATGGCCCACAGTCCATGCACCCAGTTGACCTTGCGTGGCTGGGGCGTCTGAGGCGTGCCACCAGCCCACAAACAGGCCGCTGGCTTGGCCATGGTCATTCCTCTGCTGTGTTGATGCGCAGATGACATTATTACTCTCTGCGCCTCCCTGGATCGAGCCCACGAGCCCTCTAGTGGCTGTGGAATGCAGTGTATTTTGTGAAGACCACGCGAAGGGACGAGAAACTCAGAATTATTCCCCGAGGTGAAAAACCAAGGGTCCACTGACGTCACCCACACCCGACAGCAGCTGCCCGAGTCCGCGGACTTTGGCAGCTTTTGTGAGCCTGCTAGGTACTGTAGGTGTCCAGCACCGCAGAAGTTCAGATTGGTGCACTGGCCAGATCCAACAGCAGGGACACCCGATGTACATGGCATGCAGCCCTCGAGAACCTCATGTCGTGCCTGTCCGGAGAGGAATGTACCGTGATCGGGACTTTTCTTCCTTTATTCCTTCCTTTCCCTGCCCTTCCTCGTCGGATCAGCAAGATCAGCATCAAAGCCGCCCGCGCCGCGGCGTCATCATCCCGCCGCCCGACTGGCCCGACTGGGCAAGGGCAGGCCGAGGCGGGCTGTCAGGTTTGGGTCTGCGACGAATCGATGGCGGGCTACCTTGACACAGGGCGCTGATCATAGGAGGGAGAGGGAGCATTCACTCCCTCCCTAGTCCTTACAATGGTACCGTAGACAAGAGGAAAACCGCGCAGGCTACGGCTCAACCGGATGCTACCTGCTTGGCTTGAATGTGTAGGTAGCACTGCGTAGAGAGTAGGTGGACAGGCGGCAGACATGACCGGTTCGCGTACACAGTCGGCTTCTCGAGGAGGCATTGCCCCGTGACTGATTGCGGTGCAGGTCGGCCGTTGGGTCTCATCTCGGATTGCGGGATAGGAGAACATGGAATAAGTCAATGAAAGTCTGGACACCTCCGTCTCCTTCCTGATGGAGTGAGCAGGTGCGCCAGCAAACCACCACCTCCGTCACAGCCCCTGGTCTTACGCCACGCTTCAGGTGATGTGAGCGTCCTCGCGTTCCGTCCTGCCACACCCGGAAGGCAAGCTCCAGCCAGCCAGCGAGCCCATGTGGCCCTGAGAGATCTGCCTTTCCTCCGAGACGGTGGGAGTCACTCAGGAAAAGGGGGATGACGACGATATTATTTCTGGCCGTCCAACGGCGAGAGCAGGAAAGAGACGCGCTACTGCAGCTACTTTAAACTCTCGAGTCCCACCTGGGCAAGAGGAGGATGAGGGGGGTGCTGGCGCGGCGGGCGGCGGGCTTGGGATCCCCTCTCAACGGTCAGACATCCGCGTTTAGCCAGCCCATCGGCCTGTCTCTCGTCACATGGTTTTGCTGCAGTACTTCCGTCGCTGACATCGGCTCCTGCAGACCTGTGCAACAGCAGCTTACCAGGAGCACGTCGTGAGACATCCGCCTAGGGCCTTCTGGATGGAATCATGCCAGTAGGCAACTCCCGTGTAAGCGTTACTGTGTGTTGAATGTGGCCAAGATTTGCCCAGTTCGTCGGGGAGGCTATGTGACCGGTAGAATTTTGGCCACCAAGCTACATAGAGTGCGCCAATGCCAATGCGAATAATCTCGCATCTGACCAAGGTCAGTGAATCAGTCATGACTCTTCAGGTTCGGGCCAGTTGACTGGCTCGGCTGGCGCCCTGGCTGCCGTGGTACTGTAGTCTCTGCCTGGCCAACCTGACGCAGACTGGAGAGGGGAACCTCGCTCCAAGACTGACGTGGTGGTGGTGCAAGAAAAGCCGGGCCCGCCGCCGCCGCCGCCGTCACGATGGGGCAGGCTTCCTTCGTCATGATGTGGGTGCCGAATGTCAAACCTCGCCCTTTGCCTCTCTAGGCTGCACGAAGGGTTGCCTGTCCAGGCCCCGTGTTCTGCACGATCGTCTCCTCTCGGCAATGGGAGGGGCAGGGTAGAAAGAAGAAAAACTCTAACGTCTTGGATCTGCATTGTACCGAGCCCGCGGGTCCACCGAAAGAGTCTAGAATTGATCCGGACGGGGTAGGACGGGATCAGTCTTGTGGCCTTCCCGGCCTTGCTGAGGTCTTGAGACGCAGCAACTCCTCATCGGCGCTGTGACCGGACAGGTTGTCATCCAACCGCACCTGCCACGCCTCGCAGAGGCGAGAGGGGCCGCACATTAGAAAACCCCACACAGAATCCGTGGGGTGTCCAGTTCGCCATTCGCTGTCACGCACCGGCTGGAAAGCAGTCATGCCTGGATCTGCGGGGCGACGGGGTCAACTGGGGGCGACCTGCTTATTCACCACGGCGCCGAATGGCTGCAGACATGCAGGTTGTTGTCTTCATGCATGCAGCAAAAAATTCAAATGTTCGGGTCTCTTGACAGATGCGCGGCAGGGTTTGAGCCGGTCGAGGGTCGACATGCCCGTTTCAATCAGCCGACAACGCAGCCTGCCTGCCTCCAAAAACCTCGCCCAAACCAGAAAGAAGAGCCTACTGCGTATACGACTTCCCCGGCGAAGGGGAGGGGAGGGGGGGCGAATCGGGGTCATCTCGTGTGATGTCAAGCACCATGTCAGCGAGCGATCTAAAGATGGCAGCACGGATGTATCGTGTGATTGGACACTTGGGTTGCAATTTCGAATCTGGGCGGACACATTCGGGACGGGAACATCGTGGCTTCCAAAGATCTTGCCCAAAATCCGCCGTAGTGGGAGAGCGCTTTGGTAGTGGGTATCGATCAAAACCACCGCTCCGGGTTCGGTACCAGCGTCCGGAGTTGCAGTCTTGCATTCTGACCACACGCATGGAGGCACAGATGATCCAGATCGCGACTCGCTTTCCGGCGCGGTCAATCCGCACAGCTGCGACCCTCTCTGTGTGTGGCTGGTTTGTGGATGGACAGCGCAAGGTCCAGGCTCGGACGAGTTGGAGGGCACACTAGGCAAAGGCACGGAAAGTTTGCTTCTCGGCGATGAGGGCGCGCTCCTCCGATTTTTTGGCATCGCCCGGCAGGCTGGTACCGTGCAGACGACGGGCGAACAAGCCAGGAGACCCTCGGTAGCGCTCAATCTACGTGAGGTTTGAAGGCGCCTCGTGGGCTTCATGCCCGGGTTGCGGTGAGGCAGACGAGGAGAAAGGCGGTGGAAGGGGAGGGCAATCTGGCGTACGGGGGCCAGGCCCCGCACTGACAGCCGCATCGTCGGATCCCTAGGGGGATGGAGTCAAGGTTACAAGGCCGGCATCACTAAAAATTCTCACGAGGGCTGCTCCAGTCTTTTCCCTGCACCGCCATGCTCGTGTCTGCTCTGCCGTTTGAATCTTGGGCTGCTTGGTAGGCTGGTAGGTTAGGCAGTGCGGGGGCACAAGGTAGAGCCGGGGCCGGTCCGCGCTCTCGTCTCTCACCAGTCATACGGCTCAAGCTCGGCGATAGTGCTGAAAAGACCCGTTTTCTTGCTGAGCGGAAAATCTCTGACTGTGGGTGGAGAGACCAAGCGGCGCCTCAACGACCGGCTCAAAAAGAGCAGACACGGTCCTTGGAGGGTTTTTCGTAGTGACGATCGGCAGGTTGAGACGGGCCGTTTTTCTGGTGCGGGCAGCTCGTGATTCGATCTAGCTTCCGCTTGGCCTGTCATCTTGACAGGAAAACCACACCGAAGGAAGCCACCATGATACGTCAGGTAGCAGGAGTGCGTAATGGGCTGGGATGTCGTAAAGGAACGTTAATGAAAGCCCAGGCCGAGCTGCCGAGTCTGAGACTGCGGTATTGGGACTGGCGCCTGTACCTGGCGGCCAGGTTCGACGTGCCTTTGTCCGCAAGTTATTTTCAGGCACAGACAGCCTTCCGCCCGGAGCCCTGGCTCCATCAGGTCCGCATCTGGTCCGCATCTGGTCCAACGCGGAAGAGGCCAGTACACAGTAACCGGCCCTCGAGAGTGCCTCGTCATTAGTGAACGAGTCTCGCGCTCGACGAGGGCTGCCAGAAATGGAATGGACGACATCCGAACATGGATGCCGGCGTCAAACCGCTGATGAGGAGAGCAGACTTGATTTACGACTCGGTTCAAAAATTCCGATAGGCTGGTACACCGGATTTCGTCTGATGGTTCATTTGTTTCTTGACGATTTCTTCCTCTCAGCTGCTCTTCGGAGTTCCCAAATGCGACGCTGACTCGTGTCGGAGGTTCACCGTTCGCTTGAACTTGTGCGGCCCATGCGCAGGGGTACACCCCCGAGCGAGTCCGCCCACAGGGCGATCGAGAAAGGCAGGTAAATTGTCCATGGCAACCACAGAAGACGGGCGCATGATGAACACAAGGTGATCAATCGACGACAACCGTACACCATACCACCACCGCCTTCCAATAGCTGCTGAGACCCAGCCCGGACTTACGTGGACTCCGGCAAGTGTGGCCTGGTGGCCCGCAGGGCCATGGCGTGTGTGCGGAGACAGCCCTGGGCCCTGTCCGGGTTTCGTCAGTAGTTCCTGTCAGGGCGCGGACTGTCACAGCCTTGCCAGCCTCCCCTGACACCGGGGCAGGGAGGGCCGGGCATGTTTCTGGGTGACAGGCGGTGCCATCCGTTGCGGGCTGCTTCAGACGTCCTGCGGCCCCAGCGGCAAAGGCGAGTGACCGTGTCGACCTGAGACGTCTGCGATTGCCGTGTTGCGGTGGCTGGCGGTGTGTACGTGCTTGTGTGCCTGTATCCAGGCCGAGATGGTAGCAGCCAGGATGGTGGTGCTGAGCGAAGAGGCACGGGATCAGGCATTGATGCAGTTGCTGTGTTGCTACGCGTGAATGGCTATGCTGGGTTCCTGGCTTCCCGTGTGAGATCTAAGGGAAGCCGTTCTGCCGCCTCGGTGTTCCAGAACTCCCAGGGTTGCCATGGAAGCAATTTGATTGCTGGCGCTGCCCCTGATGAAATTGCGAGTAAATTGTCCTGCCCGTCCAGCCGCCGTTGATGAGACCCTGAATTTTTACGAGCGTCCCGTAGTAAGAGTGGGCCAAAATAAACTCATCCACCCACTCTCCTTGCCATTTTTTTTTTATCAGTTTCCGGGTGGATGGTCAGTCTGTCCTGCGGGACTATGGCACGAGAGACTTTCTCATGCGTCAGCCGATGCAAATGGGTGGCAGGCCATGCTGGACGTGATGGATGAGAGTACTGTCAGGGAGCCTGGAGCTGCCTGGAGGTCGATGATTCAATAGTTGCACCGACTTCATGCAGCTCGAGCAGTAGATGGATCCGTGATCGAAGGCCACCAACGTCAACCTGGGAGACGCTTGTCGTCGCCGCTTGGGAGCAGCCGACCGTTCCGCAAGCAACAAGGCACATTCAGCCAGCAGTAGCCAGTATTGTCAGCTGCTCCCCTCGAAGGCTTAGGTGAAGTTGGTGGATGACTCTTCTTCACCACCTGCAGTCAATGTTCATTTTGCCCAGACTGCATGATGCATTCACAGAACGGTTTGGTTTGTCTGGAGCCAATCAACCAGGGGCTGGGTCTGGAGCGGACTGATCAGGAAGCCAGAGGGTCGATGCTCCAGACGGGAGCGCGATTATTGGCTCGACAGGCGGTGAGGTTGACGTCGCATTCCCTGCTGGAGAGAATCGAGCGACAACGACGGTGCCCGTGAGGCGGACTGCAATTGGGTGCCGGGTGGGGTTCATGAGCAGGGCCCATCCGGCTGCCACGGCTGGGATCTCGACCCCTGCGTGGCTTTGCAGGTGGTGGTTGTGGTGGTGGTGGAGGAAGGAGGAGAAGGAGGAGGAAGAACCTCGGGCTGGGACCAGGGCCCATGACCAGGATCAGGACGACCAGGGCCAGGACCAGGGCGGTGGGCGCTTCATCACGACCTCAGGGTGACCTGTGCTCGGCAGCCCGAGTGGCCGTTTGCTGACAAAAGCCAGCCTCTGGCCAGAGCTCCAGATGCGGGTGTCCACATGCACCATTGCACAGGGCCAGATGAGCACGGCCTGTGTTGTGCAGAGCATACACACACACTTTCTGCCTCGCGCCGTCCTTTTTTTTCGGGTCTAAACTACGTGTGCTAGGTACTAAGCAGACTGCACAGCGCCCGCGTCGCGGTGGCTCAAGCTACCACGGTACGCATTCGAGATGGCAAGGAAAAGAGAAAAAGCCACCTCGGGAAGCACGTTGGTCTTTTCTCGGAGCAATGATGGCTGGCTTTGATGACCTGGTGACTTGGACCAAGGTTCCCAAGCCAGGCCTGGCCTGTGGCCTACCAGGCTGGGCAATCTGGCACCGCATCAAAGAGGGCTGAGGGAAAACAAGGGGCCCTCGGGGCAGTGGGATCATCAAATCCAGGAACGGAGCTGGGACTGGGACTGGGACTGGGACTGGGAGGCAGGGAGGAGGCAACAAGAGTCGCTGGTCGGCTCGCGTGGCACTCCACATCCTGTGGCCGTCGGTTTCCCTGCCATTCCCACTTCCATTCCACGCCCAATCCCCACTGGCCGGGGAATGCCTTGGCCTTTTCCCAGATTAGCAAATTTGGCTAGCAAAGTCCTGAGCTCTGCTGGGCTCTTGTTGGAGGCGGAGGAGAAGGCCCTGCAGCGCAGCAAATCCCGGGTGGTTCCAAAACTTGGCCGTTTTCCGTGATTGTCAGTCAACATTACAATACATGGCATAGCTGTGGTGTCGGTCATGAGTGAAGGACTGACTGAGAGGGAACGGGAGGCAGTACGGTAAAGGATTGTATAGTGGTATAGAGTACGTTGTGCTCTCCCTCACATACACTGACACAAAAAAAAAACACAAAATGGACATGAACGTTCGCTGCACTTTACACGCGCAGCCAAGGTGACTTCAACTGCTGCTGTAACAACAACTTGGTATTTTTTTCCCTCACGCGCAGTGGCCCATAAATCTGCACAGGGTTTCCTCAGTCTAGCTGGTGTACGTATCTTGTGCCCAGCTGCCAGGTGCCCTGATTCACATTTTGTCGTGTCGTGTTGTATCGTGTCGTGTCCTGGCCTGCTGTCGGGGCTGGGTTGCCCAGGCAGGCCTGGTAGGCTGGGGTGGGCGGGCTGGCTGGCTGGTGTCTGATGTGTGAGTGTCTGACCTGTACGTACCCAATACCCAAGTACCCAGCCTGGGTGTGCCGCCGGTTCAGGTTCAGGTCCAGTCAGTCCTCCAGGTCCAGGTGCTGGCGCGGGCACGGGTGTGGTGGCCCTTGCCCCCCTTCATTCAGACACTCGTCATCAACCACCCGCACCATTTTCCTGCTCTGATCTGGCCCGTCGCTTCGCCTCCCCAACCGTCAAACCCTCAATCTCTTTTTCCCTTGTTCCATCCCACCGCATCCTCCACTCTCATCCGCCCAGATCATTACTCTCCCCTCCCCCATCCCCGTCCACCAACCTCTCCTCCCGCCTTCGACTTTGACTTGTCCCTCCCAGCGGAATCCTCTCACGTCCATCTTCGACCAACCTCGACCACGGCCAAATTGACTTTTGTGTCGTCCAAGTCAGGGATTCCGGTGCTCGCAAGCAACCCATCACCGCCATCGTCACCGTCTTCTTTTTTTGTTCTGCGGCTTGTTCAGTCTTTCAGCAGCCAGATCGGGTGAACGAAGCCACGGCAGTCGGTCGGAAACAGCCAAAGGCCAACTGCCCCCCCCCCCCCAGTCGAGTCGAGTGCAGCTCAGCCCAGCCCAGCGCTTGGTAGGCGAGTCGTCGGCTTCCCGTTGCCCAGTGCACACTTCAATCAGCACACCCGCTGCTTACCGCACCTCCCTCGCGCTCGCCCCTCGCCCTTGTTGGTACGCATTTCCTACACCCGACCACCACCCGATCGGTCGCCTCCAAGCAGCAGACACCTGGGACAGCAAGCAACCACGCCCCGATCTGCAAGTCGACGAGGTCGTTGCCGAACTCTCAGTCCCTCCTCATCAGTCTACTGTGTAGCAAGTAGGTCAGTCATCTCGTGATTCTTCCTCAAGCCCTCGTGCATTCACTCGCAGTCATTTCTGTTTGCATCCGCCGCGTCTCACCCATTCATCACACACACCACACACATCACCCGTCACACGCCTTCATCTCCATTCCTGCGTTTGACACGCCAGACGACTGGGGGTTGAGAGGAGGCGTGGCTGCGGCTGCTGCTGCTGTTGCTGCAGCAGGCGCAGGTGCTACTGGTGCTGGGGCAATTTCAATCCTCGGCACAATTTGGCGACGCGGGTCCACACCACCCGTTTGTTTTGGTCCCTTCCACCCTCGCTCCAGCGCTCCTGTTGGCCGCACCCACTCCCAAGCAAAACCCACCCTCGCCTGGCCACCCCGGCTCGTCTCAACACTGCCCGCTACAAATCTCCCACTCGAGACTCGGCACACCTGCACATCCGGTTCAGCCTTCTCTCATCTGGGCTCTGCTCGCGATCCTCGACTCGTTTCCTGACACCTGCAC
The DNA here is from genome assembly GCF_014595645.1 of Diaporthe citri. Lineage (NCBI taxonomy): Eukaryota > Fungi > Ascomycota > Sordariomycetes > Diaporthales > Diaporthaceae > Diaporthe > Diaporthe citri. The sequence goes on from NW_025064846.1 coordinate 3,256,529, forward strand.
CCGTCGCGACACAGATCATTGCAAAACTCAGGCAGCAAGCCCTCAAGAGTTTTTCGACGGTCTTCTGTTGCCCCTCGAGTCGTGTCTCAAACTCAACCCTTCCCCCCCCCATCCCTTCAAACTCGCCTATCCTCTCTTCCTTTCACCCTTCGCACCGCTCGCCACACACTCGCGGCCTGCCTTCCTCCGGCCACACAACCCCGTCAAACCTTGCGCTTGACGCATACCGTCACCCAAGATTTTGTGTGTCAGACCTAAGGCACGGACTGATCACTCTTGTTTCCGCGTTTGACCTCGGGTGGACAGACCGACTGACTCGAGAATCATTTTTCAGCCGTGCATAGAGTTTCTTTGCCCTTCGCCTTTCACGTCCTTGACTTTCGCGCGACGGCTTCCTACCCTCTGGTTGAAGCCTTCACCGACCTCGATCCTCACACCGGATCACCTCCTCATTCAGGCTCCGATTCAATTCGACAGTCTCACCCCGATCTGCGACAGATCCTACATATCTACACTCGCAGGGTATCGATTCGATCAGTCTAGTTGCGGTTTCGACCTTTTCACCTACGGAAAGGATACATCAACCTCTTATGGCGCGAGCATCTCAGTAAATCCTTACCCACCTCCGTATCGGCCTCACGACTCTTCAGCCTTGGAACTTTTCGCCGGCCTGCAGTGACCACTACGCATTGCTACCCTCGACTATCCACGTGCTCGAAGCAGATCGCTCTCTTAATCCACCAAGGCACCCTCCTTCCGTACAGTATCCGCATTCTCAAACCGTCAACATGCCTGGCGGAGGTGTCTGTGCTGTCCTCGACTACGAGGTCGACATGATGGCTGAATACGTTGCTGAGATGGCCATCGAGCTGGTCCTCCCGCAGTCGCCAGTCTCGCCATCCTTCCGGAAGTTTGTCTCGCAAATCCTGTCGTCCACTCGTCTGCCCAGGGCCACTATCCTCCTTGGCATGAACTACCTCTCCAAGCGGGTCAATGGTCTGAAGGCTATCGGTACCTTCCATCCCATCGAGGGACAGGTCTGGCGGATGTTGACCATCGCCTTGCTCCTCGGCAGCAAGTTTCTCGACGACAACACGTTCCAGAACCGATCCTGGTCCGAGGTCTCCGGTATTTCGGTCGCCGAGCTGAACAAGCTGGAGGCAGAGTGGCTCGTGGGCATCGGCTGGAACCTCTACGTCAACTTGGAGAGAAGCGAGGACTACAACGCCTGGTTGGACAACTGGGGCCAGTGGATGGGTCGCAAGAAGATGGCCCAGACTCTGGCGAGCCGCGAGAGGCTCGCAGCTCTTGTGCCCCCCATCGACACCGACTTTGCTCGTCCTCGCAACCAGGCTTACACCCTGTGGCACCAGCAACAGGTTGCCGAGTATGAGCGCCTTTCTAGCATGAAGCGCGCGGAGCAACCTCAGCAGCAGGCAGGATACCGCCCACAGGAGATTGGTTGGAACCAGTACTCTGCCGGTCCATGGTCGAGCGCTCCACTCACTCCGCCCGATTCTGGTTACGGTACTCCCGAGTACCCGGCCTCTGCAACGTCCGGCAACGGTCAGTTCTATGGCGACTGGTTCAACCGCGCGTTTGCCAACGACGCTCAGGCTCAACGATACTCGCGACAGAATTCGGCCCACAACATCTACCACCACGGTCGACACTCCCAGTATCCTGGCTTTTACAACTACGGGCAGAACATCTGGGACAACAACGTGGCAGAGTGTCCTTGTGCTAACTGCACGGGTCCTGTGGGCATGAAGAGCCAACACTACTTCATGCCGACTGCCGCTTACGGCCAGGCTGTCCTGGGTTGATCGCGCCTCGCAACGTCCTCGCGGGCCCTCCAAAGCTTGACAGCTTCGAATGTCGGCACCGATCTTCACGCCGGCATGGACACATGGACGGAGTTAAACTTTCTCTTTTTTTTTCTCGCATTGCGGACGGTCACGGATTTGAGACAAAAACGATACATTTGCATTCAGATACCCCTTCGAGTCTCAGTACACGTTTTCGGGGTCTTCCACAAGTTGCCCTTTTGCAACGGCTCCGCCCGCCGATGTCTCCATACATTCTTGAGCTTCATGTTCAAGGTCGGCTACGAGCACGCTGGATCACTCCCATCGCCACAGCGGGCATTTTGTGTCCCTGATCTTGGCGAAATGCTGCGGACTTCTTTAATGATTTGATTTGATCTGCTTTTCTTCTTTTTGTTACGGTATATGGCATGGTTGGCCATCTCACCCTCTGGCGTTTTCGGATTCGATACCAGGCGGTCTCGGCGGTGTTCTCGCACATAGATCGCGATCTCACTATCCGATCGAAGACTGGGCGGCACTCTTGCGCTGTGCTAGGGTTAAGGGAGATTGACAAGGAGAAAACGGGCAAGGGGCGCTCTAGCGTGTTCTGCAACGTGTTGGGCTCATTGCCGCATCGCAGACATGGGATATTGACGAGTGGACAACATTTCATCGGCAACGAACGCACGGCGGTCCCGTATCTACCTTGATAATACTCGTCGGCGGCAGTCAATCAACGACTCGGATTCTCCCCCACGTTACGGGGCTCAGTCCTGGGGGTTTAACAATTTCGATACTCCCGACCGGTCCCTGGTCCACTCGCTCGGGCGTTTCTATAGCAGCATTGCCGGAACGGAAAGGAAATGTTGCCCATGTTGAAAAGTATTGGCTGGTCTGTTTTGTTTTCTCATCTGCATTCAATGTGCTTCTACGGGCAGTCTCCGGCCCTTGGCAAGGGTGCCTCGTGGGAGAGCCTGTCCAGTTTTCTTTCTTTGTCCTTTTCCCGAGCCTGAAGAGATTCCGGTTTGGCTGTATTGCTGTCGACATGACTTTTCAGACTTCACATTCGTCCTTTCTTTGGTTGGAGGCATTCGATCAAGCTGGGTTGGAAGCAATGATCTCGCTGCCCTTGTTCTTGAGTGTGGTTTGGACAATTGTGTCCACTGCCCGAAAGCATTCCCTTCCCTTTGATGCTTCTACTTGCACCTACCTTTCTTGTTTCAATACTGCATGGCACGTTTGTTTAGAGGATATCCTTTGATTGGCATCCATAGAGGGCTTTCACGGCTGGCGGTTTTCCCTACACACTTTCTTATAATGCTTGTTGATTTCTTTTTATACCTACAGAGGTGGACCACATTTTACAACGTTCATGCTCACGATGCGACGAAAGAGGGGCTCTCGGAATGGTTCTCAAGAAGGAACGAAAAACAAAAGGGCCTTTGCACAAAAAGAATGATATTTCACTGCAAACCTTGGGCCAGCACGGCCGAGGCTGGAGGAGGAGAAGGAATAAAAAGTCTTTCATGTGTCTGATAACCCCGCCTGTTATCGTTCGCAACTGGAGCGAGAAACTAAGTCGACCGTTCTGCACGGCTCCGAGAAGCGGTCTCTCCAGAACTTCGAACGCGCACTGGCGGTGTTCACATGGAGTCCCAGGAAAACAATGCCTGGCGCTCAAACACTACATACCAACATCAAAATAAAAAACAAGAAAATAAACAACCCCTCAAACACTTTCCAGCCATATCTTAATTTGTCTCATTTCTGAAGAACAGTAAAAGTGAACTGAACTCGGCTTTGAACCCAGGTCTTGCATGTGCTGCGGGACCGTCTCCCTCCAGTCTGCTTATGTGGTTTAGGTGGGGCCTACCTGATACCCAATTACAGCTTTGCTCCTGCCCCACTGGCACGCTTTCATCCCGAGTACCCATTTCAACCGCCCAACTCACTTTGAGGTGCCCAGCTGGGATCTGCTATAGAACAAGTTCCCCGTCTGAGCAAGAACCTACACAAACTCCCTCCCTGTGCCCTGCGACGAAAACACTCTTCTCCGGGCACTTTCAAGCCCCGCCAGAAAATGTCTTCCCGGTTCGTGTCAGGCGGCACAACCGACACCAAGACGGGCGAGATCGTGCCCGCGGACCCGGCGACGTCGACACCGGCAGCGCCGACCACCACCGGCGGCGGCAAGAGGTCGGAGGAGTGGGCCGCGGTGCAGGCGCAGGTGGAGGAGGACCGGAGGCGGCGGCAGCAGCAGAGGGAGGAGGCGGCGTCGCGGGGCGGCGAGGAGAAGTCGCTGTACGAGGTGCTGCAGGCCAACAAGGCGGCCAAGCAGGCCCAGTTCGAGGAGGCGAACAAGCTCAAGAACCAGTTCCGGGCGCTTGATGACGACGAGGTCGAGTTCCTGGACGGCGTGAGGGAGCGCAGGCGGGCTGAGGAGGAGAGGCTGCGAAGGGAGACGGAGGAGGGCCTCAAGGGGTTCCGCGAGCTGCAGTCGAAGGTCTCCGCCGCCGGGGAGGGCGAGGGCCCCGAGGGTGAGGGCGCTGCTGAGGGCGGCGGGTGGAGCGTCGGAAGGAAGAGGAAGAGGCGGAAGGATGAGCCTGAGGGGGTCCTGAAGGGGTTGAAGAGGCGGAGTAGCGCCGCCGCCGCCGAGGTGGCTGAGGATGGGAAGGCGGACGAGAAAGGCAAAAACGGAGCTGCTGGCCAGGTGACCAGCCAGGAAGGTCCTGCAGCCACTGACAAGGATGCAAAAGATACCCAGGAGCCCGAAGCGAAACCTGCCGCGCCAGCGACGGCGAAACCGAAGGCTGCTCTTGTCGACTATGGCTCGGATGACGATAGCGATTGAGTGGGATGGCATGAGGGCGCACACCACAGACGAGACGAATCTTGCCAACCTGGCTAGTTTGTTCTGGCTCGAGCCTCTCACACACAATTCATACTCGACCCACGAGATAGATACCCGTCATGTCGCCCAAGCGCAAGGGTTGCTTTCATACAGTTGATGGCTGACTTGGGCTGACTTGGGCATGAGCTGAAGGCGCACAGCCTTGCGAGGACATCATGGCGACCAGTACCAAATGAATGGGAACCTCGGTCGCCTGACACGATAGCACGTCTCGCTGAGCTGAAGATTAGCAGGTGAAATGAACGGCAGATATGCCTTCGATTCATTGATACATGAGTAGTGAGGCTCCAGGTCTTTCTATCCTGTAAAATAGCTACCCGGAGATGGCTTGCACAAGACCATCTACTGTATGGTCATTATGCACACAAATATGCCGCACCCAATATAATACAAATCCTAGCAACTCCTCTATATATTCACCTTCCAAACTCCAAAAAATGCGATTGAGTGTTGTCAAATCTCCCAGGCTTCCGATACCCACATCAAATAAGCTCGCGCCCCGTGGTGAAGACACGGGGTTTACTCGTCGTCGAAACTCGTGGGGACCTTCCGCTCCTCCTTTTGGAAATTGCTGACGGTCCATCTCCACAGGGCCCTCAAGTTGCTCTTGGTCCCACCCCTCGACCTCTTCTTCAGGGACGACGATGCCCCTGGCCCGCTCCTCATCCTCAGGCAGCAGCTCGAACCTCCTCATCCGCATGCCGATCCGCTGGTCGATGACCATGGGCCTGGGCCAGATCTTCTCCTTGGCAGCGACAGCCGGCTTGGACCCATCAACAAGCTCGCTCCCTGACGCGAGCGGGCTGGCATCGTCACCTTTCTTCGTGGCGGTCTTCTTCTCCTCCTTGTCCTCCTTCCACACGGACTTGACCCAGTCCTTCTCCTCGTGCGCCAGGGCCCTCTGCTGCTCCCAGTGAGCATCTGGGCTGTCATCCGTGCCGGGCTCCTCGCGGTACTCGCGGTACGCGGCCAGGCACACGGCGGCGACCTCGCGCCCGACCTCATCCGCCAGCTTCCGCCTCGTCAGGAAGCGCACGAAGCGCGTCGGCGTGTTGAGGAAGCCGAGGATGTGCGGGAAGGTCAGGGGCACCGAGGGCGCCAGCTCGGAGGGAACCAGCATGGGGAGGTGGGCCGTCGCGTAGTCCTCGGGCGAGTTGTACGGTTTTATCTGCGGCGGCCGCTTGGTCTTGTTGCTGTCCGCCTCGGCGTCGGCCGGCTCGGACTCGGGCTCCGGGTCGGGCTGCGCGTGCGGCGGCGCCTCCAAGGGGCCCAGCCAGCCCTCGTGCAGGCCGCGCGTGTACTCCTTCCAGGCGTGGCGGCCGATCACGATGTCGCCGCGCACGCCGTCGTAGAGCGGGACGCCGTGTGCCTGGCGCCAGGCGTCGATGCGGTCCTCCTCGGTCGGCAGCTCCCCCGTGGCGGCTTCTGCGGCCACGTCCTTCTCCCTGGGTCTTCCGCCTCCGGCGCACCCTCTCGGCCACGGCGGCGCGGATGTCGCCCTGCTGCCGGCCCTGCACGAAGTCCCAGTCCAGCCCGCTGGCGGCCAGGACGGGCTTGATGTACTCGCTGTAGTGGTCCTGGGCGACGCGCAGGCCGTCGCCGGGGGGCGCCTCGAGGTATATGGTGACCTTGCGCGGCATCTGGCTCGGGTTGGCGAGGGGCCGCTTGGCAAGGTGCTCGACGGCGTGGGCCCAGCGGGCGGTGGCGCGCTTCTTCTCGCGGCGGTCGTAGATTATGGTGGCTGCCAGCGCGGAGGAGAGGGTCCAGAAGATCATCCAGTTGCGGGAGGGCAGCTTTCGTGGCAGGGCGGGCAGGCCCATCATTCGGAGGGCCGGGTTTTGCACGGGTGGCTTCGGTGGTGGTGGTGCTGCCGCTGCGGCGGGCGCAGCTGGGGCGGCTGGAGGGTTTGGCTCAGCCATCTTTGCTGATAGCCGCAGACACGCAACCTGATCAGACCGAGACTGGATCAATTACGTCTGGAAAAGAGCAAGGTTGGTGGGTATGTTGTTGCTGGACAACAACCGTCATCTGGTCGTCTGAAGTAAGGTCGCTGGGGCATTCCAAAAAAAAATCGCAGGTGCCGATAAGAGCAGTCTTATCGGAGCTTATCGGGCGGGTTCATGCCTCTCAGCTAGGGAAGCTTCCCAACATGTTGGAAACTCATCCCGGAAGTCTGGCCTGTCCGTTGTAGCTAATGATTGCTAGTAGGCAACGGTGGAAGACGACACAAAATAGCCATGGATGAGTCTGGCCGGCCATGCAGTTCAATTGTACCAAACCATCCATGTATGCAGGCGTCGCAGCTGTCAGTGTACGACCTGGGATGGGACCTCTCCCGTGAGACAAGCCCCTGTGGACCAGCCTCTGAACGCATGTAGGGAGGATATCTTCTGCAACGTAAGCTCATCAGTTCCACGAGGCAATGTGCCTTTCTGGTTTCCAAGGTCGCTAGTTGTAGACGCTAGCTGCGTGACGACACTCCAGATCGCCTGGAGCTGTAGTAACAGGACCAGTCACAACTGGGAGCATAAGGTAAGAATTGTCAGATCGGTGCTATAGATTTAGCCTGTATATCAAGTGATCGATCCAGCTTCTATCCGGATCCAGACACTCGGGACATCTAAGGTTCTCCGGGAAATGTGTGTGAATCCTCAGTTGTGCTACAGAGCCTTCCCGGTAAAGAGTCCAATCTCTGAGGATGTGTACAGCAGACTTGGTTGCCACGGGCGGAATCCTGCCCGGATCAACAGACGTCGACCGCATGGACCCCGCTACGTAACAGGTGCAGTTCTAGCGCGCCGAAGCACCAAGATGTTGGGCACGCAATCGGAACATGACAACACTGAAAAGGCTTTTTCAGCCTCGAGAGCACCCGGCCAAGCTACCAACCGACCTGCTTACGCTGAACCCCTTTTCAGGGGTGCATGCCCGCGAACCTTGGTTGCTTGGGAGGAGGAGGCGGGAGGGGTGAGAGAGGGGGAAAGGATGGGATTGAGAAACCTTGGAATCGAGCACCTCCTCGAAACACGCACATTCGCTCAGTTTTATTATTATTCCAGTGTTGCTGTCAGGTGGATGCACTGCCAGATCTATTACATTCCGAAGTGTCTCTCTTCTTTTCTCTCAGTGTAGACCTCACCCTCTCTCTCTCTCTCTTTGCGCGGAAGTCTGCATGTGATTCGAATAGAGTGTTTCTCCATCTGCCATCCTGCCTTGGCCTTGTCATGTTTTGAGTTGTGTGGAAGGCCCCCCCCCCCCCAAGGTAAATCGAGGTACAAGCAAGCTAATTGACTTTTTTTCTCTCCAGGACACCGAGCACACGCTATACACAACACAGCAAAGCGCACTACATCGCACTATCCACCATCAGAAACATAGCCATTCCCACTTGTCTATCCGTCTGATCGACTGACTCGGAGGCTGAGCATCTGTTCAACCTTAATCGTGCTTCGTCTTTGACAGAAGAGGAGCCAGGATTGTGTGTGTGGGTGTGCAAGTAGGAGAGACAGTCTCGAGGCAGAGGAAGAGAGTCAGGCAGTTGCCACTGGAGACTCCATCTTGAGCTTGACCAGGGCCCAAGGGCAGACAGACAGCTCAGCTCCGGCCCTCCAGTTGAAGGCCCCCATCGTCGAGTCGCCGTCCAGCCGCACCTCTGTACACAGTACTAGAATTGGGCATCGTCGCCGGCCTGCCAGCCTACCAGCCTGCCTCACCGCTGCAACCTGCGACCGAAGCGCAGGTCCGCGCTCCACACCTCAATCAACGCAAACCCACGTCCCTGACGGGCATTTGCTAGCGCTTGCGGGCAGCCGATCCACCCAGGAGGCCACTCCCCCCTTTCCCCTCCATCCTCAAAGTGGAAAGACCCTCCCTTTTCCGACCACACTGACTCCCTTGGCCACGCGCGACCAATACCAGCCAAGAGTCCCGAGGTCCCAGCGGCCGGATCAATTTCACGGTAATACAATACGTTGCAGCAGTCCTGACTACAATAGTCCACAATGGACAACCAGGGGAACCGGCTGTACCTCAACATTGCCAACAGCGGCGCCAACAACTCGAGCAACGCCAGCCGTCTAGGTCCTGGGCCCGACCGAGCTGCATACCCAACCACTCCCTCCACATTCCCACAGCCCGTGTATCCCCCCACGGCAAACCAGCAGGCCGCATCCAGTGCTTCTGGTATGCAGCAGCAGCAACAGCAGCAGCCCTACGGTTACGCTCCCCAGGGCTACTTCAATCCCAACCAGCAGCAGCACTACCAGGCCGCCTACTCAGGTCAACCAATGCCTACCCATCACCAGGACTTTGCCCAGGCCTATGGCCAAGGACGCTCCAACACTCCAGGTGCCAGCAACGACCCAAACACCGGTCTTGCCCACCAGTTCTCCCACCAGAACCTCGGCGGCGCGGCTCGCTCAGGCGGCTATGGCTCGAGGGGTCCTTCTCCAGCCGGCGCTCAGCGGCCTCGAACTGCTGGTGGTTCCGGCCAGCAGCAGAACTACAGCTACCTGAACGCCCCCATGCCCTCCCAGCCCGGCTCCAAGGGCGGCAATGGCGAATTCGAGGTTGCTCCTGAGCGCAATCCCGACAAGTTTGGCTCCAATGCGAACAACAACCAGAAGAAGTGCTCCCAGCTTGCCGCAGACTTCTTCAAGGACAGCGTCAAGCGGGCCAGGGAGCGCAACCAGAGGTAGGTTCATAAGTTCCCGCCGCAGCAGTCTTCCTCACCTTCCCTTGCCTCTCCGGTTCCCATGCCCATCCCGTACCAGCCGGGTGCTCAGCTGACCTCGATTCCCTTGTGCTTGCAGGCAAAGCGAGATGGAACAGAAGCTGTCTGAGCCGAATCAGTCGCCAGCCCGCAGGGAACAGATATGGGCCACCGGTGGCCGCCGCGAGGGTTCCTACCTACGTTTCCTCCGAACCAAGGACAAGCCCGAGAACTACAACACAATTAAGATCATTGGCAAGGGAGCTTTCGGTGAGGTCAAGCTGGTGCAAAAGAAAGCAGATGGCAAGGTCTACGCTATGAAGTCCCTGATTAAGACGGAAATGTTCAAGAAGGATCAATTGGCGCACGTCCGAGCCGAGAGAGATATCCTTGCCGAGAGCGACAGCCCTTGGGTGGTAAAGCTGTTCACGACCTTCCAGGACGCTCACTTCCTCTACATGTTGATGGAGTTCTTGCCCGGTGGCGATTTGATGACCATGTTGATCAAGTACGAGATCTTTTCGGAGGATATTACGCGCTTCTACATTGCCGAGATCGTCCTCGCCATCGATGCCGTTCACAAGCTGGGCTTTATTCACAGGTAGGTTTACAAGTGGTCCTTCAGGGATATCAGGATTCCGGGCGCTGATATCCACCGCAGAGATATTAAACCAGATAACATCCTGCTCGACCGCGGTGGACACGTCAAATTGACCGACTTTGGCTTGTCGACCGGTTTCCACAAGCTCCATGACAACAACTACTACCAACAGCTCCTGCAGGGCAAGTCGAATCGACCTCGTGACCGTAACTCCATCGCCATCGACCAGATCAATCTGACCGTGTCCAACCGCGCGCAAATCAACGACTGGCGACGGAGTCGAAGATTAATGGCCTACTCCACAGTGGGAACGCCTGATTATATCGCCCCCGAAATCTTCACGGGCCATGGCTACAGCTTCGACTGCGATTGGTGGAGTTTGGGAACTATCATGTTCGAATGTTTGGTGGGCTGGCCACCTTTCTGCGCCGAGGACAGCCATGACACGTACCGTAAGATTGTCAACTGGAGACAAAGCTTGTACTTCCCCGATGATATCACACTCGGCGCGGAGGCGGAGAACTTGATACGAAGGTATGACTTGAAGGATTCTCGGCCGCTGGAGTGCATGGAGAGAAATACTGACCGTTTCAATAGCCTGATCTGTAACACCGAGAACCGTTTGGGTCGCGGCGGTGCTCACGAGATCAAGGGCCACGCCTTCTTCCGTGGCGTCGAATTCGACTCGCTCAGACGCATCCGGGCTCCGTTCGAGCCACGCCTCACGAGCAACATCGATACGACATACTTCCCCACGGACGAGATCGATCAAACCGACAACGCGACTCTGCTTAAGGCGCAGCAAGTCCAGGCCGCCAAGGCCGTGGGTGTTGTGGAGGAGAGTCCCGAGATGAGCTTGCCTTTCATTGGATATACCTTCAAGAGATTCGACAACAACTTCCGATAAATCACGAGCGATAAGACACTGCATACAGTAGGGCGCCTGCCTGCTTGGCATGCTGGAGCCATTCGCAACGCGGCAGATGTTGCGAAGCTACTGTCATCATCTGCGACTTGATGTGCTTTTGACTGCATGCATCCCTTTCCCTGATAGGAAACGAGCGGGCCAGGGCCGATCGCCCAAGTGCAAAGTTCACGGGCCCGAAATTGACCTTTCTTTCGATGCGAGCCATGCCGGGCAATTCTTGGCTCACGGATTATCAATCGGGCAGGCTCCGGACCAGCCTCCCACAGGCCTGGGCAAGAGCTGAGGACTTGAGGATGAGAGCATCGTCAGCATGATAATGTAAAGAGAAAAAGGACAAATACGCAAAGGCCAGGCGTTGTTGGTTCAGTCATTTTTGAGGCTGTACGTCAGGCTACGCTAGACAACATATCACAAGGATAGACGGGCGGATCGTCTGATGCCTGAATAAAAATCTGCATAAGAAGGGTATCTTGATTTCTCCTATCTTTTAAACATGGTTGGAGAGTGTTGTTCGTGACCAGCCCTTGGTCTTGCTGCATGCCTTCCACTTCCGCCACCACGGGCTACTCCTCTCATGTATGGCAGTCTCTGCGTAATGCCTTGCCGAGGGGGTGCTTTGTAAAATACAATGGAGCCCTGATTCGTGTCAGCGAGATGTATCTCTGATATGGCATCAAATTCCCCTTACGCTTTCTGCCCCCTGTACGTGACCTTTTTGGCACTCCCACTGCCGTTACCTGCCCCATCCGCCGGGCCAACACCTCAATCGCCCTCCTCAGCACATGTGTATGTGACAGGATCCAATGTAGATAGCTTGGTCGTCTGCATCATGCCTATCGATCTCCGTGATCTGCCACCAGTGTCCCCTTTAAGATCTCCTCGTCCCCTTACCGGCGGCCCCCGAGGCCCGGCGCGGCATTAAACCTCTCCTCTCGCTCCGTCATGAACATGATCTGGACCCAGTACTCGCGCGAGTCCGGGTCCCAGAAGTCGAACTGCTTGTCGTCGCGCTTGTCGAGCTCGCGGGCGGGGATCTTGAAGCCGCAGGTCTCGTAGGGCTCGGCGGCGACGAGGAGGTACTGGAAGTTCTTGTCGGGCTCCTCGACGCGCTGCGAGAAGGCGCTCATGATCTGCCACTTGGGCGTGGCGCCCTGCCCGATCTCCGGGTACTGCAGCTGGAAGAGCAGGCCCTGCTGCCGCGTGACCGGGTCGCGCACCTTGGTGATCTTGTACCCCGGCCGCCCGATCTTGACGACGTGCGCCGCACGCCCCCCGCACCGCCCGCGCCCGACCCGAGCCCCAGCGCGCCGAACCCGGCGCCCACGACGCCCACCGGCAGGCCCGTCTGCGGGTCGACCTGGGCCTTGCCCTCCTTCTGCTCCTTGGCCGCGCGCCGCGCGAGGTTGGTCTGGTGCTTCTTGCCCTGCGTGTGCGCGAGGTAGCTGCCGTCGTTCTGGTGCACCGTCAGGCAGAGGCGGCACTCGAAGCTGCCGACGTGGTTCTTGAAGAAGTACGGGTCCTTGTCGAGGTCGATGGTCTCGAGGGCCAGCTTCCGCAGCCGCTCGCGACGGTCCGCATTGGTGGCGCTGTGCGAGGCGACGCCGCCGCCGCCGAACTTGGAGCCCGCGCGATTTTGGTAGTCCATCTTCTTTGCGGTCGATGTGCTGGTTCGGAATGGTGGAGTTGGTCGGGTTTGTGAACGGGCTTTGAATCGGTCTGGGCATGCGGTCCAGGCTCACAAGGTATGAAGTCCAGATTGCGCTGTAGCCTTATCGATAGGCTTATCTTATCAGCCCGTCTTAACAGCTGCTTTCTAGCTGCGGCCCAACTGTGAGGCAACCCTGAACGAAGGTCAACATATTTCTACAGCCAAATGTTGCCTTCGTGCAACGAAAACGTAGAGACCACCTCGGTCGTGGTCCAGGGAGCACTTTTCTTCGACAAGTCTCGAATGTGTTCCTGTTAAGCTTTCACTCGCCCTCCACTACAAATTGGTGTAAGCACTTTTGAGAAATTGGCTTGTGACAACCTCATCGATTTGTCTACTCTCCAACCCAAGTCAAGCTCGAATGTCCTAACCATTACTTAAGCATTTCAAGCGTTTTCATTGGTGTTGATGTTAAGGTAAAGATACTGGAATCGTTATTGCAACGCATTGAATTTATCACAAGTTCCATTAGACGAGTGGTATGTGGCCGACGTGAAACTCATATTCCGAGCGGAGAGATTCCCAGACAAAACCACTGGCTGACAAAGTGCATGAAGCCCCTTCGTACAATTCAAGTCTAAGTATAGGCTGCGAAGGTGCAACCGTATTCCTGTTCATATTTGGTACTTCCGAATTCTAAAGTACACCTGCTTTTGCAAGTGCTGAGACGTCCTAAGCAGACACTTTCAGTAAGTGAAGCATCGAATTCATACTTCAAGGCTTACCATGAAGACTTCGTAGTATTCCATCTGCCACTTATTGTCATGTGATTGCTTCAGGATGGCTCTCACAGCAAAATTTCCGATTGATTCCCGGAGATTAAGGTGGCCAATCACTACGTGACCATGAAGCATCACCTCTGTGGAGCCGGACTTGAGAGAGAAGATCTTGTGGGGGATGTGCTTGCAATACTTCACATAGGTAGGTTCATATTCTCGCCACTTTCTGATCCCTACTTAGGTAATTAGCTTGTGCCGCTGTCACGTAGATGTGCCCTACCGTCCGCTCCTCGGGTCGGCTCCGCGCCGCCTATGATGAAAACAGCGTCGTGAGTGAACGAATTAACATAGCCTTCAATGTCAGACAGATCGTCCGATATAGCATAGAAGCTCTCGAAAAATTGCACAATACCAGGGTCCACCGCTGGTGACACTTTCTGTACAGCGTATTCTGAAGCCATTTGGGCTGTGTATATGTATAACGAGTTTTTGCGGACCTGATTGTCATTCTGCACTTGCCATTAGTCAAGATATTGCTTCTACTTATGTAGACGCCGATTGCATATCTTGTTGAAAATTTAGCTGAACTGCAACTTCGGGTATCGGAGGGTTGCTACTGCCCAGCGCATTGAATAAAGTTGTGAAAAGCCTCCGAATTCATCCGCGGCAATAAATTCAGTTAATGTTAGATACAAAAAGTCTCCGACGCGAAAATTGAGTTCTCTTTAACGAAGAGAAATTTTCCACGTCGCATGCGTGAATACATGCAAAGTACATTGAGCAGAGGGAGCATGCCCAGGGCCAGCTGTTAGTGATTGGAATCATGGATACCATGTTTAAAGCAATAAGATGCTATGACCTATTGGTCGCGATATGAGTTATTGTCTCTAATTGCTTCTCTTTAAATAAGCAGTTCCCCTCAAATTGAGCTGGTAAGCTCGGGCCCAAAATTCGAACTTCAGAGCAAGATGGTGTTCAAAAGATATCCTGTAATGGGTGGAGTGGAGTCGGAGTGCCTGTACGCTCCTCTTTAATGTTGAATCAGAGGACCAGCCACTCAGTCACGAGAAACAGCCTAGACAACTATAATAAGCCCATCTTCGTCGAAGGCACGAGGTCCCTGACCATAGGTAACCGCCAGCTGGACATCAATGAAGGGCCCGAGATCGCTATTCGCCCGAACAGTATTAACAGGAATCGCGGCGCGCAAGTGACAGCACGTCCGCCTTAAAAAGCGAAGTGCCGCTATAGCGACGGGTAAAACCTAGTAACTGATACTACGAAAAATGACTGTTGTGTCCACTCGTTCATGCAAGTTCTATGCATTTCAGACACCCTTTGAGGCCCAACGCCTTCGTACGGGCCTCCCTCCCTTCAGTGTTGTCCTCGCAAAACCATCTGCCGCCGCAGCAAACAACGGAAGTCCGCATTCATCAGCTCCATACGATCCGACGATGTCCTGAGCTCGGTCCGTGAACAGGTACCCGAGGAAGTCAAGGGTGTCTTGTGACGGCGTCGGCGAGCACAGTGCGTAGCAGCTGTTCATTAATACGTCACTCTCCGCAGATGGCTCGAAGAATACAGTCGTGTTAGAGATGGTGCCTGTCGATACTTGGCGCAGGAGGGTCGACCGGTCGGTGAGGAGGTAAGCCCCGGCAGCATCTGCCTTCATCAAGGCTTCTGATGGTGAGAGCAGGCTGGTCTGATACCATTGGTCGTCAGAGCTCCTGCTTTCCGATCCCTCCCACGGACTCAAGTTGCAGGCCGACCAGAGACCTCGCTCTTTCCACATCGTTGCTGATGTGTCAGCTCGACTATGGAAAAGCGATTTAGATTCCGCGATCTTTGTCAGGCCATTTGACAAAGACGTCGCGTTTCCAACACCAGCCGGGTCGTTAAGAGGTCCTGCGAGGCAAAAGTGATCGTGGAACACGCAGCCTTTAGTCAATGACCAGCCTTCAGATGCAGCGAGGTCTTCCTGGTCCCGCTCGTACGTCAGGGCGATATCAACATATCCATGGAGGAGGGCTAGTTGGGTGTTCCTAGAATGGTTGCAGACCCAGAAAATGGATCGCTTCTCGCAAAGAGTGCCGAGATAGTCATTTGCCAAAGCTCCTATGACTCCCGTCGCGCCTTGGCTATGTCAGGTTTTTGCCCACATCACCTCGACTTGGTCTGCGGAACATACCTGCGCCCCCGTTTCTTCGCCCGTCAGTCAGTATGAGTGGGTAAAATTGAGCCACAGAGGCGCTTACCCTATTCGAAGCAGAACTGGGCCTGTCCCGTACACTTCTGTTGCGTCTTTGACCAACCCTCCGTGAGAGATCATGGCAGTTTGCCGTGAGGTCGATACCGGCCGGATTGAGCTGTCAATGCCATTCAAGGTCTCTTTTGCTGCTTTCAGCCCGTGTCCTGTGCTCGCACTTCCCTCCATCTTCTTCATGCAGTTGGCTGGCGACGTTTTTGGGAACAACTCAGGTCGAGGCTGCTTTGACTCTTGGGCGACAAGCACTGATACGTTTCTTTCCCGGGTCATGAGGGGTCGCGCGGAGGGAGTGGGGCTTCCCGGCCACAGCAGTTCCTTACTTAGCTCAAGTCTTGTCGCATGTGGTATGACTCTGTCAAGACCTCTCTGATAAATGCACAGCCACGGGCAAGGGTGGTATCACCTGGGAAGAGGGAAACTTCAAACGACTGTAATACAGCCGAATCTTTTTTTGTAAAAAGAGCTATTGAAGACATCGTCCCGGCACGACGTTTTTCTCCTAGTACTCCATGGCTCGGATGCTCTTCCTTTGCTTTGCTCGTGTTCGGGACTATTGCAGTGTATGATGGCACTTTTTTTCTGTCTCGTGGAACTCTGTAGTCTACGAACCTTCTAGACTTAGAGGACATCATACTGTAGCCTGCTACCCATCACGCTGTGAGAGAGTGCCAGAGATGAAAGATGATGATCGACAACTACATCTCGTAGTTTCGAATTGCAAATATGCTCCGGGCCATCATGTCCACGGGAAAAGTCACCGCGTACTCCCATGCTGAATATCCTCTGATGGCTGATAGCTGCCGCATCGTCAACACAGGTCCAACTTTGCAGATTGTCGAGTCTGAATCTGCTCGAACATAAGAGCTGGGAAAGTGATATCTCTCCTCCAGAGTCTTTGTTGGAGCTTCCAAGTATCCAGAGTCCTGACGACGCTTAATGTATGTACAAACAACATCCTGGAGTTGTACTTGATTGGAAGCCGGAACGTGATGTCTTTGATGGACATTTATCACATTCTCCCCTCTGAAACTCGCTGCTCTTCGAGGAAACAGATTGCGAAGTCCGTCAAGTGTCGAGCGGGGAGCCACAAGAATAGACGATCCAATGTGCCATGTATGTGACTCCAGTATTGCACTTGCCAACCACGTGGCTGGACCAGGAGGACGAGGCTAGCAACGCTACAAGACTACAGAAGGGAGTTCTACAGACCAAGATCGAGCCCAACGACGCCCTGACTGGCATTTTTCGAGAAGCAGCAGCAGCAATGGCACGATTGCACTCGGGCAGGGGCAGGGTCTTCACGCGGACCTGGATGTCGACGACACATCACATCACAATGTTCTAACACCATCGCCTTACCACCCTGGACCATTCCGTGTGGAAAGGACGACTGGTTTTGTCAAAATTGTGATAATTATATTTTGGGTGGGCGTATGGTCAGAATCCGGCTGCAAAGGGCCAGCACGAAGGTCGCCTATTTTATAGTGTGTACCCTCTCTTCACTGTAACCCCTATTCACTGCCATGGTCCACGTCCCCACTCTCAAACTCCTACATCTTCCAAGGCTAGGCCTTCGTGATGTCGTATCCGCTGCGTCCCGCGGCAGTCTTGTCGACTACATCGGATCGCTTAGTGATGTCGTATCCACTGCGGCCAGCGGCCTCGTCAACCTCGTCGAATCGCTTGGTGATGTCGTATCCACTCCGACCATCAGTCTGTGCATCGGAGGATCCGATCGCACCTACAAGTCAGATTAGTATCATCTTGCATTAGAGAATACGCATACTCGGTACGATTGGAGTAAACATACCATCAAGAGCCCTCGCCATGATGGAGTTGGCATCCACCTGGATAGGAGCAGCCAGGACGGCAGCGACGAGCAGCGTCAAGGCAAGGAAAACGAACTTGGTGCTCATCGTGAGGCTTATGGGTAAATCCAAAGACGGTTTGAGATGGATGATTGTCTTGATTGTTGGGACTTGTTGTGGCAGATGGTTTAGAGGTTGGGTAGAGAGGGAGAAGGGAAGAGACCAAATGGCCTGCAATCTGCGGTATAAAAACTCGTCGGAGTGGTCTGTGACTGGAAGGTCGAGTGAACGCCATTGTTCACCCTGTCACAAGACAGATAGGAAGGAAGAGGCCGAACGTCCTGAAATCCACGCAATCAGTGACTGTAGGTTCGATGAATTGCCACTACCTACGTATTCCCGTATCAGATATTCTGATGCCATGTACGGGTCCGAGAGCGGTCTCTAGCTTTCATGATAATCCGTGCGGAGCCACTTGGTTCAAGACATTCCTACGTAATAAGCTCTTCCAACCATTCTTCTGTACGAAGTCTCCTTCATTTCTTAGGAGCACTTCTCACATAAAGGTCAGCAACTTGCCCCTCAAGAACATAATGGACTCTGTTGAACACTGATCACAGGAACTTCTCAAAGAGATGACTAACCCCGGTGAGATATGGCCCTTACCCCCACATGGTCTCAGCCAGTACCGGCCTCTCTAAGCAACCTGAAGGCGGAACAGGCCGCCAAGAACCACGCCTCATGAAGGGACATCTTCGCCGGCCCCAGACCGGGAGCCGTATGCATACGCTGAGGGGAAGCAGCACGCGTCTGTTGCGAGCGATCCCAGCCTTCGGGACCGAGCTCTTCAAACAGAGTAGCACAACCTTGAGCTACTGGACGAGATGAGTACCAATGAGATTGCTTAGCAAGGGTGTTGATTATATTACGTCTAGTCCCAGCTCCACCGAGGTAGCACAACGTCAAAACCCTGGGGTCGATAACCTCGAACATCATGTTACAAAACCAAGCCCGGGAACAACTGCTGCTCATCATTAAGCTTTGTAGGAAGCGGGCTGAAATGATATTTTAGATGATGCCCCCTCTGCCAGTCTGGAAGCGCGCGGGGCGGAGGCCGGTGATGCGCAGGGCTATGCGTTTCCTACCTGTGGCGTGGGCAGTTGTGAGCCACACCCGCAAATTCTGCAAGATGTGAGAGGCTGAATGTGAGAAAAATTTTGGTGGAATGCAATTCAGGTTGCGAGTGGCTTGCGCCTTCGGGAACGTGCTGGATGTCTGATAAAATTAAGGGGCAGCCTGCTTCGTCGAGCCTGGTGCCTTGAACGTCCTGGTATAAAGCACATTTCCATGCACGCCGCAGCCGAGATGGCGTTGTGGAACGTTCCAGGTCGGAATCCATCTCTTACCGTGAAGAGTGCGGTCTCTTTTAAAGCTTCTGCTGCCCCTTTAGTTCCTCCATCTCCAGCCGCACCAAGCCATCGTCACGCGTTCGCTCGACCACATTGTCCACAGCATGTCGTCAACAGCCCCCGAAATGCAGGCATACAGACCGCCCGAGTCTAGATCAGGGACTGCAACTTCTTGGGTTCCGCTCATCACCCCCTACAGTATGTTTGCAGATGGCTGCACCTCAGCCTTCTGGAAATGGACGGATGGCCTCCCCATCGTTGGCTGGGACCCGGGTTACGGTATAAGCATTGATACCAACCTGCGCTGCATGCCCGAGGCCGCCACCGCGTGGTGGGACCAGGACTGGCTGGGGCCCAACAGCGAGACGGTTACGAGTCTCGGCCCTCTTACCTGCCCGGAACCCTTTAAACAGGTCACCACCTCATTCGCGGACGCCTCTTCGACCAGTGTCGCTTGTTGTCCACCGTATGTCAATTTCACGATCACTCACCAGCCCATTCCCCTTTCGCAATTGGAAATTGTCTTAATTCTGCGCCCTGATGGCTGACGTACCACTTTCCAGCGGTTACAATTTTGCATCCTGGGCTGACCAGGGAACGGCGATGCAGTGCTATAGCGTCGTCGGCTCCGGTACCGCCATCACGTACCACACCAGGAACAATTACAAGCAGTGGGTGGCCACTACTCTGACGACCAATACTACCAAAACCGTGTACGGCGTCCATATCAACGGCTGGGTCTTCGCCGAGGAGACAGGCAGTCCCGAGTCTACGGCCATGGCATCCAGCACTTCTTTAGCAACAGATGATGGGGCGCTCAGCACCGGTGACAAGATCGGCATCGGAATCGGCGTCGGGATGGGCGTCGCCGGGCTCGCGGCCCTGGCCGTGGGGCTCTTTATGATGCGGCGGGCGAAGAGGTTTCATCACCCACGGCACCAACAAGAACGGCAGCTACAGCAACAACAAACGACGCAGAAAGATGGTCCAGGATGGCGTTCCGCTTCCGCGCCCCCAGGGGCTCACCGTGACAGCGCGGCGGTGGGGGATAGATACGTGGCACCGCCGAGCGAGCTCTACAGTACATAGCTATGGACTTATATGCCTTCCTTAATTTTCTACTGAGCCGAAGCAATTATATTATTCAAGGGAGATTAGAAAAAGGCGTTGGTACAGAAGTGCTCAAATGTTACCACCGGGAAGTGCCACCAGGTTCAGCGACACCACCCGGCAGCAATGCCGTCACTGTTGGGGGATGACTAAGCACTCCCCTCTCTTCTAATACACCATACCTTCCGTAGCCCGCCTAGTATTAGCTTCTCTTAATACATATACACATACTCTGCGAGATACTTTAATTAAATTGGCTATTAGCAACCCTATTTAGTTCCCTGATCTGGTTTTAAAAGCCCTTGTATATCTCATTACATAATAGCTATAATTTAATTTAACTTCTTATTACTTTTATGCTAAGATTTAATTATTAATTTAATACCAACTGCTTGCAATTATTTAAATAATTATATTTTCTTAATATATAATTAATTTAATAACCTTATTAACCTTAGCTTAATTAGCTAAAGGCCCTAAATATTATTAATAATGCTTTAAATAATTATTAATAAGCTTTATGCTTACTAAGCCATAATATTTATTAACTTAGCAGCTTTAATAAACTTTTAGCTATTAAAACCCCTTAATTAAATAACTCTTAATTTTAATTTAAAACCTTCTTATAAATAACTTTATAGGCAAGGCAAGAAATAAGCTTCCTTAAAATGTAAAAAGATATTTTATTACTGCTAAACCGCCTTAATTAAAATTAAATTAATCTTTTAAATCTATTAATGCATTAAAACCAGCTTAAAAAGCTTTTTCCATTCCTATATAATTAATATTAACCCTTGCTTTTACTTAAAAGGAACTTTAAGTATAACTTATAATAATTAAGGTATTAAACCATAATTTCCTTTTTAATAAAATATAATTTAAAAAGGTATAAAGTATTAATTAAGCCTTATTAAGCTTTATTAACTTTCTTAACTTAATTTAATAACTATCTTTTAATTCTTTATCTTAAGATTTTTTAAGAATTTCTTAGTTTTAAGAGCTGGCTATTCTTTATAGCTAATTTCTTAATTAAAATAAGTTTAACATTAGCTTATTTTCTTTAATTAAAGTTAGCTAAAATAAAGGATATAAAATTCTTTTATTAAAATAAGTTAATAAGATAATTAAGGTAGGATTATTTTAAGATTATGCTTATTTATTAAAACTTAAGGATTACTTTAAAAAGTTTTATCTTAAACTTGCTAAGCACTTTATATATATTTAGCCCTTAACTCCTTTTATATAAATATCCTTATATATTTAAAGTAATTATCTTTTTAATGCAGCCATTATTTATATTATTAAGCAAAGTATAACTTTAAGAATATACTTAAAACTTTATCTTATTATATTAAATTAACTTTTTATTTAAGTTTAATATATTATAAAGGACTTTAGCAAAGTAAAACGTTAAAATTAAATAATAGCAGCTTGCTATTTTATTATAAAACTTATAAGTATTACTTCCTTCTTAAAAGCCTTTATTATATTAATTAACTATTTTATTTTTAATTCTTAATAAGCCTTTCTTAAGCTAAAAAATTATAAAAATAAATAAAATATAAATAGCTAGCTTATTTACTTCCTTTATTATAAGCATTGCTATAGCTTTCCTTATTTATTAATTAAAGATTGCAGCTTTCTTAATTAATGCTTTATTTATAATATTCCCCTTAAATTAAATATAAAGGATAAGATTAATAATTATTATTAATACCCTTATTAAGAATGCTTTCCTTAATAAAAAGCTTTTCGCCCTTAAAATTACTTTCATTATAGCTAAAATCATTATACTTAGTAAGGTAATTTAAATTAAATATCTGCATTAACTTATAAAAATAGTTTATGCTTAAAGCTAGAAATATTTAAGTTTTATAGCTTTAAAATAAATGTATATATTACTTATATTTAATACTTTGCAAAAACTTATAATAAAGCTATAATCTTTATTAACCTTTTTATTAAAATTATCTTAAATTTAAATTTAAATAATATTTATTAATTTATATTATTAATTAAATATAAGAGGAAAGATTTTATTAATAAGTTAAGTTTATAAAAAGCTAAGCTTTATTAGCGTTTTTATAAAGATTATAGTAACTTTATAGCTAAAGTAAATAAAATAAAATATTTTTTTAATAAAAAAAAATGCTTTATTTTTATATAAATATATTAATAATAAGATTTACTTTTATAATAAAGCTAAAAAGTTAAATAAGGATGCTTAAGTTTATTAAATTTATATTAAATTAAATCTTAAGTTATATATAATAATTACTTTATAAACTTAGTATAATAAGCTTAAAGATTTTAAATAACTTATTAGCTAAAATAAGTATAATATTTATTAAAAGTAGCAAAAAAATAAGGAAGCGGAGAAAGCTTAAAGTTATAAAATTTATAAGCTGTAAAAGCAGCTTATTGCTTTTTAAAAGAATGGTAATTATTATAGAAAACTTAAATAATTTAATTATTTCTTATAATATAATAATTAAAAATAAGTTCCTTATTTTTATTATAATGCTTATAAATAAATTTATAATTATAACTTTAGCTATTTATATAATTTAATATATTTATATAGCTTTAGCTATAAATATAAAGTAATACATAACGTTTTGCTTTTAATTAAGAAAATAGCTAATAATTTTGTAATTAATAAAAATAAAGGGTATGGAAATTATTTTAATTAAATTGCTTATAATAAGTTAAATAGGCTAAACCGCTTTACTTATAAACGTTTTTCTTTATGAAATTATTAAAATAATATTTTGCAACTTCCTTTATAAGCATATATTATAAATATTAATAAAAAACTTAAAATACTTTCTTAAAAGGTTTTTAATAATATTTAATAATTTTATAATTTAATATAGGATTTGCTTAATATAAGTAATAATTTTAAATTAAACCTTAATTTAAAATTAAAATAGGAAAAATAATTTAGTAAATACCCTTAAGGATATATTTGCTATATAAAAAGTTCTTAATTTCTTTTATTTTTACCTTTATTAAAGCTAATATTATTATTAACTCTTTAAAATAATTTCTTTATAGTTTATTTTTATAAAAAAATAATAAAAAACTTAAGCTTATATTAATATTTATTTTTAGATTTAAATTAAAAATTCCCTTAAAATAAAATAACCTTATTATTTTAATAATATATAAAGATGCTATAAAAAGCATTATTAATATTATTTTTTTGCATTTAATGAAATAAAATATATTTTATCCTTTTTATTCTTTATTTAAGTTAAATCATTTCTACATTATACTTATTATACTTAAAGAAAAGCTTATTAATAGTATTCTTAATATTACTTTAAATGCTTTCCTTATATTTTAAGAAGTATTCTTATTATATTATTTTAAATTAAAGTATAAATTGCTATAAACTCTTTTTTCTTTAATTAAAGTTAAAGTTAGCCTTATTATTACTTATAAGGTTAAGTTACTTATTAATATCCTTAATTAAGATAAGTAATCTTAGCTTATTAAGAAAAATACTTATATTATTAATAACTTATCTTATAGCTTGCTTCTTAATCTTTCTTTCTTAAAAAAGCATTAATTATATATATATTAAAGCTCTTTAAATAATAATAAGTTAATTATTATTTTAAATATAAGCTAAAAGATTTATATTATTTATATTAAATACCTTCTTGCTTAACATAAAATAATTACTATTAAGATAATTTATAAATGCCTTATTTTACTTAGTAAAGATTTTAATATTTAAATCCATTCTTAAGAATTCTTAATTTAAGCTTTTAAGTATCTTATTAAACCTAAAGTTATTTTAAATTATCATAGCTTAACCTATAGCTCCCTTATTAACGGCATTATAAATAACGTTATTACCATTTTACCCTTTTTTAATTTTAAAAATTAACTCATAATAATTTATAAGGGGCAGCTTTTTAAATACTTAAAGGTTATATTTATTGCTTTTAACTTAAAAACCTTTTTAATATAAAAGGATTCTACCTTAACTACCATTCCCCTATTAAAAATACTTAATAACATACCCCTTAATAAAAAGAAGGGATAATTTCTAAATAACTACCCCTTTAATATATTAATTCTAAATTTATAATTTAATATTAATAATGCAAATATAAATCCTAATTAAGGCTTTAATAAAATATATAAAATTAAATAAACCATCCTTTAATATATTTAATTATTTTAATTAAAGCTAAAATAATTTAATAATAATATAAAAATAAAAGTTTTCTTAAAATTAAATGCTAATTTTAATAACTTAATTTAAAAGCTATATAATATATTATAAAAAAACTATAAAGCCTTTAATAAAATTATTAATAAATTAATTAAAATAAGCATAATAAAATTAATTTAGCTAAAAAAAAATTATATAGTTATAACGCTAGCTTTTATTATTTAATATAATAACAAACCTTAAATAATTATTAACCTTTATTAAGTTAATATTAAGCTTATTTTTTATGGCTATTTACTACCTTAATAAAATAATATATTTAATTTTCTTAAAAGCTATAATGTATTTATTATTATAAATATTCTTAAAGGCTTCTTTTAGCAACTTATTACTCTTAAGGATCGCTAAAAAATAATCTTTATTACCCCTTATTAAGGCTTTAAGCATATAGCTATAATTATTATGGGTTTTATAATTTCCCCCCTCTTTTTTTAATATTATATAAAAAGCCTCTTTAATATATACTTTTAGGAATTTATATTAATTTATATTAATAATATTATAATCTTTTCTTGCTTTATTAATAAATATATTTAATATCTTAAGCTTATTTTTATAATATTAAAAAATAATAATTATATAATGTTTTTATTAAAGTATTATTTTACTTAAGCTAAATTAAAGGCTTTTAAGTATTATATATTTAAGCTTAAACTTTTTATAACTATAAATAAGATAAAGGTTATTTGCAACCTTAAGATATTATTTAATTTTATAAAACTAAAATAAGGTATTAGCCTTATAAATTATTATTATAATTTTATTTTAAATTATGCCATTATTATTAATTTACTAAATAAACTTAAGATCTTAGGATTTAAGGATAGTTTATAAGTAAATTTATAAAGAAATACTTATATTTAATATTACTTATTTCCTTTTTAAGTAATGCATTTTGCCTTAAATGTAAAGCTTAAGAAATTATAAGTTTAAAAGAAGAAATAAGAATATTATTAATAGTTTTAATTTTATTTTATTAAGACTTAAAAATAACTTAAGATAGCTCTTATTAATTATATTAATTTAGCCTTTTTAAACTTTATTAAGCTATTTATTTTTTATATAAATATTAATAATAAGGGTATTAAAGCTAGTTTATATTAAATTTAAGCAAATAGCAAAAGTTAATTTATTTTATTCCTCTTTTATACCTTAAATTTTATAAAAAAGAATTACTTTATATTAAAGTTAAAAATGCTTAAACTTATTTAGGCCTTAGAAAAGTATTTATATTATTTTAACTATAATATTATTTAAGTTATTATAAATTATAAATCCATTAAGCACTTTTTTAAAATAGCTATATATTTTCCGCAAAATGCTTACTATATTATTAAATAATAACTATTCCTTGCATAATATGCTTATAAGATTATAATTATTTATTATTTTAATAAAACCTATATTAACATTAATGCCTTATTATAATTATTTAAAAATAAGGAGCTTATCGCTAAACTTAAAAGAATAATAATTAAACTCTTAATATGCTTTTATATTATTATTTAAAGCTAAGCTTATTATATTGCAAAACTAATTTAATTCAAGCCATAAGCTTTTAATATTTCTTAAATTATAATAACATTATTAACTCCTTTAATATATAAAGCAAATATTTTATTAAAACCCATTGCAAAAATACCTATGCATAATATACCCCTAGCTAAAGTAATTATAGCTTAAAATATTAATAAAGTTATAGCGCAGCTTTATATATTTAAATCCTTTTAAAAAGATATTATTTAAGCCCTTTAATAAAATAAAACATTCCGCTTTATTTATAATTACCTTATATTTTAACTTAATTAAATAAAGGATAATTTAAAAGGCTTAAACTTAACTCTTTATAATTTTACTATATACCCTTAAAATTATTTTCTTTATTATCTTAAAAAAGATATTATATAATTAATTATACTTATATTATATATTAAGCAATTGCTTTGCTTAGCTTATAATAACTAAGCATATATAAAAGTTAATTAAACCCTAGCTTACTTTTAAGATATAGCCTTTTTTTTATAAATAAGTTATTAAATATAAAAACATATTATTAATTATATAACTTATAGCGCTTATAAATTAGCTAAATATTTACTCTTTAGCAATTTATAACTTATTAAAACTTTTAAAATCCAGCTATCCACGCTTTACCTTAATTTTATTATTAACTTATTATTATTTATAAAAAGCCATAATTATATCCTCCTTATAATATATAAAATATTTAAATTTATTTATAATTTAATTAATAAAATTAGCTATATAATTAAAAATTAAGCTAAGCTTTATATTAAACATATTTATTTAAATTAAGATCTCTTAAATATATTTATATTTAATATAAATAATAAGTTTATAAATGCATTATAAAAAGAACTTTATAAAGCAGCTTGCATTAATATTTATATAATAATAATAAATTATATTATAGCAAATAAATAAGCAAAACGATTTATTTAAATTATTATTGCTAATCTAATTAAAATTTTTAGCGCATTATAAAACCCTTCTTCTTAAAAATATTATTTATTATATATCTTATTTATTATAAATATATTTTAATTAGCTTTAATAAAGTAAATTTTATTTCTTATGCTTTATAAATGCTTTTTAAAAGGCTTTTTACTTATTATATATTTAGCATTTTATAAGTTTAAACTAGCTTAATAAGTAGCGCATAAAAAAGCCTTTAAATATATATAAATTATATAAATTAAGATAAAAGCTTATTATAATAATAAACATTAGCATTTACTTACCTTAAAGAAAGGAAACTTTATATATATTAAATTAATAAAACTTAACTATTATAAGTACTATCTTAACTATTAAATAAAGCTTTCCTTTCTTTGCATTAAACCATATTTAATTATTAAAAAAATTAATTCATTAAGGTATAAACTTAAGCTTTCCTCTTAACTTAAATAGTTTAAAAAGATTTTCATTAAATATTTTTAACTTATAGCGCTAAGCTATGCATTATAGGCATCTTTATTTCTAAGTTTTTTAATATAAAATAATTATAAAAAATTCATTATTAAATTTATTATTAATTATATTATATTAAAAAAGCTAAGTAATTACTTTAAGTAATAATATTATAAAGTTAAGTAAATAAACTATAAAGAAATAACTTAAAAGCTTTATAATACTTTTATTCTTAACATTCCCTATCTTATTAGCAAATATTAAAGGCATTATAAATTTAAAAAGCTAGCAACTCTTATATTTATCTTTTAAAATCCCTTATAAATAATATACTTATGCTATATTATTAAATAGTTAATTAATTATATTAAATTTTTATTAAAAGCAGGTATTAGTAAAACTTATTTTAACTTTAATGCATAATTATTATTAAAAGCAAATTGCTATTTATTATTATAATAATAGCTTTAATTTATTTATAAGTAGCTATCTTAAAAGTTAAAAATTTTTTAAAGCTTATTTTTAATTACTATTTTATTAATATTAACCTTTACTTTTAACCTTTACTTATAATAATCTTTACTTTTTACCTTTATTTAACTTAAACCTCTTTATATATATTATTTTTAATTATATAATAATTCTCTCTCTTTAAATTCATTTTATATATTATTAAAATAGCATATAATAAAATAATTATTATTATATCCCTATATGCATTAATAAACATACTTAAGCACCTTTAAAAAGGCACTTTTATTTCACTTAATACCTTTATTTCCTTTTTTATAAAGATTATTATTCCCCTTATTTATATAATTATTATCCTATATATTAATGATTTTATAAATAGCCTTTTAAGTAAATTGCATTTATTATTATAATTATAAAGTAAGGTAAGTAATTATAATAATACCGTTAATTTGCATTAAGTTTAAAGCGAATTTAATTTTAACATTTAGTAATTTAAATAAAATAAATTAAGAATAAGTAATAACTTCCTTAAATAGTAATTAAATAATATTAATAATAAAAATTCCATTATATTTAAGTATATTACTGCCTTAAAAATAATAAATATTTACCTAAGTATAATAATATAATTAATATACTTATAAATTTTAATCCTTTTATAATAAAGGCATTAATTAAGGTTAATAATAACGCTAATTTCGTTATTATCCTAAATAATATTATTAACTTAATAATTAATTATAATTTAAAATAATTAATTTATAAATTATAAAAGGCCTTTACTTAAAATATTTCTATAGCATAAAATATAGCCTTCTTTTGCTTTAACAGCACTTTATTGCAAGCTAATTTTCCAGCCATACCTTTCCTTAATATTATATAATAAAACTCCCTACTAAATTCCTTAAATAGTATTTTATTTAATATAATGCTAAATAAAGAGCTCCTTTATAATAAGTAGTTTTCATTATTCTTAATATTTAAAGGAAATAATCTTAAATTATATTAACTTACTTATATTTAAAACTTAAGGCTTAGCCTTACTTAATTTAAGAAAAAGAAAGAAATAAATAAAGAGTTAATTAAGAAAGTTAAGTATATTTCCCCCTTTTTTATTTATATTACTTTTATTTTAAAAAAGCCAATAATGCTATATATTTAAGAAATTATAATAGCTATTAATAATATTTCTGCATTTAGGTTTGCTATAGCTATTTAAATTTCTAGCTATTTATATTAGCATTTTTAACTTAAAATAAATATTAATATTTATTATGGCATAATTAATATAAAGATTACTTTTATCTTTATTCCCCTTAATAGCTTAATTACCGCACTTTAAATAACTATAATATTATAAGATTAATTAAAAAGCTTATTAATAACGCAGGGCTTTATTAAGCCGCCGTAAAAAAGCACCTTTTTACTTAATATAATGATAATTAATAATAATATTAATATTAATTTTTAAAGGTATATAATGAATAATCTTTATAATTTATATATACTTAGTTTTATATAGCTTTATAATTTTATTAAGATAACCTTTTTTATTAAATCTTTATAGCTTATTTTTTTAATTACTAAGGAATGAAAAGATTTTAATAATTAATCTTTCCGTCTTAGTTAGAAATATATAAACTTTCTTTTTAATTTAGCGGAATCCTTAAAGATTACTACTTATAATTAGCTTATTACTATTTATAATTATATTGCTAATCTCCTTAATAATGCTTATAAGCTGTTAGCTTATATATTTTTTCGCAATATAAATAAAATATTAATAAGCTTAGGAAATAATGCGGTATATAAATATGCTTATAAAAAATAAGCAGCCTTAAAGCTTAATAAGATTAATTATAAGGTATTTATAATATTAATTAATAATTAAATATATATTATTAAGTAAGATAAAAAGGAAGTTAAAGTCCCTTACTTTTACTATTTCTTTATACTTAAGATATTTAATAAGAAGCAATTTATGCAATTAATGCTATTTATAAATACCTTATATAAGATTTAAATATAAATTTTATATATTAAGGTTTCTACCCTTATAAATAATAAGTTTAAGAAAGACATTATTAATATAATTATAAAGGCAATGTATAATTAGCTTTAATCTTACTATATTCCTTATAATAAAAATAAAATAAATATTAAATAGTAATAAGTTAATATATATATTATAATTATTAAGTTATTTATAATAGCAAAGAAGTTTAATAATAAAAAGGAGCTTATTTATAGCTTTGCTTATATATTTTTATAAAGGCTTTAAAAGCATTATATAAATAAAAAGAATAATATTAAAGGTAAGACTTTAAAGGAGCATTACGTTAAAATTATAAAGGAAGTTAATAAATATTATAACTACCTTATATTGTTAGTAAATATAATAGCTAATATTTTGCAATTTATATTAATTTATATATTATATAATAATTTATTAAATAAGCTATTTAATTTTTAATTTATAATATATTAGCTTAAATAAATAGGTTAGCTTAAGAAGAAATTAGCAATAGCTTTAGCCCTATTTCTTAACTTTAAGCAACCTTAACTTTTTAAATATAATAAATTAAATGAACTTATAAAAATCTTTAATTTTAATAAAGAAAAGATAAAAAAGTTTATAATTAACCTTTATTTTATTAAAGTTAATAACGATATTATAATTAAATTAAAGATTTAAGGCCTTTTTAAAATAAAGGAATTTTAAAATATCCCTTTAATTTAATAATTTATTATATTTAATGGTAATTTCATTATTATAAATATTATATAAATTTTCTTTATCTTAAGTTAAACAATGTATTAATTTTATTATAACTTAATCCTTTTATTTTATAAATTAAACAATATTTAAGATAAGTATAAAAAATTTTTCTACTTAAAAATACTTTAAAATATAAATAATAAGATTATTGCCATTATTATATTAAAGTTTTAATGTTATAAAGTTATTATTATTTAATGCGTTTTGCAAGCATTGCATATATTTTTTAAGAACTAAAGATACGTCTTAATTATGCTTATTAAGGCGCCTTTTGCAGCTTTAATCATTAAAGGCATTCCTAATAATAGCAAAACTATATTAACTTATATTATTCTTCTTGCTTATATATATTTATTTATTTAAAACGCATTATATATAATTTATTAATTAAAGGCGGTAAAAATCCTTAATAAGGATAACTTAAATCTTAGCTTCTTAAATAATAAGCATTAATTTAATAAGGATAATACATAGTATAATATTAAGCTAATTATTATAATATTTTTAAATAATAATAATAACGCTTATTTAGTTAAAGGCAAGTAATGCAAGGATAATATTAATAAATATAGTTAAGAAGTTTAAAACTACTATAAAATTCCTAACCTTACATTTAGCTTAAGTCTTGCTTAATAGCAATATATTTGCTAATTTATTAAAGCAAACATTATAAAGTAAAAAATATATTATAAATCTTTATTTACTATTATTTAAAATACTTATTATTATAACTTTAACCATAGCTATTCTTTTTTAATAATAAATAATTATACTAAGCTAATTTATAAAAAGTATTAAAACTTATAATATTTATTAATATTATTAGCAATAAGGTTTAAGAATAAAACTACCTATAATATAATCTTAGCTATAAAGATTAAAGAAAAGATAGTTATTATAAATAATATTTATAAAAAAATGGCTTTATAAACTAAATAGCTTAAATTTAAAAACCTTAATTATAATTCTTAAGTTATAATTATTGCTAATTAAAATATAAATAATAATAATATTATAGCCTTAATATATAAAATACTTAATATTAACTTGCAATTTAATAAACTTATTATTTATGTTATTAATTTATAATTAAAAAGCAAGGCATTAAAGAAAAGCTTTTACCTTAAGCATAATAAGAGTATATATTAAGCCTTAAGAATTTTTAATATCTTATGCTTAAGTATATAGCTTAAAAAGCTATATAATTTTATAAATTATATTAAGGAGTTTATTTATAATAAGTATAATAGCATTTAAAAATTAAAAAATATTATACTTTAAAAATTATAAAATAAATATAAGCTTAGCTTAATATACTTATTATATTAACTTAGCAATTTAGCTAATATTTTAACTTTAAATAAAATAAAAATCTTAAATAAGAATATTAATAAGTTTATAAAAGAAATTCTTAATAAAGCTAAGGTTATTATTTATATATTTATTATTACCTAATTCTTAATATATAAGAAACTTATAAACCCTATAATTATCCTTATTAATAAAGCATTGCAAGAATTTAAATTGCATATTTACTAAGCGTAAACTGCATTTAACTACCACCTTTTTATGCTTATTAATAATTATTGCTAAAATAAATTATTTATTAATAAATAATATAATAAGAATAATAAACATAAAAATATTTACTTTAATTAGCTTTTAATACTCTTTTCTCATTAAGTTATAGCCATAAGATTTAATTATATTACCTTTTTTATAAAAAACTATTAATAACATAAGGAACTTTAAGATTTTGCATTTAATGTTTTTTATAATGGAAATATATAAACCATTTTTAACTCTTATGCACCTTTTAACTTAATTTATGCTTAATATATATTTATTTAGCAGCTTATTTATAATATATATACTTTTAAAATAAATTTTAATTTCACTAATAATAAAATAATTAAGTTGCTTTTTAATAATTATATCTTTTTAATATGCCAATTTATAATAATTAAGAAAGGCATTAGCTTTATTAATTTAATATAAGCTTAACTATTAATAAAAATAGTAACTTATATTTACTAGTCTTATATTCTAGATATTAATATATTAATAAGGCTTTAAATTTACATTATTATACCCTATAATGCTTAAATTAATAAAATTAAGACTTACCTTTAAGCCTTATTTAATAAGGAAATTTATTATAACCTTATTAAAGTTTATATTTAAATAGCTGCAATTAATAATAAATAAAATGTTATAATTCTTTGCTTTATTTAAGATAGTAATATAAAATTCCTTTTTAAGATTAACCGCATTAACATTATATAAATATGCTTTAAATACCTATTAATTAACATTTTAAATAAAAACTTTTTTATTAAGCTTAAAGAATAAAATGTAAAGATTATAGCTTAATATGCAATAACTTAAGTACTTTATAATATATATTATAAGGATCTTTATAATTAAGGTAATATTTACCATTAATACTATATTCCCTATTATATTATTAAAAAGGTTGCTTAAAAGAATTATAATAAGCTTACTTATTTCTTTTATAAATTTAAGAGTTATTATACTCGCAATTATTAAGAAAAGGGTTTGCTTAATTTAATTATAAACTTTAATATTATTAACCTTTTGCAGTAAAATATTAAGTAAAACTATAGCAATAAGAAAATTATTAACTAATAGGAAAATAATAAATATAACCCTAATATAAATCCTTTTATATAGCTTAAAAAGAATTCCTAAATAAATTAGCAAAATAATAATAATAACGCTAATTATAATAAAATTAAGAAATTAATAAAGGAACTTTACTTAAACTTAAAAGCTTAACTAAATAAATTATTTTAAGATAATGCCTTAAAAATGCTTAATATATAGCCTTTTACTATATTAATAAAAGATATAAAGCTTAATAAATTTAAATAATTTAATAATAAGGATAAAAAAAAAGATAAGAATTAAATTAAAAACTTAAATAACTTTAAAAAATTCTTAATAAATAAGAAAATTATTAAACTTAAAAAGATTTATTAAGACTTAAGGAAGAAAAAAAGGGTATATAAATTAATATTTACGCTATAAATAATAATAAAGTTGCTAATTAAGACCCCTAAGTCGCGGCTATTAACGCTTTTGCTTTAACTATGGCCGTTATAAATATACTTATTATAAATTTAAATTTAATTTCTATTAATTAAGCTAATAAGTTTAATTAAGCCGCTAAATTTAGCTAAGCTGCTAAATTTAAATAAATTAATAAACTTAATAAGTTTATTAAATAAGCTATTAAACTTAATAAGTTTATTAAATAGGCTGCTAAACTTAATAAGTTTATTAATTAAGCTATTAAACCTAATAAGTTTATTAATTAAGCTAGCAATTAAGCTATTAAATTTAATAAGTTTATTAATTAAGCCGGTAAATTTAATAAGTAAGATAATAAAAATAAATAATAAATTAATTAAGATTAAAAACTTTTAAAGAAAAAGTAATTATAAGATTATTTAATAATATTAAAATACATAAAGATATATACATTTTTTAAGGGCTAGGCATGTTAAGGAATAACTAAGCACTCCCCTTTCTTTTAATATACCATACCTTTCATAGCCTGCCTAGCATTAGCTTCTCTTAACACATATATATATACTCTGCAAGATACTTTAATTAAATTAACTATTAGCAACCCCATTTAGTTCCCTGATCTGGTTCTAGAAGCCCTCGTGTGTCTCGTTACAGTCACCAACGCCAACACTACAACCTTCTATGGGTCGATCTAGAAGGCACGGAAATTGGAGGCGGTATTTCCACAGAGTGCAATGCTATTTTCACAGCAACAAGCTAACAGTGGCAGGTTCCCAGTGAGTGAACGGTGTGACCACAAGCCTTGGATAACAAGCGTGGCAGAATCAACTGCAAGGAAGCCTCGGGTTCTTGTCCGTGCAAAAGCCTACTTTGATGGTCCGGGAAAAGTGCCTGGTCAGTCATATGTTCTCTGCTCAGCTAATAAGTCCTGAACACAAAGAGCTGCGTGAACACTGTAAACTTATTTATCTTGACTACCTCCGGGGCTCGGTGTGTCAAGATAGTTAGATCTCTTCCCTGTCCCTGCCCCTGCCCCTTAGCTTGAGGGCCTCACCTGCCAAATCGGGAGCAATGCTAGCGACAACGTGTGTGCGTGATTGGCCCGGCACTCAAGCTCAAATGCTTGATTCTCTCCCGCGTCCGCTCATTGATCTCTCTCAGATTTGTCCTGTCACTTCCGGTTCGTTAGTTTTGGCAAGCGGGAGATTTGCATCGGCGAAGCCAACCCAGGGACGGAAGGACGTTAGAGTAAATGCTGCTGCGGTGTCATGCGCCAGATTTTGGGGGGGAGATGGGCCGTGTACATGTATCAAGGTAGCCCAAATGTTTCTCTTGTCTCAGCGCAGGGCAAAGATATCCCAAACTGGAAGTGAAGTTTCTCGTTAGGTTCAGAATTCTCCGCAGCCCAAGATGATTGCGAACACAGCTCACTGCTTGGCCTTGTTCCTCGGCACAGTCGGCTTCCTACCGGCTGGCGCGCAAGCATGGGGTGCCTTCGGCCACGAAACTGTCGCCTATGTCGCCACTAACTTTGTGTCGGATTCAACCAAGACATACTTCCAGTCACTCCTGGGCGACACGTCTGCGGATTATCTCGCGACAGTCTCCACGTGGGCGGACTCCTACCGGACCACGACAGCGGGCAAGTTCTCCGCGCCATTCCACTATATTGATGCGCAGGACAACCCGCCCAGCTCCTGCGGCGTGGACTATAACCGCGACTGTGGGAGTGGAGGGTGTGTTGTCAGTGCTATCAA
The DNA here is from genome assembly GCF_014595645.1 of Diaporthe citri. Classification (NCBI taxonomy): domain Eukaryota; kingdom Fungi; phylum Ascomycota; class Sordariomycetes; order Diaporthales; family Diaporthaceae; genus Diaporthe; species Diaporthe citri. The sequence goes on from NW_025064846.1 coordinate 3,291,752, forward strand.
CAACTACGTGAGTACATGATGAATCCATGGAGAGGCGGAATCTGCGAAGAAGTACAGACTGAATGGGTCCACGGTAGACCAGTATCCTACTCAACACGGGTTTGAGTAAGGCTGAGAGACAGGTGGCAGCTAAGGTATGTAAACCCTATCCCATCTACCGCAGTTTGGCCGGGACTGGAACTTACTGACACTGGTACCAGATGATCATCCATGTGAGCTACTGGACCCCGCATAGGAGATCCTGGGTCAGTGAGATACTGACCTCGTCTACAAGTTCATCGGTGACATCGGCCAGCCACTTCACTGCGAGAACCTCGACGTCGGGGGTAACGACATCGATGTCACCTACGACGGAGACAGCACGAACCTTCACGCCATCTGGGACACCCAGATCCCTGAGGCCGTCGCCGGCAGCTCATCCCTGAGCGGTGCCAAGACCTGGGCGAGCACGCTCACGACAGGTAAGTCTATGCTTGAGCTGGTATTGCCGGCGGGAGGACTTCCAAGCTGACCGTACGACTCAACCACGTTACAGCTATCCAGACGGGCACGTACAAGTCCAGCGCAGCCGGCTGGGTGAGCGGCCTCAGCATCAAGGACGCGGTCACCACCTCCCTGAAGTGGGCCACCGAGAGCAACGCTGCGGTGTGCAGCACGGTGTTGGCCAAGGGGATCTCGTACGTTGAGAGCAACGACCTGGGCGGTGCCTACACGACGACGGCTAGCCCCGTGATCAAGTTGCAAATTGCGAAGCAGGGTTACAGGTGCGTGTCCAGATGTGCCACCACAACCAGATCAGCCAAAGGCTAACAATTTATTGCAGGCTTGCGAAATGGCTGGACGCAATTGTGGCGGCTGTGTGAGGCTCTGCTATGAGAATTTCGAATAGACTCAGCGGCGGGTTGCAGAATATGTCTTATTGTCTCCCAGGGTGTAACTGATGAAAGCCAGGACTACAGCCATGCAGATGACTACATTATGACTGTAAGGTGTGGTCGCACCACATTGCAACTGCTCACATCCCGCTGGACTGATCTCAAGAGTGTTATCGAGTGAATGGGCGTCCAAGTAATAGCATGCAGTGACAGTTATTGTCCACCTCAGGCGGTGCCGTCCTGTTGACCGAGGCGAAAAATTACAGTGCACGTAGCAATTGTTACACCTCAAGTACGGAGTCATAGTCTGGTCAACGTCTAGAACACATATATTTCCGAGAAACATATCAGCCCGCATCCCGACGCCAAGGGGTATCATCCAACGATCACAGCTTCGCTGCCTCCGCCATGGCAGACCTCAACATCGGCGCCAACTGCTTCCGGCTATTTCCGGTCTGGTGTTGATTCCAGCAGTACCGCACCTCGCGCTGACCATCTCCGCCGCTCAAGTCGATGTGGTGGAAAGGCTCCAGCCCAAGGTTCTCCTTCTGCGCCTCGACGAACCTCTCCACGGCCCTGACAGCCTTCTCGTTGAGGCCCCACACCAGCAGGTTCCTCTTGAACACGCCGTCGTCCTTGGCCGAGGATGTCATTATAGCCGCAATGTCAAGTTTCTTGTCCTGGGCAAACGCGCGGAACTCGCGTAGGAGTGACTCTTTGTCACCTATGTTCTCGAGCATGTATTTGATCCCTTGAGGGATGCTGGACGTCCCCAGGACCAGGCCGGCCTCGGTCCAGGACTTGAAGTCTTTGCGGAAATTGTCTCGGTAGGAGAACTGAGAGATCTCCTCCTTGAGCTTACTAAGCTTCTTGTGATACTTCTTCCTGTCGAAGTCCTCCTTGCCTCCGATCTTAGCCTCAAGCATTTCTGCGATCTTGACGTCCGTGGGAGTTGTCTTGGCCTTCGACTTGAGGTTGTTTGTGTCGATCAATATGGGGGCGAGTGCAACGCGAGCAAGCTGGGAGTCCAGATCTCCGTCGCCGTCCTCGTGGCCGCTGGTGGTGGAGAGCGCCTCCCAGGCGCCGTGACAGTATTCCATCACGAGGCTCATGCAGCTACCAGTCTTCCGCAGCACACGCGGCTCGTTGCCCGTGTCCTGGGAGACCACACCCTCATCCTCGTGGTGATCCACGCACCCGACCACGCGCGAGGCGAAGCGCTCTGCAAGCGTGCCAGTCAGGGCGTTGTGGTCCACCAGCAGCCAGCGGGTATCCTGTGGCTCTAGCCCGTGGGCCTTGGCCACCTCCTCGAGATCCGAGAGCGTGAGAAGGTCCTCGGCCCCGACGCCGGCATAGCCGAGGGCCTTGCTGAGTTCGGGCCGCAGCGGGAGGTCCTCGCGGGGGATGTTGGCCAGAGGGATGTGCAGTGTGTACTTGGGGTGGGTGTGGCTGCGGAGGTAGGCGAAGACGACGGCCGAGCAGAGGGAGTCGAGGTCTGGGAGGAAGAGTGCGCCGGGTCAGCATTTGCTCAACGGACGGGCAGGGACATGCACATGTTCAGGAGGCCAGGGCCGTACCGGCAGATTCATTGCCGACGACAAAGGTCAACGGTGCCTGTCGTTGGGCCGCAGGTGCTGTCAAGCTCTTGCGAGCGAGAGCCAGGAAGGCTCGCAGATTCCGAGGGGGAGGCATGGGGGTCGACGCTGGAAGTGGTTGATGGTGGTGGGGTGAAGCTACACCGGGCCATGGAGGGGTTCTGATGTCGGGTGTCGACTTGAGAAACAACACTACGTCACCTCACAACGACTCATGGTCACTCGTGGAGCGCAGGCAATTCTTTTCGATAAAGCAGTCCAATGCCCGAGTTACTCCAACAGTGACCATGTTAAATCCGGTTTCCCTGCTTGCAAATGCGCCAACGCATTCAATAATTCGTTTGCCCATCCCAAACAACCACACTTTCGGGAACACTCTTGAGGGTTGAACCCTGGAACCAGAAAAGCATCCTTGACTGCACCATGGTACCGTCGTATCTCTTTGAGCTAATAAGCTTTCCCAAGCAGGCACCAAAAAGAGTTGGCAATCCTACCGTGACCGGACGTCCACGATGCGTTAGTTCTGCCGCAATCCGGAACTGGCGGCAGCGAAAGCCTCGCTATCACTACGCCCTACGACGGCATCTCATCAGACTTCAACATCAAGACCTGGCACGCGTAAGCGCCAGATGAGCGACAGGACGCAGTGGGGCAAGCTATCCCAGGCTTATCTTTGACCAGGTTTTCTGCCGCTCTCCTCGTGCGTTCCCTTGGTGCCTTGCCGAACAAAGAGGGTGGCCTGAGAATCCGCAGACGACTGGACTGCCGTCAAAGATGGGGGGGGGGGCATATCGTTTCTCGGGGATGGGTCTGCATCGAGTATCTCCGGGGAGGGGGTATCATGTAATTTCTGCACCAAGTGACAGCAATAAGCTCCTTCAAGAGACACCTCGTCCCCTCCTCCCCGGAGATGCACATGCAAAGCCGGCTGGCCAGTCTACCAACTAGCACACTGGTGTAGTATGCAGGCCCACATTATCGATGCAGACGATGCAACCGAGCAATGTTTACTGCATGACTACCCACCACAACCATGTATCAACGGCCATGGACCAGTCGTTCGTCTGATCCGGCCGGCCAAACATGTGGTCGTCCAGGCCTGGCCAGTGGATTTTGTTCTCATTGATTGGCGAGGCCATCCTCCATCTGTGCAAGAGCATTCCAGCACTCCCGCTGATCGGAGTTGCTTGTTTTCTTTACTTTAAGACCCGACCTCTGCCCCTCATGCACTTCCTTCATGTGACATCAGCCAGCTGCCTTGCCAGAACTCCCTGGGCCATAGTTTGACACTTGCTCTTGTTGACCAGCATTTCCTGGGGGCGTCAAGAAACAATGGCGATCAAGCACCTCGTTGCCCTTCTCTCCCTACTACCGGCGGAGGCCCTGACTGAGACCGTTCTGGGGGCCTACATCTTCCACCGCCATGGCGACAGGACGACAAAGTCATGGCCGCCTACGTCTCTGACGGCTCTGGGCGCAGATCAGGTCTATGTCTCAGGTCATTGGTACCGTAATCGCTATGTCGCGAGCAACAGCACCCACACGATCTTGAACATTGCCTCAGATATCGCCGTCCTGTCACAGATGTCCATAACTGCGCCAGTGGACAACGTCCTTCAGGCATCGGCTGAGGTCTTCACCCAGGCCATTTACCCCCCAGCCGGCAGTGCTGCCACCCAGACTTTGGCCAACGGACAGGAGGTCCAGGCTCCTCTGAACGGATATCAGTATATCCCCGTCAACATCGTCAGCTCTGCTGCTAGCAGCTCGGGCGCTGAGGATAAGCCATGGCTGCAGGGCAGTTCTGGGTGCGCCAAGGCCGTCGTTAGCAGCAACGAGTACTTCTCGAGCTCCGAGTACCTCGATCTCCTGGACCAGACCCGTGATTTCTACCAGGATCTGCTCCCCGTGTACAACACAACTTTTGAGTCATCGGAGGCGACCTTCAAGAACGCCTATGCTAGTATGTGTACCTTTTCAGAGCTGACTAGACCGTTTTCTGACAACCACAGTCTTTGACTATGTCCACGTCTCGCAAATTCACAACACGAGCATCTCCAGTGATGATCTGCTCACAAACGACACCGTGGTCCAGCTTCAGACCTTGGCGAACATCCACGAGCTGGGCCTTGCTTTTAACGAATCCGAGCCTGTGCGAGCCATCGCCGGTGCAGTCCTCGCCGCTCAGATCCTGGGTGCCCTCAACGACACAATGGAGTCCTCTCTGAAGAAATCCTCGGCCGAGCGCTTCAATGTGCAGTTCGGCGCTTACGCAACTTTCATGTCCTTCTTCGGACTGTCGAATCTCACCACCACAAGCGAGGACTTCAAAGGAATCGTCGACTACGCCAGCTCAATGACTTTCGAGCTGGTCACCAATGCCACTGTCAATGGGACCGATGCCCCAACCACGGTGAACCCGGACGACGTCTCCGTGCGCTTCCTCTTCGCGAACGGCTCTGCTTCGGACTCGGCGCCGGCTCAGGAATACCCGCTATTTGGGCAGAGCGAGACAACGATCCCTTGGAGTGACTTTGTGACGAACATGCAGAGGTTCGCCATCGGGGACACGCAGTCATGGTGCACAGCCTGTGGCAACAGCACTGGTGTCTGCGCTTCGGCGTCTTCTTCCGGGTCGGGCTCAGACTCGGGATCTGGAGCGTCTTCTTCCAGCTCAAAGTCTCGTCTCAGTGCAGGTGCCGCGGCCGCCGTGGGAGTTTGCTCGTTGCTCGGTCTCGTCTTGCTCCTGATACTGGGGGCAGCACTTGCAGGCTTCAGAGTGGTGAAGAAGGGCAAGCGATCTGTGGCAGAGCCGGCTCCGTCGACGGTGGAGGCTGGCAAGAAAGCTTAGGTGGTGCCTGTCCATGACGAGTGCAGGCTATGCTAGACGGAGTCGTCACACTTGTGGATTGTGGACCCTCATACGAAGGCAGAATGTCATCTATGGACTCAGAGGGATAGCTCACCTCTGCTTATAGTCAGGAAGATTACCGGTCACGATATCCCTCTGGCATCATTGTGTACATGAATAGCTCAGCACAATCATTGCAGTATAATCTTTGAACATAATTTGATACCAAATCCCACTAGCCTTCCCACCATTCAGTCTTCCATAGTGTCAATATTTTCACAAAGGAGGAAGTGGCGTCGACAGAAAGCTATACTACTGTGCCACCGCACATACAAGCAATGTTGACAAAGTTGGGACTAGTCCATGTAGTATGAACTTACATATACAGATAAATGCCAAACCTCAACTCAAGAGTCTACGCGTTTCTCTATATACACAGGCCAATCGTGTGGCACAGAGGTAAACCACGCGCCCCACGTCCACTCTTGCTTCGGATCGACCTGCCTTACATTGTAATCCCTCACGACAGTCGCAGCGATCTTGGACAGCTGAAGTCGAGCCGCATGTTGGCCTGGGCACGAGGCATATCCAGCGCCCCACTGCGTCAAGAATCAGTTCAATAACCAATTCGCATGAAGGTCCGCGGAGAAGGGATCTTGCAGACTTACCGGGATGAAGCACTTTTCCTTCTCGGCAGCGTCCGGCCGCAGCCACCGGTCCGGGTTGAACTCGCGCGCGTCCGAGCCCCACATCTCCTTGGAACTGTGGATCACCGAAGGGTTGACGGTCAGGGTCACGCCCTGGGGGAAATAGGTGCCGCCGATTGTGACGCCTCCCTTTGGGGCGACACGGGGTAGGCCGGCTAAGATCACTCAGTCGCAAAATTTCGACGTATTACCGGTTGGCCAGATGGGTCCCTTCACATACCTGATATGGGCGCATGGACCCGCATGCCCTCCTTGATGCACGCCTGGAGGAACGGCAGCCTCGCGGCATCGGCGAACGAGACCACCTGCCCCCCACACCTGCCCCCCCTCCGCGCCTCGCGGATCTCGTCCTGGGCGCGCCGCCACCCGCCGGGCGCGCGCAGCAGGTGGTACACGAAGCTCTGCAGCCCTGCGGAGACGGTGTCTGAACCGGCGCCGACGTTTGCGGTGGCGAAGGACTCGAGGCAGCGCTGGTTGAACAGGCGGCTCCTGTCCTTCTTGGCCTTCTCCAGGCCCCTGAACCAGTGGCCCACGAGGTCGGGCCGGGCGTCGGGGTTCTTCTGGCGCTCCTTGAGGGCGGTCATGGTCGTGTCGAAGAGGTGGCCCATGGGCAGGACGCCCAGCCAGGTGACGAAGGGGTTTGCGAATACGACGTGGAGCCATTGGAGGTAGCCGACGAATGCGATGTAGATCTCCAGCCCGGTGTTCATGGCGATGGAGTTGTTGAGGTCCTTTCCGTGGTCGATGAACCCTGTCGGGGTACCTTGTCAGTCTGATCTTCGGACTGTGTCTGGATGCTTGATGCCTTTCGGTTCATTCAGGGTATTTGACATGTTAGACTCCGACTTACCGAAGGGCTTGGAAAAAACAATGTCACCGGTAATGTCGAAGGAGACATAAGTGAAGAACTTGTCCAGGTCCATTGGTTTCTTCTCCTGAGCAAATCTGTCCATCCAGCCGATAAGTTTCGATATGTTCGTGTCCATCGCTGGCTCGGATTTGCTGACGTTGTGCTGCAGGTAGCCGGTCGAGAGATACTTGGAGCATTCGTTCTTGTCCTTCGGGTCCAACATGCTGAAAGGCGTCGAGAAGCGATAGTCCGGGAAGCACACGATCTTGTACCAGTCGCCCTATACCGAGCTTCAGCGCCTGCGTCCCGTTTTCACATACATGGCTCACGGCGCTTACCTTGGGGAGAGTGGTCAGGAGCAAGGCCTTGACAGCATCCGGGTGGTTGACGCTGACTTCGTTGGGTGCCATGCGCACGAAGTGCCCTGCCCCATGGTGAGTCCAAGACGTCGAGGAGATGAGGAAGTGACCCCTCTGCGGGGTCTCAGGGGATCATACCATGTTTATCATGCTGCTCGATGAGCTTGAGGTTCTGCTTCCCACTGGCGATCTGCCTGAGATGCCAAAGCCGCGTGATGGAAGCCAGAAACGGGCCAGGGATGGAGCTGATTGGGGAGAAGAAGCGGCGTCGGATCACAGTCAGGACGATGACGGTCGCTATCAACACCGCAGCTTGGATCGGCAGCCCAGCATTGCGCAGTTCGCGATACCACAGGGAGTCCGTGATCGAATCCATCCTGCGGGATGATGTTGCTTGTCAGTGGCTTGCTGCGGCCCAGGGACCAATACGACGCAGTCGATGTTGTTGCGATGAGAAAGCAAACAAAAAAGTTCAAAATGAAAATGTATATACCGATTACGAAATTCGGGTGTGGTTGACATTGGTGTAACCGAAGTCCCACTGGCAAATAGTGGTACGAAACATGGTAGACTTCTTGCCTGCATACCTAGTCCCCATAGATTTACAGTGGCCTGTCCTCTTCGGCCTTAGGTCGTCGCAAAGAGGGGAGATTTCCACCACTCACCTGTGAGGTGTCAAGCATTATGCATCCTAACATTGGATTCAGCGAACTGGGCTCAGGAACTGGATGCCAACTGCAGGAAACCCATGTAGCAGGAAATCTAGACAGGCAAAGATTAGCATTGTGGGCCAAGAGGAACAACGGTCTTTGTGCGAGTATATGAAGTATCACAATATTTGTTCGACTGCCCCACTTATTCTACCAGGAACCTTCCCATCACATGAAGAAGTCCGCACCGTTTAAGGTATGCATCACGTAGCAGCAGATTTCGATTGGGTCTAGAGCCATGGACAACAGAAGACATGGCCCTGAAAGCCAATGTGGGATAAAAGGGGTGTCCTCTCCCATCGGCCCTGCAATATTCGTTAGGGAAGGGTGCCAGTCGATCACGCCCCTGTATCCAAACTAGTTGCGCATTTGCCCAGAACAAGACGACTGAGGCTTGCTGTCGTCGGAGACGGAGACCGTCCCCGTCTCCGAACTCAGACATATTACCGCTCGGTCCCGAACTCTCCTCGTCAGAGGGCGCTGCTCTTCGTGACCTGTTTCTACGCACCCCTAGAGGATTAGTCAGTGGGTATGGGCTCCAACGATACGCACTTGTTGGGACAATGTGACAATATGCTAATGCCACTGTTGGTTCATACTTGCACAGAAAGTGGCTGTAGAGTGGGTTGGTGGGGTATACTCAAGTGCTGTTGGTTGTCTACCGAGAATACGTAATCTTGGCTTGAAACTTGCCTTCGGCCAACAGACGGTTGCGTTCATGTGGAGGTAATTGGAAGAAGGCTTTGAAGTATTGGTTGCGTCCTGTGAGAGCTGTGAGAACCTCGGTTTCCTGCAATGATTTTCCCTCACCCCACAATTTTTGGAACCTTTTGTTTTGGTTACACTGGCGAACTGCGTGCTCATTTATAAAGCCACTGCCTAGGTCTGTAGGTCGCCATTGAGTTATTGTACCACATAGTAATGCAAGGTCGAGTGTCTCCATTCCACTCGCAGATAACGTTGCCAATGTATTGGGTCCCGCTCACGGGCACTGCAATTGTTGGTATCACGAGGTTCAAGGTGCAGAGAATATAAGAACGATGGATATTCGAGGGGAGGCGCGATGTGACGCAAACTTTTCATGCACAGCAGCGGGCCATGTGATTCAAAAGCCTTCAGATGCCCTGAACTGTTAGGATCTTCGAATATGTTGGCTTTGTGATCATCCACCGGTGAGCGAAAGTTCCCGGTCGAGTCTGCAACAAGTCCATGAGCAATCCTTCGGGGCATTGTCCGGGGGTCACCTCGAGAATTTGGCACGGGGAGCCCCAAAGTACATGTCACATTATGGCTTCAAACCCCATCTCACAACCAGGGGCTGTGGTTGTGGCTGGCCTGGAACCTTGGAATAACTCGAATGCACGTAGAATAGCATTGCTTTCTTTCGTTCCTTTTCTAAAGCGCCTGTGATAAATTTCAATGGGTTTCCCATCGTTCATATTTCGCGACATTCTTTGAAGTTGCTCTGCCAGATAACCATTGAGCTTGGCGGCCTCCTACCACCCCTTCAGCAGCTCACTACGTTTTCACATCTTATCGCTTCCATCTTGAGCCTGAACTGTGTTCTCTCACTATTAGATCACAGAATGATATTCCCGGTGGAGCGTTCCAATCAGAAGGCTCTGATAGCATGCGCAGTCATCTTCAGTCTCCTACCTATGACAGCTGTTGGGCTACGGTTACTAGCCCGACGCATGTCCAACAGGAAGATTGACTTGAGCGACTATCTCATGATTGCTGCTTGCGTGAGTCTGTGACTCTCACTTCGGTACCGACTCCTACTGACTTTGTTTTTGGCAGATCAACGTCGTTGGGTACCAGGCCCTGAACATTTCTTGTAAGCCTGCTGCGCCTGCCTCAGTCTTTCCAAACCAGACGCACTGCATTGAGGTGTAAATACACGGTAGTGTGTTGAATACATGCTAATCCATCGAAACGCTAGGTGTTCTCGCCGCAGGAGGCGGTTTCCACGTGGCAGAGCTGCATGACCGATTCCATTCTGATTCTGGGCCAACATTGTTTTTGAAGGTAAAGTTAAATAGAGTCATTACCCGACTCATTATTCTGACAGGAGAGTTTGAACGCAGATGATACTGGCTCAACAAATAGTCTGGGCCACAAGTCTGACGTTCACCAAAACATCGATCCTCACTTTGTACTCGAAAATATTCACCGTCAGCTATTTCATTATAGCCGCCAAAGTTACCGCATTTATAATTTTCTTGTGGTTCGTATTCTTTCTACCATCCCCTAAATGGCCTAAAACCTCAGCTCGATTAACCTTTGGGTCTCGTGCAGGATGTTGGTGGTTATACTTGGATCATTTCTCATCTGTCAACCTTTGGAATTCAACTGGGACCAGACTATCGACGGCCACTGCGGCAGCTCCATCACTCTATGGATGTGCCACGGGGTTCTCAACATTGTGACAGATCTGATTGTCCTACTACTCCCCATGCCATACATCTACAGCTTGGAACTGGCGCTGTATAAGAAATTGGTGCTGATGGCCACATTCGGCCTGGGACTCTTGTGAGCACTTTACAACCGAGATTTCACCTTTCGTGCTTGGAACTAACCACCCTTTCCTACAGCGTTGCAATCATAAGCGCGATCCGTCTCTACTCGATCCTCCACGTCGACATGTCCGACGTCACATACTCGATTCTGATGCCCATTGTGTGGAGCGCCCTGGAACCGTGCCTAGCCATCACGCTCGCGTGCATCCCCCTCCTCCGCCCGCTACTGGGCGGGAGGTACACGCCGACGGGGACAGCAAAGCTGGGGCCGCCGACTATGAAGTCGCGAACAGTGACTCAGAAGCGCAGCCGGCGCTTCAAAGTGTTGGAGGACGAGGTCTGCATCACGCGGCAGGCCGACGACGGACCGCAGCTGAGGCCCGAGTCGATACGCTATGATGCTATGAGTCGCCACAGCCATGTCGACGCGAACACGGATACAGATGTTGAATTGAGCGCTATTTCTTTTAGAAAGGACTGGCGGGTGGAGGAAAGGCAACTTTGAGCTTGGAGTTGTGATAGACCGACACAGCACATCGTTGTGGGCCAATCCTTAGGTACAAAGTTCAGAGGAAAGAATTCAGGGACCATGAGTTGTTTGGGTCACTGGGCCAGAAAATACGGGCATGTGCAAAAGAGTTGTTACAACAACAAGATAGCATGGCCTGGAGGGCATCTGAGCATTTTCGTATCTGTGACATTGCATCGTTGCCATTTATCCGTATATAAAGAGATAACCTTTTGTGTACACGCTCATCCGCGGACAGTACGTAATTCGTCAGGGTATCAATCAATGCCATGACCTGACTGCTGGTGCAAACAATCCCTTTAACTCCAAGTGAAGAAATACCATCTCTTCAACTCCAACGCCATGGCTGCTGTCCTGTATACATGCACACGTATTTCGCGTCTCAGACACTTTGAGTAGAGAAGTTGCTAAAGTCACCATCATTCCGTACCTGTTTCAAAATTTTCACCGAATCGCGCGGTTTGTCGCTTGAGAGACCCCATGAAAGCGTGGTGGCGAGGTCTGAAGCGAGACTCGAGCGAGCAAGCCCGCCCCAAACATGCTATCGTTTTCACTAGAATGTCTTCGAATGATGGGTAGGGTCATTGTCACACAGGACGAGCCCAGGGCGTGGCTGTCCATCACAGATAGACCCGGTAAGCCACCAACTGCCCACACATCGCGTCCAGAGACTATGTCTCTAGCTCGCCTTTCAAGTAATCAGATCACCCGCAACACCCACGAGTAAAGCTTGGAGCGCGACGCTGACGGCCCAGAAGCCGACCTTCTTGAGCCTCTTCACGCGTGAGTGCTGGTTTTCGACGTCGCGGGCAAATGCGGTGTACACTTCTGCGGACATGTCGTCCATCAGACCACAGTCGAATATCGTCCAGGACCCGTCGAAGTCCTGGTGCCGCTTTACGATGCGACAGTTGATCGGGATGTATGTGTGCTTGGCGTTGATATAGGCCACAATGGGGCGCACCAAGTTTTGGTTGACATACGAGATGTCCGGGGTGGCATGGAACATTGGTACTGAGGCCCGGACGTCATTGAGGTGGATGCGGAGATCCATGACCAAATAACGAGGAACTTCCTCTTGAGCCGGATCCAATGACTCGTCTGTATCTGACGCATTGGTCCACGTTTCTTCCCCGTGGCATTCGGTGTTTTCTGAGAGATGACCCCTTGTTGGGTTCGATGGTTCGTTGTTGATGTTGTAAGAGCTGACATTCGATCCGCTGTCCTTGTCCAGGATTCTCAGATACCGATTGCTGGTGACCGCATCTTCCATTTTGTCATAGAAATCACTCATGACCTTGCCAATGCTCTCATCGGGATCTGCCGGGAACATCACATCCGCCACAATGTCCACGTTTCCTTCATAGATCCACCCGAACGTGCCTTGGACACCGCGGTTCAGATGGTCAATTTTGAGCCCGTCGATGCGGAGCCGGGTGAACTTCTTCCAAGCACTCGGTTCGCCAAGGTTGTCTGCAGCGTACTTCTCTTCGCCAGCGGCGGTGCCGTGGATCTGTTTCGGATGAATCGTGAATAATGACCCGTCGAAAGAACCTGACATATGGGATGCCGAGAGAAAGTCATAGAAGAGCCATTGCTTGCGCAGCTGAGGCAGCTCACAGCTATATATGCTCACGGAAAATGGGCGGAAGCCACCTGGTTGATGAACCGTGACCAGTAAATCTTCGAGTTTGAAGCGCTCAATTTCGAAATCTCCCGGTTGATAGACGTGGCGATAGGACAGAGGGTCTTTCTGTTCCCCTGACCAGAAAACAGACGTGCGGTCGACAACGCCGCGGACTCCCTTCACCTCGACGTCTCGAAGAGGACCCGTGCTGTTCCACCACTTGGCGAAAGAAAGCGTGACGTTCACTTCACTAACGGTAAGATCGAACTGGGTATAGTTTCCATCGTCATGAATAGCCTGGGAGTCGGGATGAGCAGCCGCCGCCGCCGCCGCATCTGTAGGAGAGCCTTTCGAGACGGACGACTTGACCTGGCCAGGGCGGCGAGACACAAAAACATTCCGGAAGGTGATGACACCATCTCCCCACTTTGGTACGATAGCTGATTCGAAGACGACGGTCACTCCGGCTGCTTGAGTTAGGTAGTCACCAACCCATCGAGCGAGAGTTTCTGTTGACGACTGTCAGCGGCTGTAGCGAAGAGAGTCTGAGAGTAATACTGACCTTGTGCGAAGACGGTGTTGACTAAGAGAATAAGGAGCGAGCAGAACGTAGTGGTTCCAACAAGAATCCAGACAAAGTGGCCGAAGAGTATCCAAGACAAGAAGGCGCCCCACTCGTCGGCATTGAAAGGTCTCGCACTTCGTATAGAGAACCACTTGAAGCGTACTTTGAGCCTCTGCCAGAACCCATTCGCCGCGGACAGAAGTTCTTCCTTGGTAGGCCGATGGGGCATCTTGGGCAGGTGCGGGAGATGCAGGTATTTTGAGACTGAGTCTGTGAGGCTGTCATGCCCTTCTCCAGCACTCTTCCCCGCGGCCTCATGGTCCTTGCCCTGCGGTGTCGCATGTTGTGGGCCCTGCTGTGTACTGGCTGCCTTTCCTTCCTCTCCCGCCTTTGAGCTCTTGTTCCGCCTTCCTTGAATCTGTCCAGCAGCGCCAGATGTGTGGATGCCTCTTGCCCATGCCTGTCTTGCCATTCGGACGACCGCGGCGTGGCTGGAAGTGGTTCCTGTAACGACTGATTCGGAGGCCGTGGCACAGCTGGCGAGCACATTCTGCGTTGATGGCGGGGCATCGAGAGCGAGCAGCAGTAGCCCGCCGGAACAGTTGCGTCGAACATTGTGCTGGGATATCGATCGGATCTGTGGATTGAAAGGGGGGAAATTGAAGGCGAACGGTCTCTGGGCCGTTCTTGGAGTAAAGCCTCGGGCGATGCTTTCCCAGACGACGCGACCGAATTTTGTCGAGCTGCTAGACATTCTTCTGGCAGTGCAAGCCGTTCATGGTGAAGCGAGTGTATTATCCCACCAAGTGGTATTGGATCAAGGTTGCTGGCTGACCGCGGTGGGTGGTGTTTTGTATGGTCGTCCGTCTGTCGAGATGGCGGCGGTTGCGCAGCACTGACGTCGGATGGTGGTTGGGAGTGTGCCGCTAGTGACCGCGACTACTCAAGTGCCTACCTAGGTAGTGCCTTGTTCTTCCGTAGAAGTGCTGAATTACAACCAGACTAGTTGCTTGCGCCGTTTGTCTCCTGTTCTGGCGGTTGGTCGAACTTTTTGGTTTTTGGCCGGCACCCTATGCGCCGGTCTATTGTGGGTTATCACCGGATTTTTCGACCAAGAAGAAGTGCTTGCGTCGCAACTGCGCCTGCTTGTACAAACAGGCCGCGCTCTTCAAATATGGATGGAAACACTTCGCATGCCGGAGGCCCATGAGTCACCAAATGAGAGATTATGCTGCCGCGACAGCTTGAGGGGACGTCTCCGTGTGATTGGTATACCTCTGTTGTTCTGCCGGAGAACCTTTAGGTCGGGAGGCAGCTCGCATGAAGAGAACTTCGGAGCGATGACGCGCTAGACACCAAGGATCCCCGGCTACAACGGGAGCAGGGGTCACAGTCATCTAGCCCGCACCACAAGTACTTTGGTACCTATTCTACAGTAGCATGTAGACTGTCTAGCCAGAATTTGGGATGCCGATAAGAGCTGATCGTCGATCTGCGAGCCCCACCGTCTTTGGACCACAACTTTTGCATCCCACCGCCCTGCCAGAAACTTTTCAAGGGTGCTTGCACGCTGCAATCCACCGACCGATCAACCTCCAGTCTCAGACTTGCGAAACCCTCCATTCACAATTCCTGGCCCTCGACAAACCTCCGGTAGACAAATATTCAAGGACAGTAGTAATTGTTGAATCATCGGTGATATCAGACCGCACGCTCCACAACCCACAATCCGGAACCCAAATCGCTGTCTGACCCCCGCCTTATCAACGAAGCGGACCTCCTCCTCCTACCGATAGCCTGCGCACCCATTGCCACCATGCCTGCGCCAACAGCCCTCAAGGCTGCCCCCGAGGAGCCCGCAGCCAACATCCCCCTCCCAGACGAATCCCAAGACGACGACGTCCTCCTCGACGCCGCACCAGCACCAGCAGACGCAGAGGGGGAGGCGCCCCAGCAACCCGAGACGGAAATGCAGCTCGACGACGCCGTGGACGAGGAGGGCCGGCCGCGCTTCGCCCCGTCGTCGGCGAGGGCCGAGGCGGTGCGCGTCGAGCACCGCAAGGTCCCCATCCCGCCGCACCGCATGACGCCGCTCAAGGCCTCGTGGCCCAAGATCTACCCGCCGCTGGTCGAGCACCTCAAGCTGCAGTGCCGCATGAACATGAAGAGCAAGGCCGTCGAGCTGCGCACCTCCAAGGCCACCACCGACAACGGCGCCATCCAGAAGGGCGCCGACTTCGTGCGCGCCTTCGCGCTGGGCTTCGACGTCGACGACGCCATCGCCCTGCTCCGGATGGACGACCTCTACATCGAGACGTGAGATAAAAGTAGGCCGGCGGACCCACCCTGCTGCAGTCATGAGGAAGAAGATACTGACATGTTTTGTTCCCGTTCCTAGGACGTCAAGACCCTCCAGGGCGACCACCTCGCCCGTGCTATCGGCCGTATCGCAGGCAAGGACGGCAAGACCAGATACGCCATCGAGAACGCCTCTCGGACGCGGGTTGTGCTCGCCGACTCAAAGATCCACATCCTCGGGGCCTTCAAGAACACGAGGATCGCGCGTGAGTCCATCGTCAGCCTGATCCTTGGTAAGCCTCCAGGAAAGGTCTACAACGGCCTGAGGACGGTGTCCGCCCGCATGAAGGAGAGGTTCTGAGCGCTTGTGGAGAGTTGGGATTTCACGATTATACCTGGCATGAAGGCGAACCGGCGTTTTTTTTTAAGGGGGTCAAGATCTGGCCGAAAAGTTTACATTTGCTAGAGGGATTTCGGATACCTGGAGATAGCATGTCTCGTCCAAAGAGGCTGAAAACGTCACTACCAAGACATATTATGTAACTCAATGCCGACGACGATCATTTGCTTCCGTGCCCAAAGCCTGGTTATGCGGCGTCAGAGGAACGCCTGCTAGAATGGGGTATCTGGTCCAAATCAAAGATCCCGCCATGCCGCCTTGAAACCCTTAAAAAGTCATGCGTCTCGTTGCTGCTGCCATGTCCTTGTGCGGCAGCTGTGGATCATCTCAAATACATTTCAACCGTGCAGTGGTCCTCAATGTCGGCCTCTTGGACTGTCACACCTCCCTCCAACCACTCTCCCTCGTACCTCAGCTTGATCTCCCTGTCGTTTGGGATCTTCCTCATCTGTCGGATGGCAAGAATCATGAGACGGATCTCCATGTCCACGTAGGCGGTGAATTTGAAGGGCTCTTGGTCTTTTTCCTTGATGGTTACCCGGACTCTCGCGTTGTCGACCTGCTCCTCCACGGGCTCCTCGTCGGAGACGTCCTCGACCAGATCGCCCCGTTTCATCATCCTCTGCTTTTCCTCTTCAGCGAGCCACCCGTCAAAGTCCTCCTGGGTCCAGGCCTCCAGCAGGACGCCTCCCCGCATGAAACCAGGCGTCGAGGACGAGCTCGAGTCCTCAGCCACCGACGGATTCCACCCCAGGCTGACGCCCGTGGACACGTCATAGATCTTGCGGCGCTTCCAGGTGAGGAAGATGTTCGCCTCGTCCTCCTCCGAGACCGAATGGCCCATCTTCCTTAGCCACAACAGAAATGACCTCCGAATGACCCCCAGATTCTGGCTCATACCTCGCTTCGCGCCAAAGGGTGGCACATCCGGGAACCTTGCCATGCGTGACTGGACGAATATCTTGACCTCGATCAAAGGCTCCCGTCTTTTACGCGGTGCGCCTTCTGGGGTCGAGGGCTGGATCTCAGATCTGGACGATGCCGCCGCTGCCGCTTCAGCCTTGGCGGCAGCCTCGCGCTCACGAGCTCGCTGAATGAAATGCGCAAATGGGTCGTCATCATCTGCAGGATCGGTAGGGGTTTCAAACACGTCGTCGTCACTATCATCGATCGTGATTGGACCAGGACTGGGTGTCTTCTCTTCCCGAGGCATTGAAATAGTCCTACTTGTCCTGGTGCTGGCCGTCCTGGTGACTGCAGGTGATCCCGCAGGAAGCTCCTCAACAACAACGCCATTGTCGTCGTCTTCGTCGTCGTCCAGGGCGATTACCTCGTTCGCGCAGGGCTGGTTGGAACTCGACCGTGTAGGCGTGAGGAGGATGTCACTCTGCAACGGTTGCATCCTCTCCTTCCTTTTGCTCTTGACCGGCGATGGAGTTGACTGCTTGATCGGTGATTTCCGTGGGGGTGGCGAACGAGACTTTGTAACGCGACGCGGGGGAGTTGGTGGCCCGTACAGGTCTTCTTCGGCGTCCCTGGGGTCATATGTGTGCGCAGGCGATGAGAGCTTGCGGCGCTTGGATGACGGAGGGGATGGAGATTGGGTGCTTTCTTGGGAGAGCCGATTTCTCTCTTCGCTTTTCTCTTCTGGTGTAGTCTGTCGGTGCTCCTGCTCCTGCACCACGACAGGGAAGAAATCCCGGGACCGCCTGAACAAGTCGAGCCCATCATCATCCTCGCCAGCTTCCTTGTCGAAGTGTTCGCCGTTCGATTCGACGCTTGGCGATGGCTTGGGAGCTGATTTGAGGAATGCGAAGGCCTTCTTTTTCTTGAATGCCTTGACAGGCGTGCCCATTGTGTGGGCCATAGTGGGGTGTCAGCTCTTGAGTTGTTTGTGCAGGCTGATGATGATATTGTGAAAGGCGGATGCGCTTTGACCTGGTCAGGTTGGCGCTCCAGACGGGTGTCCAGACTGAAGCCCTGGCCTGACTACTGGGGTCGTGAACTCGAATGCGACAGGAAATGCGACCAGAGAATGCGCAAGCGCAGCCAGAAAGCTCTGGAGGGCTGGCCACTACCGTGCAGTCGAACTTGAAGTAGAGCAGCTTGAAGGCGGTGTTATGAGGGGTGAGCCGTTCGAGAAGGGCTAGAAATGATTGATTCGGCTGCAAAGTGGCGTTTTGCTTGTCGCGATGGGCGCGACGCCAGACGGAGCGCGTGTCGAGGGGCCGTGTTTAATGAGAATCGAAAAGAACAAGACGATTTCAATGCAGCTGCCGGGGCAACGAGTGGGGAGAGTTCAACAGTGCGAAAGCTTAGCCCAGACCACAGACGTGTTAGCACAGATCCCGGCCAATCCAGCATGGGGGTCGCAGTGAGCACAATCGTGCCTGAGGGGTCAGGCAATCACAATCCCTTGCTTGTGTAGCAGTGTCCCGGACCCCACGATTTCTGATCAAGCAGGAGCCGAGGCCCATGTCCTCCGAGGCCCGCTCACTTTCTCCACTTTAACCTTGTGGAAGGGATCCAGGCCGGGGATCGTTGTAGCTCTCTCTGGGCGGTCCGTCCCAGACCCGCGGTGTTTAAACGTCAATAGGAACAATGCATAGCTTTACCTGGCTCGCCATCTACGAATCCTGCGCGTACTTCTTCGTCGGCAGTCTCGTCTTCCTCCTCGCAGTGTCGTGTGACCAAGAGATTCAAAAGACGAGAGCCCCATTCTACACGGCCTTCCTTGACCCCTTGAATACCTGGATCTCCAGCTGGCGTTGACCTGGTTTTGCCTCGGTATATCAGACACCATGGCTGTCGACCGCTCCGAGTTCTTGAGCAGCATTTACAAAGAGGGGATATTCAGTAAGCATACTCACTTGAGATCACATCGGATGCCCCGGAATCTGACACGGCTGCTTTTCCCAGACAACAGGGTCGTCTTCGTGACTGGAGGCGCAGGTACCATCTGCAAGGTACAGACGAAGGCGCTCGTCTATCTGGGCGCAAACGCTTGTATTCTTGGGCGTAATGTTGAGAAAACAGAGGCCGGCGCCAAAGAGATAGCAGCTGTCCGCAATGGCGCCAAGGTCATCGGTATTGGTGGTGTTGACGTGAGGAATGTATGTCACCATCATCGTCACCGTCACCGCGACTGCCACCGGCCCGAATATATACTGACCCAGGCTCACAGTTCGACAGCCTCAAGGCCGCAGCCGACCGTTGTGTCAAGGAGCTTGGTGCTATTGACTTTGTCATGTCTGTCCCCCACAAGTGATTCATATCGGAATGGTAGACCTCCGCGTACTGACTGTCCTCAACATCAAGCGCGGGCGCAGCAGGCAACTTTGTGGCTCCCATATCAGGCCTGTCCCCCAACGGCTTCAGGTCCGTCATCGAGATCGACACCATCGGCACGTTCAACACCGTCAAGGCCACGGCGCCCTACCTGGTCGAATCAGCCGAGCGGAACCCAAACCCACCACCCGCCGGCCAGGTCGGGACGGGAGGACGGATCCTAGCCGTGTCTGCTACCTTCCACTACACCGGCCTCCCTCTCCAGTCCCACGTCAGCGCCGCAAAGGCCGGCGTAGACAGTATCATGGCGAGCGTCTCCCTCGAGTACGGGCCCATGGGCGTATGCGCCAACGTCATCTCGCCTGGCGGCATCGACGGCACTGAGGGCCTGGAGCGGCTCGCCAGCAGCACGGCCGCCCACACTGCGGCAGCCACCGCTGCCATCCCGAGTGGGAGGTGGGGCACCGTCCGCGATATTGCGGATGCGACGGTGTGGCTGTTCAGTGATGCTGCTAATTATGTCAACGGTCACGTTCTTGTCGTCGACGGCGCAGCGTGGAGGAGCCCCGGCGCAATGGCTGTGGGCCTTGACGAAGGTATGCAGTATCCCGGCTTCCTGAAGACCGGGCACTCTAAGAACATCAAGACCGGGAAGAAGCCAGACAGTAAATTGTGATTTTGCGTTCTAGAATAGATGGCGGCGGTTGAGGTCGGTTACTTCCAACGAGGTTCTTTGGAGGAGCTACAATCTTGTACTAAGTATTCTGTTGTCCAAGTAGCGCCTGCAATCTATGCTGCTCTCATGCCATGCCAGTCTGTAAGAATCTCTCCCTTTGGCGTCTGCCTGAACCTGCTCCGTGCCACCCACAACACCTCGAATCCCGCACCTCGACGCTACTGTCGTCCCTTGCCAGCCGGGGGTGCGGATGTCCACTGCCTGACCTTGGCCAATGTTCCTGGGTGGGGGCTGCTACTGCTCGGGAGCAGCACGGCCTGACGGGCGGGGTCGGTTACCTGACGCCCATCTAGGTAGGTACCTAGTCACACAGTAGCCCTGTTGCCTGTGCTAGGCCGGCGACAAAATCTGTTTAGCTTCGATGCCTCACATGAAGTCATCGTCACCGAACTCGTTGTCGTCGTAGGCATTGGTGTCGGTAGTGGTAGGCCGAGACATAGCCAGGGTGGTCTTCGTCTTGGCCGCCTTGCTCTTCTTGCCGCCCTTCTCCTGTGCCTTCTCCTCCTTGAGCTTCTCGTTGCTGAGGGTCGTCAAGGCGCTGGCGACCTTCTTGATCTGGTCACTGGGCAATTTCCTTGGACAGCTGCTTGGCGAACTCGACGAGGAACAGCGTGTAGTGGGCCTTCTTGGAGTTGCCGGAGATGATGGGACCCATCACCTCGCGGAGCTGTTCGAACTGCGCCTTCGTCTTGGGGTCGAAGAGAGCCACCGTGGACAAGTCGATCAGGTGGTTCGGATCCTTGGGGTCAGGCACAGTGGAGCCCTTGATGACTGCCTTGCGAGAGGACGGGACACCACCGACATCGCCCCCGAAGAGATCCTCGGCGTGCTTGAGATCGGCCTCCTTCTGGGCTTGAGCAAGACGGGCCCTCTTGGTGGCTTCATCCTCGTCGGACTCGTAGTCTGAATCCTCCTCGTTTTGCTTTTGACGCTCTGCAATCTTCTCCTGCAGGCGCTGTGTCTTGGACTTCTTGTTGGCTTTCGCTTCGGCCTCAGCCTTGGCCTTGGCCTCCTCAGCCTTCTTTGCCTTCTCGCGCTCAACCTCCGAGTCCTCGGCGGCGTCCCAGGAGTCTAGAACCTGTGGATGGGCTGGTTAGCTGGGCGCTCGACAAAGTATTTGAGGTGGGCGGCGAGATGCCTACATCGTCATCGTCTTCCTCATCGTCGAACTTGCGTCGGCCGGCGGCGCCAGCCTGAGTTGTCTCTTCGGGGGAGCTGGAGGCATCGGAGCCCTCTTCGTCATCTGCCAACAGAAGACGTTGTCAGTTTGATCCAGAGCCAAGCGGTCGGCGCAGATGTAGTCCTCCCTAGGCCTGTTTACTCTCAACTTCCAAAGGGCGGGTCTCATGGAGCGCTGTCGGAGTGACAGGAAGGCACCAAGCTGACTGGCAACCGGGGGATTGTGCCCAACTCGGGGATGAGTCTTACTTACCCCACTTTCCAGCCATGTTGAAGATGGTTCGGATGGTCGTAGGTGGATAGGGGCGATTTGAATGCTATCGGAGTAGTGGACCGTGGTGTTTCGAGAGATCGCGGGGCCTCTGCTCTTGGGAGTCGACAGGGACAATGTCAACTGGCAGCTCGGTTGCGTTGGTATTGTGGCTCCGTTTGGGCACAAGCCAGAAAAAAAGAGTGACCGATTTAGGCGCGGGAAGCAAGGATTTGGAGGGGTAGATTTTTGGCGGGGATGTCTGTTTACATAAGCACACTGGGCAGGTCTGGTTGTCTCCTCTGGCCCCCTGGAAGAGAAGCGGGTCATTTCTAGCCTGAACTTCAATCCAGATCTTATACTTTGCTACAACCACTTGGCCTTCACGGACCGTGGCACAATTTTATGATGCATTGAAATCATCTATTAGACCAAGAGTCATGGGAGAAGTAAGCGTCAACACTTGATCTCGAACTCATCTCCTCAGCAGCAGATGATACTCATTTCAAATAGGCTAGAGTCTCCTTGGACTTGTTTGATATTTGGCGCCACACATATCGCCTCCGTCCAGAAAGCGTTTATATTTCGAGTAGTGAGCTACATTTTATTTCCTCGTTGTCTTTGCAATCCCAGCCTCTCAGACAGTGCCGTGTGCTCTGAAACCTTTCCATCGACTGGTATTTCCCTGTGTTTGGCACTCGACCTACCGCTGCAGCCGGACACTGCGCATGCTAAATACTGATTGCTGTATCTGCGTCCCACCCAGATAGGAGAATATATGAACAGGCACGTAGCACACAGTGATTGGTGACCATTTATGTATTATAAAAAATGGATTTTCATGGCAAGGGGAAGAGATGGGACAGGGCAGTGAGTTGCTCCATACTCCTTCTCACCTCTACAGAGCTCGACCGACTTAGTGCGGTGTCGCTGGTGGATATTAGACATACAGAGGTGGTGAAATCGCTTCATCTGAATAGCATGGATGAGTGAGCCTTTAGAAGTAGTCCCGTCTGGTTCTGTCAATACCTAACCAGATGTGATTCACATCCCGAAGTGGAACTTCTCAACTGGTTGGGCGGAGCAAAAGCGCAAACTTCCGTGCCACGACACGAGCGCCATGACGGAGGAGCCAACGCCACCCGTGACAGCCAACGCCATTCCGTAAATAATAGAGTTTCTTTGGATTTCAGTTGGTCAAAAATCCATCCATCCGTCCATTACCGTAATGTATCTCGATTCAACCCCTGGCTGAGGCTGTCCCGGTGCACAGCTGGCAAGAGTTCATTTTCCCCCTTGTCTTTCTGACTTCCCTTTGATGCTACATGAGTTGTCAATATCATGAAGCTGACACTCGTGAATTGTGAGCGAGACTTGTTTTTCAAATTCAGTTGAAAGGAGACCCTCTAATATTACTTGTATTTTCAAAGGGAACCCCATCGTCGGGAACGACCGCAGCTTGACATGGCCCGCGGAGTCAAGGATCTATTGCGACTGTGGAAGTTACGGTTCTCCTGGTTGACTGCAAAGATGGGTCTGCTATTGTTGTCATCCGGTAAGGAATCCCCGTGGATGGTCCTCACTTCGGGATTACTGAAATATTCAAACACCTGGGCGGGGCGGAGGCGTCGGGGAGCGATGTCGAAGGTGGGTCTGCAGCAGACAAGTCCGTGTAATTCGATTGGTCAGAGCCCGACGACAAGGCAGCGGAAGACACAGCCGTTCGCAGTCCCGGCGTCTCCCGAGCTCGGCCCCCTAGGCCAGAGAATTTCCAGGCTCCTTTCCCGCCCGAGCTGACAAGAGCCACGGCCAGCTGACCACGAAAACCCATCCAATTGTCAAAGGCTCATCTCAGACTTCTCTCATGCTCCACCGAATCGGGATTTGCTGCTGGTCTTCGGTGGAGGTGAGCGTGCCTCGGGCTCCAGCGCATTGGGGCGACCCTTGAACGCCGACTAACTTGCTCACGGCAAGGCTAGGGAATGTGACACTCCTGGGGCTGGGCGGGCTGCTTACTCACGGGCCGCCGGTGGCTCGTCCCCTTTGTGATGGATGAAGCCGGCCTGAATACGTGGTCATGGCGTCCTTGTTTCTTTTCTTGATTTATGCTGCTATTCCTTCAGCGTCATCTTTCTTTCCGGTCTTTCCCTCTAGCAGTAATGAGCGGGCTCATCCTGCCGGCAGCGGCCTCAGACATTCACTTGCACCTGCCTCCCCTTCCGTATAAAGCCCGGCTTAGACCAAGGCGAGGTTTGCCTCAGGACCTATCATTTCCCGTAGTCCAAACCAAAGAAGACTGAATAAGTCATCATCATATCTCTATTGAAGACAATCTCTACTCTCACCTACAAACCACCAACCTCGATGTTTGCCCCACGGGTCAACACCAAAATCTGCTCTCCAAAACAGGCGAGCCAGCTCAGCCGAGCTGTAGCTCCTCTGCTACAGACCTACATATCCTCCGGTTCTTCCTCCTCAGTAGTCGGCCTGCGGCTGGCTGCAACCTCTGCCTCGCCCTCCAGCCAGCACCGGCGTTTCTCATCAACCCCGGCAAACCACCTGCGCGACTTCTTCCCCGCCAAAGAAACCGAGAATATTCGTACGACGCCCCCGGCCTGGCCTCACCATGGCTCTACAGAGGCCGCGATGCTGGCAGTCGAGCCCGGCCATCGCCCGCCCGTCACGCTGGGGGACCGCTTCGCCTGGCGTCTGATGAGGCTCTGCAGATGGGGGATGGACACGGTGAACGGGCTCAGCAAGGACCAGAAGACGGACAAGAAGAGCCCCACCACGGCGGTGGTGGCCGACAAGCCGCTCACCGAGGCACAGTGGCTGGTCCGCTTTATCTTCCTCGAGTCCATCGCTGGTGTACCTGGTATGATAGCCGGTATGCTACGACACCTCCACTCGATCCGGCGCCTGAAGCGCGACAATGGCTGGATCGAGACGCTTCTCGAAGAGTCTTACAACGAGAGAATGCACCTCCTGGTATGTCTCCTCTGTGCCTGCACCTTCCATCCTTGTTTCCTGCAAATGTCAGGATGCTGACCAACTGCCTCGTAGACATTTATGAAGATGTGTGAACCAGGCTGGTTCATGAAGTTCCTCATCCTGGGCGCGCAAGGCGTCTACTTCAACGCAATGTTCCTCAGCTACCTGATCTCTCCCAAGATCTGCCACAGATTCGTCGGATACCTCGAGGAGGAGGCCGTCCACACCTACACGCGATGCATTCACGAGCTCGAGGCTGGGTATCTTCCGAAGTGGACAGACCCGAACTTCAAGGTGCCGGACATTGCCGTGACATACTGGAACATGCCGGAGGGTAAGCGGACGATGAGGGACCTGATCCTGTACATCCGCGCCGACGAGGCCACCCACCGCGGAGTCAACCACACGCTTGGCAACCTGAACCAGACGGAGGACCCGAACCCCTTTGTCAGCACATACAGGGACGGCCACAAGCTTCTGCCAATGACGAAGGCTGAGGGATGGGAGAGGGAAGAGGTTTTGTAAAGAGCAACGGCACTCACGTTCAGGGACGGCAAAAACGCGAACGGGTTTGGGCGTTATTCTCTCTTTTTATTTATTTTTTTAGTCTTCTTAGACTTGCATACTGGCCAGGGCCTGCGGCGTCCTGGGAACTTCTCTACTCTAAAGATACCCTGAAAATAGACCTATAGAGCTCTGTCAAGGAGACAAGCAATGGACTCACTTCCTCAAAAAGGAAAAAAAAAAAAACCGGCTGTGGGATTCCGTGCCAGTCAGCGCAGGGCTCTTGTTCCTCAGCGGAGCCACGAGACATGCATTTTCCTTTACCGGCCTGGTCGATCTCACGCAGCCACAAGGCTGACAGGTCCGGCTGACTGATCTACAGGCAGACACCACGCCTACTGACGTGGTACGTCTCGGCCACCGCACGTGTACGACCATTTGGACCGGGCATCAGGGGCATGGCGCCTGGGAGCAGGTGACGATTGGCAAGCAAAAGACTGGTGGATAATGAACGGCCCCGGGGTGAGAGCCCCTCGGTCTTGGGAGCCTTAGTATGCCTGATTACACCCAATTCAGGCACTTTGCTTGTATATCGCGATTCTAGGCTAGGAAAGGTCTCACCTCCCAGCTGGTGCGCGTGCTTCATTTTGTCAGTCAAGTTAGCATCGATATCGGATCCTTTATTTGTACATTGTGGTGAGCATTGCGGAAGACGTCCGCGTATTAGTCTTGGCCCCTGGTCACGCACAGGGACAACGGGTGCAAAGACGACAGAAGTAAGCCGTAGACTGCAGGGTCAGTCCAGCCAACTGGCATTGGGTAGGTGAACCACCAGAAATTCCGAATCAGGCGCGTGGGGGTAGTAGGGAACTAGGTACAAAGCTGTTCGCAGCTTTTAGAATCCGCCAATGTTTTTTTTTTGTCCTGGTGGGCTAGGCAGGTGGACACCTTGTGGGACGGCAAGCGCTGGAGGAGCCCGCCGGCGGAAATCCTTCGAAGCCGTTTTCTGCTTTCTAGAAAGGCATGAATCAGCCCTACAGATCTCACCTGCAGCATTTGAATGCCGAGGGGCGGGGTGGGGGCCTCGTCGATGGCGAGAACGTGTGGATGTTTGTCTTGCTCGGTGTGCTGTTACGCTGCAACTGTACTGATTCGCTCCATTGCCAATAAGTGTCCGATGCCAGCGGACTGACAAGTCGGGAGTTAGGATGCTTGGAACCAGCAGGCTCGCCCAAGATGCTTCGAGTGAGACAATGACTTACTTCCTTGTTGGCACCCCTGGCGCTTTTGGTCTGCCCCTTAATCACCAAAACCTCGGACGAAGCAATAAGCTCAGGAAGACCCATCCTGTAAGCAGAACTGGTGAGTGGCAGGTTCGGATGAATGTAGACCGGGGGTATGAGATCATTCAGGAGGTGTGGTCGATCTCTTTCAGTTCGCCCAGTGTTACTGTGTATGCTCCCCGAGGAGAGCTCTTCCCGAATACCGTTGGAAGTCAGGCTTTCTGGCCGAAGAGGTCTAGATGTGGAGGGCTTCCAAAATAGAAGCGAAGTCCACCCTGCTACCCTGCCATCCAGCTGGACAAGGGAAGGGCACACCTGTCGATCGCCCGTCCAAGAATCATCAGGGGTGGGGGCAAGGTTGAAACAGGCCCGCGGGTGAGTAGTCTCTTCGCGTGTAGGCAGACTGGCAGACAGACGGTGGGGAGGGCAGCAGACTCCTGCGTAACATGTTGTCCATGTTGATTGGTCAGAGTCCGGCGATGGGCCGGCAAATGAAGCTGACAGGTCAAATGGATTGTGTCCCGGTATCGACGGTTGTTGTTCCCCGAGCCTTGATGCTCTGCAGCTGCTGCGGTGCTTCCGTTACCGGTGAGCAGGAGACTGGCCTTTAACTGATTGTTTCAAAGGCAGCGGTTCCCCTTTCCCATGGTAACTGAGCACGTCAGGGCAGCCCTGTCGAGGACGGAGACTTTTCAGGTAGATTAGGTACAGCCTCAATCGTCATATGGGCTGATGGCTGATGCCACGAGATTAGGTTCATCTGCGTGGGAGCCCGAGCGCCGGGGACAGTGGCAGCGAACAGAGACATGGCATTGCTACTGCCGGTGGGCAGTGCAGTGGCAGCAAACGCAACTGGGCGCGAGAGTTGAGGCCAGAGCGAACATTAGCGGCGCCCAGGGGAATCTGGGGCTAGCAGCCAGTCCAGCCTGCAAGTCTAAGACATTGGCGATCAAGACGACATGTTAGACACGGCATGACGCCTCGGTTTAGATAGGGCTGGGCTTGCGGCAATGAATGGTATCGAAATCTAGCCGTCAAGCTTGTGTTGCTCCGCCTCGTTCATAGCCTGCGCCGCGCCCGTGTTGCCCACATGGTACGCGTCTTGGTCTTCGAAGGCTGTATTGGTGTAGCACGACAATTCAACGTCCCAATGGGCTCGCTCGGAGTGCACGTCTGTGCAGCCTGACTGGATGTTGGCTCCCACGTTGCGACTGTGGTGCCAGACTGGTCGTTGTGACCGAGTCATGAGAGCTGGTGCGCCCGTTCCTCAGGCAGCTTTCCCATGACGCCCGACAGATCGGTACCAAAATGCTGGAAATTTGTCCTGCCGTATAGTAGGACGTAGTCGCCTTGGTGGTGCTGCCTGGATAGTGGTGCTGGTAACTGGGCCCTGACTGTGCAAAAGTCACAGACGGTGGGGCTGTCTCATCAGTAGCGGGAGCTTTCTTATCCGGACGACATCCTGTCGCCTTTTGGCTAGGCATTATATCCAGCCCACGGCCTGGGCTCGAGTCGATCCGAGACTCGACATGATACCACCTGTTGTCACGATAGAACCCTGGAAATGTCCTGAATCGCCTTGTCAGGGCAGCCATTCGGTCTAGCGTAACGCCAGGAGTGACAGCGTGGAGGACAGAGATGAGGCCAGTCAGCAGCGTTGCTGGCATCCCTGCATGGTGACCCGTTTCTTTACGGGTGGAATAGGAATACGAAAGCGAGATGTACTGTAAACAATGAATGAATAGTGCTGTGATGTGCTATGCCGTGCTGTCATATGGGACGGGATGCTTCCCCACTGCCTCTGGCCCTGCGAGCGTGTGTGCACCGCTGTGCGCTGCAGTATGGATCCAGTCAGTCAGTCAGTCAGTCAGTTAGTTGCTGCAGCTGTCAGTGACCTCGACTCCGGTTTCCGGTCTGCTTGAGGGTCCTGATGCTGCTTCATCGTGGCTTCCGGGACACTGTATCTTGCCAGGGGAATGCTAACAATTAAAGGTGAAGTGTGTTGTGTAGACAGTTAGGGATCACAGTGCACAAGACAACGGCCAAGCGCCCGCCCCGACGAGAATCCCATTCTACAGCAATCTCCAGGGCGCTCTTGGGGGTGGAGACGGAGGAGGATGGAGGGGTCTTGGGTTGCACAGTACCCTACCTACCCAGGAACCAGGAGCACAGTAGCCTCGAGCAGCCCGTCCGTCAACGGTCCTAGGCCTGCACCACTCCCCCCGGCTCGGGGTTTCCTCCACTCGGTGGTCTCAGTTCAGCTGTCACTGTCGCTGTCACTGTCATCCTGCCACCAGCTCGCGACTCTTCATACACTCTCCCAGCATCCAGTGCTGCCCTGTACACGATAGCCAGGCCTTTACGAGATAACGTGCTCTTGCGACACGTCATATTCATACACTTGCGACTCCAGACACGATACGACGGCCGTCAGTCTCGTCCGTCCGATCCAGCACGGCCAAAGTCGGAGTCCGCCCGCCCGCCCGATCTAAGCGCCCATCCTCCAACCGACAACCGTTTGTCGCATCGTCGCATCGTCGCATCGTCGCGCGCATTCAGTCCACTCTTCACTTCCCGCCGGATCGTGACAGCCTTGACTCCTGACGTCGTGGGTTTTGACACCAGTACTCGTGCCGACAGTCGAAAGCAGGCTCCTCCCCGAGTCCCGCGCGATACACATTGAGGGGCAGAAGCGAGTCGACGCTCGAGACAAGGTCGCGCCAGGCTGTGGACCAGCTCCCAGCTCCCAGCTCCCAACCGCTTCGAGTGCGTCGCGTCATCGTATACGTGCTGTCAAGGGGGAAACATTGTTTTCGGAATCAAGATTGGAGATCAAAAAGAGGTCAGTCCCGATCCGATAGCCCTGAGCCCGGGGCAATCTACCCTAGGTTCTTGCACAGCCTTCCCGCTGTCGCTGGATTACGCGAGTGGGGGGACACCACCGTGAGACACCAGCCTCACGGCCACCCACGGGACACCACCCGGCGCATTCCACTTTTGATGTCAAGTCGAACAGGCTGGCAAGACGTGCTCGAGATTCTGACTTGCAGACCAAGACCATAGATCGCAGGGTAATAAGCTACAGGAACCCGTCGCGACCAGTCACGCGGCACAGCGGCATCACTATCCAAGCAGGACGGCGCACACCCGGGATCGAGTGGTTTTTGTCTTCGCAAAAGTACTCTCCTACGAGTTTTGAAAACGGTTTGGGAGACCAAGTTCTCTGACAGGACGAAGAGCCTCGCATAGAGAGAGGGCAATTGCTGTGTACCGCTCGGGCTGCGCATGCCGTCAGGCACTAGGACACATCACCAGGGCACGACATCCAGGCACCAACCCCAGTCTTACAAGGTTCGGCGGACAGCAGCAGCAGCATTTCCCGCTTTGTTTGTGTGTGTGTGTGTGTGTGGTGGCCCTCAGGTTGCTGAAAGCCAATACCTGTCTCATCATCCTGAGGTGGTAGGGCCTGATAGGACCGTTTCCTGGGTGGGTTGTCAGCTCTTGCGTCCAGCACAGCCCCAATACTGGTGCTCCGCCACCGAGTCTCGCAGGCTGACCCGGAAACTGCCTTGCCAGATACCTGCTGTTCTAAAGACGGAAACAACAGGCAAACCACACCTAACCTAACCTACTATCCACTCCTTTACCCCAAGCTTTCCAGTGCCACAGGGCCCTGGGGTTCAAGTTCCCCTGGTGGACCGGGAGCCGTGTCCCGGAGTACATATCACACCCACATCACCATGGACCAACAGCAGGGAAGGGGTCGTTCCCCCTCTGCTGCCGCACATCAGCAACAGCCTCATATAAACCAAAGCCACTCGCCTTCACCCGCCCGACCATACCCTGCAGAAGCCTCAAACATCGGCCTGGGTATTGATTTGGAATCTCAAGCACAGCCCTTTGCCGCCGGCACCTCGGACTACTCCACCTATAACGGCAACAACTTCCTTGACCCTCAGCAGGGCCAGTCCTTCTCGGGGGACCCGTCGTTTCAGAGCTTCACAGCACAGCTGGAGGGAACCAACGACCTCTCGTCCTTCGCGCAACAACAGCAGCAGGTGCCCCAGCACACCGTGGCCAACAACTTCCAGGACGACTTCACCATCTTCCCGTCCACCACGGGAGAGCAGCAGTACGGCACCTCGCTATTCGCCGGCGACCCGGGACTCAACCCGGCCCTTGGCGGTCCGGACAACAGCATGGCATCGGCGCAACCTCACCACAGCCCCACCCCACCTCATCTTCTGAACCAGGAGCCAACGTCAGCCCCGTCAGCGCACCACTCCCCCAACTTCAACCAGCACCAGTTTGCGCAGCGCCCGAGAGGCCACTCGCGCAACGCGTCCCTCGGCGTCGAGGCTGCCCTGCTTCCCGGCCAGGACTGGAGCAACGTGCCTCAGTTCCAGTCGCACAGGAGGAGCCCCTCGGAATACTCCGACGTGTCGTCAGTCGGCCACTCGCCGAACCTGATCGCCAACGACAGCTTCGACCATATGGACCCGAGCCATTCTCCCATGCAACGCCCTCAGGACCCAGCTGTACTCCAGGAACTTCACGGCATCGGCAGCTTCACCATCTCTGACAGAGGCCGCAGCCCGTCTCACAGCCCTGCCATCTCTCCCCGGATACTCCCCCAGCAGCAGATGGCCGACGTCACTCAACACGGCTTCACCCTCGGAAGCAATGGCTTCGTCGGTGCTCCGCCCCAACAGTACGGTCTGCAGGCCCCCGAGGCTTTCCCTCAGCTCCAGCAGACTAGTGCGCCTGGCGAAGCAGCGCAGAGCATGCCGCAACTAGCGGCCCCTACTATCAACATCGACTACGCCCCACCACCAGTGCGGAGCAACTTTGATGGCAGATCGTCGATGGATACTGATGCTCTGACACCTCCTGAACGAGGTAAGTTTTTGGCGCAGGTCGTGATTCGAACCCAAGGCTTACTCTGAAATAGGTCGCCAGCGTGCCAGGCCCAGAGCCGTGACCGATCCCTACAACAGCGGTGCTTACCGGCAGTCACCAGGGGGCTCAATGTCTCCCCATCTAAGCCCTGGACTTTCTCCCAATAGGGACGATTCGTCTCGGTCTTTGTCGCCTCTTGACCGCCAGCAGTCTGCCTCGCCCAGTAGGCGACGTCAATCAACGTCTGCAGTGCCCAACAATGTGATCGCGCTTCGCCTCGTGGAGGGCGAGGGCAGCCAGGACACTTCCGGAGGCCCCAAACGTGTGCAGAAACACCCTGCGACTTTCCAATGCTCTCTCTGCCCCAAGCGCTTCACCCGTGCGTACAACCTGCGCTCTCACCTGCGCACCCACACCGACGAGCGGCCCTTCGTGTGCACTGTCTGCGGCAAGGCTTTTGCGCGACAGCATGACCGGAAGCGCCACGAGGGCCTTCATTCAGGAGAGAAGAAATTCGTCTGCAAGGGTGATCTCAAGGCTGGCGGACAGTGGGGCTGTGGAAGGCGCTTTGCACGTGCCGACGCGCTTGGACGGCATTTCCGGTCTGAAGCCGGCCGTATCTGCATCAAGCCACTCCTCGATGAGGAGATGATCGAGCGGCAACGCCAATGGGGCGAGCAGCGACTAGCGGCACAGCAGGCCGCCGCTGCACAACATCAGCAGATGGCAATGGGCGGTCTAATGGCACCGCCGGCCCTCGAGAACCCAAGCTACCCATCTGCAGGCGGATACATGCTTCCTCAGGCGCTGTTGGCGCAATACCCAGCGTTGGCCAACATGGACTGGGGCGCAGCGAACATGCAGGGCGACGTGAGCGACATGGGAGACGACCTCAGCGGTCGGTCGAGCTTCGATGCGTCTGACCTTGAAAATGAGAATGATGACGGCTATGTTTCCGGGCCAGGGACCGGTTTTGGCCCTGGCGGCATGACTGAGGGTTTCGGCGAGATTGGCTATGCCAGTGACTATGGCGGCCGCTAAGCCTTGTCATCTTGTGGCTTCTGGATATACTTCTTCCCCGGCGTTATGCAGCTTTCTTTGGGTTCTCGTTCGATTCACCCCGGCCATGGTCATTGATCGGGCTCGATCTTTGGGGGAAGACCTTCGACAGTGGCGTTTCATGATTCCCATATTGGAAAACATCTGGAGACGGGCTTTCACGGGCTGGAAATATCCCTGACACATTTCTGGAGAACGCGATGTTGCGGGTTCGGTTGGATAGAGCACTTTTTAGGATTCATTTTAGATACCAGTATCAATTCCTTTCTCAAAACAACACCTGGACTCTCTTCTCTTGCACGCGCAAACAAAATTAAATGTTCTTTAACCTCAGCATGGGGAACACGCTCATCCGATCTCAAAAGCGTAGAATGATCCGACTAGTCCAAATTAGCTCTCAATCAAGCAATTCCTCTGTCAGAATTCTAGCGGTCGACTTGACAGGCTTCGAAACAGCGGCACAGTCCTTTCAGTCACCCACCCAGTGGCAGAGTGGGTTGAAGCAGCAAAAGCTAGACTCATTACACATACAGGTCGTCTACATTTCCATCTTCCGACATCATCGATTTGTGTACACAACAGCGGGGCCAGGAGCTAGCCTAGTGGTCCGCAGCCCCAAGGTTCAGATCCCTGAACTCCCCCCTCAACTCCTCCGGCCCGCGCTCCTTCCACTCCCCGGCGAAGGCGGCGACGCGCGACGCGATCAGCTCCGGGTCGTAGCCAAAGTACTTGTACGCGGCGGCCCCGGGCAGCGAGTGGCCGAAGGAGCTCATGGAGTAGCCGGCGTCGGCGTAGCGCTCCCAGCCGTTGGCGGCGTAGGCCTCGACGACGACGCGGGGCGGGGCCTTGCTGCCGCGGTACCGCAGCACATCCGCCCTGTACTCGCGCGGCTGGGCGTCGAAGAGGCGCTGGCAGGGGAAGCTGACGACGCGGGCGCGCAGGCCGTGGCGGTCGCGGAGGGCGTCGCGGGCGCGCACGGCAAAGGCCATCTCGGCGCCGACGCCGATGAGGGTCACGTCGGCTTCCTCGTCCTCGATGAAGGGGTAGGCGCCGCGGAGGACGCCGTCGCGCGACGAGTGCTGGGGGTACTGCTCGAGGTTCTGGCGGGAGAGGGAGATGATGGAGGGGGTGTCGCGGGCCGAGAGGGCGGCCACGAAGGCGCCCGCGACCTCCTCGCTGTCGCAGGGGCGGATGTACAGCAGGTTGGGCATGGCGCGGTACAGGGCGGCCAGCTCGACGGGCTGGTGGGTGGGGCCGTCCTCGCCCGTGCCGATGCTGTCGTGCGTGCCGATGTGGATCGCCTGCAGGCGCTGGAGGGCGCCCATGCGGATGCCCGGCGCCGCGTAGATGTAGAAGATGAAGAAGGACGATGTCACGGGCAGGATGGTGCCCTTGCTGTAGGCGGCGAGGCCGTTGGAGATGGCCGCCATGGCGTGCTCGCGGACGCCCCAGTGGATGTAGCGGCCCGAGTAGTCGCCGGTGATGCCGCACGTGGGCCGGAGGTCAGGGTGCTGGAAGTCTGTCTTGCCCTTCCAGATCATGTTGACCGAAGGGCTCAGGTCGGCCGTCCCGACCGTGAAGCTGCTCAACTTGGCAGCCAGGGGGTTGCAGACGAGCCCTGCGGATTTCCTCGAGGCTGTGGGTGCTGTTGGGAATTCCTCCTTCTTGGGAATGAGCTTTGTCCAGTCCTCCGGGAACTCGCCGCGCACGCGATGCCCGAACTCTTTGGCCAGGTCTGGGTATGAGCCCCCGTACGAAGAGACCAGCTCGTCCCACTCCTTCTCAAAGCCACGGCCCCGGGTCCTGATCTCGGCGAAATAGTCGTACACCTCCTGTGAGATCTGGAAGTGCTTCTCGGGGTCGAAGCCCGCGTTCCTCTTGATGCTGGCGACGTCCTCCGCGCCGAAGGCGGCACCGTGCGCCTTCGCGTCGCCGGCCACCTTGCTGCCGATTCCGATGACGGTGCGGATGTTGATGAAGACGGGCTTGTCGGTGCTGGCGCGCGCCTCGACCAGGGCGGAGACGATGCCCTCGACGTCGTGGTTGCCATCCAGGACATCAATGACCCTCCAGCCGCACGCCGTCATCTTGGCGTTGACGTCCTCGGTGTTGGTCAGGTCCACGGAGCCGTCGCAGGTGATCTGGTTGTTGTCGTAGACGACGACGAGGTTGTTCAGCCTGAAGTGGCCGGCCAGCGAGATGGCCTCGAGCCCGACGCCCTCCTGCAGGCATGCGTCGCCGATCATGCACCATGTCGTGTTCTCTACCACCGGGAAGCCGGGCTTGTTGTATGTGGCAGCCAGCTGCTTGGTGGCCATGGCCATGCCCACGGCATTCGCGATGCCCTGGCCAAGGGGTCCCGTCGTCACCTCGATGCCCTCGTGTTCGATCTCGGGGTGTCCTGGGCAGATGGAGTCGGTCCGGTCTGAGTGATAGGACTTGAGCTGGTCAAGCGTCATGTTCTTGTAACCGACAAGGTGCATGAACGTATACTGCCATAAGCAACAGTGGCCTAGACGTGTTATTTTTCAGCATCTCTACCCTGGACGAAAGACAGGGTCGGGAGATGAAAGAAGTCACCATTTGAAAGAACGAATCTATCTCGGTTGAAAAAGTTTGGATTCTCTGGCGAGTAACGCATCACATATTTCCACAATGCGACACCAATGGCTGCCATTCCCATGGCACTCCTGCGGAAACCGCCGCTCATCAGCCATCACCCACTCATGAGAATTGGGACACACAAGATACATACCCAGGGTGGCCGCCCTTGAATTGCTCACAAAGGTCGGCAATAAGACATCTGAAGGTGCGGAGGACAAAATCCGTCTTAGCAACATCTTTGAGCTCGAGTGTCGAAATGCCGGCACCGTCTCCATTTGTCTTGTCACCGTCCGCTGAGAGTTTCAGCGGCAGATGGGAGACTGTGTCTGCGGGGACATCTACTACTGAAGGAGCCATTTTGGAAATTTTGGAGTGGGAGAGTTATGTGTCTTGTCCATGGCAAGGACCGCATCACTTGGCCGGCCATGATGAGGACCCGTCGTTCATATATCGTGGTCTATGCTCCCCACGATGTCTACTGTTCGAGGGTGGCCAAATGACGTTGGAGAAGAGCCACGACGGTGCCTTCGTCGCACGTCTCGGTTTGCCTTCTTTGCATTTCAGGAAGTCCCAAGCGCTGCTATGGAGCGCCACGGCTTTCCCTCCCTCGCCCAGCGGTTTCGAGTGGAGGAGAGTCATGACCCCAGGCACCCCACCAAACCATGGTTTGCCCAATGCGACCCAATCCATGAGAAGGCTAGAGGCAATTCTGTCATGCGGCACCAAACTTCGACCCATACCCAACCCGACGGATCAGGCAAGCCGGCCTGCTATTATCCGAGTGTCTTGCTCTCTTCCAAGGTTTATATCCCGACCAGCATACAGCCGTCGACCAGGTGGTTCACCAGGCTGCCAGGTGGCGGGGACGTCGGCGATTCATCGCGACAGTGCGGAGGTCACTGTAACGCACCTTACTCGGCTCTCCGTCACGGGTCCGGCACTGTCATTGCACACGATGGGAGGGGGGCTCTTGAAGCCACCGCCGACTCGACAGTCTCCACAGACTGCTTTGAGGCGGAACAGGACCAGTCCCGCAGGTGACAATGACCGACGACAGCGCCTCGGCCTCACCCCCGAGGGGCGAGGGGGAGGGCCCGCGATCCTCGTCCGGCACAGACTCGTCGCACCCCGCGAGCCAAGCACGTGCGAACGCGAACCGGGTGCTGGAACTGCAGGCGTAAGCGCAAGAAATGTGAGTTGGCACACCGCAGCCATGTTATATCGCCACACAGTCTCCCAGCACGGCGTGAATGGACCAGCCATATATCCACAAGCCATGACGTCTCCTTCTCCCTCTCTAACAAGATGCAATGGTGAGCAGGCGACGAGCAGAGACCATCCTGTAAGGAGTGCTCGCTGAGGGGAGTGCCGTGCGAATGGGGCGTGCGGCTTGTGTTCCGCCCTGAGCATGTCGAGTCCATTCCCGCCAGCCACCCGTCGATGCTTGAGACGGCGAAAAGCCAAAGCTGCGGAGATGTTGAGGTAAGGCTTCGACAAAAAAAGGCCCCACGGCACTATGTTGTTCTAATTATGCTAGATCATTGATGTGACCAGCGAGGTCATCCGAGACTATTGGAATGAGCCCAACATGTCCGCCAACGGCGGCCGCCCTGCCGCAGGCCAACCTCGCAGGACGTCAGATCAGCAGGACCTGAGGGATCAACAACGGCGTGGATCCCCGAAATCTTCGAAAGACAGCACAGTTTCCACGCTGTCTGGCCAGAGGGACGACGTGGCTTCGCTGACCGCCGCAGGCAGCTCGGGACATGCCACTGATGCTGCCTCAGCACCTGTGACGCCGGCCCCAGGCCATCTTCCAAACCTTGAGGGCTCAGCAAATATCCCGTCGCCGCATTCGTACGACATGATTCATTCTGCAGCCGCCCAATTGCTTGACTTGGGGTGCTCAGCCCCCGGGGCGCCTCCTAATGTCGATGCATCGCAGAATGCGCTGCTGCACCCGGCAACCCATAGCAGCAACCCTAGTATCGCCAGCCCGGGCTCCGAGGGCATGTCACACGATGGCATCTTCTTGCCTGGCTCGGCGTACCTGGAATTCCACTCTGCTTTGAGAAGTCATACTTTCTATGCGGCTCGCTCGGCTTTGCCCAGTCGATGCGGGACGCCAGAGTGCCCAGAGACAGCGCACGCAGCGACAAGAGCTGAAGGTCAGTCCGTCCAGGAATGTTTACTGCCGAATACTCACACAGACACGGTATCGGCGCTAGACGATGTGGCTTTATCCCGGCCAACTCCGAGGCTCAGCGAGTTGTCACAACAGGAGGAATTTGAATTATGGAAGAACTGGGTGGACGAAATCGGTCCATGGGTTAGTGTGCCTCTCATATCGACCATCAACTTCAGCAGACAAATAGTTCGCTTGACTCACATCTCATTCAGCTTGACAAATTTGACAACCAGCGACGGTTCGTTCGCGTCTTGCCACCACTGGCACGAGAACATCCCCACTTGCGATTCTCGATGCTTGCACTCTCAGCTCGGCAGCTGGAGCGAAAGTTTCCAGACCGGCCTGCCACAAGCCTAGGACTCTACCAGGAAGCTATCCACCAGCTTGTTCCGCAGCTTCAGACAAGGACGACGACTGTGGTGGCATCATGTGTTGTTCTCTGTGTTCTTGAGATGATGAGCTGTAAGTCTCAGACGATGCTGGCCCGAGTTGGCCTTCCGGTTCTCATAATTGACTTGGATCCAGGCTCTCCAAAAATGTGGCGTCGACATCTTGATGGCTCCGCCAGCCTGATCCTGTCACTGGGCATCAATGGATTCTCTGGAGGATTGGAGCAGGCTCTCTTCTGGTGCTTCGCACGCATGGGTGAGTCCTCGATGACCTACCTTTCAAATCTCTGACGATTCGGGCTTCTCACCAATGTGTTTCGATTTGCAGATCTATGCGGCGCACTCATCTCAGACGAGCGGACTATTATTCCGATCGAGAGTTGGTTGCCGAAGCCAGCTGCGAACGAAAATGTTCACCTCGCCTACAGTGCTGCTGGATTTGATATGTACGCCAATTACATCGTACACCTCTGTGCCGAGGCCATGGACCTATTTGCCGACAGCACAAAAGGCCGCGAGGATTTCAACCGTCGCTGGAGCAGTCTCTTCTCACGTCTCAACGACTGGTACCACTTGCGTCCGCCGGAGATGAGACCTGTTCTCGACCTACCACAGTTAGAAACTGAGCCTGAACGACCATTCCCAATCCTTCTATTCTCAAACCCGTCCGCCATATCTGGGAACCAAATGTACCATACCGCCGCTCTCCTCATGCTGCAGAGAATCCCCCGAAGCACGAGGTTGCCGCCCGGGACTCGGTCCATGCTCTGGCACGCTCGTAGGATCTGCGCCATCTCGATATCGAACACCGACCACGCCTGCTGGACCAACTGCATCCAGCCTCTCTGGATCGCAGGGCGCATCATGTCCAACCCGTCCGAGCACCGCGCGATACTCAAGACGTACGAGCTCATCGAGAAGGAGACCGGCTGGGGTGCAAAGTGGCGGGCCGATGACCTCAGGACATTCTGGGGAGACCTCGACGGAGGCTGAAACTGTTCACGAATTTGTTTGGCATTTTTCCTAACACAGCCCTGCCTACCTATGCAGAGGCACAGTGGCCCCCATCCACCCTGAGGTCCGCGCCCGTCATGAACGAGCTGCCTTGCGACAGGAGGAACACGGCCGGGGCCTTGAAGTCCTCAGGCGCCCCGAGCCTCCCGAGGAGCGCACCGGCCATCCAGACCTTCTCCAAGTCGGGGTTCGTGGCCAGGAGCGCGTCTGTCATGGCCGTTCTTATGTACCCTGGGGACAGGGTGTTCACCCTGATGCCGTATTGGCCCCACTCCTGCGCTACGGACCGGCACAGTTGCTGCACTGCGGCTTTGCTGCTGTTGTAGGCGGAGCATGTCAATCCCTGGAAGGAAAGGTGTCAGCTTTTGTCGAAATACACTCAGGCCGAATGAAGTGATGGAGGGGCAGACTTACGCGGTTGGCAATGTCACCAGACATGGAGGCGATCATCACAATGCTGCCCTTCACACCGTTCTTGATCAAGATCCTCGCAGTGTGCTTCGCCGTCAGGAAGGTACCAGTGACGTTGACGCTGAACATGCGCTCGAAGTCGGACTTGGGGTACTCGATGGCCGGGGTCTTCTGCTGGATGCCGGCACACGCGATCGTGCCGTAGAACGGGGCGCCCGCCTCCCGCCCCTCCCTCTCTATCTCGTCGAGGATGCTCGAGAGGTTCTCCTCGTCCGTGATGTCGACGCGGCGGTACGAGAGCTTGAGCCCGGATGTCTTGGCCGTCTTCTCGATCGCGGCCCACTCCTCCGCGGCGGGGGTCTCGAGGATGTCCAGGCAGGCGACGTTGCCGCCGGCCTCGAGGACGGCTGCTGCGAGTGTGATGCCCACGCCGCGGCCGCCGCCCGTGATCGCGATGGTCTTGCCGCTGAGCGAGAACAGGGCTGTGTGTGAGACGTTTGCTGGTGTCACCCTGGACTCTGGGACGTCCGCCGGGAGCTTCAAGTCGGCAATTTGTTCACCCATTGTTTACGAATATGTGGGGGAGGACGAGAGTTGTGGGTGTTGAGAGGCGGTTGAGAGGGAATGTGATCTGAAAATCTAAAGCGAGCAAGCTGCAAAAGCGACGGAATGACGACAATCTATGTTTGACCGGAAGAGAATGGAAGAGGAGATCTTTACTACGGGAGAAAATTGCAGGAGGAGAGCGATTTTCTAGAAGCAATCGTCATATCAGTATCGGCGACCATGGCTTTCGCCGCAGACCACATGTTGGAGCATTCGGTATCCGTCCGTTCCTAGAATCGTAGGTCTAAGCATTTTGCTCCATCTGGAGACGTTGTCAAGATGCCCGGCGGCGGGACCTAGAAACGGGTCACTATCGCTTCACGCTGCCTGTTTGGCCATTCAAAAATGCCTCGACGTACACCAGTTTCACTTGAGCCTGATGTTTTTCGCGTCTAATGAGAGCAACTAATGCAAACACGTGGAAAAAGAATCTGCCCGCCTCGAACTTGGACGAGAAAGCCCCCGCTCGGTCACGGCCCTGCCCCAACGGCGAACTAGGAAAGTCGAAGCGCGGCCTGCATGACTCTGCCCCAGGGGGGTCATGGGCCCTCCTCTTCCCCGGAAAACTTGTTACGGGGACCCCAGGAAAACCGGCAGGGGGGACCTGCGGCAGTGGATCAAACACCCCTACCCCCCTGGCGTCGAAGTTTGCTCTGAGGGAGAAATGGCCCGATGAGGATGGATACCAACGTCGTCATCAAACATAGGACGCGGCTTCTTCCTAAGGCCATTTCAGGAATCTAATTAGAATTTGAAGCCAAGTGTTGGGGAAAGATGGTTGTGTAGGTGATGTTATTCCCCACGATCCCCGGGTTATTTACGCACAGCTGGGGTATCCAAGAGTTGGCGCGTTCGCTTCAGTTGCAATGACACGGGCCTGACCGGCGGGTTTAAGCAAAAATATATAACAACGACTGTATCCTTGACTCCAACGCTGTTATCGTCCTCCTCTCTCGTGCATCAAACCCCATCAAAATGACAATCCTCACAGGCCGCCCGTTGCATTGGGCAATTACAGCTGCAGCTGGCTCCGGCTTCCTATTGTGTACGTGAAGATATCTTCAACCTATCGACCCTTCGCCGCCATTAGGCTGGTATCGTCAGATGTACAATCAGAGAGCCGGACAGCCTTGCCTCTAGGGGTCCCCGAATACTTCCCGGACGAGCAGCTGCTAACTTCATACAATGGGTAGTCGGATATGACCAGGGCGTCATGTCAGGGCTGTTGACAGGCTCAGCCTTCACAGCCCAGTTCCCCGAGATCGACACCAACGAGGGCTCCAACGGCAGCGCATCCCTTCAGGGCACCGTCGTCGCCATTTACGAGATCGGGTGCTTCTTCGGTTCCATCCTCGCCCTCGTCTTCGGAGAGAAGCTCGGCCGCCGGATGACGATATTGATTGGGTGTCTTATACTATGTGTTGGCGGGGCGCTTCAAGCCTCTGCATACTCGATCCCGCACATGATCGTTGGACGTATTGTGGCGGGTCTCGGGAATGGAATGAACACTAGTACCATCCGTGAGTTCATTCTGCGTCTGGGCATCTCCTGATGTTTCTTTAATTGATCCCTTTGATGGGCTGACACTCCCGGAAGCTGTGTGGCATTCCGAATTGATGCAGGCGGATAAGCGTGGTAAAGGGGTAAGCTTGACAGTCAACCACCGCGCCTTGCTCTTTACATGAACACTCCACTGACGACGTGTTATAGCTTAGCATTGAGCTCGCCATCAACATTTTCGGTGTTATGACGGCTTACTGGGTGGACTGTAAGTGCACATCGCGCCATGATTTCTATTTACCATATGCTACCTCCAAGCCGGATCGTCCACCAGGGTCATCTCAGTAGCAACCTCATTTAACAACCCCTCTACCTTGCTCATATTCAATGTTGTTTTGAAAATCGCTAACAAGGGTCTCCTCACAGATGGAATGTCCTACGTCAACAACCACGCACAGTTTAGATTCCCATTGGCTTTGCAATGTCTTTTCGCTGTTCTCACAATTGCCCTGATGCTAGTCTTGCCAGAGTCACCACGATGGGTAAGTTAATAATCTATCTTTCAATGCTATGGGGCTTTCAAAAGTTAACCAATCCTCGGGGGACACAGCTCATTGCGCAAGACCGACACGACGACGCACGCCAGATCCTTGTAGCCCTGCTCCCCAACAAGAGACCCGATGAGGATTTTGTCAACAGGGAGATGGCAGAGATCCAACACGCAATCGACGAGGAGAGAGAGGCAGCCCATGGCAGCTCGTACAAAGCACTGCTTAAGAATGGGCCCCAAAAGTTCTTCTATCGAACAATGCTGGGTATTGGAGGCCAGTTTATGCAACAACTCTCGTATGCGATTCCTATCATATTTTTCTCTCCTCCTTTCCGCCACTGGGCCTTGTACAATTGCTAATCACCATTGCTATTCAGAGGGATTAATCTGATTACCTACTATGCACCTGTCATCTGTAAGCAACCACGCGTCTTCTCCTTGCATTTTCTCCCACCTTGCCTCCCATTTTTGAACATATCATCGAGAGCTTGCACGATGCTCGGTAGCTTTATAAAACTGGGCCATCACTTCAGAGGCATATCTTTTCCGATCGCTCATCAGCTAACATCTATAAACAGTCCAGCAGTCCGTCGGGCTCACCCACAACATGTCCATGTTGCTGGCTGGATTCAACGGCGTCGCCTATTTCCTGAGCTCACTCATCCCGATCTGGGTCATCGACAGGCTGGGCAGGCGGAAGCTTATGCTCTTCGCCGCTGCCGGACAAGGCTGCTGCATGGCAATCCTAGCCGGGACCGTGTCTGATGGCTCTGCTTCAGCTGGAATTGTCGCGTCTATCATGCTGTTCGCGTTCAACTTCTTTTTCGCGATCGGATTGCTGGCTATTCCCTGGTTGCGTAAGTCTTCACTCCGCTCTTTGAAATCTGTGTGTATCACCTTGGTCATTGTTCCTGAGATCTGACCTCGATATAGTTCCTGCCGAATATGCCCCGCTCGCGATTCGTCAGAGAGCGGCTGCACTTGCGTCAGCATCTAACTGGATCTTCACGTTCCTGGTGGTCGAGATCACACCAGTTAGTATCGGCAACATTGGTTATCGCACATATATCTATTTCTGCAGTATGTATATCCACGCCTGGACAGGCAAGATCTACTTTTTCGATGCAATCAAAACTGACCTCTTCATAGTCTTCAACTTCTGCTTCTTGCCCTTGATCTACTTCTTCTACCCAGAGACGCAGAACCTAACATTGGAGCAAATTGACAAGTTGTTCACCGGGGACAAGGTCATGCTCCATTGGACACCATCTATGGGTCAGATCGGTGACGTGGGCGAGATCAAGGACGGTGTTGTGGAACAGCACCTCGAGAAACAAGTTGCCTAGGTTTACCGTCCAACCGGGTTTGAGGAGAGCTCAAATTACTTTCGTTCTTGTTTGCGATTCATCTCGCAATTTCACGTCGATTTTGATTTTTCGTGTGCAGATACCAACAGCTATTAGTTGAGTCGTAATACCCAGACTGCGAAGTGCGGAGTATCAAACCTGTCGTGCTTTTTCTTTCTTGTCGCTCGAAAGCTGGTTGAGCTTACTCCGATTGCATCTGAAATGAACTCTGTGTTGCTGTCTGAGGTCGCTGAATGTATAAGCCAGCTCAGCAATAAACGGAACCTGCTGAGGTAAGCCCTGTTAGACTGACCACGAGATAAGATAAGCTTCCATAAGCTTCCTCCCTGTTCTATAACTCATTACACAGTATCAATAAAGCTGGTTTCGAGAATCTGGCATGAAGACACGGTCACTTCCTCTGTCAAGGCAACATCATGGCGGGCACCGCTGGTAAACCATTCCGTTTTCTCGACCTCCCGATCGAAGTCCGGAACGCGATTTACCATGTTGTTCTCTGCGAGCCTCCGCCTGCGAAGCTGCGCCGTGTCGAGCAGGCCGACCTTCTCTGGCTACCTGAAGGCATGGCAACGATCACACATCCGAGCGAGATGCAAATCCTCCAGGCCAGCCGCCAAGTCCACGCGGAAGCTAGAGATGTCATGCTCCGCGGCAATCAGTTCATTCGAATCCGCGCTCGAGGCGTGGGCCAAGTGATCAAGGGTTTCTTGCTCGCCAGGCAAATTCCCATTGTTCGCACTACTGCACTCTCAAGGGACAGATTCCAGGGCTACGTCATGACACACTCTATCGAATTGACGTCCGATCGGCCTGAGGATTTCCCTGGGCCTAAGCAAGACACCGA
Source organism: Diaporthe citri (assembly GCF_014595645.1). Taxonomy (NCBI): domain Eukaryota; kingdom Fungi; phylum Ascomycota; class Sordariomycetes; order Diaporthales; family Diaporthaceae; genus Diaporthe; species Diaporthe citri. The sequence goes on from NW_025064846.1 coordinate 3,335,299, forward strand.
CGTTGACCTGGTCATCCTGCATCGTGACCTCGATCTATTCTGCGAAGCCCTTGCCACCAGGGGTACTTTAATGGTCAGGGGGTTCGGCAGTCTGACCAAACATAACCTGACTATTCACAATCCCTTTGACTCTACTCTGAGCCCGGGTTTCATGGGCGAGAAGAACCAGGAGCGGCTCCTTCAGCCCTATCGCCACCATTTGCGCGGGTTCTCCCACTTCTCGGTTGATGGCAACCTCTCCGCCTCTTTGGCAGAGTCTGTGAAAAAGGCCGTTGCCGAAGAGAATCTTCCCGAGCCCGAAGAGGTCGTAGCCGAGTTCAAACGAAGCAAAGATCTAGGCAACCGCTTCTTCAGGCAGAAAGAGTTCCACAAGGCTGCGGAAGCATACACTACAGGCTACATCAAGGTCGCGCTCATCAGGAACGGCAATATCTGGCCACAAGTCGCTGCCAAAGGGGGCCAGAGCTTCCTGCATGCGATTGCCGAGACGTATTACCCAAATATGCCTCAACTGCGCGCAGAACATCCTAGTCTTCCTCCGGGAGACGTCAGAGTCCGACCAGACCAAGATCCAGTACTACTGCGGCAAGGCCGACTACCATGTCAAGTCGGCCATGGCAGCCGGGGACAACTTCACGACGGACTGGCGCCCGAGCTTGCAGCAGATGGCGAAGCTGTCGTTCCGGGCCGCGTCGATAGAGCGCGTGCTGGGCAACATGGACGCCGCTAAATCACTGATAGATATTGCGCGCCAGCAGGCGCCTAGCGACCCCGTGATCAGGGCGCGAGGCGGAGGAAATCGAGGGCCTGATGCGCTCGCAGGCGGGGCTCGGGCGACTGTTGCTCTGAGTTGGCTGTGATCGATGATGGAATCATATGCTTGTCACAACGATCATGAGCCTGGTTGGGGACCTGATTTAACCCACTTCTGGGATGGAGTAGGCTGCATCGGCGTAGAGAATAGGTACGGCAACGAGGGAGGCTGGGTGTCGCCGAGGAGTTATGACGACTTCTGGAGAATCTTGATTTACGTTGAGGTCCAAAAGGAAACACGGAACGCATACTAGAACTCCAATACAGCAACATGTCCTAACCACACACCTTGCCTTCACAGACTTTCTAGTATGTAGGCCCTTGTTGTTGACTCGCCTCCTCGATAAAAGCATCCCATGTGGCCTGTGATTGTTAATAAAGAGTACTTTTAGTCTGAGAAATGGTATACTAACCCAGTCAAACTCCATAGTGGACAAGTCGTCCTCTGACGGAATGTGCCAAGTGGATGGGTTGAACTGCAAGCTTAGCCTCGAAGACTCAACCGGTGCTTCGGGCGATATCGTCTGAGAAGACCCGGTCTCACTGCCAGGATGAAAGCTCGCAAGCATACCCTCCAGAAACCGATGAACTCTTCGAGCGTCATCACAGACTCCCACCGCCTCTGCCCACCGGGAACATGACCGCTCCAGCGCCTGCAAAAGGGAGCCGCTGTCCGGAGACGCCTCTGCATCGGGGGTCTGTCGTCTCAGCTCCAGCTCTAGGAACAGAATCATCGCTCCAAGGGTCAGCATCTGGCGGGTCTGCGATATCCTGTAGAATGACGGCTGTAGGCCGAGCTGGAAATCCAGCAGCGCCAGCGCAGACGTGATGCATCTGTCTCTAGAGACCTCGAAACGACGCTCGGCTCTCCCCTTGGCCAGGAATTTTCGATGCAGCATGCACATTCCTTTGTGGTACATGCATAGCAGACTCAGATTGGAGAAATATGACGATGGGAAGGGGCTTCTGTGATCGTTGATCATGGAAGCCACTTGCATATGCGGAGGAATACTCTGAAACGCATCATGCACGGCGCGGTCTACCTCGAGCACGGTCTCATACGAGACTGGACCTGGAGCACTGTTGACATCGGCAACGCGCCCTAACGCACAGAATAGACGCCCCTTGGCAATGAGGTACGTCGCTGGCGTAGGCTCGGTGAGTGGTCGAGACGCAGGCGGAATGGTAGTTTCCTCGGATAACTCCCAGTCATGCAGGTTGCGGGGCTCTTTGGTGTCCGAGTGTATTGCTGATCCCATCCGAGGGAAGCCGCCCAAGAAAGAAGCCATGTTATCCATACTGATTATAGACAGCCATGTGCGTCGTCGATATTCCGCTTGCAGCGCAGAGATGCCCGGGGAGTTGGAAGGGTCAAGTTGATAGCCCATATTGATGGCTGTGCGGACAACGACACCGGTCATTATCCAAAGCCCTCGGCGATTGTCGTCCTTTCGATTCAGCTCGGCGGTGGCATTAAAGCGCAAGGTCTCCACGGTGTACGGCAGGCACTTGGAAATGTCACCGCTCAGCAGACACTGTGCTGTGCGCATCCGGTACATCTGGAAGAGCGACTCCGAGATACCTTCATACTGTGGTGGCTCTCCGTGTTGGTAATACGCCAGCATGGTGATACCTAGAATGGAGAATAGGAGGCCCAGCCATATCAAATTAGTATGCGATGGATTCTTCCAGTGTTCATTGTACTAGTACAGCAGTTGTCTCAATTAGTTACGTTGGTGAAGAAGAGCAGAGAGAGAATACATCCAGCTGTAGAACATACCTCGCGCATGAAAGTTGGTTCATGAAGTATAGCTGTGATTTGTGAGCGGCGCACATCCCGGCACATGATGAGTGACTTACGGGGGACACTTATAGGGAAGCTATTCCGGTCAAAGAATTTGCGCACAAGCTGATCGACCTCAGCCTTGGGTGGCAGAGCGGATAGAACCTCCATATGCTCAATTGGCTTGACCTGGTTGAAGAGCAGGCTCGACCCGTCGACCGTGTATGAGGGCGCGGGAGGCAACCGATATTCGCTATCACCGCCTTGCCCTTGGCTCCATGTTCGCTTCAGCTGGTTGATCTGACTGACCGAATTTAGCCGCGTATTCCTATGTTTTGTGACGTGCGGTTCGTGATGGCCAGGGCCTTGCAGGTGGCCTTACAGACCGAGAAAAGAGGAAAATGAAAAGGAAAGGTAAGCACGAAAAGAAAAGGGCAGCAGTCATGATAGGTTTGGTCAAGTGCTCAGACTAGGAGACTCGAGAATGCCAGACTAGGAAGAACTATAATACCTCTTGGAGCACAACTTGCCAGTCGTCTCCGTTCAGATACATAGAACGAACACCATCTACCAGCATTTTGCTGGCACCAGCAGTTCCCTGGACATCAGATGCTGGTCCGGCTTCAGCTTTGGGGATTCCAGTTGTCTCGGCAATGTTACCCCTGGGCGACGACGTGTTCTGGCGCTGGGCGATCAGTTTCTTGACCAGGCCCTCCAGGTGATCGATTCGTTGACGCATCTCATCCCCGTTATTGCCGCGGGAGGCAATTGGGGCCGCACTGTGCTTAGATCCGCGGAATTTACAGGATGCCTGCTCATTCCGTGCTGTGCAATTCTGGCAGGGCTTCTCGCGATTACACTTAAGTCTGAAGGTCTATCAGCAATCGGCTCCCGTGAGCAGGTCGCTCGTAACATTGGGCCGGTGATTATACTTAGGTCTACTTACTTTCTGGCGCGACAGGGGTCACACGACAGCGGGACGCGGGACCGCCGGTGACGCCTGCGAGATTGGTCCGCAGACTGGGCGGACAGCGCATCCCCTTGGGAATCCATATTGGTCTCGGCGATGAGGGGCGGGGTTGCGGCTGGTAAGGCTCGAGTGCAATCCAAGGAGGAAAGAAGTCGCAGCAGGAAGTTCTGGACGTGGGTTAGGTGTATTTATCTTAAGTCCGCGGAGCTGACGGCCTGTCCCGCCGCCGCGAGTGCCCGTATAAGTCCATGGACTTACACACCGTGTATCGCCGATAGCCCCTTTCAGCGATTACAGCCAGACTGAGAGATACATAAAAATGGAGCAGAAGGGCCAGTTGTGGGTGGAACTCGGACAGAAAGAACCACGACCGTTTTCACCATCACAATGCCTTCATTCGGCGATTTCATCCACACCCAATTCATCCTTGACATCCCAAAGCCCTCGGCCTCCTTCGCCCACAAGACCGTCATCGTCACCGGCGCCAATGGAGGCCTGGGCAAGGAGATCGCCAAACACATCATCCGTCTCGGCGCCAGCAAGGTCATATTTGGCTGCCGCAGCTTGGCCCGGGGCAACGAGGCCAAATCAGAGGTCGAGGCCCTTCTACACTGCTCTCCTGATGTAATTGAGGTGTGGGAGCTCGATCTCGAGTCACCCTCGTCGATCAAGAAGTTCGTTGATCAGACCAATGCCCTGCCTCGATTAGACAGCTTTATCAGCAATGCTGGCATCGGCTCCGCCGGATTTAAGGTCGTCTATGACACCGAGCGCACCCTCGCTGTCAACGACATCGGCACTTTCTTGCTCGCGATACAACTAATACCGAAGCTCAAGAAGACGGCCAAAGAATACACGACCACGCCGAATATGGCCATTGTAACATCAGCCCTGTACGACGTGGCCAAGTATCCCGAGAAACATGGGCGAGACATCTTCACCTGGTTCAAAGATGAGTCGCACGTAAATAAGATGAATCAGTAAGTTTCTCGCCTCTCATATTTCTTAGCTCTGAGACCGCTCTGACCGAAATCGCGCCGTCAAGATACAACCTCTCAAAGCTACTGCAATTGTACATCATCAGAAAGCTGTGCGGCGCCGTCGATCCGGCCACAATTGTCATCAACTCTGTTGACCCGTGTTTTTGTAAAACGGGGCTCTCTGGAAATATCAGAGGTGTGGCCAGGGTTCTCTTCAAAATCTTCGAATTCCTTGCAGCTCGCACCGCTGAGGAGGGCTCCCGCTTGGTGGTCCAGGCTGCGTCGGCGGGGAAACAGACTCATGGAAAGTACCTGCGGGCTGGCGCTGTGCAAGCGTGTGCTCCTATTGCCTTGGACGATGAAAGAGCCGCGTATGTGTGGGATCTGCTCTGCGGGAAGCTGGAGAAGCTGCAGCCGGGCATCTTGCAGAATATTCAGTGAATTAGACATGGGTTTGAGCTCACATGTATTATTTGTTGGCGTATAGAATTGATAGCATAAATCTGCCCTCAGGTCTCTATGGAATCCACTGCTCTCTGCGACCCGAACGACTAAGTCTGTGTGCATGGCAACGTTTACGCTTGAATGTACACGCGCGGACATCCAGTTAGCACTCGTCAAGACGACTGATCTTTGATAGCAGAAGTCACCCTCAACTAGCTCTCAGGTAAATCTTGAAGTAGTCCGAAGTCTCCAGTTATCATTAGTAGGTTTCCATTCGGGTCGATGCAGCAAGAAACGAATGGTGCTTGCGTTTCCTTTACTCAAGCAACACAAACAAGACCATCAGGCAAATGATGAGTATTGAAAAAGAATTCCCTAGACGATGCAGGAATTTCTTCGCGAAGTGATATTAATGATCCCGGCATAATAGATTATCAGGTAAGGTGGGATGCATTGACATGTGTTGCAAGGAAGGCTTGAAGTATTACAATAAAACCATCATCAGTCCTCCACTCAATCCTACTTGTATACTTCCACCATAGGTTGCTACAAAATTCAACACAACATCTCATAATTATTGAAGGCAGACTCGAATCCAAACTTAAATGCTACCCTGACCCTTCCAAAGCCAGAGGCCCCGAACAGTGATTCTGCAGAGTAATCTATAGTCTTTTTTGGAGGGTTGCAGGTAGGAAGGGTGAGCAGGTGCTGATGTCGGAAGCGGATATTCTTACGGATAAACGGGCTGGATTTGTAATCGAACCACGCAGTATATGGACAACAAAAGGTTTGTAATCGGCGTGACGTTGAAACATTGAAGGTCCTTGGGATGATAGATTGCGTCACATCCAACGAGCGGAGATACCCCCAAGCTAGTCCGAGATACTTTAATCGATGCTCCCGTCACCTCATCGTCAAGCCTAGGTTCTGCATCTACTGTTAAACCCTTTCTACAGGCACAATGGCAACCACCAGCAGGGCCATCATCTGTACCGGAAAGGGGCAAGCTGCCGTCAAGGAAGTGCCCGTCCCCAGCATTCGCGAGGGACACATTCTGGTCAAGGTCAAGGCGGTTGGTTTGAACCCAACGGATTGGAAGTCAATTCACAGTGGAGACGCGGAAGGCAAGAAGATTGGCGTATGTATAGCTTAGCCGTGCCGCGACAATCCTTTCATTCCGTTCACGACACCACGGGGTTTCTGTGTGCACACAAGAGGCTGACACGCGGCAGTGCGATTACGCAGGCGTGGTTGAAGAAGTCGGCCCCGGTGTGACGAAGCCGTTGAAGAAGGGGGACCGAGTCTGCGGATTCGCCCACGGAGCGTGAGTTGATTACCTCCTGCCATGACCCAGAGGGCCAATTGTCAGGTGTCTACTTGGTGGTCGTCACTTCGTTGAGGACTAGAAACGCACCGTATGACCTGATGTGACAAATCGCGAGGCAATTGGCACGGGCTCATCAGAGAAAGAAGGGCTCTAACATTTGCCGCGATAGTAACGATGCTGAGCGCGGTGCCTTTGGAGACTACATCCTCGCAGATTCTGACATACAGTTGCAAATCCCGGACAACGTCAGCTTCGAAGAAGCTGCCACTCTCGGGGTCGGCATCACAACTGTCGGCCAGGGGCTGTACCAGTTCCTGAAGCTGCCCCTCCCATCAAGCCCACTCTCCTCGCCCAAGCCCATCCTGATCAACGGAGGAAGCACCGCAACCGGGATCCTGGGCATCCAGTTCGCCAAACTCTCCGGGCTCACCGTCCTCACCACCGCCTCGCCCCACAACTTCGACTACCTGAAGTCCCTGGGCGCAGACGCCGTGTTTGACTACCACACCCCGGCCGAGGAGCTGGCCAAGGAGATCAAGGCCCAGGCCAGCAACCACCTCACGCTCGCGTGGGACTGCTCGCCCACCCCCGAGTCCACCCGGGTCTCGGCACTCGCCATGAGCGACTCCCAGCCAGGCGTCTACGGTGCCCTCCTGCCCGTCAAGGACGAGGCGCTCAAGTCCGCGAACCCCAACGTCTCCGGCGGGTCTACGATGGGCTACACGGTCTTTGGCGAGGCGTTCAGCCGCCACGGCCGGGATTACCCCGCCAAGGCCGAGGATAGGAAGTTCGGCACGGCGTTTTGGGAGCTCAGCGGTGACCTGCTGTCGCAGGGCAAGTTCAAGGTTGCCCGGACGTCGGTCAACCAGGGCGGGGAGGGCCTGGGGGGAGTGCTGAAGGGGTTGGATGACCTGAAGGAGGGGAAGGTGAGTGGCACAAAGTTGGTCTACACGCTTTAGGCTTGATTTCTACGGGCACTTGGGAAATCCTCTGGCAGGATGATGCTATATAATAGAAACCAGCAGTCAGAATGGAGCATGCTGTTGCTGCTGATGTTCAGTAAGAGGCTTTCAGTGCATATAAATCTCCAGAAAACAACTGTGACTGTATGCTTCCGCCGCAGCTCAGTATGCCTGCTATTTTCTTATAGCTAAAATATCGACGATCCTCAAAAGGCTTGATCTTTCAGCGTCCACGTGGATCCATGTTGAGTTCCACTAGTTCATGGATATCTCATAACTTTTGGCCGTTTACTTCAAGGCTAATTATGGAATCCCGAACAGGATACTTAACATCTAAAGATATATCGAGGGCTAGTCGGGAGCCTACGGTGTGAATACATGTTATCAGCGCATGGTACGGATTCGGTCTAAATGTTTCAGAGTCAAGAAGGACAGCACGACATGGCTCAATGGTCCCGAAGGACTAGGTTCTGGCCGCACAAGCTCTCCTGGTGCGACCTGAAGTATACATGAACATGTTGCTCCAGAGCTCGGGGCACACAGACACAGAAAACTGTTGGAAATGAGACTCAGCTCTCATATAATACATAGTCACAATTCAAGACGTTCATTTACATACGAGTGACACCCAGCTCCTACAAGTGCGGGTATCGGCCAATACACAAAAGATCCCATCCATGTCGCTCCTTGCCAACGCCTAAACACCCAAGAGAAGACCGAAAAGGACCTCCCTACTCAATCCTACACCATCCTTCAACCTAAGCCACCACTCCCGGAGTGGGCACCACAACAGGCACCCGCTGGGCATGTGTCTGCACCTGCGCAAGATGCTCCTTGCTCGTCTTCGTCTTCAGCTCATCAATGACCTTCTGGCAGAGGTCCTTGTGGGCAGCCTCGAAGCTCTTCACGACGAAGGGCTTCACGATCGGATTGCACTCCACCCTGGCGTACTCGACCAGCTCCCACTCCCCGGCGCCGGGGGAGCTCAGCCCTGCGCCGTCGACAATGTCATGGAGGTCGTCCCTCGCGACGCCGTCCGAGTCCGCGCGGCCGGCCCTCTCGAACTCGGCGCCGAGGTCGCGCCGCTGCACCTCGTAGGTCGACCACACGCGCACGCCCCCCTGCGCGTCCGCGCGGCACCGCACGCCGGCCGGGATGGACTGGAATATGGCCGGGATCTTGATGTCCTTGGACAAGCCGAGCAGGGGCACGATGACAATGCGCTCGAAGACCTCGTAGCACTCTATCCTGGCGCCGTCTTCCGTGAAGAACGGGTCTGTGGTGACGTCGATCTCGTCCACTGGCCGCCGGTTGTATCGCAGCAGGTACGGGTGTGGCGTTATGAGCGGCTCGTAGGCCTGGAGGTGCTGCACGACGAGATCCGGGGACAGGTAAGCCGGAAGCGGGAAATGCAGTTCTATCGTGTGAGATGCCGGCATCTTGATAGTAGCACGGCGTCGGTCGTGTGAGGCAACAGGTTGATGAAATATGCGGCTGGTGAGACTGGAGTGGTTTTGCAATGAGATCGGTCCCCGGATGACTGTCCAATTCCTTCTTGAAGCGTTGAATGATCCGAGCCCCGTAGCTGCTATACCGCTAGTGAGGGCTGGATATGTGTGGGAAGTATGCAGGCAAAGACCTTCTTGGTGTAGATGAAAGCTTGTTCTTGAGGACGGCTTCGATGAGTGGCCGGGCTGGCTTGGCTTTGATGTGACGCGACGCCTCCGACCGCAGATGGCTTTGGTGAAACAGATCCTCCTGTGAGTTCCTCGCAAGACTGAGGATGGTCCGAATAAGAAATACTGTACAGAGTTGAATGGGCTAGGGCGATGCGATAATGATGAGGTAGGCTTGAGCTCGAGACTCAGCATCCAGTTGGCGGCTGTGTTTGCTGCGGCTGAATATCCCTACGGAATTGTCGGGCGGCGCAGTTGGCGAGTTTGCTCGTGGGTCCGTCCCTCCGGCTCCTCTGAATGTCACCTGGACAGTGAGCTGTCAGAAGCGAGCACTTCTAAGAGAATTCCGGCTACTTGCATCGGCCGCTTCCATCGGCCGCTTTGACACTGAGAAAATGGTTATGGTGACAGCGCTAGTAACGTCAGCTTTGGGTCCTGAAACAGGCCTGGAAGGCTTTATTTGGGGGTGTCCGCCATTGCTGCGCCGTGCATTGGGCGAACCAGCTATCGGTTGAGATGCTCTAGCTGCTCTAGTGCCCCCGTTCTTTCAATCCGGCGACGAAGGACTGCTACGAGTGAAGATGCGTGTATCTGCTCATGCCGGCGTACAGACAGATCAAGCGGCCAAATCTGGGAACGCCCGGAGCCGAGGCCGGCTACCGGGGCCTCGGAAGTCTGGAAACCTTGACCTTGCTTGACCTCGTCCGTGTTGTCGGGTTCCCTCTCACGGAGGATCAACGTCGGTGATAACGAAGCAGCCGGAAACACTTGACGAACGGCCAACCACCGCCACCCTCAAATACGCATACAGCATGCTTAGCCGAGCGATTGACGACCAATTGCTGCAGGTCCCGTCGGACGTCAGTTTCCACATTATTGCTTGGATGTATGTAAAGCCCGCTCAACGATCTGCGAGATCAACTGGGTATCGATTATCGAAAGACTCATGGCAGGTGGATCCTCTGTGACGTGGAAGGGCCTCCGGGCCCCGAGCACGCAGTCCAGTACAAAAGAGAGCGCGGTGAAGCTGACGATGCCAGTCGGCAACGACGGACGCGCCTGGCTTCAAACATGCCTAGCATGCACAAGTCCTGCGTTGATACCTCACGGGACAGCCATCTGGCCATCTTGGAACCCAAATATGGTCTCGTTGCATGAGTAGCCCTCACCGCCGATGGCAGCCGTGACACGACACGACGCGGACAGCGTGTCTCGTCTATGAACCCAGCTGCTGCTGCTGCTTCTGCATCAAAGCGACAGATGTCGCGCAGTAGACCCAAAAGCAGACCAGAAGAAATTTCTTTCCTAGTCTTCCCTCTTGTTCTGCCAGCGCGACAAGCGGCGTGGAAGGAGATGGCGGTGAAGGTGAAGCGATGCCATTTCCAGCAGTTGGGCTGCAGCTCCAGCGCGACTGATTCAATGCAAGTCAATGCTAGCTCCCGGGCGGCCACTGCAGGAGAAGGTGGCAATGGTTTGCAGGTGTGTGTCGATGTCGCATTGTCCCCATGCAAGATTAGCTCCCTGAGTCCCGGAAGGGTCCTCGGGCGGCTGGCCTGGGTTCTCTGCCAAATACCACCTTTCGAGTCCAACAGCAGCCGAGACGAGTTTCGGAAGGGAACAGGCCGGTAACCGTAATAAATAATCAGACAAACGGATATATGCCAAGACAGCTCCTCCTTGTACTTGTGCATACTGAGTACGGGGGATTCATCTTCATCACTCAATAGATCAAGTCGTTGGTCCCGCGTGATGGCACTCACCCACTGGACCGTCCCGCCATGCGATCACAATACTAGGCTAGGGTAGGTGTCCCATTAGAATCCCTGTCGAACCCACTTCGCGCATCCACTTTGGAGGGGTAGACACGGCGCGGTGACTCCCGTCCAGCAGTGGATGGTTGGATGGAAGAGTGGATAGATGGCCACAGCGGACATGCGAGAAGAGACGGGACGCGCAGGATGTTTTGGCTGTTCTGGGTGGCCTGCCAGCCCTATCTGCTTGTTTGCCTCCCTGATCGGTGAAACTGCTATGCTGGCGGGCCATGGTGATGACGGTGTTCCCACTTCCCCAAGATCATCCGCGGGCCGGTGGGAGCACAGACAGCGGGACTACTGTCCTGTAGTCGGCCGGGTCTGTTGCGCACGGGGTGCGTTTCGTTTCGCGAACAGCGGCAGGGCCAAAGGAAAAGCGTTGATAACGGACTAGATGTTTCACAGGTTTTTCTGACCGTGCAGATGTGTGACGAGGGTGGCCGTCTTCACGCCAATGCCAGACCGCACCCGGCCTGACCAGAGTTCCCGCACGCTGCCGGCTTCCAGGTCGATTGTGCAGTGCAGTACGGGAGGAAGGGAAGGTCCCGCCTGACGAGATTGCGATAACAATGAGATGAGGGTAAACAGTCGTACTGTCTCAATACTCAACTCTGGGCACGTCTTAGTGCGCCATGCCTGCCTGTACGCCCGCATGCATGCTGGCTGCTGGTTGGCTGCATCGGGTGACCTGGGGGCAAGAGGAAGAAATGATGGATATTGTGGATGTGGTGGGAAAAGAAAAAGATGGTGTGGTCGGTGTACGTACAGTACTTGCACAGCAGGATAGGCAAGGCACGGCACACAACAGACACACAGTACCGTGGTGGGCTGCCCGAAGCTCCGGCGCTGGATGGGTCCGCCGTGCAGAGGGCGGACTAGGGTTCCCAAGATTGTCTGGGCAGGTGCGACACCTCGAGGCCAATGAAGCTTCCCCCCAGCCATCCAAATCAAAAAAAAAAAACCACCCTGCCCTGCCCGCGCCCTGCAGTCTCCTGGGAGGGTGTCTCTATTTCACCCGTCATGCGCTGCTCTTGGGGAGACCGACTATGTACAATATGACATGATGGCTGCTCCTGTTGTCACTTCTGCCATTTGATTTCTCGTCGCCTCTCCCCACTTGTCGCGAAAATAAGAGTAGGGAAGCTCAAGAGGAGAGAGAAGGGCACATCACAGTGACGGGAATTTCATCGTGCTACTCTTCGATCCTGTGCGATCTCACCTTGTCGGTCTGTCCGTCACACGCTCTGAAGGTTGAGACACCCCTACCTGCCACACATTGCCGTCCATCCCTACGGCCAGGGATTAGGGTCTGGCGCATTTTCTCGTCCTCTGTTGTACCCATGAACTCGTCACTCTCGAACTTTTTGCCGTTCTTCAACTTTCCACGACTCCTGGCTCCTTATTAGCGAAACGGCTTTCAGCGCCGTCCTACTCCGACACCCCTCGACGGCGAAGCTGAACTGCAAGCTACGAAGGCATGCAAAAATAACAGTGACTGGGGTTACACAGCTTGTCCCACCGCCAATCCCGAGCAAGAGACGCCCTCCTCCCTTGCGATCGCAACGACTCATTGGCCCCCTTTACTTACATCCTCTCTCGGCCTCCTTGCATGAACCGACCCATCGGGAGCCAAAGAAAGACCTCGCACAACCATAGCTATTAAAATCACCGTCTTCATGCGCTTCATATAGGGACGGGTTCTGGAAGCGCCACCACAACAGCAAGCAGCGCACGAAACGTCTCCTTCTTCCGAACTCGTCGAACCCGGCGCTGCGATTCAAGCTCTTTACAATTGGTCCGCCACTGCGCAGCAAGCCTCATGAGTTTTACAACCCGAGCACATCGCGCGCCCAGTTCCTCAGACATCCAGAATGGCCGCGGCCGAGGTCCTAGCTTTCGCCGCAAGCGATGGCTGGCAGGCGGCCCAGCACTTCTGTAGGGCCACTCGCCACGATGGGACAATTCGACGTGAAAGGGGGTTCCAGGTTGATATACGACTACAATCGCGACTGAGCCTCATCTCTGAGGCGTGGATCCAATTGCGGAGCGCACCCGTGAGTTTCCGTTATATGTCAGGTCTTTGCTTGGACACCGCGCACCGTCCGTTTCTGTATTGTTGTGGGCACGGCCTAGCCCGTTTATTGATTGAGCGTTCCGACCATCTGGTTCGCGTTGCGGTCCTGTGTGCATAGTGCTGGTGCCGCAGTTGGAGAACGCTTCTCTCCTAAGCCGGTCCCAATTTCAGCACTTCCCCGTTAAACTAGCTTTGCAGCTGCCACAAGTTAACCCATGCGACTGGTTCTTGCCGAAGCTTATACTGACTGATGTCTTCCGCAGCAGTCCGCCAGTTTGAGAGACTGCCCGACAAAACCACTCATCATCCCCGACTTCTGCTCGCCGAGATGGTCGCGTGTCCGACGACAACCAGCTCCATCAATGGACGATTCGAAACCACCGGCCGATCTTCACGACCTCACCCTCACAGATTCATCCGCGCGACATCGCTGCCTGAGGCCCGAGGACCGTGACGTGCCCTCGCCGAGCTCCCCAGCAGGCAGACGACAGCGGCGTGGTGATCGCGATGTCGAGCTACTAGCTGACCCGAACATGGATCTGATCGATTTTGACTCGGATGAGGGATTCTTTCAAGCCGCAGGAAAGAAAAAGAAGAAACAGACAACCTCCTTCAACTGGCTCGAAGACGAGAACGACAAGAAAGACGGCGACGGTACCGAGGAGGGCGGTGACGGCAACAAAGACCCAAATGGCGGCGATGCGGGCGCGGGTGGCAGCGCCGGCGGAGACGGTGGAGGCGACGATGGCGGCAAGAAAGAGGATGACAAGGCCGCCGCAGAAGCCGACGCCGATGACATCTGGGGCGATTTTGCCACCGTCGGCAGCAAGAAGAAGAAGAACAAGGACAAGACCAGCGATGCGTTTGGCCTGCCAGAGGTACCACCGGTGTCTACGGACTTTCACGAGATCAAATTGGATGATTCGGGGGGTGCAACCAGCCTAGGTTTCAGTCTGAGCCCAAAGACCGACAAGCCGAAAACGGGCATCAGCGCGTGGACGTCGGGCTGGGGTGGCGGCAGCTGGGGCTGGGGAGGTCTCGGCGGCTCACAAACGGAATCCAGCAAGCCTGCTCAAGAAGAGAAAACGGAGTACCCGGTTGACGACAGCCCGTGGGGCATCAACCGCCCGAAGCCAAAGAAGAAGGAAACGTCTACTTTCTCTTTTGGGGCTCTTGACGAGGACGACGGATCCAAGGACACGAACAGCTTCGACTTCTTAGGGGGTAGCAAGCCTGAGACGAAAGACGTGGGCGTGTTCACTTGGGGCGCGCCCAAACCCAAGACGGGCGATGATGATTTCTGGGGCAGCCTGGGCAACAAGAAGGACGAACCGCCAAAGGAGCCCGAGAAACCAGTTGAGGAGGCCGCTGATGATATCTGGGGGTTCTCCTCGACGAAAAAGGATGTAAGTCTTACCCGGGTTTATCTCCATTATGGTATAGTCTACTCTTTGTTGAATATTGTTTTAACACATGTATTCTGCAGAAAAAGAAAAAGGGCAAGGTAGCTGTTATAGACGAATCACCAGCAGCAGATGCTTTCCAAGAGGAAACACCGCCAGAGGCGCCCTATGCTCCTCAAATCAGCGAGAATCCCCCAGAAGCTGCCTTGACGCCGGACGAGGAGGCCGAGCTTCTGAAGCTACAGACCAAGAAGGATATCGGCAGCAAATTGACCAAAAAGCAGACGGACAGGTTTAAACTCCTGACCGACAAGGTCGAAGAAGCGGCCAAGGCGGCGGAGGCAGCAGGGTCCAAGTCCGCCGAGCCCGTGACTGGCGACACCCTTGATTTGCTCGATGATGCAGGACCGCAAGCAGACGCTGACCCAGCAGACGGCTCCGGGCCCTTTGATGCCGCCCAGGCCGAAGCGGACGAAAAGGCGCGGGTCATCCAGGAGGAAGAGGAAGAAATGGCCCAGCTCCGGGGGAAGAAGAAGCTGAAAAAGGCCGACAAAGACCGCCTACGAATTCTGGAAGACCGCGCCGATGAACGCCTCCGAGAAGCCGAAGACAAAGCAGCCGCCGGCGGCAGCAACGGGCAAGAGGACGCCGCCCCTGAATCCGTCGACGCTCCATCCGGAGACACGGCCCCAGAAGATCCTGTGCCCGAAGTCGACGCCGCACAGGCCGAGGCGGACGAGAAGGCCCGAATCGCTCAAGAGGAAGAGGAAGAGATGGCCGAGCTCCGGGCCAAAAAGAAGCTGAAAAGAGCGGATAAAGACAGGCTCCAGGAACTCGAGGACCGGGCCGAAAGTCGAGCTCGCGAGGCAGAGGAATTGGCCGCCGCCGCGCAGGCAGAAGCCGATGCCGCTCAAGCTGCAGCTGCACAAGCTGAAGCAGATGAAAAGGCCAGGATCGTCCAGGAAGAGGAGGAAGAGCTGGCCCAACTTCGTACAAAAAAGAAGTTGAAAAGCGCTGACAAGGAGCGACTCCGAATCCTCGAAGAAAATGCAGACTTGCGCGCCCGTGAAACTCAAGCCGCTCAGCCGGAAGAACCCGCCCCAGAGAGCGGCGCAGACAGCAACGAATCCAAGAGCGACGAAACGGCCCCAACGTCCGTTGACGACGCCGGCGCACAGGCCGAGAAGGACGAGGCAGCCCGGCTCATCGAGGAGGAAGAGATGGAGATCGAACTGTTATTGTCCAAATCGAAGCTCAAAAAGGCCGATAAAACCAGGCTCAAGGAACTCCAAGACAACAAGGAAAGACGCGAGCAAGATGCCGCAGCCAAGGCAGACGCTGACGCCGTCCCGGACACCATCGAGCCTGCAGTCGACGAAGGCCTACCGCCAGCCGACGATACGCCAGCTAGTGGCGATGGCGTGGAGCCAAACCCGAGCGAGGAGGACGAGCTGGCCAAAAAGCTGATCGAAGAAGAGGAGCTCGAACTCGAGTTGTTGCTGTCCAAATCCAAGCTCAAAAAGACGGAAAAGGCACGCCTGAAGGTCCTTCAGGACAACAAAGACCAGCGAGAATACGAAGCCGCTGCTAAAGCCGCGTCTGAACCGAGCCCCGACAGCGCCGAGCCACCGGCTGATGGCGCCATTGACAGTGGCCCGGTCTTGGACGAGGCCCCTGTGGACGAGACCGCGGCGCAAGACGCATTGATCGCCGCGGAGGAGAGCGAGTTTACAGATCTCTTGTCAAAGGCCAAACTCAAGAAGACAGAAAAGGCGCGGCTCAAAGAGCTCCAGGACCGCAAGGATCAACGCGACGAGGAGGCCAGGATGGCTGCAGAGAAAGCCGAACAAGAAGCCCGAGAGCTCGAGGAGCAGAAGCGCCGCGAGGAAATCGAGGCCGAGGAGGCCGAGATCGCCTCGCTCAAGTCCAAAAAGAAGCTCAAGAAGTCTGAGAAGGACCGGCTCTCCGAGTTGGAATTCCGAGCTCAAGACCGCGCATCGGCCGAAGCTGACAAGTTGGCCACGGAGCTACTCAAAGAAGACGCCGAAAACGAGGTCAAGAAGGACGAAACGAAGGTCTCCAAAGGCTTCTCCTGGGCCGATGACGATCCAGCCGACGACAACGGCGCAGGCGACGACTGGATGAACTGGGGCCTGAGCAGCTCGAAGAAGTCCAAAAAGAAGGACAAGTCGAGCCCTCTGATTGAGTTCGACGGCACCAGTGATCCTATAGCTATTCCGGACGCGCCGCCAGCCATCCCCGAGGCGGACGCCTTCGACTTCGGCTGGGGCAAGCCGAAGAAGAAAGACGTGCAGACGCCTGCTGATGACCTCTGGAGCTTCGGTGGCGGGTCCAAGAAGAAGTCGAAAAATAGCGCCGCTGAGGTGGTTGACGACCCGATCAAGCCCGATTTGATGGGTGACACCAAGGACAAGATGGGGGAGACGACTTTTGGTCAACATTTGGCGTTGACAAAAAGGACAAGAGTTCGCGTATGGAGCCCCCACCACCAGTGCCTACACCACCAAGTATGGATCTGACAGAAACAGAAGTCGACGCGCACGATGCCGGGGATGCATGGGACGACCCGAGCGGCTCTACGGAGCTCAGTAGGAGCAAGTCCAAGTCGTCCGACAAGGACTCCAAAAAGTCCTCGAAAGAGCCCAAGCTCAGCAAGAAGGAGCTCGAGAAGCTGGAGAAGGAGAAGAAAAAGGCCGAGAAAGAGCAGAAGGAGCGCGAGAAGCGCGAGGCCGAGGAAGCGGCCGAGAAAGAGAGGATCGCAGAAGAGGAGCGACTGGCGGCCGAAGCCAAGGCTGAAGAAGAGAGGCTGGCACGCGAGGCTGAGGATCTGGCCAGGCAAGAAGAGGAGGCGAAGCAGGCAGCTATCGATGCTATCGCGCTGGAGGAGGCCGACCTGGCCGTCTTGCAGGCCAAAAAGGACTCCGGCAAGAAACTCACCAAGAAGGACAAGGAAAAGTATGACAAGCTCTCTGCCAGCTGCCAGGCCCGCGCGGACGAGAAGGCCGCGCAGGAGGCCGCCGAGCAGGCCGCACGTGACGAGGAGGAAAGGCTGGCACGCGAGGCTGAGGAGCTCGCCCGCCAGCAGGAGATCGAGAAGGAGGAGGCCGAGCTCCAGGAGCTGCAGAAGAAGAAAGACTCCGGGAGGAAGCTGCTCAAGAAGGACAAGGAGAAGTACGACATGCTGCGCGCCAACAAGAAAGCCCGAGACAAGGCTGCCGAAGCGGCCAGTGCCCCCAAGGCCGACGACGACCTCGACAAGGATCTCGCCAAGCTGGACGCGAACCAGCTGGACGAGCTGGACCAGCTCCTGTCCTCCCCCCACAAAGTCCACGGCAAGGGCGGCGGAGGTGGACCCGTTTGATTTCTGGGGTGCATCCAAGAAGTCGCCTAAGCCCAAAAAGGGCAAGAGTCCTGGGGCTGAGCCCGTAAGTCCATGTCCATTGCAACCCCCCCTGCCCCCCCTACCACCCTCCCCCAGCACTCCCAATTTCCACAACACCAACGCCCGTTGTTGGCGTCGTGGTGTTCATCTCAGTTTCTCATGTTCAAATCTGTCGGTCCCCAGCCGAGATTGCACATGCTGAGTCATACAAGCTTCTCGAAGCTACTACGAGCCGTAGCGCCGCGGTTGAGAACTCGACGTCCAAGGATGTCGTAGCTGGTGCCTGGTCCGCCTGGCAGGACACGTACCCATCGTCGCGATCCAAGCACGAGACAAAACTTGGGGGCGAGGTCGACCAACATGTGCTTGACATCGCGCCCAGCGTGCCAGCCTCTACTCCATCACCAACACTCATGAAGGGTCGAAAGTCCGTGGGTGGCAAGGTTGCTGACAGATTAAAGGCATTTGAGGCTACCATTCCGCCACCTCCTCCTGCGCCAGTTGTTGACGCTATCCCGCCGCCTCCTCCACCGCCACCGGTGGAGCCAGCGGCTGAGGACGTCAAAAAGAAGAAGAAATCCAAGAGCAGGGCTGCTGATATTCCTGGCAGCTTCCCCGTCGAGGACGATGAGCAGCTCCCAGACGATATAGTCGAGGTCATCGAAATGTCGCCCAAGAGCAAGAAGAGCAAGAAGTCAAAGTCCAAGACCGAGGATGCCGCCTCCATCCCGCCTCCGCCTCCGCCTCCTCCCGCCGTGCCAGACGCACCTCTCTCCCCACCTCCCGAGGTCGTGGTCGAGCCCAAGAGGGAGGGCAAGAAGGAGCGGGCCAAGATCAACCGCGACGGCGGCTCGAGCTGGGGAATGTGGTCCGCGTCGACACCAAGCGGCAAGGAGAAGAAGTCTTCCAAGTCCAAGGCCCCCGAGGAGCCCAAGCGTGAAAAGAGTCGCGCTCGCCAGAGAAGGAGGAGAAGCTGTCGGCCCCTGGCTCGTCATCCGATAAGGCAGAGCGCAGCGAGCGCGTCAAGGACATGGCCAAGGAGACCCCGGTGCGGCCCAAGCTCATGAGTGTGTTCAATAGCACACCCCCGATTTCTCGGACCATGTCAACGCGCGAAAAACGACACAAGGAGGGCAAGTCGTCACGCCGCAGCTCATTCGATGTGCCGAGTGGTATCGTTTCTCCGCCGCCCGAGGATGAGGTGCCTACCATGAGCTCCAAGGCGGCCAAGATCCTGGGCGTGGGCATCGGCGACTCGCTGGGAAGGTCCAGCAGCAAGCGCAAGAAGAGCTCCAGGGCAGCTGAAGAAGATGACATCGTCATGGTTGGTGCCAACGATGCCGCGGAGTCGAGCCCCGAGAAGTCCTCGCGCCGGAGGCATAAGGTAAGCCGCAAGCTACCAGCATACACGTGTTGCGCTCAGCATACTGACAAGACATTGATGCAGCAATACCCGCGTGATGACGACGACATTGTCATGGTCGACGCGGCAGACGCAACTCCGCCTCCAGGCCTTCGACGGTCGAATACCAGCGGATCTACCAAGAAGGGCTTTGGGGGTTTATTCGGTGGAATATTGTCGACCCCGAAGACTGACACGAGACCTGAGCCTCGCCGACGGAACACGCACCACAGCACAGACGTCGAGGATGCAGCTGCAGCAACTGATGTCGACGCTGAGGCGCGGAAAGCTGCTCGTCGCCTACGGAGGGCCGAGAGGGAAGCCGCAGACAAGGAGGGAGAGGACTCTCGCCGTGCCAAGGACGAGGCCCGCCGCGAGAAGCGTCGAAAGCAGGAAGAGGAAGAACGTGAGGCGCGGCGCGCTGAGCGACGCGCAGCCAGAGCACGTCAAGAGGAGGAGCGTAAAGCTGCTGAAGAAAAGGAGGCTGCCCGGGAAGAGCGCAAGAGGCAGAAGCGGCTCGAGCGTCAACAGGAGCGGGAAGGCGCTACGGCAAACGGCGAGACCGCTGTTGAAGACGACGAAGCCAGGCGCGCTGCACGGCGCGAAAGGCGCAAAGCCCATGCTGTCGAGAGCGACCGTGAGCATGAGCGACGGCATGCCGATGACGACGAAGAGCGCCGTCGACGCCGAGCTGAGCGGCGCGCTGCTCGTGACCCGGCAGAGGGCAAATCATCGTCCCGGAGGCATTCCGAACGCTCAGATGATGACTTCGGCCGTCCGTCCAAGATTTCGCGTCGACACACCGATGGCTTGGACAAGCTGTCCCGGAAGGCTGAACCGAATCCAACCCCGTGGCCGTACTCAGGGACGTCCAGCTGGGTCAAGGACCACAGTGACGCGGGTCCACCGCCCGAAGACGCGGAGATGCCCAACGAAGCCATGGACGACATGGACGATGCCGCCCGCCACGAACGAAGGCGGCGGAGGAAGTATGGCGATGGGGTGGTCGACATAGAAGTCGGCGACGAGGACGGTGAGCGCAGGCGCAGGAAGAGAAGGGAAGAGAGAGCAGGGGGCAGTGATGGCAGCGGAGAGAGGAAGAGGCATAGCTATGTTGGGGACGCGTATGCCACCACGACGCCCAGGAGCAGCGCCAGCAGCTGGTGGAAAAAGCTGAAGGGCAACTGAAGTGACGAAGTTATGATGGGATTGGAATTAGAACATGATTCGATGGGTATGAAAGGGACGACAAGGATATGACGGATATGACAATATTCGATGGAACGAAACCGAGATTGGGTGCGCCGGCGTGACTTGGGCTTGACATGAAGCGGGCACACTGAACCGATCAAGCGAGCGAGCACATTGGAATCTGGTAGCATTTTGCCCTTCGAATACCCCCACCTTTTTGAAGCATTTGGGTAGTTTGTCTGGAACAAGATCTGTGCCTTCTGATAATTCTGCTGGGTCCCAAGTTCCTCGCACAGCTTGTGAAGAAATTGTCTCCCTTTTCATGTCAGCGCCCAGCCACGGTCTGCTAGGTCGACACAGCTAAAGTCGACAGACCTGTGACTGTAAGTTTGGAGCCAAGCACAACCTTGCCACGATGCGTGTTCAGAAGAAGTTCTGCAAGCAGACATGCAGGCCACCAACCTGTTTGGTCTCCTCTGGTAGACTCAATGTGGGAATTTGTCCCACCAAGGTACATGGCAAGCTCACGAAAAGTCGGGTATGCCACATATTAGCATCTGAATTATCCTGTGCTCTGGTGGCAACCAGTGGACAATGGTGTCAGACTCATAAGGCATGGCATAAGCCCGAAAGGTCTGGCTCCTCTCAGACGTCGTTCTTCAACGGGAGCTTGGGTGATGGTACTCAGGGTAGCAGGCTGAGTAGCCAAGCAGCCACTTGCCAATTAACACCCCGCCAACGTAGTTCAGCAGCAAACCTAAAGCCCTGGAGATGCCGTCGGGCCCGGGAAGAGCCATCACCACGCCGCCACGGTGCATGAACAACAGGGCCTGTAAGAGGCTCCGCTTCACGCCGGCCCTGCGGCAGTCATCTCGGTACCCCCAGACGTTACCTGTCCGATGACACCACAATCGCCAGTCAGCCAGGGAGTTGCCCAGTATCCCCCCAAACGGAGAAGGAGCAAAAGAAGGAAAAGCAGAAGCCAGCACGTCACTCACGGAAATAAGCCTCATCCGCGTCCCGGGACGCAGGGTCCAGCACGAACTCCACGACCAGGTCCTCCTCCTCACTCGCATTACAAAAGGTGTGGGCCGCCCGCCGAGGGATCACAACGACCTCCCCGGCCCCGGCGAGCCGCTCCGTCCCGCCGCGCCCGCGGCCCAGGGTGAACTTTGCCGTCCCGCTCACGACGTGGAAGGTCTCGTCCTGCCAGGGGTGGCGGTGCGGCGGCGGCGCGAGCGACGAGCTGGCGCCCCTGTGAGGTAGGCCCAGGCGCGCGGCCTCCTGGGCCGAGGCTGCGGGCGGCAGGCGGTTGGCCACGAGGTAGCGGTCGGCCGGCGGCTTGAACTCTGCCGCGGAGCGGCCGCCGTCGAGGGTTATCCTGTCCAGGTGCGAGATGGTGGTCCTGGGGACGCGGCGTGCTAGGAAGGAGAGCATGGTGCGTGGTGGTTGGGTGGTTGGTTGTGTGTGTGACATCACGGCTGGAGAGCCTCAACACCGGGTTTGTTTGATGATGATCGGGGGCACGCAAGTCCGGTGTCGTCATTTGCCGGGAGAAATAGTTTTAGCAAAGACATGTAGGAATGAGTGCTAGGATGACCTCCGCCACGAAGTAAGGACTCCAAGCCAGGAGAAGGGAGGTAGGTGTTGGGTGTGGAGCTGCTCCAACTCCACCTCCCACTTGGACAGCTTGGTCAGCTTCCAACGTAGTCAGCCACATTCTCGATGGTGATGGCCGTTCGGCATATGAAGATGAGAGCATTATTATTTTACAAAAAGGAGTATGTTTCGTATGAATGTGTTTCTAATTGAGCGTTCAGTATGACGGAGGCGAGTTGTTGATTGCATTTACAAATGTTTGAGACTCACGGGCACGCAACAGTCACCAACAGGCTTGAGTATGGATTGCCAAGGCAGTCACTGCGAAGAGCTGATTGAGTAGAGAAACCAGACTACAGTTCTAGGTGTCATGGGAGACGGTCAGATCCGCTAGACTGACTGACTGACCGACTCACTTGTGACTTGTGACGAGGAAGAGCCCGTGATATAACTGTGCTGCAGAGACACGCCGAAGGCGAAAAGGGTTGTGCTTGTTCCGCACATTCTCGAGACTCGTTCGTGCCATTTCGAAAACGCGAGATATGACAGTACCTTGATTGGGTTGGAGGGGAGCCTGGGCCCAAGATGTTGCTCCAGGCATCACTCCCGTTTCTCTGTTGTCATCTCCAGGCACAGTTTCGCCTACAGCAAGCAGCCTACCGAGGGCAGGCAGCTAGGACAACTTACCGCCAACCGACCTCAGACTGGACCATATCAGACCCTAGAAACCCCTGCAATCCCACATTGGTGACGTTAGAGTAGTGGTTCAACTCATCTCCCTCCCACTTGAGATAATTCCATCTCGAGCTCCAAAGGGGTCAGGAGAAGACCCGGGTTCAAACCCCGGACGTCGCATCCTTTTTTTGCATCAGGTCCGTCCCAACTCGCCAACATCATGGGCATCCAGGGAGTGAGGCAGTATTGAACCTGTCTGTCAGCACCGGCCACCGTTTGTTCAACCATAACGAACCGTCACGCGCACCACCCATGATGGGAGGTCAAACAAGAGCAAAAGAACAACGGTCAGCGCAGGGAAATTGGTCCAAAGTGATATCATTGATGTCGTAAGCATGTCTGTTAGAGGCTGGGTGGAGAGGAGTGAAAATGTAAGGGGGGAACCACCATCAACCCTGGCCTGGTACATCCCTCCCAATCAAGCTCCCCACGACCATCAGCAGAAGCTGTTCTTTTAGTGTGCCTGCCATTTCCAAAGTGAGCCCCCCTTCCTCCTTGAATGATACAAAGCTCGGGTCAGCATCTCCAGATCCCACAGCTCATCAACTGGCGTCATCAGAGCGTCCCGTCAGATCTCGATGACATTGACAACGGTCTCGCTCACGTAACCCACTGCGCCATCGCCCCAGATGCCGACGACGGCCATGAGGAAGCCCAGGCCCGCCGTCGCAGCGGAGACGACCTGCTTCTTGAGGAACGCCTCTACCTCGCCGCGGACCTCCTCACCGTTGACATCGGCCGCCGCTGCGCCGTCGTCCTCGATGCTCCTGTCACTGGCCGAGTCGAGCGTAGCCTCGCTGTGTGCGTCGGATCCGATCACATCGTAGCTAGCCTCCATGCGGCGGGTGGCCGACCGGTCCTTGCGGGCGGCAGATGACTGCCTTTGCGACGAGGACACGGGCGCGTGGGGGTGGGCGAACAGGTACGGGGCGACAAAGTCGGACACGCTGAGGCGGGAGATGACAACGAGGGCAGAGGTGTACAGCAGGTAGGGGTGGCGGGCGGATCGGGGGGACAGGGCGAAGGCGAGGAAGAATGCGGTGCTCGAGATGCCGGCGAGGGTGCGCAGGTGCGTCCTCGCGGTCGTGGTGAGCGACCGGAAGGCCTTGGCGGCGGTGCTGGCGGAGGGCAGGGTGAGGAGTGTTGGGACGGTGAGGGTTGACAGAGTGTAGGACAGGCCCTGGATGGAAGCATAGTCAGCGGAGGCTGGCCCATGGGTGATGGGGTTGAGGACAGCGCAATGAAGTGGTGAAGTCATCAGCACAGCAACAACTCAGTAGCCCAAATGCGGGGATGTCGAACTGCCTGGCCGCCCCGCCCGACGAGGACGGCGAATTGACAAGAGGATGGACTCACGGTCAACAACCCCAGAGACACGGTGCCGACAAACTTGAGAGTAGAGACTCCCCGCGAAGCCATGGTGATGGGACGATATGCCTTGGTGTTTAGAGCATCTGGTTGTGAGATGGTTGGAAGAAAAGTTACAGGCCGTCCACTGCGGTCACAACCGAGGCGGCTACCTAGGTAGATGGTGGTCTCCCCCAGTCTCGAGGGGTCAAATCACCTCCGGCTATGACATGATTGGTTGTCTATGATAAGCGCGGAACTGTCGAGAAGCAGACGTCATTCCGCCCGCCGCTGGCCCGCTGTTGAGCTCCCAGGATGGCCCGTGCTGCGGTGACACTGACCGTGCACAGCAGGGATCTGAGGTGGTCTTACAAGACCTCCAGGAGCTAGATCCAGACAACAGATCAGGAGGTAATTATGAGTGCCAAGTACTATATTATATACTCATGGCAAATGCATATCCTCCTGTAAGTTATACTTCTTTAACTCCTTCCTCCGTCTCTCGTGTACTCCCCAGTATCCCAAATTAAGAGGCACGATCTGGCTCGTCGAATTTACCTCGAGTCTTGTTCACTTGTTATCGATCTTCTTCTCTTCCACACTGCCCTTCTCATCGGGGCTGACAAGCTCAACAACCCCTCCTTCTCCAGAATCATCTGAGGAATTCAGTTTGTTCTTACTCTCGCGCCATACAAGCAGGCGAATAATAATTACGGCGATGATGGCCGCAAATACAAAGCCAAACGTTGCTGGGAATCCATAACCTAAGCATCCGGGTCAGCGCTCCCTTCCGTCAAGTACTTCATTCACCTGAGATTATAGGTTTTGTAGGGACTTACGAAAGCTAGGGGCCATGGTCTGTGGGAAGATCACAATAGGGAGCCACGCATCGAAAGCATATTGCATGCCGTTCATGCTGCTGATGACAAGAGCGCGCTCTTCATTGTCTCCAGCACACACTTCGTTTGCCCATGTATAACTATCCTTGCTGTCAGTACATCCAAAAAGAATAAATCATTTCTCTCGATTCACTCACAATACTGCCGTCATCAGGTGCACACTACTAGTTAGAAATGCAAACTCCTTCAACGGGACACTGGGAGGCCACACTGCGAGGATTCCATTCGGTATCAAACCGAGTAGCTAACCACAATATTAGCAGCATAAATCACAGGCTAGGCTTTGCCTACTCACCAGCGGACCTAGAATCAAGGCGAATCTGCTGCCCGTGTAGTCAGACAGAAACCCCCACAGGATGATGCATGCCGCGCTAATCAGCTTGGATCCGGTCGGGATGACATTGCGATCCACGACGGAGAAATGTTCCGACTTGAGCCAGATGCCAAAGTATCCTCCAGCCTGGCAGGACTCGCCGTACAGCTGTACCAGCTGATTAGTCTTATCCATGTCCACGCAGGCTCAAACAGTGCTGGTGGCACTTACCACATAGCCAGGAACAAAAGCATGCCATCTCCATTTAGACATGGCGCGCTTGAAAGTCTGGAGATCTACGCCCTTGGGAGGTGCTTTCCCGGCTTTCTGGACTCGTGAAATCGCCAGTTCGCATTCTGCGGGTGTCAGGAATTTCGCTTTGGTCGTGTACGGTGTATCAGGGAGAACAAAGTAAGTTGCAATTCCAACAGGTGCGGTCATGCACTGCATGCCTTTGAGTCAGCGGGCATCATCACCATCAGTGTTTGCAATGAACACACGGCAAAGACAACTTACTCCGCAGATGATGTACAGCCATCTCCAGCCAGCCAGGCCTGCCATGGCGCCCATTCAAACTCTCGTAGACCGCAGCTTGCAAGTACCCACCAAAGGCAGATCCCAGAGGAGCTGTCACGTGGAATAGTGCAACTCGTTTGGCCAGTTCAGTCTTCGTGTACCAGCTCCCCAGTACGTACAGGAGGACTGGGAAGAAGGAGCTCTCAAAGAGCCCGACCAAGAACCTGAATGCGTATAGCTCGCCGACGTTGTGCATTCCCGCTTGCGCAAATGTCCACACGCCCTGTATGAACACCACAGAAGTTAGCAATCCTGCGCGTCCTTTTATTCATCCAAGATAAGCCTCGGCATACGCCGTGTGGTGAAGGGCCTCCAAGTCGCACCCGCAAGCCGCCAGAATGGCATCAGATGTCGGCGGCAGAAGATCATCGCGGGGGTGAGCTCCAGAACGAGACAAGCCGGCCCACGAACCTGCATGCGCCAGTCCCTCTTATCAGCCTCCTTACTCTCTCCGCTCAGTGAAGCGGAACGGACGATGCAACATCGCTGCTGGCACATGGGCCAACTGAATGAAGTCCATGCCAGAACGCCGTTGGGGGCTGTCAGCGTCGGGGTTGCCCAAGACGCAAATGGTTGAGATGATGGCGAGCTCGCCCTAGTGCAGTACAGGCACGGTATGTCGCCGCAGCTGATGGGCGCATGTCTTCCTTCCCAGCACAGTATATCGTGAACGCATGGGAATAAGCTACTGTTAATTTCACGTCAAATTCGGACCTTTTGTAGAATGCAGGTTCGGGCCAAGGCCGTCTTGGCTTGGAGCTATGGGGCGGACGACATCCACATAACTAGTCTGGTCAATCTGCGGCACATCCACATGCCCATAAGCCACGAACAACGCTTCACGACGGTATTCGGGGTATGAAATTCTGTCACCGACATCTGCATTGTCGGGCATTTCTGAGCTTTGTGCTGTGTGATATCTTTGTGTTGTGATTGGGAATTGTCCTGCCTGCTGTGTGGTTTGGCCAGACAAAGCGCCCTGTCCTAACAATCCTGAATCGATTGCTCGATCTAAAATCTGTTTACATCAGACCTGTGTCCCAAACGATGGTAAACCTTGTTTCTGTCTTTGAGCCGATTCAAGCGGTTCCTCCTCGCGCAAAGCCCACCTGAGACATTCCACTCCCGCTCTCAATATTCTAATAGAAGACCAGTCTTCCGATCGAGAATTTGCATCGTATCGGTGTACATATCCGATTCCCACAGAGACGAAATGTCGCCGCGTCTTAAAAAGCAAGGCCAGGCCGGTTCGCATGTAAAGAAAATGGTCCTGGTACCTGTTAATCACCTGCTACAGATCCTGAAGTGATGCATTCTGGAACCTTCCAAAACATGACAGACGGGCAACCGTGAAAGGACAAGGATGGGGCTTACTGGTCAGCCTCTCCATGAGCAACTGCCCTCACCAAGTCGTCATAACTTGTATCGGGGACTGCTAGAACGCTGCTCGGTCCCCCCAAATAATGTTGTTGGCGATCAGCAGTGCGGAAAAGGCTGAGATCAAGCTCGGATGGGCCGACAGTCCGCGGGAGGAAGAATATTTGCACAAATCGGAGGGCCCACCTCGAGAACTGAAGCAGGTGACGGAGCCTGTCTCTCCACTGGTCGTAATCGTTGAAATTTCGCGGATCAGCTTCGTGTCCCTTTTTGACGGTGTTCGTCGTGAAATGAGGAGCCTCAACAGCCAAGCGAAGCTCCCTCCGAACGAGCTCGTTCCCCCAAAAGTCCTCGCAATCCAGGGCCCAAGTAGCAGCATTTGCGGCGAGGCAGTCAATCCATACAAAGTGGAAGGTGACTTCTTTCCAGGCCGGCCTAACCAAATATTGAGAGTGTTTCAGCGACTGATGGAAGTCGTCGCTGACACTCTCCATGCATTCTATGAGGCCCGGCCAGCGAGGGAATCTTATAGTGTGCGACCCATTGTGGCTATTTGTCAGATGGCTGACTTGCTGGGCGGTGGGATGAGAGGTAACACTGCAGCTGTCATCTGTTTCCATCACAATGTAGATACTTTCGTCTGGTTGGTTTAACTCGTGAAACACTAACCCACCACGGATCTTGGAGAGCCCTAGCTGTTGCCCGCTCGTCAGGAGATTTTCACGGATGGACTTGATGAGTGCAGCGATGGCCATACTCTCGAGCGCGAGACTACACTGCGAACCAACAATCAAGTTGTTTGTTTCGAAGCACCAGGCCCCGTGCTTGTCGCAGGCATCACTTGGGACGCCCAAGGTAGCCCACCGGATGGTAAGTCGCTCCACCGGCGGCAACACAAGTAACTCGTCGATCTCTGGATGCTTCGGTGTCCGCAGAATATAATTGCCCGTTCCAGCATATCGGGTATCCCTTGGGGCCACCCCGCCAATGTTTAGACTCAGGCGCCGAATCTTCATGTGGGATTTGATGAACATCGCCGTCTCGTGCCACATCTGAACAGCCGGCTCGCGAAAAACCGGTATGGATCCCTCATGCATGACATGAAGCTCAATATGCCTGATCTCCTTGAGCGCGTCCGGGGAGCGATCTTGGAGGAAACAATACGCGGCATGGGCTGCACTGATGTCCCGCGCCGCGTTGTAGTCGTGGAGCTGGTTGCACGTGCAGAAGGTGAAGCAGTTTTCAGAGTAGAAGATGGGTTCTGCCTCATTTCGGGCGCGTTTGCAGGCGAGGAAGATGTTGAGATCAGGCCTCGGGTGGTACGAATCCCGAAATTTGGTTGGCTGTCGTAGCGCTGAGATACGCATGGCGTACTCGATCCAGTCATCATGGCACCGACGGGGGCTGAAGTAAGTGCCCACGTCTGCCTCCTCGCCGTTGTTGTTGTCACCCCGGACGCCGTAGTACTCAACATGGTCCTCGTTGAACCCTGATACTCTCCTCGTGGCCCTCTTCTTCCTTTTGGCACCGCGCTGGGCCAAGAGAAGCCGACAATTTGTGAAGGAGATGTAGACTTTGGTTGTGACTAGTAATTCGCAGTAAATCATGCGGCGAATCTCTGCGGGCAAGCGAAATAGCCAGGGGCCACTTTGGTCAAAGGAAAGGCTCCTGTCCGAGGGAGCCTCAGAGGGATCCTCGGTGGGATCCTCGGTGGGATCCTCAGTGGGAGGCAGTGAGGGAGGCAGTGAGGGAGGCAGTGAGGGAGGCAGTGAGGGAGGCAGTGAGGGAGGCAGTGAGGGTGGTCCGGTGATGGAGTTGCCAGAAGCAAAGCTGCTAGGGCTGCTTGGAGGCGTGCCGGTAGTCGTTGTGTAGCCATGGAAGCCAGTGTTCCGGGTTTGTATAATACGACACGACTTGGCTGCTTCCAATATCAAGTCGTGTTTGTCGTTGTTTTGATTTTCTTCCATGGTAACTTGGAAATCCGAAGACTTCCTACAACAAAGTGAATAATTTGGGCGTCAATGTCTCCTGAGGCAAAGAGTGGTGCAGGAAAAGCGCCGATGTTGCTCGTGAGCTCACTCGTGTGAGCTCCAGCTGGGACGGGTCAATTGAATTTAGGCAAGCACGATCTGAGGCAGATATAATAACGCGGAAGTCACGCCTCCATGACTGACTTTTGAGTAGCAACGTCGTGGTTAGGCAGCTGTGGCCGAGACCCGGCCAAAACAACCATGCGCGCATTACTTCTCTGCCGGCACAAATCGAGTCTATGAGCTGCAAAAACATTAGGCGGGAGTCGTTGCACAACTCGGATTTCCATGAATGGTCCAATTTGACCTCCCCATGTTCAAGCGGGTTGAGTCGTTTTGAACCGTATCAAAAGGGAGGAATCATAGCACGCCCGTTGTAAACGGATGGTGAGCACTGGTTGCGGTTTGCTCCTTCTAAGCTGGACGTGTAACGCTTGCCAACTCTGTAAATCGGTGGTATTGTTGGGTACAGAATAACATGGTAAGAGACAATGGTACCCAAGGTAGTAGTGACGAGATTGATCAACATGGATCAGTCAACGTCTGTACGTCCGTATCCCCGGCCGGAATCACAAGGCCAACAATGTGAACAGACTAGTCAGGGTATCATTATTGTTTGCACAAGGTGAATTAATCAAAGCTATCCTCAATTGGCCCAAAAGCATTGCTCAGCCTTCAATCATGACCCAAGTATATCGGGAAATTGCCTTGAGCATGCCCAGGTGGTTAGATGTGGACTATGTCTACCTTGGACGCTGTCCCCCAGACTTTCCACTGTAGCTTATGTAGAGGTCGGTCAAGGGTCTCGTTGATCACACAATGGCTCAAACTATCTGGTTCGCTTTGTTCTCCCTGTTCCTCTCTGCCTCCCCAATGCGCTTCACCTCAGCAGCATCCGCAAGGTCTTCGTCACTCAATCCCATACCCATCCTCTCTCGGCGGTGAATAGCCTGCTCGATCGTCTCCTCGCCCGCAATCTCCCGTACGTCTGCGTCATGCTCGACCTCAAACTTGCGGCGCAGGTGCTCGGGTCCGAGGAACGTCAGGAGGATCACGTAGGCGTACACGCAGCCCATGAAAATGCAGATGACCTTGCCGTAACCGTAGCGCTTCACATCGTCCTTTGGTGGGAGGGGAAACCGCTCGCCAATGGTGGCTTCGATGGTTGAGCTCGCAGAGCTGACGAGGTTTCCAAGCTGGTACGAGGTTCCCACCACGAAGGTCCTGAATGCTCCCGGAGAGAGCTCCATTAGGTGAATCGGGATGACGCCCCAAGCACCCTGCACGCAGAACTGCTCAAAGAACGCCGCGGCAATCACGCGATTGTTCTCGATGAAGCTGTACGGATACAGAAGCGCTCCGCCAACAACACTGATGACAATGATGCTGAGTCGGCGGCCAAACGACTGCGACAAGAAGCCAACAACGGTACCGCCGGTCATTGCTCCAAGGTTGGCCACCACTTGTGTAACCGTCACCTCATTCTCGTCAAACTCAAACTGGTTCTTGAGCATAGTTGGGTACAGGTCCTGACTACCGTGGCTCATGAAGTTGAACCCAGCCATGAGGAGCACGAGGTACGTGAGGAGCAACCAGTGTCTCCGGAGAGCGACTTTGCCCTCCTGTATGAAGGTCTTCGAGACGCTGCTCCCGCTGGCCTGCGCAGTGCGACGCACAGACTCTCGCTGCTGGTGCACGTTCGTCTCGGGCAGCATTAGGCGGAAGAGGATGATTAGGACCGGCGGGCATGCTCCGAACCAGTACAAGGGTCTCCAGGAGTGCGGGGTGGTGTTGACCAGACCCCGTGCGAAGGCGGTGGCGAGGAGATAGCCGAACGCGTAGCCTTGCTGCAAGATACCGGACATCAAGCCACGAGTCTCCTCGGGGAGGTCTTCCAGTGCGGTAGCTGCAGCATTTCCGTACAGACCGCCCATCGCTATACCAAACAAGGCCCTACAAGCGAGGAACTGGTTGTAGGTGTTGCAGAAGCCGGTGCCCTAAGCCTCGATGTTAGCACGACCATTATCCCCGCTGTCGTCGTTCTCGTTGATGGACTATGGGCCCCAGGATCGTGCAGCCGACTGTTGTGGTTTTGAAGGATACTGGGAGAATGGTGGACCACTCGGCTGGCTCATCCGGGAATGTGGGCAAGCCAAGGCTGGGGGCGTATCTTGGCGTTGGAAGATTAAGCTTCGCCAAGTTTATCGATCCACACCCCAAGAAATGTACTGGAGCTTCCCCAGAAAGCTTGTTTCGAGGAAGGAAAATACGAGAAGGAACTCACCAGTTCAAGAATGATAAACAAGACGTTGTTCACGATGAAAGGCCACTTGCGACCATAACGATCTGCCGCGATACCAAAGAGAATTGAACCAACAGATCGAAACATCAGCACCAGGGTGATGCCCCAGGTTATCTCGGTATTGGTCTTACTGCTCGAGGTTAGCCCTTCAGAACCTCAACAGCCTTGCGGGAAGGTTTGAAATGAGTCAGCTCGGGAATGGATCACATGTATGATGCACCGAAGCTGGTGTCTCCTGAATAGTGCTTTTTCACAAACGGGAGAAATGAAGCCCGGACGTGATGAGAGACGTGCAGGGACAGAGTGCTGATGATGGAGGTAGTAAGTGATGCGAGTCTCGGAAAGGAACTTACTCAAATGTCTCGGCGAGGTCACTGACAGTAAGCGAGACCGTGAAGAAATCGAAAGCATCCCAGGTCTGTACGAGGCTAGTCAGCGTTTGTGTCTAATTGCGGGCAAACGCGAATCAGAGAGTGAATCAGCCCAGGTCCTCTCGTACCCAAGCGGAGAAGGCGACCAGGAAGAATGCCCAGTGGTGGCCGTTGAGCATCCTGAGGAGAGAAAACGGGTTGGGCAGTTTCGACATTGGCGGCTTCAGGCTGCTGAAGCGGGATGCAATATATTGGCCAGCCGACATGCCGTGGTGAGGAGGCTCGTCGCCAAAGTGGTGGTCCTCGATCGGGCCTGGCCGAGTATCAGCAGGTCCATGATCGGTGGTAGGCTTCTCGTTGTCCGACATGTCGGGCAGAATAGACTGATGACGGGCTGTATTTCTTGACCAAGGGGCATTCGTATCGGTCTCCCAACAGGCCAGTAAGTGAGGAGAGAGGGCTCGGGATGGTCATTTTCAGGAAGGCAACTGGACACCAGAGCCTGATATATAAACCCGACACACTGGGATTCACTTCCATCTACGGCTGACTGAGATTAGATGGCGTGCGGGGTTGCGCACCAGAGACTGGGGCGACAGCCGAACTGGTCTAATGATGCAGTCCCGCTTAGAAGGATTAATCGTGTGCCGCATCGGCGACGACTTAGTTGGTTTCGGCTAAGCAAAGCGAATGACGTTGAGGCGTAGGAGCGGAAAGCTCACAGGGATTTCGAGTCATCGTTCTTTGTGCTACTGTGGGTGGTACGGAGCTGATCGATTACACTGGAGAATCAAGACGGTCGTTTGCGTGGAAGTTTCGGCCCTATATGTCCCCGTCTGAGGTTCGACAGACGTATAGAGTTTCTCTGACCGATTCCATCCTGACTTGCGGTTCAGACGCCAGTCATTCTGCCCAAAGCGAGTACTCGAGCTTGGGTGGGAGGTCTCGCCGGCCGTCTTTGTCTGGACTTCCATCCTGAAGTCCAACGTTGGCAAGCTGTCCTGATAAATTCAATCACGGCGGCTGCTTGCTTCGAGCACGGGCGGTGACGCCTTCGTATTCCACTCCACACCGAAGTTTCAAGGTCTGCTTGTCCCCGCCGTGAGGCTGGCATGCAGTGTAAACGAAGGGGAAAGGCAAGATTCGATTTGTTAGGGCGATGGCGGTCCTGTCAAGGGGGGCATGGTGTTGAATGCCGGCTTGGCCAATCCTTCGGTCCCCCCACACGCGACACCCCAGACACTCCCCGCAAACGCCTCTCACGCGGGCCAAGCCTCAACGGGGCGGATGATAGAAACCGGCGGGCCTCAATGGCTGGACCTCGATATGGGTGCCACTCCATTGTTGGCGGTCGTCGCAAGGAAACTCCGTCTGTCTGGACGAGTGAGTGACTCCTCCACCCCACCAAAGGCATTTCGTTGTTAACGGAGAGATGACCTAGCCTTCGTGTGATGTAGGCTGTCTCCTCTGTCGACAGCGGCTGGGAAGGGCACAGGGGAAGAGGACGTCATCCCAATTGGTTCGACACGCAGACCGTTAACCTGTCTGGTCCGACGTCTGTTGGGCTCGAGAGTTGAAGAAGACTCACGGTTGCTCTGAGATGAAATCGCCATGGGTCAGATTGGAATGGGACCTGCCATGCCAGCAGACTGCCATCACAAGCATCCCCGGTCTTGTTTCTCGAAGCCCAGGCGTGCCAGGGCCGCCAGGATGGCATCTTTGATGTTGCACTGAAGCGACTGCGGCATGCCGGCGCACCCGACACCTGCACAATCCCTGGCATCTCAACGCCGGCCTACTTCAAGTAGCTTGCTGTTCGGAGATAATGAACCTTCAGGGGTGGCTGCACATGTACGGACATACACATTCCCGCAGCGCAGCAGATCCGCGGTTTTGAGAGCGCTAGCTTGTTGTAAGCATTGACAATGCGCCAAATTCCGCACCAAGTCCCAGCATTTCGTGGTACGGAGCAATTGCTGAAGGGAAAAGCACTGCGCAGTGTAACGGTCATCACTTTGTCATGGGAGTGACATCGTCTTGGTGGGGCCCCCCGGAAGCTTTGTTCCAGCTGTCTAGGCGCGACGTCGCACCCACCCAAGCCAGCACACAGCAGAGGAGTCGACTACGCCTGGGCAGAGGGGAATTGGGTGCAGAGCAGGGAGAGAATGAGAGGCAGAGGGTAATTCGAAAGTATGTCTGCTCATGTTGCATGTGTTTTGGGTTGGCGCTGCAGGTGCTGAACTAAGACCCGTGCAGTAGGCACTGCCTGTAGGAGCAGCGGCTTACTCACTGCCGCGACGCTCCAAGGTGCTGTGGCACCGTCGAGATAAGCTCCCAGTTGTGCCTTCCGCCGCAACAGATGCTGTGCCTGCTTTTCTTGCCCGGTCTTGGGCCGTTCCCGTTTCAACAGGGCCCAGGCCCAGCAGTACAAGCAGTGATAGGCTGCTGCAACTCTCACTCTGACGACACGACTTCAGGAATGTGCAGGTACGGAGCAGGGGACCCTTGTCCCTATCTTGCTGCACGCGAGGAACCGCTCAGCCCAATCCATGGATCCACGATCCAGCCATCCAACCACCCACGATCTGTCTGTGCTGTAATGAGCGACGGCATGGGTACAGTGACAGGTGCACGTACACGCATGAGTTGCATCGTAGTGCGCCATGTTTGTACCGTAACCATGACCACCGTAACGGTGACAAGGTCTGTAACTTGTATAAGAGGAACAAGGGCCTAGACCGGTGGCCATACTAACCGTCTCCCCAGCATGCTGCCCTTCCTTCTACTGCCACGCCTACTGTGACAGACTTCCGTACTCACTCACAACAAACATGGCACCGGCTGAGCCAAACGCTCTCCCCTTTCAGACCAAGGGGCAGGAGCCCCACTTTCCTGAAGAGGTTGATGGTTGGAAAGGCTACATCGAGTGGGAGAAATATCCTGAAAAGAAGAAGGAGGCCGAGGCCATCCTCGAGAAATATGATTTCCCCGATGTGAGAAGCAGCCATCCAGCTGATATCGCTTCCCAGCTAAAACTATCGAAACTGACATCGAAATGCCCTAGCCCCCTGAATTTCAGCTGGACTATGTGCCGCCTAAGAACCCCCTGTTGACAGGCGAGAGGTTCAAGCAATACCACTACGCACTGGGGCCTACGGTCGCGTCCATCCCTGACATCAGCTGGAAATATGTCCTCGAGGAGAAGTCCAAGGACATGATCCACGTGCTCCAGTTCCCCTACAACGGAGAGCCGCCCCGGGACCGCCTTGTTCAGAACCCCATCACCTCAAACGCGGACTTCTTCGTCCGCAACCACGGGGGCGTGCCCGAGGTAGACGCCGAGAAGTACTACCTCGACATCGGCGGCTTCGTCAAGGAGCCCAAGCGCATCACCCTGGCCGACCTGCAAAATGAGGACCTCTTCCCCCGCAAGACAATGACTGTATCCCTGCAGTGTTCAGGCACTCGTCGTATCGAGCAAATTCACGAGTACCCCGGCGATGGCGATGAGCTGATCAACGCTCCCTGGGGCGAGGGTGCCATCGGGACCGCCACCTGGACCGGTGTCTCGCTCAAGAAGGTGCTCAAGTACTGCGGCGGGCTGACCCCAGAGGCCAAGGCCGGCCACCTCGAGTTCTTCGGCGCAGACACCTACTTCAAGAAGGGAAAAGTCATGAACTACCGGGTTAGCGTTCCCTGGCGCAAGGTCAAGGTCAACGAGGTTCTCCTTGCCTGGAAAATGAATGGGCAGCCGCTGCCGCGAATTCACGGCTACCCGCTGCGGGCCGTCGTGTGCGGCTACATCGGCGCCCGGAGCTGCAAGTGGCTGTACCGCATCGACGCCATCTCCGAGCCGTCGCTCGCGCCCGTCCAGAGGAAGGAGTACCTATACTACACCACCCAGGTGGGCAAGCAGAACTCGATGTACTCAAACGGCTTCAGCATCCAGGACATGCCTGTAAGCAGCGCCATTATGTCGCCCGTGGACAAGGCCCAGATCGTGCACGACGGCAAGATCAAACTCAGGGGCTGGGCCTACAGCGGGGGCGGCCGCTGGCCTGTCCGCGTCGAGGTCAGCGGGGACGGCGGCAGTATCTGGTATGAAGTGCCCTACGACAAGATGAGCAAAAAGTACTTCCATGCTTGGAGGATCTGGGAGATAGAGATGCCGGTGGATGCTGAGGGATGGCTGGTGAGTCCCAATCTTGTCCTTTCACAGATCACCGTCTCTCATGTTTTGGAATATAACAGAATGCATCACTTCAGGATGCGTAGCAGGTGATTAACAGGTAGCAGGAATTCTGCGTCAGGACGTGGGACAACGCCCTGAATACACAACCTACATTTGTTAGGTCAGCATGGTGAGTACTTCCAGCATATGGCATGGGTCCTATCTCATCACTCACCAGGTCATAATTTTGCTGACTACTCTCCTAGGAATTGGGACCTCCATGTGACATCGTCGTGCCACCGCATCAAGGTCTACAGCATGAACCGGTCGCGGCCCGCGACTGCGGCGAGGCTCAAGATGCTAGCGGAGAAGGGCCTGTCCATCACCCCTATCACGAAGCCGCTGGAATTCGATCTCGAGTCTGAGGAGGATTGGCGCGCCAACATGATCGCGCGGGATGGCAGAGACCCGGAGGAGTAGTGTACGGGTGTCTTCTACCGCTTCGAGGCTGTTGTGCTTCTGGTTGACTGGGGTCTTTTGCGTGACCAGGAGTAAATCTTGCTGCTCGCCATGGCCACATTGTCCACTATCCCAGTTTGTTTGGAAGACTGTGAATTCGCCGAAGGCATTATCCGTCGATTCACCCTATTGAAGGTTAGGCACAATCATTCTGTCGAGATCATTGGATCCGCTTCGTCTGCGCCTGGTCGCCTCACGTTGTTCGGCCATACTTACAGGTCCGAGACTCGCTGAAGTGTCATTCATGAGCTCCCTATACTCAGGGTACACGGCGTAAATGATTGACCAGCAAGTCGTGTTGTAGAATCATCTTGAAAAGGTATATTAAGGGCACCATATCTCTCCTGACCCAATGCCCATGTTGCTGTCCTTGTCTATTAGCGTGTGAATACTGCTGCTCTCGTCCAAGTGTTGCATCAAATACGCGATCATACTGCCGTGTGAGCACCGAGCCATGGTTCATCCTCGGCCCAAAGCTGTCTGGAATGGTGCACCTTTCAGCACCGATAGAGACAAGAATGAAGGTCAGTTTCCTCGACCTTCACATGACATGAATTTGTCAATAGACGCTCATCCTGTAGGCGAATTATAGAGACTTCGTCTTTTACACAGATGACAAGTGCCTCTCTCAGTCGCAGCGACTCGATCCGTGGCGACTTTACCCCTTGGAATCACATACCTTCTGATGTTCAGGGACTTCTCACAGCTGTCAGCCGTGCCCAAATTTTTCAGGATTGATTTGCAGATTAATCTTGCTTTGAATTCCCACCCACTCACACCCTCTTTGAAGAGCAAAAGAAAACTATGCGGTGAATGTGGATCCACACAGACCGCAACTTTTGCTTCTATGCCACTTGGATGTCGACTTTTGCCACAGAGACAGACAGAGTATAATGGCAACGCGTAGGAGGTTACAGCATCCTTGAAGAGGGCCAACAAAGCAAGCCGGACACCGCAGTCTAGCTGAGAGTTTTCAAATAGGGCGAGTCTGGCTATCTCTTGTATTATACGAGGTAACGTAGTGTAGTTATGTATGCTACTCGAACTGATTTGTTTCTCCTGCACCTTAAGCCTGCGGGCAATTGGACCCAAACCCTCCCTGGGCCAACTACCGCTTCTCTGCCTCGCGAAGCATATCGTCTTCTGTCATCACGTTCTCTGTAGGTGTGGACTTCTTCTTGTTGATACCGGACACCTTGTTGCCCATCCAATCCATCGCTTTGGTTGCCTTACTCTTCTGTTCAACCTCTTTCTCCATCTCGTCGGCTTCCTCTTCAGCGGACTTGCCCTCTACTGCCTTCCTCTCGCGCTCTTCCTTGTCTTCTTTCTCCTGACGTTTCAATTTCTTCAATTTGGTTCTCAACGACCTCGCCATCGATGTCCTCAAGATCTAGCTTCTGCAGGATCGAACCGACCAGGAAGCGGTACTGCGTATGCCCGTCCACAAGGTCGGAGACGTCGACGTTCTCGATTCCCTGGACCTCGGGAATCGCTTGCAGGCCGGCAATACCATACTGAAAGCTATTTGCGCGGTACAGAAAGGCTAGCAAGTAGTCCTTCGTGGAAAAGACGTTGATGACGCGACCTGTGACGACAGAGCGAATCTTCCGCCATGCAATGGGGTCAGACGGTGCGGCTGCGCCAATGAGGCAGACTGACTCCACCAAGCCGAAGGCTTTGCGATCCGCCAGTTCAGCGAGACAGGTGTAGATGACCCTTGCGCCTAGCGAGTACCCTATCAGCGTGACTGGTCGCTCGCCTTGGACCTTGTTGATGAGTGCATCGGCAAGGACCTTGCCTGCCTTCTCACTCCGAGACACCGCGACGCTGAAGGGGTTGTCGATGACACGGGAGGCTTTGGCGAGGGCATATGGTAAAGTGAGAGCTGAAGCAAGAGTAGCAAATATGGTGCGGCTAAGGATCTCCTTCTTGGCGAAGCCCCATGCGTAGCTCTTGATATATGTGTTCAGAGCGCAGCCCAGTCGGAGCAATGCGTCTAGCTCCCATCTGAGAGCGAACGCTTCGGTGCTGCGCCCACTGATGGCCTGCCATGGGAGAACAACCTCATTCTCCTCCACAAGCCAGCCGGCAATGCCCACAGCGACACGGAGATGTCTTGCGTTCTTTTCGTCCTGCTTGCCTCGCTGGAACAGTGATGGCTTGTTGATTGGCAGAAAGGCGAAGTCCTCGACTTCTTTAGCATATTCATAAATAGTCTTTCCAGTCATCCTGCCACCATAGGCACCGAACAAAATACCAACAAGGGGTGCTGAGCCAGCGAGTGCCCCGAGATATCCAGCGGTGGCTGTGGCGCCGAGTCCTAGACCGCCCATGACCGTGCCTACTCCAGCAGCCAGCAGAGGAGCAGCAAGCCCACCTGTCACTCCAATAAGGACAGCCCCCGCAACTGCACCGAGGCCGACCTTCCACTTCCTTGCGGTTGAGCCTTCCTCTGCCTTCTTCTTGGTCTCCTCGTCTGCGTTCATCTGCTGTTTTGCGGCCTCAAGGAGACCCTTGGCCACTGATATCTCATCCTGAGATAGTAGCTCTGCGGACAGCCCCAGTGAGCTTGCCAGCCGAAGCATGAGCACTCTGGATTCCGCCGGGTAGGACTCCAGTCCGAGCAGGATAAGTAGGATCGAGTGCATGATGAGAATGCGCCGGGCATCACTGAGTGAAACCAGTGGAGTCTCAAGTGGTGGGAAAATGTTCTGCAGGGTCTCTCCGGCCGCGTCTGGCTTCTGTTGGCTCGAGGGGCGGGACTCGTGGCCCTGTTGAGCTGGCTCATCCCCATCTTCGCGCTGGTTGACGGCCTCGCCAATACGCTGCATGACTTTGTCACGCCAGTCGTCGAAATGTGTCAGCGCGGCCTGCTTGAAGGCCTCAGTCTCCGGCCTGGCAAGCTCCTTGGCCCGTCTCTCGAAGGCCTTCCTCGCCTTCTCGGCCGCATCGTTACGCTTCTCTTCGTCTGTCTTGGCCTTGCCTGTCTGGCCTGCAGGATCAGTCTCGGATGGCTCCTCCGCAGCCTCGTCCGGTCCACTCTGCTCCGTGGCTCCGGGCTTGATTTCCAGTGCAGCATCGTCGCCAACCTCCAGTGAGCGCCCAATTTTGAGCGGTGTGGCAGTCTCGGACTTGTTGGGGTCGAAGGCGTCGACAAGCTGAACTCGCATCACCTCGATCAGGTCCGCAATAAGGAGCAGGAGGTTCGCCCTGTCCTCTCGCGTGGGGAGGATGGTGGTGAGCGACTCCCCCTGGTCGTCGCCGGATTTGGGGCTCGACCCCTGCCCCTTTTCGGCGAGGTTCTTGAGCTTGGAAAACATCTTCACTTCCAAGGTTCTGTTTCGAGGGCGCGATGATGCAGGGTCGCATCAGTAGGTGCAACTCGAAGTTGTACCGTTCTCGTACACTCCCTCGAACAGAACACGCGTCACCTTTCGCCAGTGAGACATGTCGATGTGCACACGTTGCTGGTGGCTTGGTGTGATGTCATGGCAGGAGCGCTTTGCTAGCGAAAGTACACGAGGAGCCGGCTCCCTCTGACTCCCCAGGGTTGGACCCTAGAGCGTCACACATCATCTCACTACGAGGATTCAATTGACGAACTCATTGGAGGAAGCAACGACCCTCTATCCTCTGACCATTGTGTGCAGCGGCTAGATGTTAGTTCAGTTTTTTTTTTTTTTTTTTTGATTGCCCAATTGACCAATGCTTTTCTGTTCCCCGCCATCGTGATACTTGGAAGTTCCTGGCAGTTAGTTCGGTTCAGATCAGGAACGTGGTGGCTAGAGGACCGACCGCATGTAACGGCACTCTCCAACAGTCGATTGGCCTGCGAAGGTGCGTCATACAACGTCATGAAATCTTGGATGCAATTGCCATCGCTCGACGCAGCCTGGTGGTAATGTGAATTGCATACTCATAAGTGCAGCTCATGAGATCATGGTTCCCTGGCCGGACCGTGGCAGGACCCTGTTTTACATGATCGACCTGGGGTAATGCCGCTTGTGATGTCAGTGCCGTGATGTTTGGTGGCACAGAGCTTCGGATGTACTGCAGCAGGATTCAGTGGCGGATGGGCTTGCTGGAGGACGGTGGGAGCACTTATAAAGGAGTATCACACCGTCTGGCTCTGGGCAGAACATAATAATTCTCATTTGCTATATCCCATAAGCAAAACGCAATTTCCATCTGGCAAAACAACTTCTTTCTAAGTCCACAGCCGGAAGTCAAATATACTCATCATGGGTCTAGGATCAAAGATCAAGGAGGCACTTCACGGTGACCACCACGACAAGACCAGCTCTGACGCAAGGCCGCCAGGGGCCTTCCCTCAGGATGACATTCCTCAGAAGCACGCCGACGGCAAGGACTACATTGCACCACACGGCAGTCTCATCGACAAGAACAGGAACACTACAGGCCACGCCGGCACAACCACCGGAACCACGGGGACAACTGGCTCAGGTAGGTCACGGCAATCCTAAGCATGGCTCCTGAAGAAAACAAGTGCTAACATGGTTGAATCAGGGCTAGGTTCCACTCCCGTTGGTGGCGCAGACTCATTGTCTGCTGGCGCTCAGCGCAACAAGCTGCACAAGGAAGGAGAAGGTTACCTGCCCTCAGAGACGGGCCAGACCACATCAACATCAACACACGGCACTCGAGGTCACCAGCCTGTTGATTCCGGTGTTGGTCTCGCTCAGACTTCGGGCAGGGACCACACCAAAGAAGGCGCCTACTGGGGCGACCTCTCCCCAGGCGGACATGCAAGCAAGGACACTCACGGTCCGAACAATGACTTGCCTGAGCACGGCCACCACGGCCATGACTACACGCCCGTTGGCACTGGGCAGAATGTCTCCTCACTGCCCGACCGGACCACCCACGGCCACGGATCTGGGAGCGCTGCCCATCACAACCCTCTGCATGGCGACCAAGCAGTTGGAGGAGGTGTATATAACACCGTCGCCGGCGCCGGCAGCCCGGACTACGACCGCTCACACGGCGGCGCCAAGCCTCACACAACAGCAGGTACCGTCCACGACCCTCTCACCTCCGGCACAAGGGGCACGAATGTCCATGACTACAAGACAAGCCTTGGCGGAGCCGGCGCGCCGACTTCCCGCGATGACCGCACCACTGGGCCGGGTTTGACACATGCCGGCGATGTGGGAGCAGGATACGGCGCTGGCGCGTCTGAGCGTGGACTGGGTCAAGGCGGTCTGTCCCAGGGCGGTCTGGGTGGCGCTTCCCACGGTGGCCTCACTGGAGGTGGCCTTGGTGGGAGCGGACTGGGCGGAAATGGACTCTCGGGATCGGGAGTTGGCAGGTCCACAGGATATGGCGACAGCGGGCTCACACATCATGACCAGTCCACCGGCCATGGCAACAGCCACGCTGGAGCGGGCCTGGCTGGAGCAGGTGTTGCCGTTGCCGCAGGATACGGCGCGAGCGAGCTCTCTCATCGCGGCCAAGGCAGCACCGGCCACGGCGGTGCTTACGACTCAACATCGGGCCAGCACGCTCCTGGTGTCCCTCGTACCAGCATGCTCGACGTTGAGCCGGCTGGAGGTGTCACCGGCTCGCACCCCGGCCACACCACCCAGTCTTCTGGTATCCCACACAGCAACCCTCTCGGCTCTCAGCGGGGCGTCACCGGCTCCCCTCCTCACCATGGCAGCCACGGCGTAGGAGCAGGCTCACCCACCAACGTGGGCTCAGGGATCGGAACGCACGTAGGTCAGTCTTCACCGTCGAGCAGCGGCCCCGGGAGCTCTCACTACGGTCCAGGCCATCCTGGGGCAAAGGTTATGCATCAATGCCAGCATTGCGGCCAGGATAACGACATCAGCCATTATTTCAAGCAGGATGTCGTCTACCGTCTGGGACAGTAAATCTTGCAGCGTGAAGGGGTTTTATAGCGCTTGTAATATTAGTAATTTAATGCGATACCAACAGTTGATATGGATGAAAGAGTCAGAACCTGCTCATAGTGAAAGTTTTCGTTGTTGATGAGCTGGAAAACTTATCCTTGGATCGGGGGTTCACTACCTGTACAACTTGGAGACGTGGGTGGCTCGAGGCCTGCAGCTGTGGCGACGTCAGGTAGCCCAGCCCCTGCAGCTGCGCTCCGACACTTCTGACGCCAGAGGCTCGAATTTCCTGATAGCCAACAGCAATGACATCTCTTGACGACTGGTTTTGACTTACAATTCTGAACGAAATTTTGACCTACGCCCCAAGGCTCAATGAACAGCGTACGATAGTTCGCCAGCATCTGATTCTCACCTCGGGCGGCACAGCAATCCTCGGCTCAAAGGCTTTCGCGCACGACTGAAGATTTTGCCATCCGCTCAGGCTGTGTCAGCCAACATCCCCATCCGGCCCAAGGAAGATGTCGTCTGTGGAACACAACCAAGACGTCTCACAGAGCAATAAAGAGACAAATGCCCAGGCGGTTCCCAGCAAGCCAGCATTGCCGCCCAACGTCTCGATATTCTCCCCAAAGGACCCCAGCGGATCCAAGGCCGTGCTGAACGGCCACATCTTCTCGCGCCTGACGACGAGCTCGCAGACCGAACCGTCACGGCTCGCCGCAGCCCTCAAGGCCAGCTCCGGGGTCAGCGAGGCCTTCTGTCTCAGCCACGGCGGCGCCGTCCTGGTCTTCGACGCGGAGCAGCCCGGCGTGGATCTCAAGGACAGCCACCACGAGCACGTCAGGGCCGTCTGCTTGGCGCTCAAAGATGCTGATATCAGCCTCAGCATCTCCGGCTGCGTGTTTGACGCGGCAGAGGTGGTGAAAGCCGGCTTCCAGCTTGATGGGCTGAGCCGTGGCGCGGTGATGGTTGTCGACTTGATGCACGAGGAGGACGACGACTCGGGCTCAGGCGATGATGAGGATGCTGAGGCGATCCTGATGGGTGGTGATTCTGGGGAAGTGGTGTCCTAGTCCACAGATCCTGCTCATATGGAGCCAGCAACGGGGAATCAGTTAGGAATCTCGGCCACGCTCGTGTGTTGACTGAACCACCTCAACCATGACCATCACTGCAAGTGAGCCTCGAATGCGACCAAATCCTGGGCATTAAATCTTGGCGACTGGATGGTGTGATCGAATTGAAGCAATCATGGGCAAAGAGGCTCTGGGGCCTGGACCAAAACGGTGTTCACGGTCACGACAAGCTACCCATCAAGCCCCTGTACACCTTCGTCGAGAGATTTGCTCTCATTCACACAACACGTTTTGGCACAGCCACGGCGAACCATAACTTCCTCGTGGAAATCGCAAAAGTCTGCCCTCCAGGTACACA
This sequence comes from Diaporthe citri, assembly GCF_014595645.1. NCBI lineage: Eukaryota > Fungi > Ascomycota > Sordariomycetes > Diaporthales > Diaporthaceae > Diaporthe > Diaporthe citri. Next base: position 3,379,087 of record NW_025064846.1, read on the forward strand.
ATATGCTCACAGCGAAGGCCATGATGAATCTCAACACACGGGCCAGCTCGCAGCTCGCATCTCTGAGTTCTGGTCTCGTGGGTGGTGTTTTCGACACAGAAAGCACAGTCAGTCAGCCCATCCTATACTAGTACTCCTTTGCCAGAGTGTTTGGACTGGCAGCATCAGGATTGAGACCATCTGCATAACAAGATGCTGTGCGGCTGTGTGATCATGGGCCAGCTGTCTGTTAATGGGTCCAAGCCGTACACCATAATTCCTGAAGAGGATGTGAGAATTTTGGAAAGGACTCTCAGGGGTTTTAAATCGTTCTACATCATGCAGGCAAAATCGATGAATCTACAGAAGTGACATATCGGAAACCCTGCCCTGATCTTATTCCGGAGGATTTCTGGCATCCAAGTATGCAGGTGACCAATGCAGTGAAGCTTATCTGCATGTGGACTAGGAACTACTCCGTCTCGACCACCAACCCTTTATCACAACTCTGGTGCCCAGACATCAAATTGCGTCTAAACACTGGTGGTTGCGGCGTCTACCTAGCCAATTCGGCGCCGACGATCGGTGTTAAGCATCGGCAGTATGCCATGGCTGCATTTATCAGCTTGTGGAGAATTGGTCCTGAAGCCCATCGTCGCCCAGGATTACTAATGTCGTGGTTGTATGCTTCAATCCTGGTACCCTGGATCGTGTTGTCCTCTCGACGACCATGGAACCACAGAAATTCCCGTGTCAAGTGGGTTCCGAAGCAGCTATCTTTCCATGCCGAGGGCCAGGCAGACTTAGCCTGTCGGATTGCAGCTATCTTCGCAGCGCACCTGCCGAGGTTGATACTGCGAGCCACTGGAAGAGAAGCGGGAGAGGTGGAGCCCGAACACACGCCCGCTCATGCCGAGCAGTGGAATCATGACACCAGGTGGGGTACCAGAGGAACGTGTCGAACCTTAAAAACGCAGTATAAATATCACGCACCGGTCCTCCCAGGTCGTTCACCTTCTACGCCCGCCCGAGGATATATGACAAAACACACACACGCACAAGCTTTTGCAATATACCCCCAATAACGACAAGAACAACAGCCACAAGACAAAATGCCTTCCGCCCTCGTCACCGTGGCCTACCCCTCCCAGCCGGACGCCAAGTTCGACCTCGACTACTACAACACCAAGCACATCGGCCTGGTCACCGAGAAGTGGTCCAAGTTCGGCCTTCAGCAATACTGGGTCGCGGACCTGCGGCCATCTAACGGTCCTTATGCCATCCAGTGCACCATGCTCTGGGAGTCGCTCGAGGCCTTCCAGAAGGCGGCCGCCGCGGAGGACTCGGCCGCGGTCTTTGCAGACGTCCCCAACTTCACCAATTTGAAAGCAATCCTCCTGTCCGGAGAGGTCGTGAAGTCCAACTAGGAAGTTGTGCGAGGATGGGCTGGGCTTGCCTCGGAGGTCTTGACTTAATGGCTGTTTGAAGAGGATGTGGTGCCATGAGCTCAGTGGTACTCTCAGTGGTGCTTTCCAAGCAATCTCATAGGAGCTGAAGCCCAAGGGGTGTGTGCCTTGGGGTTTTGGAGAGGAATTGTACTTGAATGGAAGAATCCGGGCACAGAGACATGTCAGATGAAGTCTTGGGTCAATTACACGTGACACGGTCTGAGCAATCAAAATGACGGCAGCTGTGCAAGAGAACGACCGTTCAGTGGTCCATTCAAGTGCTCTTCATAAGCTGACCTAGCCATTCTGTGTCCGAAATCACGGAAATCAAAGTTATGAAGCTTCTACGTATATCGCTAAAATAAATTCATCAACCTACAACCTACCCATCATATTTCCGATGATCTCTTTATCATGAAGTTGATTTCGAATATATAAGAAAGGAGCTAAATTTCACGTAGAATCAGCCTAAAGGATAGGGGAGAGACTGTACGTAAAGTTGATGTGTCTCTAATCTAGCATTTTACATAGAGTGATAGTTTGCAACCCACACTTGAAGACCTAGATGCGAAATGTTGGTGACGTTCCGAGGATGACACGATAGAAAGTTTGCTTTTTTAACATTTGGCTGTGCAGTGTAACAGTCCAGGATGACAAGAATGATGGGCAACCTTAACTTGGTGAAATATTAATCCTGGTCTCAGGAAGGCAGACAAAGACGATACCGTCTCTGAATCACCAGCAGTCGTTGTGAATTCCTATCCTGAGGATCTCAATAGATATTCTGTGATTCTCTCACTCAAGTCAAAACTGATGTGAGGAAACACGCAACATGCAAAATTCTGTGTACACATACGCAGCGAGAAGTCACAAGTCCATAGAACAGTCAATCAGCACGCTGCGGAAACTGCGGAAAGGGAATGCCAACACGAGGTGACAATATTATCAAATGGTCAGGGGCTTAAAGTTTAGCGACCCCCTCCTGGCCCCCCACCACTGTTATCACCAGGGTCTCAAACCCTCATTCCGTTTCTTAAATCTGCTGCGTCCCAACAGACAGGTCAGGTCCGCTCATCCCGGATCACTCCTGTGTTGAGGACAGCAAAACAATTTTTCGACTACTCACTCATACGAGCCTCACGAAGCCACCATGGCGGCCTCACCCAAGAACAAGCGCGACAAGGCCTGGCTGGGCTGGTTCATCATGCAGCTCATCGTCATATTCCGTACGCCTCACAGCCTCCTCACCTCTCACACATAATAGCCTTGCACCCATTGCTAACCCGCAGGCCCAGTCATCGATGCCGTGCAATTCTACCCGCCCGAGCTGTACAAGGCCCCAGGCAGCCCTCTGTACTTCCTGCAGCAGATGAAGGACTTCTATATTTCGACCTACAACGACCCACTCGTCCAGTCCGCGACCGCGCCGAACTGGATGCACCTGGTCTCGGTCGTCGAGATCGGCTTCCAGCTGCCTGTGGCCCTGTACGCCGTCTGGCGGCTGAGCGGCAGCAGGGGAACCTCGGGCCCGTTCGAGCTTCTGCTGCTAGCGTATGCCTTTGAGACGGCCTTTAGCACCCTGCTGTGCATCAACGACGTGTTCTATTGGGACCCGGCGGTTTACTCGTGGGAGCAGAAGAAGGTCTTTTTGTTCCAGTTGTATGGCTCGTGGCTCGTTATCCGTAAGTCTCATTTGTAACCGATATGAATTGCTAGAAACTCGGCTGACTTATTGGGTAGCCACGGTAATGTTTGTGGACATGTACTGGAGGCTGTACAGCCGGCTCTCGGCGACGGACGCTGTGAAGAAGACGCAGTAGAGCCCGGCAGATGCTGATCATGATGGATTCTGCGAGATTTTTGCTTGATATACCCGCCCTTGTAACGCTCTGGCATTGACCGTGGCGTCGACGTGTCGACACGGTCCCAACAGAGACCCTAGTATTTACAATAGAACGCTGAACATACTGGCCATGCGCCAAAAACTCTAATCGATAGCCCTTTTCGCCATTGGGATTCCCCAGCCATTGCCAACGCCATTCAATCCATAACCCAGTGGGGTGGCGCCTCCCAGCGCTCTTCCTTTGAGCCTCTTAGGCAATACCATTCCAAAGAAATACACCGCTGTGACACAAATGCCCGCTAGAAACGACACCAGACTGTAAAACACGGTACTTGCGTAGATGTGCCCTCCCATGCCCTGCCACTCGACCCTGCCCTCCGTCTTGGGCAGCGCGGGCGTGGGGAACCACCGCACGCTGAAGCTCAACGGTAGTGGGTCCCCAATAATCAGTTTCTTGGTTGCCGTGCCGGCCATGTGGCTCAGCGGGCTGGTGCTGTAGGCGATCCCGGAGTCTAGGACGCCGCTGTCGTGGGGGTGTATGTGGTGTTTTGGGGTGCTGTGCAGCAGCACATTCATGTGTGTCGAGATGTGCATGTGGCTGAACTGCAGGGTCCCCGCGAGGGCGAAGACCAGCGGGATATACTCCTGGGCCACAGGCTTCTCATCGACTATCTCGACGTGAGGCGGAGGGCGGGATGGGAGCCGGCAGGAGAGGGGCGCGTCGGAGTGGACGTAGAACTCGAGGAGGTGGAAGAAGGGGTCGCTGATCATGGGGATGGTACAGTTCACTTCGGCCTCGATGCCGTAGTGGAACTCGAGCGGCTTGTTGGTCTCTTCGCAGACTGGGAAGGGGATCCACTGGAGCTCATGGTTCTCCGGATCTTCGATGTGCTCGCCTGTTTCTCTGCGCAGCGATGGTGTCAGTCTCGTATCTGTCCTCCAAGCCATCGCAAAGCGACCTGATGCTGAAGCCAGGGCCGGGCGCGCTGCAGCTCCCAGACCCGGGAATGGATGCGCAGGACGTCCTGGCGCATTCCCATTCGCGTGATGAAGCTAGGCAATGGGTACTCACGAGCTCCGGTTCATGCACTCGACAGAGATGGCTGCGCCATAGTGGTAGGAAGGCAGCGACAGCTGGGCGGCGTCCGACGCACTCACACGCTGGACGACGGCGAGGAGCACCACCAGCAGCAAGGCGACGGGTTGCTGGGGCCAAATGGCGGGAGCCATCTTGATCGCGATGATGCCGGTTTCCTAAAATTTCCACCTAGAGGACATAATCGCCACGTGGGGACCAGCGAACGTCGTCGTCGGGGCAGTAAATCTGGGGAAGTGGACAAATATTCGAAGCCCCCTGATTGCGGAAGTTTAGAAGGGCCCCAGCCTGCCCCAGCCTGCCCCAGCCTGCACCGTTTTAACCCCGGAACGCGCCAGCTAAGCTCTGGCATGTGCGCAAGTAGCTTCAGTGGTTGGCGCCCGCTGTCGGCCAAAGCTTGGCACCCCGGGCCTGCAGCCCGTGCTGTGCGGCGCTCCTACCATACAAAGATTGTAACGGTGAACTTCACATGCACGTCACAGCCACATGCTCAAGATTGACATCGCTCCTTCTATTATGACCTGGCCGTGGTGACTACAGAGACGTGCCAGAAGCTATCTTTGTCGCTCCATACTGCACAAGATACTTGATCAAGACATTCTTGACATGCCCACTCAAATGCCTCACCCACCCGCTTGGATAGAGACAGTGATCTCTCATCATTGTCGTCCAGTCGCGATGCGGTCTCCTTCTGTCGGTGACCAATGCATCGAGGGCATATGCGCATCCCATGCGGGTCACATGGACACACGCAGACTTGCACCTTTCGCAACATCGGTGGCCAACTACTGGCAGATTCAGCTTGTGACAGCAAGCCTCTGTCTAAAGAGACCTCTTCGAGTGCGAGGAAGCCGATGAAGTAGAAGAGAAAGTCCTCCACAACCAGGGTTTCCTCATCGATATATTTGATTTTGGGCCAGTGAAACTTCAAAGTCTCCAGCACTGGAGCTTGTCGCAGTATCCACCTCGATATGTAGCCGGAGACGGTGGCTCGGTCCTCGATGGTCTCGCAGGTCGGCGATGGATATATTGACACCGACTTGAGGCATGCCAGAGATCTCTGGGAAGGGTCCCAGCTTACCCGTTGCTTGGGATCATATGGCACCTCGTTACAGTCAACCCCAATACTGAGGCTTTCGAGTGATGGGCAGTTTCTTGCCAGAGTCAGTATGGCATCACGGGTCCACGGACCTATCCACCTGGTGACGAAAACCGTTAGCTGGGAATACCGGTCAAGAAAGAAAGTGGAGGCTCTTACTCGTAGCTTTTCAGATTGGGCATGTGCTGTTGCAGCCTCTCCATACCAGCCAAGTATGACGAGTCGTCCTTGCCAGGTGGGATGCCGGCGTCGACCCTTCTGATGCCTCGCAGTGACCGCGCCTGAGCCAGGTCTATCGCGTGCGTCTTGATGAAGTCCTCAAGACTGTTGGTGTTCTGGAAAAAGCCATCGCTGCGATGGTCCCAGACAATGTCCGCCCAAAGATGTTTCCTGAATATTCGATAACACGCGCGGCTGGTAAGGCATAGCGCCCAGAACATAGTGTGGTCGTCTGTAAAGCAGGCTAAGTGCTCGAACAGTTCTTCGACGCGAGCAAATCTCCTTGCTGGACTGTCCATGGGGCGGTTTCGTGCTGTCGGGAGCGCCTCACAACCGAACAAATTGCAAACAATTCCGAGGAAACCAACAGGCACACATTGTCGGTCGTGCGCCTCTGAGGCACATTTTATTGATGCGCAGCAGCACCTCTATCTTTTATGGCTCTGCATTTTGACGAGCCTGATCCAGGTTGGAGATCCAGCGGCTCTTGCACGCTTTACAAAGGTACCGTTGTTGGGTCCCACACGAGAGGATTCATCTAATGCGCGGCGGGCCCGGCATAAATTAAGGGACTTTTGTCGTCGGGCCCTGGCGCCGAACCTCGCAAGGCTAACGGCGCACCCACATGCTCGGGTCTAGCTAGCTATACTTGTGGCCAGCATCTGTAGGTCCTTACTCATCTTTGATGCGGTTGGTCCAGGCCCTTCACGAGACTTCGGTCGAGCAAGCCTGCCAGTGCAAGGTTGGTATCCGGTGGAGAGGCGCCCACGAGGTCAGTGTAATGGATAACTGGGTATATGTTGAAGAGGAAGGCCACTCCTTGCCCCGGTCCAAAGCACAGCAAATGAGAACTGTGAGGCAGGGGCGGTGTTCCATCGCAGGTTCGCATTTGTGTTTCCGCATGACCCTCTTCTCATGTACTGTCCTTTGTCAAGCTCTGTCCAATGCTCTGCTTCCCGAGGTCCGTTCGACTTGCAGATCTTCATCCTCATCAAGTGCTGGACAGTCCGACAGGCACTAAGACAAGACCCCTAACCCATGGCACGGGCCTGACGGGAGGGCGGTGGGACCCTGCAGCTGCAGTCGAGGACAGGGGTGTCGCGTGAACTTTGGAGTCGAATTAACGATCGCGACGCACCACACACTCGTCTGCATCTTATCTCATGAACACACGACCGCTCCGCTGCCGCCACCAGGCCAGGCGTCGATGGAGAGATGGACGACTTCTCCGACGATGACTTCGACGAGCTCAACGTCACGACTCTCCAGGAGCTGGAGAACAATGCCATCCAGTTCACGCAGGCCCAGCAGCTCGGCCCCACCCAGGCCGTGAACGATGACGACTATGGGCTCGAGGACGATGATCTGGATGACACCGTTGTCATAGATGAGGCCGCCCAGCTTCCCGTCCGCCACTCGGTCGAGAGGCAGTCCCCCGCCCAAGCTCCCTCCCTTGTGCAGGACAATGGCTTGCAGCCCGCCCGCTCGATACAACAGCCACGATGGCAGCAGCCTGCGACTGGCCCGGGGCTTTCTCAGTATCAGCCTGCGCGACAGTCCGCTTCCTCGTCCAGTCGAATGGTCCCTCCTCGCCCAACAATACCACATCACATGGGACCTCCTCCTCCACCAACCGCGAGCCGCTTTGCTCCTCGACCGTCCGACCCCCAGTATAATCGCCCCCATCCGCCACCTCCCCGTCCCACCTACCAGCAAAGCCAGGCCTCGCAGCAACAGCCCGCTGTCATACAGCAGAACCGGGACGGGCAATTTTCGGCACTCCAGGCTCGTGTCAGAGCCCTTGAAAACGACTTGAATTCGGCCCGTGGGGAGGCGTCTATTGTGCGCTCCAAATACGAAAGGTCTGTCGCAGCCCACGAGGCCGAAGTGTCCAAGCTCAAGAAACAGAATGCCGAAGCCTTGGCTAAACAGGAACGTCTTGTCGAGGCTGCCGTGCACGCGGAGAAGGCTGCTGCCACGGAGTTGCAGTTCACGCGGCAGGACTTGAGGGAAGAGCTACAGAAATCCAAGAAGGGCCGCAAGGAACCCGCTGAAGCAACATTCTCGACGCCCAGAAAGAACAAAACGAACAGCTTCAAGAACATTGCAGATGGCTTCGACGATGTGGAAATACTACCCAGTCCCTCCAAGGCCCAGGGAGGGTTGAAGGGTAAAGGAAAGGGCGCTGCACTTGCGCCCGGCGAAAGGACCCCGAGCAGGGCTAAGAGGAAACGGGCTGCTATCGACAGTCCAGTGACCGCTCTGGAGGTCGAAGATGATGCTGTCGTGGCCGATGCTGCTCCTCCTACTCAGTATGAAGCGCCAGGCTCGAGCCTCCGCCCGAGTGCTCTTCCGTACGACTTGCTGCGACTCGTCCTAGACCATGGCGCTATTCATGGCCAGCCTTTGACGTTCGATCTACTTGCTCGATACAGCTTCCCGTCGGACCCTGAACAATCATTTGCCGGCATCATATTTCACAGGCTTCCTTCGCTCGGCGATCCACATGATCCCGTGCGCTTGCTGATCGACTTCTGCGACATGATCATAGACTTGTGGGATCAATGCCTTCGAGAGAAATACTACGAGCCTATATATGACCTGGTGGCACTGATCACGTTCATTCTGCAACTAAACACCATTTCAGTTGCACCTTATATTACGTCGACCTTGGTTCCAGTTGCACAGACCACGGTGTTCCTACTCGCCGTTCCACGATTTGAAAGCCAGGATGGTGATTTGGCGTCCCGCGCGGATGAGACAATACAGCACCTCGTCCTGAACATCGACACCGAAGGCACACTGCAGCTGATGTATCTCGCCGCTCTGGGCTGCGCCGATTCTTACCTTCTCGACCCTCAACATCCTCTGGATCTTGGTCCAGCGCGGGACTCGCCACAGAGGCTCTACTGGAAGCTCATGCAAATTGACTTTGTGCTGGTGATGCTCTCCCCCAAACAACCTCGCGACGATTTTCTCGGTATGCTCAGCCTGCTTTGCACTTCTTGTCTGGCCGAGTCTATAGGGCCGATCACCAGCGAGCCGGACCGTGATCCAGCCTTCGTGGCCCAGGCACTCATAGAACGTGTTTCCAAAATTATGCACGAGCCTCGGAGCTGGGCCGCTCCGGGCGAGTCGTCAGGCTCCTTTGGGCATCGGCAGTGCGTTGTCAGGCTGGCAGCTCTGAGGACCCTCATGGCTTTTGCACAGTCTACTGTAGGGGCCAGGCAGCTGGCGCTCAGTGATGTAGCCATACCAAGGCTAGTCAACGTCCTATGTGGAGCGATAGATGCGCTGTATGACATGGACGTTCCAGTGGAATTGCTTCACCCCGCCTTTGACGACGACGAAGGCGAAAAAGCGGATCAGAAGATGCAAGAAGAAAAGCCACCAGCTGACTCCGAGGCCATGGAAGGGGTGGATGACGGCACCGCCAACCGACCGATTAACCTAGACGAAGACGACGCTGAGTTGCTACCGCCGTCAACGCCAACTTTGCCATCACAAGCGCGCCTCGATCCGAGCCCAACCCCTCTCTTGTACACCATTGCGTCGTCGGTGATACTACTCCTCCACACGCTCGTCACCGACCCGGCGACGTCGGCATATACAGATATGCGTGCCAAGCTCTCGACGTCTCACGGCGCGCCGCAGAAGTACCTGCTTACACTGTCGCGGCTCAATTATGCCGAAGAGGATCTGGTGCTGGAGGCCGGGATCGACCAGGGCACGCTCGACCGGGCGAACGAGCTGCTGGATCTGGCTATCACGCCAGACGAGGCGGAGGGGGTGAGACAAGTCTTCGGTGCTTAATCTCGAGAGCCCGCGGCGGGTGTGAAAATGTCACTACCGGATTGCTGCACCAAGATGTGATGTGAATGAGATATGAAACGACGAGATGACAGCGACGTTTTCGAATGGAAGGCTGGTTCGGTTTAAAATGACAAACATTAATGTATAAGTACTATCCAAGACATGTGCAATCTGAAGAAAAAAAAAAAGATCCCACAGGGCGGCCGGTCACGAGGTCCGAGCAGATTGTGATTTGAGCCCGCGCTACCGAGACCAAAGAAGGATAACATTTGTGTGTGTGTGTGTGTGTGTGTGTGTGTGTGTGAGTGAGTGAGTGAATAATGACCGTATTTACAACAAGGTCGCGCCCGTGAAGAGCCCAAACACCACCCAGTACGCTATCCCCGACAGTACCAGGCTGTTTTGTTTCCACTACGCGACGAACTTGGCAGACCTCGAGACGAGGTTAGGGCGTTCATTCTGAAGGCCAACCTTGGTGGTGACGAACTTGCCGGCTTTGGCACCCCCGGAGCCCTTCGCCCCAGCAGAACCTTTCGTGCCAGATGATGATGACGACGAGGTGGAGGTCGCGTTCTGCTTCGGGGCTGCCGTCTCTCCTCCTCCCGCTCCCCCGGCGGCCGGGGCAGGTTGCGCCTGGGGTGCTGCGGCCGCCGGGGCAGCCATGCCACCACATGCAGCCATGGCCTAGAAAAGAAGGTGCGTCAGTACTCCTGCTCTTGAGGGGTCACGGTGCGCGCTCGGGTCAGGTCCCACTAACAGCGGCCATATTCTTCATGTTCTGCATGATGCCGCCCATGAAGTCCATCTGCAGCGTCTGCACGATCTGCATGTTGCCGGCAACGTTGTCGCCGCCCTGGGCCGTGAGGTTGTTCGCCAGTCCCAACTCCGTGAGCTGTGCGTTGGCGACGGTGGCGATGCCGGGGGTGGCCTGGTTCTCCTGCGGGGTGATGAGCTGGGTTCATCTCGCGGATGGCGATGCCGTTGTTGATGAACTTGAGCAGGTCCGTCCTCGCGGCCCCGTACGCCGCCGTGTCCACCGGGTTGGCCGCCAGGATCGTCGCGAGCGAGTTGGCAGTGGTGAGCTCCTGCTGCTGGTCGGCGATGTTGAGCGCGATGCCCTGCGCGAGGATCGTGCCCTGCGCACAGAGGGCGTTCATCGTGCCGCCGGCGGCGTTCGGGGCGGCACCGCCTCCTGCTGCCGGTGCACCTGACGCCTCCGCTGCAGCCGCGGCGGCTGGGTCGGCCATCACCGGTGTAGCAGGCGCCGGGGCATTCCTCGCCACTGGCGGCTCCATCACTTCACCCCCTGGGCTGGTGAGGGATAATCTGGGCAGCGCCCAGTCCCGAATATAGGAAGACATTAAGAATAGTTGACGTTGAGGCGTGCATCTTGAGTATAAGGAATGGGCTGGCCACTTAAACAGGTTTGTACAGCACAGGACCGGCCTGGTATTAATCGAGTGAGTGACACGAACGATATTTAAGGAGCTTTGTCCAGACGAGCCTTGCTCGTGAATAAATGGCGCGGGAGCGACAGCAAGAAGATGTAACTACAGACGGTCCCGGAAACTTATTGAGAGAGAGAAGACGGACGACGGGGAGCATATGTACTGGTTGCACCCCGAATTCCGATGAGATCCGCGCTTGCGCCTGCGCGTCTGATCTCGTCTGCCCATTTGGGTTGCGGCCGAGATCATTCCGGGCGACAGCGCGGACAGGCGAACAGTCAGGACGGATGGCAGGTAGCAGAGTCCACACCGGCCTGCTTCGCGATAGGTTCGACTGACGAAACCAAACAAGAAGCTTATGATCCTCCGCGCGCCCCCTTGCCCGATCGTCTCAAGGATAGACAGCCCAACGTGGCCGCGCTTAGGCCCCCCTAGCGCAGCGGTTCGTCAGTTGCCAGTGCCGCTCCCGGTGAGTTCGTGGGTCGTTATGAAGGGAGCGAGTCATCCGAAACTCTATATGACAAGAACACCAGTGTGTGTCATGCGAAAGCTGGCTCGTGGTCTGAAGTTCGCATTCGACGGCATAAGGGGTGAAGTCGTCTAATAGTTGTGTCTGTGCTCAAGGGCTATCTGGGGCTGAAAGTGTTTTGAACTTTGTATGCCGGCCCCACCTATGAGGACAAGCTCACTTGGCACTGCCTTATGAGCCTCGACTAAGCCGCTGTAGGACATACGTTTCATCCTCTGCCTGGCTATACTGAGGAGCTTCGTAGCCCAGGAAATTGGCAGCCCCAGCGCCGACCGGGAAGCAAGCTTCCTCTGCGCAATTGACCGACCCGACCCGCGGGAAAGCGGCTAGGCCTGACGTGGGCAATTGCTCGAGGAACGAGCCTCCCAAGTACCGAACGGAGCCGGCAGTAGCACGTCTTCTGACGTAGGCATGGTAGCAAGCAGGTCCCAAACCACGTGACTAGCGACCTTCAGCCTCCCAAAGCTTGATCGGGTAGATCCAAGCGACTCTGTTTGCTACCGTTCGTAGATCGGCAGATCTTTTGTGGGTATGCCAGCCCAGACATCCTGGACTATCGTGCCTTGCTGATAGTTCGTCGAGTGGTGTCATTAACTGTGTCAAGGGACGTTTTGATAAGGTGCAGTGACCTACTTAGAGGTCTCGGCCAGGGGCTTCCACGACAATTGGAGGACACCATCACGACGAAGGTTGGCCTCAAGTATGTGTGAGTTTTGCTCGAGCTTTACTCGCTTCAGACTTCTGACGAGTCGCATGTCCCGCGAGCAAGCGGCGAGCTTAGGCACTATACCTCTGATTGCGGCGGATAACCCCACCGGCAAGGCGTCTGTCTCTGAGTGCGTGTGAGCGGAGACTATTGGGCCGTTTGCCCAGGCTCATAGCGCAGGCGGAAGTCCCTGCTTCGGGTTTGTTGTTGCATCAGGGGTGGTAGTGTCTTGGTTCGCCTCGTACTGCTTCCAGCGGTATTCACGCTCGACACCTATCCGCTTCTGGGCAGAGTCGCAGAGCGCCAGGTTGCCGCACTGACACTCGGCGCCAGGCCTCAACCAGCGGTAGGTAACACTCCAACGGTCCCCGCGTACTCGCACAGTCCCGTCGTCGAGAAGATCAGTCTTGCGCTTCTTTATGGAATGGGTCCAGTGTAGGCGGGAGTCTCCTGACATTTTCATCAGGCTGCGAGGAGTCAAGTCGACATCGACACGACGATCCCCATTCCTAAACTGCATGAAGACCGGTGCACCTATGGAAAGTGCATACAGCTGGTCATAGGTCGAGTGTGTGTCGACGTGGGGTGGGATGCCGGCTCCCGGAGGGTAATGCTGCAGGCAGACTTGCTCTGGTGGTCGGCCCTCGTGTGTGGGGATGAGTGGCTGAAGCCAATCTGGAAACTCCTTGAAGGGGATGTTCGGGTCAACACCGAACGTTTTGTAGTCAAAGGTATAGCCATAATGGATGGAGATGCGGCCGGTGCGGTCAGGCCACTCGAGCTGGTGACGGAAGAAGTTGATAAGATTCTGCTCGTGCTCCGAGGTAATGAAGTCCTGCTCCCAGAAGATGCCGTGTGGCTCAATGGGTAGCCCCTCCATCTTGGTGAGCACTCCGTCTGGGCTTGGAATTGTATCTCTTCTCTCTTGGAAACCTTGGCGACAAGGCAACCTTAGAAGTGAGGAGGGAGAGCAAGGTAAGTCCTCGTCATGACCGCAGCCGTTCAAAAATTGGCAGGTCGCCCCATACCCGAACCCTTCCCTCCCTCATCAATGTACCCTCTCCCCCCCCCCGCCTGTCTGTTTGCCGAACCCACCTGCTCTCGGCCATTCACTCAAGCTGCCAGAAGCACTTTCCCATAGGTTCAGGTAAGCTTCTTTGAATCACAGCTCGAATTGGCTTGCACAGCTAACACTTCAACTTTCCTCCAAGAGCCCATCCACCATCCAAATAAAAGTCGTTAGTCTATCATCAGCCTCTATCTGCCATCCAACATTGTCTCTCGACATTGAAACTGGCTGTCAGAACCAATCGCAAGTATTGGCCAGTAGATCCATCTTGACATTTACTGTCATCTCAGATCTCTTAGCTTCATGGGGCCCGAAACCTGAGTTGCTTTTCAATTTTCAAAGGCACAGACGATCCGATATTCATCAAAAAGCACCTATCCCCACCATGCTTTCGAACAGCAACAACGCTACGCCAACATGGGTACCAGTAGCGGCAGGCCTTTCCCCATTTTGCAACTACCACGCGAATTGCGTGACGAGGTCTGGCGCTACGCAGTCGTTCGGCCGGAAATCTTCGTCCCCTTTGGCCGCTTAGGAGACCTTCACAGAGAGCGCTCTGTCCGAAGCGCCCACTCCGTACTTGCATGTCTTGGGAGAACAAAGATTCGTATCGCGGAGAATTGTACCAATCTGGCACTTACTTTCGTCCCCGTAAATTTGAAGACTTCTGGAATAAGGATGACAATGAGGGACATGGCGACTCCCAGTATGAGGTGGACTACGACAAGCTTGCTCTCGGGCACCCGGCTCTGAATGTACGGGACCTTGAAAACAAGCACCCAGATCTGAGCATCTTCCTCACTTGCCGTCAAATTTCAACGGAGGCCATGGAAATGTACTATTCGGAGAGCAATTTCGTCTTTCAATTTCGGTGCATCTGACTGCAGCATGACATCCGCAAACGCAGCGTGGTCGTTCCTGAGGGACAGGCCCAAGGCTATGCTGCCCCGAATCAGGCAATTCGAATTGCACCTCTACGGCTGGGACGAGTGCGATGGGTTCCAGGTTCTAGACCATCAAGTTTGGGAAAACCTCATGGGCATCATCAAGTCGCACATGAAGCTGCAGCACCTGGGCCTTCACTTCCGTGGGCGTTTGGCCGACCTTCGTGACAGCGACGCCACTGGCACTGCTGAGTCCTTGATGATTTCCGACGGAGATGTTCCAAGCCAAGATCCACGCATTACTGAATTGACTCAATTGCCCATGCTCAGTCGACACACAATTCACTTCTCTGGTTCTCGTGAACCGAAGTATTCAGTGGATCGACACAAACATCGCCGAGCCTGTTTCACCGCCCGCAGTCATGATGTCTGTCACAATGCGGATTCGGTTCTCAAACTTGCGGCACTGGTCAGGGTTCTTCGCAGCAACCTCCTCTACAACGGGCAAACGCTGGGTTCCAAAAACATAAGCGCGCAGCTGATGGAAGATTCAGAGTCGGTTACGAACGTCACCGAGAGGCAGGACTGGGACACTCGCCACGACTCGAAGTGCAATTACTTCCTGAGCATGCAGACCGACGACGACGGTGCGGGCAATTGTCTCCTACCCTGGCAGCATCGCAAGCCTGCTAGCGACGAGAACACAAGGGATCAACCGCAGGACGGTTTCATCGACATATTCGAGCCATTAGGTGACTCCACGTCCCTAGACAATGTCAAAACCAGGGGCAGACGCCATGATTGATCCAATGGGTTCTGTTGTTCAACTCCCTGCTGGAACATCAATTTGGTAAAAAGTGGACAGGGTTTGCCAAAGATCCTTGTGGCCTGAACGGGTGGCAACCTTGTGGCACATTTTGAGATTTGAGGACGCAGAATCGAACCGGGGCATGTCGACATCATACTCGTTGGGTTGGCGGGATTCGTGTTGGAAATCAGTCGATAGAGGACATTACTTGTGATAATGTGTTCGAGAGTTATCAGCAGAGACCTGCGTTGTCACTGATGCCTGCTCATGCTGGCAACAGAAAGAGGATGGGATTGCGGCAAGAAGACAGTTCGACTACTGTTGCAAAGGCAAATTACATCCTCAGGCTTCACAGCAGTGAAGTACAACTGTCCAGAGCAATCACCCTACGCCGCGTTTGCTTCTGCACATATCCGCTTTATGGTAGAAGAGAGAACTTGAAAAGAGACATCCAAGATTAACTACACGCGACTGGAAAATCTGACACCTCGAAACTCAGGGACTCGTGGATTCTGTGCGGCAAGTGGAGTGTTCGGCGAGGATTACCCACTGCAGGTTGCAACTGCCTAATAGAAATTGAGAAAACGCCCGACGAGTGTGTGCTCTGATGATCAATCATTCAAGAGAGGGCACATATAACGAGTAAGGTGGGACTTGTCATACACCCAGACACCCTGGACACCTTGATGATATTGTACCTTAGGATTGTGCCGTGTCTTGGCTTATTTTGATTGGGCCGACAGCTCGTGGCTGGGTGCTGAGCAATGTAATGTCTTTGTGTGCTTCTGTACAATATCTAAGGGGTTGTATTATCCGTGTAACAGCAAATATTGTTCTAGAAGGGTGCCTGGAACGCGGAACGTGTCGCAGTACGGCCGTGAGAAGCGGAAGCGAGACGCCCGTCGCCTATGGCTCGTATAAGATGCCGCTTGCCACACGTTCTTCTCCCACCGTACCACTTCATTACCTGAATCCGATAAGAGAATTATGAGGATATTTAAAGACAGACATCTCGGCAAGTCTTCTTCTGCCTCCTAAATCCTTACTGGTGCTTCACATCACCGTCTTAAGAGCATTGCCTCGCCAGTCGACTCAGCCCCACCCCCGATTCTATTACAAGACATCACGGATTCAAAATGAAGATCACTATGCTCCTGTCCGCGGCTGTGCTCATTGCGGCACCGGCTTTGGCCAGAGTAGCGGTGAGACCCAGCAGCAGCCAGTTATTCCGCAAGGAACAAGGAGGCGGTGTCGTCAACGTTCCCTTGACGGACCACACCAGAAGCGATGGGAAGACCGACCTGCAGTGGTTTGCGAAAGTCTCGGTGGGCACGCCTCCTCAGGAATTGTAAGTCTCCCAGGGCAGACCACTTCCGGTTGATGAAACTCACTCAGGCACTTGGGGAGTTGGCTGACGTGCAATGACCAGCAATGTGTTGATTGATACCGGCGCTAGGACGCTCCTCCTCCCCGCGAGCAACTGCACCACCTGCGGCCAGCAGACGCTGTTCGATTTTTCCAAGTCCTCGACGTTCTCCTGGACATCAACGCCATTTAATGAAGTCTCGTTCGGAACGGACGGAAACACCATTCCTGTCTCGGCCCCCGTGTTTGCCAGCTGTACTAATGTGAGCGACGCTGTCGGCATCCAGGACTTGACGGCAAGCAAATACCAGTTCCTCCTGTGCGACCAGCAAGACGCTGCTTTCAGTTCCCAGGGCGAGATCGACGGGGTCCTGGGCTTTCCCGTCGAGGCCAGTGAAGAGAAGGGGCTCGAGTGGGCGCTGTACGAGGCCGGACTACTTGCCAACCCCCTCTTCGGAATATACACTCCATCCGGACAGCTCACCGGTGGCCAGCTGACCCTTGGAGGTCTCGATGACAGCAAGTACGACGGGACCCTGACATATGTCGACCTGGATCATGAACTGTCGCTCTTCAAGCAAAATTGGGTGATGGACATACAGACCGTCTACATCAACGGCGAGCAGCTCCAGACCACTACCGACACGAGCACCACCAAGACCGGGTACCCACAAGCACTCAGTATCCTGGACACAGGCACTGCGCATGTGCAGGCTCCCACATACGAGGTCGCGAGAGACATCTATGCCACCATCTCGCCCAAGATCTACCAGATAGATCCTGTCGGCGCCTGGGGAGCTCCATGTTCCGACATGGAGGCCATCACTTCTGATGTCACCTTCCTCTTCGGCTATGATGGAGCAAGCCAGGCCAACGTCACTATCCCGTCCAAGTCCCTCAACCTTGGTCCGTATCCTGGGAGAGATGGCCTTTGCCAGGCTGCAATCACCAACTGGAGATATGGGCAGGTAAACGACGACGGAAGGGGTGTCTGGGTTATCGGATCGCCGCTCCTGAAGCAGTACTACACTGCTTGGAATGGCCGGGACTTGCAGGTGGGATTCGCCCCCCTCAAAGCGCCACCTGTCAGTGAAGTGCCACACAACTGCAACAGGAGAAGGAACACTGGTTGAAGCGAGTCTGGCTGTGAGAAGAATGCGGCGGTAGAATAGGAAAGAAGCTTCGATAAAAACACTCATCCCTGAACCCCAAAACCTTTCAAGAGCTACCGGTATCCTTGTATGTCTCCGACGCCTGTGCTAGTCTACCCATGTGGTCTCAATGACTGAAGAGAAGAATCCTCTTCAAGTGAATATCTTTCTCCCATTAGCGGCCAGACACAACATTCAGGACCCCGCCGTCCACTGCGATGATTTCCCCGTTGACATAGCCGTTCCTTGCGAGAAAGCAGCGTCATTCCCATCTCCTCGTCCCTTCCGCCCCTCTCTGCTGGAACGTGTCCCTTCTCCTGGACCTTCTCCGCAGGTAGCTCGCTCTTTTGCCTGTTGTCTGAGCTCTTGGCCGTCATCTCTGAGGGGAAGTAACCTGTTGTAATCAATGTCAATACAAGTCCGTGACCGATGTTTCTCGAGTCTACTAACCTGGGGCAATCGAGTTGACCCTGATTCCAGTCTGCTGGAACTCAGCAGACATTAGTTTCGATAAATGAACCGTGGCTCCCCTTGGCGGCATTGTACGAGAAGTGCCCCTGTGCGTGCCTCATCAGACCAGACATGCTCGAGATGGTGATCACACTGGGCTGGAACCGCTCCAGGGGCCCCTTCGGCTGGAGGCTCGCCTGTAGGAGGGGCAGGAACGCCACAGTCGTGAAGTAGACGCTCGTCACATCGGTCTCGAAGGTGCTCTGCCACGCCTCGACGCTCTCGTTGTCCCAAAGCTTCTTCTTGAGGTCGGAGGCGTCCGCCTCCTCGGGCTCGGCCTTGGGTCCCGCCACGCCGGCATTACAGACCAGCAAGTTGATGTACTTCTCGCCGTGGGTGGTCTGCAGCTCCTCAACGATCCTCTCAAGGTCTTCCTTCTTGCGCACGTCGCATGGTCCCACCGGGATGATCTTGCCTCCGGTCGAGAAGCTTGGGTTGTGCTCCTTGGCAGCGTTCTCGATCGCCTCGGTCCGCCTGCCTGTGATGTACACCTTTGCGCCATTCGCCGCGAGAGCTTGTGTTGCCATGAGGCCAATGCCCGTGCCCCCTCCCGTCACAACGCACACCCATCCTTGAACTGAGAACAGTTTCGAGATATCAAAGTGGTGAGTCTCTGCCATGTTTGCTGTTTGTTGATGGCGGTCTTGTCAAAAAGTTTGGCTGGGGCCAGAGACTGAGGATTTGAATGATTTCAAAAAAGAGTAAACTCCGAGATGCTTCGGAATCTTTCTTTTGGTACTTTCTGCTGATAATGTGAGGAATCGGGTTGGACGCACAGAGGTGGTGGCTCAAGTTAGAAAGCCGAACAACGCCACCGATGTGGTGAGATGGCTGATGACGTAGTGATGTTCGAATGCCCCAGATCGCCAGAGGGAAGTCGCATTCCACATTTACGTCAGACCAAAGAAGATGTTTTGATTTGATTTGGAGACAGATCTGCCTTCTTTCAATGGCTTTCTTGACGGCATCCTCCGCGCTGATTGTTACAACGGAAACGAACCGAACCGAACCGAACGTATGATTGGGGTCCTGCCCAGCCACTGACTGTTTCCTGAGTGCGACGAGCTGCATGTCTAGAATCGCTTCTGTACAACCTCTGACTACCCCTATGTTTTCCAGACCACTCAAGGAACGGAAAGGTGTGGTCGATTGTGGTCGATCTGAACGAACCGATTGACTTGTTCTTCACCATCAGCAGACCAAACAACGCCTGCTCAATCAGGACTACCCAGTTGTTAAGGCAGTTCGCACTGAATGAAATATAGGTCTGGCACACAGTATTCGTCCAAGAAAGTCTCCAAGTTTTATAAAGACTGAAAAGCTCATTGTTACTGAATGTGTCGCTGTTTTGGGCCCCGTTCGCTGTCATCGGGCTTGCTTTACTTCCTGACCACCCTGTCAAGCTCTCTGGCCTTTCTCTCAAGAACCCACCATAGCCCGTACATGATATCTTGTAACAGAAATCTACTCTCCTCCGTATCCTCGGTGGCAACTCTCTGCAGCATTCTCAGCCTGGAGAGGACGGCACTGCCAGCAGGGTCTCGCACCATGAACCTCTCCAGTTCTGACACTGGTCGCGTGGGATGACCGAGCCGGGCATTTTGCTCAATAACCTCCTTGATATGCGCTTCCAAGCTACTGGTGTCTCCAACAGTGGTCGCCTCTTGGGCCTTCTTCAAAGTCCTCGTGGTATCCGTTCCAGGTTGATTCAATTCAATTGCATACCGATCGAGCAGCTTCCAAACCTTGGGGTCATGGCTGATATCAATCATGTGAAGCGCCCAGACTGCGTCGTAAAGGCTTTTGAGTCGCACGAGCCTGCGTTGAATCTCAAGTTGGCCCTCATTGGATGGCTTCTTCCACTCCTCGGCTATGAGGCGACTGACTCCAATCTTCTCTTGGTCAATACGTTGTACGAGCTGAGCCCCGTATGCGGCAGGCTTTGGATTGGTATTGTAGTCGATGCTTGTAGCTGCTTCCGTTTGATTGTCCTCTGTGTGAGCACCTTTGGTGGGGTCGAGAGGAAGCAGGATAGGATTGTCATCAGGGAGCGTTCTGTGGTCGAAGGCGGGCGGTCCCACTACGATAATAGAGGTCAGTGGACTGTCAGCACGTGGTAGGTATTGCCGGAAAGCTTGTCTCGGACAGGACCCGAGTGATTCTCCCCCCACGCCACGGCCTGTGCGACAGGCCGACCCCTGAGCCAAGACACAGAAACGACGCACGGCAAAGGTCAAACCGAGAGTTGCGTTAAGAGACATCTTTTTGTTGAAATGCGAAAACAAATTCGTGAAAAGACTTACCCATGCACCCCATTCCAAACATTGCGGCACCCATCGCGACAGGGACGATCTTTGAGACGACGAAGGAGCGTATTGGTTGCCGTGTATGACTGATCGTCCTCACAAAGGCTGAGCTGGTAAGTCGTCTGAATGAATTCATCATGAATGCTTGTTACTGGTATGTCGTATTTGGGTTGGTTTCGGTCCAAGGCTGGTGTCAAGTGAGACGATGAACCTTGAAATGAGCGAAGTTATGCGATATTCAATGTTGTGTTTTGTTGTGATGGGAGGTAAGAGAAGTCAGTTCCTACCAGACGGATGTCGATTGCCATGTAGCTCAACATCTAGGACGCGCCTGCCTTTTGAGCAGCTCATTGCCTATGTTGTATTACCCAATGGACTCAACACGGTCCCTGTCGCAGGACGCGAGGTACTCATTTCCGTTTCCCTTGTCTCTTCGGAGCTCCCTGTGCTCCTGACCTGAAACAAATTCGTCAAAGAAATGCAGGTTCATTCTCAGTGAGCGAGCCATATTATGGAATGAGCAACACCAAACAATCATTCTGGAAGACATCTTAAACAAGCGTCTATGTAGTCGTTGATTTTGGCAGCTGGAAATCGATGTGAAAGACGTCTCGTCACCGGCAGGTAACACCATAATTACCCATGATAGCTTCAGCCCACTCAATCTTTGGTCGTTTTTTCTCTTCGTATAATTCTGTGTTCCTTGCCTTGTAAGGTTTCTTCCCAAACTCGCTGGCTTAGGCTTTCCCAAAGACCGAAGTAAGCAAAGGGCCATACATTGCATGCTAACGTGATGTAATTTGACCACAGGCCTGTATTGTTGCTGAATTGCAAGTACAGTATTTATTTACTCAAACGTGTTGGTCAATTACCCGCAGCCGGTTGCAACGTCTTGTCATGTCACATGCTGGAGAGACGGGAAGTTCTGTGCAGCATTGCCCCGTCATCACGTCACTTTGAGTGTATTTGTAGTAGATCAGTACCTGTTATCCGAAGACGTAAACGATGGTCTACATGGAGTGGCCCAGTCGTACTTGCATTAGATAGGTGGAGCACGAGCCCACTTTCTTCATGTTGGTTGCTTCAATACGACGCCCGGGCCACGCAGATTCGAGAACTCACATATATGGAGCGGGGAAAGTTTGAAGAGAAGAACTTGGTGGGAAAAATGAAAACACGTTCGTCCGAGGACTAAGTTTCACGATAGTCTGGTCAAGACGCAGTCAACACTGCTCGATCGCCTCGTCCGCTCTTGACCCCCCCATTATGGCGCCCTCTAACGAGCTTCCTGCCCTGGAGTGGTCCGACATGCCCAGGCGGCTCTTGAACATTCTCGCACTCCTGCTGCTTGTCCGGTTTGGTCTCTTCTTGTACAGCGGTTGGCGCGTGCGGATGAGATTTCGAAACCTCCAAGATGAAGGCATTGTAAGCGCAAGCACTCATCATAACAGCATCACCGGACGGTAAGACTAACCCATGGCAGGCGATCACTCCAGAGCACTCGCTCGTCTTTGGCCACCTCATGCTTCTCAAACGCATCCGCGACCTCTACCCCAAGGATTCTACGAGCACATATGCGACTCGACACATTGTCATGAACTGGCGTGACTACTTCCCCAAGTCAACCACTTGCCCGTCCGTGATCTACCTGGATTTCTGGCCGTTCAGCAGCGAGCCGATCGCCATCATCAATGACCCGACAATGTGCCAGACTGTTACGGCAGACCGTTTCCCAATCCGCCATGAACAAGGCAAATACCTCGCAAGGACCATGTCTGGCCCTCGAAACCTTTTCGCGTTCGACGGAGATGAGCACAAGAAATGGCGCGCTAGACTCAACCCGGGATTCAGCGCCCGAAATCTTCAGTCCCACATCGCCGGTGGCAAGATCGTGGATGTTGGCAAGTACGACCCTCGCACTTAGAAGGCTACTTTAGTTATCCCCTCAGGGGCACGTAGCCTCTCAAAACTTAGACAGAATAACACTAATACATAATTGCTTCCCCATATGATTATTATATATATAAGAGACTTATTAATACTAATTAGTAATCATAGGCATTATAAATTAATAAGGTAAAAGAGGCAACCCTACGAGGATTTTCCTAACCTAAAAATTACATTCTCCTTATTAATAAGCGTTATATAGCAATAACTGCTTCTTTAGGCCTCCTTGCATTATTAAACTCCCTAAGCAAACATTGCAAAGATTAAATAAATTAAGTAGCATTTCCTGCAATATTTATATGCATATTTATTGCTATTTAAAAGATATGCATTCATTATATATAAAACTTTACTAAAAATAAACTTATTATAAACCCATTTTTAACTCTTCTTTAGGACTTAATAAAAAACTTAATAAAAACTCCGTTTTATTAATAAATAAATTTTGCAATTATTATAATTATTAGGATTAATGCAATGCTATATTATAAATAAGCGTAAATCATACTTTTAGCTAATGCAAAAGGACTTAATAATAGGAGAAAGCCCTAGCTTTTAAGGCTTAAAAGAATTAATAACTTCTTCCTTTTAATAACTATAACTTGCTTACCATTAAACTATTATTATTAACTTACTCCTAAACATTATTTATTTTATTAATATTTCTTTATTTTATTAATTTCACTCCTTATAATATTTATTATAAAAACTTATAAGCATAGCTAATAATGCTGAGAAGCTATTGGCTCTTATTAAAGGGTATATAATTAATAAAATGCTTGCTTAAACTTTAATTAATTTAGCTTATTATAGGCATATTAACTTAAAATTATGGTTTATAGCCCTTATATAAGGAGCATTAATAAAACACTTAATTACCTATTTAGCAAGTACTTTAATAAGGTATATGCAATAAAATCTTTATAATAATAACCTTTTCATTACTTATTGCAAGGATTATATAATATGGATATAGGTAATGTTTAAAGTACTGCTGAATTCTTGCTGATAATGCTTGAAAGTCTTCCTTTAAATGCAAGGCATTTACATAAGATGCAATAACCAACCTATGGCATTATAGTTAATTACTATGGCTTAAGTTAAGGAAAGATTAAAATGAATTAATAATAAGCTTTATAATGCCTTATTAGCCCCGGAATTAAGTATAAATGAATATTATACATAACTTTAAAAATAGCAATTATAAGCATGATCCTTATAAAAACCATAAGCAGGCTTTAATTAATAATAATCGCTAGGAGGATAGTCCTTAGGATAACTTTTATCGCTGCCATTAGCTTTAAACGCGTAATTATAAAACTTAAACTTAGTAATGCAATTTATTAAAAATTAATATAGCTAGCAGGGCTTATTATTATCAGCAAAGAGATAAAAATAAAGCTTATATTAAAAATATATATTATACCTAGTATAACCTTAAATTACCTTAAGAATGCCTTTATTAAATGAAAAGTATAACCTATATAAAACTCTTTCCTTATAATATATTCTTAATAAATGCTTAAATTTAATAAAGTTAGCATAATTTATAAAAACCTTTAATAACTTTTATAAGTATATTAGGGATTTATATAACTTATTAAATAATAAAATAAAGATATTTTTTAATATTTACTATTATATTAACATTTAGTTAAGTTAATTCCATGTAATGTTTCCTTAAATGCTTAAAAACTAAGCTAAGTCTTATTATCTTTACTTTATAAATTAAATTAATATATTTATAATAACATACCTTAAAATTAAGATGTATTTTAATATAAACCTTAATTATTAATATTATTATATAAATTAAATAATAATAATATTTGCAAAGATAAGAGCATAAAACTTAAATAAAGACTTATATAAGGTTTTATGTTTAATGCTTAATAAGCTGCAATTTTATTAATAAGCATTAAGCTAAAACTATGCTAAGAAGGAAAACTTAAAAATAATAATAATTAAAGCTTGCAAAGAAGTTTTTAAGCTGGAAATGGCTCTTTTTAAGTTAGCTTAGCTATGCAAAAAATTATTTTTAAACCTAAAATCCATAGTAAAAACATAGCTTAGCCGCGTAACTATGATTTACGTTATAAATGAAGTTTTAAATTAATATTATATTAATTATAAGTATAATGGCTGGAAGCTAAGGAAAGGATAATGATTGCAATTTTAGGCGTTTTAAGGAAATTAAAGGTTTAATTAATTAAACCCAAGCCATTTAAGCTTTGGGCAGCTAAGATTTTATAGCATTAATCGTGAAGCTTAAAGTAATAATGCTTATAAAGAAGGAAAATAACCTTAAAAGAAAAGATATTATATTTATAAAAAGGAAGGATATTAATTAATTAAATATTTAGTTAATAAGCAATAATTAGCAAGAAAAAGCTACTTAATATAATATAAATATAAAGATTATAATAACGACTTTAATACTTTTTTAAGTAAGTTTAAAGGATGTAAAATGGATAATAAAGATAAATTTTATAAATGTAAAAATAAATAAGATTAAGATAATAATTGTAATAGCAATACTTATATTATAAAGGTAAAACTTAATAAGGAGGTTTATTATGTAAATATTAATTTCCTAGCTAATAAAGCGTTTATGCATTAAATTACTAAAAATAATGTTTTTTAAATGAAGATAATTATTGCAGCCAGCCAATTTATCTTAAAAAATAAATATAATTAAACTTATTTTTAAGGAATTCTGCTAAATATGAAAGCATTATCGGTATTTATGGCTAAATATAAGCAATTCCTTATATTGCAATAAAAAGATTTAAAGTATTAAATTAATATAATTGTTATAGGAAAAGCTAAAGTTAAATTTAGTAATAAGATAATTATTAATTCGCTTAATATAATAAAGGTTTCCATTTTAGTTAGTTGTGTTAACTTTTATATTGTTTAAATATAAACCCTATTCTTGCTTTGTTTAATAAATATGGATAGGCTTTAAGTATATTATAATAATATTATAGATAAAATGGTTTCCTTTAATAATGCAATTATTATATTAATACTTAAAAAATGGGGTTACCTATGGTTTTTCCTAAACCAAACTATTAATGCTATATATTTCCTTTTAAAGATAAAAATGAGGAAACTCTACTATTGCTTTGAATATTTATTAATAAATTAATTATGCTGGATACTTGAAAAGGTTAGCAATTTAAATGTTAATAAATAAGTAATGGCAGAGATTAAAAAGATATGCCATTATTATTAAATAAATGGATTTATACTTAGGCGTTTTAAGTTTATGTTATGCAATAATTATAAGTTTAATTATGAAATCTTGGTTAACGTAATATACTTAAGTAAATGCTTAGTCCTTTATGTTATAAATTGGGCTATTGTTTTCTAGGAAGCGAAATTCTTAAAATCTATATCTATAAAGACTATATAGCAAACACTGTAAATGCTTTAAATTAATATATATTAAGAACCATTAAATATCATTAAATACAACGTAGGAATGAACTTTACATCCTTAGAATTCTATTTAAAGGCATAAATAATGGGAATTAAATGCAAATAGGTTCCTATAAAGGCACATTAATCCATTAAGAAAATTAAGAAATATCATTAAGCCCTTAAATAAGTATATAAAATTTTATATACTAAATTATATAATAATATAAATAATAATATTATCTTATAAATAATTATAAAAGCTGTTAATAATATTATTAAATTAAATAAATTAATCCCTACGTTCTTAGTTTTTAGTGCCTACCTATAAGTATTATATAAGTTATTATTATTACCTTTAATATAAAAGCAAGCGGAGGCTATTTTAAAGGCTATAAAAATGCTATAAAAAACCATAGCTAAATAGCAAGTGTAAGATGCATTAAACATTAAGGTTGGACTTATCTTTAATACAAAATACCCGCTTTAATGCAAAGTTTATATATAAAGAGAAAGAAAAGGATGGAAGGGTTTATATAAGGTTATTGCTATAAATAGCTATAATATAACCTTAAACATGCTAAATAAAGCTATAACGTTTAAATTAATAGTTATTTAATTATATTATTAAAATAATAATAAGGAAATGCAACCCTTATAAGCAAAAAATCTAGCTATAAAACCTTAAACGCAACTTATTATATAATCATCATTACTAAAGATAAAAAACTATATTATTATATTATATATCTTAAAGAAAGAAAATAAAAACTATAACTTAGCGATTAAACTAAGATAAGATAAAGTTATTATAATACTAGGTTTATTATTTAAAAAGTTTAATAAAATGAAAATTAACAACCTTATTGCTAAAGGTATTTTTTAAATTAAGAAATGATTAGCAAAGCAATATAATAAATATTATTTCTTTAAGTCCTATATAATATAAAAGGTAAAAGGTAAAACCATAAAACCATATAAAAAATCTTAATTTATTATTTAAAGTTATAATAATAATAAAAAGGAATTAATTTTAATGCAAAGCTTAATTATTTAAAAAATAAGCTAATAAATAATCCTTATACTTACTCTCTTATTAATTTAAGAAAAAGGCATAGTTTTTATACTTTAAAATATTACTTAGGCCTACCTTTAAGCAAAGTTAAAACTATGTAAGATAATTTTTATAAAGCTATTAAAGGAATTAAAGAATAAATACCCTTTAAGCATAATTATTTATATTATTTAATCCCTATATAGTATAATAAAATCCAGTATTTATTAATTTAATATATATTAAAAATATTATTAATAAAAGCTTAAAATAAATTACTTTATATATAATTCTTACTTATTAATTATAAAGCCTATATAACCCTTTAAAATAATAGGCATATAAATAAATAATATATTAATTTTATCCATGCTAAAATTTTAAAATAAAAAGGAAATTAAGATAAAAGTTATAAAATTGCAAGGAAAACTAAAATAAGAGTTAATATTTAAAGACTTAATAAATTATAACGAGGCTTACATAATAATGGATATTACCGGCTTAATTACTACTTAATAAAAAGAATAGGCTGATAAACTTGCCCTTATTAATATAATAATTAAAGACACTCTTTAGAAATACCTTAAATAAAGAGCCTGCGAAGTATATATAGCTTTAATTTGCTAATTAAAAGCTTTATATAATCTTTTAATGGCTGTATAAGTATAAAACCTAAAGGCAGGAAATTATAAAAGCCTAAATGTATAATTATTATAATAAATAAATAATGTTATGTAAAGAATTAAGTATATACCTTTGGATTTTAAAATAGCAAAACTTTTTATATTTATAAACGGATTATTTATAAATAACTAAAACTTAATATTGCAGCTTAAATATATTATTATCTTTATAAATAAAACTTATAAGGAAACCAAGGGATTTATAATAATAAGCAATATTTTTTATTAATTATTAATAAAGTATAAACATATTACTTAAAGCGTGCTAATAAGCGAAATTTATAATATGATAAATAAAGTAAATATTAAAATCTCCTTAGCTATAATAATTAAGATAATTATAAAATAATTATTATTATTAAACATACCTTTAATTATTTATATAAACTTATATAACTTATATAAGTACCTTATAAAGCTAGGAATAATAAAGGAAAAGCGCCTTATAATTAATATTATATTATTATAAAAATTATATAAAATGAAAGAAATTATTAAAATAAGGTAAATAAATAAAAAAGATAACCTTGCTAATATAATAATAAAACCAACTTTAAATATTGCATTATAAAAGCTTATTAATAATAATAAGCTTTATATATAGGTAAATAAGTTAATTAAGAAACTTAAAGTAGCCCCTTTTTGCTAAGGAAGGAGCAACTTACTGCTAATACCTTTTCCTTTTAATCTTGCTACTGCTAATTATAAAACTTTATACCTCCTAAACTTAAACCCTTAATATAAACTTTAACCTTTTATACTTTAATTCAAACCTTTTTAATACCTTATTATATATAAGGATAACCTTATAATTATTAATATTATTAATAATTATTATTTTAAAGTTAACCTTATTATTATTATTACCTTTCGCTATTATTTATTAATAATAATATTAAAATTAACTTTCATTAAATTTATTTATAATTTATTAACTTCTTTCGTAATTATAAAATAAACTAATAATTATTATATAATTATTGCAAAGTTTTATATTAAAAATATATATTTTAGCTATTAAATTCTTATAAAATCTTTTTCTTTTTATTATAATAAAAAACATTAATAATAACTTATAAAAATTATTTAATACTTTTATTAATATGCTTTATAATAATAATAATAGCAAGCAAAATTATTTAATAAACATTATATTTATTACCCGCATTAAAGACATACTTAATATAATTATTACTATAGCTGCTATTAATATAGCTAATACTAAAGGTAGCTTTATTGCAACTATTAAATAAAATCAAGATTCCCCTATAAACATTGCAATTATAACCTTAATTAATAAAATAAATATTATAATTATAACTTTAATTAATAAAATAAATATTATAATTATAATCTTAATAAATAATAAGATAAAGATTGTAATTATTATTAAGGTTATAAAAAGGCTTAAAATTGCCTTAAGCAATAAGGATAAAAATAAGCTTATTAATTTTATTAATTCTTATAGCAAGGTTATTATTAATAATGCTTATTTAATAAATATTAATAAGGATATTAATAATAATAACTCTTATTTACTTAATATTAATAGCAATTTAATTATTATTAATAATAAAGATAACTAAAACTAAGCTAATAAGATCTTAATAAAGATTGCAAAGATTGCCTTTAACTTTACTCTTATGCTAGGCATTAAAAAAAGCAAGCTGCTTATTAAAATAAACTCTTAAGAAATTATTAAAATTAATAAGCTAAAGGCTATAGCTATAGCCTAAGCCAAAATACTTTTCTTAAATAATGCTATAATAATAGCTATTATTTAAATTATTAATAACTTTTAATATTAAAATAAGCAAATATTTTTTAATAATATAATTAAAAAGCTATGCATTTATATTAAAAGCATTAAAATTCTTAATACAAAACTATATAGCATTCTTAATAATAAGAATTATTAAGGTAATCACTATCTTAAATGCCAAATTATTATAATTTCCGCAATAAACAACCTAATAAGAGTTTTAATTTTAAGTATTTTCTATATATATTAAATTGGAAAGATTTAGCTATTAAAGGATTGAATTGCTATGCTAACTTAGCTTTAAAACTTTTTATATTAAACTATTAATAAGCATATATAAGGCTTATATATAAAAAGATTTATTAAAAAATATATATTATTGCTTAAATAACTTAAGTAAAAGATAATTATTAAGGAAATTAAAAAGAATAATAAAAAGCAAGAAAAAAGCTAATAAATAATTAAGCTGCTTATAATGCTTAATTTTAGGAAAATAAAAAGTAGTTAAAGGAAATTAATTTAAAGTAATATTAAATGCATTTTAATAATAAAAGTAAGGATGGAAATAATAATATTTATATTATAAAGGTATATAATAAAAATGGATATAAGCTAAAGAGTTTAATATTAACTTTATAAGCATTAACTTTTCTTGCAAAGAAAAGATTTAAAACTAAGGTTATTATATAAAAATTAATAATTTTTATAAAAAAGCAACCTTAAAAGCTAAGTATTAAGGATGATGGGTATAATGTTTAAAGGGTAATGTAATGATGATGATTATAAGTTTAAAGTATAATGCATTAATAATAATTATAAGTTTAAAGGGTAATGTAATAGCAAAGATTGCTAGGATTTATTTTGAAACTTATGAGTTATGATTTTAAGCCTTTTTAGCAATGCTTTTTTATAATGAAGGTTATATATACTTAATATGCAATAAATTATAATTTTGGGCTAATTATAATAAGGATCGTTAATTATGATAAGGATTATATATACTTATTAGAAGAAGAGAAAACTGCAAGTGTTGGCAAGTACAACCCTCGCACTTAAAAGGCTACTTTAGTTATCCCCTTAGGGGCACGTAGCCTCTCAGAACTTAGATAGAACAATACCAATACACGATTGCTTCCCATACGATTATCGTACGTACGAGAGACCTACCAACAGTGGATGAAGTGTTGATCTTTGCAGAACGAATGAAGAAAAACGCCGGCGCGGATGGACAGTTAGGCGATGTGTTTCAACTATTTCCTATGGCAGTTGATCTGACATTTGACATCATCTGCAGGATTGTTCTGTGAGTTTGCTGTTTTCAATCGAAGAAAGAGCCTGAACTGGAGCTGATGGATGGCTTTAGAGATTTCAGCCCGGGCGAACAACTCAACGGGCCTACCGAGATGCAGAAGGCTTTTCGCGTAATCAGCCAGCATCTCGTGTTTAAGAGCTGGGCAAGTCTTCACAAACGCCTCAACCCTTTCTGGCAGCTTGACTTGTGGAAGTGTCACCGGACATTGAGACGCGTGATGCTGCCTCATATTCAGAAGCATGTAAGAGGGCATTCCCTCGTGAAGAACTCAGCATCGCAGAAGACTGTCCTTGATCTGGCCCTCAAGGAGGTTGAGCTGGAAAGCCCAGGGGCTGAGCCCAGTGGCCAGTTCATCGAGGACGTGGTAGGACTAACCAAGCAATTTATCTTTGCTGGCCACGATACTACTGCTGTCAATATGTCATTTGCATATCACTTCCTTAACAAAAGCCCCGATGCACTCACCCGGCTGAGAGACGAGCACAACCGTATCTTTGGGCCTTATCCAAGGAAAGCCTCCGAAATACTGCGGCAGTCACCACACCTCCTGAGCTCCCTACCCTTCACCACGGCGGTGGTGAAGGAAAGCCTGCGCCTGTGTCCCGTCGCCGCGAGCATCCGAAAAGGACACTCAGGATATAGTCTTCGAGGCAATGACGGCGTGGAGTACCCGATGGGTGGCTTTATAGTCGCCACTGGTGTGGACTGCCTGCAGTACAGCCCGGAAATGTTTGCGAGGCCGACACAGTTCCTGCCTGAGCGATGGACAGCTCCCCCGGGTGACCTTCTGCATATTCGAGACGAAGCCAAGTATGCATGGCGGCCCTTTGAGTGGGGACCAATGTCTTGCATAGGCACGGAGCTCGCGATGGTAGAGCTGAAGATGGCTCTCGTTCTCACCATTAGGGAGATAGAGGTGGTGACCGCGTTGGAAGATTGGGATCGACTGCAGTAAGTTATCTTTTCCGCCCACTGACTTTCCAGAGCTAATCTTCCATACTCAGGGGTACGAATAGCGACATGAGACCGACTCTGTTCGGTGACAAGATTTTCCAAGGTGCTGTAGGCCTCGGGCCACCGACAGAGGGGCTCCCAGTGCGCACCAGGCTCTTGCGACAACAGTGATACGATAGGGTTCTCGTGTAGAGGGTAAAGATACCACCAAACGAGCTCTCATAAATTCTGTCATACCCATGTAATGTTTGGCACACGGCATTGAGAAATGAGTCACTGTCTTTTATTGCAAAAATTCCAAGCACATCTAGCCTGTGTGCCAACTTGCACTTGAGCAAGCCTAGAGTACAAGACGGAAGCCTTCAAGCCCGTTCTGAGTGCGCGGCGACATCTCATGCCTTTCAACTTGCTACCCCAAAAGCCCCCGATGGCGGACATGTTCGCTCAATCTTGCTAGCATTTCAATTGACCTTTGATATTACCCACACAGTCATCTAGCACCAGGAGTACATGCATTAGTCTATATGTATCGATTTTAATACGTGATTTCGGAGCCACGTTGGCCTTCTTACCGAGGTCCTTAGCTATCCTCTCAGATATGCCTGTGTTTGTGTCACAGGTGCACTCCAGCCACGCAGCCTCATGTACACCGCTTTGGGTGAAAGTGCAGTCCCAGCAGGTATCGAGGTAATTACCATGCGAACACTGCCAGTGGTAGCAGTCAGCATCGCCTCAAATGTCAAACACGAATCACTAAGCACTCACAACAAGCTGGCCCTGGACGTTTCCAATGCAATCATTCAGATCCAGGTGGGAGACGGTCGCATCCCGACTGCAGACAGCGCTGATGTTTCTGTGCTCCTCGCCGTGGGAATAGACGCTCTCGCAGGTCTGGGTGAAGTTCCGGTACGAGCCCAGGTTCGCCACCGCAATGCCGAAGAGTACCGTCAATGAGGATAGAATCAACATTTTACACAAGAGTCCGTATCGGGATTCGCAGGCAGGTTGTTCGTTTCGCCGGAAAGACCAATGGGGTCAAGGAAAGATGCAGAATATGGAGACGCAGCCCGACGAAGGCAATATGAGATGGTTTATATGCTTTCGAGAATAATTAACTTGTCACTGCACTCTGTGACACGCTTGGTCAGATGTGTTTGCTGTACGCAAGCACGCTACACAAGAGTGACACATGGCCCATTTTCTACTACGTGCTTGACGTTCCACTGGCCCTGATCATATGAACCATGCCTTCCTTGGGCCGAATTGAAGACAACTGGGCGACAAGCTACCAAAAGAATTGCATAGAAGAAGTGGCTTGTAATTAGCTATACAGGCTTTTTGCCTCCTATCCGGTGAGACAGCCAGTTACGGACTCGTGGCTCAGTTGATACTTAAGGAAACATTTCCACACTAATTTCTAAAACACGAAATTGAATTTGAAGACAAGTTTGATGAAGTAAATGGCCTTCGGAGCCCGGGGAGATCGTAACGTGTATTTCCTACGGACGACGCCCTGATTTCTACCCGCGTATTTCTGGCTATGCCCGTCATACATGAGTTGTGAAGTGGGTTTCATCAGCGCCATCTCACATTTGCTAGCGCGACTCAGCACTGGGAACAAAAGGCTCCCGTGACAGTCTTTGTGAGCTGCATGAGGACTGATTGCAGCCTATAAATCAGTCCAAAGTTCTTGTGACATACTCATCCTCGGGCGTTCCAACAAATGTTTAACGCAAGGGTGGTGGGGACGTTCCTCGCTGAAGCATCCGTGTCTGGTCGTACAGCTTGACCTTACGATCGGGTCAACACATTACTATAGATGTAGAAATACATTTGAAATTTTTCCGCAATTCCTGTGGGAGCCTGGACGAATATCAGACTTCCGGATCCTTTTGGATCGATGCTGACAATTCTGGACATTCGGTTGAGTGTAGCCCTGAGGAAGCACCTGCCACTGCTGACAAGCCTGCAATTTCTATAAGTTTCATCCGCCTAGTGATTACGATATATGCATGCTGAGGGAAGAATGATCCACCGCTGAGTCCATCGACAGGAAAGACCAGCTGTTCCAGCTGCTGACCTCGAATCGTGAAGATGCACGGGCAAAAGAAGTCGCACGTTAGTTCAGCACGCACTTAGCATCGCTCCACTTGTCTCTGCAGTTCGCTTGCTAATCAACAATTTAGCCAGAAACGTAGCACGTCATCAGAGATACATGTCGCAGCTTGCGCCTTCCGTTCGTGACTTGGAGCGAAGCAGCGAGTCTCTAACTCGTACGTGCAACTAACACGGCTTGTGATGAGTACTGGTGGGACCGCTTTAGCGTCTGTGGACAAGGTCTGTTTGTGCGCTGAGATATGGACCCATGGTGTGAATCGCGCCCTTGGAGCCGCAGCTCGCACCTAGCTACCTTGGTAGGCAGTGAGCCTATATCTATTTGTAGTTGTGAATTTCAAAATGTGAGACGTTATTTTCAGGCGATTGGAAATGCCTGCAGCTTGGTCAGGTCGATGACAAAGCAACCAGTAGCTGTAACAACGTCTACCCGTGGGCCGTGGCCTTGACAAATTCTCGCCCGTGTCCCCACAGACGTAGTTACCTGTTGGTGATATCATCATCTGAGCCCCTGGCCTACAAGACAAAACAGCTCTGAAAGCCCTACCTCACACGCAAACAGGGCCACCGTTCTGACCCAACCTTGTCTATCTGAAGGAAACTCGAATTACCTCTGTATTACTCGCAGTCAGGACACAATCGAAAATGGCGAAAATGCAGGCTCTCGTCACCCAAGAGGACCACAAGGTCGCCGTTCAGGAGATCGACATCCCGAAGGCGGCAGAGGGGGAGATCCTCGTCAAGATCTCCGCCTGTGCTCAGAACCCCACAGATTGGAAGGCGGCCAGCGGTGCCCCTCCAGGCCGTACTGTGGGCTGCGACTTTGCCGGCGCCGTCGCTGACGCCAACGGATCATCGTGGCGGGAGGGCCAGCGCGTCGCCGGCTTCGTCCACGGCACATCCACCAACGGCATCCCGCCAAACCCGATCCGCGGCGTCTTTGCCGAGTACTGCGTCGTCGAGAAGAGTCTCGTCTTCGCGATCCCGGACGACGTCACGGACCAGCAGGCGGCCGTCATCCCGCTGGCCTTCGCAACGGCCGTGCAGGCCATGACCCAGCGTCTGCAGCTGCCCGAGCCCTCGAAGCCCGCCAAGACCGCCTTCCCCTTTCTTGTGAACGGTGGCACCACCTCGGTGGGCAAGTACGGCATCCAGCTCGGCAAGCTTGCTGGCCTCTTCGTGGTGGCCACGGGCTCCAAGAGGAACCACGAGCTGCTGAAGTCCCTCGGCGCGGACGCCGTGGTCGACTACAGCGACGCAGACTGGCCTGAGCAAGTGCGCAAAGTGACCCACGACGGGCTGGAGCACGCGTTCGACTGCATTTCTGAGAAAGGCACGCAGGAGGCCATTGCGAAGGCGATGTCTCCCACCAAGGGCGGCCACATCGTCGGCCTGCTCCCGCACAAGCTGGAGCACCCGAAGGTCAGGTATGAGAGCACCATCGTCTACACAGTCTTCGAGCGGCCTCTGAAGTATGGAGCCTTCGACAATTGCGGAGACGGGCCGACGCCGGGAGACAAGGCTGTTTGGGAGAAGTACCTTAGCCTGCTGCCCGATCTGCTCAGCAGCGGCAAGATCAAGCCCAATCGGATTCGCGAGATGGGTGGCTTGAACGATATCGTCACCGGATTCAAGGAGCAGCAGGAGGGAAGGGTCAGCGCTGAGAAGCTTGTGTACAAGATCGCATAGCCCGGTACATAGTACTGAACGGTACATGGGGGCGGAAAGAAGACACCAAATGGTTGTGTGGTATTGAAGCACCGGAAACGAGCAAAATCCAGATTTATTCCTATCAACCACTCATGCTTGCGTATCATCCATGGTCTAGACCCTTTCTGCCTTTACAAACGAAACTCCAGATTGTGGAAGCATCACTCCAACCTGCATCACCACCCAGAGGATGAGGAACAACCCAGCCCAGTGGAATAGGCCTCTGCATATAATGAATCGCTTGACCATTTTCATGGTCTTCTGGTCATTGATCCTCGGGTATGCTGTCGGTGGCGTCTTCTTTCCCAGTAACTGACAGATGGGCTCCCAACCATCTTCCGCCTGGAATTCCAACACCTTCCTGCCCCTCTTGCTCGCCTCATTTCTCACCCACTCGTTGTGTTTGTCATATATTGGCCGATCCCGGAACGTCATCCCCCATCTCTCCATGTACAGGTCATCGGTAGCCTTCATCATCCTCATCATAGCCCGGTCCGACTTGACGAGGAAGGTCGCGACCCAGAAGAGCCAAGAGTCGAAGAAGCGCAGCCCTTCCGAGAAGCTGGTGTGCCACGACGAAGCGCCGCCGGAGCGCACGTTGAGTATGACAGGCGCGTCAGGGTACATATCCATGAGGTCGTCAGCGAAGATTATGGACGGGAAGTCAGCCGTGGCTGCGAAGCCTGCGAAGAGCTGGCGGAGGATCTTGCGCCGCTTGGGTGTGTCCTTTTCCAGGACGGCGGCTGTGACGAGGCGCTGCCGCTCGGCGCTGGGTTGCACATGCGCCATGTGCATACACGGAACAAAGCCCAGGGTCTCAAGGGCAGCTTGAAGCGAGGACGTCGCGCACCGTGGGAGCCCGAGCGCCAGTACTTGGGGGTAGGTAGAGGAGCGGTCGAGCTCCTGAGCGGAGACTGTCTCGTGAACGAAACGAACCATGATGGCGAGTTGTGGCTAGGAGTGCAAAGTATCGGAGGCAGCAATCTTCCCAATATTACATGAAGCTCGAAAATTTTGTAGTGACTACTGTGATGCAATTGTCTATGACAGACACACTCATACGATGCAGCTATACTTGGCTTTTACTTGAGAAAAACAGAAGCAAGTCGTTGGTGTTATAACCTCACGATCCTCCATTCTCTTCTTTCAGTCCGGACTTTCCCCCCCGGTGATCCATTAGTTTAACTCTGACTGATCGTCGAAGTCTTCGGGGAGGAGTGGTAGAAACTGCTTCTTCTGCTGCACGGCCCTCGGCTACCAAGACTTACAGTAAGATCGGAGTATGTCTTAGGGCGCCCAGAATATGAAGTCCGAAGGATGTTGGAGGCAAGTCGATAGCTGATTTTAGCAGTAACTACTCAGACTCGCCATCAGCTTATTGGCCGTGAACCAAGATAGAAAAGCGTCGCTCAGGCCCGGGTAACAGCCATCTCAGGGAGGCACATGGAGCCAAAAGATCCGTTCGTGTAGACTGGTGGGTAGGTCCTGTCTTACTGTCGCTAGAGATGGCGCCGCAGGAACGATAATATTACGAGGATCGGACGAACCGGTCTCGCAAGTGTGTACCTGGTTTACAGCTCACCGTCTGCGGAATCTTATCCAGGAGCCGCAATTGGATACAGAGTCCCATCCACGGGGAGGAAGCCTATAGGAGCACCGCCATCCGTCGCGGACGACAACAGTGCGGGGACATCCGACGAAAGTCACATAATGTGTGTCATGAAATACGGCCAAGCCCATCCATGGCTTCCGAAGCATCTCCCGCCGGTGTGAACAGCTCACAAGACCACGTGCCGTCAAGTCTTTTCTAGGGGCTTGGGATGATGTCGAGAGACACCGAGACCCGCTCCTGAAGCCATATAAGAACCGGTTACGGTAGTGAGCCGACTGCCGAGCCGGTCGTGATCGTCCAAACAAGGCTGACGGGACCCAATCAGGGGCTACTTCTTCGGCGTGCCGAGATGCGGCTGTGATGCACGGAGCCTGCGGTGTAACGCTGTCTGTCAACTTTGTGGTCTAACATCGGCCCGTAGGATGAGAGTATGCGAGGTGATCTCTGCTTGGGCATGACTGTGCGGCATCCAAAAGTAAACAAGAAAACCATGCTGCATTTCGATTTTGAGTGGGAGACGCGAGTGTCGAGTTGTTGTGCCTATGCAAACAAATGAGGATGCCTTCACCAATGTGCTTCTTCAGGAGTTCCGGAATTTGTCTAAATCAGCTGTGGGCGTGCACACCGCTGTGCTGCATAGAGAGGTCAAGAGTTTGCAGTGTTATTCGAGCCACGGACCGGGTCGAGTAGGGCCTTGGCCTGCATGGTGCAAGTGAACCACTCGGCAGAATGAGAGCGCACAGATTGGGGTTCCCCGGCCTGGTCAAGGCATCTATCTATGGCTTGGTGGTCAGGGACAGGTTCGTTTCCCCGACAAACCTTCTCTTCCACTCGGATACCTCTGCTCTTCGAACCGGTTGCGCGGCTAGAGGAACGTGGCACCTCCGGCGAACCCAGGAATACCAGTCCGGGGTCACTCTAGTAGCTGAAATATGACCCGTGAGGAACGCCATTGACAAAAATTGGACCTATCATAAGTATGTCTTCCTTAAATCTGACCACGTACCCAATATCTTTTCCTCCGGCATTTGACTTTTGAGTTTGGCTTCCGGCGGGAATGCAGGTGATTTCGGCTCTTCCTCTTCATCCTTTTGATTCACTACTAGTAGAGGCAGGGCAGGGCTCATGTGTGCCGAGGTATGCATAATCTCATTGCCCTGGGAAGCGACACTAGACTCCTGCGGGCGCGCTTGAGGTCGTGATTCGCGCACTGAAGTGGCTGATGGAGCTGAGCCGAGTT
Source organism: Diaporthe citri (assembly GCF_014595645.1). Lineage (NCBI taxonomy): Eukaryota > Fungi > Ascomycota > Sordariomycetes > Diaporthales > Diaporthaceae > Diaporthe > Diaporthe citri. The sequence continues at coordinate 3,417,172 of NW_025064846.1, forward strand.
CGATGTCAGACTCTTGCACCCTGGGATCAGAGGTACTTGACCCGTCGCACAAAGGCTTGATTCCTGCATGTGGATTCCGACTTTTCCGTTGATAATTCGCCGTGTATGCGACGGCTAGCCCAACCAGCGTTACCAGGACGATGCTCAACCAGGTTCCTAAATCTCCACTCAAGTTGAACGCATCGTCTTTTCCACGCGGGTCAGGATCTCCACCGTCATCCTTTCCCATGATTGAGCGGGTGACGGTTACTGCACCCGGTTGTAATAGAGCTGAGTACAAATTTGTAGTGGCGGCTATCAGAGTATTTGTGCTTTGTTTTGCCGGGACAGCCTTTGGCCGTTGAGGGACTAGTTGTGCTACTGGGATTGATGCTCCGTACCCCTCGAATGGAACCAAATCCGAGTTGTTCAGGGCATCATAGTCGCTTTTTCCTTGCGCAAGAGCTATCTTTTCGTTATGTATGTCGAACACCACACATGCGTTGCGCAAGAAATCCTGCCCAAGGGTGTAGCTCATAGAGTTTGTTGAGTTCAATACTGAGAATACACAGAGAGCCTTGCCATCAGTGTTGTTGAGATGCAGGTCGTGAGTCTTCTGAGCTATGATCATCGTCCAAAGATGCATTTTGATCTGAGGTCCATTCGCGCTATCAAATCCATAGGTGAACGTAGTGTTGGTCCCGGTCAACGCGCAAGGAACAGCAGGGCAGCCGCGTCGTCCCAAGTACTCAGCTCCAGCTTCTTTCCATATGGCTTCCGCGATATGCTGGGGAAACGTTGAAAAGTCTATACCTAAGTTTAGGGCGACAGGATAGGGCTTGTCATCGTAACTCATCAGTGTCTTATCACCAGTCTGGCTGGACGCTCTAACATGAGACAGTAATATTATAGGCCTTTGGGATGACAGGTCCGAGTAGACCAGATCAAGAATCTTGAGGCTGCCGGAATGTTTGTTCTTGTCGAGGGCTCCGAAGACAAGACTTCCACTGTCTGCCTGCTGTTAACTTTACAATTCTCGAGAAGAAATGAGCCTGACTGACCGGTGTGGCCTCTCCACCCAGACAGCCATAGACTGAATGCCTCAGTCGCGATGAGACCTTGATTCACAAGAGCAGTGAGAAAACCGGCGTTCGAAGGCTCTCCAGCTGCGGCGTGCCCCAAGCTTAGAAAGCCCGAATCAGTGTTGTCCCCCGAAGCTAGTGTCATTGACACATTGGCGACAGCGAGACCCCCAAGCTCGACTCTATCGCGAAACATGTAATTAGCACCGTTAGAGCCGGTAATGCTGTTAGGGTGCCATGGAGTTCGTCCATCTGTCTGATGGAAAGTCGATGATAGACTTGAATCGACCACCGAGAGGTCAGCATCCCGTGAGCATCTTGCAGACGCCCCGGCATAAAGAAGCACAACGGACTCACAGGCGCTCCGTGTGGAGTTGCATAATGCATCCCACGATGCATTGTGTGATGGAGCTAATATAGTCGTCCCTGAGTTGTTCCGCAGTTGGAGGTTGACTACTTGCTCAGGGGTCCCCACCTTTGCTTCCACATAATACGAGCCTTGAGACCTCCGGACAGTCAAAGGTGCTATGTGAGCAGGGTGAGGGTGACTTAGAATTGGCCTTGTCTCCTGACCGTTCCATTGAAACGATGGGTAAGCCACTGACAGCCGAGGAAAGACCAAAAGGGCCAACCCGAGCAGAGTTGGCATGGTCAAGGTCCTGGCTGAAGAAGCATTGACGGCTGAATTGACTTGAGTGAGAGGCAGGTATTGCGCGTCAATGGTGGAGACTTTAGAACGCTGTCATATTAACAGGGGATTATCGGTCCATCCGGTCTAGTGGTCATTGCCAGGACCGGTTGTACTTCAGAGTCTGGCCAATTGAACTGAAGATTCCGGTGAGTTTTATTTTTTACTCGTCTGGTTGAGCTGTGTATCCGTGGACAGCGTCTTTGACTTCATATCGACGCGGTGAAGATGTAAAAATCTCTGTTATAAAAGCCTCGAACGCCCCAGCCGTCCGAAATATGAGGTGAGATTACATAGAGAAGAGCGAACACCACAGTGCTGACTTCGGGGGATGTCGAGAAGCGGCGCAGCAAACAGGGAACACAGTGGGATGCGGACGGAGATAGGCCCAACTTGAAGTTAGGAGCTGTACTACCTGCCAGATCTGGACAGGATCCTGTGGGATTTGCCACTATGCGGGTGATGGCCAGTCGGACGAGATAAAGCATGCACCCATTGGAATAATCTAGAGCTTCTGTGGCAGGCATGACACGCCCTGAAGCACACTGGCTTGGACTGGTCCAGAAATACCGCCGTCACCACTGAGGCATAGCTCGTTGGCCAGTCACTTCCCGTCGTAGAACCCAGGTAGGTATTCATTGTTGCTGACTACATTAATAATTTGTAGAGGTCCTACAACAGAGTCTTGGCAGTGGTCACAAAACGCTTGCATTAAAAATTTGCAGTAAATGTCAGACAACGCTATATATCCTTATATGCTATCGTTATGCGCGGCACATCCTGCCATTAGCCGCAACATTCCAGGCATCGCTGCCGACCGTCTTGAGCGCGTAGAACACGCCCTCGGGGTCCCATCTGCGCTTTATTTGGAGGAGGCGGCCATAGTTACTGCCAAAGAACTTCTCCTTCCAGTCGGGAATGTTGAAGTCGACCTCGTTGACGTAGTTGCCGCTGCCTGGGGTGGCCGCCTCGATAGGCGGGATGATCTCATCAGTCATGCGCTTCTGGTCCGCAAGCATCTTGTCCCAGTCCGCGGGATCGTTGCTCCAAGCCGTAGAGTACTGCACGTGGATCGCAGCGTTGCGGAAGTGCGGGTTCACGGCGTTAGAGACGCCAGCAGGAGCGCTGGCGTTGAGGGCCACTCCCGCTGCCAGAACGCTAGCGTTGTCGGCGCCATAACGGATGGCAGAGATGTATTTAGCACGGGAGGCTGTGTCTGTGAGGATGTTGCGTGGTACAAGGCGGGAACCGAAGTTGTAAGACTCGACCTCGACGTGACCGTAAGGGAGAGGGCCCATCCACTGGTTGTAGTGGTCGCGGTAGCTGCTGAAGTTGGTAGCAGACAGGGAGTATGGGATAGACAGGTTGGCAAGAACGTCAAGGAATGGGTTGAGGATAGCCTGTGCCTGCTGGGCGGTCTTGTTGTAGGCCGTAAGAGGGTTGATAGCAAAGACGGAGCTCCCGTACAGGAAGACTACCATTGCGCCTTGGTCGGTCATGCCTGGGAGGAGTCCGTGGAAGGCGTCCAGCATTTGCCACCACTTTTCCTGGGTAGTGTAAGAGGCTGCGGTCTGCAAGCCAACGCCTCCAATGATGGGTGCCTCGGGGTGAGCTCGAACGGTGACCGATGTGACAACGCCGAATGTCCCAGGGCCGCCACCACTAAGAGCCCAGAAGAGGTCGGCATTCTGAGTACGAGAGGCAGTAACGATCGACCCGTTGGCGGTGACGACCTCGAACTCGAGCGTCTGATCAGCAGCCAGGCCGAAGTTAGTCGTCAGGGCGGAGTGGCCGCCACCCTGGATGTATCCGCCAGCAGGGCCGACAGTAGGACACTCGCCGCCAACAACGACAAGGCCGGCAGTCTTCCCAGCTTCCGTGACTTCGTATCCGAGCACGCCGGCGCCCATTTTGATGGCGGGTCCTTTCCACAGGTCGTCCGACCACTCAGTCACGGTGATCTCCTTGAGCTTGTGGGTCCAGGCAGCCAGTGCTCCCGCACCGGTGGATCGGCCAAGATGACTAGTTTCACGCCGGTCAGCTACGGGATACCGCAGTGAAAGAGACAGAGAAGGGGGGAGGGGGATCCAGCTTACTCATGACCAGTGTTGCGGACAAGAAAGCGAATATTGTTGTTGCGCGCAAACTTGACGGTCTCCGCAACGTCCTGAGCAGAGGTGACCTCGACGGCGTAGTTGACATAGTTGCCCAGCCGACACGGCGTAGTCCGGTCGGTGAAGGGATCGCAAGACTGGTTTGCGAAGTAGGCCTGCATCACCGAGGACGACGAAGGAAAGCTGGACCGGGATTAGATGTTGGCTCTTGAAATCGTGTGGGTGTAGCCCAAGAACTCACTGTGTCTGCGGAAGGACCCAGGAGTCGCGCAAAGCCGTGCAGGCGGCCTCGTCGTATGTTGGGTCATGACACACGGAGCCGATGGGAACGGTAGCAATGAGCTTGCCGCCAACGGTGCTATTGAGACTGTCCCATGAGGATGTCGCAGGCCAACAGGCATCGCCGGGGAGACAACGACAAGTGGCGGCAGGAGCACGGTCTGAGATGAGCCCAGCAGCAGCGAAGGGCGTGACAGCCATGGCCGCCGCTGTGGCGAAGGTTGCGGACTTCATCTTGTCGGTTTAAAAGAATGTGAGAGCCTTATGGTGGGGGCGAGGGAAAGAGGGATGGGCCGGGCTGCAGAGACAACGGCTCTTGACAACTCAAAGACATGAGAGGCCATGGTGGATGTCTTTATATCGTCGGTCAGCAGCTATGATACGAGACCCCCAGTGGCGACGGCGAGGATTCGGATGTCCAGACTGGGCCGTCAGCCGCGGATGGGGAGCAAAAGCGTCGTTAATCTCCCTACTAGTGACATCGTCTCCTGTATGGTTTAGGAGTGTCGCGGTCTTATACCTCCGCATTTGGGTTGTGGTCCGGATAGTGTGCCAGAGCGGGCCCATGTAACCGAAGATGATCTCCCGCTGTCCCTCGCCAACCAGGGGCCAGGGGTGCAAAAGTTGGCATCCACCGGCGCTGCTTAATTCTCCGCCCTGGGCGGAGATTGCCACGAGCGCCCGGGTGCTTGAACCGTTGCGGAAGCACATGGCATGACAGTTGATGGGTGACAGCAGAAGGCATACAGGAAAGGGAAATGAGTTCCACAGGCAGGGTCGAGGGACCGAGGCTGTTGGTCGAGAAAGCCTTTCCTGTCATGGCACACGCCCCATAGGGAGGGCCCTGAAGGATCGTAGACCTGACAGCGGCCCGGGAATCTGTGTCGACTGTATCCGGGCCGACCTCATTGTCTCCGGCCTTGGGCGTACGCCGAAGCAACCAAATAGTTCGAAATAGCAGACGATAGTCCAGTCGCCGTACCAGTCCGTATTGCGTATTCACATCCCGAGCAGGACGAGGTGAGTCCACAACGTCAACCTCGGCGTGGGAAGTTTCTCGTCCCCCCTTCCTCTTCGCCGTCCTAGTCTAATGGAACCCCCTCTTCAACTTGCACAGCCCCCGATATGAAGCCCCCCCCGGCAGTCCTGTGTTTATGGGTATAATCCTGGGGCTGCGCTGAAAACCATCATCCCTTAGTAATCCTGGTGGTCCCCCCAAGTTGCAAGATTCCAAGTTGCTTCCAGGAGGATAAGCTCCAGGAGGATAGAAGAGTCTTGCTCACTTTCGGCAGTGTCATGTGCGACAGGAATAGGCGGCTGCAGGCACGGCATGGTGCACGCCACCCAAGCAGAGAGGGTGCCAAAGATCTGGGATAATGTGAGTGCCGAGAATCCGGGTTGCGAGTGGAGTGCACGGTTTCACAGCTGGTTGTTGCAAGGTTTGGGCTAACGGCCGCTCTGGATGCACTGCGACGCAGCCACGGGGTTCATCTTGGCTGCTTGGGGGAGGGAAGCTTGAGGAGAGGAGGAGGTGCCATCTGATCCCACGTCGACGGGCGTCAAGGAGAATATAGTGGTCTAGGAGCGACAGTGCCACGTTTGCCATGTCGTCTGTGGTATATTAATATCACAGCGTGCTCGAGGGGGCCGAGGCGGCTCCCGTTCCCCAACCCTATGAACGAACAGCCAGGGGTGACCCCAAACCTGCTGCCTACCACTTTAGAGTGGACAAGCGCAGCATGATTGATAGCGGCCGCCAGGCACACGGCACGGATTCGAAACGGGGTCCGCGTTGGCGGTTACGGAGACGGTCGCACATCCAATGCGCTGGCTGCGGGCCACACGACCTGTGACCTGCCCGACAAAGGCGACAGACGACCATCAACTCCGCACCTAGAATTCTCTCAAATCATCACCATCTCCATAACCATCATCGAATCTGTGCAGCCTATCGTCGCCATCAGGGAATTTGAGGCAGGATCCTCTCTCGATCTCAACGCTCACGTCGACGCCGTCTCACACTCGGGAAATCGAGCGACCGCCTGTTGCGCCTGCGACTGCGACAGAAACGGGATCGGTGGCTCTGCTAGGCGGAAACCCAGCACACAGTAGACCGTCCAGGCAGTAGGGACGTCATTTGTCGCGGCTTACTGTGGTCCTCCCAGAACGCACTTGTTCCAAGCTGCCAAAGCCCAACCCGCCCCCGAGAGATCCACCGGCAAACACAACGCCGTCGTCATAATCAATTTCTTGGACCGCTTTCGATTTTTAATTCTCCTGTCTTAGCCGGCCACCTCGTCCTCCTTTCAAAATGACTTGGGAACTCACACGCCGACGCTTCACCCGCGCCATCAACAGCAAATACCTCTTTGACCGTGTCGTATGTCTTACCTGGCCTCGTCTCTCCTTCCCAGTGCACTGTCCTTTCTGACTCGCTGTCGTCATCTTGACCACAACCGCCTTGCGCTCACCCTGCTGTTATCCTACCGTCTTGCTTCAGCTTCCCATCTCTTCATCACTACAAATCTCCGAAGTACCTTTGAAACCAGACTTTCAAAACTGACAGTATTTCGCAACCGTCTGCAGCCTCTCCTACATGCCATCATCTTTCTCATCGAGATGACACTCGTCGCCCGCCTCGTCGCCAGGTACAATGCCTTCTACGCTGAACGACCTGGTATGTGCCAGCCATTCCAATCATCGCCTCGAGCCCCGTTCATCACCCGAAACCTCTTCGTCTCCCTGACACGATGCCGGGTTGAAGGCGACCTTCGTACTGACAATACCCAGTCCTCACCATGATGGTGACCAACGCCGTCTTGGGAGGCATTGCCGACACCGTCGCACAGTCAATCACTGCTGTCCGCCAGCGCGCCCTTAGGAAGGCTCCCGCATCTCCGGCTGCAAGAGATACAGCCTACGAACTCGACGTCAAAGACCCGTTTACCGAGCGGGAGCTGATCCCCGATTCCAAGGGCCTGCCGCCGCCGTTCGACTTGAGCGTCTGACGAGGTTCATGGCGTACGGTTTCGCCATGGCACCCCTGCAGTTCAAATGGTTTAGCTTCCTGTCAAGGACCTTCCCTATCACCAAGACTAGCGCTTTTGGGCCTGCTATGAAGAGGGTTGCCTTTGACCAGATCATCTTCGCTCCGTTTGGTACGTTTCCTCGACAACAACACCGGCTCCGGGTAGAGGGTGCTTCTGGAAATCCCAAGATGGGCTTGATCCTGTCTGTGCGCACGTTACTAACAACGCGATAGGTGTTGCCTGCTTCTTCAGCGTCATGACTGTTGCCGAGGGCGGTGGCCGACGTGCTGTCATGTCGAAGCTCCGCGACATGTACGTGCCAACCCTCAAGGCCAACTACGCCGTTTGGCCTGCGGTGCAAGTCATCAACTTCCGCTTGATGCCTGTTCAGTTCCAGCTCGTGAGTACCATTCTGCCCAGAAGCAACTTTTCACCCACCGATGCAGGTTGCTGAGACGTGTCTAGCCTTTTGTGTCTACTGTTGGTATCGCCTGGACTGCATACCTCTCCCTCACCAACGCTGCTGAGGAGGCAACCCAGCCAAACCCAGCCGCTCTCAGCCCTTCCAACATCCGCTTGGAGTAAGATAGGAACGGTTCCATATCATAAAAGACGAATTTTCCCTTGTGTGTCATTGCTTTCAACGGTGTATCGTACAATAGAGTCTGGCCGGTAGGTCTCTCGGCATTGTGTACGGCGTTGGTCTGTCTGTGGTTTCAAACTCGAGTTGAGTCTTGTGCTTCGGTCCCCAGGATCAATTCAACGGCGTTGGCGGGACTGTTTGTTGTACTCGAAAGACAAAGTATTACATATTCCAGAATGTCCAAGATTACCCTCGTGACGTAGGAAACGTGCATGGACAGAGGTGTAGTCAACATCTCCAGGGCCCGTTGTAGGCCCGGTGTGAGGGAATGTTCAAGACTGGTCCAGACCAGGTTGTCAGGGGCTCGCTCAGAGGCCGAGAACCTGGCTTTGGGTGTCGACTGTTTATCCACTCTGGAGATCCTGTCTTAGATGAATTGCATGTTCTAAACACGAGATGCGAAGGCTAAAAATCTGCCAAGTCAAACGGTATCGGACCTCCTGAGTCTGACAAGTCAACGGCGAGAAATATCGCGCATGGAATGATCAGGAGAGCTCACGTCACCGGAAGCTCAGATACTGCCCCTCCAAAGCACCCCTCACCCCACCCAACAGCCCTTCAAAACCCAACCTTTCCCGCCCTCCCCTCTCACCAAGAGATCACCTGTAGTCAAGCATACACAAATACCTACGGACCTTTCTTCTACTGACACTCGCCTTCTATTCACCTTCGACATCAGAGGATTTCTGCCGTGTTCAATTGATACCCCCATACGCAAACGCAAACATGTCTCTGTCCAGCAAGCTGTCCATCACTGATGTCGACCTGAAGGGCAAGCGGGTCCTGATCCGGGTAAGTTGTTGCTTTTCTCTGGAAACATGGCACATGGTTCTCTGCGCCTCCTACCATCATCCTTCTGATGTGACTTGCTTGAACCTGGCTCTCGATCAATCACCTGCCCCATTAGCTATCCCGAGACATTGGGAGCTTGCTCCAGAGCTCCAGAATGCCCGGGCTAGCTTGGACCATCTGGGCCACTCTTAGACTCACATATTTCCGGTCGGAATCGTATGCTGATATCGTTACTCATAATCTAGGTCGACTTTAACGTCCCTCTCGACGCCGACAAGAAGGTTACCAACAACCAGCGTATCGCCGGTGCGATCCCCACCATCAAGTATGCTGTCGACAACGGCGCCAAGGCCGTGGTGCTCATGTCCCACCTTGGCCGGCCCAACGGAAGCCCCAACCCCAAGTACAGCCTGAAGCCAGTCGTTCCCGAGCTCGAGAAGCTGCTGGGCAAGTCTGTGACCTTCGCCCCCGACTCCGTCGGCCCCGAGGTCGAGGCCATCGTGAACAAGACCGAGGGTGGCGGCGTTGTGCTGCTTGAGAACCTGCGGTTCCACCTTGAGGAGGAGGGATCTGCCAAGGACAAGGACGGCAACAAGGTCAAGGCGGACAAGGAGAAGGTTGCTGAGTTCCGCAAGGGCCTCACAGCGCTGGGAGATGTCTACATCAGTCAGTTAAAGATTCCACCCACATGTGTCAAGTACGAGTACTAACAATAGCTTCAGACGACGCTTTCGGTACCGCCCACCGTGCACACTCCTCCATGGTCGGTGTCGACCTGCCCCAGAAGGCTGCCGGTTTCCTGATGAAGAAGGAGCTGGACTACTTCGCAAAGGCCCTCGAGTCCCCCCAGAGGCCCTTCCTGGCCATCCTGGGTGGCGCCAAGGTGTCTGACAAGATCCAGCTGATCGACAACCTGCTGGACAAGGTCAACACGCTCGTGATTGCGGGCGGCATGGCCTTCACCTTCAAGAAGACCCTGGACAACATGTCCATCGGCAACTCGCTGTTCGACGAGGCCGGCGCCAAGACCGTGCCCCAGCTGGTCGAGAAGGCCAAGAAGAACAACGTCAAGGTCGTCCTGCCCGTGGACTTCATCACGGCCGACAAGTTCGACAAGGATGCCAACACTGGCACGGCCACGGACAAGGAGGGCATCCCAGAGGGCTGGATGGGCCTGGACTGCGGTGCTGAGTCCGTCAAGCTGTACAAGGCTGCCATCGCCGAGGCCAAGACCATCCTCTGGAACGGCCCCGCCGGTGTGTTCGAGTTCGAGAAGTTCGCCAGCGGCACCAAGGCCACCCTGGACGCCGCTGTGGAGGGTGCCCAGTCCGGCAAGATCGTCATCATCGGCGGTGGTGACACGGCGACCGTGGCGGCCAAGTACGGCGTCGAGGACAAGCTCAGCCACGTCTCAACAGGCGGTGGTGCCAGCTTGGAGCTGCTCGAGGGCAAGGAGCTGCCCGGTGTGACCGCCCTGTCGAGCAAATGAGGGTTCTCTCAGGCTCCTCGGATCCACAACGGCAAAATGGTAGGCCGGATGATGGACAAGGCTAGTCTTTAGTGTCACGACTCCAAGGGTAAAACCCATTATAGAATGTAAAATGCGTCCCACGTTGTTCATGCCTAACGCCGAGCCTGTTGTAATATGAGAGCGTGAAAGAACTAGCCCTATAGCAGTCACGTTCGTCTACTCGCCGTCGAATGTAGTCTATCGTGTCATTTCTGCCCTCACTGCCAGCACTGTCGGAAACGTCTCATATGCCTCAGTACTGTTTTGCGCGAACGCGGCTCGTTCAGATTCTAAGACTCTCCATCCTGCGCCCCCTCATGCCGTCCGCCCACTTTGACGTAGTCCTCATCAGAAGCGCCATCAACGCCGTCCGCCGAGGCGCTTGCGTGATCCGGGCTGAGCATCTCCTAGGACTGGCTCATCCCAGCCTCGCTGTCACTGTGTCCCGTGCCGTCGCCGCCGTGCTGTCCCGCAGGAGGGTTCTGTGCGCCAGGCTCACTCGCTGCGCCCGTCTCCTATCTCCGGCGCTTTGACTCCTCGACTTTCTTGAGCTCCTCCCTGTGACGTGAGCAGAGCGGTCAGCTAGGTACCCTATGCAAGCAAAGCTAGGCGACGAATGCCTGGAGAGGGGATGAATGTGTATGTATAGGTGTATTGAATATATGTGTCGGTTGGTTGCAGTGGCGTGACATACTTGAGCTGCTGGGAGAAGTCGTCGCTCGTATCGTCGTCGTCCCAGGACTCCTCCCACAGGTGCTTGGTCTCGCTGCTGTTGGCCGCCTCGGTCTCCTCTACGGGCCAGTCTGCTTGGGGGGTCAGCCATGCGATTATCTCAGGGAGTGGATGACGCAAAGTGAATGGGCTGGCGCGTACCCTCGACGGGGAAGTCCTCGAACTCATCATCCTCCTCGAGCGCGGCGGCCGACTTCTGCTGGGTCTCCTCGGGCTTGGCCTCGTTGGAGGGCGTCGGCTTGTCGTCCTTCTTGGGTTGTGATGATGCCATTGCTGTTGATGCTGAATGTGTGAGGTCGCTGATGACCGCGAGCTTTGTCCAAGCGGATATTAGGCGTGTGTGCAAGGTGGTGTGTGGAGGGCGGAGTAGTGCTGGTGTCGAGATGTTGAAGTTGGGTGGATGGTTGGAGGGGAGCTGCGATCAGAAGCGAAGCTCAATCATTGACTGACTTACTGTCGGCAGGCTCCCAAGCTGCTGATGCCATCGAAATGTGGCGCGGCGCTGTGGCTGGGAACGGTACCTGGGTACCTGTTCCGCTACGCTAAAGTACTGTGGGCAGGTACCTACGGTGGAATGTAACCTTGGGAGATACCGCTGTTAGAGTCAGGACTTCGGACCGTTTCCAAAGCCACTGACAGACAACAAAGCTGCTGGTGTCAGCAACCGTCCCTACGAGGCTGACGGCGGCCGGAGTTACCGGCGGCCCCAGGAGGGAATTCTGCCTCTCGCCCTGGACAATAACCGAAGCTAACACACGCTTTCTGGGAAGGGTCAAGGACTGACATGGATAAAGGGTCCGAGACCGAGGACGGGTTACGCATACATAATGGCTCGTCTCTTCTCTCATGCTGACGAACTCGATGTTTCTACTCCTTCACTCTCCGGCCGGGTTCCTGTTTCGCCCTTGCACCAGGCGAGTCAGCCCAGAAACAACGACGACAAGGCAGTCGAAGCGGCTGAAGTCAAGCCCCCATTCAACTGCGGTGACCAGTCATCAAGATAAACAGCCGCACAGCACCCGCACGCGACCCTCAAGGGCATACGGCTAGCCGGCGCGGTCCAATCCTACTCACCCTGGCCGTCTACGGGGACCGGGTACGTCATTTTGAGCTGTGACGAGGCGAGACTCGTCCTTTTCGCGAGTTCGACAGCGTCGGTGACTTACCTGACTGCTCTGAGATTCCTTCGCAATCTAGATCTCGGGATTCTTTGTTATACAGAGCGGCTGAGCACATTTACCCGAATTCCATATCTCGCTCAGGAGCAGCCCTGAAGCGATTACGAAAGTTTATCCTGAGGCTAGCGCTCCCGGAGTTCTGTTCCGAACCTCTGGCTGTTACATCGGGGATCTAAAACAGCTCGTTGACACTCGCGCAATTGCAACCGTGCTTTCGAGGCTCGCTGTGCAACGCTTCGAGCATTTGTGTCCCAGTCCACCACAATTTCGCCGCTGCAGGCCCGGAGAAGGATCCAGACTCATCCAAAGTCGCTTATTACATAGCTGGCGTCATGAGGTCTTGGTTCAAAGGCTCCGTCGCGGCCAATTCCTCGAAATTGAGTGTCTCGTCCAGCAAGAATGCCAGCTCCACCCAAGTCGCAGATCCCCGGGATGTCGAGGCGTCGGATCTACAAGATGCCATGGAAGCAGCTGCTCGCATCGTCAACGACGATATCGACGGCGCGGAAGCACAGCTAAAGGCGCGAAAGGATTCATCCAGTTTCCACCAGCTCGGGCTCGGCATCGCAGTCTTCATGAGGTCGATTTTGGGCTTCGAAAAGGAGATCATGCTGGAAGCGAGCAACCGACTAGCCGAGTGCGAAGCACGGGCATGGGCCGACATGAAGAAGGCGCAGAAGCAAGCCGATGGTGGTGGTTGGTTCAGGGGCGCCGGCACTGCGAACGGCCAAGGGTCTGCGAAGAACAGCCAGATCTACCCACCAGGAAGCGAGTACCAGCTGGTAAACGCAGAGGCACAGCTCATGGGCGCGATAATATCCGTCATGCATGAAAGTCTTACAGAGGGCATCAAAGGCTTCTATAAGCTGCGCAAGGCCTTCGTTGCGCTCGATGCTATCATGGAAGCTGAATCGAGGGTCTTGGCTGAGCGGAAGGCCAACGGCGTGGCTCGAGGACCATCCATTGCCACGGATGATTCGAAACAGGACGCAGTCGTTGAGGATCAGAAGAACCTTGAGTCTGACAGCGACCTCGAGTTTGTGGATGCCCCGGAAGATGTTGAGAAGTCGCAGGCACCTGCGGCATATGCTGGCCACCTGAGAAGAGTGAACAGCAAATCCGCTCCAAGCTCCGTACTCGAGAAGGACATGAGCGATCTGAATTTGGAGACAGCCACGGCGTCTTTGCCTGCATCAAGGAAAAGTTCGCCGGATTCTCAGGAACGGAACGGCTCACCCCAGCGCCGCCCAGTCCGGCAAACCCTCCTCGACCAGGCGGGCCCAGACTCGTCAACTTTTACAAACCCAGTCGATGTCTTCGTGCATAGCGGTGCGAATATGTGTTTCGGAATCTTACTTCTTATTATCTCTATGGTCCCGCCAGCCTTTTCAAAGCTGCTATATATCATAGGGTTCAAGGGTGACCGCGAACGTGGGGTACAGATGCTGTGGCAGAGTACCAAGTTCGATAACGTCAACGGTGGAGTGGCCGGCCTGATGCTTTTAGGATATTACAACGGCATCCTGGCATTCGCGGACATCCTCCCTTCAGAGAAGGACGTCGAGGAGCTCGCGGACGAGGGCGAGATCATAGGGTATCCCAAGGAGCAGTGCTCTGCCCTTTTGCAAAGCATGCGCTCGCAATACCCCCAAAGTGGCATGTGGAAAGTTGAAGAGGCTAGGAACCTGGCCAATGCCCAGCGCGTCCCGGAGGCAGTGGCGATGCTCAAGTCGAACGGCGACTCAAAGATGCGCCAGGTCACGGCGCTCAGCAACTTCGAGCTGTCTACTAACGCCCTGTTCATGATGGATTGGGTCACCATGCGCGACAGTTTTCTAAGGTGCATTGAACTCAACGACTGGAGCCACAGCCTTTACTATTTTTTCATCGCGTCGGCGGAGCTCGAGCTGTATCGAGACTCGTTGCAGGCAGGCGAGGCTACAGAGGCTAAGAAGCACAAGAAGGCGGCTGAGGAGTACTTCCGGAAGTGCCCCGCGGTAGCAGGACGGAAGAAGTTCCTTGCTCGACAGATGCCGTTCGAGGTTTTTGCGCTCCGCAAAGTCCAGAAGTGGGAGGACCGCGCCAAGGAATACGGCATCGATCTCGCTGACGCAGTGGGCGTCTCCCCCGCTGAAGAGATGACGTATCTCTGGTCTGGGTCCAAGCGCTTCTCGGGCGACATGTTTGACAAGGCCCTGGCTTACCTGAGCTGGGACAGGTGCACGGCGAGCAAGGAGCACGTGGAGAAGATGAAGGCTATCCCCGACGAGGCGGCCATCAAGGCGGTCGCTGAGGCTGTCATCCTGAGCAATATGGGCCGGTACGAGGACGCCAGGGGGAAGGTGAAGCCTTACCTGGATCAGGACAGGTGAGATGCAATGCCGTATAACGATTTACAAAATCCTGTACTGACTATTCTTCAAGGACGCTGTTCAAAGGTACCACGCGAGACGACTACACCCTCCCGTGCGCACACTACGAGATGGCGGCGTTGGCATGGAAGGAGGCGTGTGACCCGAAGTGCTGGCCAGCAGCAGCCGACGAGGCTGACGAGTACAGGCGGGAGAAGGTCGCAGAGAGCCAGGAGTATTTAGACCACGTTAAGACCTGGGAAAGCTTTGTGCTCGATGCGAGGATCGGAATGAGGGTCCAGACTGGTGCGGACAGCATTGCGTGGTTGAAGAGGAAGAAGAACTGGGCTTGATTGGGTATGGCTTTTGCATGGGGTATGACGGGTTAGAGCCATTTTGGGTGTTATCATAGACGACGCATTTGTTTGGCATTTATGGACATGGAGCATGGGCGATTTTTTTTTTAGGAGAGGCAAAGCTGATGAGGAAATGTGGCGTTGTATTGTTACTTGTGAGGGGGTATCTCGAAGTATAGAAGAAGCAATCTGCCAACAGGCGTTGAAGCACATATAGAGAAGCACCTGGGCAATGCGAACGAAGACCTGCCGAACCTAAGCGAGTGAACGCCTTCCTGTGTCTCCTTAGCTCGTTCCATTATATTATGCCCTTCGGGTCGTCGGGCGGTCTCCTTACTCAATCACTCCCGCCACCTTTCTTGCCCTTCTTTCCCCCTTTCCTAATGCCATCGATCCCGTTCTGAACGAATGCGGCGGCATCACCCGCCTTCTTCTCGCCCCTCTCCCGGACCTGATGCTTCTCAGCCTCATCACGCACATCATCCTCGATATCGCGCCCACCCAGGCCCGTCCCGCAACCCCAGTCCAACACGCCCCAGGCACCATAGTTCCCGCTCGAGGGCCCGCGGTGGCCAGCGCCGTAGTGCGTCGCGTTGCGCTTCGTGATGCCGCCCATTATGATCCCAGGGACGACTGTGTAGCCTGACATGGTAAGGGTCTCCTCCAGAGTTACTAGCCCAACGAAGAGGAAGTACACCAGCATGTGCGGTCGCACGGCGAGCGCGGGCAGGTACACGGGGGCGAAGTGGTGGAGCAGGAAGGGCGCGGGGTGGTCGGCCGCGAGGGCGAGGCTGTAGGGCGCCGCGGAGCGCGAGTGGGCGAAGCGCGAGTGCTGCCTCGCGACCCAGCCGCGGGAGGACTTCAGTGGCGCCCTGCGGGTCCAGGCGTGCGTTTGCGAGTGCAGGACTGTCTTGTGGATGTAGTAGGTCAGGGCCTCGCGGGAGACGTACAGCCAGCCCAGCTGCTTGAAGATGGCCCACGGGAGCGGGAGCGTCGTGGTTGCCTTGAAGGGGACTCGGCCAAACAGGAAGATGAAGCCGAGGCTGGCGCCCGCCTCGAGGGCCGTCTCCAGGACCAGGTTGAGCAGCGCGAGAAGGAGAGCCGTGCCTAGGGCGCGGGCATTGCGAGGTGGGAGAGCTGATGCGCCGCCGTACTTGGTGCTCTCTGCCAAGGAAGGCAGCAGTGTCGAACAGGAGGAACACAAGGGAGGGCAGGAGGAAGAAGACTAGGCGGATGGCCAGTGATCCGAACAGCTCGACGTAGAGGGGGTTGTGCGACAGGACGAGGGTGGACCATGTCATGTAGAAGAAGAGGAGGTTGAGCGAGGTGGACCATGAGGTCAGGCTGCCCCCGAGGAAGACGGATAGGATGGGAAGGGAGAGGAGGATGTCCATCATCTTTGCGGGCTTGAGGACCTTGACCGTGAAGTGGGCTTGGTTGTCACCAGTCTATCTTGTGATTTTCTGCGATAATGAACGTTGAAGTGGATGTACTGCGGCTGTGATGTCGAGAAAGAGGCACTACTGTGCCACAACTACAGCCAGATGGGCGAGGCACCGGCCTAGTATACTCGCACAGCAACATCTAGCTCGAGCTCGAAATCAAGCATCCGTTCTGGCCTGCGCCTCAACCTGAGGGATGACGTGTGGCTGTCTGGTTTGGCGCACGCTACAGACCTCGACGCCTAGTTTCACCCGGCTAATAAGGAGCTCACCCATCCTCGCGCCACTCAATGCGACAGCAGGCAAGGCTGTTGTCTGTCGACTGCCGGATGCTACTGTGAGATGACGTAGCACCTGAGCAGGGGCCACCGATTCCCTGGCTTCTCCCCCACTTGGCGAGATTGAGTGCGCGGCCGGTGCCGCGTCGGCGCAACATCTCGGAGATTGGGCAAGCGGCACGATTGTCGAGGAGTCCACATGAATAATGATCCGTGGATAGCCAGCCAGGTCAGGGGTCGAGGTCGAGGTCGAGGTCGAGGTCAAGGTCAAGGTCAAGGTCAAGGTGTCTGGGTCATGCGCCTTATGGTCAAGTCGTTGTCGACAGGGTTGAATAGTGTTTGACCCTTCATCAAACACTGAGGCGCGTCGAGGTCATTGCAGATATCGTCTGCTAGGTGCTTAATGGATCTATCTAGGAATGCAGTAGTCCCCACGGACATCAACTGTATTTATGTACAGCTCGCAGACATCCCAAAGCTTAACCACATGCACATGAGGTCGCACGAGGAGGAACCAAAAAAACTTATACAGGCACGGCAGTTTATCCTATGACACCCTGCAGTTTACACTCCTGTACTCATACTATGTACATATGTAGTGTCTCTCATAGAGTGCTTGACATTGCGGTCCCTGCGAAATGCCTTGCTGGCTGTGGAGCTGCTCATCCGGGCGCCGAGTCATACATAGCCGTACAGACCAGAAACAAGCACGCGGTCTCGACTTGGGATCTGCCGCTGCGCCGACTGCGACCTCAGCGTGTGAACCGCCCATGATCAATCCCTCCCTCGTGCAAGAGGGCCGTTTCAAAGGATAGTTCGACATCGCGGGCTATTTCATTTGGGGGGGTAGCACCAGCTTCACATTTATTGCCCATGATGCTCCTATCCGACATGGGCGGCCGCTATCAGGTGGCAGGCAAGGATGCCCGCTGTGTCTGTTGGGTTGGGAGCTCCTCTCCCACAGGCATGATGCTGATTTCGGGCCTGCCGAGCGCGCAAGAGCCCTCATGGGCATGTACCTACCGTCTCCCTCCCTGATGAGGCTGCGCGACCAGGAACATTATATCCCATCCCCCATCGCACTTTGTCATTACTGTATCACTTGGGCAGCAAGACAAATTGCCCGTCTGCCCCCGTTCCAACACTGCAGGTGTCGTAAACTGCCGTCTTCAAACTCCCAGCTCGGGGCTTTTTGGGCAGACATGCTGCAGTCCGTCCCCACGTGGCACAGGGGCGAGACACCGGGAGTACCTACGTGCAGTACAACGTCCTGGTCCTAGCCTGGGTGAGGATCCGGATCCACCTGTACCTGCCCGGCGCGCCTTGCGAAATTCATCATTATCGAGGGTGATTATTGATTATTGATTTACGACTTTCAACACAGACCTTCGCCCTCAGCTTGGCGACAATACTTTTGTTCTTCCTCCCTCTCATTGCCTTTCTCCTTGTCCCTGACTCTGTCTCCCCTGTCCTGTGTCTCTTTTCCCTGAGCCACGACTCCCCTGACAACATCGCAGCGCATCGCATCGCAGCGCATCGCAGCGCATCGCATCGCATCCCGTCTTCAAGCCCACACCAGAACCTCACAGAGAACCCCTACGTCACACAGAATTGCGGCTGCGGCTGGCTCCTCGGCCCAAGACATTCTGCGACACCCTTCTGAATCGCCAATCCGCGCCTTTTCCTTTCGAAACACCCGCCAAAGTGTGAGCCCAACGCTTCAAACTACTAATCAACGCCAGCCTGCACTGCACTAGAACCGCCCTAGAACGAGTCGAAGCCGTCGGTGCTGCGACTCTCTGCCTTCTCTTCAACGCACTACGGCGGCTGGAAGACAACGGCGCCAAGCGCCCCGTTTCTGCAGCCAGTCAAGGCAACTGCAGCGAACGCCAGAGATTCCGGAGGCTCGGGTTTGAGATAGGGCACAACTTTCTAAGCCACCGAAGACCTGGTGCAACAACAGCCTTCGCGGTCTGTACACCGAGACTGCGACCGAGATCAACGGCGCATCCTCCCGAACAGCGTGCGACCTGGAGAGCCAAGACATAAATATTCTGCGCTGAACTCGGCATTCATCCGCCCTCCTCATTTGCTCGAATCCGACGTTGCAATTTATTAAGGCACACGCGCACACCTGTTTTTTCGATAGTCCGTCCTTTGGCGCCACGCGGAAGCCCTTCCAGGTTCCGGGCCACAAGCCTATGTGGTAAGTTGCCCACTCTTTATACCCATCACCTCGATTCGGCTCGGTAGCCCAGGGCAGGCCCAGGAGTAAAAAGGGAAAAAGGCCTGCAAGGCATATTCATGCCGGTAGACAGGCTACATCGTGTTCAGGGGAATCTGTGCGCCAGTGATGATGAGACCCCTACTGGACCAAGATGAGGATTGGCCAATTGCTGCAACCCTCCCCACGCCGGTCCTGGTGCATCAATCGTGTTCCGTGCCGCACCGTACCGTACGAAGGCTTGCACAGGACGGACATCCATGCAGGGTCTCACAAAGAGGACCAAAAAGGAAGAGGCACCTACAAGCCGTGGAGGGGTCAGCCTGTCAAAGATGGATAGAATCACTGACCTAGAGCTGAAAGGGCTGACAGGTTTCCGAGACCAGGTACGGACTTTGGTGTGCGCCCGGTTCTTGCACCCATATCCATCGCCTTATATACCCAGGGTTGGAATATCTAGGTTTCGCGCCTGAGACCCTATTCGACGCTTGCCGAAGTTGCCCGCGATATTATTAAAGAACTGCGCGCATCCCCAAGCAGAATACCTTTGGTTGCGCCCGGAAACTCGGTCCCTTTGCATATCTACCTGCAGACGTCGACATCCGCCCAACGAGAACGAGCCCGAGCCCCTGCAGACACAGCACCCTTTTGGCAGCTTGATGTACTGTTCCTGGCCCGTCATTTTCTGCCAGGCCTATAGGATACCAATGCTGTCGTCCGATCTGCCGAGGTCCTGACTCCCATGCCAGCCACTTGAAACCCACCTGCTCGCTCTTTTAGGTTCGATCGCATTTCAGAAGCACGCCGTCGTTGGCGAAAGGGCAGTTGACGGCATATGGTCTTAACGGGCAGCGCATCTTACACGGGCCCCTGCGTCGCCGATCCACCTGGGGCACCCACCCACCCACACCTTTGGATTGGGGAGTGCATCTGTCTTGTCAGCCCAGGAACGCAGGAACTGCATGCACCCAACGCACCACCCTCTGCAGGTAATATTGCTTGGGCCTGCCTCATCGAGCCTTAGCCCACAGGACGCAGGCACATTTCGTGCCGCAACGGGAAAGGATTCTTGACGGTCCAGCACAGTTCGATTCTTTTCCGGTCTGTACGGTGGTCTCAATTTCGCAGCTCGACCTCGCGTCGGCCGCCCTGCAACAAAGATGGACCACACTGCTGTCCCCGCAGCGCCTCCGTCAATTTCTAGGCACGGCCGTCACTCACGCCGCCAGGCGCCTGAAGGTCCGTCCGCAATGCCTTAGCTGTCTCGCATCTGCATTCCAGCCGTTGTGCATCTTGTCACTGACACAAATCTTATTCCCACTCAGACACCAATCACGCTAATCAATCGGCTATCCGAGCACACGGACGAGACGATTCTGTCGCGCCCGCCTCCCCCGAAGTCATCTCCTCCCTAATAACCAGTCTCTCCGTGATATCGAGGCCAGCCAACGCCCACTTCGACCTGCCACTCGACCTCCTCCAAACCTCCTCCTCACCCTCCAGTCCCAAGTCGCCGAACGACCACCGGAACGGTTCCTTTGGTGTCACCTACGGCGCACTCAACCAACCCACACTAGCAGAGCTGCGAGAAGAAGACGCCGGTTACGACGACCTTGCGGCCCTCCCCCCGACCATCAGGACCGCGAAGCCTCCAAGCGGCTTCTCTCCCCTGACAGCGCCAAAGTCGCCCGAGAGACGCGAGAGCGGTGGACTGCGGAGCTTTCTCAGCGGGAGGTCGTCCTCGCGCCCGTCGTCGAGAGGCTCATGCGCATCCAAGGATGCTGATGTGCGCAGCATCGGCAATCTTTCCGTCGAGCGCGGGTTGTCTCCTGTGTCGTCTCCAGAAGTAAAGAGACAGCGGTCATACGATAGCTGGGGCAAGAAGTCTACAGTCCGATCCCAGAAAGGGTTGATGTACATGAGCTCCAAAGAGCGGCTGAGAGACAACGAGGACAGGAAAAGGGTAACCTCAGGAACCGGGGCAAGTTCCAGTGGTGCGCTGGACGCGAGCGCCATGGCACGAACGACGAGCCCACGAGTGGACCAATTCCTAGCGGGAACCTCCATCACAGAAGAGCCAGCGTGGAACATCGACGATCCACTTTCGAAGCCGAGCCTTGGTGCAGACGGGTCGGCTCGATCAATACCCCTCAGAGACTCGAGTTTGTCGAAGACGGGCTCCAACGCGAAGCGGTCCTCAGCACGAAACAGCCGTTCATCGAAACGCGACAGCGATCATGGTGCGATTCCTGAGGAGGACTACTTCGGCAGATCTGACAAGGGGAAGGGGAAGAGTGCAGACATACCGCAACAGAGGAACAGCTTTCGGAAAACCCGCGAGACTTCCAGAGAACCAAGGCCAAGGAGGAGGGATCCGGGGCCGGAGGGCTTTCTGGACCCTTCGCGGGCGGCCAAGGCCAAGGGGAGCCATCATACCGATCACCATATTACAGACACCGAAGTTGAACACGATGACGGGGCTCCGTCTCCTAATATTGCTCAAGGGAAAAGGCGAGACCGAGAAGTCAGCAACGATCGGGCCAGTCGGCGGCGATCCGGTCGAAGCACTCCGGAACTCCGCGTAAAGCGGAGCAGCTCAAGATTGAAGCGGCTGTCCGGGCCGTTGTCCCCACGACCGGATGACAAGCCTAGAGACTCCACGACGGAGTCAAGGGCTGTATCCTACGAGCGTCCACCTTCGGCGGATAGTATCGACGACTCAGTTGAATCGTACTTGCGCTCACCTCGTCTGAGCCAGAAGATCCGCCACCCACAGACGGGCCGGGTGATCAGCTTCAGCGAGGTGGGAGATTCTGAGGGGAGCGCGGTGTTCTGCTGTGTTGGCATGGGCTTGACGAGGTACATCACGGCGTTCTATGATGAACTTGCCGTGACTCTGAAGCTGCGTTTGATCACCCCTGACAGACCTGGTGTAGGGGACAGCGAGGCGTGTGCGGACGGCAACGCTACGCCTCTGGGCTGGCCTGGTAAGTCACGATTTCAACCCTTCGGCGATCGCGTTCTCGCCTTCACACTTCGTCACATGAAGATGTCTGTTCAAAAGCGCTGACCACCGGAACAGACGATGTATACGCAATCTGCCAGGCTCTGCGAATTACCAAATTCTCCATCCTGGCGCACTCTGCTGGTGCGATTTATGCGCTGGCAACAGCCCTTCGAATGCCCCAACACATCCGTGGCCGGATCCACCTGCTGGCACCATGGATTCCTCCATCCCAGATGTCTGTCTTCGGCGCTTCCGCACAAACGCCTTTGCCGCCGACCAACGCGATACCTACGTCTCAGAGGATATTGCGCGCACTGCCAACACCGATTCTCAAGGCAGCCAATTCCAGTTTCATGACTGCCACAAGCAGCAGTATAACAAGCAGCCTTCCAAGGCAAAAGCGAGCGAAACGAAAGCCCAGTGGTAAAGATAATAAGGACACATCGGCCTCGAGAGCTAGCGACCGACCCATGCTCGATAAGGAGAACCATAACGGCGGGAAGTTGTCAGGTGACCACCCTATGCTGACCAGGGAGATGTTCGCCTGCGAGGAAATGGACCAGATCCGCCCTGAAGGAGCCAGCCCCACGGGGAATCTGTCACCCATCCGAGCTGCAGTGGCGAACGACACGTACGGTGGTATCGGCGGAGGCAGCAGTGGCAAAGGCAATCGCAACAGCAAACAGGACGCCGTCATTGCCGCTGCCGAATCAGCCATGGCAGATAAAGTAAGGCAGGAAACATACGACACACGCCTCACCCAGGCCATCTGGGAGCTCGCGACCACGGGCGCCAACCCCGCCGTGGACCTGCTGGTGTGCCTGGAGCGCCGACATACCATCGGCTTCAGGTATGTCGACATCACCAGGCCGGTGGTGATCCATCACGGCAGTCGGGACACGCGTGTGCCTGTCGAGAACGTGAAGTGGCTAGGCAAGACGATGAAGCGGTGCGAGGTGCGAGTCCTCGAGGGCGAGGGGCACGGGCTGATGGCCTCTGCGGGATGTATGGGTGGGGTTCTCATGGAGATCAGCAAAGAGTGGGAAGACTGGATGAGAGTCACCGGGGCGACGGCACGCAGAGAAGAGAAGAAAAAGGCCGTGGTGAGATAAGGTTATGAACACGCTCCCGGGTTGTCACGACCAACTTGATTTTCCATCCTCATGATGCAAGCCGCCGGCGAGCGGCGTTGATTTGGGTCTGGATTGGTGGGGTTTCCTTTGTCCGTTAAATGATACCGATCTCAGCCTGCAGAGACACCCCCTTTTACCCTGGTTTTCAACTGTATGTGGTGTATATATATCATCATGTTCACGGGCGTTTGTTTCTGTCAATATCAAGCGTATCGGGGCGCATGTAGGTGATGGGAAAATACTTGGAGATAGTATTCTACTAATTTATGAGCCAGCAGTCCGAGTGTTTGGCACCACTCAACCTTCATTCTTTCGAGATGGTACCAGTATCAGATTCTCGCTTCTTCCTCTACGATATAACTCACAAGGGCGTGCAGTCATCTTCTCGCCTTCTCTCGCAGAGCCTGTTCGGTGCGGATGACCGTGCCATGCCAGCCGTACATGGTTACAGACCAGAGGCTGCGAGACATGGATGATGAAATACAAATTTATTGCTGTCTGTTCGCTTTCGATTGCCATAACACCGGATCAACTGGTCATCTTACAAACCGCTTGGTGAAATCCTCCGACAGAGCATCTCCACCTTCGATCACATTATGCAACATCGGTTCCTAGTCACATCTCGGCTGCTTCTCAGTGAGAATTCTCAAGCAAGGTACCCGCATCCGGCGTTGGGGCTTCCTCCTCCTTCGCTTCAATGCCCGACAGCAACGGGGTGGCATCATGCCGCCCGATGAACTGCCCGGTGACGTCGAGCCTGTACGTCTTGCCCGGGATGAGCGGGTCGCTGTAGGCCAACTTGCAAGAGAACTGAAAGCGGGTGGAGTCTGGGAAGGCCCTGGACCAGTAGAAGCCGACGCTCTCGTGGTGCTTTGCAAAGGTGATTCGGTCCCAGGCGTGGTGCGCCCACTTGTTCCACATCCTCCACGCGTCGACGAGGCCCTCCTTCCCGTACATGGGCTGGATGAGCTGTTTCTCGGCTTCCGGGTCGAGATTGAACTCGGGGCTTACCCGCAGCATCGCCGCCCTGACGGGGTCGTCCCAGGTCTCGAGGAACGGATGAAAGAGCGTCTCTTCGGTCGCCAGTCGGGTGATTTTGTGCGCTGTGTTGTATGCTGACGGCCCCCTGTGTCTCAGGCCAGGTTCCCAAGCCAGCAACAGCTTGTGCCAGTTCGAGGGAAAGACCTCTACAGACTCAGTCGAGCCCAGGCAGTTGACGCATCCGGCGCAGGTCGAGAACCAGGACTCACGCCCCATGCCGACTGAGGTGCAGGGCCACAACGCGGTGCCGGGCACGACTGGCTCGCGCCCTTGCGATAAGGACCTGTAAGCTGAGCAAGTGCCCTCACATTCCGGGCAGAGGTATGAGCAATGGTATCCGACGTAGTGGTGAAATATGAAATGGACCTTGGGCAACCTCGGGGGCTCCCAGTTCCTCCATCCAGGCTTCGCGGAGATCCCGTCGAGAATTGTAACGAGTGCCTCGTCCGCATCAGGGATGTGGCCCATGAAGCAGACGATTCGAAGGTTCCTGAACCGGCCGATGAACTTGAGATAGCCGGGTTGCCGAGGACCGTGATCCTAGCGCTTTTCCACAATGTCTTTCCACATCATACGGTTCGTCCTCAAGGTATTGTGATGCCACAGTGGACTGTGGTACGCATCATTGCACGCCCAGCTGGTTTGATCACCGTAACACGTAGGGAGCCAGTTCGCCTGCCGAGGAAGCAGGTGGTGATACCTCGGGCCGAAGGCGAGGCACTTGAAGAGGAAGAACTCGGTCGCGCCCATCATCAGCCAGTACGTGCACTCGTGGGAGAAGAAGGCGTCAATATCTCGGCAGAAACTCCTGTCGACCAGCCGGGCGTTCAGGAGCGAGGCGATCGCGGGCTCGTTGCGGCCCCACGCGTCCTGGGGCCTGCCAGGCGGAGCTTCGTCCGGCGTCGTGGTCATGTTCTACTGGGCCAGCGCGCGGTTCTGGAGGTACTTTGTCTTCTCGAAGTAGGCCCGCTGGTATTGTTTCTGGCCTACTATTTCTTAGTCATCTGCTAGGGTCCCCGAGGTGACACATTCTGGAACTTTCTAAGGAGTAAATGCTGGGGGATTGTAGAAGGAGAAGAGGAATACTGACAGGATTTGGGGAATGAGGTGCCGTTCCAGATGGATTTAGTGGGCACCAGCTCCCGGAGGACCATCTGCCGCAGTTCGAAGGGGAGCTTGGAGTATGGGAAGGCGTCATTTCTGGTAGGTTCTTCGGGGGCATCAAGGCTGACTCCAATGTCGTCGGTATGGGCGATAGCGGGCTCAGAGTCGACGCCTGGGCCTGCGCCACGAGGGTCGAGATTGAGGCCGGCAAAAACAGGCTCGGCCGGTACGTATTGCTGCTGTGAGGAATCCCTCCGTGACTGTAACAAGAAGTCAAGACTGTACCTGACTGAGCCGATGTGTGGTGGATCCAAATTAGCAGACTGGCTCTGATACGCGGCAAGGCTATTGTTATTGGCTATGGGATGCTTTGTCGGCGACCCGAGGCTGTTCCTGGGAGGTGATAGCACCACCGGGCTCGGGGGTCCGCTCTCAAGTTCGTAGACATCTTGTGTCATGCCATTAGCAGTGTGTTGAAAGCCGAGGTCTGTGTCCAATGGTGAGAACCGATTCGCTGCGAAGCGTTTGTTAATTGGGCCCATCGTGGTTTGGAGCTGTTGAAGATGACTTGGTCTATTGCAAGAAATGTATTGGCCGGCCTGCGTCAAGTGAAGACCAGCTCATCGGAAGGAAAGCTGATATATTGCGCATCTTTGATGATGCAAAATGAGTACGGAAAGAATGAGGCTCCTGCAGAGTTGTGGAGTTGGGATACATCATTACCGACACGATACTCTGCAGATCATGGGGCATGTCAGCTCAGGAAGGCGTTCGTCATGGGCGTCCCTTCTCTTCCAACTCGGCAAACCCACACGTCCGCTTTAAGTCCTGCGAACTGCCCGGAAGGAACGAGAGGTTTTAAGCCTTAGCCCTCCATGGCGACCTGAGGTCAGTATCAATGGGTCAAGCTTACAGCCACTGGGCGTCGAAACAGAGAACTCGGGTATCCTATCATGGTTTACAAATTAAATTCCTGTTTCCCCAACTCCTTCCGTTCACTGTTACTCCCAAACTCCTTGGCCACGTCCATCCGAATTTAATCCATCAACAAGGGCCTGTAGAAAACCAGTTCGTCGAGAGTCTCTTTCACGTACTGTGCTCGCTTCTCCGTCTCGGTCCACATGCTCTGAGGGCGCAGAAGCTTGTCGGTCTCCATATCGAGCGGCTTGAAGACGGGTTGAAGCTTCTTGAAACGGGGCCTGCGCTCACGAACAATCTCTCTTGAGCAGCTGAGACCAGCTATCGGAGCACGCACCGGGCCGGTGGCGCCCATCTTTATGCGTACGTAACGCAGTTTGGGGCAATTCTTGGCGGCCTTGCCTAAAGCTTTCAGCAAGTTCTCGCCAACCGTGCGGCTATCATCCCATTCGGGGATACGGTAGACGTAGACATTCAAGCTTAAGCACTCGAGTGCAGACATCCTGGACAGACCTGCACCAGAAAAGCCAACAAGGTGCTTGTAATGGATGGTGATGTCAAGGAAACGAGTGGTCGGCAGGGGCAGAGCGATACTGCGTTGGTAGTGGACTTCCAAGGGAAGTATCGAATGGAAGGAAAACCCCGTCGGCTTCAAGGTAGACGCAGGCTCTTTCAAATTGCAGTGACCAAAGAGCCGTCGTGTCATGTCTGTTTACTTTGTCAGTGCCATTATACTTCTCTCAAGTTTCGCAACACTCTGAGTAGTATAATAGTGGAAAGCACTATTGAGGCTTGACTAGAGGCCACTTGATAGTACTCCCAAATCATATTTTAAAGCTGGACTTAAGGTCGTCCGAAGCGTTCCATAATCCACAATACAAGGCGGCATTGGGAACGGTAAAACATACCTTTGAAGTCAAAGTATTTCTTGAAGAGAGTACCGTCAACGTGGAAATGGACCTGGCGCAAGAAGTCGCGGGTCTTGCGCAGCGCAAAGAAACCGTGAACCACGGGCTCAAAACGAGTGGAAGCATATAGGCTGAATCGATTCATGTTCGGGAAGAATGATGAATCGAATGTTTCCCATGCTGTTTGCCTCCTGGCAATGATGCTCATATCTCGCACACATCCGGGATCGGTGAGCAGGGAAAGATAGCTCGCCTGGGCTGAACCATCTCCTCCGTTTGCGGGCAGTTTCAGGTTGACTCCCTGGCCGAAGACCACGACTTCTAGCTTCAGGGGGACACCTCCCAGCTGCTTGTATTGCTTGCAGATCTCCTCAAGCGTCCATTGATGCTCCGCTCCATTCAGGTAAGAAAGCTTGAGGTAACGGAGTTCAGGAGATTGAAGGAGAATCCGGCAAAACAAACCCACCCTCCAGGACGCCGTGGGAATGCGGATCAGGCAAAGGGACTTGAGGCTTTGCTCCAGAAAGACAGATGCAGAGAGCTCCCGGCAAGGAATCGGGCCTAATTTCAAGGCCAAGGACTGCAACTTAATCCTGGATTGCTGACAATTGCTGTTGAAGCCGTTGTTGATAATCAGGACGGCTTTGTCAGATCCGATTGGGGTACTATCAAGACTTTCACAGTGTCAGCATTCGTGCGGTCTTTCAAGATCGGAGCTTGTGGGCGACGCCGAGAACGACTGCTAATTTGGAATCTCCAGGTGGAAATATCAGGGCCTATTCAAACAGAGACTTACATGATAGTGTGCAAAGTTGGGGAATTGCGCACAATATTTGTCGCTGTTCTCTGTACATGAGAGGCAATCCACTCAGGCAAAATTGGTCCCTCAGAAGGACCGTCGCCAGCCTCGTAGCCCTTAATCTTGCTGGCATCGAATCGACTTGCGTTGTCAAAAGAGAGAATCTTTGTGTGCCGGAATCGTTGGTTTCCGGCAGCCCAAGCGAGGTTTTTGGGTTTCAAGAAGTTCGCATTCAGGCGAATGTGGCGGTACAGGCGCGGCGAGAACATGGAGTTGAAGTCAGAGTTGACAAGGCAGAGCCCAGGAAGGTCTCCGTCGGGCAACTGCACGCACGAGACGACAAGTTAGAGGCTGTTCAAAGTTGTCTGTCTGCTCAAGCTGTTGGTCTGACTCACATGGTCGCCCATCCTGATGACGAGCTCCTTGATATTGGCGAACTTGTGCGCGGCGACCTTGCCTGGCAAGTCTATTCCACCAGTGATAGGATTCTTCATGGCGACGGTATCTCCCGAATCGCCGTTGATGGCTGCGTCGTGCCCCATGTTGACGGTGATTTGCGTTGGCTGGTTAGGAGTCGGGTTTGTGTTGACGGAAGAGAGTGTGGTTGGGAAATCAGTAGTTCTCAAACGGCATATGCGTAAAGTTTCCTGTGGAAGAAGCACTGCGCACCGATGGGCGCTTGAAGCTATCGTGGGACCCTCGTCAATGACATCGCCGGTGGGGCCTTGTGTCCTGAAAGGGCCCCCAAAGGCCAACTGCGCCGAGCATGAGAGAACCCCGACAACCCCGGGCCTCGTTCCATTCTGTGAGATAAAATCAGATTCACTATCCAGATGAATGGTCCTGGACGCGTCGGATGGACACCAGGACTTTGCTTCTGGCTATTGTACCATCTGCCTGGTGACGAGCATCTCACAAATACTTGGAGGTGTTGCCAATGGCTCTCTGCAGAATACAACGCTGTGGACAAAGGTACTTATTGTACTGTAAAATTATGGTTTGCTGGTGACAGACAAAACAAAGAGAAAGCGTTAAATAGATCACACTGTCTAGTGTATGTATCACCCACGGTATGGGAATGACCCCTATATTGATGCCATTACGAAGCAAACTTATGCGCTTGAGACTTGCTGACTGACACAATATTTAGGCATTAGGTATGTTACAACAAATACCATGTACATGTGTGATCTAGTATAAATTAAACCATGACAATGTATTGAAGAGGCACACCCTTGGCCCCTGCTTGATAAATTGATGAATACTTCCTCAGCCTGCCCCTCGCTTAGGTGTCTCTATAGTTGGTGTGAGTGTTTTATCTTAAATGAGCTACTGTAGGTTTTGAGTTACTTAGTCACAATGGCCTCACCCTAAAATGACCTTGGTGTGCTGTCAAGAGCAGCAGCACAAGGACTGGACAATGGCTTGACCTCTAGATGTACATGCTCAAGCTGGGCTGAGAACGCAAATAGGCATCGGTAATCCTAAATTACAATTCTGTGTCTTCCTAGAGATCTAGGGCATACATTTAATTCCAATGTAATGAAGCAATTAAGCAAACAATAGTTGATTGTTGGGTGTTGAGGAGAGAAATCTCCCCGCTATTAAACGCTTAGAAGGAGCCTATTTATAGGCTAACGCTAACATATAAGCATATAACCCTCACACCTTTTAATACACCCCCCATCGCAAATATTATTATCCTAACAATAATAAAAGATATTCCATTTCAATAGCTAAAAATATAATTTAAATATTCCGCTATAATTTATATTAAGATTATTATATAAATATTATCCAATATCTATATATTCCACTTACATCATTTTTAGTTAACTATTTAAACGCCCCCCCTAGTAATATAAATCTTATACTTATCTTAATCTTAATTTCTTATAAGCCTCTTTAAAAATAAAGCAAGGTAACGCTTTTATATAAATATTAGCAAAATTATCTTTAAATGCAATATAATAAACATTATATATTTCTTTAATTTCTTTATAAATAAAGTAATAATAAATAGCGATATATTTTAATTAAGCGTTAACTTTATAATTTTAAATAAAGTTTAATGCTAGCTAATTATTAATATATAAAATAAGCAAACATTTAATATACTTAATGCTTAAATCTTTTAATACTTAAATTATTTAATAAAAATATAATAATGCTAATAAATATACTATATATTCTGCCTTATAAGTGGATTTTATAATAATAAATTAACACTTTAATAACTAAGCAATTAAGCCACCATTAAGGAGTTGCATATATTTATTAAATGCTTTTAAATTATTTAAATTAATATTATAGGAAGCGTTAATATATATATTAAATATAGTAAATTAAAATAATAATATTTATTTTAAAAATTATAAGGCATAATTTAATGTATGCTAAATATATTAAAGCACCCCCTTTATAATATTTAAATAATAAATTGCAAGCTTTATATTAAATATTAAAAGCATTATATATAAAAACGCAAAATTAAGTCTTATTTTAATAATAAGAAAATTAATAAATTTAATAAGTAATTAATATATTATTATATTTATTATAATATTATTAAGTTCCTCTTATTATAAAAATAAATTTAAATTTATAAAAGTTTATTTTTAATTGCAATTAAATATATTAAAGCATTTTAAAATCCATTAAGCATATTCCTTTTAGGAAATGCAAATCTTATTATTAATTTATATAATTTCTAATTCAAGTAAGTATTTATAAAAACTAAAATCCTTATACTTAAAACATTATATAAGCTTAATGCAAAATTCATTAACTTAAAAGGGACTTTTAATAATAAGAATATTATTAATATAAATAGCAATAATAATTTAATTTTTAATAAAAACGCAAGGGTTAAATATCATTTCCATTAAATATTTAATTAATTCTTCTTTAAAAGTATTAAATTATTTGCAGCCTAATTATTTAAGTTTATATAAGGCATTAAAAATTTTTAAAATAACTTACTAATTATTAAATAATATTTAATATCCTTATAGCAATTATATATAAATATTATATTTTAAATAACTATGTAAATATGCTATTTTAATATTAAATTACTAAAGCTACTAGCCCATTATAACAATAATAATAATAATTAATCTTAAACTATTATAACATATTATAAAGCTATAAGTATTATTATAATTCACGCTATGGATTTATATATATTTACAAGTAATAAG
The DNA here is from genome assembly GCF_014595645.1 of Diaporthe citri. Lineage (NCBI taxonomy): Eukaryota > Fungi > Ascomycota > Sordariomycetes > Diaporthales > Diaporthaceae > Diaporthe > Diaporthe citri. Next base: position 3,447,962 of record NW_025064846.1, read on the forward strand.
TTAAGCCTTATAGCAAACAAGCTTATTAAAAGCATTAAACTTCTTTATATATACTTAGCAAGGATTAATAACATATTAATTTATAATAATAAATACTTTAATCTATATACTTATATTTAAAAGTAATTTAAGTTCTTTTTTAATAACCTATTACCAAGCATCCCTTTTACTACTCTTTATAACTTATATATATATATTAAGAATATTATTAATATTTACTATATTAATAACCAATGCTTAAGTAAAGATTTAATTAAGGTAGTTAGCACTAATTAATATTAATTAAATAAGATTTAACATAAAGTTTGCATTAATTAATGCTAAGTTATTAAAATCTTTAAAACATTTTATAATAACATTTACATTTTCTTTTACTTTTTATAAAGGCTAAATTTATTATCCTTAAAAATTATATAATTATATAAATTTCGTGAATTTAAGTAATTTATTAATAAGTTTTATAAGTTTAAGCAGTTTATTTATAGGTTTATTTATAAATCTCGCATTATTAATAAGTTTTATTAATTAAAACGCTAATAATACCTTTATCTTAAGTAGCATATTTTTATTTAATTAGCTAATTATTTATATAATCTTTATTACTAAATTAAATTAAGTAATATAGCTTAATATTATAATTATAATAACTTTTTAAAGTAATATAAATAAATAAAAAATAGTTTTGCTTTTAGCCTTAAATCTTATAAAGTATGCCTTTTTAGCTTTATTTAATAATTTCATTCCTAGCTTATAAGCCTTAATAAAAACATAAAGGTATATAAAGTGAAAATATAGTTAGAAATGTTTAATATTAAGCTTTTATTTATAAAGCACCTTAAATAGCATTATTTAATATAATAAGGCTAAGTATAATTTTTAATTTTATAAGTATATTATATAAGAAATCGCTTTAAGTTATAAAAATAAATAATCTTTATTATAAATCATTATATAAGCATTAATAATAATAATATATATAAATTTTTTAAGCATGTTATTTAACTTATAATAATAAAGAGGTAATTTCTTATAAATAATTCTGTATTTTTAAAACATTATAATAATTATCTTATTTATATATTTACCCTTATTATTTAAACTAAATATCTTAACTTTTATATTAAATTAAATTTTAACCATATTTAAAAATCCCTTAATAATGTTTAAAATATCATTCTTTTAAATAATAAAGTAAATTTAATAAAATTAAATATAATTATTAATAAATAAAATAAAGTATTAAAAACCTTTTAATAATTTTATTAAGAATTTACTTAATAAATTAAATTAAATATACTTAAATAATTATATAAATTATTATTTTAATAATAAATATAAGCATTTTTTAATAAACTTTATAAATTAGTATAGTTTATAATAAAAATCCATTAATTTATTTAATATAATATCTTTATCTTTATATAAGCATTAAGCAATTAATTTTAATAAATTGCTATAGCTAAAAGCTTTATAAAATTCACTATATATTATAAATATTATAAAGTTATTTTTTATTATTTAAATTTTAAAATTTCTATATTAAAACTTTACTTATAATATCCTATAAGATTTATTATCTTTTAATAATAAAAAGATATTATTTTTTTATGCATTTAATTAAAACCTCTTTTAAATTATAATTTAGTTAAATAAATAAATATTCCTTAATATATAATTATATAAAATATTAATAAAAATGCTTTTAATAATTAATTTATTTAATAATTATAGAAAGATCTTTATAAAGCTAATACCTTTTATGATAAGTTAATTACTACTTATAATAATAATTATATTTAAATATAATTATAAGGAGCTAAAGTTTTCTATGCATTTTATTATATGCTTTAAAGCATTAAAATTAAAAATCCATAATATTAAAGTACTTGCAGTTATTAATAGCTTTACCATATATATTAAAACATTAATATGCAATGCTATTATATCTTCTTTATTATTATTAAAAATTTTAATGATTTCTTTATTTATAACTTAATTTATAGCAACTTATTTCTTACCCTTTTTTTATTTTTAATTAGCTTTATATTTAATAAGCTTTATATAATTAATATATAAATAATTAATAAATATAAAGTTTTATGCATAGCATTAAGTGCATTCTTTATTACTTAATATAAAGTTAACACTTATTAATGCAAACTTTATAGCCTTTTTTATACCTTTTAATATTAACCTTTTTTAAATAAAAGTAAAATAGGCTTTAAATTATTTAACCTTTATATAAGAAATAATATTTATTATCTTAAGTTTAATTTTAAAAAATATTATAAGGTTTTGGCTGCTTAGGTTATTAATAATATTATTTATAATATTTAATAGCGTTATTAGGAAAAAGGAGCCTTTAACCTTATTATTTTTAAAAAGTAACTTTATTAACTTCTTAATTAATTATCTTAATATTAAAGTTTTAATATAAAGTTTTATTTAAAGGTTTTAAAAGGCATTTAAATAGCCTTATAAGTTAAAGCTATTCTTATATTATAAGTTTATTAATTAATAAAAGAGGTAAATAATTAAGTTATTAATATTATAATTAAATTAATTAACTAATATTTTCTAAGCATTAAAAGATTTTCTATATAATATAATAAATATTATAAAGCTTAAATATATTAAGCTTAAGAGCATAATAAAGGCTTAGTTATTAAGCTTTTCTTATTTTATAAGGGCCGCATCCTTATTTAATTATTCCTTAATACCTATAATATATTTACTAAGGCTAATAAATTAAAAGCCGCAACTCCATGCCATCCTTTAATTTAAAAAGTTCTTCCCTTTTAAATCTAACTTTAAAAGAAATAATAGGTTAAGCTTAAAGTTAAGTATATTTAATATCTTTTAAATAATATTTATATATTTCTAAGTATATTTTAAATAATATTTATATATTTTTATTTATTTATAATAATTAGCATTAATTAATATAAATAAATAAATAAAAAGGAGTAAGTAGTTAAAATATTAAATAAAGTAGGAGTATTGAATTATTATAAGTTATTATTAACTATGGCAGCTATTATAAGGTATAATAATGGTATATAAGCAAAGGCTAGCAATATTAAAATCCTAATGATTTAAGTATAAAAATGATTATAAAAATGAGGGTATTAATATTTCCTAATATTTTAAGATATCTTAAGTAATGCTAGGCTTATAACTTAATAAAGTAATTAAGCAAACAATAGTTAATTATTAGGTGTTGAGGAGAGAAATTTCCCCGCTATTAAACGCTTAGAAAGAGCCTATTTGTAGGCTAGCGCTAGCGTATGGGCATACGACCCTCGCACCTTCCAACACAATGTTCTACTGCAGTACACATTATCCCTGAATAATCTTTTGTTCGCACAGATATTTGTGGCCCCATGTCCATCCATGCAAAATCCCGCTGTGTAGTGAGAGGGGGTTGGGGATGAGAGGAGCGATTTTGTTCTGTTGAATGTCGGGCTGAGAATCGACAGCTGTTGCTACCGAGGGTGTTCGGAACGAAAAACGGTGGCAATGCACACATAGGATGAGTGTAATACCTTGAGGGGGGAGCTGAACTCAGTAGAAACACAGAAACATAACAATAGCAATACAAGAGTAAACTGAGCTTTGAGTACTGCCTAGGTAGCTCTCATACACAAAGTTCCACAAAACGCCCTCATACAAAAGAGTTAAATCTGCGAAGTTTTAGATACATGTTTTCCCTTGATAACGTTGATGAGGATATGAGAATCTGGCGAGAGTCAACCAACATAATCAGAGCACCTTGACAACCACTTCGCCTCACCTGCCACGCGAAGCTGGGGGTTCATTGATTTGTCTCGGCTCCCCATTACTTCCATTGAGCACTCCCAATGTCAATCCCAAACCGCTCACCTCCTTCCGGCAACCTCCACCAACCCAAACCGAAGAGCTGTGAGTCCCACGAGGACCCGTGGATCCTGCCTCCTTCGCTTCCTTTGGAATTTACTAAAGGCTCCTCCTCCTTGCAGATTGAGCTGCCGGCCAGGAGAGCTGCCAGCCCAGCGATGCTGCACGGGTCATGCGGCAGGACCTCCTCGGTGTCGATGAGTAGGTAAGAGGCAACTCCGCAGACAAACATGACGGCCAGTAGTATTTGCAGGGCCAGCTTCGACCTCCAGTCCTGCCGAAGCACTCCCCTATTTGTGTTGATCCACGTGGCCGTGTACGTCTCGGGAGCCGTGTTGGCAGCGACTGGGACTCGCATTTTTGTGTTTGCTACTTGGGCCATGTAGCGCCGGTACAAGCCCTGGATGGCGTCAAGTAGCCTTCCGTGATTATCGGGGCCCAAGAGCTCCTCTGGGTAGACCTTGTTGCTGGGGTGGAGCAGCAGTGAGAAAAAGCCGTCGACTTCATAGTTCGGGTTTTGATACATCTGTACCACGGACGGGCTGTTGAATCCGCCGTATGTCATATTGCCGTCCCAGATGATGACTTCGAGCTCAAAGTGGAGCTGCGGGCGCCATGGGAACGCAGTTTGCCCGCCAGGCCCGCTGGCAAGATATTTGGTTGTAGACTCATCCGCAACCGCGGATATAACTGTGAAGTTAGGAATACTCAAAGTAACGTCCGTTTGGACCTCTGCCATAAGTTGAATGCATGACATTGTTGTGAACCAGGCGGGTGATGCGTTCGAAGTTGTTTCCAACCTGTCTGTGCTTTTTATTGAGTAATTCCCGAAGGTGAAGGCAAGCGAAGGGCATCCAGGTGGACTGTTGTCTTGCAGCGGCAGTGAGAACTCTCCGAAGCTGAGGTTCTTGTCACCTGGATGCAAATCAAGCATCTGACCCAGCAGCCAAGGCCGACGTGAGAGGCGTAGTAATTGTCGGCTAGACCAGCCAATCGTCGAGGCCTCTACATCACACGCAGCGGGAACAGAAGTTGAGCCATTCACAACTAGTATAGTGTGGACTGGTCCAACTCCTGGAACATCAACGATGGTGTCCTCCATGGATGTTATGCCGCATTGCAGCTCGCCGCGCACGGCCGGGACCTGGACAGTAATCGACGGTTCCGACGTGGCATTGATTTGGGCCAAGTCTTTTGTCGACAGTTGTAATTCCGGAAATGCCAACTCGTAATTTGTCCATGACGGGTAGGATAGGTTGAGGACTTCAAAGTTGGTGAGAGAAATTGCTGCACCACCATCATCGTTTACACTATCAGACCATGTGGGGTCAAATCGGTCCACTCGACAGACAGTAACTGGGGACGGGCCAGGCTTGCTCTCTATTGTGTAGAGGCCAGAGGCGGCGATAGTTAGAAAGCTGCCAAGGAAGGCTGCCAGTGTCGCGAAAGCTATTTCCCAATATTTATTCCACAGAGAAAAGCCCAGAGATTCGATAGAGAAGCGTCCGAGGAGAGAGTGAGTAATCACAGGCTTGCCTTTGGCCTTGCCTGCCTTCAATCGTGCGAATGGGACCAATACCGCCACATTAAACTCGATTGACTCGTACAGGGTAGCGATGGTCATGAATAGCATCGATGGCACAAACCTGGTACCAAAGGTAACAAGCAGTGTGTCTGGATTCGAGATGCTTGTGATGCCGTTCGCTCGCCGGGATAAGTGTTGCAGAACTTCCAACGTGGCGATGATGGCAAGTGGAGAAAGTGATATCAGTGTGAATATCAAAGGACGCAGGGGAATCGGTCTCCACCAGGCAATAGTTTCCACGAGAGACTGGTCAGACGAATCGTCTTTGACAGCGCCTTCGCGTTGTGCAATAATGGAAGTAGAGCTAGTTTGTGTCGTAACAGTCGTGCTTTGAAATGTGAAAGGATTCAGAACCTTTTCAATGTGCTCCATTTTCTTCTGCCCGCATCCTCTAAGCAGAACATTGAGACTGAGGCTGTCTCTCAGAGTCTTGGCCATGCCTCCGATGGGCCCGACCTTGTGCGTGATAACGTTATGGGCGCGGATGAGAACGAGTACCATTGCGCCGACGGCCACAACTAGTAAACCACTGACCATTGCCAGTGAGGCGAGGGGAGAGACCCGAATCCTTGTAGTGGTTGTGCTAATTTCTCCCTGCAGAGTTTCTGTCGTATCCCCCACAAGGAAGGCATTCGCGACTTGAACGCCGGCGTAGGTAAAGACCGTGGAGGCCGCCGAGGACATCAACCCAGGGTTACCCAGAAAAGCGGCTGGGGTTGTATTTCCAACGATCGACATCATTTGTACAAATGTGTTAGGAGCAAATTCATCCATTCCGTTCGTAACGTAGCTCCCGACCATGAAGTCCGCATTGTCGGCACCACTGCGGAGTCTGTAGGCAAAGTCACTTGCTGGGAAACCTTCGATGAATGGGCCTGGAACGTATGTGCCAGAGCCATCCGGCAGGTCGATAACTGGTGTCACGGGATCCCGTGAGAGATCATATGTAACCTGCGCGGGAATCATGGAGTAGCTAAGGCTGCAAGCAACTGAAGTTGCTTTCATGATCTGGATACCCCAGGTATCCGATGAGTTTGATTTTTCAGCCCGCAGAATGGCGGAAGGGATGGCTGTTCGATTGTATCGAACGTCGAATAATGTGACAAAGGACCAGAATGATTCCATCGCATCGCGACATGTGTAATCTCCAGAAGGAATGCCGCCGTATGACTGTCGCGTGAGCGGCAGATAAGCAAAACCAAGGTGGGCTTCCTTTGGGTGTAACTGTGACGAGGAACATGAAGCCCAGGACAAGTTGGCGAAAATCTCAAGCCAGCCTCCGTTGTCATAGGGCTTAGTGGTTGCATTCAGGGGGACCAGGCTCGCCTCTTCGCATTGGATTGAAGGCTTGAAAGCTTGCACCGTTGCCCGAACCGAGGATAGCGTTCTGTTGGCAGTTGAGTTGGCTGGCAGTCTGAACCGCTGAAAGGCCAGACTTGGCTGGATACCATCCGGAAAGGGCAAATTATCCGCAATCAGGGCATATGCCTCGTAGTTAATGGCTGATTCTCTGAGTGTATCGAAGCTTCCCAAACGAAGGTCATAATTATCAGTGTTAAAAGTTGTCAATGCTTCCAGTGTGATATTTTGGAAAGGCATTGACATGTTGACCGGGCTCAGGAGGCCAGTGGATGCCACTGTCACGATCCTGAGGATGATACCAGCGTAGATAGCGACAAGAACAGTGGCATGTTTGAATCGCGTTGCCTTCCAAAGGTTGGCTGGTAGGATAGGGGAGATATAATCAAGGAGGACGGTCTTCTCGGGGCCCAGCGGACCCGTTTTGAGTTCTCTCCAAGGTTCAAGAAGCTTGCAACAATACGTTGTCTGATTCCAGATACTCATGATGACAGTCAGTACTGCTGTAGGTCCGTAAGTCCATGAGTAGTTGTTGGCCGTGAGAAGGGGAAAGCCGTGGTTGCTGGCTGACAGCCGCCACAACACGACTGTTGCGGCGGACAACAAAGCAAGGACAGTTGAGTATGCAAAAAGTAGTGCCGGTGATGACCAGAAGGGGTTCCAAAAGCATGCTGTCGTTGACTCCGTTTGTGGCTCCATCTGTTGGCCCTGATTACCGTTACTCAGGCAAGGCTGGCCATGTGATGATGCATCGTTATCATTGTAGAGGCTGTGGATGTCGGCCATATCGGCTGCGCCAAATGGGTACTCTAAGAGGGAGTCGAGGTCTGGATCATGGCTCAAGACAGACACTTGAGCTTCATCAGGCTCCGACTCCATTGGCACACTTTCTGGTTGAGCACAAGTCAGCGTACGCATCTTCACAGACACTAAGTAACGTTGAAGGTAGATGCGTAGCCCAGACACTTGGATCAGTGAGAGTATCGCAATTCATTTGGACAGATGAACACTGGCGGTGACGTCCTTTTTTCGCAGCTAGGATGACTTGGTGTTCCAAATTGATAGAAGGTTGAAATCAGGGGGCATGTCATCGCAGAGACCTTGATGATCTGGTACGAAGCTCATCCCTTAAGAGATGCGGCTTATGTTCCACAAAGTCTGCAGTGGAACATCTCGTTAGAGAACGTTGTTCAGCTCGAGCTTTAATGGCTACAGCTGTTGATAAGTTGTCACACTTTTGAGGCGCAGAAACCGAGAGCCCCCAAAGTGTCTGAGGCAGCAAGCTTCCAGATCGAGCTAGGCAGAAACAGATGATGAAAATGGGGCGGGCTCTCTGCCAGCCCCCAATTAGAAAACTTGCTGGAATTGTGCAACGTGGGGGCTGCAGGAAATTGAGCCTTCATAGAGCAGGGCATCCACACATATTCAGCCCATGGGAAGGGCACAATGCATAAACAGCTTATTTTAACCATGTTGTAAGTCAACACAAGGCTCCTAGAGCGTGATATAGAAGCGTGTGTGGATTGCTTAGTACCGATTAGGTATTTAGTCTTGAAACTGCTGAACAGGTCTTATGATAGCTCCTTTGAGTGTTAGACCGGTCATACTCGGCGAGGCTCTACAAACAAGTGGCAAAATAAGGGCAGAAAGGGAGCATCATCACATTATGATAGTTCAATTAAGTTTCTCGGCGAGTAAGTTCTGAGGACAGCCAGCCAGCCGTGCTTCGTGGCGCTTGGAACATGCAGCTTACTTTTGACAGTTGCTGAGCAGGAATACAACTTATGCAAAATTGTGTTTTGCAGAGACAGGAATCATGATTATTCGTATTTGGTCAGTTTAAGTCGATGAAAAAGGAACACTGGCAAAATCCTCCTTCATAAACTTAGCCAATGCTGACAGTCCTCCTGTGACTTGAGTCGGATGCAGCCCAACTCCAATCCGAACGTAGCCCTCAAAGTGAACACCATCTCCGAAACATTTCCTCCCTGGTATCAAACAAACGTCCGCTTTCTCTTGCGCAAGTAAGCATAGCTTGACGTCATCCACTGGCCTGCCGTTCCTGTGAAATTAGACCATAGCTGTAGTTCCAGCAACCGGTTTAACCCACGAACAAGCCCATCCATGCTCGTCAACAAACTTCTGCCAGGCCAGGATATTACTGGCACAATTGGATAGGTTCGTTTCCAGGATCGCGTGAATGCATCTGTTGGCAAGTACGACCCTCGCACTTAGAAGGCTACTTTAGTTATCCCCTTTAGGGCACGTAGCCTCTTAGAACTTAAATAAAATAATATTAATATATAATTGCTTCTTATATAATTATTATATATATAAGAAACCTATTAATATTAATTAATAGTTATAGGTATTATAAATTAATAAGGTAAAAAAGGCAACCTTATAAGGATTTCCTTAATTTAAAAATTATATCTTCCTTATTAATAAGCATTATATAATAATAACTACTTTTTTAAGCCTCTTTATATTATTAAACTCCCTAAGCAAATATTGCAAAAATTAAATAAATTAAATGGTATTTTCTGCAATATCTATATATATATTTATCGCTATTTAAGAAATATATATTTATTATACATAAAACTTTATTAAAAATAAACTTATTTTTAAGTCCTTTTTAAAACCTAGCAAAACTTAATAAAGCTTTATTTTATTAAATAAATAAAACTTATAATTATTATAATTATTAAATAAATAAAGCTTATAATTATTATAATTATTAAAGCTAATGCAATGCTATATTATAAGCAAGCATAAGTTATACATTATACTTCCAGCTAATATAAAAAAACTTAATAATAAAAGAAAGCCTTAGCTTTTAAGGCTTAAAGAAATTAATAACTTTTTTCTTTTAATAATTATAACTTACTTCTTATTAAATTATTATTATTAACTTACTTTTAAATATTATTTATTTTATTAATATTTCTTTATTTTATTAATTTTACTTTTTATAATATTTATTATAAAAACTTATAAGCATAGCTAATAATGCTAAGAAGCTATTAGCTTTTATTAAAGGGTATATAATTAATAAAATACTTGCTTAAATTCCAATTAACTTAGCTTATTATAAATATATTAATTTAAAATTATAATTTATAGCCCCTATATAAAAAGCATTAATAAAATACTTAATTACTTACTTAATAAGTACTTTAATAAGCTATATATAATAAAATCTTTATAATAATAACTTTTTTATTATTTATTATAAGAATTATATAATATAAATATAAGTAATATTTAAAGCATTGCTAAATCCTTATTAATAATACTTAAAAGTCTTTCTTTAAATGCAAAGCATTTATATAAAATATAATAATTAATTTATAATATTATAATTAATTCTTATAGCTTAAGCTAAAGAAAAATTAAAATAAATTAATAATAAGCTTTATAATACCCTATTAACCTTAAAATTAAATATAAATAAATATTGCATATAATTTTAAAAATAATAATTATAAGTATAATCTTTATAAGTATTATAAGCAAGCTTTAAATAATAATAATTATTAAGAAGATAATTCTTAAAATAACTTTTATTACCGTTATTAACTTTAAGTATATAATTATAAAATTTAAACTTAATAATGCAATTTATTAAAAATTAATATAGCTAGCAAGGCTTATTATTATTAATAAAAAGATAAAAATAAAGTTTATATTAAAGATATACTTTATACTTAGCATAACCTTAAGCTGCCTTAAAAATACTTTTGCTAAATAAAAAGTATAACTTATATAAAATTCTTTCCTTATAATATATTTTTAATAAGCGCTTAAATTTAATAAAATTAATATAATTTATAAAAACCTTTAATAATTCTTATAAATATATTAAGAATTTATATAATTTATTAAATAATAAAATAAAGATATTTTTTAATATTTATTATTATATTAAAATTTAGCTAAGTTAATTTTATATAATTTTTCTTTAAATGCTTAAAGATTAAGTTAAGGTATATTACTTTTATTTTATAAATTAAATTAATATATTTATAATAATATACCTTAAAATTAAAATGCATTTTAATATAAATCTTAATTATTAATATTATTATATAAACTAAATAATAATAATATTTATAAAAATAAAAATATAAAACTTAAATAAAAACTTATATAAGGTTTTATATTTAATATTTAATAAGTTATAACTTTATTAATAAGCATTAAGCTAAGATTATATTAAGAAAAATAATTTAAAAATAATAATAATTAAAGCTTATAAAAAAGTTCCTAAGCTAAAAATAGCTTTTTTTAAGTTAATTTAATTATATAAAGAGTTATTTTTAAACTTAAAATTTATAATAAAAATATAACTTAGCCGCGTAATTATAATTTACATTATAAATAAAGTTTTAAATTAATATTGTTGGCTGGGTTACGTATTGCAATATGACATTTAATTGGTATAGTGATTGATTATTATTAATTATAAAAGGAAGGAAGGCAAAAGGCTTAACTATGCTAGCTATTTTATATACAGCGTTAAGGCTGCTACCTACTAAGCATCTTAATAAGCCAAAGCTACTTAATCCTAAATAATCCTTTATATAAACAACACCCATTATTCCCACATTAGCAGTTTTTATTTTATAAATATATATTACTTTTAAAAAGTATAAAAGAAAGAAAAGTATTAAGTTAAATTAAACTTAAAGTTAAGAAATAATTAATTAATTATATATATAAGTTAAATTATAAATATATTATTATTTCGCTATATTATATTACTATAAAAAACAAACATATAAAAAAGCCTAGGTTATTATTAAGAAGTTAAAGGTTAATTAATTTATTAAAGTATATAATTAATAAAAAGAAGTTAATTAAGTATATATATATATTAAAACATCTTAATTATATAAAATTAAAAAGCTTAAAAAGTTATAATTATTATATAAACATTTTATTTATAATGCATTTTATAAACTTATGCTTTTATTACTTATAACGCTTAAGTTAAATAAAAACTAAATTAAACCCTTAAATTATTAACATAATTATTTAATCTTTAAATAATTAAAATTTCTTAATTTAGCTTAGCCCAAGCTTTACTATACTTAATACCGCTTATTAAATAAAGAAATTAAGAAGTTTAATTAAAAGATAAATTATTAAAATAAAGGTTAATAAATTATAAGGATTAATAAATAAAGTATTTAAATAAAGAGAAAAATAAAGTACAAAATAAAAAATATTAATTAAGTTAATAAATAGCAATACTCTTAATTTTAATATATAAGTATTAAACCGCAAAATTTAATTAAGAACGCCTATTAAATATAAGCTAGCAACTTAAGTACCTATAAAATAATAATAACCCTTATTACTTAAACCCTTAATATATAAGCATTATTATAAAAATCTTAAATATAAAATTTGCCCTTAAAAGAAATATAATTTAAAGTTAGCTAATTATATTATATTATAAGGTAATTTATAAATAATTAATAAATATAAACTAAACTTTTATACTTTTACTATGCATTACCTTTAATTAAAAAAATTATCTTATTATCCCTTATTAAAAACCTTTAACAATTTTTTATCTTTATAATTATATAATATACATACTTAAGTTAATTATATTAATATTAATATAATAACCTTATAATATATAATATAATAATAATATTTAAGGTTATATTAACATAATTTATTAATAAGTTATTAAACCATGCTTTAATAATTTAGGTTTAAGCCTTAATACATTATAATTTTTTAACTTTTTATTATATTTAAATAATTACCTTATCTTTTTAGCCGCAATTTACATAGCCCTATACCTTAATTATAATATTATTTATACTTATAAAGCATTAAAAAGTATCATTAAAAACATTCTTTATAAAGGCATTAACTAAGTTGCAATCTCTAGCAATTTAATAAATTTTAAAAATCTTATGCTTCTTATATAACTATTAAAAAGCCATAATATTAATTATAAAGCGCTTTTCTTTTATTATGCTAAGCTTAACTAAGTACTTATATAAAAAGTATAAATTAATGCATATTATAAGAGGAATTATTACAATATTTAAATATATAGTAATTTAATACAAAGTAGCTGCCAACATTATAGCTATATTAAAGCTATTAACTATGCTATAAATTTCTAAAGCTAAAACGCTTTAAGTTACTCTTTAGCACTTTATTAAAAATTAATAAATAATATTACCTTTAATATTTTACTTAAAAGCTTATTAAATTTATATCTTATTTATAAGTATAATAATAAAGCTAATTTATAAACTAAGGTCCTTATTATTAGCAAATAAGCCATTAATAAAAACCATTAATTTAATTTAAGATAAATTTAAGGGCATATATTAAAGTCCACGCTTTAAATTATTAGCTTATTATTACAACCAGCAATTTAGCTTATTACAATTCTTATAAGAAGGCTTTTAAATTTAAGTTATCATTAATAAGTTAAATACTACCTTAAATTAATAAATAAAAGTAAGATATACTCCTTATATATATTACTTTATATATTATTAAGCATAATTATTAGCCTTATTATTAATAAGCATAATTTTCTTACCTTAACCCTTTTAATAAAAATATAAAATACTTTTATTAAAAATGCTTATAATTATACTATTTAAAATAAGTAACTTATTAAGGGTAAGTATTTCTTTTAACTTGCATTAAATATTTACCTCCTTAATCTTTTATTCTTTTAACTTTAAAAATATTAAAGTATTAAAAAATAATATATTATTAATTTATATAATAATAATAATAAAAACATCCTTTCCTTAATTTATAATTAAAAAGCATAAGTTATATACTAAAATAACCATACCTAAATTATTATAATAAAACTTATAATAAATTACTTATTAATATATACTTAATTTAGCAATGCTATATAATAATTTAATAACTTATATAATAATTTTAAAAGGGTATTTATCTTAAATCTTAAGAAATAAGTAATATAAAATAAATTGCTTAAGCTTAAACTTTAATTAAAAATATATTTAAGTAATATCTTAAAGCTTTAATTAAAAGCCTTATATTAAAAAGAATGAGGTTAAAGTAATTAAAAGCCTTTAGCTAGCTCTTTAAATAATTAAAAACTATATAAGAATATTATGCTTATCCTTATTACTATATTTAGCAATAATAAGCCGTAATTTCTTATATAGCTTCTTAATCTTACCCTTAATCTTATAAATAATGCATAATTTAAAGAGCTAAATACCTTTATATGCCTTAAAATTAAAGCATTTAAAATAAAAAACGCTATTGCTAATTAACTTTATAATTTCCTTATAATTAAACTCCTTAAATAAATTACTTAAGATATTAATTATATTATTATATTAAAGCTTTAAAGAAAGATTATAATTTTTAATCTTTCTTTAAGTAAGATATATCTTTTTTAGCTTATTTTTTAATCCCTTAGGTTATTTATATTATTAAGGTTATAATAATTCTGGTATTATTAAGATTAAATTTAATTTAAATTAAATAGGCTTATTAAAAATATTATTTATGTTAAAAACTAATTAAACATTATCTTTATTATTTTTATTTTAATAATATAGCTAAATTAATATTAATTAAAAGATTACTAAGTTATTTAAAAGATTTAATATAAGGTTATATTTATTAATACTAAGCAACTTATATAATCCTTATTAACCATACTTTTCTCGCTATACTTATATATTACTTTATAATAAAAGATTTAATACTTTTATAATATTTAAGTTATTATAAATATTTAAAGCTATATTAACTTATTATTTAGCATAAACCTTGCATAGCTTTCTTATAGCTTTTTAAATAATTATTGCTTTCTTAAGAGTTAAAAAAGTTAATATAAAGTTTTTTATAAGTTTTAAATATATATTAAAGATAAGAAATATTAAAATAATGTTATTAAGACTAATTATATTATTTATTGCCTTAATAGCTATTTATAAAATAGTTTTCTTAATATAAGTTCTTAAAAGTTTAGTATAAAGAATATTAAAAGCTTATTAAAGCAAAGTATAATACTTCTTAACCTTATTAATAAATTAATATGCCTTTATTAATACTTACTTATAAATAATGCCTATAATTTATATAATATTTTAAAATTTTGCTAAGGTAAAGTTAATTTTAATATTATAAATAATATAGTTAAAAGGTTTTAAATAAGTATTTATTTAGCATTGCTAAATAACCTTTTATATATCTTTTATAAAAAGAAAAACTAAAAAACATTTAACTTAAAAAGAAGTTACTAAATTAATAACTTATAAAATAAGCAAAATAAGCAAATATATAATATTTATAATAATCTTATACTTAAAATTAACGTTATTTTAAAAGTTAAACTTAAAATATTATAATGCTATAAAATAAAGTTAATAATAATAATAAAACTTAAAAATTGCTTTTAAAATAAAAGGATTAATATTGCTATAATTAGCATTAATAAAAAGGTGTAAAAAATAATTAACTAAAGGGTATTTAAACTTATAATAAAGTTATCAAAACTTTATTTTTATTAAAAATATTGCTAGCATATTATTGCTTCCTATATTAAGGAAAATCCATAGATATTCCTATTTTTAAGTAATTAAAAGGTTTTCTTTAAGTATTTATCTTTTTATTAAATTACTTTATTAATAATATTTTAAAAAAAGAGAAAATTCTTATTTATATTTTAAATATAAAGAAAGAAGGAAGTAAGCTTATCCATAATATAAAATATTAATAGCCTTATTAAAATATTAACTTATATTATATTAAGTAACTTAATAAGTAAGCTTAAGCTAAATTATACTTATGCTTTACTAACTTATATAATGTTTAAATATATAAAAAACACTTAATATTATAAAGCTTAAAATTACTTATATTTAATTATTAAGAACATTGCTATACTTATATTTAGCATAATGCCTTAATATTATTAATAAAAATATTAATCTTAAATAATAAATATTTCTATTAATAAATAATCTTTAAAGTTAATATAAATATTAAAGCTGCTTATATCATTAAAGAAGTTATAAAGAAAGGCTTAGTTTATTAAAAAGGTATAATAAGTATATCCCTTTTTACTATTATTAATAACTAAAGTTATTATAATGCCAGTAGCTTTAAAGTTAAAACCTTTAAAGTTAATAAGAAATGTATTAAACTTATTATTATTAACTTATTATTTAATATCCTTATATATATAAATATATATAGCTTTAATATATTATTAATCTTTAAATAAATAATTTATTAATTAACATCCCTTTTTATAATATATAAAATACTTTTTCTTCCTGCATTATATATTATTATTATTATCTTTATTAAGCTAATATCCATCATTATAGCTATCTTTATAAGATTCTTTACTATACCTGCCGCCTTTAAATTAATAAGGCTAGCTTAAGCAAAAGTTAAATTAAAAGCTATTACCCTTAAAAGAAAGTTAAAAGTACTTTAAGCATTAATTATTATTATTATACCGCCTATTAAAATAATATTGCTTTTTAATATTTATAATAGCTAAATCGTTATTATTTTAATCATTATATTTATTAGCATAGCCTTATTTATAAGCTTATTAATCATCTTTTATAATTATATATTATAATATAAGGTTTTAAGCCTTTAATACCTTAATATATTATTGTAAAATAAAGTAAAGTTACTTAATATTTATTAATACTATTAAAATAATATAATGGAATTTAGAAATGCCTTATATTGCTTATAAAATTATATTTTATAAAAAGCCATCCCTATAAGTAATATACTTAAGTACTTTATAGCAAAGCTATATCTTATTAATAAGCATTTAAAAAATATTTACATAGCTTTTATTTAAATTTCTTTATTAAAAAGTAAAAAAAGTTAAAGTATTTTAATTTATAAAATAATTATAATAATTATTATTTATATTAAAGCAATTCTTAAGTTTCTTATATGCTTAAATAAATAAGTTCTCTTAATTAATAACTTAAATATAATATATTTTTATTAATCCCTTAAGTATATATAAAAGAGCTGCCTTAAATTATTAAAGCTAAATTTATAAGTTATTATAAGCCTTATAAAAAAAAAAGATTTTATTATTAAGAATATTATATAATTCTTTAATAAATATTTTATTTTTATAATAATATTTACTTAAGTTAATTATTATATTTAAATTAAGTAAAAAGTTCTTTATCTTTATTAAAGGTAAAAAGGTATAATAATTATATGCTATATAAAAGTTATTAATTAAAAGAAAATTATTGCCTTTTCTTAATAAATTAAGAGGTTTTAAAGAGCTATTATTACCTTTACTATTATTATTAAGTAGGCTAGGTAGTTTAAGTAATTTAAAATTAAGAAAATCATTATTATTAAATAATTCCTTATCTTTTATTAAGGCATAATTAAAGTTAAAAATAATATAAATACTTAAATTATAATTTTAAATTTAATTAATCTTAAATATAATGCAATATTCTTACTTTTAATTTATTAGCTATTTAAGATAGTTTAATGCTTTAAGGATATATATTAATTCCTTTAAGGTATTTGCTTTTTAAGTATAAATGCCCTTAACTTAAAAAGTTTTCTTAATAATGCATAGCAAGTCTTTATTAACTTATATAAATATTAGCTTAGTTTAATTATAAAAGTCCTTAATAAACGCTTTATATGCCTTATTACTTAATATATATGCTATAGCTTAAATTTAACCCTAAATATAAGTATTTAAATATTATTTATTGCTAAGAAATCCTAAGGGATTTATTTATATTAAGGGATTAAGTATCTTAATAATGCTTTTAAATATAGGAATATAATTCATTATAATTAATATTAATAAACCATTTTAGCCGGCAATATTACTTATTATATTTACCATTTTATCGTTTTAATAAAGTAATAATAAGAGTATATTTAATTTAAGAAAGAAAGTAGTAAAAAGGGGAAATAAGTAGTATTAAAGGAAAATAAAGAAATTAAGGGTTACTTTTATAACTTAGCTATTAAGAAATAAATTAATTCCTTTCTTTATATTTATTTATATAATAAGATATAAGTAAATATATTATTAATAAAAATAAATATTAATTTAATTCTTTTAATTATAGCCATTAAATTTAAAAGTTATTATTAAGGTTATTTAAGGCATAATAAATATGTATATATTAAGAATAAGGGAGTTCGCTATGGTTTCTTGCCATAATAACTACCTCTTTATACATTAAGTATCGTTATCATTATAAACTACGCTATGTAAATTTATAATATTAATAATGCTAATTAATATAATTAAAAGGTTATTTCTTTAAGCCTTGCTAATTTATAGTTACCCTTATAATTACTAATTAATATTAGCTAAGTTATATATTGCAATACAACATTTAGTTAATATAGTAGTTAATTGTTATTAATTATAAAAGGAAGAAAGATAAAAGGCTTAATTATATTAGCTATTTTATATGCAGCGCCAAGGCTGCTACCTGCCGGGCATCTTAACGGGCCAAAGCTGCTTAGTCCTAAACAATCCTCTATATAAACGATACTCATTATTCCCATAAATATTATATTAACTATAAATATAATAGCTAAAAGTTAAAAGGAGGATAATAATTATAATTTTAAGCGTTTTAAGGAAATTAAAAATTTAATTAATTAAACTTAAGCTATTTAAGCTTTAAATAGCTAAAATCTTATAATACTAGCTATAAAGCTTAAAGTAATAATGCTTATAAAAAAGAAAGAAAATAACTTTAAAAGAAAAGATATTATATTTATAAAAAAAAGGGATGTTAATTAATTAAATATTTAATTAATAAACAATATTTAATAAAAAAAAGCTATTTAATATAATATAAATATAAAGGTTATAATAATAACTTTAATACTTTTTTAAGTAAGTTTAAAAGATATAAGATAAATAATAAAGATAAATTTTATAAATATAAAGATAAATAAGATTAAAATAATAATTGTAATAATAATGCTTATATTATAAAGATAAGACTTAATAAGGAAGTTTATTATATAAATATTAATTTCCTAGCTAATAAAGCGTTTATATATTAAATTATTAAAAATAATATCTTTTAAATAAAGATAATTATTGTAGTTAATTAATTTATTTTAAAAAATAAATATAATTAAACTTATTTTTAAGAAATCCTATTAAATATAAAAGTATTATTAATATTTATAGCTAAATATAAGCAATTTCTTGCATTATAATAAAAAAACTTAAAGTATTAAATTAATATAATTATTATAAAAAAAGCTAAAGTTAAATTTAATAATAAAATAATTATTAATTTACTTAGTATAATAAAAGTTTTTACCTTAATTAATTATATTAACTTTTATATTATTTAAGTATAAACTTTATTTTTGCTTTGCTTAATAAATATAAATAGGCTTTAAGTATATTATAATAATATTATAAATAAAATAGTTTCCTTTAATAATGTAATTATTATATTAATATTTAGAAAATAAGGTTACTTATAGTTTTTCTTAAATTAAATTATTAATATTATATATTTCTTTTTAAAGATAAAAATAAGGAGACTTTACTATTGCTTTAAATATTTATTAATAAATTAATTATGCTAAATGCTTAAAAAAGCTGGTAATTTAAATATTAATAAATAAGCAATAATAAAAATTAAAAAGATATATTATTATTATTAAATAAATAAACTTATGCTTAAGCGTTTTAAGTTTATATTATATAATGATTATAAATTTAATTATAAAATCTTAATTAATATAATATATTTAAATAAATGCTTAATTCTTTATATTATGAATTAAGCTATGGCTTTTTAAGGAGTAAAATTCTTAAAATTTATATTTATAAAGATTGCATGGTAAATATTATAAATGCTTTAAATTAATATATATTAAGGATTATTAAATATTATTAAATATGATATGGAAATGAATTTTATATTTTTAGAATTTTATTTAAAGGCATAAATAATGGGAATTAAATGTAAATAGGTCCTTATAAAGGCATATTAATTTATTAAGAAAGTTAAAAGATATTATTAAGCCTTTAAATAAGTATATAAAATCTTATATACTAAATTATATAATAGCATAAATAATAATGCTATCTTATAAATAGCTATAAAAGTTATTAATAATATTATTAAATTAAATAAATTAATTCCTATACTCTTAATTTTTAATACTTATTTATAAATATTGCATAAGTTATTATTATTATTATTAATATAAAAATAAGTAAAAGCTATTTTAAAGGCTATAAAGATATTATAAAAAACTATAGCTAAATAATAAGTATAAGATGCATTAAATATTAAGGTTGGATTTATCTTTAATATGGAATATTTACTATAATGTAAAATTTATATATAAAAAGAAAGAAAGAAATAAAAGAGTTTATATAAGGTTATTATTATGGATGGCTATGATATAACCTTGGATATATTAAATAGAGCTATAACGTTTAAATTAATGGTTATTTAACTATATTATTAAGATAATAATAAGGAAATGCAACCCTTATAAGCAAAAAACCTAGCTATAAAACCTTAAATATAACTTATTATATAATTATTATTATTAAAAATAAAAGATTATATTATTATATTATATATCTTAAAAAAAGAAAATAAAAACTATAATTTAGTAATTAAATTAAAATAAAATAAAGTTATTATAATATTAAGCTTATTATTTAAAGAGTTTAATAAAAAAGAAATTAATAACCTTATTATTAAAGATATCTTTTAAATTAAAAAATAATTAATAAAGCAATATAATAAATATTATCTTTTTAAGTTTTATATAATATAAAAAGTAAAAAATAAAATTATAAAATTTTATAAAAAATCTTAATTTATTATTTAAGATTATAATAATAATAAAAAGAAATTAATCTTAATATAAAGCTTAATTATTTAAAAAATAAGCTAATAAATAATCCTTATACTTACCCCCTTATTAATTTAAGAAAAAAGTATAATTTTTATATTTTAAAATATTACTTAAATTTATTCCTAAGCAAAGTTAAAATTATATAAAATAATTTTTATAAAGTTATTAAAGGAATTAAAGAATAAATACTCTTTAAGCATAATTATTTATATTATTTAACCCTTATATAATATAGCAAAATTTAGCATTTATTAATTTAATATATATTAAAGATATTATTAATAAAAGCTTAAAATAAACTGCTTTATATATAATCTTTGCTTAATAATTATAAAGCTTATATAATCCTTTAAAATAATAAATATATAAATAAATAATATATTAATTTTATTTATATTAAAATTTTAAAATAAGGAGGAAATTAAAATAAAAGCTATAAAATTATAAGGAAAATTAAAATAAAAGCTAATGCTTAAAAACTTAATAAATTATAATAAGGCTTGCATAATTATAAATACTATTAGCTTAATTATTACTTAATAAAAGGAATAGGTTAATAAACTTACCCTTATTAATGCAATAATTAAAGACGCTCCTTAAAAATATCTTAAATAAAGAGCTTATAAAGTATATATAGTTTTAATTTGCTAATTAAAAGCTTTATATAATCTTTTAATAATTATATAAATATAAAACTTAAAGGTAGGAAATTATAAGAGCTTAAATATATAATTATTATAATAAATAAATAACGCTATATAAAGAATTAAATATATATTCTTTAATCTTAAAATAATAAAACTTTTTATATTTATAAATAAATTATTTATAAATAACTAAGACTTAATATTTTAATTTAAATATATTATTATTTTTATAAATAAAACTTATAAGAAAATTAAGGGATTTATAATAATAAGTAATATTTTTTATTAATTATTAATAAAGTATAAATATATTACTTAAAGCATATTAATAAGCAAAATTTATAGCATAATAAATAAAATAAATATTAAAATCTCCTTAGCTATAATAATTAAAATAATTATAAAATAATTCTTATTATTAAATATATCTTTAATTATTTATATAACCTTATATAACTTATATAAATGCCTTATAAAGCTAAGAATAATAAAGGAAAAGCGCCTTATAATTAATATTATATTATTATAAAAGTTATATAAGATAAGAAAAATTATTAAAATAAAGTAAATAAATAAAAAAGATAACCTTATTAATATAATAATAAAACTAACTTTAAATATTATATTATAAAAGCTTATTAATAATAATAAGCTTTATATATAAATAAATAAATTAATTAAAAGACTTAAAGTAGCCCCTTTTTATTAAGAAAGGAGTAATTTATTATTAGCATCTTTTCCTTTTAATCTTATCGTTATTAGCTATAAAACCTTATATTTTTTAAACTTAAACCTTTAATATAAACTTTAACCTTTTATACTTTAATTAAAACCTTTTTAATACCTTATTATATATAAGGATAACCTTATAATTATTAATATTATTAATAATTATTATTTTAAAGTTAACTTTATTATTATTATTATTTTTTATTGCTATTTATTAATAATAATATTAAAATTAATTTTTATTAAATTTATTTATAATTTATTAACTTTTCTTATAATTAAAGAATAAATTAATAATTATTATATAATAATTGTAAAGTTTTGCATTATAAATATTTATTTTAATTATTAAATTTCTATAAAATCTTTTTCTTTTTATTATAATAAAAAATATTAATAATAACTTATAAAAGTTATTTAATATTTTTATTAATATACCTTATAAGAATAATAATAATAAGTAAAATTATTTAGTAAATATTGTATTTATTACTTATATTAAAGATATATTTAATATAATTATTATTATAATTACTATTAATATAATTAATATTAAAGGTAAACTTATTGCAATCTTTAATTAAAATTAAAATTTCCTTATAAATATTATAATTATAATTTTAATTAATAAAATAAACATTATAATTATAACCTTAATTAATAAAATAAATATTATAATTATAATCTTAATTAATAAAATAAATATTATAATTATATTTTTATTAAATAATAAGATAAAAATTAAAATTATTATTAAGGTTATAAAAAAAGCTAAAATTACCTTAATTAATAAGGATAAAAATAAGCTTATTAATTTTGCTAATTCTTATAGCGAAATCATTGTTAATAATGCTTATTTAATAAATATTAATAAGGATATTAATAATAATAACGCTTATTTAATAAATATTAATAAAGATATTAATAATAACGACTTTTATTTACTTAATATTAATAATAATTTAATTATTGCTAATAATAAAGATAATTAAAATTAAATTAATAAAACCTTAATAAAGATTATAAAGATTACCTTTAACTTTACTTTTATATTAAGTATTAAAAAAAGCAAGCTATTTATTAAGGTTAATTTTTATAAAATTATTAAAATTAATAAGCTAAAGGCTATAGCTATAACTTAAGTTAAGATATTTTTCTTAAATAATATTATTATAATAATTATTATTTAAATTATTAATAACTTTTAATATTAAAATAAATAAATATTTTTTAATAATATAATTAAAAAGCTATATATTTATATTAAAAGTATTAAAACTCTTAATATAAAACTATATAATATTTTTAATAATAAAAATCATTAAAATAATTACTATTTTAAATATTAAATTATTATAATTTTTATAATAAATAACTTAATAAGAATTTTAATCCTAAGTATCTTTTATATATATTAAATTAAAAAGATTTAGCTATTAAAGAATTAAATTATTATATTAACTTAACTTTAAAACTTTTTATATTAAATTATTAATAAATATATATAAGGCTTATATATAAAAAAACTTATTAAGAAATATATATTATTGCTTAAATAATTTAAGCAAAAGATAATTATTAAAAAAATTAAAAAGAATAATAAAAAGTAAGAAAAGGAAATAATAAATAATTAAGTTATTTATAATGCTTAATTTTAAGAAGATAAAAAGTAGCTAAAAAAAACTAATTTAAAGTAATATTAAGTATATTTTAATAATAAAAGTAAAGATAAAAATAATAATATTTATATTATAAAAATATATAATAAAAATAAATATAAATTAAAAGGTTTAATATTAACTTTATAAGCATTAACTTTCTTTATAAAAAAGAAATTTAAAATTAAGGTTATTATATAAAAATTAATAATTTTTATAAAAAAATAACCTTAAAAGCTAAGTATTAAAAATAATAAATATAATATTTAAAAAATAATATAATAATAATAATTATAAATTTAAAAAGTAATATAATAATAAAGATTATAAATTTAAAAAGTAATATAATAATAAAGGTTAATAAAATTTATTTTAAAATTTATAAGTTATAATTTTAAGCCTTTTTAATAATACTTTTTTATAATAAAGATTATATATATTTAATATATAATAAATTATAATTTTAAGGCTAATTATAATAAGAATTGTTAATTATAATAAGGATTATATATACTTATTAAAAGAAGAAAAAAACTATAAGTATTAGCAAGTATAACCTTTATACTTAAAAGGCTACTTTAGTTATCCCCTTTAGGGTACATAGCCTTTTAAAACTTAGACAGAATAATACCAATACATAATTGCTTCCCATATGATTATTATATATACGAGAGACCTACCAACAGCATCTGTCATCCAAAGCCTCTGATGCAACAGCCTCATTGAGTTGCGAAACTGTCGTGGTGGTGTAGTATCGCATCTTGAAGCAAGTGCTGACGATCTGCGAATCTGTAGATACAATCCAGCCTGCTCGAATCCCGGGCAGGCTGAATGCCTTGCTCATGGTGCCCGTTGCAACAACTTTCTCGTAGCCCAAGTTCACAATGGAATCGGGGTAGTCGGGATGGGAGGACGAGATACCATGAAACAACGGTCGAAATGCCTCGTCACAAAAAACAATAATCCCCCTTTCCCGTGCCAAGCCAACGACCTCCTCAAGTTGCCATTGAGGAATGATGGCCCCGCTTGGATTCTGGGGCACGTTGAGAATGATCATTCTGGTGTTGTCTTTGAGCAGTGATCTAAGCACCCCGACGTCCAATTTCCAATCGTTGGCTGGTTCGCATTTCCAAAACGAGACCTCTGCGCCCAGGGAACGAGGGACTTCGTAAAGTTGTTGATAGATTGGGTAGTGACAGATGACATGATCTCCAGGTCCGATGAGTCCCGCGATCACAATGTGGTTGGCGTCGATCCCAGCGTTGCAGGTGAGGATGTTCTCGCGCGTCACAGTGTGTTGGCGGTCACCGTGAGCCGGTCTTGAGTAGAGCGCCGCCAGATTGTCTCTCAACTTGTAGCCACCTTGCATAGGGCTGTTGTAGTCCAAGTCGATTAAATTGAAGTCGAGGGCTCTTCTGGTTTCATCTCTCTGTTTAGAGAGCTCAATAAGATCCTTGATGGACAGCGGAGCGCAGACTGATCCAGCCAGGTCATGCTTCACACCGTGTGCGTGCTCATCGACCCATGCTGTCACTTCAAAAGGCGCGATGTGGACCATGCTGTAGTTCGACGACCAAAATTCGTTCTGAGATGTGTATCAATTCCAATCATCCGATTGGGTGAGAGGCGAGATAGGTGGGAAGCGGCAGCATACACATTACTGTCGCATGTCAACTGAAGGGCGCATGACTGAAGAACTTGAAGGACCGGTCTTCGGCGCAAACGGGTGTTCACAAAGTACTAGCTTTATAATTGCATGGGAATATCTGAGACGCACTGCTAAAATTGTCTTTGGCTGCTAGTGTTAGCTTTTGCGGGCTGTACAGCGTCCGCTATTCGGAATGCAGCTCGGCTTTCTATTACGGTCAGTCTCGGCAGATGGTGCTGGTGACACAGGAGCTACCTTGGCAACATTCTGTGACTCAGTCAATGGGCTGTCAAATGTAACATTTTGCGGTTTCCTCACTCTTATTTATGGAGAAGATAGAAGATTCAAGACTCTACTGTACCCGATATTCGGACTATAGCTCGGTTTTGCACGGCACGTATCGGCATATTTTGCTTGTCGAACGGGATTGATATTGGGGAAACGTGGTGACTCAATCGACAGGCTGTCAATTAGAGACATTCGCGCTTCCTCTCTTTCCTTTACCAAGGATACAAAAAGGTCCGAGGATCTCAATTGTGAGGGAGCATACATCATCCAACCTAAGCATGCAATCATGAGCACTCAAACTCTATCGTACGTCACTACCGACGTCTTTACCAGCACTCGCTATGAAGGCAATCCCTTAGCCATCATCCGCATGCCAACAGCTCAACCGCTGGAACAAGATCAGAAGCAGAAGATTGCTAGGGAATTCAATTTCTCTGAGACAGTCATACTCCACGAAAATGAGGAAAGCTACAAGAAGCTGGAATGGGTCTTTGACATCTTCTTGACGACCCGAGAGATCCCATTCGCTGGCCACCCGACCATCGGAACAATTGTTTATCTAGGAAAAGTCCTCGAAAATTCGGGCGCCAGCGGGGTGATCAACGGGACCTTGCTGGCCAAGGCAGGACGGCTTCCGTTCACATACGACACACGCAGCGAAGTTGCGACGGCTGAAGTTCCAAATGACAGCCATGTCCATCAAAAGGTACTCGAGCCGCAAGCCCTTCGAAATCTCGGCGTTCGAAGCGAAGTATTCGATTACATGACCGGCCCTGCTGCCGTCGTGTCGATTGTCAAGGGAATGACTTTTGGTCTCACCGAGCTCTCGTCGTTGAATGCTCTTGGTTATGTGGCAGCGGGTTACCAGAAGCTAGGAACCGAGGGGATGGACCCGGAATACGCTTTGGACGGGCCCTGTGGGCTGTTGTTCTATCACATTACAGAGAAGAATGAATCTGTGACGAAGATTCGCTCTAGGATGATTTTGGGGACTATAGAGGATCCGGCCACGGGCTCAGCCTCATCGGCCCTAGGCGTATGGCTTGCACTTCAAGCCTCTAGGTCCCGTGATGCAGGAGAGAAGGTGCACAGGTTCGAGATAACACAAGGAGTTGAAATGGGACGTCAAAGTGTTATAGGTGTGGAGATCACCCTCGATGACAAAGGGACCGTGGAGAAAGTCGCCCTCAGTGGGACATCAGTCGAGGTTATGCGAGGATCTTTGGGAGTTCCATAGCTTGGAGACATTCTATTAGCTGGAATTCGTATAGTACCTCTCTGGTTGAAAAAAAAAAAAAAACATTTTGTTTATTTTTCCATCTAACGTGGAATATGTGACAGACCCTCTGTCTGGCGCAATTAATGAGTGAAGCGTAGACTGGACCACGTTAACTCACCGCTATGTTGGGAGCCGAGGCCCAGGCGCTGTCAATCGTTGACGAATCTCGGCCGAGAGCCCACTGAGTTCAGGGGCGTCTAAGGGGCGTGCTTCAGCGTTGAAATGGGGGTGAACCTACAGTAGCCTTTGCTTTCTGACAAGATGCGAGCATGTTAGTTTGATGCCAGACCCGGGTGACCTCCAAGAATAGCTGGCCGAGCTACCGCGGGGATCGGCCGCTATCAAGGTACCGTGACACAGCATCGTATTTGCTGCATGACTGCTGGGATACATGCACATGGAAGAAAGTGTATACGAGCATCCCCGGTTTAGTACTACTCTTGGTCCTGAATCAGCCCCTTGTCTGCGCGGCTGGCGGCAGCGGTCGCAACAGCAGGGACTCGCAACCTCTTCGTCAAAGTCATGCCAATGTACTTCCTGATGCTCCACGGCGTTGGCATGGGCCTGCCAGGAATACTTTCTCGGTGCATGTACTCGCGATGTTTACTCACCACAACTCTCTGCCACAGGAGAAACGAGATGTCAGGGCGGGCTGTCCGAAAGAGCCGAATGATGCTAGGCTGTGTGCACATGACGTGCGTTGATGGAGGCTCATGCGAGGCACCTGCGGCCAGTTCCCAAGCCCCAGGGCAGCCAAGCAAAGATCTGCAATCGTCTGATTATGACCGAGAGACCAAAAACCCGACGCCACTTCGAATGCAGTGATCATCAGCCCTATGATGGTCTCGAGAGCCATTCAATGTTGTGAGGATCGCATCCGTTGCATCGGTCTGCGAGAGGATTTAGAGTTTGGAAAGGGGGCAGACTCCTTTACTCGCCACGGGCCCATTAAAGCCAAAGTGGAGGTTCGGACAGCAGGTTCATCCCATCAGCAGCTGCAATCGAGGCCCCGGGACCCGCAGTTTCTAGAAGGCCTGGAATAGCATCATAGGGATCGGCGCTCTCTGCACCTGCCCGCCTTTCCACACAGCAGGGCTCTCGTGTTTGTGGAGACAGCCAGCCATCGCAGGTGGACACCCTCCCTATGTGGCTGCCGCCTTGGCAATCACGGATACTACCTTTACCCCGGCCGCATGCTTGGAGGTCAAGGTTGGGGGCAACCTCCGTAGGCAGGCCTATATAACATCGACAGCCCAACCTCCATCTGCCACTGGCCCGGCCTGCCGCTCCTCTCTCGTCCAGCAGCATCTTCCCACCGGCCAGACATTCGTTCAACTCAGCACAAATCCGCCAACATGGTCTCCATCAAGTCCCTCGCTGTCGCCACCCTGGCCGCCGCCCCTACCGCCATGGGCTACATCACCAACCTGACCGCTCCCGCCGAGGCCGCCGCCGGAAGCAACATCACCGACCCTGCAGACCGCCATCTACTCCCAGAACTGGGTTGACTTTGGCATTGTCTGGGGTCTGTCGAAGCCCGAGCACGCCTGGGGAAACACGGTCGGAACCCAGGTCGGGTACACACCTTTGACGTAAGCATACACCACCTCCTCTGCAGCCAACAGACCGTGTTCGTATAACGGGCCCCAGCTGACCTCTCGTGCTTTGAACTAGCGGAAAGGAGGGTCTCGAATACCCCTACACATTCACGGCAGATGTCGCCGTGCCCGAGGACTTCACCGGCGACTATGTCCTCCGTGCTGCTATTCCCCACCTTGTCGGTGTAAGTCATATCCCATTTGAAATTCGGCCCAGGTTTCTCAAGAGAATAGCGGCTGATAAGTGCCACAGGCATCCGGTCGGTCGACTTCACAATTCTGAGCGCCAACATCACCATCTCCTAGATGCTGTCCTGAACCTGGCGTGGGAGGTGTTCTTTGGACTGGAGAAAGGACCGCGGCATATTTGGGACCAACGGCAGATAGCTGGCAGATACAGAACGAGTCTGCGCTGCCATTTATCAAGTGCTTCTGACGTTCTAGTCGCAACTGCCATGAACCGGGCAAAGTAAGGGTTCATATTTCGCCAGAAATGGGTCGATGTGTGACTTCCTGAACCGCAAGTAATAGCTAGTAATCCACTCCAGTGCAATACAATCTCCCTGCCTATAGATGTCTTTTGAGAACCCCAAGTTTCTAGTGTTCACAAGCCAAATTGACGTATCCGCTATGCAATTAACTCAATCCAGATCTGATCAAACCAGACGGCGAAAAATGACTGAGCTTCAGATCTCCTTGAAATAGCATCAAAAGTTTTGCCAAGATTTTTTTCAGAAGGAATTCCCTCTGTCAAAGGCTTCTGTAGACTTCAAGGTAACCCTTTTAACGCGTGTGTGAGTTTGGAAGACAGAAGAGAATGGAATACAGTTGGCAAAGGACAGTTGCTCGAACTGAATGACACAGCCGACCAGCTATTGGAAAATTCCCAATGCGTCTGCCTGCGAAGCTACCAATGTCTTTGGATTTGTCCTTCCCAGTGTTAAAAACATGCACTCAAAGTGCTTGCTTTCTAGCATCTTCCTTCGCGCGACCATGAGGAGCAGGCTGCAACAACGTAATTTATAGAAGACACCTCTCGATTATTGTGACATCACAGGTACATACTGTGGGCTGCACTGTATTTTTCACAGCGTTTTGGACAAATCTGACCTTTTGGTGGCTGTGGCTATAGTGTAGTGGTCGCAGTGCGCCGTCTCCATTAGGCTGTGAGGCTAGGATCTTGGTGTTGCCCTGTAGCGACCACGTAGGTAAGACAAGTCTTTTCAGATGTTAGTAGTGAGAACCTAGGCCTTCTAAGGTTCTCCCTAGGTAGTAGTGGAAGTGCTGGCCGCCAAAGCGATGTGTCTCTTTAAGCCGGCCTTCTATTTATCTTGCTGCTATCTCGACTCGGCCGGTGGTTGGCATCAAGCCCTGAATATTAGTTAGCAAGACGTGGCCGAAGCTACCAGACCTTCTGGCATGCTGCGAAAGGACACCAACTCGTATGGTTGGGCACGCGACACCGCCCATTACCAACCCCCCCCCCCGGGCCTATATGCAACCTCGTTTCCACCTTCCCTCGCCGTGCATGCTCGGAATAGTGCCGTTACAGTCTCTGGACGAGCTCACTGCTCGCGTTCCAAACCAGCATGGCGCGTTCGAGGTTCCCGGCGCCATTCGCGGTGACCCTATTGATTCTCCGCTTCCTTTCCCTGGCGTTCAGCGTTTCCGCACTTCTCGGCGCAGCTTACACCGCAGCCAATTATGGATACGGCAGGGCGATGGTCGGCGCTTTCATTGCGGTATATATGTTTTCCCTCTCTTTCTGCTAACGCTGGAACCTCGAGATGGCTGATGACGAATCTGGTAATTCCAGTCCGTGTGGACGATGGTGGTAGATACAACAGAGATCTTCGGGCTGACAGACCACACGCGGCGCACTCATCGCTGCACGGAGGGATCCCTCGGCTTCCTTGACCTCCTGACCATTCTCCTCAACGCCATCCTACCAGCTGTGAATCTCCCAGCTGCCACCAGTTTGTCGTGGGAATGTGGAGGCCTACCACAGGACCAGTGTGAGGAGGAAGAGCAATTCCGATCCGAGACTCTCAATGCTGCATTCGCGACGTGGGTCCTGCTGATTGTTTTGGCGTGAGTCTTTTTCCCTTCGTTGATACCTTGCTCACATCAACATTGCCTCGAGCTTTTTGTTTTAAAAATCTCATTTGCTGATGTGCCTCGAAAATAGTGGAATCCATTTCATCTTGGTTACCCTTGGGTTCATCGACTACTACAGAAGGGCAAGACGGTTACCTCATTTCGTATAGTACGTGAACTGTTCAACGCAAGTTGTCGAATCGGGTGCTGTGGCCATGAGTTGAGAGATTGTGAGCGCTACGGATCTATGTAAATATATAAATGATGGTTCTACCGGCTTCGCTTCCGGAAACAACGTCTATTGATACAGGACTGAAATGTCACACACCCAATAACGGAGTCCTGAATCCGCGGAGGCGCCCCCCCATGACGGGAAATCATTTCCTTCACGGTAGGTCGTTATCTTATTGCGATTTCTACTCAGGGAAGAAGCGAGAAATCATGATCATGAGCCCCCTGCAGGTAGTCATACCCCTCGTCCATCCACTCAACGCAAGGCACCAGGTCTCCCCACTCGATCTTGTCCTGCACGGCCCTCGGCAGCTTCATCTTCAGCTCGCTCCTGTACCAAGATGGGAACTGGACAGTCACCAACATCACCCTCGGGTCGTCAGTCCGGTTCGGCATGCCCGCATGCCAGAGGCGGAAGTCCCGGATGACAAGTGACCCCTTGGTCAGACTAGGCTGGGTGGGCGGGCGCGTCTTCCTCCGCTGCCTCTGGAGGCTCGGGCGGATCTGATACTCCTCCGGGTCGAGGACGCCGACGTCCGTGTCGGCGTGCGACCCCAGCCAGACCTCGGTGGACCCGTTTTCCGGGGTCACGTCCACGAGGTTGATGTTGACGCAGTACCCGAACGGGACCTTGGGAAAGTCAAAGTCCACGTCGATGTGTGGAGGCTGCCGGCCCGTGGCTTTAAATGCCGTGTTTGCGCTGTAGAATCGTAGCGTTGTCTTGGGGCCTAGCATACATTGTATCACATCGGTAGCCCATGGGTTAGCGATGACGTCTTGAAAGATGTAGCCGTCCTCGAGGACTGGTTCTTGTTGGATGTTACCCGTGGTCTGGCCGAAATTGCGGTGCGTGCTGGGCCTCGCATACAAGTCCTTGGCTTCTGGGACCATCCGCGCGTTCAGTTTGTCGAGGTGGTCGACATCGACGGCGTTCTTGAGCACCACAAGGCCATCCTGGTGGAGCGCCTCGACGGCGGCCTGGAGGTTACGCGAGCCTATCTTCTTGGTTCGAAGCTCCTCGGGGGACAGCTCAATGAGCTTGGGTTCGGATAATGAGTTGCTTGTCATGTTGGCCGCCTTTATCGGGTACTTTCCCCGGAGAAGAGGTACGGCGAAGTTGATAGCGCATGCTTTTTCGGGGACGCTACCGGCGGAGGTCTTGTCCATGTCGAGCGGGGACTCGGCTCCGGTACCCACTCACGGTCGGGTTTCCCTTCGGGCTTCGATTCGGGCATCGCTGGTGCACCTGGCTTGCATGTGCATTGTTGCTATTTCGATAGGGTCGAGGGTGGCCAGCAAAGCCGGTACACCTATAATGACAAGCGAAAGCCTGTATTTGCTCCTGCACCTCGGGGAATTTCTACCAAACTTTGGCTCCGTGGCTGCAACGCGGCTTATTTTGGTGCTATGCCAGCTCAACAATAGATGATGCTTCATTGGTGAACTATCATGCACGTAAGTGTAGAGCGAGCTCTCAGCAAATCTAGACATCACAATTGCCGGAGTTCCCCAAGACAACTGGGGATGGTCAGCCACACTGGACTATCTTTCCCGGAGGTGCTCGCCAGCTGCACCGTGTCAGCAGCTCCGCGATCTACGGATGGTCCTGTGCGACACGAACATGACTACATGTTTAGCGAGGGGTTCGAAGCCGTCAATTCCGCACCAACAGTAGTGGCTTGAGCTTCCCTCGTGTAACCAGGCTCGCTTCGGAGTCCGGTAAAACGAACACCCCAACGTAGGCAAGGGCGAACCTTAATCGACCTCAACCTCAACCTCCACCTATCCCCTATTCTTCTATCTCCTCGCGGATGCCCAGACGAGTTCGACTCAGGCGACCATTTCCCACCCCGGTGCTCCCGACTGATATATCAAGGTAAAAACTCGCAGTGACCACTGGAAATCCATTTATCCCATTGACAACTATTGTAAACACATATCCAACCTAAATATCATCATGGCATCCCCTTCCTCCGCCCGTCCGCCAACGGAGAACCAGCTCTCCTCAAACCCAGGTGTGCAGGTGCAAGTCACGACCCACAATAATGAAGGCAAGGCCGTAGTCAAATCTACCACACCCGTCAAGGTATGTGTATCGGTGGATGAATACCATGGTTAAGGGCCTCGGCGGGTGCCCCGCCCCTTGCTCACCCCTCCCTTCTCCGAACCCGGGTCTGACATCGTCCTGGCCGACTGACAAATCTTACGCCAGTGGGTCCGGTACGACGATGACAAGCTTGTCATGTCAGTGCTGTACACCACACAATTCCCACCCGACCTCAACGACGAGGCCGATATCAAGCTGCACGAGTCCCGCGTGGCCAAGGGCCCCGAGGCGACGGGGCTTGCACTCAAGGGAGGTACCGTGTTGAGATATGTCGAGTTCTCACCGGGGTACACGGTACGTCTATGCCCTGTGCCCAGCCCCTAGGGCAAGCAGTACTCAATAGGCCCCCTTCCTTGGTGGCTTAAGACGCACTGTTTCTGACTTTCCCGCCAAAGTGCATGATGCACCGTACGCAGAGTCTGGACTACGGAATTGTCACGGAGGGTAGCGTGGTGGCGGTCCTGGACAGCGGCGAGGAGCACCCTATGAAAAAGGGCGATATAATGGTCCAGCGAGCCACGATGCACGCGTGGAAGAACCCGAGCGACACTGAGTGGGCGCGCATGCTATTTTGCCTGCAGGATTCCAAGCCCCTGTTCGTCGGGGAGGAGAGGCTGAAGGAGGCAGGCGTTGGCGA
Source organism: Diaporthe citri (assembly GCF_014595645.1). Lineage (NCBI taxonomy): Eukaryota > Fungi > Ascomycota > Sordariomycetes > Diaporthales > Diaporthaceae > Diaporthe > Diaporthe citri. Next base: position 3,481,627 of record NW_025064846.1, read on the forward strand.
TAGTCTCCCACCATCTGGCAATGATGACTAGGTAGAACGTTATCATCCAAGAGCTCACAAAAACTGAGGAAGCGTACTTCTCGTGCAAAGATAACTTTGTTAGTGTTCATGTTGAGGTCACGATCACCTTCGACAGCAGGTAGGAGAACAGAAGTGACCAAAATTTCACGCAAATGGTATTGGTTCAGAGGCTCGAGCCGGGCATCAAATCTCTGCAAGACAGACGCCGGCCCGGGCGTGTTCGGAATAAGTAATAAGAAATTACCACCAAGAAATTAACAGCATGTCCACGGCATGCCTGGATGGCTTGCTCGACTCTGTGTGCATATCCATCTCCCCTCGCTGATGCTGGCTATGTAGTGCCCAGGTGTCGGCAGGTTGTAAATCTGCGAAGAGTTGTACAAAAGGTCGTGGGGTTAAAAAAAAAAAAGGGGGCCCGGCTCTTGAATGTGTAAAAAAGGGAATAGAAGAGAAAAACGAATGTCGTTCAAAGATTTCATCTCGTAGCGCCAGTCTTTTAGTCATGACCAAAATCGGGGTCGATAATGCCCTATCGCCTCCGAAACTCATAAATAACGCCTGCCCCTGGTCTCATGTTCACCAGGTGGCCCAGAGATTTCCTTGCTTCCTGGTGCGCAGTCCATGCAACTAGCTCAATACGCCTGACCAGGCACTGGCTTCCTTGTAACCGCTCCCTGGGGAGGGCCTTGGGGAGTGCCCTGAGGATGATTCTGCGGTGGGCCATCAAGACTTGGTCGGTATTCCTGCTGCATTCCAGAGGGCCCGGGAGGACTTGGTCTCCTTCCCGTGCCGTTGGGGGACTGAGATCTGGGTGGGCCCTGTCTGCTCGGAGATTGAGATCGCTGCGCCGGGGACTGAGGTCGTTGCCCTGCTGGTGACTGGGGTCGTGGTCCGGGTCCCATCTGTGGTCCCATGGGGCGGGGCGGGCCCGGGCGGCCAGGTGGGCCCATCGGAGGACCCATCGGGCGCATTGGTCCAGGTCCCCGAGCCCCAGGTGCGAGCGGGTGTGATTGACCGCCAGGAGGGCCCATGGGTCGGTTCCCAGGGTGTTGATTAGGACCTGGACCGCGTTGGCTGCTCACAGAAGGGCCTCGGGGTCGTCCCTGAGGGTTGACCGGTGGCCCTCGGGGGCCCGCTTGCTGAGGTGGGGGCCTGGGCTTGACGGGACGAGTAGACAGACAAGTTCGGGGAACAACTCCTTGCTGAGATCGGTCAAGGCGAATGCAGAGTGCCTGTTCCTTGTTAGCATTCGTCACATAATGGACGACCGACTTAACTTACCCAACCGTCGTCGTACTCATGAAGCAGTCTCACGACCTGGCCGGTGCGCAGTTCCATCTCATCATCCATAGTCGGCTTGAAGTCGAGCTGGACACGGTGAACCGACGAGTCTGCAGGTCCGCCTGCAGCGGCGATCGCAGCAGCACCAGCTGATGGTTCTGATGCCTGGCCAGACTCGACTTCATGCACGCTGAACTCAGTGCCAGCCGGACTAGGGGGCACAGGGCCGAGCTTCGGGGGTAGAGTCAAATCAAGAGGCGCGGGAACATTGTCCTTCCGTACGGATTGCTTGCGTTGCAGCCCAGTCGCAGCTGTGGCACTAGCAACTGCGCCAGCTGGGCCAGCTGCTGCCGCGGCCGTCGGTACAGCGGCAGCTTCGGACGCAGCAGGCGTTGAGGCGGCAGGACCAGCAGGATGCATCTGCAAAGGCGCAGGAGCAGCACCGCCGGGAGCGCCTTGCTGCGGAGGATGCGGAGAGAGCGGCGGGGAGTGCGTGACAATCGGGGCCAGAACCGCAGAATCGGTCGTGATAGCAGAAGCTCGAGGAGCAGGGGCGAGGCCAGGTGTCAACGTGGGCGACGCGATCATGCTGACCTCGCTGATTGGCGTCATGGGGCTGGCAGGGTTTCTAGGCGTAGCAGGCTCTTCCAGGATAGTCTCAGCGTGGTTTCCGAACGGGTTGCGCGCATCCTGACTGTCACCGGTCATGGGCCTTTCCCAAGCGCTGGCACCTGGAGCCCGCTTCATGGTCGGGCTAGCCACCATGGCGATGTTCTGTTGAGGCCCCTTGCTGGCTCGCTTCTCCGCGGTGTTCGGGCCTCCTAGGAACAGCTGGGTCATCGGCCGCAAACTGAGGCGCGGGGGTTTCGCTGGAGTCGGAGGGGCACGAGCATGGTCTCCAAATGGGCCATTGAGCTTCTCGTCATCGGCCAGACGTTGCTCCTCTCGCATCTGCCTCTTCCGCTTGGCGACCAGAAAATACACCAAACCGAGAATGACGAAAACACCAGCCAGGACGCCGATCGCAATGCCTGCCTTGGCTGCTGCGCCGCTTGAGCCGGAACTTGTACCGGACGATTCTGACTGAGTTGCTGATGCGGCCGAGGCAGCCGTGGAGTCTGCGGCCGTTGATGGCTTGGAGGTGCTGGAAGAGCTTGACGCTTCGGTGGCCAACGCCAGTGGGCCCCCAGCGCTCGCATCGGATGCTGTGGATGCCATAATGGCCGTGGGGAGTGACGATGATGTATCATCGTCGTTGCCGCCTCGGTTGATGCTGGTGCTGCTGGCGATGGCGCTGCTGCTCGTAGGAGTGCCCTTGACAGCAGGAGCGCCCATAGAAATCCTCGGGGACGTCTCAGCCGGAGTGGGAGTTGGTTCGTCTCCCTCAGTCGACGTTACTGTCTGTTGGACAACTTGCGTGATGGTCGCACGTTCAAGAGTCGTCAAGAGACCAAGGCCGTCCCAGCCATCTGGGGTTTGCGTCTCGTAGACCGTCACTACCCGCTTGCTCAGCGTCGGCAGGGCGCCCTCATTATCGCCGAGAACTTTGTTCTGGTTCAAGTCAGAATCGAAGTCAACGTCCACCACATCATTGTGTCCTCGCCGATGGACATGACTGCGTTTGAAAGACATGTCGATAGTCGTGTGTAGATCCGAACCTCCCCGCGAACTCCAAGGCAAGCGCAACGAGGCCGCACGAAGAGGCCTATTTCATCAAGGTTGACTGATTACTGGGTTTGCCGTGGCACATTAGATGTTCGTAATCTGCTCGCTTCTGACCAAGAAAAGTAATGACTGTTTGTTGACTAGGGCGTCGTGTGGAAACTGCGCAGAGGAATCTGTGGTGGAATTATCTTGCATGGGTACGGACGGGTACAGGCGAGCGACGAGGTCCGAATCCAGATCCAGCGGCAGGATTATGATTATCGGTTTGGGTTGCAAACAGAAAAGAGTGAGTGGCAAGCAGTCTGAGCTTGGGATCTGCAAATGACTGGCTAAATTCGAACCAGTCTCTGCGTGTAGGATGGGTATGCCAAATGAAGGAACGAAGACAGTCAAGTCTTCCTCTCGCCAGCTTGCGACGGTGGGTTGCGAAGGGTGAGGTGCCGCTGAGAAGGAGTGGTCGACCTGCAGAGGAGGTCTAAAAAGAGAGACGGGAGGAAGGAAGGAGTGAGAAACAGAAAGAGGCTGTGCGTAGTAGCGTGTGTATGAGTGACTGTTGGTGAGCATGGGCATGCCCGTGGCATGGTGCAGCTGCAGCTGCACCCGCACCTGCAGGCTCTGGTTGGGCCCGGGCTGGGCTGGGCTGGGGCCTGTGGGATGGAGGGGCCCTCGGGAGGAGGTGTGGGCCGGTCAAGGTTGGGGACTACGGAGCACACACGCAAGCAAGCTGGGCAAGCAAGCCGGGCAAGCCTGGCAAGCACGCTCTTGGGGACTTGGGCCGGCTGGGGTCCCTCAAGAGAAAGACTTCCCAGGCAGCAGACAACCTACCTACCACGCGCAGTCCAGGATGCAGCTTGCTGACAGCGTCGTCTGCGGGGGCACGGCACATGTCGTGATGCACACTGCGCGGTGTTGCCAAACGGGCGATTTTAGCCCAGGGGTTTGTTTCCTGGACCGAAAACGACGCAGCGGTGGCCCAAGAAAGTCCCGAGAGACGCCTTAACTTACTCCTCGCTCCTTCCTTGTTGTCCACCCATCCTTGTAGGCCTCGCAGCTCCCCCCCAAACCTTCCAACTCCCAGGAGGCGTCATTGTCAGCATTGATCGTCCCCAGGCCTCGAGGACGGGCATCTGCGGCCTCCTTTGGCGACCAGATGAACAGACCAACATGACGAGACCGCCCAAGGGACCCCCGATTCTCAAGTCCCGAGTCTTGAGGCGAGAGGCCGACTCAAACAAACGTGGCAGGCGTGGGCACAGGGCACGAGGAGGCACAGGGCAACGGAACCAGAACCCAGGTGCCAGGGTCCGCGGCGTTTGTTACCGCACGCGCCAAGCTCCTTCCACTCCTTCCCATGTCCTCGCAGGCGATCCCCACTTTCCCAGGTACGCCAGGGTGATCATTGGCTGGGGGCCTCCAGCCCCGTCACGCACCTGCCCGAAGCGAGATTTGTTTCCAGCAGGGGCCACATCCTGCCTCCTGCTTTGATTGGCAGGTTGGGGTAATCTTTGGATGCCGCAGGCCCGCTCCCTGTGCCTCACCCTTGGCCAGTTCGTCTCGTCTCTGCCGTTTCTCTACTGTCTTGCTGGCACCTTGGTTTGTTTTTTTTGCCGTTGGGTGAAACTTTAACAGTGATCTCCCAAGTGGATTCCTCTTTGGGGACGTCAATCACACCCTTACAATCTTCATGCGACGAATGCCCAAGGACTGCCTGGATTGGCTTCGGAAAATGCCTCTGTTTTGCTGCTGCTCGAACTGCTGTCGTATCCAAACTCTGTGCGTAGTGTAATGATCTTCTCGATGATGACAAGAATGCTCTCGTGTGCTAACTTGGGGCTTTTCGGGTCGACTCCGACGAATAATCCCGACCAGCTTCAGCCTCATCCGGCGTTCCTCTTCTCTTCTGTTCTACTCACCATTGTCTCCGCTATCCGCCTGTCGATCCGCCCTCTTTTGAGTCTTAGTCCTACCACGCCGCCAGTAGACCCAAATACTGTACGTACAGTATTGGACCCCACGACCAGCAAGCAGCCCTAGCCAGCCTTGGGGCCCGACGATCCTCATCAGCAACCAGTCTCGCCATCGCCGCCCCGCCGGCGAGCCTGGTGGTGAGATTGGCCAAAGCCACCGACATCACTTGCGCGTAGGTTCCGTTCCGCCCAGCCTGCGCGGAAATCTCCCTTCCCACCCCAGCCGATGACAACGCCATCACGCTCATGCCGATGAGCCGGGTTTGGTTCCCGTCATGCGATAAGTGACGAACCACCTGCCCGCATCGCAAATGAAGCAATCTTTATCTCGATTTCCACGGTCCACACGGGGATTTTCTCACCGCACTGACTGCGGAGCCCGACATCGATACCCCGGTCTCGTTACAATTCGCTGAGTGAAATCTACGGCACCACATTAATAATAGTGGGGAGCCGAGTCACCGTGACAGCGCGGGTCCCCCGGGAGAGCCGTGTCATAAACCCGGCACGTTGAGCTACTGCTAGTAGTCCTTCTCGTGGCGCTTTCCACGCGGTAGCTGCCCTCGTCCGTGTCTGGGAGACTTGGTCACAGCGTCGAAGCTATGTTTCACAATTGAGGTAACCATTTCGACTCTGGCGGGCTCATTTCTCCCACTTCATGTCGCATCTGCATTTTTAAGCTGCATAATAAGACCCGAGATGAGAGATACCATAAAACTGTCTGTATGGTATCAAGGAGGGCTCTACAGCCTCTGCCATCACTTCCAATGATGATTTTCCTATCCTAACGCCTGGCAAATGCATTCCTTGAATCTCGTAGAGATCTCTCCCTGTGGTGTTCATCGTCTTCTACAGGAAGAACTTGACCATACCCGTCTCTCCTAGAAAGCAGGGTCATCCGGATCCAGGTCCATGTCCAGGTCTGAGCCTCGGTCTGGGTTTAGGCATTGACCTGCATCCTGAGCTCCTTTCAAGACATTGTATGCGGCTAGCAAGAGTCTCATTTGCATCAACTGCTGGGCATTCTATCCCCAACGCTGCTGTTGATTGTTCTGAGCCTGCCCGCCATAGTAGTTGGGGTACTGATAATTTTGCGCCGGAGCGGGAGGGGTCGGGCCATTGTTGGGTGGGTATTGCCCAGGCACGCTGTACCTTCCAGCGGGTGGCATATAACTTGTGTGCTGCGCTGGCCGTTGCTGCTGCTGCGGTGGTGACCAGTTTGGTGGAGGTACGGGAGGGAAGGGAAACGGGTTGCCCTGGGCTGGACTCCAGCTCGGCATCGGATAGCTAGGAGCTGGGGCGGCAGGAGTCGTGGAAGATCCAGGCGCTCCTCCAAACTGGGGCAGAGGCGGTATTGGGAATGGCCACTGGCCTGGTGCAGGTGGTGGAACCACAGGGAACGGAGGCGGCGGTTGGTGAGGGTTTTGAGGTTGCGCGTGTGACTGTTGCTGTGGACGGCCATTTTGTCCCTGGCCGCCACCTCGGCCTCGTCCTTGAAAGCCTCTTCCTCGACCACGACCTCTCGAATCTCCACGTCGCCCGCCGTTCTGACCTCCCCTGTTGCCGCCGTTCATTGCTGGGAAAGCCGACACTCCAGGGGGTGGCGGCGGGGGGAGTCCCATGCCGAAATTCGAAGGGCGTGGTAGCTTACGATATGTGCCGTCATCGTCCTCGCCGTAGTTGAGATTCGAGTCACCCACAGCAGAAGGTGCCTGCGACCCACGGTCATCGCCCTTATTGGGTTTGCCCTTGCCGCCACGCTTGCGGTTCTTCTTCTCCCTCTTGTGAGCTTGCTCCTGCTCGTCATCCGAGTACTCCATCTCGTCCGGACCAACCTCTTCGTCGTGCAGATTGCTGGCGTCGGATCCTTTCTCCTGCCTGAGCTGCGAGGGGAAAACAAAGTTTGCGTGCGGCTTGGAATACCAGACCTGGGCGCCTCGTTCCAGAGCAGCTGACTTCGCTTCCTCCTCTGATCGGAACCTGAGAATGTACATGGGTTTGTGCACAGTCGCAATGGTGTCGTGTATAACTCCCAGAACGGTGCGGTCCTCTTTACACAGGACCGAGCCGCGATCCAGAATTGTGACAGCAGCGCCCACTTGAAGCGCCTCGATGACGGCTTGGGTGCCTTCAACGATATGTTGTACGATTCCAAGAGGGGCAATGACATCTTCTGGGCTGAGGCTGATTTGGGGTGTTGGTTCTGGCTCGTCAGGGAGCTCGTTCTTAGTGCGCACCCCGGCGGCCTGCTTCGCAGCCCTCGTACCGTCCATCTCATCATCGCTCCCACCGTCTGCTTCCATTAGCAACCGTGCGGTCTCCTCGACACCGAGCAATTTGGATTCGTCCACGTCTGATTCATCGTCATCGTCATCGTCGGAGCTGCTGTCGGAGCTTGAGGATTCGTAGGGTGAGGAGTCTACTTCCCACTCGGGGTTCGCATCGGCATCGCCCTCGCCTGGCGCCGTCTCTGTTGGTTCGGCATGGCCGTTGATGTGGGCTTCGGGAGTGGGCTTCTCTTCATTTTGCTCCTCGCTTTTTGACACTGGGCCAAGAAGACCGTCAAGCGCAGCTTCGAGTGCATGCGTGACACTGGGCGACCCAGGTGCCGATCCGTCTTCCTGTTTTGCCGACTGGGCCTGAGGCTCTTCAGAGGAGACATCCACGGGCGCTTCCTGTGTCCCTGTGCCAGATGTTGTTTCATTTTGACTTGTCGCAACCTCTTGCTTGAGGGAGTCATGATCTTCCATCTTCTCGTCCAGTTGCACCGCTACGCCATTCTCTTGCTGGACGTTGGTCGACTCGAGAGCCCTTGGCTCGGTGCTACCAATGACAGCGTGCTGCTTCTGAGCAGCTTGCTCCTGTTCTTGTGTGACCGGGCCGTCCATGAAAGTGTCCATTCCCTGGGCAGTTTGCTCTTGCTCTTGCTCTTGTGCGCCTGACCTGTGTCCATCCGTCATTTCTGTATCGGTGCTCGCCTGGACATCTGTGGAGGCGCTTGGCTTTTCGGGTTCGATGCTGGGCGTTGTCGCTGCATTTTCGGTCTGTAACTCGCCGAGGCCAGGTATGTTGAATGAATGATCCATGGGGAAGTTGACTCTAACGGGTGTGGTACTGTGAGAACGATAAAACGTGTAGGCCTGTTGTGAGGATGTTTTCGAGTCTCGATGCTGAACACTAGTATTCAACAGCTGCAGACTTCGCGCTTGTAGCTGAATGACAATGTCATAAGTTCTTGTGTCCCATGGAGAATTCAAGACATAAGAAGGATTAGACTCGGGAATATCGAGCAAGATCGAGGGCTAAATGTGCGGCAGGAAATGGGAAAAAACAGTCCAATCTCGAACTTTTCGGTTATCTTTTTTCTGGGTCCTTATCGATAAGGCGAGGTGGGATGGGATTCAATGGGATGTGAGGTGACGTCTGCTTGTCATGCAGTGGCCGTTGGGGTGGGTCCGTCACAGGTACCACTGTCAGGCACGACCCGTCCCGACAAAGCTCTCAACAGCTCCAGGTCCGCAGTTCACTCACCACCATCGACGCCCCCTCGTCCTGTCTCAGCTGTAATATCGCTTCTTCCACACGCGAGACAAAATGCCTCCCAAGGCCGCCCATGCAAGGGAATTTATACATCCTGAGGCCTCGCATGCCCGAAAAATGTACGTCTCCATGAGCCGAGCTTCGGCATAGGTGTCCCGAGTGGTGTGGTGCTACGGGTGCTGACAGCTCCTCCAGAAAACCAAGTCTTTTCGCGGTAGAACCCATCTATGCGTTCTACATGTTCCTGGCCGCCAACCTGGTCTCGGCTTTATTCAATCCAATCCAAGACTGTGATGAGACCTTCAACTTTTTGGAACCTACCCACTACTTAACTCATGGTTACGGCCTGCAGACATGGGAATGGTCACCTGCCTACGGCATCAGGGATTGGCTCTATGTCCTCCCTCACGCGGTAGTCGCCGGCGTGCGGCACTTGCTACCACAAGCTACCAAGGTGAGATTCTTTCGTCTGGAAGACCATGTGTGCGATCAGTGCTGACTCTCTCTGAATAGCTTGGCGGGTTCTACTTCATCCGTTATACCCTCGCCTTGGTTTGTGCACTATGCCAGACTTTGCTTTACCGCGTAATCAGCCTCACAGTCCACCCGCGGATCGGTGTCTTCTTCATTCTGGCCTTGGTTCTTAGTCCTGGAAACTTCCATGCAAGCACTGCATACCTGCCTTCGAGCTTTGCCATGTACACGGGCATGTTGGGAGCTGCAGCCTTCATGAACTGGACTGGGGGATTCAAAACGGCCGCAGGTATAGCCTGGTTCGCGGCTGGCGGTATCATCGGCTGGCCGTTCGCCATGGCTCTTGCTGCCCCGTTCCTTTTGGAGGAGGTTCTGCTTGCCGTAGCGGCCCTCGGCAACCTGGACCAGTTCTTTCACGCAGTTCGACGGGTCACACGTGGTGTCCTGGCCGCAGTCGGTATCCTTGTGAGTATCTCTGGTCGAAATCAGCCGATATCTATCTGACAGGGCTAGGTCGTTGATTCGCTGGTCAACTCGTACTTCTACAGGGTATGGGGCATCGTCGTGTCATGGAACATCGTCAAGTACAACGTTTTCTCCAAAGGCGGTGGCCCAGAACTGTACGGCACTGAGCCATGGACCTTCTACTTCAAGAACCTGGCGCTGAACTTCAACCTGTGGTTTGTGTTGGCTCTGGTCGCACTGCCGCTCTTCCTCTTGCAGAAGATCATCGCTCCGAGTGGCCGTGCCTTTTCCTCCTCCCTGCGGGCTATCGTCTTCCTCTCGCCATTCTACCTGTGGTTCACTATATTCACCCTGCAGCCCCACAAGGAAGAGCGCTTCATGTACCCTGCCTACCCCTTCCTGGCTCTCAATGCGGCTGTGTCAGCGCACATCGTCCTCACTGCTGTCGGCCACGTCAGCAAAAACACGGTGGTGGGTAAGATCCCCGCATCTGTCAGGCTTGTCCTTACCGTGGTCGTCCCTTTCTTGCTTGTCGTATCGCTGTACCTCCTGCGAGTCATTGGTCTCTATTCAGCATATGGCGCCCCGTTGTCGCTCTACGACCCCCTAGGTGCTGGGACTCGCGTTGGAGACGCTGAGCTGGTTGGTGGACAGGGCGACTTCGTGTGCTTTGGAAAGGAGTGGTACCGATTTCCCTCTTCGTTCTTTCTGCCCAGGGACATGCAGGCCAAGTTCATTCAATCCGAGTTTCGAGGCCTTCTCCCTGGGGAGTTCAAGAGGAGCAGCCTATTTGAGGGCTTCAGCGGTACCTATGTGCTCCCCAGCGGTATGAACGACCAGAACAAGGAAGACCCGAGCAAGTACACCGACATCGAACAATGCAAGTTTCTGGTGGACACTCGCTACCCGTTGAACACGGAGAAGGGGCTGGGTTTGCCACCCAACGAACCCGACTACATTGCAGACACGGCAAATTGGGAAGTAGTCAAGTGCATCCCATTCCTGGATGCTGGAAATACTTCACTCATTCCTAGAATGATATGGGTCCCGAGCTGGAGCTGGATTCCGGAAAAGTACCAAAGGAAATGGGGCGAGCATTGCTTGCTCCAGAAGCGTGCTTAAATTGGAAAACGGTGACCAGTGAGCAATCTCTGAGAGTTACAAGGCGCGAGCAAACACATCAAAAACTTATAAAACGTAAGAATAGTCAATTCGTCATCTATGGGCCCATCTCCAGATGCATTGGGAAGAGCCACACAACGCTCGGTCAATATTATATTCGTCAGCCCGCTGCCTCCTTCCCTCAGTTATTTGCAGTTGCACCGTTGTAATAGTGGATCTAACCATCAGAGTCGCCAGTTAGAAGCCATTTCAAAGGGCAAAGCTGAAATCACTCATCAAATCTTACCGTCTGGTCGGCACAACCTGCCGGAGTTTGGTAAGCATAGGCTCCGGTATTGATGAACAGAGCTTGATTCTGGCACACCAGCCAGGCCGCTAAATTCTGTCTCTGCAAGCCAGGCGCAGACCAGGTGACGGCGTCTCCTTGGAATGCGAAGGTCCCGAAGCTGTTCTTTGTCGCGTTGAACGACGTCGCCAACGTCCTCGGTGGGCTGGCCAGGTCTGCCGGCTTCTCGACGTGGAGATACAGAGTGCCGGTGTAATCGACTAGCTGCCCATCGACGATATTATACTGTCCAGCAGTAGTATAGTCGTTGAGGGTGGCGGTTCCTGCTTGATTGGCCGGGACTGTCTGTAGATATTTGTGAAAATTGGGCGATGCAACTGCCCGGATCCAATATTGCCCAGGCTGGAGCGTCGTGGGCGTGGGAGCCCGGGGTTGGACTCGATCAGGCTGAGGGGCGGCGCTGGCTGAGGCCAGCAGGCCATAGTAAGCGATAGTCTTGAAGAGCATGGTTCTTGGGCGCTCACAATTAGACGTTGGCTAAATTGGCCCAAGACTATTTTCGCCATGTTCAGCTCGCGGGTATTGTCCTTTATAACCAAAATGAAGCGGAGCCTCCCTCGGGAGCAGACGCTCCGTACGCATGTGCCTGGCCCAGAGGAGGGCAAGTTAATTAATGTCAGGCAATGGGAAGCGCCCGGGTCTCCACCAGCGGCCCGACTCGCCCTTGAAATCAGACGTTGCATTATCTGAATTGAATGGTGGCTTCCATAAATATACAAGCCACTGACGTCCTCCAGCCCGCACACATTTCTGTTGCAAGTATGCCCAAATTACTTAGACAACCAATTTATGACACGCGGCACAAGCAACCATCTTGCCGAATAGAGGACCGCTGAATTGAAGGACCCAGCAAATCACTCACCAGCGAAGTTCATTCTTAAATCCGAAAGAGTCCAGCTACACTGATCGTGATATGCATTCAGAAATCAACCAGTGAATACGATCAATTCATCGAGTGAATACAGTCCTTGGATGGTACAAGCTTCTGAATCGATACCAAGTTTTCAAATCCACATGACCAGACGCCATCGGAGACACAAGCGCAATGGTGCTCGTTCCCGTTGTTGCACGTGTGGTCACCCGGTGTTGCATGAAAGACGCAGCTTGCCAAAACTTTCAACAGAAACCCAAGAAAAAAGACACATGATCACGTGTACCTAGATTGCACGTAGTGATACTGTACTTTTTCGTGGCACGATGGGGACAACATCCCCAAATGAGCTGAGAAGGATGCTGCAAGACTCGTAATGCAAGTGACAGGCCATCTGCTTTTAATGCCCAAGAGTCTCGGTCATTCCAGTCGGAAATCTCGGGTGGGAGCCGTTGAGAAGAATTTTGTACCATACGGGCTGGAGGCAGAAGTCTCAAGGTAGAGCTTACACTCATACTGCATGTCCAGGTGAGGTTGAACTGCCACAAACACAGAGCTCGCCAACTACAACCCGATCAGTTGAGGAAACTAAACTTTTCTGTAGTCTCCCTGCAGCTCCTAAACACGAAGCAAAGCAGCACTTGCGGTCATTCATCCACACTCAAGACACACCTACCACGACTGCTTCGGCAAAGCTCCTGCTGACGACCAGCTGACGAGTCAATCAACATCCAGTTCTTCAAGACGCCCTCACGAGGACTCGGGTGCAAACATTTCGATCTCTCCCACAATGACATCTCTAATTATCTTTCTGTCCGCCATTTTCGCGGCCGCCCCATCCGGCCTCCCTGCGACAATCACAGCAACATCGCTCAACTCCCGACCTGCGTCCCTCCTCGATCAGAGCGGCACGAACCATACAAACATCGCCCCTCTCATCATTCGCCAGAACGAGATGGAAGTCGGATCGTCTTGCTACGGCGTTGAAGGCATATGGAATTGTATGACTACGAACTTCCAGCGATGCGCCTCGGGACAGTGGAGCGTGGTGCTCGACACCGCTTACGGCACCGTCTGCGAGCCCGAGGGCTTCACCTACGACTTCCAGCCCGCCTTCGCAAGCTGGTTCCCGTCGGCGGATACGACAAAGACCATCGTGTGCACAGCTACAGCGACGGCGACGGGCGATTCGACAGATGCGACAAGCACGGGAAGTTCTGTTGCGCCGGCGGCTGGGGAGGCGGCGTCACGGTCCGCGATCGGGGCGATGCTGCTTGGCTTGACGAGCACGGCTTTGCTGTTCTTGGCCATGTGAGGTATCAGGGGCAGTGTCATCACATTGAAGTAGAAGCCCAATAAAAAAAGAATGTGGGGAGGATGGCCGAAGGAATGCTTCTGAGGTTGCAGCTACGACGGACAAGTAGTCGGAAGAGAATACCTCCGGGTCTCAAGTGGCACACAGCGACCTGGTCACAAATCTGAGGGTTGGTTTGAGTGTCTAAAACCCTTCTTTGAAGATCTACTGGCGACGGATCCAGCGAGGCTAGACGGGCTCATCATGCCTTAGAAGCCACCTGGGGGCGCAGAGGAACAGGGAGACTAGTTGATCCAGTCTGAGAGAAGGATACCAGTCCTGGTGGCCTTTCGGGCTATTCTGTCTTGCAAAGTAATTGAAGAACTCTTTGCAGCTTTCCCACTTCATCGTGTTGATAGAATTGCTTCTTGTGCTGTTGCCTCGCTTTTCCGCCTGTGCAGTTCAACCAGCATCATCTTGATCTTGCAGGCCGAATGTCTTATGGCAGTAGGAGCACTCACTGGAGGGGCCACACGTCTTCCAGCTTGATCATGATATAAGAGAATAGATTTATGTACTGCTCAGATCTGTCTATTTACTTCGCTCTACCACGGTCTCGGCATGTACTACTAACCACTACCACTCGCCGGAACGCCCAGATCTGTGTCCAGAACCGCGACGCTCAACTGCGGGAGGCTGAACTCGAAGGCCCCATTCGCACCTGAGGTCAACTCCTGTGTTGTGGTGTTGACAATGTTGACACCCGTCCGGGGATCATTGTACGCAAACGGATCGCCGACGCCGTTCGTCAGCACGGTCAGCTGTGCCTTGGTACCAGCCTCGACGCCGTCGAACTGCACGGACACAGGGACCTCGCCGCCATCCGTGGTGTTGTAGACGGCACCCTTCCAGACGAGCGCGCCGTTCCTGGCCTCGTCCTTGCCGGCGCCCCAGTACAGAGGCCCGTAGGTCGAGTTGCTCGTCGTCGGGAGCGTGTGGGAGATGGTGTGGTGTGCAAACAGGGACCAGCAGTACCACGTCACGGCGCGTGTTGTCTGCGCCGGGTCCGCGGTGAACTGGATGAGTGTGATGGGCCACTGGAACCTGTTCTCGTTCTTGAGAACCGGGGCGTAGAACGTGCCGGGGATACGGTCCGAGTTCCGCTCGTATCCGATGAGAGAGATGGCCTCACCGACGGCTCCGATCCACCACGGGTACTTGTACAGCTGACCTTCCCAGCGGGGAGGCGTGGCGCCGTTCACGTGTGTTGCGGCCACTTCGCCAATGATGTGTCCGATGTCGTTGTCGAACCGATCGAATTCGAACACCAGCTCGTCCGGCTCGCGGTATGGGTGATAATCGCCGATAGCACCGGGGGTCTTGGTGGAATCGAGCCCTTCAGTGAGGTTTGGTCCCGTGGTCTCGCCCTCGGGCGCTGGGTCGCTGGACGCACCAGAAGAGATGACCTGGATCTCGGGGTACGCGGCTGTGATGGCATCGAAGAACATCTGGAATCGGTACGCCTTGTACGAGTCCCAGCCGCCGGGGTAGCCAGCCAGCCAGTCCTCGTTGCCCACCTCCACGTAGTTGAGTTCAAAGGGCTCGGGGTGGCCGAGCTCTGCACGTCGTGCGCCCCAGGTAGAGTCTGCCGGTCCGCGGACGAACTCGATCTCGTCCAGGGCGTCATCGATGAAAGGCTGCAGGTCCTGCTCGGGCGTCACGTCACCGTTGAGTGCGAGACCGGCCCAGACGCCGAGCACTAAAATCATGTCAGCGTGACCAATTCTATCGGACCTCGCAGGAAATCTGGCAGAATCGCGTCTTACCTATCTGAAGATTCATGTCCTCTGCCCATTCGAGGTATTCCAGAAGACCAAGGCCGTGTGTTTGTTGGTATCCCCACACGCCTTGGAAGCCAGGACGGTCCTTCAGCGGGCCTAGAGAATCTTTCCAGTCCCAGTAGGAATCGTTCGTGAGGCCCTCGAGCATGTTGCCACCCGGAAAGCGCAGGAAGGTCTACGGTTGTTAGCCCAGGACAACAGGAAAGCATGAGTTGATGACCTACAGGGTTCAGGTCCGCGAGGGCTTGTGCAATGTCGACTCGGAGCCCATTCTTTCTGTCTTTATACGTCGGCGGGAAAAGACTGATGAGGTTGAAATCCAGTTCACCGCTTTGAACAGCATCCACGTCAAAGGTGACCGAGAAGGTGTTGTTGCTGCTTGGGGCATCACTCTCAGGCACAATCTCGAATTCATGCTCTGTCCATTCACCCTCGACAGATTTGGACGCAACCTCGACCGAGCCGAAAACTTCATCGGTCAGGTTGGACTGCAGCGATGCCGTGAAGGAGCCGTTGTAGGCTCCCCTGACCCAAAAGCTTCCCGTGTACTTTTGCTGGCTGACAGCAATGCCCCAGTACCCATCGTTCTTGAAGCCGATTTTCCCCGTACCGTTGCTGCCCGCCGCAACTCTCAGCGATGCCGGCAGAGCCTCTGAGAGAGGGGTGTCGAGAAACTCGATGCTGAAGTTGGCGCCGTTGACAGGGAAGTAATGTGCCGTGGAGACCGGAAACTCAGGGCTGTACTGGAACGCGCGGTTTTGGATAAGCTCCGCATAGATGCCGCCATCGCCGGAATTGTTGATGTCCTGAGTCAGGGTGATTAGTATCATGGACAAAGCCCAACGGTCGTGTGCTCGCTCACCTCGTGCAGGAAGCCGTATCCATATGGGTGTCCGAACTTCCCGGTCACATTGCCTCCCGAGGATTGGACAAGGACATCGACAGCAACTGCGGAAGTAACGCAGGTAGCAGCGGCGAGAGCCCGCTTCAGGAACACCATTTTGCCACGCGATTCGAGGTTTGGCCGCTAACAATCAGGGCTGCCCTCAACATCTCAAGCTGTCTAACTCGACATTCTCCAAGGACTTTATATATCATCTTGTCTTTTGCATTTCAGCATTTACTCAGGACCCTGGCTGCGGCTTGTCCGTCAACTGGTGCGCGTAGATGTGATCTCCACACGTTCGGGCTTTCATTGAGGCGTGGCGGGTAACGCGATGTGGCTGCAGGCATTGCTTTCCAAGCAAGGACGTACGCCAAGCGTGCGAACGTGTGTATTGTCGGTCATTGGTGGGCCTCGGGCATCCTGGGGTCATAGATATTCTTGGGTCTTAGTGCCAATTTCACGAGCGGAGAAATTGGGGCGGCCTGCTTGTTGCTGAGGGTCTCGTCAAGCATCACAATGGCGCAGACCAGGCGTTGCGCGCCGGCCTTTGTACAGCCGAGGAGTCGTGCCTGGCATGCATGATTTCGGGCGACGGCGTAGCTAGGTGCAGGGAAGGGACCCACCGATGGCGGAGAACCCTGTCTGACCAGGTGTCTACGGAGTTGCGTCAGGCGTGACCCCTGCCAACTTTCGCAACAAGCAATCTCGCGATGCAGGTACTCCATCGGCTCACTATACTTTGGCCAAGACAACGGCGCCGGGTGAATGTTTTAGTCAGTCGTCCGCCTAGCACAATCTACATAAGCACTTGAGCGTAGCCAGGCTACCTAGGTAAGCCACACATCGGCACTTTACACGGAATCCTCCTGTTCTTCTTTCTCTGCTAGAGATTGCTGGGACCGACGCTCATGCAATGTCGATGATCGGGAGGACGTACTTCCTTCACAGCCGAGTACCACCAATAGCGAAATTATACCTGCGACATGATTGGAATTTTGAGAGACAGCGACGAAGCTTTAGACTTTCCTTCCTCGCAATCTCATGCTTTTGTTTTAGACCCACTCCGAACGTCCCATAAAGCGATTGAGCACCTCGTTTTCATCGTCAGACGTCTGAGAGTCCCGCCCAGCCTGTAGTTCCCTTTCCGCATATTTCTCTTCGCCAACAAGGTGGAGACAATGTCACAAATGATATCAAACATGGTGCATATAGGAACTCCAATTTGGGTACCCGAATTGCAATACACGTGTTCCGGTTTTCTTAGTAGCATTATAGTTGTGTTAATGTATTGTCTTCTAATTCAAATAGAGTGTATGCCTAGCTGCCACTAAAGCCCTGCTCCCGTCCAGATATTCCTCCCCGTCTGTAATGCCGTGAGTGTGTAGCAACATCTTACAAAGCCAAACTCATCAATACTTCAATTCTCCTTTGAGCTGATCGCAAATAACATTCTTCTTCCGTGCAAAATGACTGTGGTAATGTTCAAAGGTTATACACTGTCTACATACACGCTGAAAAGCCATATACAGTCAGGATTCCAGCAACCGCGTCGACTTCAAATCATCAGTTTTGACCAAAACCCAACCATGCTTCCACAGGTTACAAGCCGCACGCGCACATTTCCAATCCGTTCGAGTTGAACTACCCATGCAAAGGTGTGAATCTACTTGCTTAGTTTCTTTAGGACGGCAGAGGTGAAACTACACATTGACACCTTTGAAGCAGTCCTGCGTATTATTTTGAACCTAGCCAGCTCCGTACAAAACGCAGTCACAAATCAATGGGGTACAGATTTCCTCTCAAGTAGATGACCGAATAACGATAACAGCGCCTCCAATTGGTCGTGCGTTCACAGTTGACAAACCCAAAACTCGATTTTTGCTCGTAGATCCGGGTCTATAGGTGTGAGATCTACCAATTGGCCGTGCAGTCGATGGGACAACCCTGACTGTGGGTAATTTTTGGGCGTCGGGAGGGCAGCCTTACAGCTTATACCTACTAGTAGTAGAGGCCGGGAGCCCCAATGGAGAAGCGCTACTCAGTACTGTATAAAGACCACGAATAATTTATAAATAGTCCCAGCTGTACTGTATTGTTACACTGTGGAATATGTAGTCTATTTGGTGATCATTCCAGAGCCTCTGTGAGGTGCACAATTCGCCCGCCCCGCACCGGCGGCTGAGAGTCAGAAGGCCCCGTTCGTCGTGATCCTTTTGCGTGCGGATGTCCACAGCAGCCAGGGTTCACATTGGCCACAGCGAACCAACAAGCTCGCCAGGAAGATCTATGTCGCACCTGCGATGGGTGGGTGGATAGACCGAAGAATGATTAGAAACAGGCATTGGCACCCGCCGGCGGAAGGGGGAAATCGATTTCCTCAGACACCGCCAACTCGCAATACATATTCTCAGATGCGGTGCAAGATGTGGCTGCGTTCCTCGGGCCTGGGTCCCCTCGCCGTTCTCTCGCTCTCGTTTTGCGCCCGCCGGTGCGCGGGGGCTCTCCAGGTCACGACGAACATCACCGGGTCTGAGATTGATTTAAGAAGCGCCTGCTGATCGAATGGTCGGGCGACAGCCATAGCTCTCACGACGTCGGGGTGCAGCAGCAGTCGGCGAGTGAGAACGGGAGCTTCGTGCTGCTCAGCGGTAGGTTCAGAGAGAGGAAGAGCATCTGTGACTATATGGATGCGTGCTTGAAACCCAAATGCTGACCTCTTACCCTTGACAAGGTGGGAACACAGATAGCTCCTTAGACTGGGACTTTGGCTATGACTTCGATGTTGGGACGTACGCGTTTGTGGTCCGGACGACAGGCTCGGACGATGGAGAGGCACAGTCACCTCTTTACACGCTCCTGGATCCGCATCTGGTGAGTGGTGCCCACTCGGAGTCCTTGCCCGGAGGGATTATGTGAAATTATCACACGGAAGGGCACTGATCATCGACCTTGCCCTAGACAACCTCCTCGGTATCATCGAGTGCGACATCTTCTCCCTCATCTTCAACACTGTCGTCCTCAGTGACACCGACAACAAGCCCGTCGACTTCCGCCTCGACAACGACATCAGCGGTAGCAGCCAGCAGCGATGCGGGAGACGGTGCGAGCCTCAGCACAGACGCAGCCATTGGCGTTGATGTCGGAGTCGGCGTCGTCGGCGTCGTTCTGCTCGGGGTCTTGCTGATGTGGATGTATCGGCGTGGCAAAAAGGCGGCGACCGCCGGCCACGCAAACAAGGATCTCAAGCAGGACGAGGGCTTCGTTGACCAATGGGTTGGTAGCACGCACATGGCGACCGCCCGAGCTCGCACCGAGCCACAGACTCGAGGCGGCGGGCGGTGGCAGTCGCGACGACTACTCTGAGCTTCAAAACACGCCGGTATATAGCGAGCTCGGCGGTGCGCAGAGGTCTGAGCTTCATTCTGAGTATGTCACCAAGGCGGAACTCCCGTCCGGCGCTGAAGTCAGAAGGCCTGGGGGCCGACGCTGGTGATGTGTGATAGTCGGAAACCTTGGAATGTTGTTCAGTCGTAATTTACTCATATGCAGACACGAAAAAAATCATCTGACTTGCATGAAGTCCCGCATCCGGTAACAAACTATGTGATGAAGACTCTCAGGTTGATCTCACTCAGAATGAGCTCACTGCCGAGAGTGGTGAGTATTCTACACATATTCGAAAGTCATGTTGAGTATGCGCTCGGAACACTTTTGTGTCTGATGCTACTACTCGCTACTTATTCAGTACCACTTGGCAAGTTATTGGAGTTAAGACTGTGTAACAAGCACTCGGGCGCCACGGTAAGTCATACGGACGTCCGCTGGGGGTCACACATAACATGCCTCAATGCGGGACGCCGAGCTTACGAAGTTCGCAGTTGCTGTTGGACCAATTTCAATCAACTTTACTCCTTACACAAGCGTCTCGAGTACCCACATAAGCGTTTAAACTCTCAACTAGTAGGTTGAGATATCGCGCTGTCACGATGTCTGACTCCAACACCCCTGCGGAGGTTCAGGGAGCCGGTAGGAAGACTCTTGCTGAGCTTAACCACCCAATGAATTATACCCACTCGGCTTTCAAGGAGCAGAGGCCAGCAAATGCGGAAGAACGCCAAGCGTACTTGTACGATCGGAGGATGATAGAGGACCTCACCAGTGAATACAGCTACAGAGTTGATGCCAGCTTGGCCAAGACTCGCAACTACGGGGATCTAAACAAGCTTTTCACCGACGATGCGGAGGTGACTTCCCCTCGTGGGAAGTATCAGGGTAATGCAGGCTTGGCAGAGTGGCTGTTGTCGCCAGTCTCAGAGTTTCACCGGATGTCTGTAAGTGAGGTCTGTCTCTGGCATGTTGATCAACGGTTGACGCTCATTATCAGCACCTGTCCTCAAACCACAGCGTCAGGTTTGAGTCCAGCAATGTGGCGTATGGGCGCTCCACGTGGCAGTCGTCGACGGGATCCCATGCAACAGACCTTGGTCAGGGATTCTTCACAGGTGGCTATTATTACTGGTCGTTTCGCAAGGTTGACGAGGAATGGAAGATCTCGTTCCTTTTTCTCGACATGACTTGGACGAGCGGGGAGTTTCCTGGCACCCCGGCGAAGTGATACCACGGCGTTCTGGGTTTTACCACGGGACCGAATTGCGCAGATAGTTGCAAGTCTGATATACTTGGGATCTTGCTTTCTATTACTTTGACTGCTTTCAGTCTGTTCGGACTGTTGATTAGCCTTGGGAATATGCCCTTCAAGCCACTGCCCATTTCATGAGCTCAGCCATCCAGAGCCAGCCCAAGATCAGCGGGACCACCGCCAGCACAATCCACCAGATCTCGACTGTGATCTGCCGTCTCATCCAGCGCCTCCAGGCAGTCTTCCAGTCCCGTCGGTATGCGCACTGGGGAGTGGCATAGACCAGGCAGCCTAGGCCAGGCCGAGACTCGCATTCAACGTGCTCCCGACGCCTCTGCATGAGGAGACTACTCGATATGTCAGCGACCTTTGCACAAGCCCGTTCTTTGCTGTAATCATGGGGGACAACATTGGGGGACCAGTGAGAAGAATCAAGCAGTGGTGGTACTGACGTTACGCTGCCCCTGCAGAACTCGAGGTCGGTGCGCAGATTGCACTTTCGGTCGTTGGGGCAGTCGAGGTGGAGCATCCGTCGTTCCATGAGCCACGCTACCTTGAGTCGGACGCCAGTGTCGACCAGGTTGTAGAAATAACGGCTGGCATGTTTTAGCGAGAGCGCATCGGGGTAGGTGAGCTCCTTGCTGATGAGAAGATGGAGTTCTGTTGGCAGATCCATGAAGTTGGTCTGTGATTTCTGTGTCGAGGCCTCGGTGCTGTGGCCGGCGGCGACCAACGCGTCAGGCTCCGAGTCCGCTGGCTTGGTGGCCGGAACGGAGCGACGGCCCCGCGGCACTGAAAGCATGATGCACTAGGTTCAAAGCTGAGGGTTTCAGGTAGTAAAGTGATCTAGTCTTTGGGCAACAATGGAATGGTCGACGAGGGAGAAGCACTGTCTTAGTCTGAGTGGTGAAAAGGCATGGATTGGGAAAAGGGGTGGGGGATTCTCCCCCAGATAAATTTAGACGAAATGTGGTTGCCTTGGGAAAGGACAGACCTCACACGAGCACCTCCGCCGCATTCCCGGGGCTTTGGCTCCAAGGACACGAAGTGATCAGCAGCGAATACAGTAATTGGGCAGCCAAGAAGCGTTGATGTAATGCCGGCATAAAGCTGGGAACGATATCGCTTCAGATTTGAGACTGCACACGCCCTCCAAGGTCACCAAAGGTGGAGTATACCGTCCACGTATCGAACTGTTTTGACGGTATTTCATGAAATCAACAGTCAAGCAACCCTCGTAACTGAATGGCAGTTGACTCCAAGTGACTTCGACAGTTCAGGTTTGCTCGGTGAGTCGAGGCTCGCTCAAAATCGTGGCAAGAGGCAACGCACATGTTGAAGAGCAGACACGCTTTCAAGCACGGTACGTAGGTACAGTGGGCAGGCGCTGTGCACCTGTAGTCGCCCCCCTGTCCTGCCCAGGATACCACGTGCTCCCGCACCACTAGCGCGTAGTGCTGGCGGGGGACGAGGAGGCCGCCGCTCGTCTCGTCTCGCGCGACCAACCATCATCGTGCTAAAAGTCATGACGCAGCCCCGAGCAGGTCAATGATGCATCCTGATGCGAAAAGAGGCATGAGACACTGCTACAGCCGCCGTTATGGCGTCTGACACCGACAGCGAGTTCAATCTCTCGCTAGAAGACGAACAGTTGCTCGCATCTCTCGTCGAGAACGCCGTGCCCAAGCCTGCTAATGCCTTTGCTTTCCCCCACGATGCGCCGAGTAGCGTTTCCAGCAGTTCGCAGACCAGGGCTGCTCTGGTCGGCATCGGCCGCACCAACAGTGTCAACGCCTTTGTCTACAAGACCCAGCCGCAATCGACGCCATCAGTCATCCCGGCTGACGACGTCAAATACCCGGATCGTAGGTACATTGTCGCTCATCACGATATCATGGCCTCTGCAATCCTGACTGACCTGCAAGATTCCAGTCACTCAAGCCTTGACCAGCCTGGAACAAGCCGAGGCCTGCGAGCAGCTTGGGCCTCTAGCCGATGAAACCCCAGATACAAGATCGCCCCTTCTGCGATTTCGAACTTTCCCCCGAAAACCCCTCTCTGTCTCCGACTTGACCGCTGGGGCGTGGTGCGAGCTCCAATACGAGTACACATTAACGCGGTTGCCGGGCGGGAAGAAGACGCGGACGACGGCCATGAAAGAGGGCAGCAAGCTGCACCAGAAACTGGAAGACGAAGTGCACACCACAGTGCAGGTCGAGATAGCAAGCAAGGAGGACGCTTTCGGCCTGAAAGTTTGGAACATTATACAAGGCCTGAGGACACTTCGGGATACTGGTGTGACACGAGAGCTCGAGGTCTGGGGACTGGTTGACGGGAACGTCGTCAACGGCCTGATAGACTTTCTAAGCTATCAGAACCCAAGTCCGGAGTTCGAGGAGGAATGGCTCAGCAGCCAAGGCAGCCAAGCCGCGGCTGAGGAGAAGTCGCAGCACAAAATCACCAACTTTTTCCCGTCGGATCGACCCGAGAAGTCTCAGCCAAAGTACATTCGCAAAGTCTACCTGACAGACGTGAAAACACGAGGCTCAAAGAGCATGCCGAAAGGTGCCGCACTGCGACCGACCAAGGTGCAGCTCTATCTCTACCACCGCTTTCTGTCTGATATGGCATCAGACAAATGCAATTTCTTGCAAGTGTTCAGGAGGTACGGCTTGGACGTGGACGCGGCCTTCTCCGACGCTTTCCTCGCACAGATCGGCGAATTACACGACGACGTGTTTCACGACTCCAGCTCCGTCCTGTCCTCGACCACAGCTCCATCACAAGACTCGGACATGCATGACCTCTTGAGGTACCGCACGCTGCAGGAGCTGGTCCCGTTGCTTAGGGATGAGCTCAGGTTGACTTTCCCCGCAGGTGGTGACAGCCTTGGGAGTGTGGTGACTGTGGATTACCGACTACGTGGGGAAGAGGGCGAGCGTATCGGAACCAACATCGTTGCTGTCGATTCGCAGGTACTAGACCAATATCTGGCCGATTACATGCAATGGTGGAGGGGCGAGAGGTCGGCGACAGGGGTTGAGATCGAAGAAGCCTACAAATGCTCCTATTGCGAATTCGCTGAGATATGCTCATGGAGGGAGGAGATTGACAAGGAGAACCTGAGAAGGGCGCAGGAGAAGAGGAGTGCGCAAACGGAGGGTGAGATGGGCGCTGACGGCAGAAGAAATCTAGGACCCAAGTCACCCAAAACCAGGAGGCGGAAGGGCAGCCCTACGATTGAAGTCACGAATTGATCGAGAAGAGATTCCGACACAAGGTACCCTGTCTCACCGCTTCAATGAGACTACCTCAGTTGACAGCTCTTCCATCACTGTGAGACAGGTGCCTGCGCCATCACGTGAAATCGTCTTACATGCCATCTCTTTTCAGGCATGTACAAAATTCTGAGACTTGTATAGTTGTCCATGATTCCTGTGGTTTGACGGGCGAAAACGTTAATACAGGATTGTATTACACGTATACAGCCAATGAACTACGCCGTACCTT
Organism: Diaporthe citri; assembly: GCF_014595645.1. Lineage (NCBI taxonomy): Eukaryota > Fungi > Ascomycota > Sordariomycetes > Diaporthales > Diaporthaceae > Diaporthe > Diaporthe citri. The sequence continues at coordinate 3,505,549 of NW_025064846.1, forward strand.
GCAGTCCTTGCCACGGAAGCCTCGGCGTCCTGTCCTCGGTGTTTTGCCTGATGTCCCAAATCAGAGGCGGCCGTCCGAATTGGGTAGTGACGGTGTAAGTCCCCAAAAGCCCGAGCCACAGCCGACGAGTCCCGCAGCCTTTTGCGTAAGTGACGGGGGTGGCGTGGCATCGGAGAGCCCGTTGCTATTTTTGAGGCTGAGTACAGGGCTCAGCCTGCCAGTGGGGCGTCCAGGACAGCCAACTGCGGCGGCTGTACTACCGAGTACAACGGCAGAGTCTATAGTAGCAACTGCTTTAAATCCTATACTGAAGTGGAAATACTCTTCATATCTTTAAACATTTATATTATTTGTCAATAAAATCACATTAATCAATATTTGTACTATTTGTGACTTACCTATTGAAATTCGTGAGTTTCCCAGTCGAGATATGGTTGGGGTCTCCCTGGCTCCTTTTGTTCCTCCAGAGACCACACTGCTGATAATGCAAGCTACTGGGGCAAGTGTGCCTCGCTGGCTTGACAATGAAAGCCCAGCGGGAAATAGTCGCTGAACTTTGCTTCAGAATTCTCGTCGTGCTGGGTAGTGATCGCTGGGACAGGTCGATTCCTTGCTGAGGACACGAACGGCCATGACAATTCGGCCTATGTCATGCCGCGAACAATTTCGACGGTTTGTCTCGTCAGTCTATCTCCAAGCCGTATGAGCTCTGCATCGATTCTCACGCGATTGCATTTGCTTGCTTGCCCAAGGGGCTGCACAATCAGAAGGGATCTTGGAAAGCAACGGCCCGACTCAACAAGGCGCCTTTTCTTTCCCATTGTCTATACACATCAGCGTTCGCCTCACCACACTCATTTTTTCTCCTGTTTGCCACAAGGATGAAAAGTGCCAAATGGATCAGAGTCAGAGACATCAATAAAAGACGATCTGAATACTTCTCCCAATATTTCATTAATATGGGCCATGCTGCTCGAGTGGTTCGCATTGAATGGCCTGGTGGGGCAGAATTAGGCACTGGCGAGCGTCAGGAGAGAACCATCTCACAACGAGACCAGAAGAAGTTGCTGTTCCCACCCTGACTTACCGTGTACCCATCGCGACGGCTGGAGCGGCGCCACCTGACCAACCACTTCGACATGCCCGCCCTCGTCACCTTCAGACTTTGCGTGCTCGCCAAGTACTGGATGTGTCTGGTCTTCACAAGGGAAACATAAAGGCTCCCGCATTGGCGGCCAGTCGATAAATTCCGGGGCATCTGTGAAGACAACAACATGGTTTCGCCCTTTTCTTGCTTTCAACCAGGTATCTAGTGCGTCCCGATAATCGTTCAAGGAATGGTCAAGCTGTATATCCGGGTGTTTCTTCCAGTCCTTCAAGTCTAAAACTCTGGAAGGAGGCTGAAGCTCACCAAGAATTCTGCGGTAAGAGTAATCCTGAGTAAGGATCTCATACACAGTAAAGATGACTCCTTTAACATCACTATTTTCATAGTCGTATACACTCTTACCGTTACGAAGCGGGCCGTCGATGCGAGCTGAGCAGTTGAAATCGAATAGCATGATATTATCTGTTGCTTCGTCTACTACAAGATTCCTTGCAGCGATATCTTGGCGCTCAATACCAAGCCTGAGGCTTAAGTCGTTGACAAGGTTGGCAAGCTGTGAGACCCATTTCAGCTTGAAGATCCGCTTACATGGTTTCACGCGGAGATCGTGGAGTGAACCGTCGCGCATGTATAATCTGGTAAAGCCAACTACAAGTTGTTGACCATGCAACTCCTCCACTACAAGTCGATCGAAAGGGACAATATTTGAGTGCGGTGGAAGACGCACCCATAGGTTAATTTCGTCCCGTCTCTCATGTAAGTCGTGCTCCTGAAAGTAGTACTTGAAAACTGCCTCTCGGTTCTCGCGCTTGGCTCCATTATATGATGATACATCTGCGTCATACGAGACTAAGTCGACATTGGGCGCCAAACGCTGTAGTTCCTCCAGTTCTGAGCGCGCAATTATGCCAACTCTGGCGGGCTTTTTGAGCTCTTGGAGGGGCGGATAGTGAACACACAGCGTTTCATGGTCATCTGCGTTGCCATAGACGGAATTAAGCTCTCCTGTCTCGGAAAGTTCGATTTTATAAACTTGGGCCCAAAGCTACCAGGTGCTCTGGTACACGCATTAGCCGAACACCGGTGCGAAGATAGCTGCTGTACAGATTGAAAAGGCGAGGGATGTCCCCCTGAACTGCGTCCCAAGAGAAAACAGTTCAGTTCCGCAATCTGACGTACCAGCGAATGTGTCAGGGTCGTCGTTTTCATCCCCCAACAAAATTACTGAAATTGTACGTCGTTCATCGTAGTCCGTTATAAAGTACGTGTTTGGCCTGTCCGGCGGAAACAAACCCCCGGGCGACTAAAACCTAAGCAGTTCGTGGATCATGGCTGTTAGAGAACGGGTTTGATGTGGAGACTGAACCCAAGGTGAGCTTCCCAGCAATAATGGTAAATTGAAAGGCATCTAGGCAAAACATAACAATTGGACACAAAGTTGTACGCTGTCTAGGACAAGGATGCGCCTGAAAAGGCTAAGATAGACCCGTTTTAGGTAAGATCTGAGACTGTTGGAAGTTGTTGTAATCCAGAATTGCAAATTCGGGCATGTCCCAAGTGGTCTTTGTTGCGTTCAGAGCCATCAATCTATGGTCAGAATGCCCTTTTCCCGCTTTTGACCTGAACTAGAGCCTAGGTAGTAATCGTATCCACTAAAGTATCCTGAGACTAAATCTGAGCTGCCCTATGATGCACCCTCGCGTTCATACATTTCTTCGCTGGAGAGAGTGTATCAATTGCAGGAATGGACTAGCTTGGCTCAGGGTCAGGCTGGTGGTCTTCAACAGCTTGAGCAACTCCTTTAAGCTGCATTTTTAGGTCATTTTTAAATATGAGGATTAAAGAGCTTAGTGGCAGTAACAGCTTTAATAAATCTTTGTTTGTTTTCTTCCTTTTCTTCTTAATGAAAGCTTTCAATGTAATACCTAATGAGTACAGAACCAAAAAAAACTAATAGCTGATACTGTGGTCAGCTGGGGTCTAAAAAACGGTTAGTGCTGTGTACCGAGGTACCTGTGCGTTAGACAGGGGGTTCCCGGGCGTTCCCCGGTACGCAGCGGCTGTGCGGCTGTGCCTCTTCAAGGATCCTAGGATCTTGTTTCCGAGGTTTCCTTGAAACCCCCACCACATCGACGGAATTGTCTTCTTCCTTCAATCTTTCACCTTTTTTTTGCCCGATTTCCTTTGTCTTGGAGTCAACCGCTGCGGAGCCTACGGGCGTTATCGTCTGCCAGACTTACTTGATTTCCATACTTTCGTTCATTTCACTTTTGCTTTCGTACAGGCAGGATGCCTATCCATGGGATCAGCGCAACGCAACTGATCGCTGCAGGGAGGGAATACTACGAAAAGCTGAAGTGAGTGAGGTCTCCCAGCAGGCACAAGGCCTTGTCTCTAGAGCTGCTGTTCACGGGCGGTTTCGTCTCGAACGGGCGTCAGCAAGAGACTGGCAGCACGGACATCGGGGAACACTGGCTGACTCCCCCGCAGGAAGCACGGCGAGGTCAAGGACGACAAAAAGGTGCTCCTCAAGCTCATCCGCTCAAAGCTCAACGGCAACCACACCGCCTCGGAACTGGACGAGCCCCTGGAGTACAGCTCGAGATGCAAGACGAGGGCCGTTCTCGTTGTCACGTCCTATCGACATCAACGGCATTCAGGTCACCAAGCTGGCGTCCAAGCTGCTGATGAAGAGTGCGGGCCTGTCTCTGGACAGCCTGTCGCACTGGGCTCTGGTGGCCGTCGATAGGGGGCGAGGGCACGTGTTATCTCTACGACCTCATGAGTGATCAGATGCTCCCCACGACCAAAATCATGAAAAACTACCGTATGCATTTCCATTTGCTTTATCAATCCTTCCAGAACCGTCCATCCACGTCTCAGGCCCCCAAACACGCAGCTGACAGGCATGCAGCGAGATGTTTCCCAGTCACCGAAGAGATGGTACAAACATGGACAGGTGCAAGTTACATTGGAGAGACCACACGGACACACGAAGAAATCCTGGAAATCGGTAAGTCAATGGATTTGCGTAGAGCCGCCACTGGCTGAGCGCCCTCTCGGGCTGCCGGTGTACTCAACGACTAAGCGACTGACTCGCTGACCGCACCTCCAGCATCTAGATATATTTCCGAGCACCCACGGTACAATCTGTTCGAGGCCAACTGCCAGAACCTGGCCGAGGCCCTCGTCGTGGAACTCTGCAACGGGAAGGTCATCAGCCAGTCCAACCTGGGCGAAGAGGTCAAGATGCTTTCGACGAGGATGTCATCAACCCTGCTGATGAAGATGTCTCTTGACCGCACTGCATTGCGGGAGCTGAAATCGGACATCAAGACGGCAGGAGATCGTCTGATTGCAGCCAGAGGATCCAAAGCGATACATGAATGAGTGATACCCCAGCCAGGTACTTCTCGACAGGTCATCCCCTGGTCTGGCATAGGTCATCATGCCGCGGCCGTGAAGCGGCATGGTTAACATAATGAGCCAATGTCCTTCTTGGGACTCGGTACGCTTGTCCCTCGGAGCTCGAACCATCTTTGATGACTGACCTCCTTAGAGACTCTCGACACTGGACGTTGTCCATACCATGGCTTGTTGCTCTTTAGCACCTCTCAGCGCCCCAGCCGACCCACCGTGTACCCCGACCAAAGAGTCGAAGATAGCTGAGGCTTGATGGACAAGTTCATGAGGATATGGAGGATAGCGAGAGAGCCTAGCTTCTGATTAATCGGAAATGTCGCCTTGGGGTGGTGGGTGTGCTCGTCATCAGGCGGTCAGGGCACCTCGAGGGCGCTGCGATACCAAGACACTCACAACTTCTCTGGCAGCAAGTCACACGGAGGGCGAGGGTGAAACGCAGGCTTGTTCTCCAAGTCCACTGACTCGTTACTCGGGCATCATGGTCATTTGAGGAAAACAAGTGGTCCTGTTCTTTTACCACAGAAAGAGGGTTGGAAAGGAGCCAAACGAGCAGTCTCGACACAGCAGAGTTGATGTCAGGCACACAGTCATTTCCCCGAGGATTCTGACAGGCTTTCCAGGAGAGCTACAACCTTGTCGGCCTGGTAGATATCAGGAAACAATAAGTACGGGAGGGCTCTAGAAACTCGACTTTATAGAACGTAGACTATTTAGACGTCCTGGGAGGGGTGCAGAGTCATGCGCCTACAAGATCCAATTGGAGATCAGATAGATTGAACTTCAGCAGAGGCAAGTTTGACTAGACTGTGACTCCAAATTAAAGGCTTCTTTTTGTTTACCACACTCGGGCTGCTCGAGTTCTTGCTACCCCCCCCCCCCCCCCCCCACCTGTTCACTTCTGCTTTGCACCCACAGGGAACAGTCAACCACGAGGCTGCCCAGGTGCCGTCCAGTGCAGACCGTCCAACAAAATACCCTGAACAGCAACGCGCCATCAATCTGACCTCTTTCTATTGCTTGGTGCTCCCCGATTTTCACATTTGTCAGCCCCCTCCTGAAGACAGCGCCTTCTATCCACCCTGTCCTCACACACAGACCTCTCAAGTGACACCTCGTCCATTTTGAACTGGGTAAGTACTGTGGCAACATATCTACCCTTCTTGCTTTCTCAGTTGTCATTGATCGCTTGACGGCCTTGCGTTTATTGTTGTCTCATCGCGTCGGTGAAGTGGCATCATGTGCCCCAGCGATACCCACACACGTCGCCGTCACCCACCCGCGACACAAGTGGCGAAGCCATTGGTTGTATCTATCCGCGTCGATCGCGCTCCTTCCCGTTCAGAACCGCTCGCTGACCTTGGGAGTCACCTCAGGATCACGTTGCCGCACCTGCTGTCTACTACAAACCTGCCGCTCTGGGTGCCCTGAACGCTGCCCAGGTGCCTCGCCCCTCAAAAAGGTAGGCAATACCGCCTGAAGTGCTTTCTCATACTCTAACAAGACCATATCTAGTCTTCAAGATGCCTTCCAAGCCTCAATTCGCCCTTGGCGACCAGAACGCCGGTATTTTCGCAGAGATCTGTCAGAAAAACGGCATGACCCACTGTTGGCTTCAGTGGAAGTTCGAGATAGCCGTCCTCAGCGACGCCACCTCACCTTTCACGATCGACACCAAGAGCGACGCGCTGTGCGGTCTCAAGGATGGGGTCAGCAAGGTCATCTTTACCATCGACTTTGACCAGAACAATCCCAATGTGATCAATTACATCAAGTTCAGCGAGTTCTACAACAAGTCCGTCAAGAAGCATTTCATCGTGACCCAGACATCGGTCGATCACGTCCAGGAGGATACTGCATGTAAACTGTGGCTCCAGTTGCCCCCCAACGCGCTTCACGAGGACATCAGCGCTGTGGTGAATTTGTGGAGGGTCCAAATTTGCTGCGACGAGTGGAAGGACTTCCTCCCTGCCAACCCGGCCACCCAGCTCGAGAAGTCGCACCGCGTGGTCTCGGAGGGCAACGCCCAGTGGCTGAAGAAGCAGCTCATACGGAGAGAGGGCTTACTCGCGCACAACAATGCGGAGCTGGCTGCGAGGAACAAGGACATTGAGAGCCTCACTACTCAGATCAGCGAGCTGAGCATGCAGCTGGCCGACGCTGAGAAGAAGTTGGAGGACAGCCAGTCGCTCAGCCTCGCCACGCCTAGAAAGCGCAAGTTGCTGACTCCGAAGAGCCGTGCTCGCAAGACGCCTAGGACTGCACGGACTGCACCTGAGAAATCGTTCGCCACAGGCCCTGTTGGTAGGGCTGAGCAATTTGAGACTCCTACCAAGGAACCCAAGTTTCAAGTTGTTCTGAAGGGCGTGCAGCCTGATGACCCTTTTGTCGACTGAAGCACTACCAGAAGGACTGGCGAGTAACGAGCACATGGATCTGACTGTCTCTGCCGCTAACTGAGTGTTGTCAAAATGGTTGGAGAGGCTCCGTGAATACCAGCACTGTCCTTCAAGGTGCCGGAAGAGGCTATCTGGATACACAGGCAAGAATCCTGAATCTTGGTGGCTTTTGTTTTATCCAGGCTATCGGAGACGCCGGTGTCGGAAAGGGGAGTTGTGGCGTTGTTGTAGATACTACCATCCAGCAAGGCATGATGTTTACGACACTACGCAGACACGCTTCTAGAACATTGTAAATAGACACGGAAACTTGCTCAGAATGGACCGAAAGGGGCCAAAAGGGCAAAGATATGGATGTGTAGGCCTCATCGTGCCCAACGAATGTACATGCCTGCTGCGTCCTTTCTGAACATGGAAATTTACGCCGACAACTTCCCTGGGCCTCTGACCCTTCAAATCGCACTTTGGATGCTTACCAAAGGATTTGATATTGTCATTCCAAACTTGATAGAGTAATTGTGGGTGATGGTTGCTCTCAACTGGGCGCTACCTTTGGCTCTCTTGACCGACCCAGGAGAGGAAGATTTCCACCTCCCCTAAATTTATAAGCGTAACAAATTCAAAAGCGCATCAAGTGTTGTCTTTATCAGTGATACTCCTTGAAAAGATAAACAGACTCGGTTGCTGATGCCGTTGATCACCACGAGCATGAGAAATAGAATATCAACAGCAAATCGAGGAAAGGCAGACCCTAACCCCAGACCAAAACTTCTCTGTAATGATTCTGTTGCAGCTGCCTTTTTCGGCAAGACAGAATGACACCTTCACTTGTTCTCTCTTCGACGTCAGTGAAGCCCTGAGACCGATCAAAACCCAGGTTCCTGTTTCGAAGATCCTGAGAAAGATTGAGCTCACCACATGGAATCAGCCAGCATCTTAGTTCTTGCAAATATTCCTAGAGCAAACTTCAGTCCTCACCCAAAGCATATCACAACCGCAACCTACCGCCAAAATGAAGTTCCTTGCCGAGCCAGGCATGCAATACACCTACTGTGGAACAAACGACGGTGTATCCATCGCCTTTCAGACATCTCTGCCTCTAGAGGACATCCCTGAAGCCGGCCCAGGATCGGTGAGCGATCCTCGCCGCCGAAAATGTATCCTTCTGATGCACGGCTTCAGCGGCTCCTCCAAGTACTTCACGCGCAACTTCGCAGCGCTCTCAGAGAACCACTGGGTCATTGCCCCAGACATGCGGGGCCATGGTGCCTCGGGGCGGACCAAGGGGGGCTACCACGTCGCCAGACTGGCCGCCGACCTGCGGGCGGTCGTCGAGTCTCTCCGCCAAGGCCACGCAAACACCAAGATCGTACCCGTTGGCTGCTCCATCGGCGCCGCCGTATTGTGGACGTATGTCGAGCTCTTCGGCGACAGCGACTTCGCGGGCTTTGTCTTCGCCGACCAGGCCCCGCTGCAGGACCGCTCAGCCTTCGACAACTGGGACGCCTCCAGGGCCCACCTCGGGTGCTATGATGAGGCGACCATGCTGGGAGCGCAGCGCGCGTGGATAGACACCCCGGAAGCGGCTCACAAGGGGCTCGTCAGCGAGTGCCTTGGCTACCGCTTCGCCCCCGAGGAGAGCGACCAGGTTAGCCCCGAGACTGCCGCAGATGATGAGGCTTTCTTTACGGGCATTAGCGGCCTGTGCGATGGGCGCTGGCTCGCGAGGCTCCTGGCCGACCACACGAGGTACGATCATCGGGAGGCTATCGAGCTTATCCGCAAGCCTACCCTCGTCGTGGCCGGGCGCCGCACGGGCTGTTTCCCACTCGAGGGTTTGAAGGAGACAGTCGAGAGGGTGAATAAGGGGAGTGACAAGCCAGGACTGGCAAAGTGGTCCGTGTTCGACAGTGGCCATTGGATGTTCTATGAAGAACCGGAGCGATTCAACAAGGAAATCGCTGAATTCGTGTCCCAGTGTTGAGCAGATGGTGAGCATGACCAGGACTCTGTAGCTTCTTAAGGAGACTGAAGCAGTCTTGTTCTACAAATACTACCTGGTAGCACTTATCAAACTCCGATATCCAAATACCCTGAGTGCCTGACTTCACGGTCTCAACGATCATTAGTAATAGTTAGTTGCTTGAGACGGAGCAGACATACATAGATTCCAAGGAAGGTCATTGGCAAGTGTTGTCTTCTTGGCGATCAGGTCTGCGGTTTGTGTTATGACAGACTTTTATGACTGCTTCTCAGCACATCATAACCAAGACAACTGCCCTACATCCACTAAATAAACGCTTGAATTTGCTTAATCGATAGTAGCACATCGTATATACAGTGTCTCATGATTAACCTGTTTTTGTCCAACCCCCTAGATCACTTTCGCGGAAGCTCCATGCTCTGAATTGATTATGCAGCACAAATACCTAGAGTTGGTGAGTGACATATTACATTAAAGAGTTTCGTACGACAATGCATTATTTTGATCATAAGTCACAGTCTCAGCCCCTCCAGGGGGTCGAACCATCAGATGTTGTTCTCTCCAAGTCCCAGTCTAGCCTCTCAGAGGACGAGTAGTAGAAGTCCGGGCTTGTCAGCGACCTCTGACGCCCAGAGTTTGAACTGCGCTTATGCCTTCTGAGCGAGGAGTCGTCAAGGTAGGCCCCGATCGCCAGCCCACGTAACGCAGAGAGCGAGCTCGTGCGCACATTCGGCGGTGGCAGCGGCATAGAGCGCGTGGCGTCACGGTCCGCGCCGGCGTGCCTGATGCTTCCGGGAGGGAGATCGCTCGGCTGAACAGACGGCGTGGCGTCCCCTGAATATCCTTGTTCAGAAATGTCGAACCCGGGGCCAAGACTCAGGAAGCCCCCGGTGTCTCGGCCGCCCATCGACCCGGCCTCCAGGTCTTTGCTCGGCCGGTCGGCAGTCCAGCTGTCTCGGCCGGTGGTCTGCTGATCCGATTTGCTGAACTTCCTTCTGCTTGCCCTCTGCCCGATGGTCAGGGGTACTGGGTCCCGGCCGAGGGAGTTGTCCCGTAGGTGGGCAGAGAACCACTGCGGCATCAACTGGTTCAAGAGAGGCTTGAGGGTGACCGCACATGCGCAGACAATGGCACCATGTACTTCGATTGAGGTCCCTAGTACCTGTTAACCACCTGCTGCGGGTCCTAAAGTGATGTTCTCGAACATTCCAAAACACGACAGACGGGGAACCGTTAAGGGAGAAGAATGGTGCCTACAGTAGACGAGGTCAGCGCTGTCGTAGGAGAAGTCGAGTGACGGGTGGTTCTCGGTTTGAAGGAGCTTCATTAGCCGAACGATTGACACAATGCAAACACTGTGGTGGGCCTTCAGGTCAGTATTGGTCTTTTGACGGCAAGAATGGGTGGTTTCCACTTGCAAGAATCCCAACGAAAAGACTAGAGTTAGCATCCATTTCTGGCGCCGAGGCATGCGCAGCGTTGGCAGAACCGGCAGCGGTAATGCGAATATCAGAAAGTCTGTTGACATGTGAAGTCCCCTAGGAGGTGTTATTACAAGTTCAACTCGAAGCATTACTCGCGCTGAAAGGTAAGTTATATGAAGCCGATTCTGGAGTGCAACTGGGAAAAGAATAAGGTTACGTAGGTTGCGGAGGTTACTCACACACTTGCCCACCAAGCGCTCTGTGGCTGACAATAAGCCTGGGCGCGGAGGGTGTACACCCAGTATGCCTCCAGAGGTATGCAGGCCGTAAAGACAACACAAAGCATCCATAATGTCGCTATTATGACCGTAGCGAGGACCAGCCTCCCCGCGACTCTTATCCAGTGGTACGAAAATAGGTTGAGGTACAGCAACAGCATGGAAATCTTGGAAAAGCCTAAAGAGAGTGTGTAAAACAAAACGCCATACCACGCCGCCTATCGGGGCCTGGTCAGCTGATGCATCATTTTGAATGCGTGAGTTCTGAAAAAGGTGAGGGCTCACCTTCTGGAACGGTGTGAAGCTTGCCAGCCAGTCATAATCGTAGACATGCCTCCCGATTCCCCTCTGACTCTGCTCAATAGCACTTGCAGTCACGCCGCAGGAGCAGATCCACGATATGAGGATGAGCCAGTCTGACCAGCCTAACACGCTGAGAATCCTGGTCCTGGTGTAGAAGCGTAGCGCGACAAAGACAGCCGCGATTGCCCAGGTCACAACCGCGCACGCTATGATGTTGGGGACAAGAGAGTCGTGGGGCGGGGTCGAGGGATCTGGCAGCGGTGGATAGGGCCCATCAGTCGACATGGCGATGTGGAATTGGCATCAAAAAGTGACGGATAAGACAGATCTGGATCTCATGAAAAGGGAGGGCGCCGCGGGAGCTTTTCGGTGTTTTCTTCCATGTCATCTCCTCTTAGAAGGTCCAGACCGGGAGAGCAGGAGGGCCCCCAGTTTTACGAAAAACCGCTGAACACCTGCCAGTCTCGCATGGTGTCGTAGCCGAGGGGTATAGCAGAGCTGGGGGTTTCGAGTTATTGACCGGTTCGTCCCATCTTGAGACCCGTGGTAGAGCACCGCCTGGGTGATCTGCCAGCCCGGCCAGATGTGCGTCTACAGCTTCCCCAGATTTCATGCGCTGTGACAAGAAACATGATTGAATTATCTAATGGCTTTGTAACCGAGGAGCGAGAAGTTTGGTTGGGTGTGGCACACCAAAATCTGACGGGCAGGGCGGCCCGTCAAGGCGATCTCTGTGGTTGTTGGCTCGGTGGTGGCTGTTAATGGTTAGGGGGGCACCGAGAGCAGGGGGCTTTAAGGCATCCGAACCAAGGAGTGAAGAACTTCACACGGAAACACCCGTGGACAGAATTGCGATTTCTCCATTGTTCAATTACGTCGTTTAGGCCCGCAGAACGCGGCAATAATTGTGCATTGACGCGTGCGGCACGCAACATGTCTTGGTATACCCAGCTGGGTGGCTCTGACAAACCTCTGACCCTGCTTGTGGCGAGGGGTCTCGAACTCTGGCCGACGCAGAATAAGCGTGTAACGTCACGCTGGGACCACCATGACAAGGTTTTGTTCGAGCCTCGCTTCCAGTCACTGCTTAACCTCCAGGACCCCATGCCAGTTGAGGGCACCGGTGAGGGCCAGATGGCTTCATTGAGCGGTCAAAGCATAGGCCATTGGTGGGTGGACATGCGCTTAGTAAAAGCAGGAATGGATGAGAAGGCACAGTAAAGCTGTTGCATAGATTGGGCAGATGCAAGGATGCTTCTTCGGAACCAAAGTTCAAGGCTGGAGGGGTTGGTGGTGGCCCAAATGTTGCCTGCTGTCTTCCGTAGACGAGTGCCAGTGAGACATCCTGGGGGTCGGCCCGTGATGTTGGTAGGCACGCGACCGGCAGGAGACGGCGTACTCGAGTTTCGTATTTGTTGCACGCAATTCTTCCGTACAATGAGATCCGCCTCAAACAGGTCCCCTGCATAGCTTGTGTGCCGAAAGCGCAAGAAGTAACAGTAGACTAGATGCGGGCGGATGCAGGTATGCGGCGCCTTGAGACGCATAAGGGTTGTGATTCCGGGGTGTGGGGAAGACAATTAACGCTGCAATTTGCAGAAGTCGAGACCGCAAGTTGAGCTGCAAAGTCAATCAGCAACCTCGAGCAGTTGTGCTTCTGCATGCATGCAGAAGCAGAGTCCGATATTGATCGACCGGCAGTGCACAGGCTGAATCGGCGAGCAGCAGTCATTGCACTGCTGCACTCAGCCCGGAGCGAGCATATCCGTCACAAGTGGCAGAACCGACCAGTCAAGGAGCACGATTCCTTCCCCGCGTTCCACTTGAGCAGTGGGCCATTACTTTTTTGCCAAAAACTCCTCGCGTCGGATAGGCTTGATGCCTTTGCCAATGAGCCAAGCCGCAAGGAGAGAGTGAAACCAACGACCGATCGAGCCCTCCAACAGCGTGGGCTTCTCGTCCGGATTCCGCCACAGCCACGTCTCATTGACGAAGACGACCTCGTCGGGAGCGCCCGCTCCCACAGGCTCGATCGCCGCCACGATTATGCCACCGGATCTCGGGCCTGTGTACTCCTCCGGTGGGCTCAGTCTCATCTCCACGCGCTCGCCGCCAGGGTCTGTGCCCCGGTACTGCACCGTGTACACGCCGTCAACACGCTTACCCAGCTCTGCGAAGTCCATCGTATTGATGTAGTCGGCCTCGAAGGTCTCTCCGACGCCGGCAGGGAGCATCTTCCGGATGAGATATGCCTGTGGTGTCCACGTAAAGGCGACCATCGTAGCCCTGACGTAGCGTGTGAGAAGCTCGTCCAGGCTCCCGCCGGACCAGCGGAGCTCAGACAAAGCCACTGGCTTGGATACCACGCGCTCGTTCCATAGAACGTACCCGGGGGTGTCATCAGCCACCACCGACTGCGGCAGTGACCTTGGTAATGGAGGCTCGGATGGAGGTGATGCGGCGGCCTGCCAGTGCTGCGTTGTTTTCCCGGTCTGGGCTCCTCGCCCATACTGCTGGGTATTGCAACTCTCGACGTTCCGCATCACCGACCGTCTCAATAGGAATAGATACACGGTAGGTGTAGCTACCGCGATGAGTGCTACTGTGTGGCGTGTTGCGAGGTTGGCGAACATATTGTCCTAGGTATGGGGGCAGTTTGGGATTGTGCAAGTCCCGCTACCGAGAGCTGTCTGATATGAACTTGAAATTGCGACACGACGTCTCCATCATCTTCGCAAGACGGAGGAGCTAGTCTTAGTTCCCGATTGCCCTTGCGTGTGTTCCGGGAGCTATGCTGTTGTCCCGGCCCCGCCCAACCTCCTCCGCCCGCCAGATACCGCGTTCCATCTTAGCAACTTGAATTATCTTTTGGATCAAAATCTTATTGCGGGTCCTTTGGCGCAATGGTAGCGCGGTAAATATTTATTCCTCCTTGAAACGGTATCAAATCATATTCTAACATCATCATAGTTACTTTCCGGTGGTAAAGGTTCACGGTTCGAGTCCGTGGAGGATCGTTTTTTGCCCCTAAGCACAAAGGTTATTGTCTCAAATAGGCAATATGATGTCTCAACGGTGTTCCTTGAATTTTGCTTTGCCTTTGCATGTGTTGCAGAAATCGTATCAGCTTGCCAGGTGCTGGTTTTCACCTGGATACTGAGATATGGTCTCAACACATTCTTGATAATAAGACTGTACACAAACTTGTTCTTTCTACTTGTTCCACTGAAAGTTTATCTCATTGGACACTTGTTTCCTTGAGTTGTGTGTGGATATTGTGAGTATGTGTGTGACTGGGCCCCATTGACTGCTAGCATTCACTGAGGCTCTGGGCCTCACACCCTTCAGGCATAAAACCCCTCGACTACAATTTCTACCAGACCTCTCTCTTCCTTACATAGAAGGTAGCGCCGTCTTGCTTGGAATTGACGTATTGAGGATAGCTGCCTTGTCTCTGTATTCCCTCTCGTGACAGATATCTGGGAATCTTGTGACCTTGAAAAGTTTGAATTTGTGTCTGGAGCTATGTAAGTTAATTCACATCAGAAGCAACTGTCATTGCGACTGTTCCAGTCTATATTATATGCGGCTCATCTAACTTGGCTCAGGAGACGACAATTACAAATGCTTCCTCATGCGACCCAAACTCAACCTCCGGGAGTAGACCTTGTCTTCCTGCGCTGAGACAGGCGCCTTGGCCTCCTTGCTGCAACGTCTGTCCCGCTTGATGCGCAGGATGTAAATCCTGTGGGGTCGGTGGGTAGACTCCTCCCAACGGTCGTTCTTGCGTCTTGGGGGGGGGGGTGCGTGAGCCGTAGAGTACAGGCCGTGTTGCTTCTGCTGTGGTGTATTGTAGCCAACTTGCTGGGCTTGGGAGAAGCCAGTCGGCTCGGGTGCAGCTCTGGGAGTAAACATAGGCTTAGCTAATGGTGGCAGGGGGCTGCCTCCTCTTTGTTCGTATGGACCTTGGGCGCGGCTCGGTGTATTCTGAACGCTTGACCCGGGGTAATATGCGTTGTTCCCCTTGACAGCCCCGCGCCCGCGCTGCGTGAAAGTGTGCTTATTGAAGTCGTTGTTGCGAGCCTCGGATTGCTTCGCCCTGAAGCCGTCAGATGCAGTCAGGATCAAGTGCCGGTATTTGTCGTAAAGAACGGTAGCCTTCTCGACTTCTTGAAAATGGCACTGTCGCAGCTGCACTGCTCTTCCATTCTTTCCTTCCGCGTCGAAATGTGCTAGCGATGCGGCGATGGAGAACGCATTGCGAATCTGCCTCCCGTTCCAGCGGCCGAGCTCCTCGGTATGGCTCTTCCAGTGGTCCTCTGCAAATGGAGCACTTTATAAAGTCGGAACTTGATAGCATTGAACAGGATGTTCAGAAGCAGATAATGGGAGGGTACTTATGATATAATTACTCACCAAATGGAACACATGATGATGGTGGAGAATTATCATACGTCCCTGTATCGTGTGGCCATCGAAGCATTATACAAGAGAAGTGAGCATCCACTGCTTGCTTCCGGGGGTACCACGCTGACATCCCTGGACAGGTCTACAGCCCGTACCTGCTGTTGCAGTGTTCCAGCCCATGGTACAGCATCGTACTATGGTCGTCCCTACCGAGCGACTCATCGAGCTCATGGAGATCCAGCCCCTCTCTCCTTACCAAGATCGTGATGATGTCCTCCGCAAAGGCCGCACTATGTCGCCAGTCTTCCTCGGCCGTGGTCGTTACATCCTCGCAACGCCTCAGTTCCAGCAGTTCTTATCCGCCCCAACTTCCGGGGTCCTCCTCGTCGATGGCCATTGTCAGGATGAGTGCGATGGCAAGGTTTGACCCATCTCCGTCTTCTGCGCCTCGCTCGCAGCGACGCTGGCAAATAATCCGGCGATCATGGTCTTACACTTCTTCGTCGGGCAGCACAGCCTTTTCGACGACCCGGTGAGAGGCCCAGGCGGCCTAATGCGCAGCCTCATTTACCAAGTGCTTTTGTACCCAAACCAGCCATCGGCTTGTCTCGACCAGTTCGGTGACCAAGCAGTGCAGGATATCGCCGACGGCGATATTGGAACCCTGTGCTGGCTGTTTCGGGAGCTTTTGAAGCGAGTTGTGAATGTGAAAACGATACTATGATGAGTGTACTGGTAGGGAAGTCGGAGTGGGCGATGGCTCAGGATATTGGAAACTCTGCTCCTCCCCAAGACACGTACTGGCACGAGGGGCCTAGATATTAATACGAGGGAGATGGCTGTCCAGAAGATATTCGGGCTGCCCAAAGTGATCCTTACGAATCTTGCACATGCATTTGATGCTGTAGTATATTTTGCTTTGGGGTTACCTGTGGCACTATACAAACAACTGGCAGTCAACGTAGGGCCGGCCCGCTTGTCAAGGAGGCCCGGAGGCCGTGGAGGCAGTGTCGCATAGCCATGCCGTCTCATCAAAAAGTAAGGCGCTCTTTAGTAACACATTCTCGTCTTCATTACTACCTCCCACTTGATTGTTTAAGGAACCTACACAAAAGTCTCAACACCATCGTAAGGTTGAGGTCGATTATTTCAAGTTGACCACTTATTTCGAGCTGGCGAGCCTGTGAACGATCAGTCTCACAGTCGCAGAACATTGACAGGCACAACAACAAACAGAAGCAGCCCTTACAAAAAGAAAGGAACACACATACGCACTTTCACTAATCATGCATTTCCCAACCACTTCACTTATCGCAGTCTCTGCCACGGCCATGGCTTTGCTCATAAGCCCCGTCCTCGCCCTACCACCTCGGTTCGACAGGACAGAGGACTGGTGCTGTTGCAACGACGGCTGCAGGACACGTTCGCTTCTCTGCTGTAAACGTCTGTGTCCATGTGGAGGATTCAGCAAACAGAACAAGGCAAAGCGTTGGTACTGACTTTGGACAAACTACAGACGACCTGTCACTGGTCACCACCTCTGTACCAGACGCGGTCCCATCCACTGTCCGGGAAACTACTTCAAAACAGCCCACGGCTTGCTGCGGTGCCGAGTGCGGCAACAGGCTCTGCGGCAACCGGCTCAATAGGTGCTGTCAAGGTCAGCATTCTCATCAGGAATAGAACTCCGTGTTGACGCTACATAATTGCTGATTTTTCTTATCTGGTCTTATAGCAATCACCTCTGTTTCAGTTGCTGCGTCGACGTCAACAACTGCGACTGCGACTGCGACTGCGACTTCCGGCACAGGCGGCATGGCCACTTTCGTCGGCTTCTTGATCGAATTCCTGAACGCAGTTTGATCCGAAGACTCTGCTTCGTGGGAAGATTAGCGTGCCTGGATATTACTCGGTGTCTGATCCAGTTGGACGTGGGGCCATGTTTTGGTCGTGGAGAGCTTGGATAAGTGCAACACCGTGGCGAAGCGAGCACTCTGAGCAGCAGAACATTCAGGAATACAGGAAGATCGGATTACAGTACTCCATCGCAACGGCCTGAAACAACTCAATCGCATGTGTCAATTCTGACATCACAACGCTGTTCATAATACAATCTGTTGAGACCGAAGGACAGCCGACAGGGAACCATAGCGCGAGTATAGACTAACAGATTGTCCTTGGAATTCCCGATTCTTCACCTTGACCAGGGAAGTGTACAAGGAGCATAAGATGCTATGGGTTAGGAGCTGGAAGAAAATCTCTCTGGCCTACACAACAGTCACAGGATGTGTCTGATGTTTGTCATTTCTTGAGATGTTTACACCTCAGCGAATCCGACAAGGTCACAGCTCCGCTCTGGACAGAGCATCTGGATGAAGGTTCACAGCAAGCCTGTTGTGATGACTCGCATTGGTTCCTTTCTGGGTGGGTTGAATTCAGCACCCAGGTCTCCAAATATTGTACACTTGACCCCTATTTCGTCTGCACCTCTGAAGACGCACTCAGTGCTGCAGCTGATCCTGCATTCTGGCCCTTCTCGTGCTCCCTTATTTGCTTGGTCCAGCTGGATTCGAGTCAGTACTCCGTGGCTCCGATCTGCCTGATGGATTATTTCTTTGGGAAAACGTACTATCGGCTTGGGTAGAATCGGCCTGGTTCTGGCATCTTGTGTCTGAATTCGCGGTCCGCGCTGAGCCTCCAGGTGAGGGCTGTGAATCCCAAAATCAAGGCTCCGAAGACCGCAGTGTTGACCTTCCAGTTAGACGGCTGGGCATACCAGCCACCAGCTGGTGACCAGACGTGCTTGGGATAGCTATCGGGTAAACTGTCAGTTCGCATGGTCGCATGGGCAGAGACGGGTGTCGTCGAATCGAAGGGGGTTGTGCGTGGGCTACTAACGGAACTCTGGGACCACCACCCTGCCAGTATGTTAGCATGAATCGATTGAGGAAGAGTCCGCCTGGGAGTGCTTACCATTGTGACTTGTCTCTTCGTCAATGGGAAATGATGGGTTGTTGCGGGGGATGGTGATGTCTGCGGGCGACGAGAGCTTGACTTGAGGTCAGTCAATCGGCTGGTCGCGGATTGGCTGGACATCAGTCAACGCTTGGTTTCTCTGCCGGCCGGGAGAGCGAACGGGCATTGGGCAGTCCATCCGTGGGCAATTATGTCAGCGAAAACTCGACGCAGTGGGCAGCTAACAGTGGCAGGGGTGCATCCAGAGCTCACACGAGCGCCATGCGCAGACGTCTTTGATAGTGCGTCTGAGCTCACCATTTTTTTCGCAACGGCTGCTCGCTCTGCTCCACGCGACGCCCATCCACACGACCACCACCACCTCCACGACCTCCCATGACGACAACCCCCTCCGCGTCCCTTGTCCAAGTAAAGGTGCTGTATCCCAATTGAGTGGCCTGGGAGCACAGCCTGCACATTTTCTCCCCATGAAGAGGTTAAGGCTGGAAAAATGGTCCGGGCACCTGCTCACAGCTCGCCCGGGGGTCGCATCAAGAAGCCTCTCGTCACAGCATCGAGTACAATTCTCTAGACCGAACCAGCTCACCTCTTCACCAAGATGCCAGTCGACAGCCGCAGCAAGAGACATCGAGGCCGAGATCAGGCAGGGGCAACCCGAGCCGAGCGAGCCTATTTCCTCAGACCAATTCTCAAAGGCTGCAGCGGATGAACCGCCGCTGTGGCCTTCAATATCCGGCCAAGAACCTATAGGGCCGGTGCCCTCTCCCCTACCCCGGGATGCCTCCAAGTCCGCCAAGCTGGCCGCTCTCCATGCTCGGTTGTCTCTCTCCGACAGGATCCCCATCCAGACCCTCGCGCGCACCCTCGTCGACGCCTCCGCCGACCCAGCGCCGCTGTTCAACAACTCAAACCTCGCCTTCCTGGGCCAAACGCTTATCAGCTACCATACCTCCGAACTCCTCATGTGCCGTTTCCCCAGGCTACCAATGCAGATCCTACATTCAGCCATGAAGACATACGGTGGCGACAAGACCCTCTACCATGTCGCGCGGTCTTGGGGCGTTGAGAATGCTGCCGCCCCGGGCGCGGAGGTCGACCCTGGGTTGTTGCAGTTCTCGCTGGACAAGGAGAGGTCGTTCAACACCAAGTGGGGCTTCGCGAGAGCCGAGACTGTATGGGGCCCAACGAAGAATCAAAGGTTCAGGAAGGGTATCTCGAGCAGCGTTGTTCACGACGACGACTTTGGCGACATGTTTAAGGGCATGAGGGACACGGAGCCAGACCAAGAGAAACAGGTCGAGCCGAGTGATGATGAGGCAGATATCGACCTTCCCGTGGAGCGGCAGTTGACCCTGGGCGACGCGAACGAGAAAATGAACAAGGCATATAACATCCACGGGACGTTTGTGCGCGCTGTGGTGGGGGCCATCTACACGTACTGCGGGAGGGAAACCGCGCGGTCGTTCATCAAGGCGCACATACTCTCGCGGCATTTCGACCTGCAAAAGCTATTCTCCTTCTCGCAACCCACAAGAGAGCTGTCCCGCCTTTGCGCGAGGGAGGAGTTCGACCCCCCAGTGGCGAGGCTGCTGTCCGAGACCGGACGTCTCTCCAGGACGCCGGTGTTCGTGGTCGGAATCTTTAGCGGGAACGACAAGCTGGGAGAGGGGGCGGCCGCTTCCCTGCACCAGGCCCGTCTCAAGGCTGCGATGAACGCGCTCAAGGCGTGGTATCTGTACAGCCCTGGCGAGGACGTCCGGGTGCCGAGTGACGCGCTGGTGGAGGGTGCCAAGCCCTGGGAGCCCGTGTATGTGGATATCGGCGAGGTGGTATGAGATAGTCGGATGATGTGGTCAAGCCAAAGAAAATCTCAGGTCAATATTGGGCAGGTCGGGCGGCATCAGCGGCGCATTATAGACTCGGCGAGTGTACGAAGAGCTTATGATGATGACCAGAGACCCCTGGGGGATGGCCCAGGTGTGGTTCGTGGGCGCTCGCCTCTCACTCCCCCGGGAGTTGTATATTCTGTTTTTAAAATAAAAACGCCGAAATCAAGAACAAGAGTACTGGAGGGCCCAACTTCTCCAACCGCCACAAATCCAAACTGTACAGCACCATGCGCAACCCAGCTACCATCATGTAGCAAATCGGACAAATAGCCAGCAGTGATCAAGACGGAAGTGGCCGTGTTGACGCTCTATGTGATATTACTACTATACTGCTGGGGTATCTTCTACATCTTGTGGTAGGCCTCCGCCTGACCATTATAAATCATTCGCGCCCCTTCAGCTCAGCTGAAATGATCGCCCTCGCCCAACTTGCCATCAACCCCCAACTGTACCCTGCGCCTCCTCCTCTCGGACTTCTCCTTGCCCTCCCTCTCAAGTCTCATCTTCTTCCGCCTCTCATACACCGCCCTGACCGTCTTGCGTATCTTCTCCCTTCCCTCGTCATAGTTCGCTTTGGCCAGCTTAACAACCTTGTCAATCTGCTCCGGAGTATACACAAAGTTCCATGTGCTCAAATAATCGCTAGTTCCAGGGTCTACGCCCCCAACTTTGTCGTTCTTAAGAAAGGGCAGGTAGACCACCGCGATACCTGCGTCTGGCTCCTGAAGATGCCAAGCTGTACTATCATCCAGCGCCTTGGAGGGTGGCGGCGGCTCAGAGGAGCGTTCTTGAGTGGTGCCAACCCACACTGTGCAGTAGCCCAGCTCTCCGGATTCGGCCTCTCCCTTTTCGAACTTGTGCGTACCCTCCGCTTCCTCCGGCTTGACGCCAGCTTCACGGCGGCGGGCAGCCTGGTCGGCCTTCGCTTGGTCGAGCCTGGCCGATGCCTCCTTGGTCGACGCGGCTTCGGCCTCGCTCAGTTCCTTCGCGACTCGCTTGTCCGGCTCGGTGGCTTTGGGCCAGCCCACGCCGATGGGCCAGCCCTTGATCCCACGCTGCCGTGCGTACCCGTCTGCGACTGACAGCCAGTCGTCTGTCCTGACGTCCGCAGAGGCATCGAACGCGATGAGGATATCGACATTGCGGCCAGGTCGCAGGAGAGGGTAAATCGGCAAGTTATTCGACATCCCGGCATCCATCAGCTGCAAGTACTCGTTCTTGTAGATGCTTGTGGGCGTCGTGCGCGGGAGCTGGCCCTCCATACCATACGTGAAATTTGGCAGCATGGCAGGGTCGATGGGGTGGACTTTGCTCAGATCGTCGTTGTGACCCGAGATCATCTCGTCAATCGTGGAGAAGCCCGTCAGGCTCCGCACCAGGGGACGGACCTCGCGATAGTAGTGGCTGAGGGTTGCACAGAAGGCGCTGCCGAATATACCCAGCAAGAGCGGCATGCGAGCTTCGGGTAGATGGAAGTCCTCTTCTGGAGGAATATCTCGGCCGTTCGCGAACTTCCGTCCCAGGGCCCAGGTTGGGATGCCGGCGGAGAACTCTTCACAGAACGCCTCGTAGGGAGTAATCTCAAACCATTGGAACCATGCTTCCTTGGCAGCCTTTTCCTTCTCTTGTTCAGTAGGATGACGGTTTTCATCGGCCGCACCGGTAGCGCTCGGGATCTCATGGCGGACTGCCGTGTAGATTGGGAGCGGATTTTGCCCGTATTTGATGTTCTGCCTCTGGTTCGACAGCTTGAAGTCTCTGGCATCAACACCAAGCTCACCCTTGGGGACGAGTAGCCTCGCAGCCAGAAGCGTCCCGTACACGTCGACAAGGCCGAAGTCTGCGTTGGGGTCTCCCCTGAGCTTCTCAACGAGGCCGCTCAGTAGGTATCTGTTGGTGGGCGCCGATGCCAGCGACGAGAAAGCTACCGGCGGGTAGGCAATGTGGACCCCGATTCTCGCCTTGAGGTGATCCAGGACGCGGCTTAGACTGCCTTGCGAGAAACTCGAGTGGAACAAAGCTTGGAGCCAGCATGAGCCACTCACACCAGAGGTGTAGGTAACGCAGTCAAAGAGGCCGTCCTCTCCTGTTGCTATCATGCTTCCAGTGCCTGCGACCAGAGCTCGCAGGCCGCCGCCCGAGCCGCACACTGCGATAGTAGGCACGTCATCCTCGTGGACTTCCTTTTCCTCTAGACCCAGATACTTCGCCAGCGCCACCGTGACGATCTTCTTCCTACGAGCCAAGAACTCCTTCTCCTCGTCGCACAGCTCGTTTGACACGCGGACCTTTGCAGAATAACGGATCTCGGGATTAATCTCAGGGTCATGCGCTTCCTTCCAGATCTCATCGGCCAAAGACCCAGGGGCCATGGACAGCTCACCCTGAAGTTTCCGAATGTATCCTGGGATGAATTTCGACCACTCGGGTAGCAGGAAGTCGATAACCTTGTCCGAGACTGCGCGCCATTCCTGATCCGTAATTACGCTGAAATTCTGGAAGGCCGTGGTGAAGTCGTACCAAGCCCCAGAGGCTTCACTTTGGGCCACCTGGTCTCCCTGCTTGACATCCTCTGGTGGGCTCTCCTTGGGGAGTGAGTCGTCGCCGTGTGTGGTGGCTTGTCTTGCCTGGTTGGCCGATGGCTGCAGCTCCTGATAGACATCTGATGGGTAGAGGGACCAGATCAGCACGGTGGCGATGAAAATTGTGGCGGGCAAGGTGCGCTTCGATTTACGTTGCTTGGTGTCGGAAGAGAAGAAGCCATGTCGGAGTTGTTGGTGCTGGTGAGGGCTGGCGTGTTGACGCGCAGCGGTTGCCCTTTTGGCAGCCCATTGATGCAGCCTGGTCGGATCTAACTGACGGCGATGGATAGATTGGCAGGTGCGGACAGCCTGAAACGAAGCCCTGGGTATGGCCTGTCGAGAGAACCTCATTGCGTCGTGGGCGTGAAGTCAAAATACGTCGCCCAGGTGAGGGAATTAGATTGTCGGCCAGGTGAGTGTTCCCATAAGCCACGCGTGAATGATCATATCAGTCAGATAGATACCTGGGTACGACGGGCCAGGCCCAAGGTTGAGGGGATTTGCGTATCAATTGGCTGGTCTCAGTACGCATGGACGTTGTAGATACATGAGCTCAAATGTATGAATTGATGCTGCTGATCCGTGCTAAATACGGCTGAGGAAGGGCATCGCGAAAGGGTGAGGTGAGTGTGATATCATCTACTTTTTTTGGTGGCGGGAAACAGGTTCGCGGAGCACTAACGCCTAGAAGCTTCCTCCCGCTCCAAGCTGGCGCCGCCATGCCAAACCTTGCGCGAGGCTTCTTCCAACGCCTTGAGGCGGGTTTGCTTCTGCGGACGACTTGGCAAAAGACTGTGTACCTGCAAATTTCCACTGGAATGCGTTGATGACGGTTAGATTTCCTCTCTCAACGCCTACTAGGTCCCTAGGTAGGCATTGCAGTGATGAGCCTCGCTCCCTTTTTAACATCGAGGTGGCTGGGGGCAGTACCATGGGGTGTACCTAACCCAACCGTCCGACCCTATAATCTTGTTCCCGCGAATTCAAGCATATGGCGTCCAATGCCATGTGCAGCACCCCCGGAAGTTTTCCACAGGCCTAGAATCTGCAGATGGGTCACACCCGGGCAAGCCGCAAGAGTGAGTGCTTGGGTCTCTTCGCCGGCTGCGGGTTGAGATCCGGAAGTTTAGATGGGATCTGTAGCCGGTCAAACCCCAGATGGAGGTGTGCAAAGTAACATGGAGAGGCTACATGGCTTGGAGTGATGACTTCACCAACTCAAGGGAGTCATGCGATGCTCAGTGACGAACTCGACGACAGGTACAGATACAGACACGACACGCTGCTGCTGCGGCTGCTGTTGTGGACAGCGAACCATCTGATCTACCTGGATGTATACTCAGAAGCTTTGCCGTGACATTGCAAAGATGGGTTGAGTTTGTGCGCCACGAGGATCGCCGCGAGGATCTCACAATGTTTGGTGTTTTACGAGAGAAAGAACAGACGATTCCACGTGTTGCCCCATTGACTCTTGCCGTTGGGTTCGTGTCAGGACCGAACAGCGCCGACGGCAGACAGAGTTCGGGGCGACAAACGGGCTGGAGATGAAATGCTTCAATGAAGACGGCCTGATGTGGATCGGCGCTGCACGAAACGGCATCCTAATCAGAGGCGTGGAGCCAATTGAGAGCACCATCTGAGATTGGACCCCCTGCCCGTCACTCTGGTCGTGGCACAACCCCTGCCTCCTCCCCTAGTGCTGGCAAGTGAACCGACCTTAAACGAACGGTTGACCCTCTGGGGGTCCCCGTCCTAGCTCCACCTTCCACCAGATTGCCCATCAGCCGGAGCCCAGCTCTTCGCTCCTCCCTCCCTCTGTGAATCTGTGACAGGCTCTTGGCCGAGCTGCTGCTTCTGCCACATCCACCACAACTGCCACGCTCACCCACCCGTACCTGCCTGCACCTGGGCTGTCCTGCACCCAGCACCTGCACCTGCACCTGCACGGAGCAAGCACGAGCCCCCTTTTCCACAGCTCCCCGCACGGACCAACTGTCACCCGGTGGGAAGTACCCTTTTGCCCAAATTTCCTACAGCCCCTTTGCAATCACCTCAACCTTCTCCCAAATCTGCCCATTCTCCGTGCCGTGCAGAACTTCCCACGACACGACAATTCTCCTTCATCTTCTCATCTCGTCCTATTTCATAGTATTCTTTTTTGACGCCAACGGCCATCGCTCTCTCCTCCCCTTCACGAAGGCCTTTTCCCACCGCGCACCACTCGCCCCGACCCAACTCGTCCAGAGCTGCGTGTCCCTTCCTGGTACGTCCATTTCCCCATCCTCACTGGCTCCCCTCCCTCCCTCGTCAATGCGTCGTAGAAGGGCAGCCCGTCTCTCCTGCTCCTGCCCTGCTTCTGGCTCCTGCCTCATCTGCAACTGGACAAGCGCATTGCCCTCCATCTTGCTTGATTTGGCTCCTATCTATGCACGCCTCACGGGACTCGCCCATTGACGTCCTTTCCGAATTGCCCGGCAAATACTGGGCGGCTCGGTCATTGGGCGCCCAGCTCCCTACTCCTGACGACGCGGATGCTAACAGTCGTCCTCCCCGACCACAGTCACTCGTTCCTTCCCTCATTTTCCGACCTCGGCCAATTTTACATTCACAATGGGTAAGCGCAAACAAACTCCTGCCTCGAACAGTGATAGCAGTCGCGGGAGCAATGCAAGAATCAATTCTGGACTCGGAGCGACGACCAAACTCATCCCAACCACCTCAACTCCCGGCGCGTCGAATCCCTAGCCACTGCGATTCCGTCGACCAACCATCCTACCTCCATCAGCGGCAGTCCTCTGTGCAACATCATTGGGCTTGTCTCTGAAATGCCATTGTGGTCGATCGGGACTCGGGACCGAGACAGGGCAGCCAGCAAATGCACTGCCAAATCACCATGCCTTTCGACCTGATCCATCCGAATAAAACACGGTCACGCAGTGTTCAACTGGACAATGTCGTCACAACCAGCAGAAGAACACCGGCATCTCCACCGCCGGCAATTGCCACCAGGTCCAGCAGCCTTGCTCACCGCGAAAACGAGAGGCCACCTCCCAGCTATCGCAGCATGTTGGATGTCGAAACTCCTCCGAAAATCGCCCCATTGAGAGCCATGGAGCTGGGCGAGCTCCAGCGCGAGATCTTGCCGCTGTCTGAGTGTCAGGCTCCTTGATTCTGCACTGGCTCCTAACAACTGCTTTTCCTTGTTGCTCTGAGGCTCGCGTCACAGTCCCAATCATGGAATTATTAACTGACATAATTCGTGTGCAGCTTCCAACGGCGCCCCTGTCACCACCCCTCCCGAGCTTCCTATCGGCAAGCCCTCCTCTCCCATTGCGGATCTGGGTCAAGCGGAATATGAGCAGAGTCCTAACCTCAGACCTACAGTCTCATCTGGCGTGATTGAGAACAAGAACATTGTCCGCAGAAAGCTGACGGGCTACGTTGGCTTTGCCAACCTTCCCAACCAATGGCACCGCAAGAGTGTTCGCAAGGGTTTCAACTTCAACGTTATGGTTGTTGGTCAGTACTTACCCAAATCCTGCCACATTTTAGTCCATCACTTCTAACAAAAAATTCAGGCGAGTCTGGTCTCGGAAAGTCTACCCTTGTCAACACTCTGTTCAACACCTCCCTGTACCCTCCCAAGGAGCGCAAGGGGCCAAGTCTCGACATTCTCCCCAAGACTGTCACCATCCAGTCTATCAGCGCAGATATTGAGGAAGCAGGTGTTCGTCTGCGTCTGACCGTTGTCGATACCCCTGGCTTCGGTGACTTTGTCAACAACGACGAGTCCTGGCGGCCAATCACGGATAACATCGAGCAGCGCTTCGATGCTTACCTGGATGCCGAGAACAAAGTCAACCGGATGAACATCGTGGACAACCGCATCCACGCATGTGTCTTCTTCATTCAGCCAACCGGCCACTCGCTGAAGCCTCTCGACATTGAGGTTATGAAGCGTCTCCACACTAAGGTCAACCTGATTCCCGTCATTGCCAAGTCCGATACTCTGACAGATGAGGAGATCACTGCTTTCAAGGCGAGAGTAAGTTTCCAAGATTCGCTTCCTCGACCCAGATCCTAACAATTCGACAGGTCCTAGCAGACATCAAGCACCACAACGTGCAGATATTTGAAGGCCCTCGTTACGAGCTCGATGACGAGGAGACCATCGCCGAGAACAACGAGATAATGTCCAAGGTTCCTTTTGCTGTCGTTGGTGCCACCGGTGAGATCACAAACGCCGACGGGCGCAAGGTGCGCGGTCGTGAGTACCCATGGGGTGCCATCGAGGTCGACAATGAGGAACACTGCGACTTCGTCAAGCTCCGCCAGATGCTCATCCGGACACACATGGAAGAGCTCAAGGAGCACACCAACAACCTTCTCTACGAGAACTACCGAACGGACAAGCTCATCCAGATGGGTGTCTCGCAAGACCCAAGCGTCTTCAAGGAGGTTAACCCAGCCGTCAAGCAGGAGGAGGAGCGTTCCCTCCACGAACAGAAGCTCGCAAAGATGGAGGCCGAGATGAAGATGGTCTTCCAACAAAAGGTCGCCGAGAAAGAGTCCAAGCTGAAGCAGAGTGAAGAGGAGCTGTACGCCAGGCACCGAGAAATGAAGGAGCAGCTGGAGCGCCAAAGGCTGGAGCTCGAGGAGAAGAAGTCGAGAGTCGAGAGCGGGCGGCCAATCGAAAAGGAAGGCAAGAGGAAGGGGTTCTCCCTCCGATAAGCCTCGACTCCCTGAGCGCCTTTCTTCCACGATCCACGCCTGCATACGCCTTATGCCCATGCACTACCAGCCTGCCGCTTGTTTCCAATTTCGTCTTCACTGTCACCATTTTAATCACGTCCTATCTAATCCTCGAAAAGTCCTCCATGGTACAGCTAATCGAAACGGTCCCTCGGAGCGTGGCAAAAATGGCACCTCGACCAAGACCAGGATTACCTACTTTGGAGAAAGAAGGCGTGTCGCATTTGAGCGGCTCTCTTCGACCCTGCCCGGGCTTCCTGCACCCCTCTGCAATATACACCATGGGTTGGTGGAGGACCTTGAGCTTGGGTCTTTGCGATTCCCAAAACAGCCTAGAGTACATTTTCACCCCCGATCGAACCAGGAGTTGGTTTGGCAATGCACGGCTTCCTGGTGCGAGCGTACGCACAGCGCTGGCTTTTTCTTCTTCGCAACTCACGTGTCGGCTCGACATTTCGAAATACGACTTTCTATAATTTATGACGGACGTTGAGACCCCTTCTTGCCACAGGGGACCAGTCCACTTTCGCTGGTAGCCCACGACCAACACTTCGGGGAACTTCCTTCTTTCTTCTCGGCGAGGCGTCTCTACGTCCCCTCAGAAGTTCTGGCAGCGGGTCGTGGGATGTGCGACGACGTGTGACGGAGAGCAGTGGCTGTGATACCTAATCATGGAGGATGAGGCCGGTTAGGTGGACGGTTGAGCCGTGGGCGTAGATGTCTTGTGGATGCATCTAGTATCTCAAAGACCGGTTTTTTTGTTTGGAATCTGGGATCGCATTTGACGGCTTTACTCTACTAACATACCCCCTCATGCCCCTGATTCTCCTAAGCACGTCTTTCTTCCTTTTATTTTTCCCCGGCCCGCTTAGTGTCGAGTACTACTGTATTTTCCTTGTCGTCGCCCTGCAGCTCTTCTCTAGTTTAGTGGTTCTGATCAGAAAATGATGGATTTCCATCACATACTTGTGCGATCCTCCTCGTGACGAGCAATGACTACCTCTACACCCGAGTGCAGACACACATGACAACTGAGCGACTCAATTGGCCCCATCTCCGTCAAGCTCCTGGTGCCGATAATCCAACGGCGGGGCCATATCTCTATAAACAGATGCGAATCTTGAGATTGATGTCTTAATCCGCAGAGGCATGTAATGGCTGGGGGTGGAGCTCCCACGTGCGGCAAAACTGCATGCCATCAGCGGAATTGAGCAGGAAAATTTGTCCTGGCAGCAAGATTATTGTGGAGGACCGCCCGTACCTCGTATCGACAAAGGGCAACAAAGCGAATCCTGCCTGAAAAGAGCGAGATTTATGAAGTGTGTTACAATTGCCTGTGTTTGTACATCTCGTCTATGTCTAGCCGTCCGACATATAAATACCCGCCTTGGACATTATATACGAGGCAGGTTACTGAGCAATCCACCACATCATGATTGCCCCTTGAATACTCATAGTCACTAGTCATCCTATGCCACATCGCACCAAGCGGGTATCGGAAGGCTTGCCAGATTTCATATCATCTCCGGCGCAGATACCAGTTGAATGCCAGCTGCATGACGTGCGGTGGGAACGGCGTCGGCACCTCGGCGTACTTCTGTCGTGCCACGGGATGTCGCAAGTACACGGCCGCGCAGATGTTCTGGTTGACCTCAAGGTACCGTGGGATGAAGGCGAAGGCGCCCATGAAGCGCCGCGGCTCCCAGGGCGTGAGGTACGGCTTGGAGAGGTCTTCCGGGTTGTCCTCCCACTCCTTGAGCAGCTTGTTCATCCGCGAGACCTCCTCGCCCGACATGACGTAGTCTGCGCCCTTCTTCGCCGCGGGCCTCTTCTTCCCCTCCTGCTGCTCCGGCCCCTCTTGCTGAGTCTCTTCCGTAGCCTTGGCGACCTCGTCGGCGGTAAACGCGCCCGACTCCTCCGCTTTCTTGGCCACTGTGGGGTCGGCGATGGCCAGGTCGCGGAGCATGGCGTTGACTTCGTCAATAACCGTCTGGTCGGATGCGACCTCCGCCTCGCCGCCCGCGCGGCCGGCTTTTGCGAGCGCCGCGCGGGACATTTTGATGAAGTTGCGGAACTTGCGCTTCTTCTTGACCTTCAATTCGCCCTTTTGTTGCTCTAGGATGTCCTTGGCTTGCTTCGACAGGAATCTCAGCACACGGGGGATACTGCCTGGTGCGTTGGGCTGGATCTCGGCAGAATCTGCGCCCTCTCGTTTTGCCTCCTCTTTTGCGAGCCTTGCCTCAAATGCATCGAGATTTGGTAATTTATTCCCGGGTGCGACTTGGTCGGCTTCACCTTCACCGGCCTCATCTTCGCCCTCCGCGGCAGCCTCCTCACCCTCACCTTCACCCTCCTCTTCGGCCGCCGCCTCTTCTGTCGATGCGGCAGCTTTGCGGCTCTTCTTGGGGGCCTTGGGCGGTGGCGGTGGCTTCTTCTTGCCAGTCGCCAGAAGAACGAACTCGGGATTGACTTGGAACATGTCACCGGGGTTGAGGAGGTAGCTTGGGTGCGTCATCTACATAGTTCAAGATTAGTAGGCAGCATTCGACGAAGGGGTCAGCAGGCCTGCTCGGCACATACAACTTGGCCGTTGATTTTGACCGCACCGTGAATAACGAACTGCCTCGCTTGTCGTGTACTGCTGGCAAACAAAGCCCTGAAGATGGCCATATCGATCCTCCTCTCCAGCGGGGCGTAGGCCATGTTCATGTATGGTGTCTGGCCGCTGAACTGTTGCAGGTTTGTCTCTTTCCGCGAGAGATCCTTACCCTCCACGGGATGGACCAGATCCAGGTCGGGCTGCGATTGGAAGCCGGGCTTAGCCCTGTTACTGACAATCTGGCCGCGCTCATGCCAGGGCGTAACATCCTCAAAGCTGGGCTTGTCCTTGCCGGAGCCTCTGCCCGCGGCCTGCTCGGAGCCATCGTTGTGGGCCATGTAGAGAGGGTCCATGTTGACGACGGATAGCATGCGGCGGTTGAACATGCGCTCCCACTTGCGCTCCTTGATGTGCTCGCCGTGGTAGGCGCGGGTCAGTGCCTTGGCGTTCCATTTCTGCTGGAAGAAGGTCCTGGAGATGTAGTTGGGTATTTTTCGCTCAACCCTGGACAGGTTGTAGAGGTTGTACTTGTTCCATGTCTGGCGGACTTTCTACATGGCGGAGGAGCACTGGTCAGCCGGGCTGGAGGGGGTACAAAGACGGAGGGGCAGGAGGATATGGGCCATGACGAGGCACGCCGTCGGTGCGTGGAATATCATCGCGGAAACGAGACACAAGACGAGATGGAGCCTGGTGCAGTGCTTACCCCCCGTCTCAAACTGTGGAACTTTAATGTCCTTCTCAACTTCATTCTGGTCCGCGGAGGGGTTCGAGCGGCACAGACTGGACTCGATATACAAGAAGGCAAGGGATTCGAGTCGAGTTGGCCGGGTCCGTGACGATGTCAGGTTAGGACAGTGGACAATGAATGAATGAATGAATGGGGCTCGAACTCTGCCGTTTGGCCTCTCTCCCTATGCAGTCGCGACTCTCCAAAATTTTAGGACGTGCGGCTGCTCTCGCTCTCTGGCCCAGCACACTAACCCGTTGGGGCGACAAGCTCTGGAGCTCCACACAATGGGACCGTAGATGGCTGCAGGGCCGCCCTCGCGCGCGGGCTGGACTGTGGGGTACCCAGGTACATGCACCAAACCCTGGCTGCTGTGCTCGAGTCTGCTGGCTTTTTATCACAGCTCTTATCGGCGCAGAAAAGTTCAGCGGTCGGCGTTGGATCGACCTTCTTTCTTTTCCCATCATCCCCATCCTCCAGGGCAGTCTGATTACTTGCGCTGTTCTGAAACCAATCGCCACCCTCTCCTCTACAGCTACCAAGGGCACACTGTGCAGCCCCGAGTCCCTCGCCGTAACATTATCTCCCTTTTGGTGGCCAACCATTGTGCACTGTACCCCACTACCGCAGGACTCACCTCGGCGGAGAGTCACACTCTGCTCGCACCGCCCGCCACCTTCCACAGCCTCCGTTCAATTGCCCCAGCATTGAACACTCCGATTCCCCCTCTCACCTTGCCATTCAATAATTCACTACAGAAGAAATGGCCGACCCAACCACCCAAGCTGAGGCGACCCAGCCCGAAGTGTCTGCCCCCGTCGCAGAGGCACGCACCGACGCTGCTCCCGCTGTCGAGACCACTAAAGACGAGCCTATCGAGGCTAATCAGACCAAGGAGGCTGCGACAGCTGAGAAAAATGGAGACACTTCCAAGGAGGACGATGCCGTCAAGGAGGACAATGACGCCAATGCTCACAAGACCAGAGCGCACGGCCGCCACCACGACAGCAACAAGCGCAAATTTGACCCTTCCGTTCTGTCTGTTACGGATGACCCTCACCTGATCCGTGTCCAGGTACAAGCACAATCCCGAGACACTGAGGCTATATGCGCTCTTGCTAACAACTACTCAGGTCGAGTTCTACTTCGGAGACAACAACCTTCCCCAGGACAAATACATGTGGAATCTGACTGGAGGATTCGACAACAAACCTGTCCCTCTCAAGACGATCTGCTCCTTCGGTCGCATGCACCGTTTCCAGCCCTACGAGGCTGTCGTCAAGGCTCTGAATGACAGCCAGTTCCTGGTCATCTCTGGCGAAGAGGGCAACGAGACAGTCTCTCGCAAGGTCCCCTACAAGTCCTCCAAGCCCGGCGATAAGTTTCCAGTCTCGGTCTACGTCAAGGGCTTTGGCGACGAGCAGCCGTCTACCCAGTTCGACATTGAGGCCTTCTTCGCGAAGTTCGGTCCAGTTAATGCCATTCGACTTCGCCGAGATGATGACCATCTTTTCAAGGGTTCCGTCTTTGCTGAGTTCGATACTGAGGAGCAGGCCAAGGCTTTCTTGGCCCTTGACCCCGCGCCCAAGTACGAGGGACGTGATCTGAAGATCATGTCTAAGCGGGCATACGTTGACGAGAAATCCAAGTTGATCGAGGAAGGCAAGCTCGAGCCCAGCAAGAGCAAAGCTCCCCGGACCTTCTGGGAGGGCCAGGACCTCGGCCGTGGTCGCGGAGGAGACCGCTTCAAGGGCGACAAGGATGACTGGAAGGCCCGCAAGGATCACGACCGCAGGAACAACAACCGAGGTGGTAGAGGTGGGCGTGGGCGTGGGCGTGGAGGCCGTGGTCGTGGAGGTCGCGATTTCGACCGCAACAACAGGCGTGATCGGGACGAGGCTGCAGGAGACCGCAAGGACGCCACTGAGGGCGACAAGTCTAGCGAGCCCAATGGCAAGCGCTCTCGCGAGGATGATGGCGGCGCCGCCCAGGAGCCCCCAGCCAAGAAGGTCGACACCAAGGCGGAGGCTTGAAGGAGTCTTGGATTAGGATTTGGACAGGACGAGCTGTCCGCTTCCTGAGTGATACCCGGATCGATATCTTCGGCATTTGGAACAGTTTCCTTCGCACTCCCAGGACTGCGAACTCAAAACGGTGGAGAGGGTCGGCGTTTTATGGTCGGTTGCTTTGGGTCATTGTTCATCAGGTTGGATGTGTGTATTCCCCTCGAACGATCACAATCCAGACCTCGTCATTGATGATTGAGATGGTTTTCAATATGCGTGATAGCCACTGGAAGGCAACTTGGGTGCATCATACAAGTGTCTGCATAGACAGGCTACCATGAGCATGCTTTCTCACAGAATAAAAGAAATCCAGTAAACTTCAGCCTCCAGAACGGTTCCAAGTGAATGTTGTAGTGCAAATTGACAACCGCTCTACATGTAAGAGCAGCTTTTCAGTCCAAGATAAGCTACAGGATCAGGCATTCCTTCTGCTGCAGCCAATAAATGTGTGTACTGGGAACACTTCCGACAAATATGTCCAGCTCCAGATTTTCTTAAAGATTGGAGCCTTTGTGAAGTAATCTCTATGCAGAATTTTAAGTAATTTTGTCACCAATCGTCTCGTCCAACCAAAAGCTAAATGTTCACATTGTGTGACGTGTTTCCATCACAAGTTATGTCACTCTTGAGACGAAAGCTGAGCTAAAAAGATGGGCAGCTCTGTCGGGCATCTGAGTATCTCACGACCACCCTCCCCACCTATAGGCATACCAGTCGAACTGATCAAGGAGATGACACTTGCCTACTAAAAATCTCACCTGTGGTGACTCATCCCGGTGTTGCTCAACAAGGTTGTGGGGTCTTAGCTTTGTCGTCCTGTACCCTGCCGGGCACAGTACTTGCCATTCTCTATCTCTTCGTCATATTTTCGTGGCTAGCCGAAGGTGATGTCGATTCACTCAGCAACTCATTTAGTGTCAAGCCATTCCATTGCTTATTTAGGGGCCCCCACGACAATAGTCTCCATCACTTATGGGCACCCGGAGATTCTGCAGAAGAAGCAGGCTGGAAAGATCTTCACGAGCCCGTTCTCCTTGGATCTTGTAGACGATATTGTGGACAAGCTTTTAGTTTCCTAGGGCTGGGCCAGAGGCGAAGGCAGAACAAGTCGACATTTTGACAAGGGGTAAAGTGCGATTGCAGGCAATGTCAAAAGTTCAACTGTAGAAGCCAAGAGTGTGAGCCACTTCCAGATATCTCAGAATTTATGTGCCAGATACATGTGCTACTGGGAGTCATTTAGATACGGTCTGAGGCAAGTACCAAGAATCCTGCCCTTTGCCGTTGGCCGTAGTGGCCATCTCTGATCCAAACTCTTCTCCTTCGCTATCAGCTGTAGCGGCCGTCTGAGATCTAGTCTTCCTCATAAACATAGTCGCTAATGAGAATAAAGCCTAAGGTAGGCAGTGGAGTGATTGAAACGAAAGGATGTTAATAGGTTTTCTTGCATTTCAAGAGGCGGCACAAGTTCCAGTCCCAGTCCCTCCTAGACTTTTTGCAACACAGGTCAGAGTTCCAACCTGCACGCACAGGCAACGCAGCTTCCCTGAGATTTCTCCTAAAATTACTCCAACACAACAAACAAGACACAAACCCCTTTGCAACACCCACAAAGACCCCATTCGCTTTCAAACCCGCCAGTCCACACGTCAGTTAGGGCTCGCGCTCCGCCTCGCGTTCAGCATATACGCGTCGTCTCGAGAAGACCGGCGCCCCGAAACAGGCACTTAGTGACGCCGCATTCTATAAGGATTTCGCTAAAGACCTGGCGAAATTTGCGCGCCTAAACGCGATTGAGCGGTGGGGCGAGTCGAAGCTTGTGGAGCTTGAGGGAAAGGGAAAGATCTCTCTGGTGGCCCTCGTGTCCCCTTCTGACAGCTGGGTGCTTCTGGAACTGTGGGAGGACCTCTTCATACGTATTTGAATGGGCCGGCGTGGAATTAGCTACTCGCTTCCAACGGTGGTATTCACCCACATAAAACGGAAAATTAAGAATCAAATCCTTAAGTCCGAACCAAATACTTCAAAAGATGAAAGATGAAATCGAAAGCAAGTCTGCTCACTACAGTATGACAAAGCACTTGAGTACGTTGAGAAACGGCCGTCTTCGGCTATGCTGTGCCATGTTACACATGGCAATCCCGGACACAATGTGACTGACCTCTTGAACGGAGTCTTGAGACACTAGTTGCTTCCAACGGCGACTAGTATTTGTCTCCGGTCCTGAAGTCCATGCCCCATCTGTCCCGCTGCTTAGAAACCGGGTGCGCTTTCGGCACGCGGCCAAGGCCGACACCGAGTGTCCCAGTCTCCATTACGAGGTGGGTGACAAAACTAGGCGTCTCATTTGTTGCAGAGCCGGTCCTTCACCCTAGCGGTGAGATCTGCGCCTAGTTTACCCACCTCGTGTGGTTTTCCTTAGTCGTAAGTGAAGAGAAATTGTGCGAATCGGCACCGAAGATTGTGGATCCCGGCAGTCGGCAGGAGACCGCTCGTGGGTGCGCTCTCATTTTGAGGCTGCGCCAACAGCAGTCTTTGTTCAATGCTCTTTCCCCTTTTCTTCCAGCTAGGAGGAGGCTACGATGACTATGTGAACTTCACCTGGAAGTTGCGCGCTTTCATGTCCGGTCCAACTTTGTAAATAAGGCAGTTAGTTACATCGACAAAGCCTACCTCGGCGCATCATTTGCTCCATTCAGCATACACTGTCTCGACAGTTTGCATCCACAAAAATTTGGTCATAAAGAGCACTAGACGACTTTCCACCGAATATTTCGTCTTCTGTTCTCCCAAGCTCAATGAAGGACGCCAACGAAACAGGGGCTGGCCCTTCGTCTTCGCCGTCATGGACACCTACGAACAATGAGACAGAGGCACAAGACTTTGGAAACTTGAGACATGGAAATCAAGATCGGGGTCGCTTGCGACGCGAATCACCAGATGTGGACGCTGGGGACATCAGACGCGATGACGACGAGATCGAGGTGGAGAAGCCAGGCTCGCCTACAGATGATGATTTTTCGAGCTCCTCAGGGTCCATCTCTGAACACGAGATCCGTTCCGGACGACCGAGTGACTCTGGCCGTCCCGAGGTAGCAAGAACAGTCAGCCATGTCCGCGATGGGATCGAGAGCCGACACGATGTCGAGGCTGCGCTCCCACTTGAGAAGCAGCCAACTCCGAGGCACCTAGCAGACCCAAACCTCGTAACCTGGAATACCGAGGACCCGGAGAACCCCAAGACTTGGGAAACGGGTCAGAAGTGGGCCGCTGTCTTTGTGGTGTCGACGTTCACGTTGATCAGCCCCGTATCATCCACCATGACAGCACCAGCATTAGGCTCCATTGCCAGCGAATTGAACATTACAAATGAGTTTGAGAAGCAACTTTCACTCTCGATCTTCGTCCTCGGTAAGAAGTAGTTTCGAGATTAGAGGGCACTTGAAAATATCAGTAACTAACATACGATCTAGCATACGCAATCGGTCCTCTCCTTCTCGGTCCTCTGAGTGAGCTGTACGGCCGCGTCATCGTCCTTCAGCTTGCTAACCTCTTCTACCTCTTCTTCAACCTCGGATGTGGCCTGTGCCACACTAAGGTGCAGCTGATAGTATTCCGGTTCCTTGCTGGGTTCGGCGGGTCTGCTCCCCTCGCGATCGGCGGTGGGATCCTTTCAGACTTGTTTACAGCCGAGGAGCGAGGGAGAGCCATGAGTATCTACAGCCTCGCACCTCTTCTTGGGCCAGCCATTGGCCCCATCGCGGGAGCATTTATATCCGAGAACACATCTTGGCGCTGGATTTTCTACGCCACAACTATAGCTGACGCCTTGATACAATGTGCAGGGCTCTTCCTTCTTAGGGAGACCTACACTCCGGTTCTGCTGCGTTGGCGCAAGGAAAAGCTCATCAAAGAGACAGGAAACACGGACCTACACACTGACTTCGACGACCCGGACAAGACCGTTTCCAGAACGTTGGCCACGGCTTTTGTGAGGCCCTTTCGCATGCTGTTCACTCAGCCAATTATCCAGGTCCTTGCCATTTACATGATGTTCCTTTACGGGCTGATGTATCTCATCTTGTCTACATTCCCAGGCCTCTGGGCATCATACGGGATGAGCACTGGAATTGGTGGGCTGAACTACATAGCACTTGGGCTCGGGTTCTTCCTTGGAGCCCAGATCTGCGCTCCCTTTCAGGACCGTATCTATGCCCGTCTAAAAAAGCACTACAACGTGTCCGTGGGGCGCCCGGAGTTCCGTATTCCCATGATGGTACCTGGGGCTATTATGATGCCTGTCGGCCTCGTTATATACGGCTGTTAGTACCATTCTTCTCCTGCTACACATCCCCGATCTTTTTACTTTGGAATGTTCCAGAATGTATCACTTTGGGATCCGTAGCAGGTGACTAACAGGTACTAGGGACTGCTCAGTATCGGGTTCATTGGATCGGACCTGATGTAGGTGTTGTCATATTGTCCATGGGGGTCATCGTTGGCTTTCAGGCTATCCAGGGTTTTCTGGTGGATTCTTACACCAGGTACGCTGCGAGCGCCGTTGCAGCAGCCACAGTACTTCGCAGTCTCGCTGGTTTTGGGTTCCCGCTCTTCGCCCCCAGCTTATATGCCAGGCTGGACTATGGCTGGGGAAACACTATGCTTGCTTTCATCGGTGTTGTGATCGGTTGGCCCGGCCCAATCTTGTTGTGGAAATACGGGCAGAAGTTGAGGGAGAAATCTACCTTTGCGGCAGGGCCAAGATGATGGTTCTATAGACTGTGACGATGTTAATAAAAGATTCAGTGAACACGATATGACACAAGCAACTCGTACAAAGCTTGAGATCACGAATTTTGAGTGTATTAAGCAATGTGTCCTTTGGGGGCACGTGTATCTATCCATGTCTGCAATCCATAAGCCAGACACCCCTTCACTGTGAACAACCACTCCCCTCCATGCCGTGTACGCCGCCAGCAGCAATGTAGGAACAGCTTCCCACAGCCCCTAGAGCGGTAGAGTTCTGCGTCGGCTGGAGCGAAATATTCTTCATTTCAATGTTATAACATGGATGCCTGTTTGAACACGAAACTGATGCCGTGCGGTTACTGTTGGAGGAGTCGAGCCAGCCGGTGAAGTTGACATAAGCGATATTCGAGATCAGCATATTCGAGGTACCAGCGAATGAGCCTATTCAGATACCCATTGTCAGATTTCTAGTGCTTCTAGGCTGAAAGAGACACCACTGGCAGGTCAAAAAATCAATTGAACAAAGCATCATTACGAACCATTGTTGCCGGAGTTCTCGCTGATCGAAGGGCCAGCGGCTGCACCCTCGACGTAGAAGTTCTCGAAGAGAATGTTCTGTACAACTCCCCTACAGTTAAGGCAGTTTCAGCGCCCGTATCTTGGCACAACTCCACAAGCATGAGCGGGATTTCACTTACCACCCTCCGCCTCTTGGCAAGTAGTCGCTCTCGTATGAATCTTGTGGGACCAGCTCCCCAACCCACGTCTTGATGTAAGCGGAATTGTGCATGTCGTCATTGTAGGT
Source organism: Diaporthe citri (assembly GCF_014595645.1). Classification (NCBI taxonomy): domain Eukaryota; kingdom Fungi; phylum Ascomycota; class Sordariomycetes; order Diaporthales; family Diaporthaceae; genus Diaporthe; species Diaporthe citri. Next base: position 3,544,020 of record NW_025064846.1, read on the forward strand.
CAGTATGCTAGCATCCTTTACGACAACGTTCACCACTGAACTATCTTCGAGATACTGGCCAAGGCTTCCGATTGCGACACCATTGCCTCCGTGTACAGTTATCTATGGAGAGAACAGTATGTCAGCGGAGCAGGAATCTGGGATCTGTCGCTTGATGGGAGGCGTACATTCTGGATGAAAATATTGTATGACCGCGGTTTAATCGCAATAGCGTCGTCTCCGCCTTGATAGACAAAGTTTGTAAGTCTGATGTTGTAGGCGTCCATAGTATCGAATCCATCTGTATGTAAAGTTCAAGTCAGCCTATCACGTTCGTGTGTAATGTAACTCAAGGGCTGAACTTATTTTGCACCCAATTATTTCCCTAAGTAGAGTTCGTGTTAGTGCATTCCGCAAGAGTCTATTCCAAAAGGTGCCACACCCGAGGGTACTCCCGTGAGCATATTCAATTTTCCGCCTTGCCGCACGAGAGAGTATGTGTCACAAGTATTGAATGGTGGTGACGCGTGCTCCACGGTGGGCAGCAGAGCTTATAATTCTGGCATGGGAGATTCGGGGCAAAAAAGATAACTCACGAATGCAGCATCAAGAGCCGTATTGTTTACATAAATGTCGTCGAACCACATCGACGTCCCATTCATTATATTGACGGACCACAGTGGGCTTTGAATCACAGAGACTTCGTGTTGTGTTTAGCGTGATTACGACGTACGGTCTGTATGTGGTATATTTAACTCACAGTGCTCAACGAGAACGTCAGAGACATTCCAGAAAACGAAAGGCATTGGTCTTCCAGGCTGTGTTTGACCCGCCTCGGCAGTGTACCACGTGTTTCCACTGCCGTTGATCTTGCCTGTTCCGTAGCCATTGATATGTATTCTCTCCCCAGAAATGATAAACCCTGCCGCGTGGTTCTGGAAGGCTATTGGGTATGAATTTGAGCGCCAGTAGTCCAGGTCGTCCGAGAACTACATGCCATGTAAGTTGTGAGCACAACTCGTTTTGAAAGTCTAGAAAAATGCTTTCACAAAGAGCGATAGCTGGTACCTACCAACCACGTTCCTCTCCAGTCAATGGTGACGTCGTAGATTACAGGGTTCAATTTGGTTGCAATGTGAAAAGTCGCGTTTTCGGGGAAGACCACTGTCCCGCCATTGTTGCAAGCTTCAAAAGCCTCCAAAATCTGGGGGACGTCGTCCTTGTTATCTCCATTTGGAATGAGCGTGCATGTCTTTCCTGAGTCTGCTGGGCTGCGAGGAGAGGCCATGGGCGCGAAAGCATCTGCCGCTAGTATTGCGGAGCTGAGGCCGGAGAGACTCAGCAGGACGGTGCTCAATAGGCACATCATGTTGGCAACTGTAGAAGAGAGGTGACTGCGCCGGTGGATATCGCAGACCCATTCACTTTGGAGGAGATTGGATTCATATTTGTATAATTGTCAAATGTACTATGACGGCATTCACCTTGAGGTGTGCCGAAACAACCGTTCAGCTATCCCGAGCTGCACCCACCTGAGGCTCACTTCAAGTCTATGGACACAATTAGGCTCGTAATTGAATAGCTAACTAAATTTCTGGACTGTCATGATTGGAGGCAAAACTTTAGGGGCCACGAAATGAAGTCGTGAGTTGAGTAAGGTGCCAGGGGTCCGTCTCCGGATCTACATGATTGTTCGCGTGAGGATGCGGGGAAGCAGTGGAGGTCAGGAAAAGCTTTACAGTAGAGTTCTCGCTACGATGCCAGCCGAGAAAGCTTCTCCGTCCCCGGACGAACGCTATGCTTTGACTCGATCGTCCCAGCCCCCCGTTCAATGACATGCTGATCCTTGTCCTACCTATGTTCGAACCGCGGCGCGCGCTTCTCCAAAAATGCAGACATCCCTTCCTTGCAGTCATAAGTGCTGAAGGTCGCGTAGTACAACGCCTTCTCGTGAATCATACCGGCCTCAAGATGCGAGTTCTCGGCTGAGAGTCGCGCGATTTGATCAGCAAGCGTCTCTGTCGTCAGCACTAGGTTGGGCGTTCTCACCTGTCAAGATGGCCTGCTTCGCAGACGCGACGACAGTTGCGGATAAGGCTGCCACCCGCCTGGCAAGCTTGATTGCTTCTTCCTCGACCTGTTCCTTTGGAAACACCTTGTTGACAAGACCAAGACGCTGAAGCTCAGCGGCAGTGACCGACTCACCCGTCAGGATGAGTTCCATAGCCTACGTGGCCATGTGAGTCAAGAGCGCAAGACAGGAGGGGAGCGAGTGTGGGAACCTACCCTGTGCTTTCCCAGTGCTCGGGCAAACCTCTGGGTCCCTCCACCACCCGGAATGGTCCCGATGGTTATCTCTGGGAGTCCGAATTTGGCACCTTCTTCGGCGTAAATGATATCACACTGGGCCCATCAGCTGTCAGCTTGGTCTCTTGCGCCACCGAAACATCTTTATGGTCACTTACGGCCAAGGCGATTTCACAACCGCCTCCCAGCTGTCCACTAGTTAGTAACTATGTCAAGTATTGTTGAACAGGCAAGGTTACTGACCGCGAAGCCAGCCACAGCGGCGACAGAAGGTTTCGAGAAGCGGGCAAAGGCATCGGTGAGATCCTTGAGGAAGTTTCTCTGGTGTGCCTCGGCGGTTGAGATGTGAACCAGCTCCTTGAGGTCAACGCCGGCTGCTCGTCAATCGATGGTCAGCTTGTCTGGCCCATCTCTGGTCGTGTCGTCAGAATTACTCGCCAGAGAAGGGGCCGCCACCGGGGCTACCAGTGACGACCAGCGCGCGAACATCCTTTCGTGCGTCCAGGTAACCCAACGCTGCAACCATGGTATCGATCATGGTCTGGGTGAGGGCGTTGCGTTTCTGTGGGCGACTCAGTTGCACAACCGCCACGCCGTCGTCATCGGCCAGCACCTTGATGTGCTCTGTCGAGAGGTCGACGATATCTTGCATCAGATTTCCAGCCATGTTCATCATAGGGCAGTGATTTGTCAGGGCAAAATTTGAAATTCGGATTTCAGCTGGGCAAAGGGTTGCCCTTTTCAACAAAGCACTGGTGCGCAGGAATGGCAGGAACTGTTGTGCAGTTTCAGAAAGAGGTATGCTGGTCCGAGTGCAACGGGGCGAAGGACCCCGGGCGCACATGTGAGTCCAGCTCGATGTGCAGGGCGCAGTGTCCGCATCCGAGTGAGGGCCAGCATAATTGCCTAGTTGAGCATGTGGTATACGTGGTATCTCTGCTCTGCTTTTCCCCAGCGCGGGCAATGGGGGCAGCACGGCGACGCATAGCGATGCTGGCTTGCATATGCGCAGAGGGTGCCGGCATATTTGTTGCGTCAACATACATGGCAGCATACATTTCGGTGCTCGATAGACTCATGATTGTCGCATCGTGGCAGGTTATTATCAATCAGATAGGGACATTGAATCAGGCAGGAGCAAGTTAAGCACGGGTGGGGAGGGCGCTACCTGGCGCTACCCTGTCTCCTGTGTGCCACCCTGGGCGCTGGCAGGCTCGAGGCAGGCTGGCTGGGCCCAACGCTGGCCAAAAGCTTATTTGACAACTGGACAGGTTAAACCCGTATCAGAGCCTGACAGCGAAGATCACATCCGACGGCACCAGGCACTTGCAGGGGCCTGCCTGCGAGCCTGGACGCCCTCCAACTTCCGCAGTTGCTGGATCCGGATCTTGGCGTCAAACTCCCAAGCCGCCATGCCTCGCGGACTGCGCACCTTGCGCGTTTTGCAACCCGGAGACGCGATGGCCAGGCTGAATGACAAACCTCTTACCAACGACGCTGCCAGCCCCAGCACGGGCAAGGAAAACCAGGGAAGCCAGGGAAAACAAGGAACCTCCTTTTCCACACGCCTGCAGCGCAGCGTCTCAGCGCGTCTGCCAACCGCTCTGGGCAATCAAATGCAGCGTGACCGAGTCGACGCCTCCCGCGTCTTCCGTCCCCCGTTCCGCACACATGCAACCACCGCACCGCACCGCACCGCATCCACAATTCGCTCGCCGTATTTTGCCCTGGTCCTGCTGGCCGTGGGCTGACCACAGCCTCCCCCCCCCCCAATCGCACCCCTCGCATCCCGAATGCCCGATGCCATCGCGATGGCCTCAGGGGTCTCTCTTGGCCGCTGCCGCTCTCGGTCGCTACCATGGAAGGACCCAACAGCTCTCAGACAGACAAACACACACACACACACACACACACACATACAGCTCACATACAGCTCACATATGTGCCGTGACGACAGTCTCGAGGGGGCCAATCTGCCTCGACAATCGTCTCCCCCGCCTTCCAAACCAAATTATGTACCTTGGCTACCTGCCTGCCTACATGCACCTGTCTTGCATCGCATTCCGCCCTCAACTTCCTTCCACATGTCGCCAGGACATCGGTGATCTCTGGGCCCAATTTCCGACCCACTGCCCATATCACGGTGTTCCCCGGCCTACAGGTTCCTAAACCATCTTGTTCGTCCGCCTAGCCTGCCAATACCCGCCCTTGCCACTATCCCGGAAGGTCTGGGTCGATGCAACCAAGGAGCAACTTGCTGCTTCTTTCTGTTGTTCCATCCTTCTTCTCTGGGTCCCTCTCCTCCCGGTCGAAGCCTCGCTTAGGAACCCTCCTCCCCAGCGGGCCTCCTCGCCCTGCAGCGCATCGCCTCGATCCGGAAAACGAAAAAAAAAAAGGCGTCATAGGCTTCAGGTATGAGTATGAAGTGACGAGCGACGTCAACAGCGAAGAAAGGGACCATACGCAAGGCCCGACTGTCTGCATACGCACATCGAGCCCGCATACGCCGATGCCACACCATGTGACAGTCGCCCCGTATGAGGGAATTGATGAGTGCTCGGTGTGCCCAAGAGATCGCCTCTATGCCGCCAGTCATCGCTATAGTACCGTTATCGCTATAGTACCGTAGAAAACAGCCTTCGCGGGATCGGACGTCCATCGTTGCGAGTGTGGAGGCTCCGCACCGCATGCCATGTTTTTTCGTTTCAACACCTTGTTGCGATTTGCTTTGCTTTGCTTTGCTTTGCTTTGCTTTGCTTTGCTTTGCTTTGCTTTGCTTTGCTTTGCTTTGCTTTGCCGCGGGGCCGCTTGCCATACATCCATCCATCCATCCAGGTGACGTCCACTCGGCTCCTGAGCCCGACTTGCATGTGGCCGGCCCCATGGGTCCACCCCAGATGCGCTCCTCCAGCCCCGCTAAGCGGCCAGGTCGGGGGTTTCGCCCTCCGGGGACCTGATCAATAAGTTTCCAGCTTCCGTGTGCTGCTTACGTGCTGGTATTGCTGGAACAGGAATTTTCTCCGGGGAGAACAAACTTGTAACTCACTTTCCATTCACAGGGAGCTAGAATACAATTATTGATGCAACTTACCATTTCTATACTAATATTGTAATTTTTAAAAAAACCGAAAATACTTTTAAAAATTACCTAATAAAAATAAAGTATTTATTATAAACTTATAATATTTTTAACTTAATAAATAATAATTCATAAAGAAAAATATAAAAATATTAACCTATTATTCATAATCATTTTTAAAATATTTAATATAGCTCCCTGGCCGTGCCCTCTATTGGCTTATGTAAGCCGAGATTTTCTTCGTATTTGAGGTGAGAATATCTCTAAGCAGTATGGCACAAGAATCCATGTAACACTCCCGACCAGTTTGGGCAACTACATTGCTGCCGGGCAACGTGCAAGTCGTTCCAATCGATCATTGCGAATCTGCAGAGCCTTGTCGACGTCGATCCTCATGCAAGGCATGGACAGCCCGGCCTCGGTATCGAGCTGCAGTGCGACACGGACCGGGACAAGCTACTTAGAGAGGTGAAGGCAACGACTGACACTACGACCTTCCTCCAACCTTCCTCATTGGTGTGATCGTGGGGGTAAACCTGGGAACGTGTCCTCGAGGCCAAGCAGGAAAGTGGATGAACAGCTGCGCCCGCATGCGCAAAGCTTTCGAGATAGAGGCGACTATCACGCTTGTTTGGGACTACACAGCTGTCTCTGCGGCCCTTCGCGACATGTGAAACTGGAGACTGTGAAACCCGCACCGGATAAGCTCACAACCATGATGGTACTTCCAGATAGCTATATGCCGACAGATATTTATATTTCAAGGAATTATTACTAGCCTTAAAAGGAAAGACGCTTTCTAGACAGGGAAAATACAACATCAAAATAATATTAATTTTTTCCTTTTAAAAAAGAAAAACGGTTTTATTTAAAGAAAGAAAAACACAATACTTATAATACTAAATTTATTTATTCTTTTTTTTTTAAAAAAAAAAAGAACATTATTTTTACCTTAGTTTTGCTTGATTTCTAGTTAATAGCAGTGTTATTTCAAGCGACTTGAGTGTTTAGCCTGTATCATGTAGAATGCTGCGGTTTTCCGTTACGTTACATGTACAGATGTGGATTAACGCGCCATGTCTATGTGCTAAGCGCGGTCTACGCCCTATTCGGAATGTCGCCAATCCTCGCTATGCACCACGACTGTCACAATGCTTGCCCGTTTAAGTGATGCAAGGCTTCGGGTGTCACTGTACCACAGTGCCAAGTTGGAGCGCCATCGTTAATGTGATGTAGCAACATGCAACTACAAGCACGAAAACAAGCTTATCCAGATCACAAGCTTGTATTCTCAGTGGAACTCGCCTCCCTGTCACTGGTGGGCTCTGAGGCAGGAGCAGCGGAAGGGACGCCTCCAGCTATCTGGAGTGTTCCGTGGCCTCATGGACGGATTCGGAAAGCCAACCGCTATATAAGACGTAGACATGGCCCGCTGTCGAGAGCAGAAAGCTTACTGGGAAGTCCGAGGAACCCCTGGTGTCCATCCCAAGGCGTTGCAACTCATTGTTACTTGTCAGAGTTCATGAGGATATTCTGACTTTGTCCAAACCGTTGTCGGCTTGAGATCTCTCCACTTTGACAACCACTTGCACCCCATACTACTATTGCACATCACCCACAATGTCGTTTCACGCGACCTCATCACTGTCCCAAGGGGACCAACTCCTCTTCAACAAGTACGGAAAGGGACCAACAATCCCCCTTCCTCACTACACTATCAGGGACGCATTCCAATCAGTTGCCTCCGCGTATCCACACGCCACAGCTGTTCGCGAATGTTTTGACTCCGAGAGGACGTTGACATACGCTGAGCTTGATGCGCGCTCCAACGTGATAGCTAACTATCTTGTGCAAAATCATGGCGTGGCCCCGGGCCAGAGAGTTGTCTGCGTCTATTCTCGATCCATCGAGATGTGCGCGTTCATCTTTGGTGTCTTGAAAGCAGGGGCGCAGTACGTCCCGATAGACGGCGCCGTTATGGTAGAGGCCAGTCTGAGGCAGTGAGTGCACTTTTGCTGCCCTTCTTGATCCCGAAGTGGTTAAAGCGTTTGAGGCCCATTTTTAACATCCTCGCAGTGTTATCTACGACTCAGGAGCGAGCGTTGTGCTTTGCTTCTCCAACTTCAAAGACAAGGTTGAGAGGAGCATGCCAGCTGGAAGCTCCGCAAAGGTTGTTGCTTTTGACGCCGCGGATTCCATCTGGACGACCGGAGACACGCAGAGGCTGAATGTCAACATTCAGTCGCAAGATGGCGCCTATGTCATTTACACGTATGTTGACCCTTATCGTCAAATTGAATCCGAGCGTGAAAACTAAAACCAAAACCTTAGATCTGGCACAACCGGGAAGCCAAAGGGCGTGGACTGCAGCCATATGAACCTCTGCAATACCCTGCTCAACGAGCCAGGCAAGCTTGGCATCACGGTCGGCACCGAGGTTGCCTGCGTGCTGATGCTGAGCTTCGACCTGTGCGCTTGGGAGATTCTTGGGACGTTAATGAACGGAGGTACCTTGAACCTTCGGGGACCTTCGCGCAGGGGGGGCGACCGTGAGATCTGGAACGCATGCCTCGGTCGCGTTGACGTTGTCATCAGCACGCCGACTGGGGCCCAGAAATACTTCCCAAAGCGGTCCGAGTTCCCAAATCAAAACCATCGTCGTGGGAGGGGAACCTTGCCCCGTCTCATTGGCGGAAGAATGGTAAGCATAATTTTCTCTTCTTTCCCTCCTAGTTTTTCTGTGGCCTGCCTCGAAACAGAAGTATAAGCGAGCACTTTGACTATGCAGCATGCATTTGTTATGTACTACAATGTCGGGGGCTTACACCAGCCCAGAAAACATGTTTCTGTTGAATTTGCAAAGCCGATTCCTTCAGCCTTTTCAATAGGAAAAATTTCACTAACACATAAGAAAAGGTCTCCCCATGTCAACTTTTACAACATCTGCGGCCCGACTGAGATCACGATCCTGAACACTGCTCAACTCCACGAGCCTGGTACAAAGCTCACAATCGGGAAGCCAATTCCAAACACAAATGTGTACGTCTTGGACGACTCGTTGAATCCCGTGAGAATCGGGGAGATCGGCCTGATGTGGGTCGGGGGACTCAGCGTTTCCAGGGGATACGTCAACCTACCGGATCTCACGGCGCAGAGGTATCGGCCTGACAAGTTCGCGAGTGACGGCAGCATGATGTTCAACACAGGGGACCTGGGCCGCTGGCTCGGAAACGGCGAGCTCGAGCCCCTGGGCCGCAGGGACGACCAAGTCAAGATCAAGGGGTTCCGCGTGGAACTCGACGGTGTCTCTGCCACCATCGAGTCCTTCCAGGGCGTCGAAAAAGCCGCTGCCATCAAGATTGGCGAGGTGCTTTGGGGGTTCTACAGCGCCGCTGCCATGGTGGACGAGGTCGCTCTGAAGGCTCACCTTGCGACGCGTCTTAACCACTATGCCCTGCCTTCCAAGCTTGTTCACATGACGAGCATGCCGATGACCCCCGGCGGCAAGATCGACAAGAGGACCCTCAAGGAACTCGGTGCTGCTAATGAGCCCGAGATCACCAAGCCGGTCCAGGACCTCCCAACGCCACCACCCACGGTCTACTCCCAGGAGACAACTGTGGGGCTGTACAAGCCGGGTACCGTGGAGAAGAGCCTCGAGCGCGGCTCAATCACGGAAATGGAGAGCGTCAACGAGAAGGAGATCGAGTTGCCAGCCAAGAACGGCTTCCACGGCGAGAGATGGTTCCGCCACAAGGCCCTTTCTGCGTACAGGAAGCTGTTTGTTGTCATTTTCAGCATCAACCTCATCGGCTTCATCTTCATGCTCGTCAACGCGCCGAGCGAGGGCCTCCCGGTCAACAACATCGCGACAGCAGTGGCTGCGAACCTTCTCGCCTCGGTCCTCTTCCGCCAGGAATACGTCGTCAACCTTGTCTTCTGGCTCGCCACCCGCTGCCCGACGTCAGCGCCGCTCTGGATCCGCCGCCACCTCGCTCGCTGCTACCACATGGGCGGCATCCACTCCGGTGCCGCGGTGACCGCCACGCTGTGGTGGATTATCTTCGCCGTGCAGTCGACGATATACTTCGTCCAGGGCAGCGAGAAGTACCCCATCAACGGCGCGACCGTCGGGCTCACCTTCACCATCCTGCTCCTGCTCAACGTCATCCTCGTCATGGCGTACCCCACGATCCGGCCCAAGTTCCACGACCAGTTCGAGTGGACCCATCGGTTCGCCGGCTGGACGACCCTCGCACTCGTCTGGGCGCACATCGTCGTCTCGACCGCCTCCCTCACCCCCGCGGGCGTCCCGCTCGGCGGCGAACTGCTGCGCAGCCCTGCGATCTGGCTGGTCACTCTGACCACGCTCTCCATCGCGGCGCCCTGGATCCGGCTGCGCAAGGTCAACGTCGTTGTCGAGCCCTTGTCGAAGCACGCGGTCCGGCTGTACTTTGACTTCTGCACGCCGCCTCCCGGCCGGGCTGTCCGCATCACGGATAACCCCATGAGGGAGTGGCACGCGTTCGCTACGGTGACTGAGCCCGAAAAGCCGGGATTCAGCATCGTTGTCTCGCGGGCTGGCGACTGGACTGGTCGCACGATCGAGAACCCGCCCACGAGGATTTGGACTCGCGGTGTTCCGGCCTCTGGAGTCCTGCGCATGGCGCCGCTCTTCAACAAGATCGTGCTGGTTGCCACCGGATCAGGTATTGGACCTTGCTTGCCAGTTATCATGGGTATGTCTTCAAGCCGCCTCCTTTCCCCTGGCCCTAAATGAAGAGCCACCAGCACTGTTTCGCACAGAATACTAATCGAGATTGATTCAACAGCGAAGAAAGTCCCCTGCAGGATCTTCTGGTCCACTCCCGCCCCGGAAAAGACATTCGGGCGGAAGATAATCGACGCCATCTACGACACGGACCCCGAAGCGGTGGTCTGGAACACGCGCGAGCAGGGGCGGCCGAACATGGCGCTCGAGGCGTACAAGCTCTACAAGGCGAGCAACGCCGAGTGCGTTTGTATCATCAGCAACGGGCCCGTCACCTCCAAGCTGGTGTATGACCTCGAGACGAGGGGTGTGCCGGCGTTTGGCCCAATCTGGGATTCATGAGTATGCGCTTTCCCGCGATTTGTCTGTTGAGCTGGTGTGTTTTCCTTGGTGTTTATGACATCTTCCTACTGAATGACTGATTTCCTTGGATGGAATTTGTTTCTTTTTCATTGTGTACTCCGTCGCACACTCCTTGGGAATGAGGTGCAGTTTCATAACTGAAACGTACGTGCCTATCTGCTGGCAGACACAGACTTCGGCTGGGATTTCCATTTCTCCCACGCACAAGTATCTACTATTCCTAGAACGCCTGATAAATGATAGATGTCCTACCCTTTTCAATACTCCGCGCGTTATTGCGATTATGTATTGCTTTGCAGCGATCTGCGGCTTGCTCTCCGTCGGGAATGTGGAAAATACTGGAGCCCAAGGGGCTTTAATCAACAATTCATTCAAGGTATAATGCGTAGGTACATAGGCTCAGAATCTCAGAAGGTTTAATTGTTATCATTCTCAAATTGACGAGATGAACTGTCGGAATAAATCCAACTTTCTGGAGATGCGAACTCTCAATTATGAGTTCACTGGTTATGAGTCGCCCCATGGAAGTGATTTTCAAGTTTCTCAATTGTTTCTGACAGTATACTGAGACACAGGATACTGTATTAATACTAGCAATAGCCTTTATCAAGATAGTCTACTACTTTGTAGCTCCTGATAGACCCCACCATTGACAGTTAGGCCGTGATATACTTTGATTCGTTAATTATCCGGAACGGCAGTGCAGATAAGATAGAGTGCTTTAGCCGCTCCTCAATTTAACGTGGCGTTAGGTCTTCTGTAAATGGCGATATAGTTAATCTACGAGGGATTTAACACCTAGTCGCCACTCTTTGTCACTGATGGCTATCTGAAAGCCCCATTCGGCTTTTACAGCAGTGTCACGGCCTCACAATCGACGCCGTTCAGAAAGAAAATCTGCGGGATCGTGGTTTCATTCGATAAAAATTATGCGGATCACGTACAAAAGGAGACTTTTTGAGGATGGCCCGTCATTGTTGAGGCCGTTTTACGGTGCTTATGTTGCCTCCAGAGCATTCACCAGCTTGAAGTTCAGTCTGCTTTCATTTGACTTTTCTGCAGCAGTCTCGTCCAAAGCTGAGTATCCTTCAGTGCAAAGAAAGTGTATTAAACCCAACATAATCCAAGTTGTGTTACCGCACGACGAAATCGAGGCCATTGACAAGCCAGGCAATGCTGCCGGGTCACATTGTATTTACAGCCACTAAATCATAGGCACAACCTTATCCCATAGTCCTGACTCCAGTATCTTGCTACTATCTGCGGCCGTTCGGAATAACAGAATCATCATGAGACAGCGATAAATGATAACATCGTCTATGTCTCTAGCCGACTTGTTGTTTCTCTCCTGGTGGAATCGGTCCCACAGTGGCCAATGGTGCTCTTCCTCAGAATGGTAGACCACCAGTGCCCTCATCCTATCCCAGAGGTGGCTGGTGGGAAAAACGCGATGAACTTCCACGAGACTTTCCAGTTGCCTTGCTCCAGACTGGTTTTCATCCAGATCATCGACCAAATTGCGAAGAGTTCGCAGCGTTTTGAGATGGATTTCGCGGGCAGTATTAGGTTCAGGTTGTTCCCAGTTGGTGCTCTGCCATTGACCCTGTTCATCCGGTTGACTCTTTCCAACCTGGCCCACAGGCGTTCCTGGCGGTAATGCGCGGAGAACCTGGTCTTCGATCATCTGTTCAGCCTGCAACAAAACTATGGTAGTGTTGCCCAAAAGGATTGACCGGCCTTCGACATCTATTTGAGTTTCGCGTAGCCATTGGTCCACATCTCTCATTTGTTCAAGAACAATCCGTCTTAGAGTTCTCTGGTCATCAGGTGAGGTCTCAAAAAACCAGCCCTCAAGCTTTTCAGGTTCTCGAAGAAGCTTGAGGCACATGTGGAGGACCATACGGTGCCCACTGCAAATTCTGATATTTTCGTGAGAAGTCTTTGGTTCCCCGAGCGCAGCGTGTGAAGTCACGCCTTCTCCTGTGGCTACAATTCGTAGTTCTGCAATCGACAACTTAGTTGGTTCTGGTTCTGGTTCTGGTTCTGGTTCTGGTTCTGGTTCTGGTTCTGGTCCTGGTGCTTTTGCTGTCTCTATTTTTGCTTTTAACTTTTCCATATGTGCTGCGATCTCTGACGTTATAAAATGGGTCTCCAGGATAGAGTTAAGAGTATCATTCTGCTGGTGGCAAATTAATTTGAGATAAAGCTCTTGAACCTCTGGACTCCATTTCGAGGCTGGAGAATCAAGCCAGTCGAATCCGTGCCAATCCGGAGTGTCCTGAGTTGTTGGCCATTTGAAGATGTGGAATTGGCTAAATTCGTCGAGACGCGCCTTCGCCCAATAATTACCACTTAGGGCGAGGGCCGTGAGAGAAGGACTGGCCCCAATTGCGGTCGTTGGAAACAGCGCAGGAACGCATTTCGGTGTGTGAGCGGACAGACCAGCAATCAGCGGCAAGTAGACTTCAGAAACTGTTGCCAGCTTCAAGACAAATAGGCGACTCGGTCTCGGGCTCGGGCTTTCTCTGGTTGCAGGCAACTTCGGGGTCAGAACCCATGTTTCAATGGATTGTCGTCTTGTGAAATGGGTGGACAAATTCATTGTGAGGTCTGCTTCGACGATGCCACGTCCGCATCGCATCGCTGACCTAAGTTCTTTCAAACTCAGCGATCTAGATTGCTTGTTCCCCTTATCGTATCGCGAATAAGCACCGATGACTCCAAGAGCCGGGTGTTGGCGAAAGCCAATTTGAAATCCTTGCCCAAGGAGGATTGGGTAGTTTTGTTGATCGATGTCCAGCTTCTGGATTCCTGCCGTCGCCGCTCCAGCAACAATGGCTCCAATTTGCGCGTAAGCAGGGGCGGCCACGAGGTCATCTGGCAGATAATCCGCAGCAACTTCTCGTACACTGTTGCCCCAAACCTGGCACTCCAGTTTGTCTAAGCCCACTTCTTCGAAAAACCCGAGCCATGTTGCAAATGGGCGTGGAGATTGACTTGGATGAAGCTTCGAGGCAATTTTCCAGGCATTAGCCCACAAGCTTCTATTTCTAAGTTTCAGAGCAGTGTGGAACGATCCTGTGCTGTCGACAACCCCTTGGTCAGGTTTCTCGTCTGCACAGCCCGTGTCGTGTCCCCCGTCGACATGATCGCCATTCCTGTGTTCTGCAGTCCCGGACTGCGATGACAAGGCCGGCAACGAGTCTTCCCGTAGAATTGGCGTAGATGCTGTGAAATGAAAGTTCATCTCAGACCAGTCCCATCTTCTCGCCGTCTTTTGTGACCATTGTCCGATTGCAAGACGACTGGTTCTTCGTCGACCTTTCCCGGCTGCGAATATGGCCTGTAGCACAGTCGCCAGGGCAAAGGATATGGCGGCTAAGCCGATGAGGAGTGTGACTGCGAAATTGATTGGGTCCCAGTCGATTTCTGCGTCATCAGCCGCTTTGTGTTCCCTAAGAAGACTGAGCAGGGCTCGGAGCAGGCAGTCTGTCGAGTTGCTGTCTTCGGGACACTGAGAACCATCAGAATCCATGATATTGGTGTATGTGATCGCGAAATCGGGTGACAAGTGTGAATGGCAGCATGAGGTTGTTGCTGAGTTTGTCAGCTTAGCGACTGAGCTGATCAGGGCAGGTGCCATAGAAGTTTAAAACTAGGCATCAACGCTTTTGAGAAACAATAACGCATTACTGCCTTACGCTCACACAGGGGAAAATCGAAAATTGTTAAGAAGTTGACAGGCGTGCAAAGGCGATGGTGGGTGACACAACATGTCAGCTGCACTCCTGCCAGCCTGCCGGTTCATGTGCCACTGCATTCAACTGTTGAGACAACAAGGTGGCGTATTTGCATCTATATCAGCTTTGAAACACTGTGGGTTGATCACTCCTATGATCGAACATCAGAAATACGGCCTCAAGTGCTGTCTGGGCATTTTATAGTACATTAGCAAACCTCGCCCCGGTGCAGAATTGCAATAGTTAATGGGTCCGCAGGTCTGGCAGGGAAACTCGTAACATTGACCAAGGTAGAGACAGAGCAAAGTGCAGATGTGCTCTGCTACTTTGAAACACACCAACGTTCAATTTTCGTGACATGTTCTGTCACTCCATCAGCTGGCCTAAGCGAGCATCTAGAAAGGTAGGTATAGAGATGCCAAAGAAGCCTTGGCAGGATATAAATCCCATTAGAAGTAGAAGTCAGCACTGGATATAAACACCAAGATCCCCCAGATGAGCTGGAGCAGTAAGCCCATGTAATTTCGCTGTCCACTGTGATGGCCTGAACAGGATGCATTTTCTTCAAAACACTACAATACATAGATTTCACAGATATGCAGAGGCCCGTGTTCCTCTTGTTGAGAAAAGAAAGGGGCATTGGGTTTAACCCTGACATCCGAGCAAGGCGGAACCCCCACACCTGTTGACCACTCACGGAGTCAGGATTTCGCAGCGACGACACAAGTGCGCGCGGGATCAACAGCCGGGACCGGGGCCCCACGGAGGTTGTGGCAGGGCGGATCGACTCATGCAAGTCCACTTGGGTCATTGTCTCGCGTGTCAACCAAGTCTTATCAACAACCACAAGCAGAGGCACATGCCCACGAAGAAAAGCAAAGTAACCTGCCTGGCACTGAGCTGGGGACTGGAGCCGAGCCCATTCACCCTTGCCTAGGTAAACAGGACGTCCCACCTGGAGCGCAACCACCTGCTGCCCACGGTCATATCGCGGTCATTGGGTGGCGCACCCTAGGTTCGCCCACCTCCCGCCGCCCGCCCTCTGCCGCCGAGCATCACAGGCCAGGCCTCGTTCGTCCTGGTCGACGGCTGGGTCGGGGTCCTGCTCCTAGCAAGCAGCCCTCCCGATGTGGACGTACTGGACGCCAAAGACTACCGGGTACTTGTGGCGCCCGTCGCGCCACCACCCCAGCCGCACGCTCGCACTGGCTCTCGCCTAAGCCCTCGACTGCGGCTGATCCGGTCAATCAAGGCCTTCCCTCCTTATCGCCAACCAGGCCAGGGCCCCCACGCTCCCAGTCGCCCATCCCTCCCCTCGCACTCGGGCACGCGCGATACGGACATAGTGCGTGCAGAGAGCCCCTCTTTTCCACCTTTCCACGCGCCGTACTCAGTACCGCACGTTCCGGCCGCCTCCTCTCGGTGTCCCGGTATCCTCACGAGAATCTCACCTGATTCGACCCGGGTGGGCCGGATGCTGACTGATGCCGGTGCCGCGCCGCGCCACCGTCCTCTCAACCCGTCGTCACCAGGCTGGGCCGTCCCCGCCCTCGAGTCACGACCCACAACCATCTGTCGCCTCTCTGAGCCGCTGGCTTGCTTGAATCTGAGCTCTGGGCTCTGAGCATCCGCAATGGAAACCCAAAACCCTCAGTTGGCTCTTCAGCCGCAACCCGCGGCGCCAGTCCCGGAGGCCGCCCCACCTCCGCCGACCAAGAAGAAGTCAAGGAGCAGGAATGATCCAGCTAACCAGAAGCGCCGCTGTGTCAGCACGGCCTGTATCGCATGTCGGAAGAGGAAGTCCAAGTGCGATGGCGCCTTGCCCTCTTGCGCTGCCTGCGCCAGTGTCTATGAGACTGAATGTGTCTATGACCCAAATTCGGATCACAGGAGGAAAGGCGTCTACCGCGAGAAGATCGACAGCGCCAAGGCTAGGAACTCAACCCTCCAGATTCTCATCGAGGCCATCCTCAACGCCGCAGAGGAGGATGTGCCCGAGATCACAAGGAGGATCCGTACATGCGACAGCCTGGACACCGTGGCCGAGTCTATCCTGCAGGAAGACTTTGCTAACAAGAACAACGACGACACTCAATTCGATGACCAGTACACCACGGATCAGCCAGTGGAAGGGGAGAGAGACCTGGCCCGAAAGATGGGCGAACTCAGGATAGAGAACGGCACCATCCGCTTTATCGGGGGGACTTCGCACCTCATCTACCAAGGTGACCCCCATGACATGCCCGTGGAACCCGAATCCATCAGCCTCCAGACGAACGAGGACCCTGTCACGAGCTGGTCGGACGTGACCAAGGATAGGAATCTGGTCGTTCACCTGATGAACATGTACTGGAACTGGCACTACCCATACTTTACCACAATCTCACGCAAACTGTTCTGGCGAGACTTCCTGAAGGGCAAACCACGAACCTTGACAAAGGGCACGATATACTGCTCACCTCTTTTGGTCAACGCTATGTTGGCACTGGGCTGCCACTTCACGGATGTGCCTGGAGCCTTCGCCGTGCCGGGAGACAGTCGGACCAAAGGGGACCACTTCTTTGCCGCGGCCAAGAAAGTCATCATCGACAACGACGAGTACGAAAAGCCCAAGCTGGTCACCGTCCAGGCCCTGGCCTTGATGTCCGTACGCGAGGCGGGCTGTGGGCGTGAGGCCAAGGGATGGGTTTATAGTGGGATGAGCTTCCGCATGGCTCAGGACATAGGTCTCAACCTCGACGCAGGAGCAATTGCTTCAGAAAATGGGCAGATCAGCGCTGAAGAAATCGATGCTCGCAGGATAACGTTCTGGGGCTGCTTCCTTTTCGACAAGTGCTGGTCCAACTATCTCGGCCGGCTACCACAGCTGCCCAAAAACTCTTACAACGTCCCCAAATATAGCGTCTTCCCGGATGAAGACGGCGGGACTTGGTCACCATACGCGGACGGCGGATTCGATCAGACCCTGAGCCAGCCGGCTCGAACCCGGGCCGTTGGCCTCCAGCTTTCGAAGCTGTGCGAGATTAGCAGTGACTTGCTAATATTCTTCTACCACCCGAATCATATCGGCAGGTCAAGTGGGAAGTCGGTCGAGCTGAAAAAGCTCAGCGAGCTGCACAGGCGGCTGGAAGACTGGAGGAAGGAGTTGCCACAGGAGTTTGAGCCAAAGGATGGCCAGCTGCCAAATGTGATATTAATGCAGTAAGTGATTCTGTCTCATCCGCTGAGGCCACTGCTGATTTCAAATCTGTAGCATGTTCTATCATTTGCAGTATATCCATCTCTTCCGGCCGTTCTTGAAGTACAATCCTGCCACATCTCCATTACCACCGCACGTGTCTCCTCGGCGCATTTGCACGGCCAACGCCGGTTTCATCTCGAAACTCATGAGGTTATACAAGAAGCTGTACAATCTCCGGCAGATATGTAACATCGCAGTATACATGGTCCATTCTGCCTGCACCATACACCTGCTCAACCTGCCTGAGAAGACTGCAAGGAGAGACATCATCCATGGTGTGAAGCACCTGGAGGAGATAGCCGAGGACTGGCTGTGCGCCAGACGATCACTGAGTATCATCAGCGTCCTCTCCAGGAAATGGAACTGCGAGCTGCCAGAGGAGGCAGCCGCGATCCTTAAGCGAACCGATGAGAACTACGGCTATCTGGGCACCGGAGACGTGCCGTCACCAAATCAGCCCATGATGCCATCCGTGACACCGTCGCCCCCATCATTTCCCCAGTCACCTATTCTGCTCAAGAACAGCCCAAACCGGCCTGACGTCCCACCTTCACACATGGCACAGGACGCAGCTGCAGCCATGTCACCGGACCTCATGTCAACCATGGGCGTCGGATCAATAGCACCGACCAGCGTGCAGCCCCGCCAGGGGCCGACATCCGCCTCTGTCGACCCCGCCAGCAACCCCGGCCTCGCCTTCAACAGTCCGTGGGCGATGCCTGGCGTCAGCGCGCCTGCTATGCCGCGATACCATCAGTCCTACGCCCCAGTCCAGATGACCAGCAGCGGGCCTTCGACACAGAGCTCGCGGGCAGCGACTCGCAACGCCACGCCGAATTCGGTGTATGCCATTGATGGGCAGGATTGGTTCCTTAAGGATGGAATCAACTGGCAGCAAAATTTTGAGGGTTGGGGCATGACCAGCCCAACGAACAACAGCAACACAACGAATAGCAGCAATAACAACAACAATGCAGCCGGGGCTGGGGCTGGAAACGGTGTGGCTGGGAATGATGTATTTATGTTTAAGGGCCTGCAGGGGGCTGATCTGGATATGGGGGACACGTGGGATTTTGACAGCTCGATGACGAATCTGGACCAGATCCCCGGCCTGGACTGATCTATGTGCGTTTGAAGGGATTTCAAGTGTGTTGTTACAACCGAGTCCGAATTGTTGGTTTTATTCCGGAGGCTGGTTCTGTTCTTGCACAAGGAGTTTGACAAGGCGGGCAAAAGTCTGGCGTTGGTACACACTGGGAAGGAGATACCTGTCTGCCGTGATCCTAGAAGTAATGGTATGTGTATGCACATCGCTTGTCATTGTGAGCACCACGGACCTGATCGACTGGCTGGCTGCATAAATCGTGCCTGAAGCTATATGCTGTAATACCCTCGCCGACACGAACATCACAGCTCCCGAGTGAGACATCCAGATCTGTCATGACGCCTCACCACCCACAGCTGCAGCCCCCTCTTCCTCTTCCATCACCCTGAGCGCCTTCCGGAACATCTCCGCCTCGGCCACCATCTCCTCCATGCTCCTAGCACTCCTCTGCGAGTCCTCGATGCGGTCGAACGCGCCCCCTGCCGTGGGCCTGTGCCCAAACTGCCGTTGCTGCTGCTGCTGCTGCTGCTGCCGATCCCACAGAGCCCCGCCGACGTTGCCCTCCTCGCGCGCCATTTGCTCGTACAGCTCGTCGCCCGCCGTGTCCTCGGGCTTGGAGCTCAGCCCGCGGACGCGCGGGATGACGTGCACGTGGACGTGGGCGACCGTCTGCCCGGCCTCCGGGCCGTCCTGCACGGCGATGTTGAACGAGCCGCCCGGCGCTGCCGGTGCCGGCTGCTGCTGCTGCTGCTGCTGGTGGTGGTGGTGGTGGTTCTCGCTGGGGAAGTAGTGACGGGCCAGCATGCGCTCCACCCTCTGCACGGTCGCGAACAGATCTGTCACCTCGGGGGGCGAGAGGTCCGTCAGGCGCTTGTGGGGCCGCGATGGGCACACCAGGACGTGGCCCGGGAGCAGCGGCTTGAGGTTGACCAGGGCGAAGGAGTGTGGCGTTGTGAGGAAGACCTTGGATTCTGCGTCAGCGGTGGTCATGCTCTGTTTGTGTGCTCTTGCCCTTGCCCAGCTGAACCCACTCACCTGCGAGGTCACCTCGAACGGCCCGAAGGATATCTTCTTGGCCGGGGCACCCGAGCTCATCTTCGCTTTTGTTGAGGGGTGGAGGACTGTGTTGACGGGCTGTTTCCACAGATGCTTGAACATCCTTGAGTTTGTCCAAGTGAAAAAGGACAGGTTCTCAGATATAAAGGGAATAGCGGGTGAGATGTGACCTGTCTGGAGTTGCTTCACTGCTCACTGTGGCTAGACCGGGCGTTGGAAGGCTTGGGTGGTGGTGGCCGCTAACCAGTTGAAGTGCCCAGCGTCAGCAGCGCTGGAAAACAGTGGATACCAACGCTGAACGCTTCACGTTGCAGCAGGACAGCCTTTCCGAGAGACCTCAGCGGCACTGTCCCTCCTGCGATTGTTCCTGTGGATTTACAGTTTCTACAGTGTATATTTGAGCATTTATATCATACTTAAAAGAACCAAAAAAAAACAGATCGCTATCGCTCCTCGGCGCACATGGCCGCTTGTCTATCTCTAACCCTGAACACAGGCCGTGAAAGGTTGGTGGTATAAAACAAATGTGATGCAGGTACAAATGGAAATTCCGTAGGCATGAGACATCTGTCAAGGATGTAGAACAGCCCCGGAGCGGCTTGATTATATAGTGCAAGCCTGAAGACACTTGCAGCCCAGTCCTCTAGATCTGAGGAACAACCTCGTCTTCGGTCAGAGTGTCTTCTCGGTGCGTACTCGGCCGAACTGGCCTCTCTTCCTCAATCTCTTCCTCTTTCGTCATGTATACTGTCCCCTAGGTGTTAGCATCGACTATTCAAGACCAGATCTGGTGGATGGTATTAGTGAACTCACCATGAGGCTTCACAAACATGGACAAGATCAGTACCGTGGTAAAGATTCCAGAAATAAGAACAAATACAGCCTGCGGGTAGGTCTTCACCGTCGCTGCATACAGCCCGTTGAATATCACCGGGCTGACAATTCTGGCTAGCGCATGCAGCAGGCCAATCGCGCCGAGAAGTTGTCCGATCGTCTCAGCAGGGACATGCTTGGACAAGGCGGCCTGGATAGTCGCGGAGCCCACCCCACCAAAGGCGGTGATCACACCGCATAGAACAAAGAGCGCCTCAGCGCGCACGAATATGTACCCAGTGATTCCGATGACATCTGACACGATGGCGATGCGCAGAAGCCACACATCCAGGCCATCCGCACCGGCACTTCGCTCTGCGATGGCACCCGATTCCCTGCGGCGTTTCTGGGCGGGCCGTGTCCGGAATATATAATTTATGATGGGCAGTAAGCTTAACAGCACGACAACACGGACCAGGGAGACCAGAGATATGAATCGTGATGTCTCGAAGTTGCCCCAGTGGAAGATGAATTCGCTGTACAGCAGGGTCACCTGCCCAGAGCTCATGGCCGCGCCGAGGATGACCGTGTCGATGGCAGCGAGGAGAATCAGATTTCGTCGGACGCGCTTGTTTGCGTGGCCTCTTGGGGCCAAGACTTTGAGCGGCTCCAAGGGATTCGCTGACCGGATCGATGCGGCAGCATTTGCATATTTGGGAGACGCGAGCCATGACCAGAACCAGGAAGTCGCGCCCTCTGCAGTCGCCAAATATTGTGATGCCCACTGCCGTGTGCGCTGGTCGCGCTTCGTCTGGTCAGAGCGGTGTTTCTCGCGGGCCAAGAGCTGACGTCGCTTTGATACGGACTCTGGCAGGATGAAGATGACGCATGCGATGAAAATTAGGTGACATGCGAGACTGACGTAGAAGACGGAGAGCAAAGATCCAGTCCACTTGACGAAATAGCCCGCGAGGAGAGGTCCGAAGGCCAGGCCGCTGAAAAGGCACGCGTGGATATATCCGATGGCCACGCCACGCTTCGAAGGAGGTGTGCAGTCGCTCGTGTACGAATGGCTGAGAACAGAGCCGGCCGTAAAAGAACCAGCAAGCCCGTCAAAGATAACCCCTAGAATGAGCCATCTATAGTGGATGACGTCTGGGAACCTGGCCGTGAATATCGTCACAAGTTCGCCAAGGACACCGCCAGCAGAAGTTAGGGCCAGCAACTTCTTGCGGCCGAACCGGTCGGATAATGAACCGATCTTGGGCGTGGTGTAGGCGCTCAAGACTCCAACTATGACGTTGAGAACCAGCATGAATGTTGCAACATTTTGCTGCACTTCGGCTATGGCGCACTGTGGGTTGTCACCACCAAGCACGATGGGGGTGACAATAAAGGTGGGATCATCGACAGTCTGCTCGGAAAAGTAGCGCTGGCAGACAAGAGCGATGATACTGCTTGGTGTTAGGACGCATTCGCAGGTAGCACAAAAAGATAAGTGGTCAGCCTACAGGTTGAGCTTTGGCACTACGGATCCACCAAATGCCAAGGTGAAGAGGGCATATGGAGGAAGCAGCCAGTAGACCTTGAAAAGACCGGTGTCAGCGCAACAGTTCTCCTAAGCTCAGTCTCGCCGCACAGGGTACGTACAGAAGGCTGCTTGTACCAGGGAAGGCCGGCGAATTCCTCATATCCGTCCCAGCTGTCTTTGCCTGCTGGCGGCGCTCCGTCCTCCGACCCAGCGTAGGAGCTTGCGGTACCGGCACCCAGCAGACTCGTGCTCTCGTCGGGTGCCATCAGTCTCTCTTCGTCGTCCGGCGTCGTCGAGAGAGAGTACGCATCGTCCGCCAACGAGCCTCGGCGCACTCCGTCCGGCATTTTGCTGTCTACCGGCCACGGATGTGTGGCCTCGGGGTGAGTTGCGAGTGTTCACCAGGCGGTGTTCGTCGTCACCAAAACTGACCGTTCCGCAG
Source organism: Diaporthe citri (assembly GCF_014595645.1). Taxonomy (NCBI): domain Eukaryota; kingdom Fungi; phylum Ascomycota; class Sordariomycetes; order Diaporthales; family Diaporthaceae; genus Diaporthe; species Diaporthe citri. Next base: position 3,566,447 of record NW_025064846.1, read on the forward strand.
GGGGGCGGATCTGGCGGCTCAGGGTGAAATTGACGACTCGGGCCACCGTGAAGCGGCAATCGCGCTGTGGCTCAGTCTTCGGGCGCGAACACGAAGTCCGCTCGTCGCTGACGGGTGGCGGAGTTCGGATTACACGAAGAGGGAGATGACAGCGTGGGGCCGGCGGTCCGCGATGCTCTCCATTACCTGAGATAGATATACATTCAAGCTAGGGGATATGAACAGGTGTGAGGGAAGGTCCGCTGGGAAAGCGAACGTAAATGTTGAGACAGGGAAAGCAAGGTGAGCGAGTCAACGTCCAGATGCCGGAGGGCGGAGGACTGGACAATCCGGACTGTTTTGAAGCAAGACAAGCTCCCACTGCTTTATCTGATAAGCATGGTGGGTTCCTACGGGGAACTGTCAGCATCCCTTGAGCTGGGGCAATCTGGAGCAAATCCCATAGGCCCAGTGGAATGGGAAACGTGGACAACGCGGACTCCCTTGTTCTCCTTTGTAGCGTAGCATACGTGCGCTAAGACGGAGGTTTCAAGACGGGAGGGGGGGGGGGCTGCCAGGTGTCGGGGCCCAGAGTTGGCCCCCCGTTTTTCTCAACCGCCTTACCATCAGGGTTCCTGAGAGGAGTTTGGGGGACGGCCCCGAGGCAGCGGTAAAACACCGTTATAACGACCGTTTAGCAACTAACTAACTCTTAAAACTTGATCTACCGGCTGGTCTAACACTATCTAAGCAGGTCGTTGTTTTCCTGCTCTGTGTCTAAGCTCAAATGGCACGACAGCAAGACAATCAGAGGTGGTCGTGCCCTGTCGAGCCGCGATTGCGACGACTGATGACGCACTTGTTTCGTTGCCTCACACAATAACCCATCATTGATTTCTAAGCCCGAACAGGAACACCCCAAAGACCCAACCTGGCCAGCGCAGCCGTCGGAATTCGGCCACCACCTTTGTTCCCTCTAGGCTTGCATCCCGCTCCCTATCAAAGCGCTTCCTGGCCCTCCAAATTCGCGTCCGCCCCCAAGAGCTTTGGGCCAATCCCAACCACGCGGTGCGCTAGGCTGTTCGGGAAACGGAAGCTTGTACGTGCAAGACGCACAATGAATCATTATGCAGCGTGCTGTGTGACAGAGCTGCCGTTCCCCCCCCCCCCTCTGCCCTGCCAGGCCTAACAAGCCCACATGGTGGTTGTGCGCCGCTGTAACGCACACCTCGCTCTTGACGGCGTCTGCCAACCTCCGTCCCGTTTGCGCTTTTAAGCTCAAGGCCATTCAGCTTGATGCTCGTCGCGGCCCGTCCATTCGAGCCGTGGGGACCGGCTCTCTCCCCCGGACAAGGTGATCCTGCCTCCCGGGCCGCATGATATTGAAACATCCCATGTGTGCGACTGCTATCAAGTTTTTTTATGCTCGAAGGTTAATAGGCTGGATGCGGTTCTAGATTCCCATAGTTGCCGTCAAAAAACGATCTAACCGCTGTATGGTTCAGACCACGAGCTTAGCTGCGAGCGATGGAGGTCTGATTGCCATCTGAGCTCCTCGCGCGGAACTGTTCTGCAATTGTAATCTAAGAGGCCAAGAGTCTGCGAATGCCGACGGCTTATAAGTTCAAGCTGCTGGGAACAGCTGACCGGGAAGGCATTGGGGAAAGATGCCCGTCCCCTGTGTTGGTACTGTCTTGGTATTCATCAAGACCGAGTTCCGGTCTCGCGGGGGCCAGGGGTCGTTTAACTGTGTCATTGAATCTGAGATAGTCGATGAAAGACGGCGGTAGGGTATAGTGGTCCTCGTGCTCGTGAAGTTGACAATACTTGCAGAGTGGTGGTCCCGTCTTAAGGAATCCGCAACGGGCGCCGGCACCGAAACTGATTGATGCACTACACGACTATATCGCTGAACACAAATATGCTGATTAGGATACAAAATCCGTATTACATCTGGAACCAAAACACAGCTATGCGATGATCCACTGCGTGGTAGCGGACACCTCGGGCTTTCTCAACTATCGCAGTGACTACGCCAACAAGCTACCAGTGAACGGACTGACAGCAAAAGACCATGTTGCCGGAGACTGATATCTGGCTGCACGTGTATTGGCATAAAATCGCAGGCAGTGAACGACTGGGAACAGGACTTAATCTCAAGTATTGACTTGGAAGAGGTAGGAATCGCTTTTCAAAACAGATCTAATAACCTGATACCTCCCGTTATACAACCTTTTTCCGATTGACACTAGTCTCCTGCTTTGGCAACCGCCAGGGCCGGAACTCCATCCCAATACAAAACAAGCCCTTGTAATACAAGTAGTCATAAGTTGTGTCATGCCATGCACCACGTTCACGCCGGCACCTTTCCTTCCCCGGCAAAGAACTTCTTGCTCTCCAAGCACCGCTCACTCTTGCATCCAGGGCACCTCAAGCCCATTTGTGTGGAGCAAGTGATGCCACTGTCAAGGTGCTTCTTTGCAATGTCTGCCAGGCCCTTGATGAATGTCGGGTTGCCGTTCAGACTTTCGACGCGTTTGACGGTTTCCGGGTGGCCCGAGTCGCCAATTACTTCTTGGTCCAGCTCAAACAATGTCTCGATGTGGTCAGAGGTGAAGGCAATCGGAATCAGAACCAGGTCCGTTTGACCCTTGTGCACAAATTCCTCGACCGAGGTGGCGGTTTGAGGGCCCAGCCAAGCCGATGGGCCAACCTGAGACTGCCAGCAGAGCCGGTACGGGTTTCTGAAGCCCAGTCTTTGCTGAATGGCGTAAACAGTTGCTGCCACTTCGGCAGGATACGGATCGCCTGTGAATTGGCCACGGTTAACTCAAGTCCCAACCAGCGCGGAGGGACACAGGACTGACCTCTGTTGACAACGGACATGGGCAGACTATGCGCAGAGAATAGCAATACGACCTGGTCGCGTCTCTCCTCAGGATATTCCTTCAGTTTGGCCTCAATGTTTTGCGCAAAGGCTTCCACCAGACCCGGATGCACCGGCCACCTGTCAATGACGCTCCACTGTATGGCACCCTGACTTTTCTTCTCAAGTCTATTCCTCCACTTCCAAAGTTCGTTGATTGAGCTTCCAGTTGTGGAGCACGAGTACTGCGGGTACTGTGTGAAGGCGACAGCACGACCGCCTTTCCCGTTTCCGAAACCGTCTGCTAGCAGCTTGTTGTACATCTCCTCGGTCAGCGGGTTCGCATAGCGGAAAGCCGTGTATGGCTTGTGTGGTGCCGTCTCAGGGGATATCTCGTCGAGTATCTTGCACATCTCGGCGTTTTGGTACTCGGACCATTTTCGAATCGGGGACCCGCCACCAATAGCAGCATACTGTTTTTGGATCTTGGGAGTGCGGCGCTTTGAGATCAGGGGCCCGAGGTAGTTCTGTAGTCTTCCTAGCGGAATCAAGTCTCCGTCGGCCTGTGGAGGTCATTCATCTGGTCAGCTCTTGGCGGCCAATGTGGACGGCACCTCTGTGTGGGCACACATACGAATAAGCGGCTCAAGAAGTCCCCGACTTCGTCTGTGGTTGACGGGCCGCCCATGTTCATGAACACCATGGCTGTCGGTCCCTTCGATCCGGTAGAGTTCTGCGTCACTGGGGGGTTATGTACCGAGGCCAGACATCTTGCAGATTGTCCGACGCTCTTTTGCAGGATGAGTGGCGACGCAGTCTGTCGCGAGATGCTCTTGGAGAGCCCGGACACGGACTGTCGTAAAGCCATTGCGACGGCTGCTTCGGTCGACTTGCCAGAGGCTCACAAACAGTCTGGAATGTACAGTAAAGTTGAAGACCGAAAGTTTGAGACTGTATAAAGACAGAGGAGAGGAAGAAGGTAGTTGCACCGTATGCTGAAAGATGTACGGAAACCCGCGATCTCCAAATCGCCCGAGGTCCTTGCTGATCCTGAGCTCTGGACCAGCAATTGATGACGGGATGTCATCTGGGACCCCACAGTGGAGGCAAGCTCAAACCCCCTGGCCACGCAAGGGACCCATGCCCGCTGTAACTGTACCCAGACAACTGGAGCTCGGCCCAGCGTCAGCGGTTGTACCTGTAACCAGGCCTGACAGTTAGCCAGTCACCCAGTGCAGAAGAGCTGCAGCTTCCCGAATCGCAAGTCTGTTCATTGGATGCAGTTCCCTTTTAAGCTAAGGCACTACAGGTACCGAGGTACCTCCATTTACTCCCCTTCAGAGAGGTGTCTGCCTAGCTACGCGTGCCAGACGCGGTGGGTGCCTGGTATTGGAACGAGGGTGGACAATTGTGACAATTGCCCTCGTTTTACCTAAAGAGACTCGGTTCTGCCCACAACTGATGTCGGACATCGACTTTAATCAAGCTATGCCCTGATTTCGACCAACAACGGCGAGAAACCATGGCCTACGACCCCGAGGAGAACGACCGGCGGGCAGAGGAGGATGATGGCGAGGAGGAGCTTGGTGAGAACGTAAGTGCGCCCAAGGGTTTTATTCTCACATTTCCAGAGCTAACCTTCGAGCAGGACTACAAGGCGCAGAAGGACGCTGTGATATTCGCCATCGACGTCAGCGAGTCGATGTTGGAGCAGCCGACCGGCTCTGGCTCCAAGAAGGATGACACAGACAGCATCGTCACGGCAGCGTTGAAGAGCGCCTCCCAACTCATGCAACAGCGCATTATTGCGCAGCCAAAGGACATGATGGGCATCTTGTTCTTTGGGACAGAGAAGACCAAAGTTGGTGACCTGGTTGGCAAGAAGCTTGAACCTTTCATGAACTGCTACCTTCACACCGACCTCGACGTGCCTTCCGCAGGTGCCGTAAGGGCCCTGAAGGACATGGCCGAGGCTGGCAAAGATCCGAACGGCATTCTGAAGCCTGCCAAAGGGACGACTTCCGTCGTGCACATGCTGAATTGTGCCAACCAACTCCTCATGACAAACGCACCTAATTTCGGTTCGCGGAGGTTGTTCATCGTCACAGACAATGATGATCCGCACGCCGGAGACAAGACAGAGCGCAAAATCGCGACTGTGCGCGCCAAAGATCTGTTCGACCTGGGTGTGACTGTCGAATTATTTCCCGTCAGTCGGCATGGACAAAACTTTGACTTGGACAAGTTCTATACTGTGAGTTCTATATGCACAAAGCGAGAAAGCAATCCCCCGTGTCCATGCTGATAATCCCAGGACATCATATACCGTGATCCTTACGCCGCAACGGATCCCGATAACCCAGACGAGATCAAGACTCTCAAGACCGGCGATGGCATTTCCCTACTGAACTCCCTGATTTCCAGCATAAACGCCAAACAGACTCCCAAACGTGCCTACTTCTCCAAGATGCCCCTTCACCTTGCACCAGGGTTATCTATTTCCGTCAATGGCTACCTCATTCTTCATAAGCAGGCGATTCAACGAAGCTGTTACATATGGCTTAACGGTACGAACGAAAAACAGATCGCCCAAGGTCAAGTCATCAAAACGGAGGATGGTTCCATGCGGACTGTGGAGAAGGGCGAACTGAAGAAAGCATACAAGTTTGGCAGCGGCGGTGACTATGTCTACTTCAAGCCTGAGGAGCTAGAGTCAATCAAGAACTTCGAGGGGAAATGCTTGCGTATCATCGGCTTCAAACCGCGCTCGATGCTTCCTCTTTGGGCTGCGGTCAAGAAATCTGCATTCATCTTCCCCACCGAGGCAGATGTTGTCGGCTCAACGCGGGTGTTCTCTGCGCTCTGGCGCAAGTTGCTCGACAGCAATAAAATGGCCATCGCGTGGTACATCGCACGAAAGAACGCCGTGCCGCAGATTGTGGCCATCCTTCCGTCCAGAAAACCGTCAGATGAGGATTCTGGGACACAATGTCTACCCGCGGGGCTCTGGTTATACCCTCTCCCCTTCGTGGATGACACGCGGGACCTCGCCCAACTGAAGACCCAGCCGGTAGTCAGAGCATCTGACGAGTTGGTCGACAAAATGCGAATCATTGTGGAAAATCTACAGATGCCCAAGGGCATGTACGACCCCTCAAAGGTCCCCAACCCATCTCTTCAGTGGCACTACAAGGTTCTGCAGGATATAGCTCTCGACGAGATCCCAGAGTCCGACAAGAAGCCTGACCTTACGGTACCCAAGTACAAGCAGATTAACAAGCGAGTTGGCCAGTACCAGGTTGAGCTCAAAGAAATGCTCAAAGCGGAAGCCGCTGCTGTTCAGCAACAGCTGGCTATCAAGAGAGAGGCGGAGGAGGAGGCAGACGAGGATGAACGTCCCAAGAAGAGGAGCAAAGCTGCGCCAAAGAAGGCGAGTGCTCCTTCTGGCGGCACAACTCTCGCGGAGTTGAAGGCGGCAATTGATGACGACTCGCTGCGCAAGAAGACGGTTGCTGAGCTCAAGGCGATATGTGCCGAAAAGGACCTGGGCAGCACAACAGGCAAGAAGAAAGCGGATCTGCTGGAGCTCGTTGAGGAGTGGGTTGAGGGCCATGCATAGTGATGGGAGAGGGCTTAACTATGGCTATCTTGCTCGCTTCACAACATGGAATTTTGGGCGTTTGAGACACTGTTGAATCCTTGACAGAACAGGTTTTATTGTCCAGGCACCGGCCTGGTGTCATCCACAGCACAACTTTTCCGGCAGTCCCGAAGCATCTGTCGATATAAGACGTCCTGCATGTCTATTTCCGCTGTTGGGGATGAGGGCCTTGGGGAAGCTGCCCATGTCCGGGGAATTGACACCCGAGCTCATCACCGATGCACACCGGCCCCTCGCGAGAAAAGCACGTTTCCTGTTCCCCTCAGACTAGCCGCGAGCGATGTGCACAATACCACCTCATACCATACGCCGGCCACCTTGCCACGATGCACTCCGCATTGCTCGCCCGATCGAGTGACGAAAGGAGGCGGTGGGGTGATGCTGGACTGGAACAGCACGGGTTGGTTCGAGTCCTACCTAGGTAGCACGGCAATGGTAGAGTAGGGAGAGAATTGAAATCATCGTGTCTCCCTCTTTTGTTCAGCTCTGTGCACTCTGATATCCATAGTTTGGGTCGCTCTCCTGCTTACAAAATTGCGCCGGTCTTTTAAGTCATGTCCACTATGAAACAAATGTTTCTTCAAACCTTTCTGAGTGGTTATGCAATTGCGCAGTCCGTCACCTCTGGTGCCGATGGCACCGCCGTTGCGAGCTCTGCAGCGTCTATAACGACTTCGCTCGAACTCACTGTAGATGGTTAGCCAGGATAGTCCTTCTCTCGCTCACAAAATCTAATTACATCAACAGACCTGTGGGACATCGCCGTTGGCCCCGTGTCGAGCGCCAACATCACCACTACTGTTGAGGCCACAGCGGTCCCCTCGAGCTCACTGGTCCCACCGCCTTTTCTTGCTTCGTATAGCTTCCCCACGGGACGGCAGATTCCCGAGGTCACGGAGAATGCATCTTGGAGCTTCCCTAAGGATTTCATGCTCGGTGTTGCTGGTGCCGCGTTCCAGGTTGAAGGGGCTGCAAACGCCGAGGGACGCGGGCCGAGCGTTTGGGACAGGTTGACGCGCGTGCCTGGCTATACAGCCGAGAACCAGACTGGTGACATTACTGATAATCATTACTTTCTCTACAAGCAGGGTGAGTGACTGGAACTCGACCTCCCGTTTCAGTTGAGAGAATACCCCCTGATGTGGATACTAGACATCGCTCGCCTTGCTGCCATGGGCATTAACACCTACTCCTTCTCGATCTCGTGGTCCCGAATATTTCCATTCGGAGCTGGACCTGTCAACCAGGCTGGAATTGATCATTATAATGATGTGATCAATACCTGCATAGAATATAACATAATCCCTGTAGCCACCTTGTATCATTGGGACACGCCACTCTTCCTGCAAGATAAGTACGGCAGCTGGCTCTCCGAAGACATTGTTGCCGACTTTGTTGAATACGCAAGAACCTGCTACGAGGCTTTTGGTGACCGTGTGAGCAATTGGTATACTCTGAATGAACCCATCGTGTTCTGCAACCAGTGTGAGTCCATCCAGCCAGATCTTTAGGAAAGTGTTGGGCTGGCTTTCGCTCATGGCACATCAGATCCCCTACCTGCACAGTATTTCAAGAACTTTACCATCCCTTTCAAGCAGCAGCCGTATTTATGCGGCCGTAACGTTCTGCTCGCCCACTCGCAGGCATACCATCTGGGCAAGCAGGTTCTGGGAAACGACACGCTCATCTCGTACAAGAACAACGGCGGCTACAAGATCCCACTGACCAACTCCTCCGAAGATGCTGAAGCCGTGCAGAGGGCGTATGACTTTAACGAGGGCTGGTTCGCCGACCCTGTCTTCCTCACCGGAACCTGGCCCGACTCCCTGGACGCGTACGTGTCGACGTTCCTGGAGCCGTTCACAGACGACGAGAAGGCCCTGATCAAGGGCTCGACGGACCTCTTCGCGCATGACGCCTACACGTCGCAGTTCTACTTCGCGCCCGAGGGCGGCATCGAGGCGTGCCTGAGCAACGAGACGAACCCGCTGTGGCCCGGGTGCTTCAACACGAGCTACGCCTACAGCGCGACGACGGAGGGCGGGTGGCTGATCGGCGCGGCTGCGGACCCGCTGGCGCCGTGGTTGCACAAGGCCACAGACTGGATGCCGGCGCTGCTGCATTACATCACCGACAAGTGGCAGCCGCCGGAGGGCCGCATTGTGGTGAGCGAGTTTGGGTTCGCGGAGCCGTTTGAGGTGTACAAGACGCTAGTACCGGACATCCTTACGGATCAGATACGCTCGGACTACTACCGCGACTACATGGAGGGCATCCTGATCGGGCTGAGCGAGGGCCTCAATGTCCTGGGCAGCCTCGCGTGGAGCTTTGTGGACAACCTGGAGTGGTCGAGCGGGTTCCAGGTAAGGTTTGGGATTCAGTACGTTGATTTCGAGAGTGATGCGTTGGACCGGTATTATAAGGCGTCGTTCTTCCAGTATGTTGATGTGTACAAGAGATATGTTGAGAAATAGGAATTCACTTGGTAGGTCAAGTGCGTTAATGTACTAATCTCAACGAACGGATCAACTCAAGACGTCTATTTAAGCCTGACCGACCTTTCACTGCCGCTTGGAAGTGAAGGAGAGGGTGACTTCATCCCCGTAACCAAAGACCACGTTGTGAAATGTCGAGTTTCCATGAAAGCGACATGACGCCCGCCTAATAAAATCGATTTAGTCACTTGGGAAAGTGGTTGTCCGTAGGGCTCTTTCCAGGGACCAGTGTACTGTGGGGGCACGGGCGCGCCTGCAGGGATTCATTCACTTGTGCCCGCGGCAGTCCGCGCTAGTCAATTGTTTCCCAGCCTCACGCTATCCAGGAAGCGGAGCAGTGCCGTGCAGTCGCAGTGACGCCGCGCGCACGGAAACGCGGAACACCTCTCCTCCATCCAATCTGCCAACCTGCCGTCATCCGTGGTCCCAACACGCAGCATTGCCAACCTCATCTGGTTCACCCACCAGGGCGACGGTCTACGCAAACGCCAACCACCATTGGGAACCCGGCGGCGAGACGAGGCAAGGCGACACAACCAATGGCCACACGAAGAACCTGAGCCTCAGTTGCACCCGCTGTAGCAACCATGGACGCTTTCCTAATCGACGCGCCCGAGCCGAACCACGCTTGCGCCTCGATTGAAGATCTGACCCTGCAACTTGCACACCTCCGCGACACAAAGGCAACAGACACAAAGGCGGAGCACATCTCAGAAACCTTCGAGTTCAGGTCAACGGTTGTCTTTAACGTGCCCGACAACGAGAGCGATGCCGACCCCGGTCCGAATCCGGACCAGGCTGTGGGAGGGGCCCCAGGAGCTGTTCCGACCGCGCCTATGAATGGCAACGCTTCTACGACGACACGCGAGATCCGTGCTATCGACACGTTGCTGAACCAGCCGACTGATGACCCGGCGCTACAAAAGCTCGTCGCCAAGCACATCATCGCATCTTTGGGCAGCGTGGACGGGAGCTCATGGACTGTTCGCTCCGTGTCCCGGAACGCGTCAGGCTGGACGTTCACATATCTATGCAAGAACTCGACTCAGGCGTGGATGCGCCAGAACTCGAAGCACTCTGCGAAACTGCGGATAGCTGAGTCCAGTGGGAAGGACGGCCAGGATCCTGTCAACCTTTGTAAGAGAAAGCCATGAAATCTGGCGTGCGAACTTGGCGAACTGCTGGCTAACTCAGAATACAGCGCGGCCTGCCTTTGACTGCCGTGGCTCGGTCATAATAGCGTTTGCGAAGAGTAGTCGTGTAATCACTGTCAAGCTCGAACATACACCGCTGCACAAAACGGTGGCAGAGCTCGCAGAACTCTTCAAGCCTCCACCGCCCCTCCCTAGAGCAGAGGCTAATAGACGGAAAGATGGCGAACGTAAGAAGAGAAAGAGCCATGCCGACGGTGCCGATGCCTCAGAGAACGGCCCAAAGAAGAAGAGGAAGAAGGCCACAAAAGCTGGTGAGCAGACTGCGGATGGTGAACAGGCACCCAAACCGAGGAAACCACGGGCTCCCAGGCCCAAGAAAACTCAAAGTCCTGGTGTCCAACCCGAGGCAGACGGTCAAAACAGCGCCTTGCTGAACCTGTCGCCGCTTGAGACAGCTCGTCGACACGAAGAGGCAAGCAAGAAGCTCCGGGAGAGCGGCATAGACCCAGATACGCTCTCCGCTGAGCAGTTCAACATTTTCGCCAACCAGTCCCCAGACCTTCAGATGGAGTCTCTAGCGATGCTTGTTAAGTACGGCGCTGAAAGGTTGAGGATTGTACATCCAAACAAGGACAATACCCCCCAGTCAGGCAGTCCAGCCCCGGCGAATGGTGATACTCCAAACGCCTCAACGAAGAAGAAGGCATCGCGGAAGAAAGCCCCTCGCGAAGATGGCGCGCCTAAAGTGAAGAAGACACGGGGCAGCTGTCAGGCCTGCCGCGCGAAGAAGATCAAGGCAAGTGGGCGCACCCTAAGCTTGTCTCATATATTGATGCTGACTCTGTCTAGTGCACGAAGGACAAGCCAGAGTGCCAGGAGTGTGTTGGAGCGGGTATCGCATGTTATTACCCACCTCAACAGAGTCGCAAGTCGGCTGGGGCCAAGTCTGCGGAAGTGGCTGAGGACGGGCCCGATCTACTTGAGGGCGCTCCGGCGCCGGATCCTGTGCCAGACTCACAGCCTGCTCCGGAGCCTGTGCCAGACGTGGCACCAGAGGAAGAAGCCTCAGACCTGGGCTCACCGGGTTTTGATACCTCCCATCCTCCTGCTCCTGAGATGATGGCGCCACCAACCGACACAACAGCCTTCGCAGAAGCACCCCATGATATGTCTCAGGATTTATACCAGCCAGCCTCAAGTGGCCTCTCCTACCCTCAAGGCGTGGGCGTACCCGAGGACATTTCCAATACCGATTACTTTACACAGCCCGCGTCGAACGGAAGTACTTATCCCCAACAGTCACATCAAGCATCTGATGTGGCTTATGCCGATGCACCATCAGCCTCCCGTCTGCATGTGCAGGAACCAGAGCCGGTGACGGTGCAACCTAGTCAAACTCCACCGCAGCCCACACACCAGACGTTGTCGCACGCCGGCACCCGCCGCAGCTTGCCATCTGGCTCTGGTCAGCATCAGACCGACTACAGCTCTACAAATGCGACTCCAGCAGCCTCTTCATGGCAGCCGACCAATATACCGGCAAACCCGCCCCAGGCGTATTCGGAGTCTCCGGCGATTAGTCAAAGTGCTCCCTCGAGGCAAAATAGAAGCAGGCAGTCGGTGGCACCATCTGCCTATGACACCGCCTCGCACGATGCTCTCCAGGCAGCGACGACGTTGACTCACGCAGCCCTTCAGCAAAGATCCCACACGTCGCCAACAACAAGAACAGCGTCGCCGTTTGCGAACCCGACTCAAGCAGCACAGGTTGCCAGGGCAAAATCGAGGCAGAGTCAGCGGTCACAAAGCCGCCAGACAGCGTCGCCGTTCCAGCAGTCCAATGCGTCACAGCCCACCGCAGTAGGTGCTACTGCCTCTCTTTACAACGCTCCTTCCGTGACAGACTCGGGCAACGTACCCAGTTACGACCAATACTCCCGCTACAATGCGCCCAGCCAGACAACCGCGACAAGTTCCAGGGTGGCGTACGAGCCATACTCGCAACAGGCTGCATCTAGTAGCTCGGCCACATCCTACTCAGGCTATGGTGCCTATAATTCTCGATCACAGGCTTCGAACGCGTCCTCACTCGCACATCCCGTCACACAAAGTGCATCGTCTTCGTACACAAAGACTGCCCGCTCCCACCTCCAAGAATTGGGGCAGTAGTAATGGAAGGCGAAGTAGCAGCTCAAACAAGGCTCCAGCCTCGTCGACTCCTGCCTACAGCGTACCGGCATCCTCGGCTCAGCAGTCCACGACCATGCAGTCGTTCAATGTACGACCGCAGTCAACAGCTCCTACGCAGTCGAGGGCAGGTGGCAACACATCTGCCACCTACTCTCAACAGCCCCAGCAGCAAACCCAAACCTACAACTCCTATCCTGCCCAACCCCATCCAACCACCAATCCGCAGCAGCAGGAGTGGTACGGGTTCGGGACTACGAACAATGCGACGTCCAATTACGGGTCGGGGTCGTATGGTCAACATAGGTCTATGAACCTTGCTGGCAGCACCTACACGAGCATGAATGACCAGGAGGCTCTGTATGAGATGTTGCGGAATAATCCACGTCACTAGGCACCTTCTGAGCCTATTCGACGACGCATATTGTGATGGTCGCTTTTGGAGCCCGACCATCTCCATTGAGGCTCGGGAACAACTTCGTAGAGTTAGGACCTGTTCGTATTGGTTTTCCGAGACGATGATGAGGCTTGAACAGATTTGTCAACTTTACCGAGTTAGATACCCCGTCGAGAGCGTGGAGGACGTGGCAGGTCATCGGCCTGTTGAGTTAAGTTAATCAATTTTGACGGAGCCAAGAGAGGCCAAGCTCTTCTATCGATTTCAAATGTCATCCGGCGTGGTTGTGACCGATTTGCTAGGCCTACGACGTTCCCGTGATTCGACAGTGCTGCAGTGGATGGAGTAGCTCACGAGAGTATCTTACCCGATTTGCGACCGGCTCTCCTTGAATTCACTTGGTGCAAACGACTCCTGAAGTCATGGCATGTGCCTCGCTCTGCACATGAAGTAGACAAGTTAGCCCCTCCTCTTCACCAGAAGAAACAGCCACCGATATCATCAGCGTAATCATCAAGGCGAGTCCGTTGTCGCCCGACCCAAGACACAGCTAGCAATTCCACGGTAGAAGGGCAGGGCACACGCCGGGCGGGCGGACGCTGGCTCACCCAGGCGTTGAACTACAAAACAGGGCCTGTGTTGTGTTCAATGGCTACGCCGTACAGGAGCCTTCCCGGGTTCCACATAAGGAGTACTCGCTCGACAGTCGTCGTCTCAAACGCGAGCAGGTCCCCACCCGCCTGTCTCGTCACAGGTGTCCTCCCTGTACGACGTGCTGCTTCAGATTGACGCGCATGAGGCGGCGGGGACATATCCCTTGCGCTTCGCCGAGCTCTGGGTTCTGCCTACTCGCGGTCTAGGCCTCGCCGCCTCAGCATGGGCTCCGCGGGCGCCTTCTTGTCGGCTCGGTGGGCGACGTCTACCGTGTGCAATTCTCGAGTGGTGAAACGCCGCGTCAGGGCCGGTGGCTCTTCCGCCGAGGCTGGTTCAGTGTGGAACAGCACTGGAGGAAACATATATATCCTCGACGCTGGTCGGCCCCGTCAGTTTCGGGCTGGTGAAGCAGACGGGTACCAAGGCGGCGGGACAGCACATCACATACCCGGGGTGCAGCCCAGACAGCCGAGACGAAAAGCTTCCTTGATGGGCTGGTCGCGCTGATGTCTCGAAAAGTGTTGACCCAAGGCGTGTTAAGGGTAATATAGCAGTGACAACTCGCGCAACTCCCGGCGGTAGCAGGCCGGTGCATGAATTTGGATAATACGCCCACGTCCCGGCGGAAACCACAGTAACTAATGATTTCACACGAATGGCTGTTCAAACAAGGCTGCTAACAAGGAAGCTGATGAGGATCAGCTATGGTGTGCCATGGTAAATGTTTCATCCAGAGGAAATCTCGGCACCAAGCATGTCCCCCGAGATCGTGCTCCAAGGGTGTAGTTGCCCCGTCAACTTCGCGCTTGTGTGCTGAGTTTCCAGGGACAATCGCAGCTGCTGATCGCTTTCTCTTGGTTTACGGCCCAGCAGCATCCCAGAAACAAATTTTACGGAGCAGTGGGCCAATTGTGTGCACAACCCGGAGGAAAGTTGGGCACACCACACCGGGTCCTCCCCTCCCCCGGACCAAGGCCCCGCCCGCCGCCGAGCCCACCGGCTCGGCGGGCAAGCCAACCTGTCATTCGTTCGGGCCCGGGAGTGGCGGCAGCGGCACCATTTTAGCTCCGGAAACATTTTGTGCCGCGCAGCACGATCTTGAGTTAAGGTTTGTGAGGCCTCGTAGATTTTTTCTTTCTGCCGTGGCTCTTGAGCTTGGTTTTGCTCGAGCTGAGGAGTGCTTGGTCGATAGGCTCTCGGCCTGCCTCACTGTAGTTGTCCGTGGAGAAGGCCACCCCTGCTCAGCTGGAGCAGCACCGTCGACCATAGTCGTTCTCCGTTTCTCGTGGCCGGAGGAGGCAACCGACGACTAGCCTACGATTGCTTTCTTACTTGCTTTCCTGCTTCCATGACACGTTCAAGCTCCGCGTCCTGCGCGCGGCGGCCAGGCCGGGGTTGGCTCGCCTGTTTCTTATTTGAGTTCCTGGTCTGTCTGCAGTGCACGCACCTTGCCCATGTTGAGGCGAACTCCTCCTGGGCGGCTGCTGAAAAGTGGTGTGGACCCCCCGCATCGTCCCAGAAAGTCCTGCCATCTGAGAGGCTCTGAGAGGGTCTAAGATCTCGGGTGGGACAGGCGATTGTGGGTGGTGTGGGAAGCTTCGAGCTCCGTGCTTGGTATGTGTGGTTTTCGTATCCGCCGAGTGGGCGGGAACAAGTGTTTGTTGTCGTTTGGGTGGTGGGGGTGGGCACATGATCTACAGCGCTCACCGGATGGTGTGGTTGTGGACTTCGTACTCGAGAGCGCTAATGCCGGCGGGATCTCTTGGACACCTGCGAGCGTGGGGATTGTCTCGCGGGAAACTCGTCTTTTCGCTCACTCAGCGAACGAACGTGTCAGCGGGCGGGAGGTGATGGGAAGCTCTTCCAGCCTCCCTCTGTGCTGCTGGGGATTCCTGGCGCCGCCGTTTAGTCTCAAACTTTGCTCAAGTGGTGACACCTTGATGCGCTGCATATGCATCTTGTCCCAATTCAGCCTGATGCAGAACGATCGTCAGTCGTCGAGTGCGCTTTTTTGTGACCGTTGGTGAAGACAACATTTCCAATGTTTCGCGCTGTGGACCGAGCACTGCGTCGCCGGACGTGTAGATTACCATCGCACAGTCGGCGGTCATGATCTGGCGATACTCGCGTCATTGCGCTGCTTCGCTGATCGACTCGGACGAGTCGGCTGTGGTTCAACTCACAGCAGACGTCCTCGGCTCCTTGGGTTGCGCATACCTACCAACCAAGAGTTGCTTTGCATATATGCAACAGACGACCAGGACGGCCAATGCTTCACCCAGTGGCAAGGCTTGCAGTGGGGTGGCGAAGTGCAATTGCTTGGTTCGAGTACGTTTCAGCGGTACTGTTGTCCAACCTCATGCCTTGAAAGCAAAGACTAAAGAGGGGGAAATCGCTCTCCTCCTCCCAAATGCGTAACCGAACACAGCGCATCAGGCAAGGCCTTGCAGGACGGACGTCTTGCCAGAGCATCCGTAGATGGGGGCAGTGGGCCACGCCTACAAGTCTGCCAATAAACCCGGAGGCCCGGTGAATCTCAAATGTGAGCTGGACGTCCAGGTCGACCGGTCAGAGAGAGGCAGACCGAGCGGCAGCTTATCACATGCCACAAGTGGAGGGGCTCCGAGGGCAGGTTTCCTTTTTTCTTTTCAACGACGTTCCTTTGAACGAACGGTACTTGGAGCAGCGACCGGGATAGCCTTGCGGTGGTGTTGCTTGGTCGAGCAGGTCGGTCTGCGGTATCATCCCAATTGATGCTGGAAACACCTTCCGAGGTGACGTTTGACATCAGACGTGGAGGCAGCAGGCGCGGCAAGGAGACTCCTTGCGCATGGCGGGTGACCTTTTTGGGGGTCCCCAACCTCCACCCCACGCCGTGGTCTACCGCATGCAGACTGGCCGGTATTGACCGCCACAACAGAGGAAAAGTGCTCATCTACCTGCTATCTATGGTGCTCTGTAGTCTACAGATTATGCGTCGGGAGTCAACGACAGACAGGCTTGGCGTCGTCCGCACGGCCTCGTCCTGTCGTAGACTGACGCCGCAACCAGCCGCCTCTCTGCGGCTCCGCGGCGTGCACGATCTCGCGCAGCAGCTGCGTGTCTCGAGTTGTACGCAGTCTGATAGTCCACACATGGGCCGCTGGTGGTCACACTCATCGGTGCTGAGCAAAGCGATCAGGGCCGAGCTCGTGCGGCTGTACGGTATACGGTCTGACGGCACGCCGCAATCAGTGGCCCGGAACAAGGAGTGGATCTCTGCCAAATGGTCAGAGTGGCGAGTGGGCCGCACGGCAGTTGCGGCAAGCCCAACACGCGCGGTGGATGCCGATGATGGTGCCATGGTGCCATGTTGGACGCGTGTGTGACGTCCTCCAAGCAGCAGACTCGGGGTTTCTGTGTGTGCTATGAACCCGCTCGCGCAGACGAGTCCCGCCGTCATGGGAAGAGAACGGAACGGAATCGTCGACGTCCTCGAGCCCTGGCTCTCTGTTCGAGTGGGCGGGCATGCTGTCGACGGTGTGTGCGTGTGGCCCAAAAAAGTCAATTCGAGCCTCCGAATCCTGGCAATTGGCTGCCATGAGGCTGACCGCCCCCGTCTCATCACGGCAGCGAGTCATCAACACGAAGACGACCCCGGCCGGAGTCGCGCTTCGTCCCTTCTATTTTAACAAATAACATGTCAGAACGCAGACTGGCAACGGTGACACGGGCGACACAAAACAAAAGCAACACCTGGGCCCACGAGATGGGGGGGGGAGACGTGCACACATGGAGAGTGAGTTCACTGTTGTGTGCTGTGCTATCTTGTGTGTCAGGCTGTGTGGTGCCCTGTCGTGATGGTGTCGTGCCGTATCGTGTTGTGTCATGTGGTTGTGTGGTTGTGTGGTGCTGTGCATGCTCAGATTATTACTACAGTTCCATGGCTGAACGCAAGCCCACGTTCACTTCCACGCCCATGTCGCCGTGGCTCCCGAGATCAAACTCAGAGGGTCTCGTTCATTTCACTTAGATGCCCATGGGTGCCCACGGATGTCCACGGACGGGGGAGAAGAGGACTATCTACACACATACAAACAAAGTGATCTATTGCTGTCATGTTGATAGGGAGGTAGCAGTGGGTTTTTCGGCGCTTGGCTCTAACCGGCCGAGGTGGGCCTGGGTTTGTGGCACTCGGGTATTTGTGAGGCTATCTGGAGGCGACGCGACTCACATACGAAGGCGCCAATCTCACTTCAGCCACGGCCAGGCCACGGCCAGCCCACACGGCCAGCTCAAAGCGGAGGCAGTTCGGCCCACACTGCGTGCCCGCAGGTGAGTGACGACATGACCGGGGGCTGGCGGACAGGGATCCGTGGCAATGAAACTGCAGTGGGCAATCTCGACGAGGGGCGATCTGATCTGTGCGTCCGTCTCCTTCATTCCATGTCCCTGCCCGCCTCTCTCATTACCGACGAGGCTCCGTAGCACATGCACTTGCCGCTGCCGTTACGGGGTAGCATCCATCGACGCAATTTGCTCGAGGGGGCCAATCGTACCGGGACCCCGGGGTGCTGAGCCTCGACAGCGTTACGGCGAAGGCTGCATGGGGAAAACTAGAGGAAGACAAAGAGAAGCACCATTGGCAAGATAGCCTAAAAAAAAAGATCATAGAGCAGATGCTATAGACAGGCCCACGTCCATGCCTTGAAGCTCCGACCAAGCTGTCACCTCCGTCTGCTTTCCGCCCTGCCCCCCTGCCGCCATGCTGTCGTGCTTGACTCTTCCAAGGTTCTTCTCCCAACCGGGCAGGGTACCAGCCAGCAGCCTCGCGATCTCTGTGGGCTCAGAAGACAGGAGAAGACGACAGTGGGGACGGTGGTGATGGAGGCTCGGGAGGGAGCGAGCTCCTTTGTGGTAATAAAAGGGCGGCCCCCCTGCTCCTGTCCAGTATTGCTGTGTATTATTATAGACTCATCAGCAGCCTCTGCCGGCGAGGCCAACCCAAACCCCTGGTACCCTGCCGCTCCAGGTACGCCGTCAAGGTACCCAGGTACCCAGGTACCCAGAGGCACATTGCAACCCTGCACTGAGGTGGTGGTGGCTGTCGGAAGGTCGAACTGTCTCTGAGGGTGATGCCGCGCTAGCCAACCCACAAGCCAGTCGGGTCGCCGGCAGCAAAAACAAATCCATACGTGTAGAGAGAAAAGGAGGAGGGACATTGATGATTGCATGGGTGCTATATGCTACGTGCCATAGTGCAAATGCTGGCCCCGCTTGACTGTGATGATGTTTATTGCTGTCACTGTAGTTTACAGCAGCTAGCTCATGACAGGGCGGGACAAAAAGTTCGCGCCCGTGTCGGCTAGGTACCGCACCTGCTCCCCAGCTCCTTCTTCTCCGTTGCTGCCGCTTTCTCTTGCTGCTGCTCGGCTCTCCTCCCCACAACGTCGTCCGTTTGGGTCTCCATTTCCTAATTCTGCAGCTATCGCGCCCGGTCCAGCACCGGTCTCCTTCGCCTTGCTTGTCCATTCGTTAGGCCTAGTCTCTTTCGACCTCCGTGCCTCCATTCACCCACTCTCTCCACTTCCAAGTCTCACCCGGGCCTGCCTGTCTTGCCTTCCTGCCTTGTCTCTCGCTTCGCTTGGCTTTGCACTGCTTTAGACCCTGGCTCCCACTACCGAGGACTAGGGCAATCTCTTCTCGACTTTTCCTGATTCCATCCGTCCATTCCATCTCCGGCCCTTCCATCTTATTCTTCCTCCTCCTCCTGCTGCTACCACGCCTCCTACCACGCCTCCTACCACGCCTCCCGCCATACCCACCCACCCATCCCACTCCCCTCCTCTCATCCCGCGGTGTTGTTGTCGTCGTTGTTGCTGCTGCTACTGCTCCTTCGCTGGAGGAGTACCCGTGGACCCGAATCGACGACACCTCGCTGGTCCTTGCCCACGACGCTCCGAAGCCGTGGCAGCTGTTTGGTGGCCCCGCCCGAGCCATAGGCGTGTCACAGAGCTTTTCTGCTCGCCCTCACTCGGGCTCTGAGCTACCTGGAGACGCTGTAGCCTTCCTCTGGGCTGCTTCTCGAACATTGGATACGTGCCCTGCACGCTTTTGTGCCCCGACCCACGATCTTGTGCTGCCGCCTGTGTTCTGCACAAGCCACGCTATTGCCCTTGACTCGGATCGACGCTCCACCACCGTGCACCAATTTACTGGGAGGAGCCTCTTGGGATGGCAGGGACGGAGAATTACCTTATACGCTGTTGAACATATTTATGCTGCTGAATGGGCCTCAATTGATCTACGACTGTTGATCTGATCAACATCCCGTACCCAAGTGGAAAGGTCAGTTAACCACTGCTCCACCTGCCACCTCGGCCGCCGCACATCGTCGCAGCCTCTCAACCCACGAGTCCCCAATTGGGGCCGCATCTTCAACGCTATCTTCTGATGCCTCATGCTAACCCCACTGAACAAGCAGGCTTCTTGTTGATATCGCACAGCGCTCAACTTGCAGGCAGTTTCTCGCCGCCATGTACAGGCACGCTTACTCCGGGGCCATCGTCGCCTTGGCCACAGTATTTTTGGGCTTTGCCTCTGCAGATCCATCCCTACCAGTTGCATATTGTGCTAGCTCCAACACAGCAGAAGGATCAGCGAATTCATCGATATACCAGTCACAAGGCCTGTGCTACGGCATTTGCAACGACCAAGGCTACGCTTTTGCTGTGGTGCAGAGCAGCGACTGTTGGTGCTCGAATTTGGTCCCCAGTTCCGATGACCAGACCTCGACAAGCAACTGGTGAGCATGCCTCCGCGGTCTCATGCTAGGAACTTTGCTAACGTGGAATCAAAGTGAATCGTCCTGCCCCGGCTACCCGACTGACTACTGTGGTGGCGATGGCACGTACGGCTACATTGCCCTGAGTGCCTCGCCTTCCGGCACTGCTGGAGGGAGCTCGAAGACCACATCGTCCACATCGAAAACCACATCTGTAAGTTGACCCTCATCTCCGGGCGCGGGAAACCGTCACCAGTGAAAACCTCTGTTTCTGCTTCCTACCACATCCGTTTCTCTTTTTCTAAGGGTTGGGCTGGGTGTGGTCTACACGGTCGCTTAACGACTCTGGGATTCAGGCACTGGCGATGACAACCGCTACTGAGATCCATACGGAGACTGAGACTGAGACCCTTGTGCAGGCCTCAGTAACTACCACCTCTACCATTGACAGCACATCTGTGTCTTCCACTTCGCTTACCAGTGTCAAGTCTTCTACAACTTCCACGTCTACGTCTACCACCGAAGCCGAGACCACTGTATGCACTTTGTCATTTCTTTTGACCGTCAGGTCACCAATGTCTTCAACTGGGATGTGTTTATGCGCTGTGATGGATTTCCTTGGCTTGTACCACTGTCTCTTTCAAAACATTAGCTAACCGGCTTGCTAGTCAACGACACCTGAAACCACGAGCGAGAAAACCACCGCGGGAACACCGACAACTATTACGGCAGTCCAGACGGTAACGAGCGAGGGCAGCATCATTATTCAAACAGTCACAACTGTATCCACGCCTTCGGCTAAGTCGGGCGGCTCGGGCCTAGGTAAAGGGGCGGTTGCCGGCCTAACAGTCGGAATCCTCGCCGCGGTAGCAGCCTTCATATTCGGGGCCTTTATGTTCCGCCGACACAAGAAGAAGATGCAAGAGGAGGAGGAGCCGATGAACGCCGCTTCTATGGCCCACCGCCGGGGCAGTTCTGCCGGAATTATGTCAAAAACGGGCACCATGTCGAGTGTGGGATACGGGATGCCGATGGACGAGGAAAGCAGCTACATGTCTCAGAGCAGGAGAATGAGCATGAAACCCCTGGATCCCCGGCTCGACCCCAAGGTTGGGCTGTACCGCACCGCAAGTCACGACAGCTTCAATACGATCCGAGACGACCAGGACTACTCGCGAAGGGTACATCAGCCCCCAAGGGCATTCCGCGTCACAAATCCCGATCCCGACGACGACTAATCAACGAGAGATTTGTGGTGACTTATTCATATCTGGTCACCTTCTCTCTGGGCTGTCGCGACGTCTCACGACGCACACGAATTCTTTTGGCGGCCGTCTTCACCGACTTCGAGTCCCATCATTGGCGTTGTACATTTGGAAATACCAGGGCGGCGTTATTTTTCACGGAAATGTTTCTGGGGGTGGGGGCACTGGATAAGGATGTGTCTTGGGTTTCGCCGCGTCATAAAATGGGTTATTGCATGCAGTCTGCTTGTTCAGTCCGCCTGGGCAAGGCGCGAACAGCAGCTGCCATTTCTACTACTTCTAGTGTCTACTATCTCCGGCCAAGGACTGAATCCGACAC
The DNA here is from genome assembly GCF_014595645.1 of Diaporthe citri. Lineage (NCBI taxonomy): Eukaryota > Fungi > Ascomycota > Sordariomycetes > Diaporthales > Diaporthaceae > Diaporthe > Diaporthe citri. Next base: position 3,588,187 of record NW_025064846.1, read on the forward strand.
TATATGGTCGGTCATTCGACGAGCAACAAAAAAGCCGAATAAGTGTACAGTAAATCGCGCTCAAATCGGACCGATTCCCACGACGAAAGCGAGGAGCACTTCTCCAGCATCCTGTGCCGAGGGCTGGGGCTGGACAGAGGACCTTAATTCGAAGGGATTGTACATAGGACGCCAAGCGTGATTCGAATCACACAAAAATACTGTGCACACAAACTGAGTTTTCATCTGAATCGAGCAATACAAATTGAAGAATTCGAAGAAGCAGCTCTTCACTCGCAACGGCCTCAGCAGGGCACACACACAGGCTTGAGCGACTGCTTCGAGACATAACAGCCCATCAGGGTAGAGGAGACGCGCAATCGAACACGAAGGCAAACACCGACACCCGCACCCCTGAACTAACACGTCCCAGAAGGATGATCATCACCAGCTCTTCCCAGGAACGGCCTGCCCCAGAGCCTCCAAGGAAGCGAACGCAATATGCACGTCGTCAGGGGTGGGGCAACTCTCCAGGGCACAGATACACCATCGATGCTTCCGGAAACAGGCAATCCCAACAACTAGTGATTGGGCGCAAATTCAGAGGCTTCGGCTTGCGACCGGTCGGGCAGGCAGATGGGCACACGAGGCGTTGTTGATCCCACTTTCGCACAGTCGGAGATAAGCGCACTAGTGCGGAAACCTTCGAAGAAGGTAGGGAGAAATTTGGGGGCACGCGCCATGAGATCATCGGGACGCGGCAAGGCCTGTGTGGCGCCCGTCAGGCCGAACCCGAGCCGGGATGAGCTTTAAGGCTGGGCCGTGTCCCGCCTGCTTTTCCTCTGCTACTGTGGGTGATGCTGGTTTACTTTAATTCTTATTCCAGCTGGCTGTGTGCCCCGTCCGGATTGGGACTGCCCCTAAGCCCCGGCACTCCCAACATACGCTGTGCCGGCGCCGAAAAAAACTGCGGGAGCGAGTTTCGTTTCAAAATGTTTTAGGCCGCTGCTTGTGGTTGGCATTCCTTGCGCAGATCTGCGCGATCGGCACCTGGTGATTGGGTCGGGTATTTTGCTTGTGCAGATGCTGTGCACGTCGGCTAGGCGAGGTGCTGCTCTTGTGGCTTCACATGCAATGAATAATAAGATGCTAGATCCCCCCGTCTGGCCAGACTTGTCAAAATGGTGGAATCCACGATCGAGATCGATGATGGCCGCCTTGTTCACCGTGCTGTTTGTGTTATTACGGATGGCTTTGCTGGCGGGAAATTGACCCTTCAAATTGGATGAGTCCATCACTCATCGCTTGGAAGATCAGCGTTCTGGAGCCAGCCCTACCAGAGCCGTGTCCCGGGCTCTCGGGGCCGTGACGAGAGTGGTGCAGACGCAAGCAGTGTCCACCTTTTGTCAGCCGGCAGACAATTCGCAATAGGTGCCTCCACAACATCTGTTCCAGCGATGTGCTCTGAACCTGGTGTCCGCCGTCGAGCCTCGCCCCAGCCGGCGCAATGGAGAAAAGTGTCAGAGATTTTATATTTGTTTGTCGTACTGGAATTCGGAGACCGCCGACTTCACGGCACCGGTGTCACAGTAAGCACGGGTAGGAAATCCAACAGTTCCGGGACGGAAGTTGCGTCTTCGCGTATGCCGGCTGTGAGACTGATAGACAGAACCCAAGGGGGGATGGCCCTCTCTACATCCACTGAGTACATAATTCACTGTCTTTTTTTGTCGTGCCAAGGCATCAGCCTGATTAATGTCTGCAATGAGTACTTTCTTGCTTGAAAAGTCTTCCACCTGATGCAAATCACGGGCCTTCGAGGGCTTTGTGTAAAGCGGGACGACATCCACGCGCATCAAGACAAGGCATCTGTGGTTCATCAAAGCCGACACGCTCCGCGACGATGGCGTGCCGTCCTTCATTGATAAGATCGTATCCCTTGCTCTGGTGTGAGGCATTTGTCTGCCCAATTACAATGCATCGCGTACGCACCTTCGATGTCACCATGTCTCACTCGAGTGTTCACATACTCACATCGCAATGACCCGGGGGCTTCCGGATCACTCACTGAGGCAACGTGTGCATGTACATTTGATAACGTGATCAAACGAAAGTTCGAGTGGCTGTCCATGTCGCCCTGAATTGGTTGACACGTTGGGGTCAGCTTGTGCGCCTTAGTGGACGACAAGGTCGGATGGGCAGAAATGCTTTGGGCCGAAAAGAATTGATGCCAATGTTTGCCATGAATGTTCTATGCATTTATATGCGCTTATGTCCGGCTCATGCAAAATCCTCTATATGTATGTAAGGTACCGTTCCGATAGACTACCCATGGTGCACGACCCTCAACCCGTCAACCACGCGTTCCTCGCCAGTATGTCATCCACCAGCCTCTGGCCGGGAAAGTCCGCCATGATAACCCCAGTCTTGCCCTGCTGGCCGTCCTTGACAGTCTTCTCAAGCAGCCGGCCCGTCCGCTCGTTCATGCCCTCAATCATCGAGCCGTTTACCGCCTCTAGCGGGCCCGCCGCCGCCTCGATCGGCGTGACCCCGACGCTCGCGCTGAGGTGGCTGAGGAACAGCACGTCGGAGCCGGGCGGGCTCGCGCCGGCGGCCTCGAGGCTGGCCCGGATCGCCCGCCACTTGTCCTCGAGGTGCTCTCGATCCACTATAATCCACAGATCCTCGAGGCTGATGTGCGGGGACAGCCAGGGGACGCCGTAGCTGGCCCCTGTCGAGGACGGGAACTCCTGCAGGACGACAGCCCGGCCGCGGAGCTGCGCCATGGTCGGCAGCAGGGGCGAGCCAGCCGGCGCGGACGGACTCGGCCACGGGAGCAGCAGGTGCTTTGTGCTCCCGGGCTCGGTGCGGGTGTTCTTGAGGCGGTAGTGGTTGAAGGCTTCCTCGAAGGTCGTCTTGTACGCCGCTGTGCCTGCCCCTTGCTCCCCTTCCTCCTCCTCCTCATCCTCCTCAAATACCCCCTCGGACTTCCTGCGCACCGGCGGTCCTTCCATTTTCAGCCTCATGATGATCCCCTCCGTCGGGTGCTGGTCCAGGAACTCAAAGAGCGTGAGCAGTACGTCCTCCAACGTGTAGCCCGTGTAGACCTGCGCGTGGAAGATGCCAATCACCGGGGCGGTCTCCTCCCCGCCGGCAGCCTCGTCGATCACCAGGCGCCCCCTGATGTCGAAATACCGCAGGCCCGCCCTTAGTTGTGTCCTCAGGTCATGGTTCTGACACTGGTACTTCGTGTTGTTCACCAGGTCGAAGGTCTCGGTGTCGTGCGTCCCAGGTATCGACAGGCTGGCCAGGCTGGTCTGGTCCGGTACACGGGCCATCCAGTCGGGGTGTATCGACTTATCCAGGTCAAATGAGAATGACGAGGTGTAGTTCTGGTAAGAAGGCATTTTCTCTGGTGATGACCACACGATGGTCCGTAGAGTCGAGCTGGGTAGTTGCAGGACCAAGTAGAAGCAGGCGACCACGAGCACCGCCACGACGATGATGTTCGTGCGACTTCTCCTTGTCTGTGAGGTGAACATGACGGAAGATATAGATAAAGAGCTCTCTATATATAGAAGTGAGAAGGTATGTTGGATGATGAGGTGGCGAGCTAGGATCTGGCGGAAATCGGTGAGCAGGATCTCGTCGGTCTCAGCGTGGTCGTCCGTTCAGGTCGTAGGAGCAGCCATCGCCGAATGCCCTGTATGAATCGTCCGTCTACAGCAGTGCGACTGTTTCTTCAAGTCGTGACAATGGAGAGTCTGAGGGTATCTTCACACTGACAATACAGAGTAGCGGTCGACGCGGGTGATCCGGGAGAAGTGATGTATGCATGAGCAAAGGCGCAGGGCTCCTAGTTCAAGGGGTGGGACGCACGGACCATCATTGGCAGCCAGCATCCGCCGCCGAGCTGTCAGTCCCAAGTCGACAAGAGTGGCAAGCAGATGGGAATTGTAAAGGTTCTGTTCATACTTGCCTATTCACAGTCATTGGCTCAACGACGGCCCCATACTCGGCTGATTGAATAGGGGGCTCTAGATTTAAGTGCAATGGCATACCACGACGAAGCTTGGATAGACACGGTGGGGCAGGCAACTGTACTCTCAAATCGTAGAACACAGTGTTACTATTAAAAAAATGTGGTATCGTAGCCACATGCTCGCCGCGGTCTAAAGAATCCAGAACAGCCATGTCGGTTGAAACAGAAACCGGGTATATCGCGAATCGAAACCATGAGCCATGCGTCAGTCAAAATACGTGGCGCGTCTTTTCGAGATCGTGAGTCTTTTCGTCGTACAACTCCATCCTGACCCCATCCGGAACACCATTCCGCCCCCTCACCACCGCCAATCTTCGACCTCGAATCCAATAAACCAACTTTGATACAGTGCCGGAGAGGCATGATCAGTATATGACTTTCTCCTCCCAAACAGGCGGCCTTGCGCCGTCCTGATCCCACACGAGCTTGTTCTTTTCGTTCAGCTCGCAGCCCTCGTCCGTGATCGGGATCACCTTGCCCGTATGCGCGACTTCTTGCGCTGAAACACCAGCCTGGTCACGCGGGATCCAGAGCAGCGGTGGCTGTGACGTAACAACATGCGGCAAGTATGCCTCTGCCTCCAACTTGTCCGTCACGCCGAAGTTGATTTCGCGTTCAGGCAGGTACGAACGCAGTGTGAAGTAGTCAGCGTAGACCCAGGGCTTGAGGAACCTGATGATGAAGTTGCCCTTCTTTGGCTGGCCACCCGGAGAATGCTGGTGCTGGTCAGTACCAATGTATTTTGGGGTCGACGGATTGTGAATCTCTTGGTCACTCACTGTTGTATAGCCTGTGCCGTTCGCAACGGCTTTCTCGTCACTGACCGTCGCTTCCAAGCCTACACGCCGTTGCTCTTCCTCGGCCATTAGACTCTGTGGAAGATTATACAGAAGTGGGTCCAGAGCATTGTTGAGGCTGAGGTTGAAGAGGACTGTGAAGACAAGGAAGGCGATCATGAGCACCAGGGGCCCGATGGCCACGGAGGCAGCAAAAAGACCAATCAAGCAGAGCTCGCTCAGGTAGATTCCAGTGAAAAGCTGCTTCAGTGCTCGAGGGTAGATGAGGCCTCGTGTGTCGATCTGGGTGTCCGTGACGAATAGAACGTTGTATCGCCAAGCAAAGTAGAACAAGGCCATTCCGATAGTTGCCCACCCTAGGATCAGAGGCGCAATTGCCGCGTATGTGATCGCAATCACTGTGAGATTAGTATATATGGGCAAGGTGCTTCCCCATGAGATCGCGCTGAGATTGGCCCACTTGTGTAGAGGGCGCGAGGAGTGCCGGCAAGGTATCTGTAGAGGATGTTGAAGATGACGAAGCCAACGACTTGGGAAATGACGCTCGAGGCAATGGTAAGCCCCTGGACAATGAAGTAGGAGATGTAAAAGTTGGTCGACTTGGGAAGACTGTTTGCCAAAATCGTTGTAACAGCTGTTGGGTTTTCCTGGATCTGCTTTGCCACTGCCGACGCAGATGAGGTGACGGTGGTGATCAAGAAAACCTGTATGACCTGGAAAGCGAAATACGAGTTTTGTGTGAAAAGCTCGATGCGCGAGAAGGAGGGCTCTCCCGACAGCTTCGCACAGAGTCTCATGACCACGGGAACCAGCGACATCAGGATTGCGAGTGCGACAGAAGGGAGGAGGCCAGTGACCACACCCATGATGATGTCCGGGATTTGCTTGAGCCATGTCAGGAAGGAAATTTCCTTGAGGTAGTTCACGTTGCTGATGATACCGACGACGCCCACGGGGATGGCCCAGAATATGATCATTGCGGTGATGAAGCCAATGACAGCATACCGTCGGACAAGCTTTTGCCACCAAGAAATGGACAGAGAGCTCCAGACAACGTCCTTTGGGGTGATGCCAATGTAGGATGGGGCCATGGTGAGGCCCGTGTGGTGCGCGAGGACTTGGTAAGCCGTCTCAGCTTCGGCCTGGCTCTTGAACTCGATGAACACGGCGGGGATCTTCTTGTTACCGCCAGAAAGATATCGGGCCTGAGCAGCCTCTGCCTCGGGGATAAGCCTGGCAAGCTCGGAGCGACACCAGTCGATGGTGTCCACCTTCTTGCCGATCAAGCCCAGAGGTCCGGTGCGATGCGTGGGCCGCTTCTTTTGAGGGACCCATCTGCTAGCAACGCTGCCAGACTCGGCATCCAGCGGAGGGTGAGCACTGTCCGCCGGTGCGCCCTTGGAGGTCTTGATACGCTCTTTGTTGGCGAGCTTGATGAGCTTGACCTCGGCCTTTTCCAATTTAAAGGCCACCTTGTCTCGCTCCTCGACCAGCTTCTCGATTTCCTTGATGTCGCTGTTGATCCAGATGTGCTTGACTGAATTTCCGAAGATCTTGCGCAATGTCCTCTCCTCCAAGTAATTGTCGGGAACCGAGGTGAACAGAACAGTCCTCGAGGACACGCGATTGGCGTAGAAGGGGCTGATGAGGAAAGCCTGGCGGAGATTAATGTAGTATACACATTCACGGAAGATCAAGTACATGACGAAGCCGTAGTACACCCATGCGACAAATGTGTGCGCATAGTAGCGGTTGCCCTGGGTGTTAGGGTTGATGTTCGCATAAGAAAGAATGTCGAGCTGCTTCTGGCCACCACCACCGGTAATGTTGACGGGGAAAAGGACAGGCCAGGTGATGCAGCATCCCACGAAACAGATAACAACAGTCATCTGCAGGCGATGTAGTCAGCACAAAGTGCGCACTGGGTGCTGGAGAATCGATGAGGTGTTAGGGGACGTACGCGGATAAATCGCAGATACAGGTAAGAGTCCAATGACTGGGTCTGGAGAGCCAGGCTGTCGGGTATCTTCCAGAAGCGGCCGATCCAGTTTAGGTAGCCACCTGGCAGTGCAGGCGTGCGCTCATTCTCGCGAAGACTGCCGATATAAGAGCGAGGGGCATAGTATCGCCTGTTGCTTCGGCGCAGAATGATGAAGATGAGGAAGTAGACGCCGGCGGTGATGGCGACGGGTACCAAGGTCGATACCATGCCGGAGAGGGACACTGGGTCCTTCTCCTCAAGGGCCTCGCCTTGATTGCTCATATTTGCGAAGCTGCTGATGTCGTCGAGCGCCGATTCGACACCCCCCAAAGAGATTCCACTTTCTGCCATGGCGTTAGTCTTGAGGATCTTCGTCTAGTTGGTGTAGTTGACTGTCAAGAAAAGAAGCACTCATGTTTACCTTGGGGCTGAAAAGCCTTGAGTGCTGCAGGACACAGCTGATTTCTAGTGTGAAGACAGGACAAGAAGGCGCAGAGGCGTGTAAGTGTGACAGGTTGGGCTGAATGAAGCCAGGCAGAGGGCCGTTCAGGGCCGCGAAAAGAGGCCGGTTTTGTATCGGCAGCGTGTCAGGAGCCGGGAGTGTATTGGAGGAGAGGATGGGAGGCCCCGGCGGCGGTCCAGGTGCAGATGAGAGAGGTCGGAGGGTCGAGGTCGGAGCGGCCGCGCGTGGTTTTGGCAGGCCTCACCCCCGACAAAGCTGCAAGCTGCAAGCCGCAAGCTACCACGATGCAAGGCGTGAGAATTAAGCTCGAGAGGTTTTCGAGCGGTGGTGTATAGGCGGGGCGGGCAGGGTGACAGCGAGAAGAAATCTCGTCCGATAAAGAACGGAGTGGGAGGCCTGGCGAGTACATGTAGTCTAGCCTAGCACCGTCGCAATCAAAAGAAAGGGCAAGGGCGCTGGAATTCCAAGTGGTTGGCCAATTGGGACTGGGATTGGCTATGACGACGTCGCGTCGTGCTCCAAGGCCCAGCAGTATCAAGCTGGTCGAGGTTCCTGCTGTGCTATGCTGATCCCTGCCAAGCTGGAACAGAAACAGCCGTGGCCAGGCGGCATGTTGCAGCGCAGCGCAGCTATTATTGCGGCCTATCGCCCAAGGTGGCAACACTATAGGGAGGTAGGTACCTAGGTAGCGGGCAGGGCAGCAAGCAGGGCAAGCCAAGGTTGGCAGACCAAGTCATGGCAAGGAAAGGGCGAGCATGCAGCCGCCCGCATGTGCCTTCCCAGATTGATGGGCGACAAATTGATGAAATCGATTAGGATCTCGGCTTTGGGCCCTTGGCGGCACCTGGCACACTTGGTGGGCCTCCCTGCCCACTCCAGGGTCTTCCTCGCCCAGTTCCTCCTTCTCTGTCGATCGAGGGGCCATGCAACTCTCGACGGTAAAACACATGACACCATCGTGCAGCTTTCTGTCTCTCGTCGCTCGACCCTTCCTGACGTTTCTTTTCGCCTGCCAGAGCAGTGCCAGAGCAGGGCAGAGCAGGCCAAAGCCGGACTTGACTGAAAGTAGCATCGCACCGCATCGCACCATCTCACATCACAACCACAACAATCGTCCCGCCTGTTGTCCTCCAGGTCATGCCAAGCCCAGAGTTCTCCTGGTCCCTCTCATCCATTTCCTCAGCCCCGTCCCCATCCCCATCTCGTGTTGCCCCTGCAAGACACTGATCATTTTGGACCTGACACCTACGGTGCGTCTGCGGTGCCTCTACGGCGCCTCAGTGGTCGCTCTCGACTCCAGGAATCATGAGAAATTATCTCAAAAGGGCCAGTTGCGGGGCCAACGTCCCGCTATGGATACCACTGTACTGACTGGAACGAGTCAATGACAGATGACAGGCCCAACTTTAGCATACACTCAAGGCAGGGTCTCTGCCTCTCAGACTCAGTCTACCACTGGCTGTCGCTCCGGCGGGATACTGCCACGCCACCGCCGGTCTGTGTTGGCCCTGTCTTGGAGCCGCATGCGGCATTGATCAGTCTGCGCCAGTAGACCCCCGACACGATCAATGATGTCTGCGGCGCACCACAATCCAAGCGCACGGTCTTGGAGAACATCATTGACACGAGGAACTATGTGTGTGTGTGCTGTCGAAGTGCAGCTTCTGAGGTTCAGCTTTAGTGCAAGCATCAGGTGGACACACCAGTCACATGTGACCGTCTCCGATCCAAGTTATCGGGTCCATGGCTCCCACTCGCCTACATGGTACGTGGCCAGCACAGCAAATCGACCACGGCTTCGTAGCTGGGCAGACTAGCCACTCCGTGCCACCTTCTTCCGAAACCTCGTCCTGCCACACATGGATCCTGTAACATACTCCAACACAGCACTTGTGTTGTAGGCCCAATCCGCAGGCCACAAAACTCGACAACCCACAGGCCGCTGGCACTTCGGGGCTTCCTCGACAGAATTCTCCAGCTGCCGGACAACGCCGTCGGTGGCCATACCCAGCCATGATAACCTGCTGCACCACCAATCAAGGCAGCTCAGCCACAACCGGCCCAGGCCCCACTGTAAACTATCACACTCTTGCTTTGGCTTCAGCATGGAACATTGAACCATTGATAATCGACCCCTCCAATCTCAATCCGCTTGCCCGCATTCGACAGCTGGTCGCGAACATGCCTCGTGCAATCACAGACTTTTCGCAGGAAGCGTGCACGGTCGAGAGGCCTCGCAATGTTTGTTTCCAGGTTTTCAGCTGCATCAATCCTCTTTAAGGTTCCTTAGCTGTAATTCACCAAGCCACATGAGAGCCCAAGTCCATTCCTGAGACGTGCTGTGAGAGATTTGGTGTGCGAGATGTGGCCGTGGGTCTCCCGTTGCGAGCCAACAGCCGTGACAGAAAAGCAATATTTACAAATCTCAAGTGGCATTCTGTGGTAATTGCCGGCGTTGCACGTCTGATTGTCCTGACGCGCGTATGGATGGTGCGAAGTCTATGCCCGGGTAGGTAGATACCCAGGGCATCCTCGCTCAGCACCTGGTTGATCAACTCCGATCTGGCTTCCAAAGTCTCCCATCTAGCATCTGTAGGCACGGACTGACCCCGATCATCACGTGGGCGAAAAACGACTCCAACGACATCTACTACTGACCAGGGGAAGCTTGCCACACCAGCGTCACGACTCTCTCTTACAGTATGGGACAGACATGTTCCGTTGCGATTTACATCCCTCAAGCCATCCTTGGGAGACAGTTGAGTACTTTATGATAATAGTAGGCCTTGTCACTGTGGTTTTGTTTTTTTGGTTTGGTTTTTCCAACAAAAAAAGAGGGGGGGGGGGGCTTAAACTACGCGACAGGTTGGGCTTGGTGCAGCTCCCATACGGTCCAGGACAACGTCCACCAGGAGTTAGCACATCCGCCTCTTGCGTATTTGCAGTACATTTGTTCCGTTATGCTTCGAACCACAACCCAGCCGTTCCCAGAGCTCTGCAGTGGCTCATGGCTTCATCTGTTGAGCTCCTAGACTGGTCCAAGCCCTAGAGCCCAGCTGGCATCACCGTTGGGGACCACTTCGACCCAGATGAGCTCCGCCGGCTCAACCGTAGTGCCGTGGGCTTATTGGCTTAAAGCATCTTTTACGACTGCTCAGAAATTCTGGGTGTAACACCACCAGACTGACGCAGAAAAACAGGCGGGTCCCAGCCGTGCGCTGTGTGTATACAACATCAGGACGTACCGCGTCTCCGCATCTCATCAGTTCGGCACTCCCTCGCAAAATTTACAAGTTTTGCATCTAGAATTTATGGGCGGTTACTGGTCTCACGTCAAGCCACATCGATGACACATGCACACAATGACGCTTTCTGGAGGAATGCCGGGTCTGTGTCCAACTCGGACCAACATCCACGGCGACTTTGCCAAGGGTGCCACTTGGAACTCATCCATGCTTGCAGATTTGCCTTGTAAATGTCTATCTATAAGCTCGTGATGTCCGCTTTTCGTGAGCAGTATGATGCTGTCGAGTGTCCAGATCGACGGAGGTGCACGCCTCGCAGGTGGGAGCTCGCGCCTGGCCATTCGTATTACACCATTCAGACCCACCGTTGTCTCTAGGGTGTCTACAGTGCGGGTCAGCTGTAAAGTCATCGTGGATCCATCAACATTGAGCTCATCGTGAGTTAGGTGGGTCTCCGTCAGCTTTTGGAAGCCTGTAAGTACTCCAACGATAGACAAAGCTGCGGACACTGGGACGCGCGCTGTTGTCAGCTACGGGCCAACACTCGTTCCGGCTTGGAACAGTGGTCGGTCAGCCACATATCATGGTCGAGGCCCAACTTGTTCTAAAACAGTTGTAAGAGCCAAACCATGGGAGGCGGTGGTGTACAAGCTATATCTCAACCCAAGTATCCTGATTCCTACAAGATTGCCAGCAAGTCCGGTCATGACTGCTGTGAGAGACACGATCAACCTTCTGCTCGCCTTGCCGCCGGAGATGTGCCTGTAAGAAGACGATGACTGGGGTTGTTCGTTTCCAGCAGATTCCGACTCATTTCCAGGTCCGGGTCCGGTCAGCGAGAAAAACGGAAGTGTCCATAAGGGGAAGTCGGGCGTCCATGCCATTGTCAACAAAGGCAGACCGCACCCGTTCCGGCGTGGAATGGGTGAGCTGAACAATGAAAACGGAGTCCCTAGCAACCGGCTGTGTGAGGGCTTTCCAGACAAAAGAGACTGAACCTCAGTTGTGGTTCTACTTTTCTTTTCGAGCCTGCTCTGAGCAATCCCCCAGCGAAGTCCCCTCTGTTCTTCATGTCTGTTGGTCTCTGAGGAAGCCACAGCCAGTGTGAACAGACTGCCACCACCAAGAGTTTTCGGAACGAACTTGCCAACACACGACTTCCGTCAAGATGGCCGACGACAACGCAGCCGCTCAGAATGACTCAAACGTCAGCCAGCCTGGTTATTACCCTGCCACGGATCATGCAATCCCGTACCAGTCAGAATGGTCTCGACTTCATGACGACGTGGCGACCAAGGCGACGCTCCGGCACCTGGGATGCAACTACTTGGGCACCCCGGGTTGCCCGCCGACCCTCATAGCGCTGAAGCGGCACGCACAATCCCTGGCTGTGCTCATCGCTCGCCTCAGCCCGAGCGTGAGGACCGGGACGGTCGACGGAAATCCCATCTTTGATGACAGGCAGGTTAGACAGGACCAAAATGGGGCGAGGAACATCCAGCACAGCGTGGAAGGGCGGCTGGAGCTGAACGACGCTTTTGACTGGCTTGCAGACCTGTCCCAGCCGTACAACAATGACGACCCCAACCACCACAAGCCACTCAACATCCTCTCAAACGAGGTCAGCGGTCGGCACGAGGTCACTGGCACCGAATTCAAATGTCCGATCCAAAAGTTCCCGGCGCGCGAGCCGCTGGAGCAGAGAGCTCACCCATACCTGCCAGATGTCTCCCAGCTGCCGCATGCCAGCCATCACCTGCTGGCCATGCACGCGAACCAATGTCTGGAGCTCCTGGATCACGAGTTCAGCAACACGGGCGGCATCCTCAGCCTGATCCCCGAGGAGGGCCAGGGCGCCAACTCGGCCGAGCTCAAGGCGGCGCAGAACTCGCTGCTGGGCCAGCTGCTGCTGTACGTCCAGAGCCTGGCGCTGCGCAACCACGAGATGGACATGACCAACGCGAAACTGACGGACGCGCTGGCGGGCGAGGCGGTGGTGCCGCTGCAGCACCTGTCGGTGCTCGGGCCGGACGGGCGGTCCGGGCGGGAGATCGCGTACCCGCAGGACCGCTGGGTGCTGGTCAACGCGGGCGACGACGTGTGGGCGCACCTGCACGACACCCTGGACCGCGAGGAGGCGGCGCTCGCCGTTAGGGAGCACGAGTGGGCGCAGGAGGATGTCGGACTGGGCGGCGACAGCGTGTGGAGCACGGAGCGCAGTCAGGGCCGGCACGCGCGCGGCCTCGTGGCGGTGGACATCAGGTCGCGGTTCTACCGGCTCGAGGGCCAGGGCCGCAGCACCATCTTTGTGTTGCCGGCCTTCGCGACCCATCCCAGCACCGAGTGGAGCGAGAGGCTGGACCGGTACAGCAAGCCCACGGTCGTCGGCACGGTGGCGCCCAGGACTGCGCAGCGGGCGACCGATTATGAGAAGAGGAAGAACGAGGACCACGCCGCCGAGTTGCGCAGAAGGACCCCGGTTCTCTGAGCTCCAGGCCAATGCCGCGAGAGACCGAGGTACCATCGATCATCTGAGAAACGAGGCGGCCAGGCACGCCCAGGTCCAGCAGAACATGAGCGCCCAACTTGCGCAGTACACAAACCGGCAACCTGCCGATGGCGAACAACGCAACGAGGACCTCATCGCGAGCCTGCACAGCCAGATCGCGGCCCTTCAAGACGCGGCACAGCAGCGACACTCACCTCAAGGTGTGCGCTTCGGAGATGTCGCAATGAGTGGAGCGAACGGGCCATAACGTTGTTGGCCGCAGGTTTTGTTTGAAACGGGGACTCGGCCTGGGACGGCATGGCTTGGGCCAGCTTGGTGTGTCTGTGTGTGTTCATCTGTCGGGATACTTATTAGTGGAGTTCAGTACAACCTTCTTAGATTATTGTGTCTTTGCCATGCAGGACCAGTGGTGGCTGTCCGTACCTCTGTACGTAGACTGTCAACATGTGGATTATCGGATTGACCAGTCAAGATGCGCGCCGTTGCCGTCGCCGTGCCAACGCCGTGCCCAGCACCGTGTCAACACGGCGGCGCTACCACTAACGGGTATCCAAAATGCAGGATGCACTCTCCAGCCACCGATTACGCCAACCACAACCACACCATTGGCCGGTGGGCCAGGGCCCAGCCCGCCCTCCGCAACCAAGATCCCTCCCCATCATGTGCCACCAAACCTGTTGACTTGCTGGACGATGACACTGGTGGATGGACTGGTGTTGAAATTGCGAACTTACCAGCCCCTCGGACCGTGACCCCTCCATTGTCCGTCTCTCTCTTGTTCTCCTCGTGTGCTGACCAGTCGTAAAACCAGCACCATTCCCTCCCAACCCCAGTCCACGCAATACCATACCCTGCCAGCCTGTGTCTTCTTGTTGCTTCTCATTGCTAGCTCCCGTGATAGTTATCCCTCATGCCAGCTCATCGCTATTTTCGAAGATCAATGCCGTGTTGAGCTGAGCCTGTCGAGCCTTTCCTTGTCATCCTGTTCTGTCCTGTTTGCCCTGCCCTGCTTGATGTCGGGAGGCTGGGTGGCCCCATATCCAATATTGCGGGTCTGGTCTTCACGGACGAACAATGAATTGAATTGATCAGCACGAGATCTGCAGGCTGCGAGTGCCACTCACCCTGCGAACCACAGAGAGCACGCACCACCACAGCATGCCGGGCCCTCAGGCCAGGCCCGTGTCTACTTACACGGCGTCGTCAGTTGCTACCCGAGTCCAACAACGTGAATGCGGTCCGCCGCGGACGCATACCACCACGCCCAGCACCTTCATGCTCATGGTTGGCTTGCTGCTGCTCATGATGCACGCCGCCCGGGTCGACGCCTCCGAGACATCGCTCCTCCCGTACATTCCAACCAACATCCTCGTTCCGGGATCCACCGCCGGGGTCGCCTACGGCCGGGAGACTGGCAACGCCAACAGCACGGCCTACATCCTCACTCCCAACGGCGACGGCTCGGTCGACCTGTTGGCGGTGGACATATCATCCTCACTGGCCGCTTCTTCCGTCGCCAACAGTGCTGAGACCTTGACACCAGAGCTGCCTTTCCTCATATCAAGCACCAACACCACGACGTTCACGCCCACACTCACATCGGATGGCTCCATCGTCGCCTATGCAGGCGATTGCAGTTCGGGCACTGGATCATCCGTATGGGTCTACAATACCACCACCTCTCACCAGGCATCATGGGTGGAGCACTTCGTCACCAACAGCGGCGGGGCCAGCGGGCCATCCTTCCTGGGAGGCGGTTTCTCCTTCTCAGAGACCATATCGCCCAGCCTATCCCAGCCCCTGATATACGCCTACGGCGGGCAATGCCCCGACGACACCCTCGACGCCGATGATTGGACATCAGCCGCGACCTACTCTAACTCAATGGTCCGCCTGACGGCCTCCACAGACCCCTCGTCCACGCCGGCATACACCGCGAGCCAATTGTCCCTCAAATCACAGCCCATAGCTGAGGCAGGCTTCAGCTTGACCCCCCTCCCGCCGGCGACGTCCAACATCTCCGGCATCGTGACGCAGAGCATCAACAGCGTCGTCCTGGGCGGCCACACCCAGACTGCCTTTGTGAACATGTCGACGGCTGCGGTGTGGAGCCTGCCGGAGGAGAGCTGGAGCTTCATCGCCATCTCCGGCCCGTCTGGCTCCCCCTCGAGCGAGACTTCGGAGCTCGCAAAGAACGACGATGCTGTCACCGAGGTGCAGCCGCGGTCGGGCCATACTGCCGTCCTCAATGAAGCCGGGTCCGCTATTATCGTCCTTGGTGGGTGGGTGGGCAACACGAGCCAGGCGGCGCAACCACAGCTGGCCGTCTTGCAGATGAGCGGCAGTGAGTTCGGGGAGTGGACGTGGTCTGTGCCCGATGAACAGCCCTTGAGCTCTGGGGAGGGTATTTATGGCCATGGTGCTGCCTTGTTGCCCGGCAATGTCATGATGGTATCCGGTGGTTATGCCATCTCACCCAGCTCCTCAGGTTCAGGGCTGGGCAAGAGGGATGCCATTGGTGTGGCGGGCGGGCAGCTTCAGATGTTCTTCAACGTGACAAGCCTCACCTGGAGCGATTCGTACACGAACCCAATATCTGCATCGACCGGCTCAGAGAGCGGAACCGCGCCGTCAACAACGCCGTACAAACTGGGCCTCGGCTTGGGACTGGGGCTCGGTATTCCCCTTCTACTCCTCGTGCCGGCTATCTGCTTCTTATGCTGGAGGCGAAGGCAGCGTCTTCGCCACCAGGCACGAGACGAGCACATCCGGAATCTGACCACCGGAACGGCCTTCATCACCTCCGATGAGATGCTCGAGCGCGAAAACGTATATCCATGGGGACCCCGAAGTGCAGCTCGATGGTACACGGGCGGGCACGACCCGTATCTACGTGACCAGGGGAACGCACTTGGTTACGAGAACCTGCGCGCTCCTGAAGGGGCAAGGGCAGCTTCTGATGACCCCATGGCTGTTGAGTCGCCCGGTGCCTACAGAAGAGACATCAGGCGCAGGCCAGTACCCAGGGTCGCAAGGGGCCTGTACCAGCCCACTGGTATTGCTGGTGGGGATGATCTGATGAGCCCAGGCGCTATCCATCCGATCTTTGAGGATGAGGAAGATGAGATAGCCGTGGCTGGTGCAATTGCCCCAGACAGGGACGAGGAGAACGACGATGACCCTTTCACCACGCCGGTACCTTCAACACCAACAAAGGCAGGGCCCAGCTTGGCGAGCCCAATTGTCTTTGTGGCGCCTGGCCAGCAGACGGCGGGCTCTGGCCCAGCCAGTCCGACGGAGAGCACACCGCGTCCGCGGCCACAGCACCCAGAAGTACAAGACTGGGTTAGCGACATCGACGCGTCTGACGCCCTCATCACAGCTCGTATACAGCCTCACAGCACCACGTTCCGCAACTCGGGCAAGATCTCTCCTACGAGGCGGCCGTCGGTGCGCTTGTCTGAAGACGACACTGCCGGCGGTGCCCGAACGGACAGCAACTTGTCCGAGTCCAACCGCAGCACCTTCAGCTTCATAGTGAACCGGTCCGACTCGCTGCGCGTGGCCGGCGCCGGGGCTGGATTGTTGGCTGTCAGCAAATCTCGGGGCGAGCAGGAAAGAACCGGCACCTCCCACTCTGACAAGAGTAGCAGCAGCAACAGCAATACCACGCAGGACAGCTTCAAGACGGCCAAGTCGATCACGGCGCTCCAGACCGAGGGACCTGGGCTGCTTCTAGGCCGGCCAAGGCCGATATCGGACATTGAAGATCTTGGTCATTTGTCAGATGACGACCCTCTGGCTCCTGGGAGCCCAAGCAAGAGCAAGCCACCGCGCAGGAGTTGGTTTGGGAGCCTAAAGAGAGTGTTCAGTGCAGGCGCTGGCAGCGGGAGCTCGAATGGAAGCTCAAGTCAGACTGAGAGCCCGACCCACGGGCAAAGCAGCGACTACGAAGGGTTGGGGCTGGGCAGCTTGGGCCTGGGTGGCGTCGGGCTGCTACAAAAACGGAGGCAAGGGAGGATGGCGTGGGACGAGGCCGGAGCGTCTGCGAGTGGCGCTGGCCAGGGCGCTGGCGAGGGCTGGGAGGAAGACGACTGGGACATCGAGAAAGCGGTGGAACAGAGGCTGGTGCAGGTGATGTTCAGTGTACCCAAGGACAGGCTGCGCGTCGTTAATGCCGACAACGCGGATCTTGTGTCCTTGGAGGAGTCGGTGGTCTTCGTCGATCCGGAGAAGGCCGATTCTCCAACACAGGAGGCTGCTATAGCTGGCAAAGATGAAGAAAAGGTCACGGCGCAGGATGATAGGCCAGACGAAGCAGCAGAGGATGTCTCCAGTGTTGCCAGCCAGACCGAGGAAGCGAGCCGGGCAAGGCGCGAGAGGATACAGCAAGGCAAGCAGCCCGAGAGGACGTCCTTGCTGCTCAAGGTGCCTCTGCCACCGGCGAGCGAGACCTCGGAGGATTCCAGGCGGAGAAGCATCTCTCCCGTTGTCATGACTGCGGAACAAGTCCGGTACGAGCGGCCTAGGACTCGCGTGCTCGACATGGTGGAGAGTTTTGAGAGCAGAAGTAAGAGCTCGAGTCCTGAGAGGGTGCCTAGCCCCGAAAGGAGGCATTGAGGCACGTATGACAGGTACCCAGTAGGTAGGTACTACGGCTACGGTGCGGCTGTTCAATCTGCTGTTCAATGATATTACGAAGCGATGGGATATGAGATGTAAGAGTTGCAACAAAGTTGGCCAAGAGCCAAGATTGCCCTCAAGGGCGCGGCAAGGATACGGGCAGGGAGGGCTGGTTTCGCAGCAACAAGGAGCTCAGGAGTCTTGGGAAGCATTTTGGATAGGAACGGTCGTTTGGATCGGAGCGTGACAACGGTCGGCTCCTGATTGAGGGACATGAATATTGATTCGAACTGACAAGAAGACCATGTTGAAACATCAATTCGTAATATGCCTGCCAGTGACAGTCAGTTTGCCTAAGCAAATTGGCAGCCACTCCCGATGCTGACGCCCCTACTCTTATCATAATTGATCCACTCCAGTGTGACAACGGTGTCGATGTTTGTTAGCCTGGTGGTTGCCTTGTGGTAGCTTGGTCCTAGGTAGAAAATGCCAGCTAACTTGTAACCTCACCCCGCTTACAGCCAACCCGAACCCCCCTCCCCTGCCCCTGGCATCTCCCTAGAAACATTGACTGCACATAGGTCCATTTCCACTTGCAACCGCCCTCCCTGATTGCGAATCGACGAAGCCATTCATTCATTCCCTGAAAGAAGCGTGCAAGCAGAAAACTAAAGTTCCTCATCGAGTCATAGTCTGCAGCCGTCATGGACAACTTCAAGAACCTCAACCTGGGGTCGACCTTTAGGTAAGCCTCCATATTTAAATCTCGCGCTGCTCTGCGATAGGAGCTCTGGCAGCTGACGACGACCTCCTTGACAGCGGTTTTGGGAGCACCGTCGGCTCCTTTGGGTCACAGTTCACCCCCTTCGCCTCCCGCACCTTCCAGTCGACCAAGGAGATGCTGGGTCAGACAGACGATAAGGTCAGTGGAGTTGACAGCAGTACGGACCTTGATTCACATGCTGACGATCACCCACGCGGAAGACCCAGCTCCCACCCGACTACATCGACCTCGAGAAGCGTGTCGATGCCCTGAAGCAGGTCCACCAGAAGATGCTGGCTGTGACGTGAGTACAATTACCCACCTGCTTCCAGGCCTGCGGGCGCCATCCTCCATGTCGCGCTGACATCCCTCCCTTATCAGCAACCAGTACTCGAAGGAAGCCTATGACTACCCAGCCAACATCACCGAGACTTTCAACGACCTCGGTCGCACCGTCAGCGAGAAGGTCAATCTCCTCTCTTCGGCCTCCTCGCCCGCCGAGGCCCAGGCCGCCCTGACCGCACCTCCTTCTGCGAAGCCCCAGCCCAAGACGTTCGCCCACGCCATCGCCCGCGCCTCCCTGGCTAGCAGCCAGCTCCTGCATCAGCAACACACTGGCACCGGTGACGACCCACTTGCGGCCGCCCTCGAGAAGTTCGCCCTGGCTGAGGAGCGAGTCGGTGAGGCCAGACTCGCCCAGGATGCGCAGATCCAGAGCCGGTTCCTGGCAGGATGGAACACCACTCTGAACACGAACATCATGTTCGCGACGCGCGCGCGCAAGGGAGTCGAGAAGTCGCGCCTGACGCTGGATGCGGCCAAGGGAAAGGCCAAGGGAAACACATGGAAGATCCCCGTGCGCCGTCGCCGCCGCCCAGAGCCCCAGGACTGAGTCACACGAGGAGGCCGAGATCAGCCCCGAGGCGCAGGAGGAGATCGAGAAGGCCGAGGATGAGTTCGTCACACAGACCGAGGAGGCTGTTGGTGTGATGAAGAACGTGAGTCGCACCAGAGCACGCAACTACGTATAGGCGGTTCGCATGGCTGACCGTAACTGCAGGTCCTTGATACCCCTGAGCCGCTCCGCAACCTTGCCGAGCTCATCGCCGCTCAGATGGAGTACCACAAGAAGGCCTACGAGATCCTCAGCGAGCTTGCGCCTACCATCGAGGGTCTGCAGGTCGAGCAGGAGGCAAGTCGCGCCTCGGGTTACTCGCTGCCCTGAAGCACCTACTAACTCGCGCTGGATGTGTATTAGGCTAGCTACCGGAAGAGCCGTGAGAGCACCTCCTAAAGGTGCCTAGTGGGCAAAACTACGTGATTCTTGGCTTGCAGTGGGATGTGTGAGCCGGGGCCGACGGTGGCGTCCAAGGAGAGCCGCTTCGCGTCGAAGAGGTTGTGTATGCGTGTGGAGAATATCCGGAGATTCAGCAATAGGGCAGGGCACCTGACTGCGATCGATGATTTCCCCGTTGTGGAGGCTTTTCTTAGGAGACTTGTCCGGTAGATGATCAGGGTTGTCCCTGAGCAAGCCTCAGTGTTTCCCCATTCAGAGGGTTGCCTCAGGACCGTCGCATCCTTCAAATTGTTCTCCCCGTGTTCTTCGCGACCTGGTTGGTAGGTAGCATTTCTTTTGGGATACGACTTCATTCTACTTCTGGCAGGGGGGCAAGGAAAGCTTGCCTGGGGTCTGTTTGGACCTGCTCCGATCAATTCATCAAACATGTGAGACTCTGGCCAGGTGGCCCGTGCGCCCGATTTCAGCTGGAGTGACGCTGCTACCTGGACTAGTTGCATCTGCTGCTGCTTCGCTTGATCTCCAACACAAATCGCATCTTCGTAAACTGAACAACTTGTCTCGATGCGGTAGCGACAGAACCTTCCCTGATTCCACCATCGCACAGCCAACATGGTCAGCCGCCCCTAGTCAGTATCCTTAAACGCGCGCTTGCTGACATTCGAGTCCTTCGCAGCTACCCCTCGGGCTCCTTAACGCCGCCCAAGGGCACCCCATGCTCGTCGAGCTGAAGAACGGCGAGACCCTCAACGGCCACCTTGTCAACTGCGACACGTGGATGAACCTGACACTGAAGGAGGTGGTCCAGACGAGCCCTGTACGTCGTCGCTGTGGCGCCAACACACCACCGCAATCTACACTGCTTGGATGGAAGGGCTGACCCGAGTTGCTCGTGGCTCTAGGAAGGCGACAGATTCACACGGTTACCGGAGGCATACGTGAAGGGAAACAATGTACGTCTGATCAGCCGTCTGCGCCCCTGAGTGTTGTGGCAAAGGAAGCTAACAGGGGGCCACGCCCGGGGCAGATCAAATACCTGCGCGTACCCGACGAGATCATCGACATCGTGAAGGAGCAACAAGCGAACCACCAGGGCGGTTTCCGGGGCGGAAGAGGCGGCCAGAACAGAGGCGACCACGGCGGAAGGGGCGGGGACCGGGGCGGCCGTGGAAGAGGCCAGGGCCGTGGGCGAGGAAGGGGGAGGGGATAGAGGCAGCAACATGGTGTGAGGCGTTCACGAATGACAGACACACAATGATACCCACTCCCGCCGGAGACAGTCCTCGCGGGCTTGAGCGACCAGGGCCGGTCAGTGTATTGCAAGCACCTTTGCGACCTGTGCAAGAGGTTGAAGTAGAGACGGCGCCCGGCAGAGGGCCGTTCAGCTCAGGGAAGAATCCTCCGTCATGACCAGGGTTTCGGCGGATGCACTCAAGGGGACGAGTTGCGCTGTGGACTGTCAGTCCACACAGTCCACAAGCTCTTCAACAGAGAACCATAGAGACTCGATTAATTGCCTGTCTTGGGTGTCTGGGTGATGATCGCCTCCAGACCGGACATCGACTTGGCACGTGATAACGTGAAGCTCTTATCAGCGATAGCTACCCCAAGTTTGGGAGCTTCGCACCTCGCATCGCACCTCGCATCGCACCTCGCATCGCACCTCGCACCGCACCTCGCATCGCATCTTCCGTAGAGAATTTTGGCAGGTCTCCCCCTGCGTCGCGGCAAGTCAATGTCTGGCGCCCGGATCACCATTGACGGGCTGTGGCGATGCCTCTGTCCCTCAATTGATGCTACGGTGACCAGGTGCATCACCAGCGCACACAGCCGTCCCCAGGCAAGAGCACCAGCCTCTGCCGCCCTCCAAAATGTTTCCGGGCCGCGCTGCCTCCACACCACGGGTCGCCGTCGTGAGAATGGCGCGAAGCCGAACCAGGACCCTTTCGCCTCCCTTGCCAGTGCAGTCGATGAAAAGAAGGTCTTAAAGCGCCAAGTCGCTCCTGACTGGCTTGAGCAGGAGGAACCCAGGGAACATTCCTTGGAGAGTGCGCCTGCCAGTCCGACAGACGAGAGCAAGTCGCACACAGACAACTCATCAAAGCCCCTGGTTGAACCGACACTCCCGAACAAGCATGCCGAACACTTCGACACCGCGGTGGCATCCAGCGATGCCTTGGAAAGCCAAGAGGGTCCGAAAGACATGGTCAATCGGCTCATCCGGGGCCGGCGGCTCGATGAAGACATCCCGCGCGCGACCACCGAAGAGATATATGAGACGCTGCGAAAGTTGAGGACCAAGGAAAGACCGACATACAGGAGGACTACATCGGCCCTGGTCAAACACCTGCTCGCAACCGGGACGGCGCCGGACACCTTCCTCTACGAAACTCTGCTCATGGCGCACGCTGCCACAGATGGGTCTGCAGATGCCGTCAAGGAACTGCTTCGGGAAATGAGGCACAAGAAGCTGCCCTGGTCGTCGACGGCGTACCATGCCGCCCTACAGGTATGAAATGCCTAGCCTGAGGCGCTTGGTTCGTTCTGCTAACCCATGTCTCCAAATCTAGGCTTTGGCGATACACCCTGACTACCTTCTCCGCAGCACTATCATCAAGGAGATGAAAGAAAGATGGTTAGAATTAAGCCCCGAAGGTCACCAGCACATTGCCATTGGGCTCCTCCGAGACGAGCAATATGAGCTAGCGCTGGAGAAGCTGCATGAGATGTATGAAAAGGGCATACAGATCGAGGGCTGGGTGTACGACATCTTTATCTATGTTTTTGGAAAGATGGAGTTCCTCGACGATGCTCTGCGGATAGTGCGCCACAGACTTGACTGCGGCCACGAGGTTCCAGTCAACGTCTGGTACTTCCTGCTTGACGTGTGCAGCAAAGGTCAAAGCATCGCAGCAACGAGGTATATCTGGAACCGTGCTGTCCAGCAGGGGGTCGTTAATCCTTCGGATGGTGTTGCGCTGAACGTCCTAAACATGGCCGCGGTCTACGGAGACACGGAGCTTTGCACGCCGGTTATCGAGTATCTGGCGTCAAGGGGGACAAGACTCAATCGGTACCACTACGAGGCATTAATCGACGCGCATGCCGCCCAAGGGAACGTTGAAAAGGCGCTCGAGGTCTACTGCATCATGCACGTTGCTGGTGTGGAGGTCACCAATTCCAGCACCGGCTCTCTCGCCTTCGCCTTGACCCGTGATCCGTCCCTCGTCGACCAGGTTGTCCACGCCATGTCCGGGCTACAGGGGAAGCACAGGGTGCCCGTCACCGTCTTCAACTGCGTGCTAAACGAGATCGTCAAGGCCAACGTGAAGCAGCCCGATGACGCGTTCGCCAAGGCCCTGGGTCTGTACCGGCGGATCCGTGAGTTCGTCCCCGACGGACCGAACTTAGAGACCTTCAGAAACCTGCTGTGGAAGTGCACCAGACCGGAGCTCGCGCAATTCTTTGCAGGAGAGATGGTCCACTTCGGCATCAAGCCGAATCTGGTCATCACGAAGCACATGTACAGGATCAACGTCGAGTTCCAGGGGCCGAGCCACAGAGCCAAGGACTACTTCTTCAAAGTTGCGCCGCACCTCAAGGCTGGGAGGGACCTCTCGAAGGGGCAGCGAAAGGCGGAGGTCATGGACCTATCCGTCAAGCTCATCAAGAGACTGATTGTTGAACGGGACCCGGAGGCATGGCGTATATTGGACATCTGCAAGAGGAATGGCCTGGAGGAGGGGACGATCAATGCATTGCGTGCGGAGGTCGAGGCTGGGACGATCACGGGAGCCGATGCCTCCTCTCGGAATGGGGCGGTCGATCAAGACACAGACTTGGGCCCAGGGGACAGTGCGCAGCTGTCCGTGTGATTTAGAAAGGTCGACGTGGCACCGCGAACGTTCGTGACAGTTACAAAGAGCGATTAGGCCTCTTCTGCGATATGGGCCTGGAGAACACGGCTCTTCGAGACTGAAGAATCGGTATCGGCTTTCATGGGACCAAGACCGGTGCGACAGAAGGCCCCTTAGGGTTTCCGAAGGGTCTCGTACGGCGGTCCTGCCGCAAGGATGGCGGCACTCAGAGCAGATTTGCGTACTTCTCCCTGGTCTCAACCGGAACAGCCTAGACCACTATATACACAATTCCCAACTTGACAACAGTGTATTTTGGTCTGAGGACCCGGCACATTCAAGAGTTACGGATCTTGTCTGGGTTGTCGGTATTCCTCACCCCTCATAACGACAAGGCAAACAGCTCGGCCTATTGTCCAGGCAGGTAGTCTTGGTATTCAGAGGCGACGGTAACATCGGGACGCAAGCCGTTCAGATTGCGGGGAGTTCACGGCGGCTTCCCGCCCGGATATGTATTCATCCCGCACTATACTGAGAGGAGATCATCGTCTGCGCGACATTGGCGGAAGAAATCAATACGACCTTCTTAGTCTCACATAATTTTATCAAGAGATCCGAAGGAAAGAAGATTAGATGGTTGGTACATCATCGTGACCCAATGCCACGGTGCAAGGGCCATTGCTCCCCTGATTGCGTGGTGCAAATAGCATGCATATGCCGCCATAATGGCCACTTCTGCCTGTTCGAAGCGCAACGCCAGTATCGCCAGTCCCGTCTTTACCAACCAAATAACTCAATGCATGTGAGATTCTTCAGCCTTATCGGGCTGTCTGTTCTCGCTCTGGTGGGTCAAGGCCAGTCTCAGGAGGCGGCTTCGGCGAACAAGACCTTCCACAACCCAATCCTCCCCGGGTGGAATTCGGATCCTAGCTGCACGTTCGTGAAGGAATGGGATAACACGTTCTTTTGCACTGTCTCTTCTTTCCTGGCGTTCCCGGGTGTCCCAGTCTATGCCAGCAAAGATCTGATCAATTGGAAGCTTGCAAGCAACGCCCTGACCCGTCCCGAGCAACTGCCGGAGCTGTCTAGAAACTCGCAACAGAACGAGGGGATATGGGCGTCGACTATCCGGTACCACGAAGGAAATTTCTACCTTATCACGTCCTACGTGTCCTGGTACGAAGGATGGGGGCCCAAGATCTTGCTGTTCACTACGACAGACCCTTACGATGACGCCTCCTGGACTGGCCCCCTGCATGTTGACAATCCCGCCAATGGTATTGACCCAGATATCTTTTGGGACAATGGGAAGGTCTACATGTCAGTTGCGGCAGGTATATATGTCAGCGAAATTGATCTTTCCACGGGCACGGCGACTGAGCCCTCCAGGGTCTGGAATGGAACTGGTGATCGCAACCCGGAAGGACCACACTTCTACCACAAAGACGATTACTACTACCTGTTGATCGGCGAGGGTGGAACGGAGACCAACCACTCTGTCACGATTGCGCGATCCGAGGAGTTCGAGGGGCCCTTTGTGGGAGCACCACAGAACCCAATCCTCACGGCCAAAAACACTGACAGATACTTTCAAACTGTTGGACACGCCGATCTTTTCCAGGACGCCTCTGGTAACTGGTGGGGTGTTGCGCTGGCCACAAGGTCTGGCCCCGAGTGGGAAATCTACCCCATGAGCCGCGAGATGGTTCTCTTCGCAGTCAACTGGGAAGAGAACGAGTGGCCCGTCCTCGACCCAGTGCTCGGCACAATGACGGGCCCCTTGCCGCCAACGAATAGTTGTATCCCTGGGGACGGCCATTGGGTCGACGAGCCGGACGTCGTCGACTTTGCGCCGGGCTCTGATATCCCTAGGCACTTCTTCTTCTGGCGTCCCCCCAAGACCTCACTGTTCGCAGTTTCGTCAGAAGGTCACCCCGGGACTCTCCAAATATCCCCTTCGCCCGTGAACCTGTCGGCCACGCCTGACTTCAAGCCAGCTGAGGATGGTGTCGGTTTCATTGCTCGCAAGCAGAGCGCGACTCTGTTCAACTACACCGTCGACGTTTCATTCAAGCCCGAGGTCGAGGACGAGGAAGCGGGCATCTCGGTCTTCCTGACGCAGTTCCAGCACATCGACTTGGGGATAGTCAACCTCCCAGCTAACAACGGGACGAACACGACCCAAGCGTTCAGGTTCCGGGTTGAGGCGTCCGGGAAGCCCAATATTACCGTGCCCGAGACTGTGGCCGTTCCCGTCCCAAAGTCGTGGCGATCGGACAAGATCCGTCTGTCGGTTTCCGCCGTCAGCGACTCGCTGTACGTCTTCGGGGCGGCGCCGGCTTCGAGGCCGCGAGAGTACCGGGAAATTGGGTCTGCGAGTGCATTGATCGTCTCCGGTGGCACCGGGCCGTTTACAGGTGAGACTTCCTTGGACCTCCACAGCTTCCTCAAATGGAAATGTGCTGACATTGCTATGCAGGCACCATTGTTGGTCCGTATGCTACTAACAACGGCGGCAAGGGGAAGACGCCTGTATACTTCAGCAGGTAGAGATATACTCCTGTCGCACAAAAGATTAACGGCGATACTTTTGTTCCAGCTTAATTGCATACAAGAGTAACCACTAGATCTCGATACAGGGTTAATTGAATTAGTTCCTGCAATCTTTAGCTGAATTTCCCGTTCTCCGGGGATTTATAACAATGATCACAGCTGCCAGAAAGGGCCTAACTGGCAGAAGTGTGGAATGCTGGAAGTACTGCCTTGATTGTGTTTCTAAGGACAAGTAATCTCCCGGGCTTGAGTCAGGTCAAAAACAACGTCCTCACACAGGACCTCCCCATGCGAGCATCGCACATCCAGCGACCCAGTTCAGTCCTTGCGAGGTGGACCTTCGAATGCCTCCATCACGAAGCCATCGTCGCCCGGAGGCAAGTCCGTATCCCGAGAGACACTGCCATAGTTGCCAAGGACCGTTCCTCCTACAGGGTCGACGCAGCCGCTGTATCATAGGTCAGTATGTATTTGAGCCTAAGGTTGTTTTAGGGACGAGATAAGGATAGGGCAAAGGGAAGACGAACTAGTTGTAGGCAGGGTGCTCCACGGGTGCGTCCACAATGACAAATTCACACCAATCCTTACACCTGTAACATAATTCGTTAGGTACACTATAGGTCTCACTCACTAATTCCCACGTTTCTGTGCTCACATAGGATCACAAAATCGCAGTGAATGAGGCTGATCACAATGCAGGCTCACATAACATATAAAAGAGGAAGGCCCTGCTGGACAGCCCTCTGCAGGCAAACCCTAGCCATCATGCCCATCGCCAATGTAAACGTGGTGCCTTCTCCAGGACCAGTTCTGGCAGCACACCAAAAGACAAGTTGAATACCCAGTGTCAGAAATTTGCCAAACCACCAACGGCCTTGCATCATGCAGTGTCGTCTACTATGTTGAACAACCAGCACGGCCATATAAGCTGCAGTTGCAGCTAAAAACATCCTTTCCAGTACTATCCAAAGCCCCGATTGCCAAACTCAAAGCAAAAATAATCGTAGCGACTGATATGGTGATAAGATTAGTATTTGAAGGTGGGTAATTAAAGAACCAAGATGATAACTAGGCATATGAGAGCAACCCCGCCGTATAGACATATGATGATTCGCTTAATGAGAGCTTGCCTTTTTGCTCTCTATAGCCTTATTTGCTGGTCAAGCTTGCGGAATCCTAACTTGCCGTAGTGTCTTTCAATGGCCTTGAGTGCCGCTGATGGACCAGTCCTCTCATGGCTTACTTCAGCCCGTATAAAGCATAGAGCGTCATTTATCTGGCCAGTTCATTCTCGAGGAGCGTTCTAAAGCCTAGCATGTAGCTGAGGATATACGTGTATGCTTTCGCCCTAGAAGGATGGTCATAAGAAACTTGACTACTCCCTCGCTAAATACTCCTTGGTGTGGGTTTCTAGTCTTCTGACTAATGATTCCCACTCTGCCGAGAAAGCGGGCACTGATAGGAAGGGTAGTAAGTGTGTTCTCTCAAAGTGTTTTATAATCTCTCAATGCTTACGCTGGCATAATTGTTAATTAAAACGACAAGGCATGGCCCGTGAGGTTGAATGAGTAATTACCTACCACAAGTCCCTAAAGCCTAGTCTACACTACCGTTATTGTGAGCCGATGGATAGCCTGAAATCACTTGTGACGAAAGAGTAATCAAATTATCTTGGAGAGCTGCAATCCGCTGCAATTGTTGGTGACCGAGGCTGAGGACAATGACTTTCTCTGCAACGACATCGCTCATGGGGCAAGGGGGGTTATATTGCCCATCTGCCCCCGGCGGATGGCCTGCGTCGTCTCACAACTGCGAGCCTGCAGTCTGCTCCACATCAGAACACGAAGTCATTGAGGTGAACAGAGCTAAACGTCCGTGGATTACAATTCTGCTCAACTCTTTTAGTCGCTGAGCAGCGGGAGAATAACTACATGATAGATTTGTAGAGCCGTCATGTGCTAGGTTTCCGTCTAAATAACAGTTAAACGACATCTGCATGGAACGCAGCTCGTGGGCTGTTTGTCTGCAGCGTGTGCCCGTCACACGAAACATGCATGTTCACCTAATTACCCGCCGTCGCCCATTCACTTCTCACTGGCACTCCGGGTGTTGGCGGAGCTGTTTCTCGCCAGGAACAAAATTTTATAGCAAATTGTGGGCGTTGTGGAATCTCTAGTAAGGCTGTCAGTCGTATCATTTCCGCACCTAACGCGACGACAACCCCTTGGCAGTGACCTGAACCGCGCCCTTGTGATTTTCTGGTGTGTCTACTATATCAGCTCCTTGACTAGTTTGAATAAGATGACCTGAACAAAAGACATTGTCTCCGGCCGAATGACTCAGACTTACCGAGTGCGAGGTCACTGATGCGAGGCAGCAATTACACCAGACATGTCCGAAATCTGCATTGAATCTATCGGATCTGTCGAACTAGCACACGTTTCTACAGGCATCCACAGGCCGGTCGCAAAGTCCGATTTCCAATCTCCATTATGACGCATCGGGCAGGCCAGCCAATGAGACTCCAACCCAGACTGACGGGAGCTACTGGATGCTGATAAATGCGCCTAAACGCCGCTTGCATCCGGGAGGCTTGACGCCAAGATCGACGCTGGACAGCTAGCATGCGAGGTTTACTAATCCCGCCGGTACCTCGAGGTCGATTTGTCCTGAAACAGATAGGCTGGTGTGCTGATCCCCGCAGCAAATCCCTTACAATCCAGGGTCCAGATAACCAAATCCCATTTGGAGGAACACGTCGAAGTTTTCTTGCTGCAGCTTGATTGCCGGGGTAATCCCCGACAAACTACGACCATCGTCATGGAAGACTACTCTTTTATCAGTGACTATACTGGACATTAGGGCGTTTGCTCCAGCCAGTTTACCTCCGCTTGGTAATCTTACTGCGAAAGTTGGTCCGTCGACATTGCAAAGGAGTCGCAAATAAGTCTAATTCCGTCAGCAATGTCAGGGCTCATTATGGATCACGGCTTTGTAACATCAACACCATGCTTGGCGCTACTGTTCCCATCCAGCCTGACGAAGGACAATGTATAAGTATGACAGCTTCTTCGTCTCATTTCAAAATGATATTTCACCGACTCCAACAACAATCACGACAAGCAACTCTATCCCTCGGCCTCAAGAGTTGAGAATTCTTCATTCCTGGCACAGTTTAAAGCCGGAGCGCCATCAGCGAGCCCATTGTATATCCATTTCCCAAGTCATTTGATACCCCAGCTGTAGATACACACAACATGTCGGCAGTACGAGACTCCGCCTTTGGTGGGATCATCCGCCTCATCACCCGCAACAAGTATTTTCTGTACCCAGAGGAGAGACCCGACTTTCAGTTGCCAGAACCATGGGTACAGCTGATGAACAACGAGGAGCCAAGCCAACCGGCTACCTTCGACAGCGTGCCAACCTCCTCCTCAGAGTCGTCAGTATCTGACGACGAGGAGAAGCAAGCAGAACAGAGGGAAGGAGATGCCCAGCCCTACCAGAAACCTGGCGAGAGGTCAAGCCTGGGCCTCCAGCGGACCAAGAGCCGCGAGGAGACTACGCCCTATACCGCGGACCGGCTCGAGGCGGACGAGAGGCACGAGCTCGAGAAGACCAGGTCCATACCCATAGTGCCGCGCAAGACTAAGGACGGTGCTATTCTCGTCGACTGGTACTACTCGGATGATCCCGAGAACCCCCAGAACTGGCCCAACGCGCGCCGTGCCGCCGTGACCACCATTATATGTCTTTATACTTTCGTTGTGTACATGTCGTCAGCCATCTACACCACGTCCGAAGAAGGGATCAAGGAGGAGTTCGGAGTGGGCCAGACCGAGGCCGCTCTGGGGCTCTCGCTGTTCGTGCTCGGTTACGGCACCGGGCCCCTGATCTTCAGCCCGCTCTCTGAGCTCCCGGCGATCGGCCGCAACCCAGTCTATATTGTCACCATGTTCCTGTACACCATCATCTCCATCCCGACCGCCCTGGTCCAGAACTACCCGGGCCTGATGGTCCTCCGTTTTCTGCAGGGCTTCTTCGGGTCCCCGTGCTTGGCCTCGGGTGGCGCTTCTGTGGGGGACATGTACTCGCTTCTGTCGCTGCCATACGCCATGATTGCATGGGTTAGCGCGGCGTACTGTGGCCCTGCACTGGGCCCGCTTCTCTCCGGGTACTCGGTCCCCGTCATGGGCTGGCGGTGGTCGCTCCTCGAGGTGATCTGGGCCGCGTCGCCGATGTTCCTGGCCATGTTCTTCTTCCTCCCGGAGACGAGCCAGGCCAACATCCTGCTGCGGCGCGCGCGCCGGCTGCGGAAGCTGACGGGGAACGACCGCTTCATGAGCCAGAGCGAGATCGACCAGCGCAACATGAAGACGTCGGCGGTGCTGGTCGACGCGCTCATCAAGCCGCTCGAGATCACCCTCAAGGACCCGGCCATCCTGTTCGTGCAGATCTACACGGCCATAATCTACGGCATCTACTACAGCTTCTTCGAGGTGTTCCCGCTCGTCTACCCCGTATACTACGACATGACCGCAGGACAGATCGGCCTGGTATTCCTGTGCATCCTCGTTGCCTGCATAATCGGCATCGCCATCTATATAAGCTACATCTACTTTTACATGAACCCCCGGATCAAGGCCAAGGGGTGGCCAGTCCAGGAGAGCCGCCTCGTGCCCGCGCTCGCCGCCGCCTTCGGCCCGACCATCGGGCTGTTCATCTTCGCCTGGACCGCCGCGCCGCAGTTCCCCTGGATCGCGCCCACCATCGGCATCACCATCTACGGCGCGACCGTCTTCGTCGTCATGCAGTGCATCTTCGTCTACGTGCCCATCTCCTACCCGCAGTATGCCGCGAGCCTGTTCGCGGGCAACGACTTCTTCCGCAGCGCCCTGGCGTGCGGTAGCATCCTCTTCGCGGGGCCGCTCTACGGGAACCTGGGTGTGGCGCGCGGCACCAGCCTGCTGGGTGGCTTGAGTACGATTGGCATCCTCGGCATCTTTTTGCTCTACATCTACGGTGCCAGGCTGAGGGCCATGAGCAAGTTTGCTGTGTCATCCTCGGACTAGGTGTTTTGGGCGGGAAACATAGATTTCTAAGAGTTCTTCTGACGGGGATCGGTCTTTTCTTTTCTCCAAAGAAATGATGTCCGGTGCGAGAGGTGGCTTTGCACATCCAATAGAATACAGCGCTAGATTTAAGCCGGTGGCTTTCGAATAATTCATAATCAGTTTGACCAGTCCATGAACCTTTTCATTAGTTTGTCGTCTCGAAACTGCTACCTTCCACGTGCTGAGAATACTTCATGCAGACGTGGCACAGGGTCGAGAGTCTCGACTCCGAACTAAAAGAGCACTCATGCCGTTGCAAACTCGGTCACGCTTAATGTGAGACAGAACAGAGGGGAGAAACAAAGAAAGCTATTGCTGTACGCCATACGTATTATCTTCTATAGTGCACCCCTCTGGTTAGTCGCAGTAGCCATAGAAATAACTGACGTTTCGCCTTGTGGCTCCAACAGTCTTGTCTGTCTGAGGACCCCAGCCAATTTCCCCTTTACTGTCATCTATGTCCCAGAACCATCCAAAAGGAAGACCGCAACCCAGGTCTGATGCCCAAATCCCACCAAGAACGCCTGAAGTCTCTATGCTGTCTAAGTCGTCTAACAGGCATCCCACATCGCCGACTCAACCAGACCGTACGCCGACAGCTCTCCACTCCTTCCCAAAAATTAAATAACCAAAACTTCAGTCCTCAAGGCCATCTTTGCTTTTAGCATCCCTTTGTTTCTGAACGGACTGGTGCCGGATCACAAATAGAGTGAGGACAAATCCAACGATGCAAGACGCCAATGTGACCAGGTAGGCGGCGCGGTAGCACTGTAGCCCCTCCACGCAAGAACGCTCGCCATTAGGGCCGACCACGCTATGGTGGTCGAATACGACACCGTAGAACAAGTTGAAGATATTCCCGGAAACGACCGGGCTCATGGTCATGAGGCCCCAGTTTTGAGAAAGCCCGTGGATGCCAAAGCTCTCCGCAACGATGGAGGGGAACACGCCAAAAAGGAAACCGTAGCCAAGGCCTGAAAGACCGGAAACGAAGCCCAGCAGGTTCGGGTTGACCATGTCCAAGGCGCAGACCTGGGCGACAGTGAAGATGAAACCCGCGACGACAAGACACCAGACGCGGCTTGCGTGAAGCACTTTGACGAGGAAGTCGGAGCCGACACCTGGTGAAGCTGGTCAGATCACTGGAGAAGAGAACACAAGTCGAGGGCCTCCGGGTCGGGTGGACTCACCGCTCAGCAGGCGACCCGAGAAACTGCAGACAGAAAGGATAGATACATGAAGCTGCTGTCGTTTGAGCAGACTATCGTTGCTCACAGAATCATCGTAGTGCGACCATAATGCTTGCACGCTGTGCCCAATGTTGCTGTTTCTCGTGTGTAAGTTTCGCGCGCACGGGACCTGGCTCGGGTGCAGAATACACTTACTTGATGGTCATCAAGCCGATGCCTGCCAGAATGCCCATGATGGCAAAGAACTGCCAGAACTCGAGACTGCGCAGGATCTGCCAGCCACGAATATCTACCAAATGAGACCGATCCATATCAACATTCTGCACATAAACTTCGCCTGCCACCGAGGAGCCCTTGGAGGAGACAAGTGATGAGGTTTCGTCTGAATCGTCCGTCTCGGCGACGATTGTGGATGATGCTGCCGTCGTGAGGGTGGACGATTCGCCTTCGCCTTCGCCTTCTCCGTCTCCGGTCCGACCACTGGTCAAATCGTAGGGGTTCTTGGGCGTTGCGGCCGCCGTGCCGGATTCTTGATCCGCTTGGTTCATGTGTAAGGTGGACGTAGTTGTAGAGGGGAAAGAGCGGGAGGACCTACCAGGCTCGACAAAGGGAGCGTCTGACCGAACCTTGCCCTCGTCCTCGTCGGCAGCCACGGACTGATAGCTGCCATGGTGTGGGATGACACGGAGGAACCAGAAACCGAGGAAGGTCATGCCAGCCGTGCCGTAGGCCAGAAGCAACAAGAAGTCGCCTGTGTCACCCGGGAAGAGGAAGCCGCCGATAAGTGAGAAGAAAAATGCACTCAGCCCAAATGCAGCCAGGGGGAAGGCCGTCGCTGTGCCCCTGTGGTGCGGCCAGTTCAAGGCAGACGTCTTGACAGCGGCGGCGAAGGCTGTACACCCTCCCAAGCCGGACAGGAACGAGTAGAGACACATGAGGGCGACGGAGCCAGAGCCTTTATCGTAGGCCAGGTGTAGCGGGAAGTAACCCAACGCCAGCATTATGGACCCGAGGAGGGCGGCCGGACGGGGTCCCTTCGCATCGACGAGGATTCCGACAGGCATGCCGAAGGCGTACATGCCGAGGTTTCCGGCAAGACCGATGAGGTTGCTCTGGGTTGTCGAATACTTCAGGCGGTCGGCGAATTGAGGGGCCCATGCCGAGTAGACATACTGTGCGCAGAAGCGGGAGAGAAGTCAGCTATCGGTTGCTCGAGCTCGAGCTCCAGCTTGCCCCTGGCACTGAGCCGACGTGTGTCGCGATTGTACGGGACTTGGATGCACTCACGTTGCTTCCGCAGGCCAGAGACACAAAGGTGGCAGCCACGCTCGAGAGGATGCGAGCGCGGTGCAGCTGCTGACGGTCCTTCATGTTGGCCATGGTGCTGATTGTGTCAGGAGGGGCGGTTTCCAACCATCAATGCGGTGATGATGCAACGTCCCGAGTTCGTGTTCCGGGGCGACAGATGGCCGGAGGGAGGGAGAGAGCGTGTGTGACGGACACAAGGCAGAGACAGAGAGACAGAGAGGGAGAGAAGAGAAATACGCAGACAGAGAACGAGCGTTCTGGAATGGAATTGAAGGACTAGATACGGATTTATCACGGATGTATGTCGTGAGCAGAAAGTGGCAGGCCAGGTAGACTGACTACGTGTTGCTGTCTATTAAAGTGGCCCCGGTTTCCAAGGGCATGGCACTGCATTTCGATAGGCGATGACTGATAACAATGCAGCTTCCAGGATTACGAGCTGACAGCCCAGCCTTTGATAGCTCCCATCCCGGAGAGGGACAGTCAATAGGCGACAGGCTTGTGGGGCTAGCTGCCGTGTTACTCGGGAAGTTAGGCTTGCCGGGTAGCCGTGGGCCGGTCCCACCCAAGGCCCCTTGGCCCCTCCTGCTGTTGTATTTAAGGAAGATGAGGATATTCTGACACTCTGATCTTTGATGCTCAAATCAGGCTGCAATCGCTCGTTCTCTCCTATGCCATCAGTTGATGCCAGCCCTGACCGGAGAAGCAGCAGCCTGTTCCTTATGTCGCTGACACAAATGACTGACCAATCTCCAGAGAAAATTAATTGACCAGTTGAAATGCCTAGTCTACCTAGGGAGGTAAAGTATTGCAGTGCCTGAATGCCTAGTGCCGGTAGGTATGCAGGTCCGTCCACCCGCAAGCACATCTCAGGAACCCGCTTTCTCTTGGGTGATGCAGCGACAAGGGTCCTGGGGAATGGGGGTGGGTCCGCTGAAGAATGGAACAATGGCAACGGGCAGGCTGGTGCAGGATCGCATGTGCGTACGTAACATGGAGGACGTGGCTTGCGACCAGCTACGTACCGTGTGAGACAAGAAGGCCTGGTCTGGCCTGTCTGGCTGGTCCCGGCCCACGTGATTTTGCTGGGCATCCTGGGCAGTGACTAAACAGCCTTGGCCGTGGAAGCTTCCTTGCTTGGTCCGCCTGCCTGCCACCCTGCCTCCCATGTCGGCTATTGACATTCGACCCCAACCTCAACCAACTCCCGCCCTCCCAGCATCATCCAACCGCCAGCGACGACATCGACAGCCCGCGGCCTTGAGCAACGTGGAAGACGACTCTGGTTCCTGCAGAGACAACCCGGAATCCATCTCCGTTTCAACTCGTCAGATATCAATAGTGGTGGTGTTGTAGTCCGGGCCCAGACTCCCAGGATGGGTGCCTTACTCTCTCTTCCGCTGCTGGCCCTGCCCAGCGCAGGCACTGTACGTTCCTTGCCCCATCGACTCTTCCGTCACCCGGCGCTTGAAAAATGACAGCTGACCATGCTACTTTGTGCGTTCCAGCTGGTGTCTTTCGCTGCCAGTTGCTGCGGCGCGGCAACTTGCTCCATGGTGTGCAGCGCCTGCGGCAAGTGCGGCAACAGGTGAGTTTGCGTCCACCCTTCCCACACGAACCGCTGTCTCTACACTTGCACGACAGTTCGGCTAACAGGATACCACAAGTGTCGCTACTCGTATTGCTTATGCCCTCATCCTCCTCGTCAACTCGATCCTGTCGTGGATAATGCTCACGCCATGGGCCATCAAAAACCTCCAAAAGCTTACCCTCGATTACGTCCAGATCACATGCCCCTCCGGCCAGTGTTACGGCTGGCTTGCGGTGCACAGGATCAACTTTGCCCTGGGCCTGTTCCACCTTATCTTCGCCGGTCTGATGGTCGGTGTCACCTCGTCTAAAAATCCCCGAGCCGCCCTGCAGAATGGTTACTGGGGCCCCAAGGTCATTGCCTGGCTGGCCTTCATCGTCCTGTCCTTCCTGATCCCGGACCCCTTCTTCCAGTTTTGGGGCAACTACATCTCCTTCTTTGCCGCCATGCTGTTCCTCATCCTCGGCTTGATCTTGTTGGTTGACCTGGCACACACCTGGGCCGAATACTGCCTCGAGCAGATCGAGAACACCGACTCGGGCGCCTGGAGATTTGTCCTCATCGGCTCCACGCTGGGCATGTATATTGGCTCGCTTGCCATGACCATCGTTCAGTACATATTCTTTGCCAGCAGCGGCTGCTCGATGAACCAGGCCGTCATCACCATTAACCTGCTGCTGTGGATCGCTATCTCGGCAATCTCTGTGCATCCGGCTGTCCAGGAGGTCAACCCCAAGGCTGGCCTGGCGCAGTCAGCCATGGTCGCCATCTACTGCTCCTACCTGACCATGTCGGCAGTCTCCATGGAGCCCGATGACGATGGGTCCAAGCATTGCAACCCCTTTGCCTTCTCCCAGGGCACGCGAACCACAACTGTAGTTCTTGGCGCCATTGTTACAATGCTCACCGTTGCTTACACGACAACAAGGGCGGCTACTCAGAGCCTTGGATTGGGTAACAACAGGGGTGCAATCCGCCTACCGGACGAAGACGAGCATGACCTGGTGACCACTCAGCCCAGTGGACGCCGAGAGATGCGTGCTGAGGCGCTGCGGAGGGCGGTGGAGGAGGGAAGTCTACCAGCCGATGCACTCTTGTCAGATGACGAGGATGACGGCTCGAGTGGTGACAACTCGGCGCACGATGACGAGCGTGGCAGCACTCAGTACAACTACGCCGTGTTCCACATCATATTCTTCCTCGCGACGGCATGGGTTGCCACGCTGATCACACAAGGCTATGATGACCAGAAGGAGGACGATTTCGCCACCGTCGGACGCACCTACTGGGCTAGCTGGGTCAAGATCATCAGTTCTTGGATCTGCTATGCCATGTATGTCTGGACGCTGGTCGCGCCGATAGTCCTGCCCGACCGATTTGAGGCTTAAGAGATAGCGACATCACGCATTTTTCATTTTCGAGCGTCTTGCATATTACAGGGAGGTTGGCACTGCATGCGCTCTTAGGCGCATTGTTTGAAAGAAATGTCCCGCAGATGGATCCTTCTGTATAAGTACGGCTCCTTGCACCACCAAACAAATCATCAAAATGAAAGACTTGTTGCAAACGGATGCTGGCTGTCCCCTCGGCCAAGTGATCGGACTTCTCCTGAACAGTTAATTACCTTTGAAATTACCTCGATCCTGAAGCGGCTACCCGCTGGTGTCATTTCTCCATAACTTTG
Source organism: Diaporthe citri (assembly GCF_014595645.1). Classification (NCBI taxonomy): domain Eukaryota; kingdom Fungi; phylum Ascomycota; class Sordariomycetes; order Diaporthales; family Diaporthaceae; genus Diaporthe; species Diaporthe citri. The sequence continues at coordinate 3,625,183 of NW_025064846.1, forward strand.
AAGCGCGGGGCTCTCCAACGTCTATCGAAACAAGCGAGTCCGCCGCGTGCCGTGTCCGGTGAGGCTGAGGAACCGACAACAAGATCCGGCAAGCTCACGGGAGGGAACATGATGCACTGGGTACACTATCCGCCCGCCACCCCCGCGCGAAGGAAGCATCGATGAGGGTCTAGGGCAGTCCGAGGCGTCGGCCCTGAAGATGATCTTGCCAACGGCACCATTTCGTTGCCCTGAAGCCGGATTTTTGTTTGCTTCTGTCGCTCATGCAGAACTTCGGAGCGCATACCACGTGGTACGACGTGACAATTCATAAATCCAGAGGGCAGAGTGGAAAGCCGCGGCATGCGCGTGAGTTGTGAGAGAGGCAGGTGATGAGGGAGGGAGGGAGGAGCGGTGAGGGCCGTCCCCTCCCTTCCGCCCGTCTCATGCCTCGCCTAGTTCACTGTTTCCGCTCGCTTGCCTCGCTATCGGGTCTGCTGGTGGATGGCTCTTAATCTCGGCCTATCGATCCTGGGAATCTGAGAGCTGAGACTCGAGAGCGAACGGCGGGCGGACGGGCGGGAGGGAGGACGGAAACACCTCGCGAGGACTCGATGGAAACTCTAAAGCAGGAAAGTCGCAGCAGACTTGAGACCCGCTGTCATGGTTCGGGACATGCTTCTTGTCCAAGCCGTTGTCATGGTCTGCTCTTGCCACACCTTCTGAGGGATTCTAGATCATCCTTCAGATCAAACAGCCGCAGACTCGATCAGAGCAGGATGCCGGAAAACCTGTGCATGGGATTACATGGGACTCGACAGGAGAGCCACACGCTTGCGACGCAGCTTTGAATCAGCTGATGGAATCGCTGCCTCTGTAGCACCACACTTCGCTACCTCGTGGTCGGCTCTGCGTCCAAATTCCTTGAGCCGATGGCTGTCGATCCTGTGGTGGGGGATGGCCGACTAGAGAAGCCACATACGGCTCTTGCCCCCAGCTCCCTCCCTCATATGCCGGCCCGACAGGCGATTCCAGGACAGAGACGGGCAGCGGCTGGTGGTCCACGCTCTCGGTCAGTCTCGTTCCAGACCGCGCAACTGTTCCCCCCCAGGGATAGAGTGGCCAAGGACGGATAGTCGCAGCCGGCGTGTTCTCCATGCTTGATGGTTTCCTATTCGAAAGAAATTCGGAGGATTTCTATTCGCCCTTCCCCTCCCCTGTCTTGATGTATGAGTAGGCAACTTGACACACAAAAGAATCAAACCGCATGACATACATTTAACGAGGCTGTCATATTTCGTGTGTCACCATGAGCACGTCGATGCGTATACAGGTCTCTATCCTACACGATCGGTCTGCGTACTCTCCTGTGAAAACCGCTTCCTTCGCCTGCGACCCCGTGAAGCTGTGCCGTCCCTGTGCTCCCTTTTGGGCTACCTACATGACCAAGTCTCAGCTTCAGCTCCACCGGTCAGTCTGGTCTCCCCACGGCGCCCTTCCTTTTTCTTACTTCATCTCCTCGTTTTCTTCAACACTAGCGAGCGACTTGGAGGCGGCTCGACGGCGGAGGTCTCAGATGTATTAAGGGGCCCGCAGGAGGTGGTGGTGGGGGTTGGATACTGTGTAAGTGCAAACGGGCGCGACTTTGTCGTCAGAGCCGACGGTAACCCTAGGCGACACCTGTGCATTATGGAAACCCCCATCTGGAACGGAGTAGTCTATCGCGGCAAGATTAAGCATGCAGTGACCTGTCGGCAATTCGGGCCCCTCCCCCCATGCTCGCCTGCCGCCCCCTTCGAACCAATTGCGTCGGCCGTGTCTGCCGTGAGGAAAGAAGGATGAAGGGGTGGAAGGGGGTGGGATGGAGCACGCAATTGGACGTTTTGCGCTGTCGACGGGGGGTTTGACAGCCCATTGGGCTTCCAGAACGGGATCTTGGACGCTGCGCCAGTGGTGTAGTGCGAAGACACAGACACACGGGGCTAGTGTCTTCGAGAGGTGTGGTTGCACAGTGTGTTCCGCTGCTCGATGGGAGATGCCATCATCACACCTCCATCATTTTGGGAGATAGATACCTCTGCTGTACGGCGGTCCGCGCGGGAAACGTTATGGCACTCGCTTGTCACCCTCTTGGGGCCACCCAGGGCTTCCTTTGCTCCTGATCCGCGCTCATGCACGGTCAGCAGCGTGGCTATCGCCTGCTGCTGCGTGGCGGTTACACGGGTGGCATCCCATATCATATTCCGGCCTTTGGTCTGCCCCTTCGAGGGTTTGCCCCCCGTCGAGACGTCAGTCCCAGCTGGCCGCGTGGGCTCGGTGAGGATCGAAATATGCGATAAGCCTTTTGCAGCTCTGTTCTGGAGTAGAACGTCTTGACCGAGGGCCAAAAGAGTCAGCAGAGCAACCAGCTGTCCGCAATCCTCATGATGGCCTGGGGTGCATAAAAGGCAGGGCGGTTGACCACGGACGACGAGATGGAGTCGCTTTCTCGACCAGGCCCTCGAAGTGTGTTTTTCCTTTTCTCTGAAACTCGTCTCCTCTACAAGTGAGAAACCCATAGCTGAGACAGCTTGAAGTTGTGGCTCCTCTCTGTCTCACAACCTCGACTTCTCGACCTCCAATCCCCAAACCGAATCGAGCTCATTGCTCATTGCCTGGAGATGTCTCACGACACCAAACCACGCCAGGCCAAGCCCTGTGAACCAAAGTCTAGGTAAACTCCCTTCAGGTCCCCGAGCCAGTCGCGAAGACACTGACGCCTTCAAAAGCAGCCAGTCCACCAAGAAATCATCTAAACCAGACCAATTCCCGTCACCAATGCTCCAGCTTTGGGAGGGGGAGTACCGAAGGGGCGAGTTACCCTTTTCAGAGTGGCCCCAAGGCCAGCAGGTACGACCTGCCCCTCCACATTCGACTGATACATGTTCGCTGACGATCATGCAGGCCGCAGGAAAGCGCCGCCCGAAGATGTGAGGGGTTGTGTGTGTGGCGCGATTGGTAAATTCCTGATATCCATTCGTGGCCGTCTCTGCTCATTTAGTCCATTTCACTATGTCTTGAGAGTTTGATTTTTTTTTTTTTTGCTTTTGAGAAATGGAATGCTTTGTTTGTATAATAAACAGTTGCCTGTGCACCGAAGAGACCAACTTTTGGAGTATCGAGATGCTTTGCACGATGCGCCTTGACGCCAAATCCCACATTTATCCTCTACATCGCCCAAACTTACGCAGATGCAAGGTCAGATGTTTGCTCAGTAGCGTCCGCGTTGTTGGCAGCGTGGAAACCATCCAAAGTGATGTTAACGGCACCAGCTTGCACCAGCTATCACAACGTTAGAACATGCACTCGACTTCAAGCTGGGTATATTCTGGAGGCCTTACCGCGCGCGAGAGATCGTCGATCAGGTCGTTGACGTCCTCGATACCGACGCACAATCGAATTATGTCCTCGGGCATCTGTCTCTCTGCCCGGGTCTTGGGGTCGATGCTGGCATGGCTCATCCGGCAGGGCATGCTGATCAGACTGTTGACGCAACCGAAGCTGACACTGATTCCCCAAAGCCGGGCGGCCTCGACAATCCTCTCCGAGATCGTCACATCGCCAGTCTCGAAGGACAGAACGGCACCTGCTCCGCGGGACATGGTCCAGTGGAGGTCGTACTGCGGGTGGGACTTGAGGCCTGGGTACCTGACTTTGAAGCCATGTGACTCGAGGAATTCGGCTATGGCCTGTGCGTTGGACTGCTGCTTCTCCATGCGAATGGCCAGGGTCTTGATGCCTCTCATCAGCAGTGACGAATCGTCGGGGGACAGGCCACAGCCGGTCGAGTTGATCATAAAGTACATCTTGTCGCCCAGAGATGCGTCATTGCAGGCGATCACGCCAGCCATGATGTCGTGGTGACCCGAGAGGTATTTTGTTCCGGACTCGTAGACGACATCGACGCCCAGTTCCAAGGGGTTGCAAAGCATTGGGGACAACATGGTGTTGTCGGCGACGACCAGGGCCTTGCCGTTGAGGTCGTGGGTCATCTTGGAGATGGTCGGTATGTCGACAATCTTAATGAGGGGGTTTGTCGGGGTCTCGAGCAGCACCATGGTCTTGTTGGAGAGGACCTCCTTGACCCTATCGACATTTGTGGTGTCGACGTGGTGGACGACAATGCCCATGTTGGAGGACAGGTAGGTAAGCAGGCGGTTGGTACCACCGTACAGGTCGTCGCCAGTGATGACCTCGTCGCCGGGTCTCAAAAGACGTGTGATGACATCCAGGGCGCCCATGCCAGAGCCAACGGCCAGGGCTCGAGTGGCATTCATGATCTTGGCCAGGTGGCGCTCGAGGTGTGTGCGGGTGGGGTTTCCGGAGCGAGTGTAGTCATACTCGCCGTTGGGGTTCGCGCCGGACTGCTTGAAGGTGGCGGAGCGGTAGATAGGGAAGCTGGAGGCGCCATACTGGTCCTTGTTGTCGGTGTAGACGAGCTCCGTGGCGAGGGCGTAGCGGCGCCGGCCATTGGCGGGGCTCGAGGGAGCCGGCGAGGGAGGTAGGTTGTTCCCGTCAAGGTCAACCTTTTGGAAAACCTTCTTGGCGACGCTGCCACTTGCTGAGCTTGGGGTTGCCATCCTGAGGGAGGTGCTGAGGTCTGGTGTTGGTGACTCAATGGCTGAATGAGCACAGGCGAAGAGTCATGGGCGCGCAGACTCGGTTGCGGGGTGGATTGATTGGAGGTGGGTATGTTGACGAGCCGGCCCGGTTCAAGACTTGAGGGATCGTTTGTCGCCCTTCCTCGTATGCAGCAGTGCGATCGAGGCTTTGATCGGTAGATGTGAGCCCGGCGAAGAATCCAGTACGGGCTATTGTCAGGTCGGTGTGAGGAGGGAGAGGTGAGAATCGGTCAGAAATGAAGGCGCAAGAGCTGGTTCCCCAAGGCATTGAAATCCGGGGTACTCGGAATGTGGTAGGGTACCGGGCGAGGTATCGGTACATGGGCCCACGGGCGCTGCGACGCGGCGATACTGCAGTCCCGGGGAGGCTCTTCTGGGAGCCGATACCGGGCGAAGCTCGGCCTGGTGCATGGCGGGAGGGCTGTTTGGGCACTTTGGAGCCCGGATGACGTGATCGAGCTAGCCCCGGGACACCACAATTGCCATGTACTGTGACTTCTCACCATCACCCCCACCCCTTCAAGCGAGCTTTAGCAAACTCAGCAGTGACATATCCGTAGCCCTTTCCTCCGTACAGGCCATCACATTATTGCCGTGTTCCAACAACTAAATTCAGCAGAAGTCGGTCTGTGAGAGTGGCATTGCATCAAGCTGACGGTCCTAGACGCTCAGCATCAGTCGAAAGATGGTGGATAGCCTTGCATTATCAACCCCGTGGGCCGTCCTTGCAGAGATAATGCCGGGCGCAATCTCATGAAACGTCTGAATGGTGCGATCCCTTTCTCTTCGTAATCAGGCGTGAGGTGAGCAGGGCTGGTACCAGAGGGTGTATTACCGATATGGTGGGTGCCAATAATATTGCTTGTATAAAGCGTCCATCATTCACGTAGTCTACCAGGTGATGACGGGCGAATACGATAGATTAATTGAATTGACACCATAGGCGCACCGGGGCAGGGGATACAGCTATCGTACCTCGCCGCCTTAATTAATAGACATCGTTCCGAAATTACCGTCACCGGTTCGCAAGGCTTAACTTGACTGTACCCTGACCAGTACACACGTTGCTGTAGGGCGGAATTCAGTTGTGGGAATGCCTCCTTGTAAGACAACTTCCTATGGGATAATCTCCTTAGATGACCTCCTGTGGTGTAACACATCGAGGGTTTGTACCCCCGGATAAAGGCTTACACACGATGATCTCCCAGTATATCCTCTGCAAGACAATTGATGGTGCTGTCTGCTCTCTGGGACTCTTGGTAAAAGTAAAGACTCTTCATGCAACCTGTGGCTTGCCACACAGGGCCGCAATCCGTCCATTGCATAGAACATCTCCTTGCACGCTCTCCTGATAGACACGAGTGAATGGACGACAGTATCGATGCCAGGGAAAAAGAAAATGGACGACCACGGGATCGAACCGTGTACCTCGCGCATGTTGATTACTCATCTCAGAAGAGAATGTTGATGCTAAGCGCGCGCTCTACCATTTGAGCTAGACGCCCTTGACGACCATGGCCATTTGAGATATTATAATCATACGCAGATAATGGAGAATGTGTGTGAGAATTTTCTCGAAGGCGATAGTGGATTGGCGTCTTGACTAGAGTGGGACTTGATTGGGCCGTGCTGGAACAGAAGCCATTACATAACATCAGCAGGGGTGTCCTGGTACGTGCACCTGCAGGCCACTCAGTCGGTTGCAGGAGCTCAGGGGTAGGGGACGCAGCACGGACGCAAGCTCCCTGGCAATCCGTCCTGCGTCCGCACCGGCTTGCATTGAAAGTCTTCTGTCGTGCGGTTACTTGGCCGTGACAATCTCCAACCACATCCTGATTGCTTATGTGCTGGCGTCATTGCATTATCGCAGGCTCCCACTTTTGCTCTCTTTTGAAACCCCGTTGCCTGACTACTGCGACTGCGACTGCCACAGACAACGGTCACCCAGTAGCTGTGGTTGTTCCTCCTAGAACTGCGTCCTTTCTGCCTCTTGCTACCTGCCTCGCATTGAGCCCAAAGATACTAGATCTCCTGTATAAAGGCAGGTCCCACACCCACGGCCAGAAACACCCACTCGCACACCCACAGCTCCAGTGTCCAGCTCAACCTCAGATCCCCCCCCCCTGAGTGCCGCAGATACACGCCCTGCTAACTGTAACGCAATGTCATGCAGCTTGTTTTGCATCTGAACATCTAACTCGCCTGATTAGAAGCTACCGACCCGGCTTCCCATGCTCGAGTATATCTAGGTCCCGCAAGTACTCGCGACCGCCTCTCCCCAGCCAAAAGATACCCACTAGCACCCAACACCTACCTAATAGTAAGGCCACGGGTTGCCACTGCCCGGAGTCTCCAACACCATGGCTCAGGTTAACAACATGCACAACCTCACCACCTTGATCAAGCGGTACGCATCTCCAATTCCAATTTCGTAATACCCAACAACCTCACCCTCGCCCTCTTCCTCACCCAACGACCCGCACACGCACGCACACTCGCAGACACACATCCATCACCTCACCATGGCCCCCGTCGTCGTCTCCCCCGACACCAACCAACGGGTCACTAACCTGCTGCACAGACTCGAGGCCGCCACCTCGCGCCTCGAGGACATTGCTTCCTCCACCATCGAGATCCCCCAGGCCGTGCCCGCCCTCAAAGAAACTCTCGCATCCCCCGATGCCTCCTCCAAGGCCATCTCCGATGCGCCGTCCCGTGCGCCCTCCGCGCCTGCCCACAGCGCAGCTGCAGCTGCCGACGAGCCCCTGCCCGACTCCATCGAGGACTTCGATGCCTTCCTCAAGTCATCCGTCGAGAATTACTCCCGCCTCAGCAAGGCCATTGGTGGGCTCATCGCCGAGCAAGCTGCCAAGGTCGTCCATGGCTTCCAGGAGGAGCGCAAGTTCCTCCTCATCACGACCAAGGCCAAGAAGCCCAACCTGAGCAACAGCGATGACATGGAAGCATACCAGAAGCTGCTCAAGCCCATCAACGAGTCTCTGATGGCTGTTATGAATATCAAGGAATCCAACAGAGGGTCCCCCGACTCTAACGAGCTCAGCGCTGTAGCTGAAGGCATCATGCTGCTGGCCTGGGTCACGGACGAGGCCAAGCCGCACAAGCACGTTGAGAATTCGCTGGGATCCGCACAATATTATGGTAACCGAGTGATTAAGGACAACAAGGACAAGAACCCGCAGCAAGTCGAGTGGATACAGTCATTCCACCAGATCTTCAAGGACCTTGGCGAATACATCAAGCAGTACTTCCCCTCTGGCATCCCATGGAATGCCCGGGGCGAGCCAGTCCAGGAGGTTGTCAAGGCTGCGTCCACCTCTGCAGCACCAGCCTCTGCGCCAGCACCGCCTCCACCAGCCGCTGGTGGTCCCCCACCGCCTCCGCCACCGGGGCCCCCACCAGTTCTCCAGATCAATGAAAAGAAGGAAGCTCCCAAGCCGGCAGCAGGCGGCCTCGACGCCGTGTTCTCGGAACTCAACAAAGGCGAGGCCGTCACCGCGGGCCTGCGAAAGGTCGACAGGTCCGAGATGACGCACAAGAATCCCTCGCTGCGCGCCAGCAGCACGGTGTCCGACACCTCAAGGGGCAAGAGCCCTGCGCCCGGGAAGAAGCCAAAGCCGGAAAGCATGCGAGCCAAGAAGCCCCCTGTCAAGACGTTCGAGGGCAACAAGTGGACGATTGAGAACTTTGAGAAGGAGGCGAACCCCATCGAGATCGAGGCCTCGCTGTCGCACTCGATCCTGATCAGCAGGTGCAACAACACGACGATCATAGTCAAGGGCAAGGCCAACGCTGTGACCATCGACAACACGAACAGGCTCAACCTGATCGTGGACACGCTTGTTTCCTCCGTCGACGTGGTCAAGTCCCAAAACTTCGCGCTTCAAGTACTAGGCACGATCCCCACCGTCATGGTGGACTCCGTGGATGGTGCCCAGGTCTACTTCAGCAAGGAGAGCACGGCCACCAAGATCATCCACTCCAAGTCTGCGGGCATCAACCTCAATGTTATCTCTGGGCCGGACGATGATTATGTCGAAGTTCCCCTGCCGGGACAGATCAGCTCGTACTACGACCCTGAGAAGGGGGCGCTGGTGGATGAGATTGTGTCCCACGCCGGTTAGACATGTATGTCGTGGAGTGTTGGAAAGCTAGAATCTGTCGACTGGCTTGCGAAGTGGCAGCGAGCTGTGGTCGGGGGAGGGCCCTCCGTCTGTGCCGGAACACCAGCCCACTCCGTCACTTGAAGGCTACTCATGCGCCAAAGGCTTCTTGTACTCTAGCATTGTCTGTCTACTGTTCGGTTTGATCAAGGAAGCGTTCTGGGCCGAGGTCCACGCATTGTGGGGAGCTCATGGGAAATTTCCAATACACATCGCAATTGTTGTGCACTACTTGCTGAGGAACGTGTTGTTATGCATGTCTTCTTTTGGTGGGCTTCTGGAAGCTGTTTCTCCACCGCCTCGGGTGTCGAACAACTGCTGTAGTCAGGAGCTTTTATAAGCTTACGGGAAGATTGGACTTGATTGTGTGATGGTACTGCATTATCCGTCACTTGGGATATCAGTTTTGCCCCATCGCGCAAGTCAGGAACGTTCTGGCGTGGTGGATCAATGGAGCATCGCGGATCTCATCAAAATCTAATATTGCATGCGCGCCTGTAAGCGCGCTTCAAAGTCTCTAGTATACAAGCCAACCTCCCCTTCCACGCCGGGCCGTGCCAGAGACGGCTGGGAGGTGACAGCCGGTGGGCCTGCGGGAGGGGATGCCTAGTTATGCGTCTATATAAATGATAGCTCGGAAACACATTGGAAATATGATGACTTTTGAGCCCCAAGTCGGAAGATCACTTCTATGTGTGGTCTGGCCCCTTTCACTCCAACAGCACATGTGCCACCTCTATCCCTGGTCCTCGCCTTTTGTCGGTTTGGAACAGATGTGTCCTGCCAGGCCCTTTACAGCTTGGCCTTGGGCGCCTCGAGGGTCGGCGTCAACAGGTCGCGCATGTCGCCGGCCGCCTCGTTGAGGTAGAAGCTCATCTTCTGGCTTCCTAGGCCCTTGGAGACGATGTTGAAGTTGATGCTGTTGGTCATGTGGTTAGCCACTATTTTCATTATTCCCACCCTATTAATTCTTCCTCCCCAGAGCTGGGATACGTACCTGTTCTCGTTGATCATGTAGGCGATGCCGAAACCGGCGTCGATAACCTGGCTCCACCCGTACCCGTTGAAGAACTCGGAGCTTAGCTGCGAAGTCGACAGGTACCACGAGCTGCTGTAGCCGTAGGCCGGGTCCTTGTAGATCTCGGGGAGCTCCTCGCCGGGGCCAAGCAGCTTCTTGAGCCCAAAGAGGTGACGGTCCACGCCCTTGCCGTCGCTCGCGGCGCTGATGTACTCGAGGTGAGCGGCGATGGCCTCGCGGAACAGCCCGACCTTGGTCTTGTCGTCGACGCCGTGGTCTGCCATGGCGTTGCACCACGCGACGCTGGAGTCCGACACGGAGCGGCAGGTCTCGGTGCGGCCCTGCTGGAATCGCCGCGTCGCCGCACTCTCGTACGTGGGGCGGTTCTTGCCGTACATCTTGTGGTAGGCCAGCTGGATGATCAGCTGCACGTAGGCGTCGGGCGAGCACTTGAATTTCTTGATCAGGCCCTTGCCGTAGCCCTGGTAGGACTGGACGGCCAGCTCATGCTGCCCAATGACCGAGTTGAAGTCGGTGACCGCGCGGTCGATCTCCTTCTGGACGTCCTTGTTGATATTAAACCTGACCAGGGACGGCTCGGGGACGTTTGAGCGCACGTCGGTCGAGCTGAGGTCGATCTTGTTGTTGAAGATGACGTCGTTCACGTAGTCGTTCAGGCGATGCGTTGGTGTGCCATCCATCATACTGTGCTCGCCCATGAAGCCCGATGTGCCGTTGTCGTTGATGATGAATTGCAGGGGCTTATCAAACCAGCGGTTCTGTCCATCTCCGTGCCAGTAGCTGTGTGCGCGCTCCTCAAGCGTCACAGGGGCGGCATCATCGAGACACACCACGAATGAGGCGGACTCGACCGTCTCGAGGGCGGCCTTGTTGCTAGGATCGGCGCCCAACAGCACTTCTCTGGCGTCGGTAGCCACGTCGCGGTTCTCGGAGGTGAGGGCACCGATGGCCGGACCGCGCGACACAGCCAGCTCGTAGACCCGTCGGAACTGCGCCTCCAGCTCGGCCGTGTTGAGCTGCTTCCCGTCGACCTCGTGGACGATCTTGTAGACGTTGTTCTTGCGGATGGCCACCAGATGCTTGTGCGCCTTGGGGTCGAACTTGACAGGATAGTCGGCCGGCTTAGCGGGAACCCTACTGGCGTTGAACATCCACTGGTAGCTGTCCATGCAGATGGGCAATTTCTTCATGTACTCGGGCTCCAGGGTTCCCTCATCGACCGCCTTCTTGAAGCTCAAGACCGCGGTGCTGATGGCGGCAGCGCGCTTGACAGGGTCACGACGCTTGCGGTCATCGCGGTGAGAGTAGAAGTAGCTGACGTAGGGGACGACAGGATCGCGGTACGACAGGTATGCTGCGTCGTTCCACCAGTCGTAGATCCAGTTCTTGTGCTTGGGATGCTCGCGACGGGCCAGAAGCTTCGCCTGCAGCTTTGAGCCGATACCATCGGGCTTGACGAAATCCGCCACCGCCTTCTTACTCTGCTCGAACTCGCCTGGACTGAGCAGCGGGTGGAGAGACTTCAGGTAGCGGGCCGCTGTCTCGTCGAGGGTGGGCACGGGCAGACGGGGCAGCGATTCCTGAAAGCGGAGCATGGGGCCCTTGGACTTGTCCTCGGCGTAACCTGTGAGCGCTCCTTGCATCAGTGGACTGCTGGCTGCTGGGCAAAGTGCCTTTCTGCGAGGGAGAGGGTGAGATGGTGGGCGCATCCGCAACTGACCTTCAGGTAAGGAGCTGTTGGCTCGTCGACTTGCGGGCGCCATGGCTGCTGCGATCTGTCGGAAAGAGAAGGTAGGTGAGCGGACGGGTGTCGGTCAGGTTGGGGAGACACGAATTAAGAGGACGGGCGTGGGGCGACAAACCAGTGGAGCCGGCCGACTCGAGAGGAGGGTGGTTGTGCTGCTGCTACCGCGTAGAGCTCGCAAAGGTTGGGACCGAAGTTCAGTCCTTGCAAAAGCAGCCAACATCACCAATGGCTTGTGAAAGAGACACAGGCGCGAGGGCTCTACGAGGGTGCAGACAGGGCGGGACAGGAGAGCAGGTGACACTGCTCAGCGACAAGAAGTATCCAAGGGACTGAGTGGCCAGCGCGTGGTGTGTCGGCGACTGGCGTGGGTGTGTTTCGGCAGTAGGGGTTGCCCTCTCTGGAGTAGCCGGCGATGGTGTGGTTGTGGGTATACGCAACGCCGAAGCCGAGGTATTAAGCAAGAGCCGTACTCTTGATAGATCGATACTAGGCAACGCAATGCAGTGCAGCACCGGACAGCGAGTGCTACCAGGGATCTGCCGTCACGTCACCGCACAGCTTCTGGATGTTGGATCTTGCAGTGGATTGGTGAACAGTCAACTCAACGAGAACTGCACGTACGAGGTGGACGGTCTGGCATGTGGCAGCGGGAGCGACAGAGGCATCTGCGTGGTTATAAAGGGTACATTCCCCCTCTTCCCCCACCCCTCTTGGCCCGTTTCCCAAGCAGCCAGTCTGCCCATCTGCCTGTCGCACCTTCCCACCCGAAGCCCGGCCCGAACAGAGTGCCCAGGTAGACCACTACCACATTGTACATTGCACGCAGCACTAGTCCAACGGCAGGTCGCAAGGGGGCGGGCCAAGGTCAGAGCAGATTTCCCCAGACTAAAACGACTGACCTGTTCCCCCCGCGAAAACCGTCCGTCCGCTCCGCCCAGCTCCGTCGAGCCGAGGTTGGCAGGGATAAGAACTGGAGACGCCGTTCCATCCCCGCGACGGATACCCTCGTACGGTCCGATGGTTCACTATAGGCCATGTGGTCCATGTACTCTACGTACTGTACCAGTCCGTTATCAGTCCAGGTCCTCACCTTCAGCCGCCGAGGCCGGGCTCGGCCTGTAATGGACGGAAGTTATGAACTGAGGGCCATATCAACAGTCATTTGACACCTGGGGCTTTTTTCCCGCTTTACATCGAGCAGACCAGCCCACGCGACAGGTCCGTATGAGGGTTTTGCCGACAGCTGGCCCTCCTTTCCCAGCACCACGTCATTCTTCACATGCCAGAACCTTTGGTTTACCTGAATCAGGCACCTCGTCTTTCTTAACATGCATTTATACGCAGCCCGCACGCAAGTACACCAAATCAGTCTGTTACTGCCACGGCTCAAAAGAGCCGAAGCGCAGACATCCGCAAGCCGGGTTGGTTTATTGCTTGTCGCAAAGTAGAGAAAAGGACTTGCGGGACGATCAGCACTCACATTCTAGCCTTCGTTAGCCAGGAGAAGAGGCACCCCAGATACTAGTTCTTGTCCGTTACCATCATCCGCGTCCCCGGGACGGTCGAATGGGTCACAGCCTCGATGCGACTGACCTGAAATTAAAATGCGTATGCATGCCAAGTGTTCAAATCGTCCACTGCATTAGAGTTTCTATCTCTTTGAGGCTACCGCTTCGACCTCTCTGTTTCTCATCCTGGACAACATAGGCAGCTTTTGTTACAGTAACCATTCCCATCTCAAAGCAAAAAAGAAACGTTGGAATGCGATTCCTCGCATCGCCGACCCACTTGACGCCTCTCCCATACGTCTCCATGAAACCCAATCAGACTCTTGGGGAAAAGTAGAGTAAAATCAATAGTCGTGCAGTGCAGGCGAGTACCTTTGGCCTCAAGCCCAAGGTGGAAACCGATGGCCTCGGCTGGGCCAACCGTAGCTATTCGCGACATTCTATGCCTCGTAGCTCTTGATTTGCCCCCCACTGCTCAACGGCTGCACGTTGCCGCCCACCGCCGCCGCCTGCAGGTTCAGCCTGTCGCCGTCCATCACCACGTCCTGCGCCATCCGGGCACCTTGCTCGCCGCCCGCGAGAGCTGCTGATTTCAGCTCCTCCTGCACACTGCGAACTCGCTTTTTGAACGCGAGCCGGTCAAGGAACAGCTGCTGCCGGCCCCGCTCCAGCTCGCGCCTTTCTTCTTGGAGGATGGCCTCCATCTCGTTGAAGAACTTCATCTTGAGCTCCATCTTCTGCAGGGTGATGTTGACGGCCGCCGACACGATTCGCGTCATCTCGCGCTCCTCGTGGGAGGCCAGCCCGTCGGCACGAGCCCCAATCGTCGCCAGGGGGATGTTGGCGAGTGCCGTGGTCTTCGTTGTGGTCGTGGTCGTTGTGGTAGTGGTAGTGGTAGTCTCCTGCTGGATGTCGACCTCCATTGAGTCGCCCTCCTTCTCCTTGCCCTTGCCCTTTCCGTTGGACTGTTCGTCGAGAGCACCACTTGACTCAAGCTTGCCCCGAAGGTGTTGGCGCAGCTCTTCGGCCGACTTCCCAGCGGCAGCGGCCGCGCTGGCAGGATCTGCAAGGCTGGCGAGGAAGGCCACAACCGACATGACGGGATTGTCGGCCTGGCTGAATGGTAGCTGCCCACCTTGGCTTCCCAGCATCGACACTCCGACAGGCGCCGCGAGCGAGTTTTCTGACTCCAGATACTTGTCCTCGATGTCGAGTTGCAGGAATTGGAGCACGCACTCCTCACGAGTCCTGGTACCGACGTGGTCCGCAATCTCATTCCAGTCATCATCGAACCTTTCCAGACCCTCCAGCAGCCGTAATAGTTCGGAGTCAGTCCATGGCGCGTCTCTGTCGAGCGTTGTCGAGTAAGTGGGGTTCTCCATCCTCTGATAGTTAGTAGCTAGCTGGTTCCCTGGGAATCGACCATCCACAAAGCAGCTCGGGCAGATGTCAGTGCTTTTCTTGGTGTTTGACGCTGAATCAACGAAGTTGTTGTGGTAGTAAATTCTGGTACAATCAGCGCTGCACGTCTGGCAGTTGACCTTTGCGATGGGTGCCTTGGTGAGCTCGTCGGATGGCGTGCCCGACACGCCATTGGTCGCGGGGCCATCACCATTCGTGTTGCCCTCGCTCTTGTTGAGTTTAGCACCCTTGGCATTGGCCTCGTAGATATTGCGGCCAACCTCCAGGTTCAGCTCGCTCTTGGGCACTGGACCGGCCTTGGCCTTGGCTTCAGTATCAGCATTGGCTTTCCCTTGAGCGACGATGGGGTCTGCCGCTGGCTGCCACGGCTGGAGACCTCTGGGGGTGTCGCAGATGATTTTGAAGTGACCAGTAAATGGTGGACCAGTCGGGGACGGCCTGTGGTCTGGGTCGACCTATTGAATAGTCAGTATCTTTGCTAACGTCTGACTCCACGTCGAGGGCATACCTGGTAGTTGATGAGACCCCATTGCTCGAGGAAGGAATGGACCCTCATTATGGCGCAGACGTCACCAGCAAGGTTCCGTCTGCAAGCCGTGACCGTCAGGTACTCGGCAGGGTTAAGCCGATAAGTATTGATCATAAAATCGCGGTAGTCTTTATAAACAGATGGAGTCTTGCTTCGATTGCGATTGTTGAAGAATTCGGGCAGAGCCTTGCGCTCGGTGGTGTGGATGACATTCATGTCGAACCAGGTGCTGTAGCTGGGCAGGATGATGGAGTGCTTCTGGGAAATGAGATGTTCGCGCGCAGCGTTCTCAATCGCCTCCTTCGTCTTCCCGACAGTGCTCTCGCCGTTGGCGTCGCCATCCTTGGGCTGGTCTCCCTTAGATTCGCCCTCTGCGTCGACCATGTCTTCATCCTGGGCAGCGACATTGTCGGGGGCGGGGCCTTCGGGGGCATCGAGAGGGTTGTCCGAAGAAACTCCTGGTGCGGGTGTGGTGCTATCTTGTTTGATTGGTGGCTCAGTGGATACGGTTTCGCCCATTTGAACATCTAGATGAGAAGTGTTTAGTCCGACGCAAAAGTGGATGGCTGGCGCAACGGTGCAGGACTTTGAAACCAACCTTCGCCAGGGTTCGCATCTGCCAGAGGTGGTTGCGCGAGGATTGGATTGCTGCCGGGCGATGCGCCATTGGCAGGGGTGCCGTAGCTGACGTTCTCCTCCTCCATGGTGATGATGGAGGTCGGGGCTGGGGTTGCGGCTGTCTTTTGCTGCAATGCAGAACGGGGTGGAAGTCGACTAGCGCCGATTGCAGCTCTAATTCACACGTAAGGCGGGGAGCGACCAGTTTGGAGGGAGCGTTCACAATCCACGAGGCTGCAAGCTACTGTTCCGAATGGACTGGGTGGCGGGGAGGGGTCGGGCGCCGTGTTGATGATGATGGGTTGCCGTCGCGAAAGATGGGTCCCCGTGCTGGACTGCGCTCTTGGATGGATGAGCATCTGTCGCGTTGGAGGATCAAATTTGGGCGCGACGGCCAAGCAGCAAAAGCACAGGCCATGCCAAAAAGTGGCAGCCTCAGGCAAGAACCCGCCAGCTCCGGGTCTGCCCATGTACCTACGTACCGTGGCCCCTGCCCTCTCTCCAAGCGACTGCTGCATGAGCCGGTCACGGAGGGCCGAGGTCAGTGTCGATGGCCCGTCGCCAGCCGATCGAGTGACGGCTTCGACTTCCCCATGCCGTTCTAGTCACCCCAATTCGCCCCGTTTCCTGTCGCTCACCATTCTCTGCTGCACCCGAGGTGACGGAGACAGTCCTACACCTTTCAAGATGCTTTGCACGGCACGGAGAATAGCAGCACACCAGCTGCGGGGGAGAATCGCGCAGCGCACCACCTCCCCCGTTGCATTCTTCAGCCCCGCCGCACTCCGCCGGCTCGCCTCGACCCTCGCCGTCCTCGAGCAGAAGGAGGGGAAGCTGAACCATGGCTCCCTAAGCGCCATCACAGCAGCCCAGAAGGTCGGTGGTCCGGTCCATGGCTTCGTGGCTGGGAGCAACATCAAGCCGGTGGCAGACGAGGCCGCAACCGCAGACGGCGTGGAGAAGATACTTGCAGTAGACAATGGTGCTTATGATAAGGTACATACGCCGACCCTTACTCTGAAAGTTAATCGAGAGGAGCTTTTCAGAGTCTTGTCTTGTATCGATTTCCAGAGTGAAGACAATATACTGATCAATTCCCATTCTGAATAATAGGGCCTCCCCGAGAACTTCGCCGACCTCCTCGTCGAGAACATCAAGAAAGGAGGCTACACACATGTCATCGCAGGCCACACAGCATTCGGCAAGAACCTCCTGCCGCGCGTGGCCGCCCTACTCGACTCGCAGCAGATATCCGACATCACCTCCATCGAGAGCGAGAACACCTTTGTGCGCCCCATCTACGCCGGCAACGCCATCGCGACGGTCGAGTCGACAGACCCCGTGAAGATCATCACCATCCGCGGCACCGCCTTCGCGCCCGCCGAGCTCGGCAAGGGCTCCGCGGCCGTCGAGGAAGGCGCCGACCCCAAGACCGCGAGCCCCACCGAGTGGGTGTCCGAGGACCTCGCCAAGTCCGACAGGCCCGACCTGGCGACGGCGGGCAAGGTCGTGTCGGGCGGCCGCGGGCTCAAGTCCAAGGAGGAGTTCGACAAGGTGATGCAGCCCCTAGCTGACACCCTCGGCGCCGCCATCGGTGCGTCCCGCGCGGCCGTCGACAGCGGGTACGCGGACAACAGCCTGCAGGTTGGGCAGACCGGCAAGGTGGTTGCGCCACAGCTGTACATGGCTGTCGGCATCTCCGGGGCCATCCAGCACCTGGCTGGCATGAAGGACAGCAAGGTGATAGCTGCGATCAACAAGGATGCGGATGCGCCCATCTTCCAGGTCGCTGACGTCGGGCTCGTGGGTGACCTTTTCGAGAAGGTGCCCGAGCTGACGGAGAAATTGAAGGAATAGACCTCAGGTACTTTTAGTGTAATCCATATATAAACCTGTACTCCGTGGACCAGTCGTGAAACGATTTTCTTAGTTGCTTTTTGAGAGCACAGGTGACAGCTTATGCCATGGATGAGAAGGGCACTTTGAGCATGTCGCCCGTCGCCGTGAACTTGTCCCTCTCCTTGCCCTTCTGCTGGCCTCGATCCCTCTCCTCCTTGTCAATAGCCAGCCAGCCCTCCCAGTCGACAGCAGAATTGGCAACGCTCCTGCCCGCCTCACTCTGCACCCCTTCCCACCCAGCGCTGTCGACGCTCCTTGCCTGTCCCGCT
Organism: Diaporthe citri; assembly: GCF_014595645.1. Classification (NCBI taxonomy): domain Eukaryota; kingdom Fungi; phylum Ascomycota; class Sordariomycetes; order Diaporthales; family Diaporthaceae; genus Diaporthe; species Diaporthe citri. The sequence goes on from NW_025064846.1 coordinate 3,643,035, forward strand.
CCGGCGTCACCAAGGAACTTCTTGCCCCTCTTCCAGTCCTCCGCTATCGCCTCGGCCGTCGCAAATGCGTCTTCCATCGTGCTCGCGATGACCCCAGTGGGGCCTCGCTTGACCCAGCCTGAGCAGTACAGCCCGGGGAACAGCTCAGCGCCTTCAAACCCGCTGCGCAGCACACGCCCCCCATAGTGGTCATTGCCGATCACACCACGGCCCGCGTCGAAGGCGACACCGAGCGCGTCGAATTCGGGGAGGGCTACAGACTTGTACCCTATCGAGCGGAAGACGAGCGGGGAGGCCAGTGTTGTGGCCTCCCCGGTACCGGTGGCACGGGTGTCCGGGTCGAAGGGGTCCGGGGACAGGGAGGTCCGTTCGAAGGTGGTGCTCCCCACGGCGTCCAGGGCCGCTGGGTCCGGGTGGAACTCGGTGGGCGACAGGCAGAAGTCCAGCGACCACGACTTGGATGCTGAGGACCGCGGGGTCTTAGAGCCCTTGAGGACGACCTCAGTGAGGCGCCTGCGCGCTCGGGGAATGGTCTTCAGGTCGGACGGGACGAGCGATTTGTCGATAGGGTCGGCCGACACGCCGGGCAGGTTCATCAGCTCGCGCATCTCCTTGATGGTGAAGGCGGCCTGCATGGGACCCCTCCGCCCGACCAGGCGAACCCTCTTGACCTGGCTCGTGGACAGCGCGTCGAGGGCGTAGTCGGCCATGTCCGTCTTCCGCAGCTTGTCCACGTCCTCGAGCAGGGCGCGGGCGACGTCGACGGCGACATTGCCCTGGCCGATGATGACGGCCTCTTCCTGAGAGAGATCCGGGTTCAGGCCTGCGAATTCGGGCAGGCCGTTGTACCAGCCTACAAACTCGCGGGCCGAATAGATGCGCTTCAGGGTCGACTCGCCCGGTATGCCGAGTGTCCTGTCCTTGGCTGCGCCGTATGCGAATAGCACGGCATCGTAGTGGCGCAGCAGCGTGGTCAGGGGGACTGATTGGCCGTCTGGGTGGAAGGGCTTGTGGCCAATAGAGACGTTGCCGACGAATGTGAAGTTTGGAGAGGACGCAACCTCCGAGAACTTGTCTTGACAGTTCTGTGCAGTAGTGAGTAAACCGTGGCTAACAAAAGGCTGGTTCGTTCATGGCACAACCCATTCGGGCCACAACAGGAATGAATCGGATGGGGCAGGGTAGGGATGGTACTGTAAGATAGATGGCGAGAATGAGAGGGAAATAGAAAGAGAATACCTTGACTTCTGGATGGTCAGGAGCCACGCCGAACCTGACCAGACCAAACGGCACAGGCAGGGCTTCATACATGTCGACCTTTGCGCGGTCGATCAGGGACATGACGCGGTACGCGGTGTAGAAGCCGGCGGGGCCGGAGCCGACGACTGCCATCCGGAACGGCCGGTCATGCCGGGAGACGGCAGAAGCAGAGTACGAGCATGAGAGGAGACGGGACAGGGGCTGTGGTTGACGGTCGATGAATGTTTTGCAGCTGAGGGTGAGGCCGGAAGCCGACCTGACGATGGGGAGAGGCATCATGGCAGGGCGCTGGAGTGGTCGAGTCCAGGGATTTCCTAGGTCATGATTATTTTATGTACAGATATCGTGAGGAGTGCCCGAAAAAAGGCGGACTCAGAAGCTGCTGCTGATCATCGGCGACAGATCCGGATTTCCGTCGAATTTCGTCTCGGCTCGGGTCCGATTGTCGCTGGATGATGCGGCAGACCGATTTGGACTGGACCCTGGGTCAGCCAATCCTTGTTGGGTCTCCTTCCCTCTCCGTATATTTCGAGAGCAGTAACCGGCGATGGGAAAGCCACCTGAGGTCAATGTTGCTTTTTTGGGTACATCAATCACATGAAGAGCCGGGCTGCCTTGGGGCCTTACACGGACGGCTTGACAGACAGTGTGTAAGCTACAAGCTACAAGCTACAGCAAAAGCCAATGAGCAAATGAGTGACGCGGGGGTTGACGGGCCGTGCCGCGTTGGATTCGCTGCGTTGCTGTGCCAATCGGAGGGTTCCTTGCAGGTAAACAAGGAACCTGGGCCCCTCCCCAGCCCACCAGCCCACCAGCCCACTTGATATCCAGCCTCTTGATTTATGTATGATATGATCATCACTGGGGCACTCAGCACTGCATGCAGGAACAATCTGTTTTGCTGTACTGCCCATCGCATCCTCCTCCTCTTTGCCTGATGTTATCCGACATTCCAGTCGCTATCGCACCCGATCCATAGTCCTTAGTTTTCAGTCCTTGGTCCGAGAGGTCTGAGTTTGGCTGGTGTCTCACTCACTCATTCTGATTCTCTTCTCGCCGCTGTCGTCGCCGTCGGCCTGTCAGTCATCATGAGTGGAGCACCATACATGTACAACAATAGGTTCGACAGTTTTGACGATGCACGCTTCCCGACCACTTCCTTCGACCCCAAGGCCATCACCAGGTCCAGCTGGGAGCCAAAGCCGGTCAAGCCCAAGCACGAGGGCCCGCTTGTGTCTTTCAACCGCCACCCAGAGTAAGCATTGCACGAGTGGATCATCTACGTGTCTCCCAACAACAATCCAGCTGACCCCAGATCTTCACACATAGCGCACATGAGGTCCGGGGCCCACGGCCGCAGTGGAAGTCTTTTGGCCCTTCCACAAAATGGTGGATCAAGTGGATGAGGATCGTGCAGCTGGCGTTTCGCGTGCTCGAGATGATCGTCGCCGCTGGCATCCTCTTCCTCATGATCGTCATTACTGAGGTTAGCCCTCTAACCGCATGGGTCATGAGGATCACCGTGAGTCGCAGTCCACCTTGTCTCTGCCTGACACCGACCATTTGTAAACTCTCAAATACTGATCCAATCCAACTCCAACACAGGCCGGTGCAGTTCTGATCCACTGTGTCTACGGCATCTTTCACCTCGCCCGGCCGGCTGGGGCGAGACCCCCAGGGTCCTCCGCCGGCTACCAGATATTCTCATCCATATCTGACCTCACCGCGCTCCCTCTCTACGCCTTTGGCGCTCTGTCTGTCCACAACTCGAGTACTGAGTGGGCAACCCTACTCAACCCACAGAGCCTCATGGCCTACTTCCTACCCTCCCTGTATTATGCCCTCATCAGCGGCGGGGCGCTGCACTTGCTGTCGCTCTGCATTGGCCTCTGGCTGGCCCTGAAGTTCAGGCAGATTGCTCGGATGCCGCCTGACTGCAACCCTCTCGAGGACAACCTGACTTCCAGACAGCACAAGAGGAACAAGTCATCCATGACAGCGGCGTCCACGTTCCCCACCGAGGACGAGAAGCGCCTGTCCACCCCTATCGATGGCCGCCGGTACTCTGGTCTCCCGAACGATGACCTCAGCCGCCCGGCCTCTATTCCCTTCCACGCCACTCGGTCCAGCCCGCGCAGCTCCTTCGGCTCAGCTGACTTCCCTGCAAGACAATACCAGATCACGCCTGGTAACTCCCCCAAGAGCTCGCCTCGGAACTCGGCCACTGGGGAGGACCTCAAGAGGATGTCTGGCGCACCCTCGTCGCCTCTTTCTAGCAAGCCTGCCCCGCCGCCTCACCGAAGCCCATGGCGCGGCTCTTATTCTTCTTATGCTGAGGTTCCCACCCGGGACATCGTTCCGGACTCGCCCAGGAGCTATGGTCATCAATCCAGACCTAGCACCGGCACGGTGGCCGCGCACCACCCTGCCATCACAAACGCGCCTGACAATGCTGCACTGCCAAGACCCGCGAAGTTCACAGAGTCTTGGTATGCTTCAGAGTCGCTGATAAATCGCACGCAGGAGCGCAACCGCGCCATCAACGCTGCTGAGAGGGCCGCCGAGAAGAGGAAGATGGTGCTGGGCTATGAGTCTCTGACCCACCCGTATGACACGCGAGACTCAGACTCCGAGTCTGATTATGAGGACGGCGGCAACGGCCGTGGGAACGGGTACAGGGGCCTCATGAGCCCAGGGGCAGACGAATTCGACGAGAACGATGGCGACCTGGCGTCCCAGCACCCCAACCCGCTTCGGTCCAACCCGTCGCTCGTCAACTTTGGCCAGGCCACGGGCAAGCAGGGCCGCAGGCCCAACAGCGACTACCCCATCAACCGGAAGTCATCCGCCCTGTCCGAGATCGACCTCAACGACCAGCGCGTGAGCGGAAACCAGCAGGCCGGCAAGAAGGCCGGCGGCGACATCACGGACGAGAAGCCGGGGCGGAGCTACGGCGGGCTCAAGGCCAGCCTCAGCAAGCGCTACACGTGGGCCGGGGGCGCCCGCAACCGAAACAGCTCCATCCAACCCGAGTCGGACTTCTACTCGAAGCCGTACGGCGAGCTCAAGTCAGCGACGCCGCCCGTCATCATCGGCAGTGACAGGCAGGTCTCATCCGGTAACGACCTGGATCTGAGCGGCGCGGGGGGCGGGGAGGCTGCGAAGAGGTATTTCTCGTTCGGGAAGAGGAACGTGAGTGGTAAGGTCGCTGAGGAGGGCCGGGGCATCGGTTGGGCCAGGTAGTTGGGAAACATTTGGGTGGGTAGAATGGCAGGTTCAGCCATCGGGGTAGCATGATCACGGATGCATCATGCGGGGATTTGGGTCTAAGTGATAATGCTGTTGACGATTGATTTATGAGCGTGAGCAAATATGTAAATAGTGATTTTGGGACAGGAATACCTCGGGTCGGATTTTGGATAGCAGGGCATATGTCGACAAGATCGTATGACCCAATGGGATGGGATTTATTACACTTACATGCAATGGCAGTCACTTAAAAGGAAACATTTACCAAGAAGATTGCCGATTAGCAGATATTGTGTACAAAAAGGATATCGAGTGTCCAACGCCTTGCCATGCAAAAACGCTCGGAGACGGTAACTGACCCAAGCACAACATGCGCCACTTCTGCTTGGGTCCCAACACGGATTAACAGCACGCCGACAACACAGTAACAGTTCCTCAAAGTGTATGCACCGGAACACCAAAGACGCAGAAGCGGCACAAGCAGGGTGAAATCCCCATCAGGCTCAGTCGAGTCTTTCTGTTAGAGACTTCAGCACGCGAGAGTAGAACTTCGCAGCGTGGGCCCGCGGGAAAGAGATCTCCTCGACAAGATACTCGGGGAGCATCTCGATGAGCTGGCTGTCGCGCCGCTCGTCCAGCTGCGGCTTGTACATGAACTCGGCCTCGTCCGTGTTCTCGTCCGAGTTCTCGTTCGCAATGGCCAGCTTGAAGTGCAGTGCTGTAACGACAACGGTCAGCCGCGGGTGGTGATACTCTCTTCCTGCAGGGTTTGCACTTACTGCCGTTCCTACCCGTCTGGATACAATCGTACACGTCCTCCGGCCCGTCGCGTTTGATGCCCGTCACCACCAGCCCCGTCAGGTCGCTGTACAGATTCTCCTTCATCTTGGCCGTCTGAGTGGCCTGCAGCTGAGCTTGCACCTGCGCCTGGTCTACGCCTCGCCCGCCCATCGCGCTGGGTTTCATGGCGCTACCCGGAACCCTCACGGACGCGGCCTGGGCCGTGGCCGTGGCAGTTGCCTCGGCAGCTCGCGCGGCATTCAGCTTCGTGGTGAGAGACTTGATCTCCGTCTTGGCCTCGGACAGCGTCGTGGTTATCTCCGTGATCTGGGCCTGCAACTTGTCGGCTTTGGCTTGACTGGCCTCGAACAGCTGCTGGGACTTTTGCCCCTCTTTCGCTAGCTGCCTCTGGGCTGCGAGATCGCTCCTCAGGCTTTTTATGAGCTCGTTGGAGGCTGTGTGTGCTGTTAGTATTGCGCTCGGCAGTTTTGCACAGAACATGTGACCTCACGGCACTTACCCTGCGTTTTCTCATCACTCTGCTTTCTGAGCTGATCAAAGTTCTTCTCCGCTTCCACAACCGCCACGTTACGCAGCTCTCTATATCTAAGCTCCAATGCCTCATACTTCTTTGTCAATTTCCCGAGATGTCGTCTAGTTGAGGGATCGCTCTCAATCAATGATGAGCTGGCTGACCGCTTGGACGCGCTCAGTGGGATATGATAGGAGCTGAGCCGCTGCGCAGACGGAGGAGCGCTGAACCGCGAGAAGGTCGGGAGGTCCTCCACTTGATCTTGCTCCTCGGAGGCATCGATATCCATCTTATCATCCGCCTGAGTCTCCGGGATCTCGGGCTGCGCCTGCGGTGCCGCCTTATCGACGGCAGCCTTCCGTCCTCGTTTCACGGCTGAGGGCTCTGCCTTTTTCTGCACTGACTCGGGTACCACGGCATCCTTCTTTGGGCGACCGCGGCCACCCTTGGTTTTCGCAGGCTCATCGCTGTGCGGCGGCGTTGCCAGCACGTCGTCTGCGCCGTCGTCGTCCTCATCCTCGGCAGCCTTCTTGGCCTTGCGACCTCGTGTTGCTTTCACTGGTGGGTTTGCGGCCTTTTCTGCAAGCGCCTGCCTCTCTGCTTCCTCCTCCAGCGCAGCCGCAGCCTTTGCCCCTACGCGACGCGTCTTGGTCTTGGGCTCAGGCTTTGTGACCTTGTTGGCAGCGGCGCGACCTCGGCCCTTCTTTGCAGCAGGCATGTCGTCTGCTGTCTTCAGCGCCCTTGGATGCGTGTTGAAGCTGGAGTCTGAGTCGGAGTCCGCCAAGTCGAGCAAAGTGGACTGTTTGATCCGTGGCATCTAACCGAGAAACGCGTCGCCTCGATATTTCGACTCGGCACTTCGGGGAATTGGGGTCGACAACTGCTTTCTTATGGTAACTCGAGGGTGCGATTAGTCAGTAGATGGAAGCTCGAGAATAGAAGCGCAATTGAAAAAATCCAGGAGGGTGGGTGTGATGCCAGCAAATGTCTGGTCGCAGTCGGTCGGGCGGTGGGCCAGGTGACGAGCCGAGCTTGTAGGGAAAGTAAACACGCGATGCAGCCCCTGTTTTCCGCTGAGCTGTCTTGGCCAGAGCAGCGGGTCAACGCAAGTGGGGGGTGGGGGAGCCATCGGCCACGGCAGCAAGTGGGCTTCGCGTGCAAACTAGCGCCACCCTAGACGACGTAACTTTCGCCTTTGACAGACCCCAGCCTACATTTCCTACAGTGGACCATCCAAACACCTCGGTAGAACACCACACCTCCCACCCAGCTAACAACATCTGGGTTTCTTATTCCCTCCCTTTACGTATTTATATCCCACTTACCTGCAGCTCGCCAGCAACGCATCCATTCCATGAACGGAATCTTGTCCAGCTTAGTTATGGGCGACCGCAGAGCCCGGACGTCTGACGCCGTCCTGAACATCGTCACTGCTGGTGCACTTGTACGTCGCTTGCCTGCATTTACTGTCGCAATGGCTTGCCTTGGAACGGCACGCTTTCCGCACATGCCTTGCAGACCCAGACTAATGTCAGCCACAGGCCTTCGTCTCCTACTTCTTTGTCAAGAACCTCCTGTCCACCTTTGCAAACACTCTCGCCGACCCAGAGAAAGAAAAACATGAGCAGGCTAGGATAAAGGCGCAAGCGAACCTATCGCGATTACGGCGGAACAAAGACGAAGATGGCGTGGACGGAACGGACCCAAACGGCTCTCGCAAGGGTCCACGGATCGAGGACATCCAGCTGAACGAGTACGAGGCCATGGTCGCGCTCGAAGTGGTCGCCCCGGATGACATACCGGTCGGCTTCGACGACATCGGCGGCCTGGAGGAGATCATCGAGGAGCTCAAGGAGTCCGTCATCTACCCGCTGACGATGCCGCACCTGTACTCGCACGCGGCGCCGCTACTTTCCGCGCCCTCTGGGGTACTGCTCTACGGCCCCCCGGGCTGCGGCAAGACGATGCTCGCGAAGGCGGTGGCGCACGAGAGCGGTGCCTCCTTCATCAACCTCCACATCTCCACGCTCACGGAGAAGTGGTACGGAGACTCGAACAAGCTCGTTAGGGCCGTCTTCTCCCTGGCGCGGAAGCTGGAGCCAGCCATCATCTTCATCGACGAGATTGACGCGGTGCTAGGCACGCGGCGGAGCAACGAGCACGAGGCGAGCGGGATGGTCAAGGCCGAGTTTATGACGCTCTGGGATGGGTTGACGTCCTCGAATGCAGCCGGGGTTCCGTCTAGGATCTGCGTGCTCGGCGCCACGAATCGCATACACGACATCGACGAGGCCATCCTGCGGAGGATGCCCAAGAAGTTCCCAGTCCCACTGCCAGACAAGGACCAACGGCGCCGCATACTGCAGCTGGTCCTACAAGGCACAAAGCGTGACCCTTCGTTTCAGATGGAATACATAGCCAAGGTCACGGCCGGCATGTCGGGCAGCGACATCAAGGAGGCTTGCAGAGACGCGGCCATGGTCCCGATGCGGGAGTCGATCCGAGAGCACCGGGCGTCGGGCCAGTCGATGTCTGGCATCACCCCCGACCGGATACGAGGCTTGAGGACCGAGGACTTCTTCGGTAGGAAAGGCGGCGGCCAGATCCTCATGCAAAATCACGAGCGACATTCATCGCAGAAGGCGACTGCTGCTGCTGCTTCCAAGTCCTCAAGTGACGAGTACGAGGATATCGACGAGCAGGTTGGCGAAGCTCCAGATTGAGCGCAGGGACCTTGATGTGTACACGAATAGCTCATAGACCGACGGATCCAATTTGGAAGAATACCCCAAAGGAATGGTGGTTGGGAAAGCAGCAGGGCGCTTGGGCGGGACTATCGCAACTCTGTTGAGACAACTGTAGACGTCTCGGTATACTCTTTCGAGAGAAATAAATCCATGGGCAAAAGAATACACGATATTACTCCTTCAACACCTGCCTCAGGCGTCTGCAAATGTCGCACGCATTTGGAAATTCGACTGGCCACAGAAAGGGGCCCCGAAAACATGGGCCACCAAAATCATTTCAGTTGGGGCTGAGGCAGGAGAGATAGCAATAAATGTAGGTTGTTGAGATGTGTTTACTTCATGGCGCTTTACATTGTTACCTCTGAACACAAATGTCGTAAAGCCACATGTACCTATAGTAGAAGCGATGTCTCTCCATACCTACGCGAGTAAACGAGGCAGATGGGTGGACGAGAGTTCACGAATAAAAGAAGCTGCAGGGGAGGGAGGATTCACAACAAAACGGTCGCTGTCTTGCAGCAAAAAGGTCAGCGGGAATTTGGTGACCGGTTGCGTCGTGGTGAAGAATTCGGCCCTCATGATCCATTCCTAAAGATACCTAAAGAGTCATAAACGACATTGCTACAGGTATCGATCGTCAAGCCCTACTGCTATCTAGCAAAGAACAAAGCAAAAAAATGAAATGAAGGAAAAGTAATCGTTCAACACCAAACCGCCCCCACTCCTCCAGAAGGGTGCAACTCCCTTTCTCCCCGAGAAGCATGACATTCATGCTCCAGTCTTCGTGAACAACGTCCAATCGCGTACATGGGTATAATGTTGGAAATATATCTCCGCGGAGAAGAGAAACATACGAAGAGGCGCCACAGGTGGCGTGGCTGGCATCCAAAGTGCCAGGCCTCAAGAAAGGAATGAGGTGTCAGAAGGGGCAAAATTGGATCCACCACATAAGACAATAAACAATAAACACTGTTCCCGCGGTATAGGGCCAGTGTTGGGGGATGTGCATATCAGCCGTCTTCGAGAGGATAAGAAAAGAAGGGGCTGCAAGGTTGTATATGGTAAATAGGCACTTTTCGAAAGTAGAAAGGGTGAAAGAGGCCAGCAGCGTCGAATGAATAGGCAAGAAGATCGCGGTGCATTTCATGCCCGCCCAGAGGTGATGATGATGAGTGCGATGTTAAAGTCGCGGTTGAAGTCGGCTGGGGACCTCGGCGTATCGGAGTCCGGAAAGGCGCTGCCTCGAGAATCTGCGTTCCGGTGATGTATTGACAGTAAAGACAGCTGCTGGCAGGATCTGAAAGAAAGATATTTGTTGCTTAGGGATAGAAGGTCAAAGTTGATGTTCTTGCTCCTAGTACAGCATTGCGGCGGCGATGAAAGCAATGACGAAGCCGGCAAAGGCTGCTTGTCCCTGGTCTGGATTTGCTGCGTCATTCTTGGATGAAATTTCTGCAGCGGGCGCAGCTTCGCTCGTGGCTTCCGCCAGTTCGGCTGCAGACGTGACAGCCGTCACGGACTGCGTGCTTCTTCCCCTTCCGCTCTCCTGGAATATACCACCAAACGTCGCCGATGCGAAGGTGGTACTAGGGGTCTGTGTGGATGACGGGGTCGAGCTGCTGGTGGCACTGCTGCTAGTAGTGGACGAAGAGCTACTTGACGAGCTTGAAGAGCTGCTACTCGTGCTCGTGCTTGAGGTTGCCTCTGTCGGAGTTGGCGTTGAGCTCGAGGGGGTGGTGGCCACGGCGATTTTCGCCTTCTTCGGAGCTTGGGATGTGGTGGCAGCTTCCTCAGAAGATGACGAGCTTGACGCATCACCTGTCGAGCCATCGGTATTGAAGACCACGATGTTTGCCGTAGACCCCTTGGGAACTGTTACCACACAAAAGTCGGCGCCGCCAGCGCCGGAAGCTGCGGTGGCACTCCTGACAACCCCAAAGCCGTCAGAGCTGGGATCAATAGCGCAAGGCAGGCCATTGCAATTCCCGTCACACTCGACCTTCAGGCCGAAGGAGGGTTTGACACCGTGGAATGAGTCTGTGTAGATGGGGTTGTAACCAAGCTTGACGTATGTGTTTCCAGTCGTATCCTGGTTAGCTCCAGCAACATAAGGCGACCAGTTTCCAATGTTTTGCGAACCCGTGCCCCAGAGACAGGCCTCCTCCGTCGTGTGACCAGGAGGATTGATGTAAAAGTGCGAGGCGGTCGAGTCCCAATAAGACGGTCCCGGCACAGCAATGGTCGCGCTGTCCATTACACGTGTTGGAATTAACATGGCCTCGTTCCCAGGAAGCACAGTCTGGCAGAATGCGACCACCTTGCCACACTTGTTGACGGCCTTGACAGATCCAACGCCTTGCACACAATACGGCTCATCCGGGAATGGCTTGACGATATTGCCGGATTTGTCGCAGTATAACCCTCCATACATGGATTCAGGGTACACATACGTCGTCCCCTTCTTCCATTGGTTCATGACCATTCCTGGTTCGCAAGCAAAAGGGCAATATGAGTCTGCAGTGCACTCCTGGTCGGGACTCAAGGCCCAGCCCCTGTTCTTCGAGCCCGGAGTGATGGCTACGAGGCCGGCTTCGCCCTCTGGAAAGGCGCATTGGCCGGCTCTGTTGACGAGCCGGCCACGCGGCTTGAGTAGCCCAAGTTCTTGGGCATCTTGCTCGTCGTGAGTGTGGTTGTTGCTGTAATGGTCGTGAGCGCGACGGTGAGCCGCTGTCGCGGAGGCCGGCTGGGCGGCCAAGAATAGCACGGCCGAGCCCAGTGCGGCCGTAAGTACTGCTTTGCTCATGGGTGAGGACGTAACAAAAATGAATGTAGTGTAAAGATCGTGAGCAGCTGAACGCTACCAAGGGTGCCCAGAGCTAACTCCTGGGGCCGAGTGTCGTCGTGATAGGCAGGGTCGTTCGAAAGCGGTGTCTTCGAGTTTGACAGTTCATGTGGTGTTGCTATTCCAGTCCGCGAGGCATACAGTCGCATTCCTCAAGCAGCGGCAGTCAACACACCGCAGTCCAGCCACTTACTCTGTTCGCGATCCAACCGGCGTCAACCAAAGGAGTGGATTTCTGCTGAAGAGCAGAGGAAAACAGCAAGGCGAGTGAGACTTGAAAAGAGCGTGTGGGTTCTGAAAGAATTGCCCGAGTAGCGCGCACGAAGCTGGGGGAAACGAAATGAGCGAGGCAGCTGGTGAAGAGGCGGGCGAGCCGGAGGGGGGTCCCCGGGGGCAGGAAGGAGGACAATGACCCACAGCCGCGACTTATTGACCAGGTACACAAAGGAAGTAGCCGAAAAGGGATCTGTCGGACCCCTGCAAGAGCTGCAAGAGACAGGGTGGTGCCACCGGGATGCCTTCTCTGCTGGTGTCGTATCCTCCGCACTTGGCTTCTTTTAGGTTATTGCTGTGGGCCTGTCAAGCTGTGCCTCGACCAGTCGGCGACCATTGTCGCGCACTCTGGGCCCTACGTGCGCGATTTGCCTAGAACCCAATCGAGACGACAATCCGGGCGCGAGGTGCCGCCAGCCTGGCTGGCCTGGTCAGCACACACGCAGACGCACGCGGGCAGACGCAAGGCACGCATGGGAGATTAGATGATCAATGCTGTGGCGAATCAGGCACCGTGCCATTTGCAGATAGCCTCACTCGCCGACTGCCCGTTTGGGCCTAGCCGCACACAAGTCAGGAACGCGAAGCCGGCGGCTGCAAGGTACACCAATGACAGGCCTCGCGCAAAATGAGATGGCATGGAGTGGCCGACATGATGGTGGTGAGGTCGTTGATCACGATTTAATTGCTCCCTTCGCGATGATGATGCTGGCGATGCTGGATTGTCGGCTCGTCGGCGGGAGGAGCGCAATGACTTCATTGTGTCTGAGGGCATCGCGATCGCTTGACTAAGGCCCTGAGTTACTCAGCTGTTTGAATCGGTCAGGTTCCGGCGCGGCCGTGATCCGCAACAGCCCCATCGCCAAGCCTCCTTCTCACGTTCCATGGGAATAGGAATGGAAGCGGAGATGAGCCATGTCGCGATGCTGGGGATGAAACTACATCCTTGAGATCTTGTTCTTCAGATTGTGAAAGTAATTGTTGAAGAAGACGAGACGAAAGATGTCAGTCACATGATCGGAGAGGCTCTGGGTTCTTTTCATGATATAGCTGGCGGGAGGATTTGGAATCCAACATCAGCTGATCCCGCAAATCTGCCATCTTCATTAGTGCCTCGCTGGCCGAAATGCCAATCCTCTTGTTGACAGGAGACGCCAACCTGGTGCGTCATGATAGGTCAGTGTATACCGAAAGATGCAAGGCGTGACACAGCCTCACCACAAGACGGTGGTGAACTCGAGCCAGACACCCGAAGATCTTTCGACGTCTCGACAAGCCAGACCAGAGGGCAATTTGTTCCTGTAAATCATTGGAAGATCATTCGAATGAAGAGGGTATGTATAAGGTCTCCATTCACACCTTCCGATCGCGGTGCCCGGTGCCGTGGACCACTTGATTGAGTAATGGTTCCCCAGTACCAGCTTCACGTGTCATCAAGCGTAACCTGGTGGCATTTTTACCCAGGCAGGGACCTCGTTGGAATTGACGCCATCCTCCGCCATCCTGTCGGCCACTACCCTCACGACTGCCGGCCACCCTGCTGCAAGTGGCCCACCGCCCTTCTTTGCTCCCATTACGGCGAATCTGCCGCTCGAGTGGGCAAGAAACCCGTTCATCAATCCCTGGGCAATCAGGGTTGCGACTACGCCTTCCACTTCTTTGCCTGTCACCTGCAAGTTCCCCCAGAATAAACCCTCACTGGGCTTCAAATTCCTTGGCTTCCCGCCTGGCGGTGGCATCAGTACAGAGGAGGCATCCGCAGCGCTGTTGGTCACAGCCATCATAAAGATGTTGTTCGTTTGCGACTGGCGCTTTGGCTGCTGCTGCGTCCGTGCCGGTATGAAGCCTTCGAGGCGCTTCTGAACATATGATGCGGCGACGTAAACGTCTGCTAGATTAAGAGTCGGTGCTGCACGAAGTTGGTGGTGGCGCTTCGTAGGTAAGGAGGAAGCAACGTCTGATGAAAGAGCGCCATACAATGGGGCGCAGGCGGAAGGTGAGAGTGAAGAGAAGGCCTTTTTGATACAGCCAGCGCTCATTGGCTGCTATTGCTTGCTGGAAAGCAAGAAAGTTCCCTTTGCGGATCGCTGCCATAATTGGGAGAAATACGGCAGCAAGCGTCGCTGCCTCGGGTCTGGCGAGCAGAAGTTCACTTGGGAACCGCCCGAGCATAATATTGGCCGGGATGAGGTAGGTGAGAATGAGTCTCCGGTGGCTCAGAAGAGTTGGTGGAGTTTGTAGGTAGGCCTCCTCGAGGCATAAAGACGCGCGCACAAAGTTGTCGCAGTCGAAGTTGAATCTTCCCAGGTAGTATAGGAACGTGACCCGTTGTGCAGCCGGATATAATTGAAGCGGTGGTCCGCTCGCAGACACGTTAAGCAGCAGCTGTGCTGCAAGGCGAGATTTGCCGCACTTCGAGGGGTAGATGTTAGTGATATGGCCGGTTCAGGGACACTTTGTGTGCGTGTGTTAACCCACAGTGAAGAGAAGTTTCAGGACAAGGTTGGCGAAAATGTAGACGCCGACTTTTTTGCCCCTCCGGTCTTGCAAACCTAGTACTCGATCTGTCCGTCAGGCAAGATGTGAAAATCTTCTGGATGATGTCGGCAGACTGCTCGACCATGGACTTGCTGTCTTCGCCCCCAGCGACAGACCTCCGCCCTTGCATCAACTCAGGACGCCGGTGAAGCGTCATTACGACTTTGGAGAGTGCCTCCGAAAGCGACATGCTGGTCTGAAACATGATGCTTCCATACTGTGGATGCGACAGCGCAGTCGCGCAAGATCTGTAAGTGGTCAGCTATGCCGGGGAAGCGGTGGGGAACAAGTATGAGGTACGCACGTTAACAAACCCGACAGCGACTCTTGAACGCTCATCAAGTCATCGAAATCCGCATCCCTCCAATATAGCAGATAGTCCTTGACGAAGGTGACGAAGCTGGGCCATGGTGATCCAGTGCCATCCGGTGGGTCGTCTATTTCAGGTAGGGACTTCTCAACCAGCTTCTCGAGTTGGCTGTTCACACCCAGGCCTTGCCTCAGCTCGTCTCGGAGCTGCAGATAGGCGTGGCTTGTTGCGCCGGGCTCGACCTGCAGCCAGGCGTCGAGGCTGTCACCGTCCAGAGCAACCACATGGTCCCTAATCGTGGATAGGAACTGCGTGGCCAAAGAAGGCATTGTCGCATGGGATTCGCTACTGACGATGCAGAACGAGGATTAGTCGAGACATGGTTCAATTGTGCAGGAAGAACAAGAGGTCTTGGATGGACCCCTGGTGCCTGTGCAGCCACTGACAGTGAGACAGATTGGGAAGGGCTTACTTAAGCAGAGCGGGTCCTTCTCAACATCCATCAATCCGTAGTACTTGCTTGCATTCACCATCGATTCGATCAGTACAGATCCCACAGGTGTTGGCTGTTAGTTGCTAGTCCTTCATATTCATGTGAACGTATCTCATGGGCGATTTTTGCATAGCTGTGGATACTGACATTGTGAATTCCAAAAGCATTGTATCAATCAAACTCACACCCCTGCTTCCGCTGAACTGCCTACGTCTAAGGCGCTCGCCAGCCCCGTTCCTCCAATAAGCCTATAAGCCTAGATCGGATGGTAGACTGAATGGGGTCCATGTGCTGATTGTTACGCTGTCAGTTTTCCTTCGAATAATAGACAATGGGAGCCCGTAATTGCCACCGCCTTCTCTACACTCTATTCACTACAGTCTAAGTGAATCCTAGGCTCCTGGTGGTCAATTTGGCTTGCTGTAAGCACAGGAAGGGGCCAATGGATGTTGAGACAAACGAGTTGTCGCGGTCTGGCACTACCACCAAGCGATATATCCGATATTACAAGTGATAATTCAGAAAGTTGGTTGCCCAAACTCTTCTGAAGTGAGGCTCCCGTGACCCGAGTAAAAGCTTTCGTGAGATTCACAGCCAGGTGCTCACCATTTGGTGGCCACTGTAGCAAAAGCATATGTGACGACCCAACCAAGGGCTGGCGGGTGGACATTAACAACACCTGTTTGAAATGATACATTCCTAGTATCCTAGCTTCGTTTTTCTTATACCCGTGGCCCCGCAATATCCTGTGGACTGCCTGGGCTGCTGCGCCCTTTACACGGACTCGATGCGTTGGACGACCACTGCGGTGGCTGCACCACCACCGTTGCAGATTGCTGCAACACCATACTCGCCAGGCTTGAGCTGGTGGAGTAAAGTCGTAAGGATCCTTGACCCGGAGCTGCCCAGCGCATGGCCCAAGGAGATGGCACCGCCCAGGGGGTTGACCTTGGCTCCCTGAAGTCCGAGAATCTAACGTCAAGTTAGCCCGAGGTTCGTTATAGGCGTTGTTGCACAAGTGTTGTCCGAAAAGAAAAACAACAACAACAACAAGAAGAAGAAGAAGAAGAAGCAGGCCCATTTTCCCTAACCCCAGAGTAGAGAGAAGAGGAAGGCCAGAGAGAAGGAAGGAGGGATTAAGGTTACCTTCTCGTTGGCCTTAATGACAGCTGCAAAGGCCTCGTTGAACTCCCAAATGGCCACCTGATCCTTCGTTATGCCAGCCCTCTCAAGAGCGATGGGAACAGCCTTGGCCGGGGCAATTGGGAAGTCAATCGGATCCGTCGCAGCATCGGCAGACCCGCATATTCTCGCCAGTACTCTCGAGACGGAACCGAACTCCTGTGCGATGGCCTTGCTGCCCAGTACCAACGCACTAGCACCGTCATTGAGGGTCGAGGAATTCGCAGCCGTGACTGTGCCTGTTCCATCTCTGACGAAGGCAGGCTTCAGGGTTGGGATCCTTTCCAGTTTGACATCCATGTAGCCTTCGTCTGTGTCGATGATGGTCTCGCCCTTCCTCCCCTTCACGGTCACCGGTGCAATCTCTTCGGCAAAAGCGTCGGCCTTCCAGGCTGCTTGCGCCCGTTCGTATGACTGGATGGCGTATTGATCCTGTGCCTCCCTGGTGAGCTCGTATTTCTTTGCTGTGTTCTCAGCACAATTGCCCATGTGTATTTGGTCGTAGACGTCTGTGAGGCCATCCTTGATCAGGCCGTCCTCCATCTTCACGTGGCCAAAGGCGGGCAGCGAGCTTGCCCGTGGCACGTAGTAGGGCACTTGTGACATATTTTCCATACCACCAGCAACCTGCGCCTCCGCAAGGCCGAGCTGGATGTTTTGCGCAGCGAAGACGACCGACTTCAGACCGGACGCGCAGACCTTGTTGATGGTGATGGCCTCGATGCTTGGCGGGAGACCTGCAAATACGGCTGCCTGTCTTGCCGGGCTCTGCCCAACTGAGGCTTGTAGCACATTGCCCATGTAGACGTCTGTGATCTTGGAAATTGGCACACCGGACTTGTCGATCGCGGACTTGATGGCCACTGCGCCGAGCTTTGGTGCTGGAACGGTGAGGAAGGAGCCATTGAACTACGAATGCTGGTCAACTCGAAGGTTTCGCAGTGATTAGAGACACGGGACTGGACAGACTTTAGCAGTTGGCGTCCTGGATGCGCTCAGGATGTATACGTCTCTTATTTCTTGTTGTAGAGCTGCCCTCGCCGAGAAAGCGCGTGCGGAAGCAGGTCGGCATGTGACAGCGCCGCTCCTGAGAGCCGGTGTTCGGACGCAGCGTAGAGGCATGGTGTTTAGTATAAATGCGTGGAAAGATGAGGCGACGCTGCAAAAACCCAACGATGCCCGGGGAATGAATTGGAGGAAAAGTTGTAAATAAAGAGTGCACCCAATACTTAAGTTCCCGGAAGCTGGGGGAGCAGGGGCGTGAGATCATCCTCGGCATGTGAGCCTCCTCCCACCGTGGGGAAACGGTTCTACGGGTATGCGCGGGGACCAAGCACACCACACCCCTTGAGCCTCCACTAGCCGCCGCCACCATTCCGAAGGGCCCTTGGATTGCCGGGAGAGATGTACATAATCATGGCCTCGTCCCAGTCATTTCCAGCAGCAGCAGTGACCGGGTCGCTCTGAGATTACTGATCTGTGTACCTTGAATCAGTCACCGGAGCAAGTGACTTGGTTTGGAGCAACAAAGAAACCGAGAGGATGAGGACGAACACTGCTTTGTCGGGTGCCAGAGGGAAGAGCGGAAGCAGCAACTGATTGATTGGCGCCCACCGACCGGACCAGCAGGTACCAAAGTACCTAAGCGTCTGCCCCCATTGACCCTGTCTCTCAGGGGTCGTGTCTCGCTCACCTGGGGTCGGCCTATCGATATCGATATCGATATCGATATCGGCAAGCACGGTGGGATCAGTCCCCAGCTCATCACACCTCATGCTGCAGAGCACCTATCCACCCACCCACTGACGACCACCTGAGGATTACCAACGCGAATTGACAGAACCTCAACACCCGTAACCACTCTCCTGCAACCTGCCACCCACCGCCAGTCCCAGAAGCCGCTGTTTTCTGCTAGAATGTCGACGGCAGCCAGGCGTCGTTTGATGCGTGACTTCAAGGTCGGTAGCAAAATGTCCACCCGCCACTCGCCACCCGCCTGTCGGCGAAGCATCACGATCACTGACGATACCGCCATCTACAGCGCATGCAAACCGATCCTCCAGCGGGCGTCTCAGCGTCTCCAGTGCCTGATAATGTCATGACATGGAACGCGGTCATCATCGGCCCGGCCGACACCCCTTTTGAGGACGGCACCTTTCGACTCGTCATGCACTTCGAGGAGCAGTATCCCAACAAGCCACCTTCGGTCAAATTCATCAGCCAGATGTTTCACCCCAACGTATACGCCACCGGGGAGCTGTGCCTCGATATCCTCCAAAATCGGTGGAGCCCGACGTACGATGTCGCAGCGGTGCTGACGAGCATTCAGAGGTGGGTCGAGTCAAGAAGTCCGGGGCACGGATGGCAACGAGCCCCCCAGACTCCGGTGCCGATCACAACTAACAGCCGGTTCCGCAGTCTTCTCAACGACCCGAATACCGGATCGCCAGCGAACGTCGAGGCGTCCAACCTGTACAAGGATAACCGCAAGGAATACACCAAGAGGGTCCGTGAAACGGTCGAGAAGAGCTGGGAGGAGTAAAGTGGCTGCGGAGAAGGGAAGACATACAATCAGACGGGGTCACCAACAGGTGTTAGGAACGTATGGGCACCATCTTGGCGTAGGCGTTTGAATTGCTGTCGCGGGCATTTGGAGCCGCGTTTTTCTCATCAATAAGGCGGGTTCGGCGCATTCCGGTTCTACAACTTCATACCAATGCGAGGGCGTTCGAGCAAGTGGTATCTTTGTCCTAGTAATCCTCAGCTCCTTTGTGAGCCGGATGATTCGACACAGGTTGGCCGCAGGGAAGGATGTATGCGCATCTCGTTTCCTTTGGTATGTAGGCATAAATTTGAATCATCACATTTCCCAAGTAGGGGTTCGCTCTTGAAGCAATTGGCGACAGCCGTGTTGGCCGTGGTTGGGCTACCCAGGTGTGCGTCTGGGTCTCAGTTGCTCCTCTTTGTCTTCCATGGCAACAGTCACGTTGGTGTGTGAGGTAACACTTAAGCCACAAAGTCACAATGCATATATTATATCCCTACGAAACAAATTACAGTCCTCCCACTAGACTACATCCTAACGGGACACATTGTCGCAACACACCTGTGCACCGAAAACCTCTGACGAGTCACGACTCGCCAGATACGCATACAACACAAAGCCATTTCCACGTGACAGCTGCTGGACATCTGCAGACCGACCAGCATCGAGCTATTTCCAAATTGTCTATACAGTTCAAAAGTCAGCACACAACAGGTGGCAGCAGCTTCCGACTGAGCTGCGAATGTAACCCCCGGTGAGTAAGGTATCACCTTTCTACCAGATCACCAACCGTGCAGACCCGTTCACACATTACACTCTGCCCAGGGGAATCTCAGACCGTCTTTCCCCTTCCAATTCCCTAAACCGTAATTTAGTAAATTGACTGACTCTGCCCGGAGCAGTCCCTGGATACCTCTAGGAATTGGCATGTTCTTATATATGCAAGTCTGGGCTCTACAGGGGGTGAAGAATGAGTATGGCGAAGTATTCAATATGATAGCTTGCTAAAGTATTCCCTTTAGGAGCGTGTATTTGCTTGTGTCGGATTCGGTTTTCACGCTTTAGATTCTTGTTAGCTACGTCCATTGTAGATTTAGTTCGTCTTTGCTAGCCGTAAACTCTCCTCGATTCTCTTCTATTGTAGGGCCGTGTCAATTATGCGGAGAGGTTGTTTATCTATACATTGGCTAAACTTTCTCTTCATACTCAACTCGGTGGGTACCTAGGTAGCATTCCCGGTAGACATATCTCTATCGTTCGCGTCTACCCTTCCAGCATGCTGGTGATCTTGACACGAATACCTGGGCTAGACATGTCTGTCACTCCGATGAAACAATCATGGAGGACCTCTACATCTCTTTCCCACACGGTCTCGTACAGCTCCATCTCAAAACGGGTCAGGAGGTGCGCGACAGTAAGGTAAAGCTCGGCGTGAGCGAGACTGGACACCCGTTGTTAGCAAGACGCATTTCTGGAGCGCATTTCTGGAGTAAAGCTGAGGCAACTTGGGTACGCGTGACCGGAACAAGCTAGGGGAAACGTACTTCAGGCCGAGGCAGGACCGCGACCCTCTCCCCCAGGCCATGAGGTATCGTGGCTTCAATTTGGGGTCTTCGATCCACCGCTCGGGGTTGAATTTGAAAGGTTCTGGGAAGACCTGCGGGTTGGTGTGGTGCAGATATAGGGATTGCATCACTGGTGTCTATTCACACAATTACCCATCATGGTCAGCATACTCTTAGAAATCCCCTCAATTTCTGGGACCAAAAAACATCGTTAGCTGCTTACGCCTGCTGGGATTATCCATTGTTTATATTGGAGGTTTTCCTCGGTCGCGATCCGTGGCATGCGGCTTGACGCCCCATGGCTCAACCGCAATCCTTCGTTGATCACGGCAGACTGTATATGAGGCACACTAGGTCAGCAAGTTACAGGATCCATCAAAAGAAACATTTCTCTCAAGCAAATGTCCCTGTGCGATCTATTCCAAGGCAACCCACAAAGTATGGCAATGCTTCGAGCTCTACCAGCGTAACAGGAGCGCCAGGAGTCGGCATCACAGTCTTCAGTTCCGCTCGCAGCTTCTGCAAGACATCTGGGTTGTGAAGAAGGTAGAAGATCAACACAGCCAAGTTTCTTGCAGTTGTCTCTGTGCCGGCGCCAAGAGCCAGACCGGCCTCGGCATTCAGCCTGGCCGGCGTCTTCTCGCTCGGTGGAAGGTCACTATCGACGATATCCTGGAAGATGGTCCTCTCGTTTGCTGACAGCTTCTCTTTAGCCCCGGCACCAGTGCTTGAGTTCCTCTCTCTCTCATCCACTGCGGACTGGATGATATCCATGGGGAACTGCAGCTTCTTGGTCAGGTGCGCAGTAGTCGGGCTGATCCAGCTGACCACTTCCGGAGAGAGGTTGTTGAGGAGCGAGTTCATGAACCAGGCGAACTGCCGTCCCATGGGCCGCATCAGGCCCACGGTGCGGAAAGCGTCCAGCCAGTCGGCGCCCCAGTCCTCGCGCCGCAGGTTGCCGATGTCAGCACCCAGCGCGTACGACGAGATGACGTCCATCGTCAGCGCAGCAGTCGCGTTCGTCAGGTTGACGACCTCGCCGCGCCGGTACGACAGCTCCAGCCGGCCCACGAGCCGCTCGATCTTCTCGACCACCATGCCCTCGAGGGCCTGAATCGCACGCTTGCTGAAGAACGGGTTGAGCGCGGCGCGGCGCACGCGGTGCTGGTCGTGGCTCATCGTCTGCAGCAGGGAGTCGCCCATCGTGCCGCTCTCGGTGGCGTGCATGTACCATGTGTCGCGGTCGCGCTTGCGCCGCCCACCAGCGTAGATGTCATCGAAGTAGTCCGGGTCATGGATGTGTATGTGGATCGGGTTGATGCGGACAATTGGGCCTGGACCGAATTAGTTACAAGGTCTGGACTCGTTCTCATGGACAAATTGTAAATGTCCGAAGCCAGATGGTACTGAAACGTACCATATTTCTCATGTAACTCCTTGATCTTCCACAAGTAACGATGCTGGTGAGGCCATAGATCATAGTATGCCTCGTACCAGAAAGTGGCAGCAGCAAGTTTGGGGCCGGGGAACTTGGCAAGTGGGTGCAACGTAATTCGATACACCCATACAAAGGCCCAGACGGTCAAGTAGATCGAGGTCAAGGCCCCTAGAACAAGGGGCAGGGAAAGATGCTCCCTGGAGGCCGAGAGATATGATTTTAGCGTGTCCATACTGCAATGCAATGGGTTGCCTTTGAGTTCTGTCAAGCCAAGAGGACTTGGGCGATGTTGAGCCCTATGCAGTCAGGTTGTGCTTTGATACTGAGGACTAAATATTTTCAATTGGAAATCGTCTACATAGGGGCCCTGATGGCGACCTTACGACAACCGTACGATTCTCGTAGCCTATCATACAACCATGGACCTGAACTTTTGATTTGCAACCTTTGAAATCCAGGCTCGAAGTCATTCCTCGACATGCAGGGCCTCGCCCGGCGCGGCTTTGTAGACCCCACTTGTGTGCTTCGAGAAAAGAGCAAATCGGGGATCTAGATCACCCTTATACGGAGATGTCCGCAGAAGTGTGCTAGGAGTTGCCCGGATGCACATCTCGGACCTTACTGCTTATGTGCATGCTTGTTCAAGAGTAGGCCCCTGTAACTAATTAGGTCTGTATCAAAAAGGAAACATCCGAGATCTCACGTCAGCTGAAGCTGCATGAAAGCTGCTTCCGAGAACGGTTTAGTGTTGCCTCACGCTTTCGTGGATGATTAGATGCATGCACATTAGATAGATGGAGGGTAAAAGAAGCTTTCGCTAGTCTATCGGCTGAGGACGTTCCAGGGGTGGCATCCCAGCCAGTACGTCGACAACGTGGGGGTTATGGTTTCTGGTGGGTACTTGCCGATACGCCTTGGGGATCACATCTGGGTTGCGAACTATCATTCGTCTCTATACGTTGTGTATTTTTGGTGCCGTATGAAATAGGGCACTCTTGGGAAGAAGACCTTGAAAGAGAGAGAAGCCATGGCAAAACCTCATGGCACAATCGTACAACATGGATGCTGTCTGATTTGACAGATCTCCAAGCACCAAAACTCGACACTTCACGGCAAAGGCATATTGTTTTCATGATGCGCAATTTGTATGATTATGACCATTACGAGAGTCTATGGACACCGCTAAAGGAAAATTTTTGACAGTGTCTGGTTGCTCGTTGATATTACCTAGGTAGGCAAATACCCATGTGTGCTTTGTGTTCAAGATTGCCATACTGGCCTGGATACGCAATAGATATGATACTCCCCCCCCCCCCCCCCGCGATGCACGAGTGTCCCTGCGGACGTGCCAAGGTGAAATTGTTTACGGCATTATCGCCAACCGGATGAGTAGACTCAATGGGAGCAGAGTCCTTAGAATTTACACACGCATGAAGCTCAAGCTTCTTGCGACGGTGTCTCCGCCTCCTTCTCCGTGTCCGCCGGCTTCTCCTTTCCCCTGATCTTTCGACGCTCGACGGTCAGCGCGCCGATGATACTGATGCAGCAAAGTGCCAGGGGCAGCTTCCACGAGTCCACAATTGCGCTGTTGAGTGCCTCGAGTACGGCAATCTTGTCGTCTCCCTCCAAGCCTCTGGTGAGCGAGGTAACGCCTTCTGTTAGAACGGAGCTCGCGTCGACACCGGGGACTCCCGTATTGCCCAAGTTCTTGGCCAGCTCGTTGGCAAAGAGCGTTTGGGCTACAGCGGTGAAGATAGCGCTGCAGCAGGTTAGTTTATTTACACGGTGGTTGCTCAGAGAGGTCAAGGGGAATTCTCACCCTGCAAATGTCTGCGTGAACATCACCATGCCGGAGCCTATTGGGATGTCCTCGAGAGGGAGCACATTTTGCGCAACCATGACTGGGGTTTGAGCACAGAGACCCATACCGAGGCCGTAGATAACCTGGTACCCGATCCATTCTCCAGTCGACGTACTGAGTGAGAACAGGGTGAATAGGCCGGCTCCGACGGCAGTGAAAATTGAGGAAAATATGAGGAATGGCCAGATGTATCCGATCACACCGATAAGGATGCCGCCGGCCAGTGACGAGATGGTATTCGCAATGACCAGCGGAAGGGTGTCGACTCCAGACTCGAACGGAGTTCGCTCGAGTGAGCCTTGGAACCAGCTGCGCGCAAATTATCAGTTTATATGGACTCGATCAACGTAGATGTCTTTTGAACTCACATGGGAATGTAGTAGAGTAGCAAAAACGAGGCGCCACTCGTGCAGAAACAAAAGAGCACAGCTCCTGCAACGCTCCGTTGTGCGAAAACTCGAGCCGGCAGCATACTCTTGTCCCCTTGCCAAAGCTCAAGGCCGATGAAAGCGATGCCAAGCAAGGCGAAGAGGACGAGCAGAGCAATGACACGCCCCGAGTTCCATGCATAGACGGTTCCTCCCCATTGCAGGGCGAGCAGGAGGCAGACAATGCTGGGAGCTAGTGCGAGCAGGCCGAGCAGATCAAATGTCTCGAGAAAGTCCTTCCAGGAGGTAAATTTGTCTGAGTGGCGCTTTGGGGTGCGGACGAAGAGCAGGAATATGGCGTAGCTAAAAGCACCAACCGGGAGGTTGAGGTAGAACTGGATACGGGCATCGAGTCAGCACAGAACATGACGGAGACATGCGCCTCGGGTTGGTGACATTACTTACATTCCACCGCCAAGTGACATGCTCGGTGAATGCGCCGCCAATGAGCGGACCTGTGGCGTACCCAATCCCCATGGTCCCTCCTATAAGGCCCATAAACAGGGGTTGCTTGGTAGGGTGGGCGATATAAGGCACCAGCGAGAAGGTGCCGACCAGTAAGCCAGAGCAGCCAATGCCAGCCAAGGCACGGCCAACGATGAGTGCGGGCGAATTAGGAGCAGCACCACACAAGGCAGAACCGACGAGGAAGAACAACATGGCAACGCTGTAGTTGTACTTGATGGGGTAGCGGGTGTACAGTCGGCCATAGAGAAGCTGCGTGATGGCGGTCGTCATGAAGTAAACACTGCTGTACCAGCCCACATCCTTGAGAGAGTCGAACTCATCAGTGATGACGGGCACAGCTGTTGCAAGGACGGTGCTGTCCTTTCAGTGGAGAAGAAGACACAAGAGTCAGAACACTGCAGGAACATTGATCGCTACACACGAGTGACCATCGAGATAGGTAGGGTCTTACCAGGGTGATGACATAGATGATGAGACAGAGGGCCAGAGCGATCAGGGCAAAGCTGGCAGAGCCGGGGTACACGATCTCTGGAGTTCCGTCTTGGGCGCCGTCTTGGGCTCCTGTGGCAGTGTCGTCCACGGAGCCTGGGGTGGGTGTGGCGCCACCCGAGGGTTTGTTCTCATTACCTTCGAGACTGCAAGTCGCACCTCCATCCAAGGCCCCCTTCTCGTCAACGGTTGCCATGATGAATGTGTGCAATGGCGTCTAGGGGCGGTCGAAACGACTTGGTGGAGGAGGGGAGTCAGGTGACCACTACCAAACAACGAAACTAAATGCCAATTGTGTTGATGAAGGTGCAGGAACCAAGAGCAAGCAAGCAAGAACGCAGCGAGGTGGAATTGAAAGCACCGGGGTCCTTGGCATTCGCAGGATCACTGGACAGAAAGCTGTCGTTTGACGCAAACGCAACTTGGACTTTATTCTGATAGATTCCGATGGGAAGACGGATTTGTAATTTTACAGATTACAAATTCGGGACTATACAGAAAGATGAAGCAACAGTCTCTGTAATGTGAATGAGACATGCATTTGTGCGCTTTTGTTTGGTTGGAACGAGAACATGCCCTGTTCTCACCAGCATGAGGCTTATCCTTTGTCATCATGTAGAAAATGTCACCAGCAGCTGGACCCCTTCCTTCCAACGGGTGGAGACGTCGTTGGTCCACCAAAGCAACCAAGGGGGTTTCCAACCAATGGGACTTGAAACCTACCCTCTTCTCAGCAGTGTCAGCACACGTCTTCCTGCGTGCGGGACGGGACGTGGATCTGCACAAACTTACATCCCAAATAGGAAACTTCCGAGATTGGCGCTACGACATGCAGTCGAATGAACGGCGCGGAACCGACATGGGTATGCCATTGCTTAGCACTCTGCTGCAGGGTGGTTGTTCATGGTACCACCCACCGATATTCCGATCTGATGTTGCCGTTCTGGGATGGCCAAATTTGAAGAGTCACTGGGACTTTGTGTCCCAAAGCGTACTGCCGTCCCAGAACTTCACGAACTAGGACACAGACAGTGAGGCTTCTCGGCGCGAGGCAGAGGCTGGAGGATATTAATTCGAAGGCAAGGGCGCTTGAAAGTGACTCTAGTCACTGGGCGATCTTCGAACGTTTGATGTTGTACTTAGTCAATCTAGTAGTACGCAGCGACTAGGCATCCGGTCAAGTCGTCAAGTCAAATCACCTTGGCATCCCCTAGCAAACGAGCCATGGCCGTGCATTCTGAGCCACCCACCGCTGCATTTACCGGACCTGACCCTCGTAACGGCAGCACTGCGGATCAGCGAAATGGGGACTCCCACAACAAGACTGGCCAGAGCCCTTCTCCCCCAATAGCCATCATCGGAATTAGTTGCAGGTTTGGCGGAGATGCCACCAGCCCGTCCAAACTATGGGATCTCTGTGCATCTGCCAAAGATGCGTGGTCGCCAATTCCTAGCGAGAGGTTTGATGGCAAAGCCCTGTATAATGGAGACAAGGAGAGGATAGGCCGAGTACGTTCATCCATATCACCACCACCTTGGGCATACTGAGCCGAAATTATGCTTCTCAATGTGTGAAGACGGGGGCGAAAATACTGAAGTTCACCGGGACTGCCTGCTTACACGGCTCTCTTTAGAATCATGCCAAGGGCGGGTATTTCATGCAGCAGGACGTGGCTGTCTTTGATGCCGCGTTCTTCAACTTTTCAGCAGATGTTGCCAGTGTAAGTTGAGCTTTACAAACACACAGGGGAAGCAATTTCTCGGTGCGGCGTTGTCTGACAACCTTCCAGGCCATGGATCCCCAGTTGAGACTCTTGCTTGAGACTGTCTACGAAGCGACAGAAGACGGTTTGTTCCCAATTGATGTTCTCCCCAAATTCTGAATCACTCGCTAAGGCATATGTAGCCGGTGTACCCCTAGGCAAGCTCGCAGGGACAAGGACGTCTGTGTACACAGGTTGTTATGGGAAAGACTACCATGATCTTTTGACAAGAGACCCGGAGCAGTTCCCACCCTCATTCCTCACCGGAAATGGCACGGCGGTGTTGTCAAACCGGGTATCCCACTTTTTTGACCTGCATGGAACCAGCTTGTCTATTGATACGGGGTGCTCTGCAGGACTTGTAGCTTTACATCAGGCCTGTCAGGATATCCGGTCCGGAGAGTCTGAAATGTCGGTGGTTGGGGCTACAAATACGATCCTGAATCCTGATTTGTTCATCATCATGTCCACCCTCGGGTAAGCACTCGGTTCCCTCACTTGATCTGGGTGTTGGAGATGGCCTGGCAATGCTGACTGTTCACCAAAATTAGTCTCATCGGCACCGATGGTAAATGTTATGCATGGGATACAAGAGCCGAAGGCTACGGCCGCGGCGAAGGCGTTGCAGCTCTGCTTCTAAAGCCTCTCGATGCCGCGCTGCGAGACGGCGACAACGTCCACGCAGTCATCCGAGAGACCGGTAGTAACCAGGACGGCAAGACAACAACCATCACATCGCCATCTCTAGAGTCACAGGTGAATCTCATCGAAGACTGCTACAGACGTGCAGGACTGGATATCTCGGAAACCGGTTACGTGGAAGCCCATATGACCGGCACCCTGACGGGAGACGCCGTGGAAGCGGAAGCGCTAGCGAGGACTTTCGGCAAGAGTCGAGAGGCCGGCGATCCCGTCCTCGTCGGGTCTGTGAAGACCAACATTGGCCACACTGAGCCCGTGAGTGGTCTGGCGGCGGTGATCAAGGCCATCTATACACTGAAGACGGGACTGGTGGCGCCGAATCTGAATTACAAAGAGACCAATCCGAACATTCCGCTGAGCGATTGGAACCTGGAGGTAAGCCGAACATCAATGAAGCAGAAGTCAGCCGGAAGCTGATAGTATGTCTGTGCAGGTTCCGACGTCTCTCAGGCCCTGGCCGAGTGACAAGCCCCTTCGCGCGTCCGTCAACAATTTTGGATATGGAGGCACCAATGCCCACGTCATTCTGGAAAGCATAGAGCCCTTCAGAGGATTGATTGGCCATGCCAACGGAGTCCATAAACATGAAAACGGGCAAGCACTCATTGCTGAACCCGAGTCCCGCGTGTACGTCCTTAGTGCAAAGGACTCAGCTGCAACGCGAGACATAGCAAACGAGACAGCGGCCTACATTCGAAGAACTGCCGGGAGTGACTTGTCTCCGTCGCCTGCTGACCTGGCGTATACCCTAACGGAACGGAAGACACTGTTTCCCTGGATGGCCGCAGTCAGAGCCAGCAGCCTGGCCGAGTTGGCCGATCAGCTGGAAAGCAAGGCCCTGGAGGTCAACCATGCAGCAAAGCGCCCGAGACTCGGGTTCGTTTTCAACGGCCAAGGTGCTCAGTGGCACGCAATGGGCCGGGAGCTTATCAACGCATACCCGGTGTTTGGCTCCGCTATTCGGCAAGCTGATGAGATCCTGCGGGACTTCGGCGCGAACTGGTCACTGCAAGGTGCGTGGTTATATGGACAAGAGCCCCGAAAACTGGACATGTACTGACACACTGTTTACAGAGGAGTTAGGACGTGATCCAAAGTCCACCCGCGTCAGTGAAGTAAACATCAGCCAACCTATTAGCGTCGCACTACAACTGTGTCTGGTAGACCTGTTGGAATCATGGAACGTCAAACCTTCGGCTGTGACAAGCCACTCCAGCGGTGAAATCGCTGCTGCATACGCGGTGGGGCTCTTGACATTCAAAGAGGCACTGGGAGTTGTCTACTACCGGGGAGAACTCGCACTCAAATACCAGAAGCTGTCTCGCGTCCAGGGCGGGATGCTTGCAGCTGGTATCGGCCCTGAAGATGCTGAGAAGTACATAGCTGACACGAAGGCCGGCCGCGTTGTAGTTGCATGTGTCAACAGCCCAAGCAGTGTCACCCTATCCGGCGATTTAGCTGGCATCGATGAGGTATTGGCATTGCTGGAGGAAGACGGGATATTTGCCAGGAAGCTGAAGGTTCCCCTGGCATATCATTCTCACCACATGGCTGCTATGGCTCAAGATTATACCGAGTCGCTGCGGAAGACTCTCTGCAGTCCTGGATCTGGTTGGAACGGGGTCACCTTCACATCACCTGTGACAGGGGACATTCTTACGGATGCAGAGTCCCTTAGCCCCGAGCACTGGGTTCGAAACCTGACGAGCCGGGTACTCTTCAGCCAGGCCTTTGAAAAGATGGTCTCCGGCACAACCCCCGGCGCAGGCTCCCACATCGACATGATCGTGGAAGTCGGGGCTCACAGCACTCTGTCGGGGCCTATCAGGCAGATTCTTGGAGAGAGAAAACTGCCTTACGTCTCCTGTCTGAAAAGACCGTCCAATGCCGTCCATACCATGCAAGATTTGGCCAGCAAGCTTATCAGTCATGGATACCCGGTGCTATCGAATGCCGTCAACTTCCCCTATTGCAACGCGAAGCCTACTTTCGTCGACGACCTCCCGACGTACCGCTGGAACCACGCCACTCGGTACTGGTGGGAGCCAAGACTCAACAAAGAAATCAGATATAAGCCCTTTCAACCCCACGAGCTTTTGGGTACGTCACTCGCAGGGGCGAACGGCCTGACCAGCACATGGCGCAACATCCTGCGCCTTTCTGACATCCCCTGGTTGGTTGATCACCAGCTCGAGTCCAACGTCGTCTTGCCCGGCGCCTCGTACGTCGCAATGGCTATAGAGGCAGCCCGCCTCGTGACAGACGCATCGGAGGAGAGCATCACCGGCTACCGCCTCAAGGATGTCGACATAAGGAACGCCCTCATAGTTCCCGAATCGTCCACAGGTGTCGAGATGCAGTTCAGCTTGAGGCCTTGCCGAAATGGAGATGAGGAGTACAAGGGCTATTTCGAGTTCGAAGTATCCTCGCTGGGTGTGCGCGATGAGTGGGTCCTGAACTGCACAGGCTATGTGCTCGCTGAGGCGACTTCCACGACTGGCGGGAGCTCTGCGCGGAAGGAAAGTTCTCCACAAGTCCCACGAGATGATGATTTCTTCGTCAAGGACACAGATGTCAGGCACATCGAAGTGGAGGCTGTCTTCAGCGGCCTCCGTGACATGGGCTTCTACCATGGTCCTATGTTCCAAAATCTGGTCGATAGCCGTACGGCATCGGGAAGGGCAATAACGAACCTGTCTATCGCCGAGGTCGCCACAGCTTCTGATGGTTACGTGCTCCACCCTACGACTCTGGACTCCATCATTCAAGCTACGTACAGTGGCCTTCCGGAAGGGACGCGGGAGAAGAGCATGGTCATTCCACGATCCATACAGGAACTCTACGTCCCCAAGGGGGTCAACAGGCGCAGTGGCGAAAAGCTGCGGGCTTTTACTGAGCTTTTGGGATCCAGTCGGCGAGGCTTCACGTCTTCAGCTACTGTGGTCAGCCCCGAAAACCCCAAATCAGATGCTGCACTGAGAATCGATGGGTTCTTCGGCCAGGCGGTCCCGAAAAGCACTCTGCCAGAAACGGAGCCGCAAACAGCACAGATCTGTTCCACTAGCACATGGAAGGCGGAGATCCTCCACGGAATACCGGACTCCGTGCGAGAGCCAATGGAGATCACGCTGAGAGACAGCGAGCGGGACTTCGAGAAGAAGCTTATCCGCGCCTCTTACATCTTCATTCACGACGCAGTTGCACAGCTGGAAGGGAAGAGTCCCGAGACCTGGGAATGGCACCACAAGATCTTCTACGCTTGGATGAGGAAGATAGTCGACCTTGGCAACCGTGGGGAGTTAGGCCCCAACAGCAAGAGATGGGCCAAGACTACCAAGGGCATGAAGCAGAAGCTCGTAGACGAGCTCTGCGCTGGTGATGCATCGGGCCAGTTGGTCGCTCGGGTGGGCCAGAGCCTTGCAAGCATCGTCAGCGGGGAGATCACGCCCCTGGAGCTGATGATGGAGGGGAATCTCCTGAACCAGTACTACATGGACCTTCCTCGTCTGAAGAACCGAACATACAAACATCTAGCTACGGTTTCAGAGCTTTACGCTGCCAATATTCCCGGTGCCAAAATCCTGGAGATCGGGGCTGGTACCGGAGGAGCAACGAAGATCGTCCTCGAAGCGTTCAGTGCTGGTGGCAACGGGTCATCTCTTGGCCACTACACCTTCACCGATGTGTCAAGTGGGTTCTTTGAGGCAGGCAAGAAGAAACTACACCAGTGGAACAGCCTGATGGATTTCAAGAAGCTCGACATCGAAGCCGACCCGCTCACGCAGACTTTCGAAGCTGGCCAATACGACATCATTGTGGCATCAATGGTCCTCCATGCCACGAAGAGCTTGAAGAGAACAATGTCAAACGTCCGGAAACTCCTGAGACCAGGCGGAAAACTTGTCCTCGTCGAGGCTACCCAGGACAGCCTCGACAGCCAGCTCATATTTGGGACTGTCCCGGGTTGGTGGCTAAGCGAGGAACCGGATCGAAATATGAGTCCCAATGCCCCTCTAGGAACATGGGTCAGTGTTCTCAAGGACACGGGCTATAGTGGTGTCGACTTCGAGATAGGAGACTGTGATGACCCCAGCCTCCAGTCAACTAGTATCATCATTTCCACGGCAACCCAGGACACGTCTTACCCGTCGCAGATCTCCATTGTGGACGCGGGGTCAGCTCCAGGGCCATGGTTGGAAGAGCTGAGGCAGAAGATTCACGCACAGACTGGTGTTTTGCCAATCATCGAGAACTTGGCTCAAGCAGTAGTCTCTGATGACAAGGTTTACGTGCTGACACTCGACTGGGGCAAGCCCTTCTTGGCTGAGATTGACGAGTCCCCGTTCACCAAGCTCCGAGACATCCTTGCTGGCAGCCGGGGCGTCCTGTGGCTAAGTATGAGTGACACCTCAGATGTCTCTGAGCCACAGTACGAATTATCGACAGGCCTGCTGCGGACTCTAAGGCAAGAAGACTCGACGAAGCGATACATTCGGCTGGGCTTTGATGAAGCTACCGAAGCTTGGGCTGGCAGCCAGATTGAACATATCGTGCGGATTTTCCAGTCGGGCTTCGACTACAACACAGACATATCCAACATTGATTTCGAGTATCTTGTGAGGGATGGGGTTCTTCACGTACCGAGGGTCTACCCAAATCCAGAACAGGACGCCTCGATCCAAGACAGTGAGGCCGGCCCCACACCAGCACTACAGCCCTTCCGACCGCAGGAACAAGACCTTGTCTGGGACCCGGAGCTCCCGGGTGGAACTACCTTCACCGAAAGATTGGCCACCGAGGACCTTGCCGAAGGAAGCTTAGAAGTCGAATCAAAAGCCCTGGGCATCAGTCACCGCGATGTGTTGGCAGCCTCAGACCAAGGCCACGACGGACACGACTTCGCCGGAGTCATTTCCAGGCTCACACCAGGTGATCAGAGTGGCCTTAAAGTCGGTGATAGAGTCTGCGGTATAGCGAAGGGCCGCTTTTCAACCAGAGGTCGCGCACCAGTGACCACCGTTGTCAAGATCCCTGACGCTATGTCCTGGGAAGAAGCAGCGGCTTTTCCCACAGCATTTACCACGGCGTACCAGGCACTGTTTGGGATCGCCAGGCTCCAGGGCGGCGAGAAGGTCCTCGTGACCGACGCAGCGGCTAGCAGTATTGGTCGGGCGGCGGTCACACTCGCAAAGATTGCCGGGGCAGAGGTGTTTGCGACATACGGAGCCGAAGCCGAGCAAGACCTGTTGGTTAACAACCACGGGGTCGATAAAAGCCGCCTGTTTGGGCATTTTGACGCGGACTTCCTGGCCGCTGCTATGGCACAGACACAGGGAGCCGGCTTTTCCGTGGTCCTTCGCTCCCTGCCTGAGTCTCCGTTCAAGACGGTGGCGGGTTGCGCTGCCAGATTTGGAAGGTTTGTGGACGTCCGTCTGTCCGACGCCGAGACCAATGATCGTGTCAACACAAGCTACCTGGCCGACGGGGCTTCATTACTCGATTCCATGTCTCGCAGTTTCTCGGGCACAAAGACGAATTTGTGCACGAGGCGCTTGTGGGGAGCATGCGAAAGTTCCAGAGCTCCGACTTGCCTCACCCTTGGAACATTGAAAGCTTTTCTTTACCGAACATTGGCAAGGCATTGAAGCAGAGTGGAGAGGAGCCTCACAGGCAGATTGTCTTGAATGTGCAGGAAGGAGGCGAGGTCAATGTAAGTTGCAGTATTATGGTTGCCGTTGACCGTTTGCACGTCTTTGCTAATGTCACTGCGCAGGTAATCCCCCGGCCATTCAGTCTGGATGACCCAGACTCGTCTTACCTGATCGTGGGCGGGCTGGGTGGTATTGGCCGAACTGTGGCCACATGGCTATTTGAGAAAGGCGCAAAGAACATCATCGTCACGTCGCGGAAGGCGGAGTCGCACCCGTCCGCCCCTGAACTCTCAAGGCTGGCGGCGGCTGCCGGCTGCCGGGTCCTCCTCCGGAACTGCGACACGACGCAGGAGGCTGAGCTTGTCGCCCTTATCAACGAGGCTTCAAAGGACCTGCCACCCATCCGTGGGGTGATCAACGCGGCCATGGTTCTCGATGTACGTTGCTATCCTTTTTCGCCACACCATGCTGGTATTTCCCGAAACCCTCATAAACAATGCTGACACAGTTTACAGGATACCGTTGTGGAACGCATGACCTTCACACAATGGCGCCGTGCCGTCTCGGCCAAGGTTTCCACGACCTTGAATCTCCACAACAACCTTCCCGGCCTGTCCTTCTTCATTGTACTCTCCTCGGTGACAGGCGTAATTGGTTCCGTCTCTCAAGCCAACTACGCAGTGGGAAACACCTTCCAGGATGCCTTTGCCCGCTACAGGACCAAGCATGGACAACCCGCTGTAGCACTTGACCTCAGCGCCGTCGCCTCCGCCGGCTTTGTGGCCGAGGCGGGCGAGGCCGCCCGCTCGCACATCGAGAAGCTCGGGTCTGTCTCCGTGGAGATAGACGCCGTGCTCAGGCTCGTCGAGGCTGCAATCCGGAACCCCCTGCGCAAATCGGCCGACGAGAGTCAGGTCATCGTGGGTCTGGCTCCGTGGGAGGGCC
Source organism: Diaporthe citri (assembly GCF_014595645.1). NCBI lineage: Eukaryota > Fungi > Ascomycota > Sordariomycetes > Diaporthales > Diaporthaceae > Diaporthe > Diaporthe citri. Next base: position 3,677,096 of record NW_025064846.1, read on the forward strand.
TCGACGACGGTGCGGCTACCAGAAGGGACCGGCGATTCGGTACCCTGCGGCTGGGCGTGTTGCGGGATACCTCTGGTGGAGAGGGCGATGGCGCGGCCAACTCAGGGGCCGGGAGCAAGTCGAGCGCAGCCGCCATCCAGAAGAGCCTAGGGGACATCGGATCCCTAACGAGGGGCAAAGCAGAGTCGGTCATAGCGGATGCCACAGCGGACAAGCTGGCAGGCATTTTCAACGTTCCAGAGTCGAATATCGACCATTCTCTGCCACTATCGCAGTACGGAGTCGACTCGCTGGTGGCCGTGGACTTGCGGAACTGGCTGAGTGCTGCGGTCAAGGCCAAGGTTTCCATCTTTGAGATTCTCCACAATGCGTCGCTGACAGAATTCGCTGGTCTGGTCGTGACCAAAAGCGAGATGTTGAAAGGGGTCGTGGAGGAAGTGACAGGCAAATAAGGGCCATGATCAGCGAGTTCTGAGGCATAAGATTTATTGTACAGTGTCTTTGGGTGTGTTGTAGTAAAAAGATGGGGCAACGGTGATGGCTTAGGAGGGCAGTGGGAAGAAAGAAGACAACCAAATAGTAAGACAGACACCTCTGTAACATATAATTATTATTAGTTCAGGGAGACAACTTTAAAAAAGCTCTATTTTACTCTACGATGTTGTTTGTCTATCAAAGCCCGTATGGAATCGCACACCGTCCCAGCTTTCTGCTCCCCCTCAACGACCTGCTGTCCGACCCCTCGACACGGTCCCAATCGCTCCTTGAGCTTCCTCAATAGCCCTCTCAAGTCAGTCAGGTGCATCACGCTCACCTCACGGATCAGCTGCATGCGCATCTCGGGAGCCTCCAGCCGGTACCTCCCGACCCATATCACACCCAAGTCGACCTCGCCTACATCCTTATCGTCCGTCTCACCGTCGCGCGGCAGGCCACAGAGAGCGCCGAGTTGGTCTGATATACTCACAAAGAGCTGCACGATGGTCGCCACGAGCACTGGGCTGTCTGAGCACGTTGAGCAGTTGGTGCAGGAGACAACCTCACTACAGATGTTCATCGCTTGGCGTAGACTCATGAGGTGCATGTCGATCCCTGTTGAGTCACTCTGTGTCTGTGAATGGCCGACGTGCTCGAGCACCTTGACAAGTGCCCCAAGGCATTCGCAACCTTGCTTTTGGCCGTCTGCCCTCTTCAATGTCTGCTGAATCTCCTGTTGGGGCATTGTTGGGGGAGCGTTGCCAGCGGGTGGGAGTAGCAAGGCTCCTGGCCATCTCATATTATTCACAGTGACTCCCTCAACGAATTCTTTGTCGGCAGCGAACGCTTCGCCGAAGTTGAAGCAGTCATGATCGTTTGAGCCCAGCAGGGAGTGTTCTAGGTCGAACAAAGAATCCTCCCAACTCGAGGACGTAGTTGAGTGTGGCATCGAAGCGTTGTCTGCTACCTGACCCACGACGGCGGTACTTGTCTGCAGTTGTTGCAAAGGTATCCTCGCCTCAGCATCTATTTCTCCGGTTTGTGGTGGACCAGAATAGGCGTCAAATGGGTTGGACTGGTTCCCCTGAGAGCGGCCCTGCTGAGGCGAGGCGTTGGGTCTGGGGCTTGATCGTGACTCCCTCCCGGACGAGACCCTTGACGGAGTAATGGAAATTCGGCGCGGCCTTCGCCGGCTCGTTCCCAGGGCTGCCAAGGCATAGGTGCAAGTGGTTGAGCTCGTTCGGCATCGATCGCAGCCGTCCTTGTTCCCGCTACACTTGAGCTGTTCAAAAGGATTTCTGGTCAGCCAAAGCCATTTCCGACCAAACGGCTGACCGGGGTCCTGGGTTTGTTAGGCCACAACACTGACCTTTCGAGCACGGCATGGATCGCAGGCCATCAGTGTGTATCCTCGAGCGTCTAGTCCCGATCCAGGAACAAGATTGACATGTTCCAAGTCCCGCGTGGTCTCGTTGAGCCGGAATGCCCCAAACATTGACATTGTCGTCGTGTTACACCCGCCTAGAAATTCTATCACACATTCCGACCCCGACTTACAGTTTGAGCTGGTATCCGAACCTAAATAGAGGCAACGGGATGCCATTGCATTTTGGGGGCGCGCAAGCGACAGAGGCCCTGCATTGGGGCGACATGAACTCGTCAGACGCCCTTGCGGCGGCCAGTCCCTCCATGCACGAGTGCATGCGGCACAAATCCCAAGTAAGCGCCCCCTCCCTCAGGGTCACCGGCTAGCTTTTGAGTCTGAATCCTTCTCACAAAATATCTCTAGGTGTTGGGCCATCAGAACAGAGAGCACGGAGTGTTTCAAGGCTTCTCGCAGATCCGGGATCCCCCGCACAGCCAATTAGGACAAGACTGTAATCTAGGCCCCGGCAGGGCAATACCGAATGGGACCACACCGCAGCACAACACGAGATGGCGATTCCTACTTGAAGTATATAACACCGTTAGAATACTGTTGTATGCAGAGTCCCGACCGGGGCGGGTCAGTTGCGGGTACGGGGGGGTTCGTCGGTTCCTCGGATAAATGGGTGACGTTGCTGCTTGGGAGCAGATCTTGGTATCAAGACCCTACCACGACTTGCAGATGGCGCATTAGCGAGCACCCTTATCAGACAACCAAGGCGGCATCGATCCTACTCTCGCGCCATGCATACGGACACCTGACGAGGCTTGTCCTGCCGTGCACAGGCATGCATGCATGTCAGCGCACCAGTGCTGACCACGGCAGGAGATCGCCTGGCAGGATCCCCGAGGCAGGGGTCACTCAGGCGTTCATACTGCCGAAAGCTGCGCGGGAGCGGCGTGGGTTCTTACATAATCCCCCGAATTAGCGGTCAACGCTAGCAGTCCTACCCGACACTATCCAACATGTTACTATAGAGGTTCTCGTTGGCTTTGTGACCCGCGTAAAGGCCATGTATGCAGCAGCCTCTCAGCCTTGACAGAAGCACAAACGTGTAGGTGACTAAGTAGAGGGTCAGCTTACACGCCCATCACAGCCGCTGCGTAACATTTCAGCTTGTAAAAGTGCAAAAATGTCCCGCCTTGTTACTAACGCCACACACGTGCAAGCATCACTTTTCTAGAAAACGTCTGATGGCAGTGTTGCATTGCATAAAAGCAAAGTTGGCTCAGGACCCACCTCTTCACCTCAGTCCACGTCGGAACATACTTGAGATGGAAACGACCGAGGATGATTTATCATATGTTTGAGGACTTCTCAGGTCCAGATGCTTACTGGCACTGACTCCTTCGTTTTGCTCCCTGCATCGGCGTTGTTTCCCTTTGGGTGTTGGGTGTTGCCAGCCTCACTTTCAAAACAGGACAGAAACAAATACAAGTACATGAATGGTAGGTGAAAACGTTACGTTGGTGAGTATGGTTGACACGCTTGTATTCTGCCCCACGTCATTGGTCTCTCGTGGAAATGCCTTCCGATTCAATCCGCATCACTCTCAGTCCCTTGGATCACATACCGCCCCAGAACTATGTGAAAATTGCGTTGTATCTCCCGCTGAAGGATGGGGTGAGACCTGAAGAAGCGTTCTCGAGACTGCAGGAAGGCCTGCAAGAAACATTCATCCAGCTACCATGGCTTAGCGGAAAGGTACATTGGCAACCGGAGAGCACACCAGGGTGGCGACCGGGCCAGCTGGAAATCCGACACGGAGAAGTGGATACCCACAGTCCCAAGCCGTACCAGCTCAAACAGAACAACCTCGGTGAGAGCATCTCTTATGACGACCTGAAGGACAATGGCTTTTCCACGGACGAGTTCGAAGACCATGAGTTGCTTTGGGCTCCATTTCTTGCCGACATCAATGCCGGTGCCGAAGTTTTCGTGGCTCAGGCCAACTTCATGCCCGGTGGCTGCCTGTTGGCCATGTCCACCTGTCATCCTTCTGCAGACGGCACGGCCATGATCACGATCTTGAAGCTTTGGGCAAGCCACTGTCGGAGTCTTGATCCGACGGGTGCGGTGGGGCAAGACGACGGACTAGTCCTACCTCATGGGAGCTCTGACCGTGAAATCCTGGAGCGCCTCTGGGATGATGCAGGCAGGGGCCGCGCCGCCAGCGAGATGGATCCGGATACCTGGCAACTGGTGGGGTTGGACCATCCCACACGCTCGCTTGCCGACGCAGGAGAAAATGCCAACGGAGCTCCTCCGACTATCTCCGGAGCCGAAGACACCGAGCCCCCAAAGGTCATGAAGTCGAGCATCTTCTACATCTCAGCCGCCAAGTTCACTGAGCTGAAGAAGCAAGCCGCCGATGAGGCCGGCACCAAAGAGCTCTCAGGCAATGACGTTGCTACGGCTCTCATATGGCGGAGCCTCTTGAAAGCTCGGACTCGTGCCAAACAAGTAACAAGCACGCAGGACACTGGCCTGGCAGAGCTGGAGATGACCGTCGATGGGCGACCTGACTTCTCGGAACATCTCCCATCTACCTACCTCGGCAACGTGGTCTTCGTAAACCGCCCCAGCCTCCCCCTGGCGACACTGGTCTCACCCGAGACGACCATCGGAGAGGTTGCCAAGGTGATCCGGAAAAGCGCGGGCACGATCCACCACGAGGCAATGATGGACGCGTACAAACTCCTTCGGGGCGTGCCCGACTACGGCATGCGGAAGCTTCGGTTCACCAGCGTGCATGGCATTTCCATGCTAATCACGTCCCTGCTCATGTTCCCCATCGAGGAGATTTGCTTCGGAGAGGCTTTCTTCGGCAATGAAGGCAGGCCTGAGGCTTTCCGACCGCTGATGAGCGCCTTCAACAGGCTCTTCCGCATCAGTTTTATACTGCCCAGGGAGAGGCACGGCGGTGTCGAGTTTGTGGTAAGCTTGTTTGAGAACGAGATGGACCTTTTGCTGGAGGATGAGGAGTTCTCGAAGTATGCGCTCCAGGTCTCATGAATGGATTAGATTACTCTAGCAGATATTTTAGTTTTTGATCAAGTTCACTTGCGGGATCTCACACATAGCAAGCAAAGACGTATGTCAATCAAATCACTGAATTCAAGCATCAGGGTGGCAGTAGGCTGGTGCCTGATAGTCACACCACCTGCACTTGGGTGAAAATGATTTCTATTCATAGATATACCTGAATACAATCTTTCAAATGCTAGTATACTGATATGTTAACGTCAAGTTGTTCTCGAACTGCGACAGGTAGAGAATTCATTGACATAGACTATCTGCTGGCGGATGGTTCCGGCCATACAGTTCTCCTAACAGCCCTCACATAACAGTTGATTGGCCTTATCACCAAGAACTCTGGGTCGTACACCATGGGTTCCTTGCTGACATCGGTGAACCTGTACCGATACACCAGACTTGCCAACACAAGTTTCGCCTCCAATTGCGCAACATTATATCCTATACAACCCCTTGGCCCTGCCGCAAATGGTGTAAACGCCATGCGATGCCTTTTCTCACCGGCAACGCCACTCGCCGCCAACCACCGGTCCGGGTCGAACCGTTCCGGATTGTCCCAGTGGTCCTTGTGCTTGTGTATCGAAGGGAATGTCGGGATGACAACGCCGCCTGCCGGTATCTTCCAGCCGCCTGGAAGAATCACGTCCTTCTTGGCATTGCGCGCTGTCTGGAACGAAGGGCTGTGCAAGCGATGCACCTCCTTGACAAAGCGGTCAAGGAACGGCAACTCCATGATCTTTTCGTGTGTCCACCTCGTGTCCGAGGTGGTTCCGTAGTCGACCAGCTCCTGGAGCAGCCTCTCCTGGTTCCCCGGATACCGCGTGAGTGCGTACAGGAGCAGTGACAGCATGGATGATGACGTTGCGAGGCCAGCGCCGACGAGCGCGACCACGTTAGACAATAGGTACTCGTGCGGCAGCTTCTGCCCGCCCTCGTCGACCGCGCGCTTAAGGTAGTCCGCTATGCAGCTTGAGTTCAGGGCGGCCTCGTGCATTGGCATGTCCGCACCGTCTTGCCCCTCGGGCGGTTTGCAGGCGATCACAACCTCATCGATCAGGCCCCAGAGTCGGTCGTGGACATAAGACAGACGTCTGACCTTGCCGAACGGGAGGTACTTGTGCCAGCTGGGGCTGAGAGATGTCTGTTTCATGAGGGAGAGGTACTCAGCCATGAGACGGATGATCTCATGTGGCGGTGTATCTGGCGACTCAAAGTGGCCCACTTCCAAGCCCAGCACCACCTTGTAGACGATCTGGCCCCCTATTTTGAACATGTATTGGTAGGTGTTGAAGGCCTGCTGCCTCCTGTCGAGTTCATCGAAGACTCTGAATGATTCCTCAACTGCCTTTTGCATAGCTGGGACGTATTGTCGGACAGCCCTTGGAGCCATGCTGGGGGGCACAAACTTGTGAGAAGGTTTGAACGCCGGCGATGATGTGTCACAGGTGAAAAGGGCTGTGTTGTCCCGCATCCAGTACAGAGGATGGCCAGGGCTCGACGTCGTCTTTGTGAAGAATTCGTTCTCCCCAAGCACAACTTCTGAGACACGTGGATCATTTGTGAGATACACAGTGGTGCCCATGTTCACAGTTTTGACCATGCTTCCGTAACGATCAAACAGCCGATCATGGTTTCCCAGGTGGTCAGGATGGATCTCGAGGTGGTTTCCTACGAAAGGTAGCCGGGGTGGTCCCAGCGGTTCCCGAACTGGACTTTCATCCACCTTGACCTGAATCTCCCCATCGTGTGTTTGTACCTGACCTATGCTTCGTATAAGATCGGAATTTGCATGGAGAGATATTGCTACCTTGATCAGTACTCATGACATGTGGCAGGTTGGGTGATCTGGATAACTGCCTCACTGTTTGCCTTGGCCACTGCGAATAAACTGGCAAGGTCGAACTGCAATTCTTCCAGAGTCTCAACACTCGCCACATCGACAGCGGCGGTGAGTCTGGAAAGTTCAGACGTGGTGTAGAATGTTTTGAAAGTCATCGTGTACAGGAATCTGTATCAAATGTGTGAATGAAGCCTTGGAGAGCCACACTCACGCCAGTTTCGTCCACTTCTTCTCATTAAATTCTACAACTCAGGTATCAGAATACCTCGATCTAGTTTCTTCATTCAGCACGTGAGATAGTCATAATAGGACGTCAGTTCTATCAGATCAGATAAACGATATGAACAAAATCTACCGAGGTCACCGTCAGCCCACAACAAGACGAAGGATCCGGGAGTGGTCGCGGCCCGCGGCTGAGTGATAACCCAGTCAAGCCCATCAAGTCTGAACTCCCAAATTGAGAAGTAGAGTTTAATGCGGTAATTTTGCAGTACCCAATGGGAATCAAGTGGCGATTGTGTGACTTGGGGGATCTAGCTAACCCAGGATGTCGGCGTGGGGGCTCGGAGGGATGATTTTGATATAAGCACTAGAAACCTCTTGGACGGCTCTATGTCCAACAATTCGCTCGGTCAAGTTCCTGTCGAAGTAACATTATTTTGTTACATGTTACAGTGAATCGGAGATAAGACTTATGTAAAGCGGCGCAGGGCGGTTCTCGGAAGAATCCAAACGAGCTCTAGCGGGCATTACAACTTGTATGCAGGTGAGATCCTTTCAAACCATATTGGGAAACATCCGAAAATCCCCTCAACGAGATGTAAGTTATCATTAGATAAACAGTCTGTGGCCAGAAACAGCAAGTAAACACACTGTGACCCAGGTGCCGCTAGTCCGTGAGAATGGCCGCAGCAGAGGGCTTGACGGACAACGTCTTCGATCTCGAACACGTCGCCCAACACAACAAGCCAGAAGACGCGTGGATCATAGTCCGTGGCAAAGGTAATTCCTGATCCCTCGCAGGGTTGTATTATTTCTGACGGCGTCAAACTTAGTCTACAATGTCACAAATTATTTCGACGACCACCCCGGTGGGAGGAATGTTTTGATGGAGGTGGCGGGATCAGATGCTACGGAAGATTTCGAGTATACGGATCATTCTGATGACGCCCTACGAACTATGGAGGGTCTCCTCGTGGGGACTTTACTAGGCGGGGCCAAGGTGAGCTCTACTCTGGAGCCCTTTTGGAAGGTTTTGTTTTCCCGGTGATTCTGACTAGGCTCGCGTTGCAACAGGCTCGAGACAGAGTACGTGTGAGCAGTGGGGTGGAAGAGGCTAACAGCCGATCAAAAGATCCCAGACCCGCAAAGCGAACGGGCTGGAGACTTGCGGCTGCTGCGGTATTGGTGCCCGTTTTCGTCTTTTTGAGTGCGGGACGGGGCCTGCCTCCAAGTGTCGATGATTTCATCGCACATCACGCGTCGCTGGAGAAATTGCGTGGCTTTTGGGCAGGAGTTGCTACCACGCTGTTGACAACCGTGATTGCCCTGTTTGTAGTATTTCAGTTCGCCAGGAAGGCTGTTTTTAGTCACGGAAAAGGTGTATTCGAGTATCCGCCGTATTATTCACACCCACTTCCTTGACCAGGATTAAACAGGGCATCTATTGTGTCTAGCTAGTCCCTTCCAAATCCATAGGAAATGCAGGAAGAAAACCTTAGTAGGTCAAGTTCTTGTGCATTAAGTGATTTCACTCTCCCTCTTGTATTGGCATACTCTTTGAACACTTGAATTTGTAGAAGTTGAGACGTTTCGGTGTGCATCTGTAAGTTGGTGGCCAATAGTATCTAGGGTTACACAAATCCCAAAAATGAGGGTGAAAGCTCTTGTGGTATATTTCCGGAATTTGTCCAGGATCAGGACGGGATATATAAATATTGCGTCGATGTCCCCTTTCCTGAAAAAGTCACCCTCTGCTGACCAGCATTGGTGAAACCGTGCGCTAATTGGCTGTCTACATAAGCATAGGCAGCCCACACTCTTTGTCTCAGTTTGACTCCCTCACACAAATCAAAGCGAGCAGATTCTCTTCCAGCCATGATTGGAGTTTTCAACACATACTTCCTCGGGCTCTCGGCCTGCGGATTCGACTCTCTCTGGGGCTCCATGATGCGTAACGGAGCAGCCCAAGCGATAGGGACAATCAAATCCACCGGGCTGCTTCCCAGTGGGGATTTGCTGAGCAAGAACATGACTGGAGTCCCTTGGATTGACAAATGGGTCCTCCCACCGGTCATTTTCTACGACTCTCTCATGTACGCACGTCAGCCTGTGCACCGGGCACTGCTCGTGAGCGTCTTCACTACCATGCAGTCCACTGCATTCGCAATGCTCGTGAATGGCGCTGAAGGAGGCCGTCTCCCCTGGTGGTCGCTCATGTAAGTTTCTCTCGCGCTTCCCCGTGGCCACTTGTGTGCGAGGAGTGTGAAATCTTTGCACAAAGCCTGACCCTTCCGCCGCAGAGAGCACGCCGCCTGGGGAATATTCAATCAGAGTTACGGCGCAGCATTCGTCTACCCGCTCTACTGCCTGGCGCAACTCTATCGATCTGTTCACGTTCGGCAAAGCACTGCGGTATTTATACACGACCCCATCGACGCAGAGGCGCTGGTTTATACAAGCATCGTTTTCGCTGTCACTCCGCTGTGGCTCCTGTATCCAGCCTTCTTTAACTGCACCAGCAAGACAAGACAGCTGCTAATAGCTAGCTACCGCGCATCGCCCGTGGTTCTGGCGGCTTGTCAACCATTGGTCGCAGCAGCACTCCGAAAGCTCCGTGACGGAAAGGGTAGTTCAGTCCTGCCTGGCCGCCCTGATACACTGACCCGAGTTTCTCTCTACATCGTGGCAGCAGGTTCCGCCACCGGGCACTTATACGCTATCGCTACGGCAATTCTTTCTTCAAGTGCATCTCTTGCAACCATCTTCTCCCCTTGGGCGGAACTGGCCGAGACGTCCCTCGGCAGCCCAGGCAGTGTGCTGCAGAGAGGATGTCATCTTTTTCTCCAGAACGACTTGATTATAATTGCTGCAGCACTGGCACCATTTGCTGCGGCAATATTTGGCTTGAGGGGATCGAGGTCTCGAAAGGAAGACCAAGAAACTGGATTGGGCTCAATGTTGTGGCGCAGATTCGCTTCTTTGACAATTGTGCAACGATTGTCTGCATTGAGTGGACTTGCGATAGTTGCCTCGCCTGGAGCGGTATTTTCTCTGTCGTTGGCTTCGAATCTGTAGTTATACGGGCATTACATTCATGAGTGTCGGGTCCTTGAGTGCTAACTTCTGGTGAGGGGAACCGCTGCAGTCCTTGAGGGTATATATGTAGAGCAGAACACAACCAGTGCATGGAGAGTCCTAGAGAAATGAATAAAGTTTCATGTGCTAGCACTTGTGATTGAATTGAAAATTGGGTGATGTCCGTTGGGTTTAGATCGATTGGATATCAAGTCTAACGCTGATTCTCTATCTGACGTGTTCAGTGCACACATCAGTACAGAGTAGTTTAGTCTACGCTTAGTTTAAACCAAAAAGAAAAAGGAATAAAAGCCCATCACCGTCCCCCCCGTTCACTCCTCCCCCCCCCCCCCCAAAAAAAAAAGAAGAAGAAGAAAGGTAGGACGAAGAGAAAGACTCGGACAGCGCATTTCGCAATGAGTAACTCTCGAATATGCGGATGTCCTACCGCAAATCACTCTGCTATCGCTACTCGTTTCGATCCTCCCAAGGACAACCTCTATTCCCCCGGAACCATATACTTCAAGTACATGAGAAATGGGAGATCGGGTTCTCGATCACGGTCAGCATTGAAGTTCATAACATCAACCGTCCCGCCTGATTAACCGCGCTCATGTGGTTCCCTTGTTCTGCAGCCCATTCTATAGACGTCGCAACAGCTTTCACTTCCGACCTTTTTGAAGGTACGGCATGCCCACCTGTGTGCCTATGTGATCGTGTGACACTTTCGTCACACAGGCCCTGTACGACAAGGGACTGCTTGACCATGGACTCCAGATCCTTCTTGCCCGTGACATGCACCGTGGGGATGCTGATGCGGTCCTTGATCAGCGCTGGATGTAGCAGCCGGGGAACAGAATCCGAGTCGTTGCCTTCAAAGAAATCGAGCGGGATGGACGGCCGCTTGATCCCGATCGTCTTGATGGCGATATGACACATGGCTAGGTACTCGGCAAACGTCCTTTCCGCAGTGTCGAGTGCCTTGAAGTCGCACTGGGGAAAGCCTTTCTTGAACTGGGGATCCGCATTGGAGAGAAAGCTGTGGACGATCTCCTCATTGCAACTCTTGTCAGGGGAGCACGCTCCAACGGATGAAAGGAGGACTGCAAAGTTGAAAGGTGGTTGTTCTTCAGGCCTTCTGAGTTGGTAGTCTAGTATGTAAGTAGCGGCGATTGAGGCACCCTGGCTGAAGCCCAAGATGCCGTCAAATGGACCGTTTTGCTCAATGAAGTGGTCCAGGTCATCGAGGGCGCTGGAAACTTCACCGGGAGCGTACCCTGTGACGTATGAATAGAATGGACCTGGAGACCAAACTGGCATGCCTACAAAGAAAATGATGATTAGACCATTGCCATGACACTCGCCTTTCATGGGCTGAGGTGGTACCTGGACCCCTCTCACATGGCACTGTGCCATCGTAGAAGGTGAAGTGGTAATGCGGCCCCAGCTCTGCAGCCAGCGCGGCCAGCTGCTCCTTGAGCATTGCGGCAGACGAGCCGACTCCGTGCAAGGCTAAGATATTCATGCTCGCGTGGAGATGTAGTATTGTTTTCCAAATAAGTGAATGATAGGCGGTTGCCAATGAATGCCCACAGCAGGTGGATTTGTGTCACGAAACGCAAGGCACGGAAGCTGAGACCAAGACACGATGCAAGTTCTCCACAACGTTGTCACTGCCCACAAGTTCACGAGAGGGCCGGGGGGGAATCAGAGGAAAAGTTCCACGAATTTTCCATCGGCCTCAAAAAAGATCCGAGATAATAGCAGGCTTACTCTCCTTCCCGGATCTCGGAGGATGTAGTTATCGTCGCCAAAGACTCAGCGTGCCTCATCAGTACCAAAGTACCAAAGTAGCTGCACAAGGCCGGAGCCTGCCGCAGCGACGAGCTGCGCCTTAGTACTGTACCGGCGGCCCCCCCGTGCTTACCGTATTGGACCGTATTGGCAGTTTTCGACGAGATCGGGCATCTCCCCAAAAATGGAAAGATCCGATCTGACCTGCTGAACGAGTAAGCTCCATTACGGTCTAGGCTTCGTGCAAAGGTAACAAACCGGTCCGCTTCAAGGCTGTTTCCGATGGCCTTGCCAGAATCTTCTCGGCCACGGCATCCGCAGATTGTACCTTAGTGTTGTTGGCTGCATGTTCAATCCCAATCAGGCATGCATAGCCAAAGCCAGGACGGATAGTCAAGTAGAGTCAGTGTTGAATCCAAGTAAAGATGCGAATCGAGTCTCTACACTTGTTTAACTTTGCGTGCTGTTCTCGCACGCACGTAGATTGAAGTTCTGCTCGAACCTGGAATTAAGTGCCCTTTGTTTTCTGCTCGGGAACACTTCAGCCTGTCCATCAAAATCAGAATTTACTTGGGGACCTTGAAGGTTCTCTTCTTTCGCTATGGGTGAGAATATCGCTGAAGGCTGCCCTCAGAATGTGGTGGATGATCCCATCGTCATTGTGGGGGCAGCCTGCCGCCTCCCCGGAGAGGCTACCTCTCTCCAGGCACTATGGCACATGATGAATGGTTCCAGGACTGGACATGGCCCAGTCCCATCTCGAAGATGGAATGCAGATGCCTGGTACCACCCTGACCCAGATCGAAAAGGCGCAGTAAGTTGATTGCCAGTCTCAACACCACAAATTCTAAACCACAGTACTCATTGCAATAATCAGATCACTTCCAAATCTGGTTTCTTTCTTGAGGAAGACATTGGTTCTTTCGATGCGCCGTTCTTTTCTGTTACCACAAAAGAGGCGGCGGGTATGGATCCCGCAAAGAGACTCCTCTTGGAAGTAGCATACGAAGCTTTCGAAAATGGTAGGCAACTGTTACATTACGTCCAAAGTTCATGAGAAGTCACTGATCCCTTGTTCTCATACCTACACTTCTTGCATGATTTTCCTGTGTGAGCCGATACCATATCTCTTGCCCAACACTTCAATCATCTTCCTGGAACAAGCAGCTGGTATTGGGACAGGATGTACCGGACTCTCTATGTTGACGTTTTGGTTTAACATATTTCAATGTTGCGATTCATCTGTTTGAGGAAGCGCTATCGTGGTTTTCTTTAATTTGAGGTTGCAAACAGCCCGCGCTGAAATTTGCGGAATAACAAAAAAAATGATTCACCATGAAAGGAGAAACTTGCTGACCTGAACAGGCGGGATACCCATGAGCAGAGTTGCCGGTTCCAGGACTGGCGTCTATGTCGGCTGCATGACAAGTGACTACGAGGACATGTCCACGCATGATATCTACGACCTCGCTCACAACACAGCCGCCGGCGTGAGCGAGGCTATGACCGCAAACCGTGTGTCATGGTTCTTTGACCTCCGCGGGCCTAGTCTGACCATCGACACGGCCTGCTCATCCAGCTTGTACGCGCTCCACCTGGCGTGTCAGTCGTTGCTATTGGGAGAGACCGATTCGGTGAGAGCACACTATCCTTGTATTTCACAGATTTTAGCAGGGCTTTTGGATGACTGACGTCTGCTGTGAAACTACAGGCTTTAGTCGCAGGCGTGAACCTTATACTCTACCCGAACGCCATGTCTCAGCTGACAGCTATGCACATGCTCAGTCCGGATGGTATGTCTCACAGTTTCGACTCACGTGCAAACGGCTATGGTCGAGGCGAGGGTATTGGTGCAATCGTGGTCAAGCGGCTGTCTGACGCTGTCCGGGACGGCGATGTCATCCGCGCGGTTATCCGTGGCTCGGCCGTGAACACCGACGGCAAGACACCCAGTGTTACTATGCCCAGCTCAGAGGCACAAGCAGAGCTGATTAGGACGGCGTACAAGAGAGCCGGGATACCGCTCAAGGACACGCGCTATGTTGAGTTGCACGGGACCGGCACGCCAGTGGGCGTAAGTTGCCATTTCCTTCTAACTGATTTCAGTCTGATCGTTACTGACGTGTGAACCAGGACCCAATCGAGCTGTCGGCCATAGCGGCCACATTCGGAGCTTCTGCCACTCCGGAGGACCCCATCTTTGTTGGCAGCATCAAGCCGGCTGTGGGCCATACGGAAGGTTGTGCAGGACTCGCGGGAGTCCTGCGAGCCATAGCCTCCTTAGAAAGAGGCACGATACTGCCCACAGTGGGAATTGAGACTGTCAACCCCAAATTGAAGTTTAAAGACTGGAATCTTGCTCTCCCTCCCGGCAGCATACCGTGGCCGAGCCAGGGCCCCCGGCGTGCCAGTGTCAACAGCTTTGGATTTGGTGGGGCGAACGCTCATGTCATTTTGGAGGATGCGTACCATTATCTGAAGGATCGCTCCATCGCTGGTGTTCACGATACCGATATACCCGCATCGGAGCAGTCCCCTGAAGAGCAAACGGAGCCCACTGTGAGGCCTGAAGAAGTCGACAGCTGCCTCGTCTCTGGAGTGGAAAAGACCAAGAAGGTATTTGTGTTCAGTTCACGCGACCAACCTGGACTACAGCGGATAGCAAAGTCGTTGCAAAGTCACCTCACATCCGTCACACAGAACGCGAGGGGGAAGGAGGCGAAGCCGGCTTATCTCGACAACATCGCATACACTCTCGCAGCCAGACGCTCCGTGTTTGACTACAGGTCTTTTGTCGTGTCAGATTCCCTAGAGAACCTTTCGTCACAGCTCTCAAAGTCCGTACCTTCCTTCCGACGTCCCAGCAAGCTGAACGGCGTCGTCTTCGTCTTCACGGGTCAGGGTGCTCAGTGGGCGGGGATGGGAAGGGAACTGCTCTCCTACCCGGTGTTCTCAGACAGTATTGCCAGAAGCTCCGCATGTTTATCGTCATTGGGATGCAGCTTCGATCTACTCACCGAGATCCAGAGGACACACGGCAGCAGCATCGACTCTCCCGAGTACAGCCAGCCGATCTGTACGGCGGTCCAAGTAGCCATAGTTGACTTGCTAAAGGACTGGTCGATTTCGCCCAGAGCCGTCATTGGACACTCCAGTGGAGAAATTGGTATGACCGATCCTTTTCGTTTCCCAGCGTTGTACAATTTCTCTGACAATGTGATAATTAGCTGCCGCCTTCGCTGCTGGCATCATTACACACCAGGATGCCATCAAGGTAGCCTACTACCGCGGAATCTACTCACTCCGCGTCGCCAAAGGTCCTCGCCGGGGTGCCATGCTCGCTGCCGGCATATCGGCAGACGAAGCGAGCCAGTTCCTGGAGGCCCTGCCCAAAGGCAGCGTCGCCGTCGCCGCGTGCATCAACAGCCCCAAGAGCGTCACCCTCTCAGGCGATGAAGACGCCGTGTCGCTGCTGGAGGAGCGTATATCCAGCGAGCAAAAGTTTGCCAGGAAACTCCGCGTGTCCACCGCCTACCACTCCCCGCACATGAGAGATGTCGCTGACGAGTGTCTGGCGGCCATGGACGGATCTGGATTCTCGCAGCCCCGAAAGACCGAGGTCCTCATGTTCTCGTCGGTCACGGGTGACCTTGTAGACCACTGCGAGGTCAACACATCGTACTGGGTTCGGAACATGTGCCAGCCGGTTCTCTTCTCCGGTGCAATGCAGAACCTCCTTACGTACTCTCCAAACAGGCGGAGCTCCCGTAAGGTGCCTTACAAGTGGAACTCAGTCGTCGAAATCGGGCCACATTCAGCTTTGAAGGCACCTGTCGTTCAGATCATGGAGGGTCTCGATAAGAAGCTGTCGACCGAGCTCCCCTATCTTTCCGTTCTGGTACGGAAAGAAGATGCTGTCTCGACGGCACTCAAAGCGGCGGCCACGTTCTGGGCGCTGGGGGAGTCTGTATCTTTAAGCCGGGTGAACCGCGAGGACGAGCGCAAAGCCAAGCCACAGGTGCTCAGTGACCTGCCCCCTTACCAGTGGAACCATGACAAGCAGTACTGGCATGAAACCAGCGGCACAAGATCCGAGAGGCTCAAGACGCAGCCTCGGACGGACCTACTCGGTGTTCCTATCGAGGACCAGAACCAGTTCGAGCCACAATGGAAGAACTACCTGCGCATCAGCGAGAATCCTTGGATCGAGGACCACGCCATCACTGGCACAAATTTGTACCCAGGAGCTGGAATGCTGATCATGGTCCTCGAGGCTGCGCAACAGCTGGCCGAGAAGGGCGTGCATTCCCGCGGCATTGAGTTCCGCGATGTCCACTTCGACCGGGGCTTGGTGATCCCAGGAGAAGGGGCCGTTGAGACGCGGCTCAGCATTCGACTGCCTGATGAGCAGGATGAATCGCTTTACAGCTTCGCAGTATTCTCCAACACAGGTAGTTCCAGTTGGATTAAACACTGCTTTGGTAACTTCGTCATCCAATATGACCATACTCCAGATGAGCTCGGCCCGCGAGGCTGGGCGCGATTCAGAGAGGAGTATGACAAGCTCAGGAGCCTCCCCAGCCGAGATATCGAAGTCGAGAAGCTATACAAGGACCTACATGATATTGGTATGGAATATGGAGACATGTTCCAGAACGTGACCGCACTTGCTACCACGGATGACGGGACAGGTTGCTATGGAACAGTGGTGAGTTGTCAGCCTGAGCACACACTTCTTGGCTGGGCGGAAGGGCAAAAGATATTGACTGAGAATAGGAAATCCCGGACACCAAGAGCGCCATGCCATCAGAGTTTGAATTCCCACACCTTATCCACCCTGCCACGTTGGACGCGATCTTCCACCTGATGGTGGTAGCCGTCTCAGACGGAGGATCTTGGAAAGAGGCTGCAGTACCTTACCGCTTGGAGCGGATGTTCATTGCGAATGATCTGCCACAAGGGGCGGGGGCCCTTTTCTCGGGTTACTCGTACCGTCGCAATCAAAATAAGAACGGCCAGCTCAGTGCAGACCTTGTGGTCTCTGATGAGTCGTGGGAGCACCCGAAGATCATTGTTGACGGCCTTCACATGAGACAAGTGACCGGTGCCGTGCCGAGCTCACAAGGCCCGAGCAACGACCTAGGAGGCGTGGAGAGAAGATGTACCGCGTTGAGCTGGAAGTTGGACCCAGCAAGCTTCCTCAGCGCAAGTTCGACGAGCGCTCCTTCACTAAGCCGTCTCAAATCTGTGTCAGGGTTACTCGATTGGTTAGATATTGAGTCCCACAGAACCCCTGAGCTGAGTATTCTCGTCGACGGCGACACAGTGGATCCTAGCGCTGTCGACCAGCTTCGGCCTTTTATCTCGGGAGAGAGTGCGTACCGGGGAGCGTCCAAACTCACCGTGATCGGCGTCACAGAGGAGGTTTTGGACATCTGGCGCGAGATCATCGAAGCCGGCCCAGCTCTTGCTGAAGTCAACTTCCAACTCCACGAGACACACCACGAGAGTCACGACGATGTCGGAAAGGCCAAATTTGACTTGGTGCTCACTGGCCCATCCGATGATGGCCAGTCTTTAGAGTCAACCGCGTCATCTTGGGCACATCAATTACAACCCCGAGGGCGAGTCTTGGTCTTTTCGAAGAATGGCGCCATCCCGCCAGCGCAAGCCCACCCGCAGGTAAGCGGAACTTCCGACCACAGCTTCGCCATCCGCGGCGTAGCGCTTGACCAGGGCTCTCTGGCGGTGGCAGCACCTTTCACTGAGCCTAGCCCAGAGCATCAGACGATCCGTCTCCTCGTTCCCGAGTCCTATGTCGATGCTCAAGCCCAGGCCCTGGTCCAAGACCTTGAGAAGGGTCTCCTGGAGCTGTCACAAAAAGTACGAAAATCGCACGCGACAAACATGACGGACGACTTTGGAGGCGAACACGTTATCTCCCTGCTGGACCTGGGTTCCAAGGGTGGCTTCGTGACCAACTGGACCTCCTCGGAATTCGACGAGTTCCGCCAGCTGATTGGCTCCGCGAGACACATCTTCTGGCTAACACGCGGCGGCCAGATGCTCGTTCCCGAGTTGTCTGGGCTTGAAACAGCCGCCACGACCGGGTTCCTTCGTGTGCTTCGCAACGAAAACCCTCAGCTGACGATTACACACCTTGACCTGTCCCCGGCAGCCGATGCAACCAAAGTCGACACGGTACTGCGGCTCTGGGCCTCCTCGGTCGAGGGAGACGTCGAGGACAGGGAACTGGAGTTTGCAGAGCTTGACGGCGAGATTTACATTCCCCGTACTGTGCAGGAAGCCTCGTTCGACGAGGAGATTGCTTTGGCGACAAGCACTGCGCCACCGGTGAATACGGCTTTGGGGGCGACAGGAGGCCCGCTGCAGCTTGACACAGATGGCTTCATCTGGCACCCCATTGACTTTCCTCAGTCTGGACTCGAACCAGAACAGGTAGAAGTACGGGTGACCAGCATTTCGACAGTCCCGAGCAGTTCCGGTGTCGATTCCCTGGCGAAGGACCTCTGGGCAGAGACAACAGGAGTTGTCACTGCGTGTGGCAGCAGTGTTGTTGGACTCCGCGAGAATGATCATGTCGTGCTCCTGGGAAACACAAACTCCAGCACATATCTGCGGAAGCATCAGAACGATGTGATAAAGGTACCTGAGACGGTACCATTATTAGGTGCAGCTAGCACCATCTGGCTTTACCTGATGGCATCCTACATCTTGGACCGAGTTGTTTGTTTGCAAGATGGCGATAGTGTCCTGATCTGTGATGCTTTGGCTCCTCTGGGCGAGGCCTTGGTTTCGTTAGCTCACAACAAAGGCGCAAAGGTCCTGGCCACCGTGGCAAATGGTGAAGAAAAGAGGACAGCGTTGGAGAGACTCGCGTTGCCAGAGGACTCAGTCTTGGACACAGGAAAAGTCTCGATCGCCTCTTTGATCCGCCACAGGACTGAGGGAAATGGCGTCGACGTCCTTGTGGCGCCATCGTCGCAACGCAATGCGTACCGGGACGTGTCCGATTTTGTAAGCGACTTTGGACGCGTTGCAGTGACCCTGAATGGTGACGAGGATCACGCCCCGCCTCGCAAGCTCGGCCACCGCAATATCAGCTATGCGACCGTCAACCCGAGACAGATCCTCGGAAGCAGGCGAAAAATTGTGGCACAATTACTCAGAAAGGTCCCAGAGATATTCGCATTGGGTTCATCCGTCATACATCCGTCCCTCAACGTCTTCCCCGTCTCTCAGCTAGGCGAGGCGATAGAGTCTGGCAAGGCTTCGGGGGAGAAGGGTATTGTGGCAGTCGGGTTTGAAGACGACACACTTGTGCCTGTTAGACCTCGCAGCCGTTCAAATGTGCAGCTCCCCGCCGACGGTACCTATGTGCTCGCTGGAGGACTGGGATCGCTGGGCTTGAGGATTGCCAAGTTGATGGTCGAGCATGGCGCCAAACACATTGTCCTTTTATCTCGCTCTGGCCAGAATCCCAAATGGGATAGCGAAATCAGTGCTATCACATTGCTGGGAGGACTTGTTGAAGTCCTCAAATGTGACGTGACGAATAAGAAAGAGGTAGAAGAAGCCGTGTCCTCGTTGGTGAAAGCCGGACGCACAGTTCGTGGCGTGGTGCAATGCGCCATGGTTTTGCAGGTGAGCATCAGGGTCCCCGATCTACTCACAAATGTCGACGTGACCAGCCCTGTTTCTCAGGAGTGGGCAGCCCAGATTGAAGACAGATGGGCTGACGAATATAACACGAACAGGACAGCATCTTCAGCAACATGACGCACACCCAATGGCGCACAGCCTTCGCCCCCAAGGTCGCAGGCACCTGGCACTTGCACAACAGCCTTTTGGCGGCAGACCTGGACTTCTTCGTCATGCTCTCCTCCGTTGTCTCCATCATCGGAAACGTCTCGCAGGCCAACTACGCGGCCGCAAATTCGTTCATGGACGCCTTCGCGCATTACCGGCGAACTGCGCTCGGCCTCCCGGCGGTGTCACTTAATGTCGGCCTCGTCCGCGACTCTGACCACGAGATCGACGGCACCGGGATGGAGCATTACCTTGAGCGGTTCGGCCACATGGCTTCGGTCAGCACGACGCTGGAGGAGCTGGACATCGGGTTGCTGGAGTGCATGAGGGCTGGAAAGGCGGCCCCGCCGCAGGTTGTGTTCGGCATGAGCGACGCGCTGAGGAGAGAGGACCAGTGGACGCGTGACCGTAAATTCGGCCACCGGATGGCGAGAACCGTGACAAGCGAGGGTGAATCCTCTGAGAATGATGCCGAGGCTGAGGTTAAGGACGCCTTGGCGCACGCGGCATCGGTGTCGGAAGCCGCGACAGTCGTTGCGGGGGCGTTGAAGAGGCTTCTGGCCCCGGGTCTGGGAGTGCAGCCTGGCGACATTGGGGATGACAAGCCGTTGTATGAGGTTGGAGTGGACTCGTTCAAGGCGGTTGAGATTCGCAACCAGGTGTTCCGCGACTTGAAGAGCGACATTTCCGTATTCGAGATATTGAGCTCGAGGCCACTGGCAGAGCTGGCAGGGATCATTGCAATGGGCAGCCAGTTGGTGCCAGCCGAGGCCAAAGCTGGTGGGCTGCAAGGTGAGACATAGAGACATAGGATTACAAATTCAAGAGGCGTTGCCCTGCTTTAGGTAAACATCAAGACTTCCTACGGCTGGCTGCCAAAAGTGAGTTGCTTTGTCTCGTCCTTGGAAAGAGTTTCTTGTTGGAGAGCAAGCAGTTGCAGCCGCCGCATATGCACATACATGCCACGGTGCCTAGCACTTGTGTTCAAAGCCGGAAAAGCCAACTGTGTCCGGTGGGGTCAGTCATTCGCTGTCAGGTACTTAGGTATGTAGCTGCACACTTAGGTACAGGCTGCCTGGCCATAGACGTGCAGGGACATCGGACTGTAAGTTGGATAAGCATCTGCAGCATCCCGCCTATACAGTAGGCAGGCCTGCATCCTGGCCTATGTCAACATCAACATCGTCATCTTCAGCTGCTCGGGTGCGAGTGTCTCCATTTGCTGCTGTGACTGTGTGTGTGCCTGGCTAATAACTCAGTAGTACACTAGAACAAGGTGACCAAGGTACCGGTACGATAAGGCCTAGCGCATGAACAATCAAATTTGGGTACCACTTTGGTAACACCACCTGCACCTCATGCACGCTTAGCGCGTCATGCTGGTGACTCGAACGGCCCTGGGCCAGTGGAGGGGGAATGGGGGGCTGCTGCTCCAACAAACAACACAACCCGGCCCAAGGATTCCCCAAACCCCTTGTTTTTTTGTTGTCCCCCTGGACTGACTTGACACGCAACGTCACTTGTCTCGAGAGGAGGCTGCTCCTGCCGCTGCTTCTGGATTTGTTTGCCTGGTCTGACCATCACAGCCGCTACTGGTTGAAGGGGGCTCGACAAAAGCAGCACCCACCGACCTCGCTTTTGCTCGCCCTCCAAACCTTGCAGTATCCCCCACTATTATTGCTCGATTGAGGGCGACCTCACCGACTGACTGCTGCTGCGACGGCAGGGCCGCCAACTTGGCCACTTCTACTCCCACTCCCATTCCTACACACCCTCTGCTGCAACCTGCGGCCTGCCGCACTCCTTGGTTGATGAGATAGATCATAGCCATCCCGAGCGCACCATCTCAAGCGCCACCATGTCGAGCGGGAACACCATCAAGGTCGTGGCCCGGTTCCGGCCCCAGAACCGGGTCGAGAACGAGCAGGGCGGCCAGCCTATTGTCAAGTTCGAGGGCGATGACAGTCTCACAGTCGATGTATGTTCCTCAAAAGCGTCACCTGCACTTGATGTCCCCATACCATCCCCATCACCAGCCTTCCCACGGCGGTGTCTGCAGGAGCCCCCGGCAGCTAACGGCCATGTTCTCCTATAGTCCAAGGAGGCCCAAGGCTCCTTCACCTTTGACCGCGTCTTCAACATGCAATGCAAGCAGTCCGATATCTTCGACTACTCGATTCGCCCAACTGTCGACGATCTGCTCAACGGTTACAATGGAACAGTCTTCGCATATGGTCAGACCGGTGCTGGGAAGTCCTATACCATGATGGGTTCGAGCATCGACGACGAAGTCGGCCGAGGTGTCATTCCACGTATCGTCGAGCAGATCTTCGCGAGCATCATGTCCAGCCCAAGTACGATAGAGTACACCGTCCGGGTCAGCTACATGGAGATCTACATGGAGCGGATCCGGGATCTGATGGCACCTCAAAACGACAACCTCCCTGTGCACGAGGAGAAGAACCGGGGCGTCTACGTCAAGGGTCTCCTAGAGATTTATGTTTCGAGCGTACAGGAAGTTTTCGAGGTCATGCGAAGAGGTGGCAATGCGCGAGCAGTCGCCGCAACCAACATGAACCAGGAATCATCCCGGTCGCACTCCATTTTCGTCATTACCGTTACGCAGAAGAACGTCGAGACCGGGTCGGCAAAGAGTGGTCAGCTATTCTTGGTCGATTTGGCCGGTAGTGAAAAGGTCGGCAAGACCGGAGCCAGCGGTCAGACGCTGGAAGAGGCAAAGAAGATCAACAAGAGTTTGAGTGCGCTGGGAATGGTCATCAACTCTTTGACCGACGGCAAATCATCACATGTGCCATACCGTGACTCCAAGCTCACTCGAATCTTGCAGGAATCTCTGGGTGGCAACAGTCGGACAACTCTGATCATCAACTGTTCGCCGAGTAGTTACAACGATGCCGAAACTCTGAGCACCCTGCGCTTCGGTATGCGAGCCAAGTCGATCAAGAACAAGGCCAAGGTCAACGCCGAGTTGAGCCCCTTGGAGCTGAAGCAACTCCTTGGAAAGGCCAAGACACAGATCACGACCTTCGAGAATTACATTGTAAACCTGGAAGGCGAAGTCCAGCAGTGGCGAGCAGGCGAGCAGGTCCCCAAAGAGAAATGGGTGCCCTCCTTGTCCGCGGACGGCACAACCAAGTCCTTGCCGGCCAGACCGTCCACGCCCTCCAGACTCCTTCCAGAGAGTCGGGCGGAGACGCCTGCCGCATCTGAACGGGCTGGAACACCCTCGATACCCATGGACAAGGACGAGCGTGAGGAGTTCCTGCGCCGGGAGAATGAGCTTCAGGATCAGCTCTCTGAGAAGGAATCGCAAGCCGTCACGGTCGAGAAGGCACTGCGCGAGGCTAAGGAGGAGCTGGGCCTTCTCAAGGAGCATGACAGCAAGGTTAGCAAGGACAACGACAAGCTGAACAGCGAGGTGAACGAGGTCAAAATGCAGCTTGAGAGACTCAGTTTCGAGGGCAAGGAGGCTCAGATCACCATGGACGCCCTCAAGGAAGCCAACTCCGAGCTCACTACCGAGCTTGACGAAGTGAAACAGCAGCTTATGGACGCGAAGATGGGGGCGAAGGAGAGCGGCGCCGTTCTCGATGAGAAGGAGAAGAAGAAGGCCGAGAAGATGGCCCAGATGATGGCTGGCTTCGATCTTGGCAGCGACATCTTCAGCGACAATGAGCAGTCCATCGCCGAGGCCATCAAGCAACTCGATCAGTTCCAAGAGATCAGCTCCGGAGGCGATACAATCCCGGCAGAGGATCTCAAGGCTCTCCGAGAAAGGCTTGTTGCCACGCAAGGCATCGTGCGACAGGCCGAGCTCTCCCTCTACAGCTCGTCACCAAGCAGTTCCGATGCTAAGCGTCGTGCTGAGCTTGAAGCCCGTCTCGACAGTCTTCAACAGGAATATGAGGACTTGCTGGCGCGTAACCTCGGCGAAACCGATGCCGAGGAGGTCAAGGCCCGGCTTGAGCAGGCGTACGCATCCAAGCAGGGTACTCAGATGGAGCTCGTGGATGAGCTCAAGGGCGAGATGACCAAGACGGCCAGCGAAAATGAACGCTTGAGGGTTCTTATTGAGGATCTTCAGCGGCAGGTCAAGGCCGGCACCGCGGCGCCCATGGACAACGGCAAGACCGTTGCGCAGCAGATGGCCGAGTTCGACGTTATGAAAAAGTCGCTGATGCGCGACCTTCAGAACAGGTGCGAGCGCGTCGTCGAGCTCGAGATCTCCCTGGACGAGACACGGGAGCAGTACAACAACGTGCTGCGGTCGTCCAATAACCGCGCGCAGCAGAAGAAGATGGCGTTCCTGGAGCGCAACTTGGAGCAGCTGACACAGGTGCAGCGACAGCTGGTCGAGCAGAATTCGAGCCTGAAGAAGGAGGTTGCCATCGCGGAGAGGAAACTCATCGCGAGGAATGAGCGCATCCAGAGCCTGGAGAGCCTCCTTCAGGATAGCCAGGAGAAGATGGCACAGGCGAACCACAAGTATGTAGGAGGTGCCCGTATCTCCCAAAGTGCCTTACTAATGACTGTCTCAACAGGTTTGAGGTCCAGCTGGCCTCCGTCAAGGAGCGCCTGGAGGCCGCCAAGGCGGGCAGCACCCGCGGCCTGAACTCGCCCACCGGCGCGGGAGGATTCAGCTTCGCCGGCGCGGGCAGCAGAATCGCCAAGCCACTGCGTGGCGGCGGCGGAGACGCCCCTGCTGCCAACCCCACCATCCAGAACCTCCAGGACAACGCCAACAAGCGGTCGAGCTGGTTCTTCCAGAAGGGTTAAGGATTTTGTTTTCACTTTTTTGGGCGAGGGCAATTTTGTCGTTACTGGTACAAGAACGAAGATTTAGAAGAAACGACATCAACGAAGAGCCTGGGCGGGATACGGGTATCTGCCCAGCCCACGAGTCAGCCAGAAGGATACAAACAAAGAACTATACCCCTCTCCAGATGCCTGTTGCTTTTTCCCTTTGTCAAGTATAACACCTTACACACACAAGTCAGCCGTTCATAGAGGAAGAAGATCAAACCTGGAGTTCCGCCACGCTGTTGCTGTTGGGAACCGAAGTGGCTCGCTTGGATTAACCCGGTCACTACAGGGCAAGGGCTTCGCGCTGTGAGGCCCATTTTTGGTTTTTGGGTTGGTCTGTCCGCTCTGGACTAGGCGACCGGTGAGAAGGGGGATCTCTGGACAATGTAGGAGATGCGTCGACGACCAGTGTTGTTGCCCTTGGGTCTGCATCGCGAGGAGCGAAATCCATCCTTTAGCGTCTACTATGTATGTATTTTCACGTGCTCACGTGTGGTATTATGACAAGTTGGAACGCGAAGATTATGATACACATCATTGGTCGGAGAGTATGTGGTTTTATTCAATGATATCAGTGTGATATTTGACATGTAATTGTTTGATATGTCTGCTCATTTCAGCATTCCTCGGTGAGCAAGGCCTCGAAGTGGTGTTCGGGAGGTTGGTGCCTAGTTTCAAATAACACGGCCAATACCCCCCCCCCCTATTACGCCGCTATCAAAACATACATCGCTCCCGGTGCAAAACAAAGTCCCAGTGTAATAATGACCGAATTCGCAGCCAGTACCCAGTGCCAGAGCATAACACGGCTATGGTTGTGATCTCCATGTGTCCCTCCATTCTCCACCTCGGACCCTCTTGTCAACTCCTCTTTTTCGCGCAGCCAGTCTCTAGTTGGAATCAACGGGCTTGCTCGCCTTCACCATCAGGATGAACTCAGGCACAACAATGGCGACAACCACTATGTAAACGCTGAAGGTGACGACGAGGACCTTGCCTATCAACTTGTACAGGCGGATCCAGCTCTGACGCGAGAAGGTCATCCAGGCATCCTTGAAGTTGACGTAGCCCTTTCCGCCGACGACGGGGGGTTCGACCTTGCCAGCGAAGGACCTGTCGAATGCGAGGATGGGGCTCTCGTCCGGCGGCAGCAGGCTGGCCTGCACGCGGACCAGAACGACCTGGGTAGGGATGACCAGGAAGACCATGGCTCCCACCACGATGATGACGATGAGGAGCGACTTCCAGACGGCGTCGCCCTGGTACTCGGGGACATGGGTCGGGTTGCGGACGTCCCAACGGGCAAGGCCCAGGATGTAGGACAGGAAAATAGGCAGGTAGCCGACCAGCTGGGTGGCGGCCCAGTGGGCGACAATGGGAACGACGGTAGCCTCGAAGGTCTTGCGGAACGGCGGCAGGCGCTGGTAGAAGCGCAAGGTCGATGGTGCAGAGATGACGATATGGGTCCAAGCTGTTGACAGCTGGACGGTCACGAGGGTTGCCAGCAGGACGCCGACGGAGCGGGGCACGAATGGGATGCCGCTGAAGACGAGGCTGGAGAAGCCCAAGGCGACGGAGAGGACGAAGGCGCAGGGCAGACCACGGAAGTTGGCGGTCCAACCGGCGGTGGTTATCAGGAGGCGGTTGATGCGGCGGAGCGACGAGGTGACGAGGACGGGCTCCTGGTCGACCTTCATGGGCCGGTCGTTGAGCGGTGCGTTGTCTTCGGCGATGGAGTCAGCGTCCTCGTTGAGGTCAACTGGTTCGTATGGTGGCGGTTCTGGGTCCTCTATCATGGCGAGAGTCGGGTAAATATGGGCTAGTGTGTAGCCGATGTAGAGGAACACAGGAAAGAAGACAAGGAAGTCGGCGAAGAAGACCAGCCATGCCCAGCCGGGCAGCTCGTTCATGTTGCCATCGCCATCGCCAATGTAGGCCTCGCGCACCTCCAGCGCCCTCTTCGCGATCGAGCCACTGAGCGTGTCGACCTGGTTCATCATCTTGGGTGGTGTTTCGGTCTTGCAGGACAGGGTAGGACCGTGTGGGATTGAGTTTGGAAAAGGAAACCAAACAGCGAGGATGGGAAAGAGGAAGCGTGAGATGCACAAAAGTGCAGTGTTGGGCAAGGGGCGGTTCCTTTATTACAATGTTGGCGGAGAGGGATTCCGAGCCGACCGGGAAGACAGGCCAGGGGTCAGCGTCAGGCAGCGGTGGTGATTTACATGATGTACAGCCCCACTACGCCGCGAGGTTGCAGGATCCCCGGGACCCCCTGGCCAATGGTGGGCTGTCCCCCGCCGCCCCCCGTCCCGCATTGGCAGAAGTGGTCATGCCTTCTTCCCTGCTTGGCTTCTTCCTTCGCCTGTCGGTGACTGGATGTGGTGCGAGGGAAACACGGCGGAGTGAGCTAGACTACCTGGTTGTGCTGCCTGCGGCTGGTCCTTTGACGGGGCACAGGATGAAATGACGTGCCGAAGACCGGCGGCATTATGGCTCACGGTCGATTGCTGATTGCGTTAGCAACATGATCAATCTTACTCAAGGCCCGGGGTTACTCGGCTGTGGTGGGTTATTTAACGACGGGCTTGAAATTGGAAATGCGACCGATGGCCAGCCAGGTGGTCACAGACACATACTGTACGTTGTCAGCAGTTACGTAGACCTATACTCCTACAGATACGTCAGCAGTAGAGGCGGAGAAACACACACATTCATACCACTAGGAGTGCCTGCTACACGATATGTAGTCTAGTCAGTGCACGTAGCATCAACCCTACCTGGTGTGTGCTAATGCGGCTCAAGCTGTCAGGTTGGCCGAAGTAAGGCTGCAGGGGTCGTGTGCTGTGCCTGGGCAGATCCCCAATTTATTACGCTTCCCAGAACGCCGAGCAGACATAAACCCGAACACATAGTGCTCGCTCACGCCAAGGCTCACGGTGTCGGTGAATTCGTGAATACCGGTCCTCTCTCTCCGGAGGGTGTGGCAAAATGCCCGTTGAGAGACTAGGTGTCTATACTCAGCACATGGACATGGACTGTGACAATTGGAACTCTCTGATGAGCATTAAATCTTTATCGTAAAATAATTTTCTGGTAGACCGTACCCGATATCCTCCTCCGTTGATACATAATGTGAGCCAATATTCAAGATTACCGCCGAGAACGCCTTGCTACCCGTGATGCTGATCCAGCCATGCCACCATTCCTTCCGAGACCGCCCGACCGAAACTCCCGAACCACTGCCAAGCCGTCAGAATAGCTTCAAGCCCGAGGTCTTCGCGATCCTGGTGCCGTTCAGCATGGCGCGCGACTTCTTCGGCCTCGCCTGCAGCCGTCGGAACGCCTCCTGGATGTGCCTCGGCTCGACCGGCGTCCTGCCCTCGCTGGGCGGGTCGAACAAGCCCTGGTGAAGCTTCCTCTTCTTGGTGCCGCTGGCGTTCTCGCCGCCCGTCCTCTCCCTCCACAGGTCCTCCTGCTCCTTGATCCGTAGCGCCTCCTCGGTAAGCGTCTGCACCATCTCGAAGGTCAGGAAACCGAGGATATCCACTATGTCGTCCGACGGCTTGCTGTCCGTCACGATGCCGAACCCAGCCCACTCCCTGAACCGCTTGCCCTTGCGGTACGTGAACGACGCCTGCCGGTACTCGGACCACGTCACGTACTCCTCCTTGGTCATCGCCTTGGTCCGCTCGTCGGCCTTGCGCAGCCGCTGCAGCGTGATGTAGTTCATCTCCTCCTCTTCCTCGTCCTCCTCGTCCTCCCTCTCCGGCACCTCCTGGCTGTAGAAGCTGCTCGGCTCCCAGGGGAGCCCCACCTTGGCCTTCTTGTTCTTCTTGGCCGCCTCGTCCACGGGCCCCGCGCCCGGCATCACGCCCGCGCCCATGGCCGGGTCCTCGGCGGCGCCTATGTCGGCCTCGCCGCCCTTGTCCTCCGAGTCCTTGACATTCTTGCGCACGTCCTTCCACGACAGGAAGGTGCGCAGCCGCGACACCTTGGGCGCGTCGTCGCGGATCTGGAAGATCAGGTCGTTGATGGTGATGGACCTCGAGCCGCGGCGCGCGGCGAGCTCCGTGCAGGCGCGCAGGATCTCAATGACCTGCTGGCGGACAATCTCCTCGATGATGCCCATAGTCTCAATCGAGGGCTCTCCCGTCTCGCCCGAGACGTACATCATCTGTTGAATCTCCTGCCGGTATTTATACTGCTTGCCATCTTTGTCCGCCATGATGAGCTGATGGGAAATATTTGTGTTTGTTGTAAAGGCTGAATGAAATGGTATGAGTTGAAGGTACAGTCCTGTTTGTTGCGATTGAATGTGAATGGCCGAGTAAGAGTGACGGCTGAAAGGGGTTGGAAAGCCCAAGATCGGTCCCAGTGCACGGACCCTGAACCCTGGCTCTGACTTTGGTTTCGGCATGGTTGGTGTAAGCTGATGGTACCTGCAGCATTTAAGTCATCACTATAGGTAGCAGTTGATGCAATCCGGGTTATTCCCAACCTAAGCAGCCACAAAGTGTCCTCGATTTGCGTGCTAGTTAAGAGATATCCATACCATTTATTGCCTCGAGGCGAGGACCTTTCCAACCCCAAGCAACGATGTAATGGCCTGCCAACAACTGCCACTCCTCGACCTCGTCTAGCCCCTCTAGCCCGTCCACTCTCTCCTTCTCCCCTTCTGATACCCACTGGCCCCAGATGCTGTCCACTGTCTTTTGCCTCACTTCCTTGAAACCGGCCTCTCTGAGTCGCCCCTCCTGATCCTTGGGCTGTTTGTACACCTCCAAGGTAGGCATCCTGATCCTCCTCGCCGCCAGGTTCGAAGCCATCTGCCGGCCGAACGCATCATCCGGCTTCACAGGCTCGTAAATGACGAGGCCCAGGTCTGGGATCTTATCCACGAAACGCTTGATCACATTCTGGGCTTCAGCTGTTTCGAGGTAGCAGAGGCAGCACTCTGAGATCAGCAGCGTCGGCACATCGGTCCGCAGTCCTTCGAGCCTGCTGAGCAGTGAATTGCCCTCCCCTTGGTCCCTGGTGAGATCTCGTAGGTCCAGACCATGGCACCAGTACTGGTTCCCCTCGCCCTCGGGGGTGCTCCGCCAAGATGCGGACGCCGGTCCGTCGTCGCTTGGTATCGGATCCGGTAGGACACTCCTCAGGGCCGGGGTCGCCTGGACTATCATCCGCTTGCGTGAGCTGATGGGAGGAAAGTCGACCTCATGGTAAATCAGACCGCGTCGACGATTCTTGCGGGAGAACAGACGAAAACACCGCGTGTCAGTGCCAGCGCCGAGGGAGACGATCTGTCGCCGTGGGAGCGGTTCGTCTGCGTCGGAGTCGTGTCCGAGGAAGGAGTCGATGAGCCTGTCCAATGCGGTCGTCCTGGTATACGTTCCCCTGTTGATGATAGGGAGTCTCCTGTTTGGTTGCTGCCCCTGGACAAAGTACTGCGCAAATTGGTCGTCCAAGTATCCCAGTTCCACGGCACTCAGGCGCATCACGGCTGCATCGGTATCGGTCCCCTGGATGGTGGCATCCTGCTGGGCTTGACTGGAAGCTCCTGCGCCGGGATGGCCGCCCCGGCCTCGATTACGTCCTCGCAGCCCACGACTGGAGCCGCGCAGTGAGAGTAGATTGGGGATCGAAGGCGCTTGCATATCCCGTGACTCAGACATGAGGATGTCTTTGAACTTGAGAAGTAAATCTCAAGCATGTTCAGGCTCTGGTGCTTTGAGGGAAGTGTAAAGAGCGGTCTTAGCTACGCAGGTAGCTGGCCCCCCCAAGGAAGGTTGGTGGACTACATTCCACAATTGCTATGAAGCAGCCGCCCCGCCCCACCTGGATAGCTGGAGCTCCCTGGAGCTTGTGTCTTCCTCTGTGCCTAGGGCCTGGGTGTATATGTAAGGCACGACCCCGCATACAAGCGACAGCCCTGCCGCGATGGCCAGGCAACTTTCCAGCAACGTCCACCCGTCGTCAGCTTCGTGCACATTCAACAGGAGCAATTTGATTAGAGCGTGGAGTCCCGCGCAGTGCCATACCTCCCCTTTGCCACTACACTCTTAGTCCTCGAGAAACCAAACTCCACCTCCAGTAGAAAAGCAGACGTCCACCTGTGTACATTGGGCCCCGTCACGATGGCTCCAACAACGTCATCCCTCGTGGTCAGCCAACCGCTCCCTCCGACTAAGAGGCTCCGTCGCAGCATCTAATCTTTGTCACATAGACCAAAATAAAAGTTCAGCTCAAGCTATCCATAGCACGCCTGCGCATGGTCCAAAAGCGAGATGACGCCGTGACCAAGACCCAAAGAAGGGACATGGCCAAGCTGCTCGAGGTCGGCAAAATCGACTCTGCCCAGATCCGCGTCGAGAACATCATCCGGAGCGATATCACTACCGAGCTGCACGAGATACTCGAACTGTACTGCGAGCTGTTACTGGCACGTGCCGGATTGTTGGAGGCATCCACTTGCGACCCAGGACTGGAGGAGGCGATCAAGAGCGTCCTCTATGCGGCGCCCAAGACAGAGATCAAGGAGTTACACACGGTGCGGGCACTGCTGGCTGAAAAGTATGGGAAACAATTTGTGCTCGACGCCATGGAGAACAAGGACGGGAAGGTCAACGAGAAGGTGGTCAAGAAGCTGAGCGTGACGCCACCAAGGCCTGAACTCGTCCAAGGTTATCTGGAGGAGATTGCGAAGGCGTATGGGGTTAATTGGCCCAAAAAGGATTTGGGAGAGGCACCGCCGAATTTCCTCGACGACGACGATGACGATCCAAGTGGAGGAGGGCAGCAGAAGAATCTAGAGGCGCCGCTGATTGCTGACGGCCCGTCTTCCGAGGACGCTGCGCAGGAGGAGCTGAGCAAGGCGACGCCACCCAAGAGTTTTGGTCCGAACAGTCCGTTGAGGGTGGCACCCTCGAGCCCGTCCACAGAGAATCCGCGGCCGAAGGTGACGTTGAACAAGATGGAGCTGACACCAAACAAGAAGATGGAGGCTGCGAAAGCCGCACCAAAACCAGCAGCAAAGAAAGAGGACATTAGTAGTGGGATACCGGACGTGGACGAGTTGTCAAAGAGGTTTGCAGCTCTGAAAAGGTAGTCGGACATCCGGTCGGGTTGGTGTTCGCCATTTGGAAGTAAGAACGCATAGTGGTCAGCGTTCTAGGATTGCAAGTCTTGACGCTGTTAGGTTCAAGGACCTTCATCCTGGTAATTGCAGGATGCCTTCGAAACATGGCTCAGATGTGGTGCTGTTGTGCTATGGGTACGCCTGGGACGGGCGGCAGAGATTTGAATTACCAACTATCAGCGTTCGTCTGGTACAGGTAGGACTATTCACAGAAGTATGCCCCAAGGCTACCTAGGTACGCAGTGAAGTGGCAATTGCCAACTACCAGGTGGTGACGCTGGCGCCGCAACTTGCTTAACCCCCGGCCTGTGTGTGTTCTGGCAAGCTCTGGAAGCTGGGAAGAGCAAGAAACACTTGCAAGCTGCTGGCCTTCGAAAACATTGTCTCTGCCTGCGCACCTTCCCAACTCTTTCCCATCGACGGCCACCCACGTCATTACCTACTTCTACCGTCCAGGCGCACTTGGTCCACATCCATACCGCCGCAAATCTATTGTATCCATTCCCCTCGCAATCGATGCTTTGGTCCTGATAAACTCTGGGTCTCACGTCAACAGCCCTTTCCTTTCAACTTCACAACACTTTGAATCTCAGTCTGCGCCCAACGTGTCAAGCTTTGGTCCTATCGAGCATAGAACCATGCAGCAGGCCGACATGGGGCGAGATTCAAACGGCCTTGGACCAGACGTCCTTCGTGGCATTAGTCTGCAAGAGCTTGATAAACGTGCTCAGGGTCATGAAGACCCGGTCAGCCTTTATCTCGGCTGGCTGCAGGAGCACTTGAATGATTGGGATCTGTCCGATTCTGCCGCTTTCCGACCGCAAATTGAGTCTTGGTATGCCTCGCTGCGCTTTCGTGGTTACGATGACCAACGCGTCCGCGATGCATTTGCCGCTTGGATGTCAAACCAGGTTCAGAACGATGCCAGTTGCGCACGGCGATTTTTGGTGGTCCAGGAAGAGCTGCTTTCAATCTTGGGTGGGGACCAGACAATCCAGCCAAGAGATCTTGGAATGGACCAGGGGATTACTGGTGTTATCACTGTAAAGGAAGACAAGATCATCGACGTTTCGTCTGGCGATGGAGACAGTGATGTGGAGTTTCTGGGCTGGAAGCGTCCAGACAACATGCGCAGTGCTTCCAAGTCCGCGAGACATACTTTCCCTCCACTCACCGGGGCCAACAAAGAGACTCAGCTTATGCAAGGGACCGAATGTGCTGAGCCCAACGATGGGTTGAAGGGTAGTAAGGCACGAAAGAGAGCACCCAGCCGTATTCCCAGCGGAAAACCTCCAAAGGGATATGTCTGTGGTCGATGCGGTGAAAAGGGTAAGACCAACAGTTCCGAGCGTGGATGCCACTTTTATACTAATCAAGCGAATTGGCCAGGACATTTCAAGGAGCAATGCCCTACGAACCTTGATCCAAGCCTCGATCCGAAACCAACTGGCGGTTACCAGTGCTACTGCTGCGGTGCCAAAGAGAAGCACCTGACAACTCTCTGTCCCCTCAACGAGAATCCCAACTCATTGACGCAGCAGCGTATCAAGGCTGGCGTCACGCTCAGCGATTCATCCCCGCCACCACGTGGAGCTGACCATTACCGCCCGCGCAAGGCAAAGAAGACATTGACCAGAACTATGGACAGCGCACCCACCTACGGGAATCGCCGTGCTCTAGGCCATTTTGAAGATGATGATGACCATCGTATGGACCCGGGCCGGCTCGCCTGGTTGGAACGTGACGACCGTGGGCGCTCCTCGCCTCAGTCTGATGACCGAATGAAAGGCATGGAGAGAAGCCACTACTCACCATCCCGGGAGAAGCGTGGTCGGAGACCGAGCATTGAGGAATCGCATCGGACGAAGCGAACTCGACGTTGGCGTGAAAGGCCTCGGGGTGATTCTCAATCCAGTCAAAGCGAGCGAGAAGAGTCTGCAGAGCTAATGCCACGTGTTGGTCATCACAATAGTGGCGACGGCCGTCTTTCCTACTGGGACGACGGCTACAACGATGTCAAAATGTCGAGCGCGCTCTTTTCAGAGGAAAGCAGGCGGTCGGTGCCTACCGTGCACCATCCTTCAGACCGTCTGGAGGCCGAGATACAGCGTTTGTACCCTGATGCTCATGCTGCTTGGATCTGCGACATGGCAAGCTTTGACGTGAATGACTTCTTCCGTAGATTGGAAGACTACCATTCTGCCGCGGGCACAATCCAAATCGAGGAAGATGCACGAATGGAAATGAATATCTTCGATGACGAAGACAAAGGTCATGCTCTCCCTACAGTCCGATTGCCTCCAGCGCAGAACGCTTGTACGGACGCAATCTCGGATGCACAAATGTTCGCTCACGCGCACCAATACCGATCATCACTTGATGACACACCTCGTACAAACGACAATGAGGAGCACGGTTGGGACGGCTCACAGAAAGGTGACAAGGACAGGAAACCCCATGATCACAACAGTGAGATCGTCGTCAAGTTGCCACAAGGGACTCGCGCGGCACTAGACATGGACAGTTTCAGTGCACAGTTGAAAGTCGACTCGCCTCCCCCGGATGGCTCGAGCCCGGAAAGAGACCCCTAGGCCACGAATGACAAGAGCGAGAGATCTCTAACAGACGCCTTGCCTAATATTGATGATGGCGACGTTGGTCAGAAAACGATGATGTTGCTCGACGGCTAAGTGCCAATTCGGATCCTCTCTGGGCTTGACCATGCCACCTCGGCGCCCACGTCCCCAAAGTGAGCGCATAGCCAAGCTACCGGCTTGCCCTCGAGCTTTGAAGATATCCGTGGCTCAAAACATCGGGAACGGCCTAGATTATTAGTCCCGTGTCCTTTCATCCTCTTTCAGGAGGTTGAGAAAGTGGTTGGCAATTGGCGGCTGTGCTTTCGAGCGAACGTAATGGGAAGAAGAGACTAGAGATAGTGTGTGGTTTCTTGATGCAAAACGGTGTTGGCCGGCGTTTCCACGAGAAGTGGCGAGCAGCAAAGGAGTGTCATCAAAGAAGTGCCATCAGGGCATGAGGCACAAACGTCCCTGTCCAGAAGCCGGTATTCCACTGGACATGGCAAATTGGGCATTGTCCTCCTCAACACGAGGGTTTCAAGGCCCAGGAACAGGAATTCAGGTATTGGTGAAATTCCGGACTCTAAGATAGCTGCACTGGAGTTGGCATGGCCATATCAGCGCCATTTACTGGAAGACACCCTACCAGCGGGAACGGGGCGGATTGCAAATGAGCATGGCTATTGTAAAACACATATAGAGGAGGCAGCAACAAAAATGAATATTCTGAAATGAGTCCAGGCTGGTCCATGAGTAGTTTCAAGAGTCGTGCCTGCCGAATAACTCCATACGCCTCGCCCAAAGCCAGAGTATTTACGTTGATCAGATTACTGTGTTCCCTAGTCTCGCCCTCATGCCTCTTCATCAAGGATCTTGGTCTTCCATCTGACTTGGCCCAGACAGTTCGCAACTACTCGAGCTTGTCCAGGTGCTCCAATCTCGTCAGCACGACCTGCTTGCTCGTCTCCTCGATCTCGCCGGCCAGGAAGACCTCGTCGAGGATGGCGTAGACCTTGTAGAAGTTGAAGACCAGGTCCAGCTCGCAGACGTTGCCGAAGAAGGCGTCGAGGACCTCCACGAAGAAGTGGATGGCCTCGAGGAAGGCGAGCTCGTTGTCGTTGGTGTCGACGCAGGCGCAGAAGAAGAGGCCGGCGTACCGCCGGTAGACGATCTTGTTGTTGCGAAACTCGACGAAGTTGGACTGGTACTTTTGGTCGCGGGGCGCTACGAGACGGTGGACCTGGTTGTGGGAAAGGGTGTCAGAGAGAGAAATGAGGGCGCGCCTCCGAGTCCAGGGGGTTGGTTACCTCGCCCTTGAGCTTGATCTTCTCGTCGTCGCTGTACGGCGCGTACCACTTGGCAAGCCGGGTCTTGCCCCTGAGATTCCGGTGGTCAGCTATCTTGCGCGTCTCGGCGACGGCTGCAGGTCGGGAGGCGGGGGCGACTCACTGGCGGTTTTGTATGAGTATAAACGACAGCATCTTGGGGGCGGGTTCGGGCGCAGCTCAAGACGATGTTGCGACGTTGAAGCTTCGGGGTTTTGGGCGATGCGGCTCCGTCTCGGGACATTCTAGCGTGGGTGCCTCCCTCTCAACGGCCGGCCGGCCCCTGAGCTTGGCAGAGCCCGAGGGCAGCCCTGGGGCCGGGGTGAATACGTCCCTCGCTACCCGAGAATCGGCATACCTACGCAGATCACGCAGGTACTTATAATAAGTTCTTCTTTTACATGCTCCCAGGACATCATTGTCAATTCTAGATGCCCCATGCATGTTGCAAAGCTGCAAGTCGGTGTCAATCTCGCAGGGTCGGTCTATCTGGCGCATGCAGTGCATCTTACCGTGCGCCCGTTGGATCTTTCCGTACCACCCGCCGCCTGTGGAGCAGTGCTGATTGATCATTGAAATCGATGTTCGAATTGGGAGCCTCCTGAATCGAGAATTCGACGGTGACGCGCATGTTAGCCTTAGCATGCGCATCCCTGCACGGCATGCTGGGCTGAGAGCTGAGCAGCCAACAAGGTACACACATAGCTACCTAGGTACTCTAGTGCCTGGCCATCCAGGTTCCCAGCCCCTGCATGCATACCCAAGTACCAAGTCTAATAGTTTGTAGTGACTGGCTGCACCTGCTGATGCAGCGGACTCCGTCGACATTGCACTCATTTGAAATCCCCGAGCTGACAACAACGTCTTTTTCTTTCCCACGAAGCCCGCCACAGTCTGCAGGTCTGTTCCTGTCGGACCTTCGTGCAGTGTTTTTCCCTTTCGCCAGTTGCAAGAGAGCCATGGAAGAACGAGGATCCAACTACTAGACCCTCCTCAGCTCCACGAGCCACCCACTGCCCCCTCCGGCTCCCGCGCCGGCTTACACCCACGACTCCAAGCTCCCAAGCTCCCACTCTCGACTTAGAGAACCTCAACACCGTCCGCAACTGACACAAAAAGGTGTAGCTGAGCTGCACACGACAGAGCGCACCATGGCGCGCTTTCCCAGGTTCAGATTTCTGGCCCTGGCCGTCATCTTCCACTTGATATACATATACTCCATCTTTGACATCTATTTTGTCAGTCCCGTCGTTTCCGGCATGCGCTTGTTCGCTGTAGATCGCCCAGCCCCCAGCAAGCCGCCTGCGGATAGACTGGTTCTTTTTGTCGGTATGCTCCTCGGCCTCTTCCTACAGAGCCCCCTCTAATGCGTTCAATCGCGACTGACGCGCCTCTCAAACCAGGTGACGGCCTGCGCGCCGACAAAGCCTTGCAGTCGCATCCCGAGCCCTACCCCGAGTCCGACGCAGACCTCGAACCACGGCCCCTGGCACCCTTCTTGAGGTCGCGCATCCTGGAGCATGGAACTTTTGGTGTCTCCCACACGCGTGTGCCCACCGAGTCGAGACCTGGACACGTGGCGCTTATTGCCGGCCTGTACGAGGATGTGTCTGCGGTGACCACAGGCTGGAAGTTGAACCCGGTCGACTTTGATAGTGTCTTCAACCGCAGTCAACATACCTGGAGCTGGGGCAGCCCGGACATTCTGCCCATGTTCGAGCATGGTGCTGTCCCGGGGCGGGTCGATGCATATACGTACGCGGCCGATGCAGAGGACTTCTCCCAAGACGCTACACACCTCGATCTTTGGGTGTTCGACCGCGTCAAGGCACTGTTCGAAGAGGCAGCCCAGAACAAGACTCTAAAGGCGGCCCTCAAGGAAGAGAAAATAATCTTCTTTCTGCACCTGCTCGGGCTGGATACGACAGGCCACTTCTACCGACCGTACTCGCAGGAGTATTTACACAACATCAAGGTCGTAGACCAGGGAGTCAGGGAGATCGCAGAGATGATCGACAAGTTCTACAATGACGACAGGACTGCATATGTGTTCACTGCGGATCACGGTATGAGTGACTGGGGCAGTCATGGAGACGGTCATCCGGATAATACACGGACCCCTCTGATCGCATGGGGCTCAGGAGTCGCGAAGCCAGAGATCCACGCTGGGACCGTTGCGCCGGGCCATGACGAATACTCCTCCGACTGGGACCTCGACCAGGTCAGAAGACACGACGTCTCGCAGGCGGACGTCGCCGCGCTGATGGCGTATCTGACAGGGGTTGCGTACCCTGCGAACTCGGTCGGAGAGCTGCCCCTGCCGTATCTCGCTGCAGACATTAGTGAGAAGGCCGAATCTCTCTTGGTCAACGCGCAGGGCATTCTCGAAATGTACAGGGTCAAGGAGGAGAAGAAGAAGGCGTCGCAGCTGAGGTATCAGCCTTACCAGCCCCTGAGTGAGCACAGCCATACTTCTGAGGAACGTGTTGCCGCCATTCGGGATCTCATCAAAGATGGGAAATACGAGGAGGCCATCGAGGAAACCGAGGCCCTCATTCAGTTTGGGCTTCAGGGCCTGAGGTACCTCCAAACTTACGACTGGCTCTTCCTGCGAGCTCTGATCACCATTGGATACATCGGGTGGATGGTGTACGCCCTCGCCACTGTTGTTAACCTCCATGTCCTTCAAGGAGCGGTCGAGCCGTCAAGAGACACAGTTTCCACAGCCATATCCTCGTCAGTATACGTACTGATGGCTGCTTCTTTCATTGCATCCAAGTCACCGGTCACCTACTACGCGTATGCCTTCTTCCCAGTTTTCTTCTGGGAAGAAGCCTTCGCTCGCCGCGAAAGCCTCATCCGAGGAGCCAATGTTATCTTTGGGAACACACGACCAGTGTCTCTCCTCTTCGGCGGTGCGGCTTATGTCGGCATCATCATTTCGTTGGCTGTAGGCTACATCCATCGCGAGGTCTTGACCGTGCTTTTTGTTATTGCAGCCTTCTGGCCGCTTGCATCCGGTGTCTCATTTGTACGGAGTCGCCCGACTCTATCACTGGTCTGGGCCGTGTCTTGCCTGTCGATGAGCAGCTTCACGCTCCTTCCTCCTGCCATGAAAGGGGAGAACATCAACACCATAACCCTGGGCGGTGTGCTCATGGTAGCAATCGGTATTCTGTATCTTGCATTCGAGGAGAGGGTGTTGTCCGACTTCTCAACGGCAGTATCGAAAACAAAGCCAGCGAGGAAGGAGATTTCGCGGACTCTTGTTGGTATTCAAGTGGGCTTGGTTGTTTTAGCTGTGGTCGTCACTAGATCAAGCGTGATCTCTCTGCAGGCAAAGCAAGGATTGCCTCGTGGCAACCAGGTCGTCGGCTGGCTTGTCTTAAGTAAGTCACGCAGACAACGGCTAGGCTGCAGTACCCCAGACTAACCTCGCACCTCACGTAGTCACCTCGCTGATAATGCCTCTGGCGTATCGGCTGGAGTCGAACAGCAATTACTTGCACCGACTCGTTGTCATTTTCCTTACCTGCGCGCCGACCTTTGTCATCTTCACAATATCCTACGAAGGACTGTTTTATGTCGCGTTCTGGGTCACGCTTCTGGCCTGGGTGAGGCTAGAGTATGAAGTCTACACCAACTCGACTCCCCAGATCGAAGTCGCCGTCGAAAGCAAGTCAGGCGATGAGTCGACCGAGACGAAGCAGGTGCCCGACAGGCTGCCCAATCCCTACCGTCCGCTGTCATTGGCTGACGCCCGAGTGGCCCTGTTCTTCTTCGTCTTCTTGCAGTCTGCCTTCTTCTCCACTGGCAACGTCGCGTCGGTATCCTCGTTCAGCCTCGAAAGCGTCTGCCGACTCATCCCCATCTTTGATCCGTTCTCGCAAGGTATACTGTTGATCTTGAAACTCATGATACCATTTGCGTTGGTTTCGGCCAATCTCGGCATACTAAACAAGAGGATCGGGGTGGCGCCCTCGGCACTGTTCATGGTGGTGATGGCCATCAGTGACATCTTGACCCTGTATTTCTTCTGGGTTGTCAAGGACGAGGGCTCCTGGTTGGAGATCGGAAGCACGATATCCCACTTTGTCATCGCGAGTTTGTTGAGCGTGTTTGTGGCAGCATTAGAGGGTGTGTCAGCATGGTTCATTAGAGGAGTTGAGATGGACGTTCTTGAAGTCTCGGGCAAAACAGCGACGAATGGCAAGGGTGCCTCGGAGAGTAAAACGCAGGCCAACGGGACCGGGACCGTTGCGGCAGCTGGGAAAACAGCGACAGGGGTGGCGGAAAAGTCATGATATCTTCCCCGTCCCATGCTTGCCGGGCAGATCAGCTCATCGGGGTGCTCATGTGTACCTAGATCCTCGTGTCTGACACCCAGGACGATAAGCACGAGGCACTGGCGTCTGCAGTTGCGGAATCCCAGGGCAATCTTCGCGCCAGCTCCTCTAGAGCGCTCTCCAAGCTTTCGCTGTGACGGCATGGCCTTCAAGGTTCGGGGGGAAAGGAGGCATATGTGCAGGCTCGCGAAGCTTGCAAGTCCAATCGCTTCACAAGCATGGCCAAAACATACCCCGTTCTGTTCGGCGAGTGCGCTTGAGTCGGAGGAGGGGGGCGATTGAGTCGAAATTCACGGCCACAAGCCGCCGCCCCACCAGCGTCTGGCATGCAGGAGACAAGCATGGTGGTCGAACATTCTCTTCTGCAATGGGAGCTCCTGCAAATGTCCGTCTGAGTACCACGATGCGTCATACCATCACGGCGCAAAAGGTCCGCACCGCCTGTGACTTATCGACAGACGAACACGAGGGCATCGCGTCAGCAACAACCCCCGGGCACCACTCTCATCTCCCGGTGCCACTCTGGCGGGCATGGATGCGACGCCTACGCATCTGAAATAGTAGATAGACGCCGGGCTTCGACTTCGTGTGGAGAATCAAAATCAATATTGAACTTGCACCACCTGCGACAAGGCTTGCCCCTGATACCCTGGCACCGTGCGTAGCCGCACACAGTAACAGTGGAAACACTGCAGTCCACTAGGCCTTTACGAGTATAGGTCGCGGCAGGAAGACCTCTTCAGCAACATCGCCCCATCGCTTAGCGATACAGCTATACGCGAACCGTATCTTGTAATTTTTGATCGGGTTTCAAGGGTAGTATGCTTGTTCGATGCTGGATCCATTTCCCGTGCTATGTACGATTTTGGATCGATCCGAGGCCCCGAGCATTTGATCTATCCAGATGCAGACACAGCGGGAAGGTCGAATCTCAATTGCGGCGCAGTTCAAGGGATAGGGGGTGGGCCCAAAACGGCTATTAACACTCGATCGGGCAAACACCATGTACAAGGCGGCAAGGTGAGTGATGGGTCACCACTTGGACCTCAGGTGAAGACCTCGGATCGTGGCCGACGTTGGCGTCAATATGAAGGCGCCGTTCGGCTGTCTGGTTGTCTCTTCACGTTCTTCTTCAGCTTCTGTCTCTCTGCAGATGCCGCGGTGAAAGCAAAGGCACTCGCTCGATCGTTCAGCCTTGGGCCACAGTCATTCTTTAATTTTTCCCTGTCCGGGCATTCCAATCGTTAATCAACACTCTTTTTTCTTGCAGTTCTGCTTCCAGTTATACAGCGTTCTTCCTTGTCTATATATCTGTAGCACAAGACCCTAATCCCTATTTCACCATGATCTCCCTCACACCAACACTCTCCTCCTTGCTTGCCCTCGGGGCTGTCCATGGCGCCGCGGCCCTGGACGCAGCAGGATGGCGAAACCAAAGCATCTACCAGGTCATCACAGACCGCTTCGCCAGAACGGACGGCTCAGCACCTCTCTGCGACGCTTCACTGGGTACTGCTTGCGGTGGCACGTGGAAGGGAATCACCAACCAGCTCGACTACATCCAGAATCTGGGCGCCACTGCCGTGTGGATCTCGCCCATCGTCAAGAACGTCGAGGGCAAGTTTGGCTTATCTGGCGACGCTTACCATGGCTTCTGGACCGAAGACTTGTACTCCCTCAACGAGCACTTTGGTACCGAGGCCGACCTGAAGGAGCTCGCCGACTCCCTCCACGCTCGCGGCATGTACCTGATGGTTGACATTGCCCCCAACCACGTCGGTCTGCCCACATCCCCCGGCAACTACAGCAACTTCAAGCCTTTTAACAAGGCCTCGTACTTCCACGACAAGTGCAGTATCCAGTGGAACAACCGCAAGTCCGAGCAGCTCTGCTGGCTCGAGGGCCTGCCCGACCTTCGCACTGAGGATGCCGATGTGAGGAAGATCTATGCTGAGTGGATCAAGGACCTCGTCTCCAAGTACTCCATCGACGGCTTCCGTGTCGACACAGCCCTCGAGATTGAGCCTGAGTTTTGGACCAAGGGCGGCGTCAAGGATGCAGCCGGCGTGTTCCTCCTGGCTGAGATCAACCACAGCGCCCCTGAAACTCTCGCCCCCTACCAGAAGTACCTCGACGGCTACATTGACTTCAGCAGCTGGAACTGGTACGTAGAGGCCTTCCAGGCGACCGACGCCGACTTTTCTGCGCTCTTCAAGGGCACCAACAAGCTCGCGGCCATGAACGAGATCGATCCTTCTCTGTTCGGCTCGTTCCTCGAGAACCACGATCAGGTGCGCTTCCCCTACCGCAACGGGGACGTGGCGCTGGCCAAGAACGCCATCTCCATCTCGATGCTGCGTGACGGTATTCCAATCATCTACTACGGCCAGGAGCAGCACTACGCCGGCGGAAACGTGCCGAACAACCGTGAGGCTCTCTGGCTGGGTGTCGGCTACGACATCTACTCTGAGCTGTACGGTTGGATTCAACAGACAAACAAGGTTCGCGCGCACGCCGCGCGGGCCAACGCCGACTTCCTGACGGAGGAGCGCACCACTGCGCTCTTCTACGATGGCGACAGCACCGGCAACAGCTCCAGCGTCATCGCATTCCGCAAGGGCCAGATGCTGTCCATGTACACCAACGGAGGCAGCAGCGCCGTCAACAACGTCAGCTACGCCCTGGGCTCGGCCGTCACCGACTACGAGGTCGGCGCGGAGCTCATCGACGTGCTGAACTGCGAGTCCTTCACGGTGGACAGCGACGGGCGCCTCAACGTGCAGATGCCAGCGGGCGGCCTGCCGCGGGTCTTCCTGCCCGTGGCGCAGACCGACGGCCTCTGCAACAACGTCGGCACGCCGGTGTCTGATGCCGTCGAGACTGTCTCTGTCGACAAGAACATGGGCAGCAGCAAGCGGTCGGTGCCGTTTGTGACGAGGAGGACTGTTCGGGCGGACTAAAAGAGAGATGGGGGGGGGGGGGTGACGGATACTTTACATATAGGCATATGGGAATGTGTAATGTGGATGGAAATGAGTCTTAGTTCTTGTAACCGAAGAGAAATGAGACTACTAGTTTTGATACAAGTCTTGACATGAGTAGAGTGGTGCTTGGAGAGTGTTTAGCTAACGAAGATCTTTTCTGGCCTGCCCTTCGGCATGTAATTAACTACGCCATTTCGCAAGTCCTTCTCACAAAGAATTGTCACGAGAAAGACATTGTAGGGAATAGTCAAACTTGTCTCGAATTTTTGCAGATCTATTGTTTCCCAGCTACTGTGTAGATTAGATGATGTAAGACAGTAAGTTTGTCCTAAAATGGCAATGCCAATTTGCATTTGAATATCGGCATAAATGGGAACCTTGTAGTATGTAGCGAGAATGCCGATGTCACCAAGGAGTGCAACCAATCTAACAAGTACGCGGTCACATTTTACTTCAACCACACCATTGTGGAACTTCCCAGCGGCAGAGTGGAAGTAAATAGTCCGTCTGCATAAATACCAAGTAGCCGACTTCCCGGGAAATCTAGGGTGCCCAGGGCTTGTCAAGCCCTCCATGTTGACGTCGATCGCCAGGCGAGCACACCCACCGGCATCAGCCTCGCTCGCGCTGGACCTCGGCATCTTCCCAGGATGGGAGCTCCAGCTCCAGGAGCCGCCGCAGCCCGCGTTTGCTGGTTGCTGGACAGCGCGGCCAAGCTCCGAGCCCAGCTTCATTCACATGTGTCTCTCTGCCCCCTGCTTTTCCGTCAGCCTCGCGGCGCCAGGCCCCAACGGAAGCGGTAGGTG
Organism: Diaporthe citri; assembly: GCF_014595645.1. Lineage (NCBI taxonomy): Eukaryota > Fungi > Ascomycota > Sordariomycetes > Diaporthales > Diaporthaceae > Diaporthe > Diaporthe citri. The sequence goes on from NW_025064846.1 coordinate 3,720,795, forward strand.
TGGCCCCGCGCTTGCGCAGGCGCAACGTGGCTGGCGGTGGTGCTAGGGGAGCTTGTTCTGTCTGGGGTGCGTCTGCCGCGCCGTCATAGGTCTGTTCTTGTCCTCGTCATGCTGCGGGGAGGGCCGGGACTTTGTTCCTTTCCGGAGAAGCTTTGAGAGAAGAGGCCTGGAGAGCTGTGGATGCACATATGCTGTAGCATCTAACAATTCTGGAGAGATGGCAGGGCGAGCTCCTGCGCGGGCCTGGCTCGAGATTGCCCCATTCGGCAGGCCATGCGTCGTTCTCTGAGCCCTCTCTTGCCCTGTGTGCGTGGGCTGTGCTTCTAGACACCCACCGCGTTGCACGTAGACGTCTACGGGTTGGGGGGATGCTTGGGTAATGGTCATGCAGTAGCCGTGGCTCTCATAGTGATTTGTTTCACTACCAGGGTCTCTTCCGGGTCTCCTCCGCACCGCCCGGATCCGTGAGCATCAGTATCTACAAATGCATCTCTGGCTCCCTCACGGTATCATGGCGGCAGCAGAGTGATTACGAGCAGTTCATGTGTAGTGTAGCGAGGGGTTGTGGGTTGTCAGCTCTGTGAGCATGGACACGAGCGGTACGTATCTTTACCCCGGATTTTCCAAGGATTCCCCAGGAATTGGCTTGGGGCCTGGACTCTACCTGCTGCAAAGAAACTTGGCTCCAAGCTCCCGCAGGAGTGTGTGGCTCACCAGTCTGTGTATTGCTGGTACTTGGATAGAGTAGTGTGTTGGTTGGGGCGGCAAGTATCCTTCCCTCGGTCCGTGCAGGACGAGCGTTGTTACACGCATGACCTGATCGAATGTTGTGCCCTAATCGCTGCGTGGCCATCGGAGTCTATCCTGGCCACCTTGATGGATCCGTATTCGCACGAACAGGAGGCCGCATGTAGGTGAGCGAGGATGGGCCGGCAGACACACCTGAGGGATGTGCATCCGAGGATGTGCGAATGTAGGTGTGCGGAGTGGCGCACTCGGCGCGAATGACGGGCAATGCCGGATGAGGACCAGAAGGAAGCATCGGGAGGCCCAGCAACTACGCTGCACAGACGGTTGTTTACGTGCAGGGTCATGCGAGGGGACGGGGGACGGGGGACGGGGGACGACGGTTGATAAATAGGTCATGGCAGAAGTGTGAGAGGCTGGGCGAGCTCGGCCCAGTCTTTGTTCGGATGGGATCGAGGGCAACGAAACGTTGGTTGTCGCTGTCATTATTGTGGTTGCTACTGTGCATTGTGACACTGCGCACGGAAAGAGTCACCCACGCCACCATACTCTTGTTGACCGAGCTTGAGGACGGCCTCGCTGGTTGCTTTTGCACCTGTCTTTCTGCCTGACCGATAGACCTCGTGCTCGCCTGCTGGTTGACAAAAGCGCTAGCCGCGATTGGAGGAGCTAAGTACTGCCTGCTGGGAACCCAGTATCTACCTAAGGCTGGTGGTAGTAGCTGCTTGGGTGCAGCAGCCAGCACCGCGCACACTGGCCACCGTAACAAGAGCACCAGGTTGGAATTGCGAAGGCCCGGTTCATCTAAAAATCCCGACTTTTGAAACGTTCGATCTGCCCAGCCCAAGACCAGTTGGACGCACAGAGGCGCTGTCCACCGGCGTCGCTCCAGCACTGCCCTTGCCCTGTATCCAGCGTGACCAGACAATCGCATGCGCCTGGCCGCCAACTCGCGCCCGTCACTGATTTCAAGGGTCGACGTACCACATCCCCCCCCCCAATACGCCTTGCCCGGTGCGCCCGACCGCCCACCCGAGTATTGCAACCATCTCGCCCGACTCAATTCAACCCACTCTCAGCCTGGCCTGTCCCGACCGGAGCACACCTTGTCGCGCCTGAGATGGCTCATAGCCAACGACTTGTCTGAGCCGGCCCCCTTACTTTGACCGCGTCGTGAGCGCCACGAGACATTGTCCCGACCACGCGCCGGAATATGGACCAGCCATCCCTCGAGCTGCACCACCAGCAGCAGCAGCAGCAGCAGCAGACGCCCAACCACCACCAACAGCAGTCCCAGCCCCAGTCCCAGTCCCAGGATCAGTCACCACCTGCGAACCAAGATGGAAGCAGCAGCGGTGCTACGCCGACAGCATCCGCAGGAGGAGGAGGTGGAGGAAAGGGCGCCGCGGCGGCGGCGGCGGCTGCGAATGCGCTGAGCTTCAGGAGGTGAGGAGACCATCTTCGGCAGGCCGAGACGAGGTTGAGCTCGAGCTCGTGCCTTGTGGTGACGATGGGGACTTGAGCTGACTCGCCGTGCTTTGACCAAAGACAACGAGCATCTCGGGCTTGTGAGGTGAGTCGTTGGTTCTAATTTTGTCATGTTTGGGAGATCTCTCCTCCTCTTCCCCTCCGCCCACTCGTTCGCCCGCCGACCGATTACATTGCAGCTCCTCGGCCCAGGTGGGCTGCTATGCATGCCTCGGTAACTCTGTCTGTATCCCACCTCCGCCGGCTGACAAGGCGCGGCCCCCTCGCGCACGCGACACAACACCACCATTACATTACCGTCATGTCTCTTTCATTCTACTGTTGCCGTCGCGGCATGTTGCTAACCGTCTCTCCTGCCAAAATAGACCTGCCATGCGTACGTCAACCCCATCGTCGACAGAAACCCCTTGGACCCCAAGCTACCCAGTGCCCCGGACAGCCGAGGTCCAGATCCCGAGCTCGAGATAGCTTCGCGATGGACTTCTCACCGGCCCCGCCCCCGGCACAAGCCGAGGACGACAACACCAGTGGTCCGCGTGATTGCTGGCATTCATATAACTGACTGACTGACAATCTTTGTTCAACAGGAGGAAAGTCCGCTGCGATGCCGCCTCCCTGGGCATACCTTGCACCAACTGCGTCGCCTTCCAAATCGAGTGCAAGATCCCAACGCCCAAGAGGAAGAAGACCCAGACCGCTTCCACCACCAGAGACTCGGATAGGTACATGACGCGATCAATCTCACTATACCCCTCCTTTTCCGTTCTCTCAACGGCACGCGTGCTGATCAGTCGCAACCAGTGAACGAGGCGATGGCCCAGAGGAACAGTCTCCCCGTCCTGGTACAGGAACGGCCACGTTCAACACCAGGCCACCCGCCGTATATCACACTTCAGAAGGTACACCAACGACCACCATGACGGCGGCACAGACCCACAAGGAGGAGATCGACAACAATACTTATGTAAACCTAGTCATGAAACCAAAGTTCATCCGTGCCCCCATCACCGAAGCCGGCCGTGTTGCCTACCTGGGAGAGTCCTCCAACCTGACCCTGCTCGTCAACGACCGACAAGGAGCCGCAGATGTCGTCCACTACCCCCTGCCCGAGAACGTCCGAGGTTCCAGGGCGAGGCTGACCGAGCTGGACAACGTCGAGATCGATATCCTTCACCAGCGTGGTGCCTTCTTGCTCCCGCCCCGCTCCCTCTGCGACGAGCTGATCGACTCGTACTTCAAATGGATCCATCCCATCGTGCCCGTCATCAACCGCACGAGGTTCATGAGACAGTATGGGGATCCCAAGAACCCACCCTCGCTGTTGCTCCTCCAGGCTATCCTGCTGGCCGGATCGCGTGTCTGCAACAACCCACAGCTCATGGACGCAAATGGGTCCACAACCCCTGCTGCACTGACTTTCTACAAAAGGGCCAAGGCACTGTACGACGCCAGTTACGAAGATGACAGGATGACTATAGTGCAGTCGTTGTTGCTAATGGGTTGGTATTGGGAAGGACCCGAGGACGTCACCAAGAACGTCTTTTACTGGAGTCGTGTCGCTACAATCGTCGCACAGGGATCCGGCATGCACCGCAGTGTTGAGGGTTCGCAGCTCAGCAGGGCCGACAAGAGACTTTGGAAGAGGATCTGGTGGACGCTCTTTACCCGAGACCGATCCGTCGCCGTGGCCCTTGGGCGCCCTGTACACATCAACCTGGATGACTCGGACGTGGAGATGCTGACAGAGGACGATTTTGTCGAGGACGAAGACGGCCGACCGAGCGAGTATCCCCCGGACCCGATCCACGTCCACTTTTTCCTGCAGTATGTCAAGCTCTGCGAGATTATGGGGCTTGTGCTTTCACAGCAGTACTCGGTCGCAGCCAAAGGACGTCAGCGCAATCCCATCGATCTCACCCACAGCGACATGGCGCTGGCCGACTGGCTCCAGAATTGCCCCAAAGTGGTCTACTGGGAAATGCCACGACACCACTTTTGGTCCGCCTTGCTCCATTCAAATTATTATACGACGCTCTGTTTACTACACAGAGCACATATGCCCCCAGGCGGAGGCTCCTCGCGGTTTCCCGAGGACGCGGCCTACCCGTCGAGGAATATCGCTTTCCAGGCCGCGGCCATGATCACGTCGATCATAGAAAATCTTTCGGCTCATGATGAGCTTCGTTATTGCCCGGCTTTTATTGTTTACAGTTTGTTTTCGGCACTCATCATGCATGTGTACCAGATGCGATCACCTATCCCATCGATTCAGCAGGTGACCCAGGACCGGATCAGGACCTGCATGGTGGCCCTGAAGGATGTCTCGCGGGTGTGGCTAGTTGGCAAAATGGTCTCCACGCTCTTTGAGGCTATTCTCGGGAATAGGACCCTTGAGGAGAGGCTTCAGAAGGCCGCCGGAAAGCGACATAGCAAATTTCAGAGGAGCATGCAGCAACTAGAGCAACACGCTCACGATCAGCAGCAACACCACCAACAGCAAATGAGGGAGTCGGCAAAGCGCAAGTACGACGACATGGCTATTGACTTCAGTGTCTCCACGCCGACACCCCAGGAGTCGTATGAGCGCTCTCGGCCTCAGACACCAAGTCAAACCACAAAGAACGAGCACGGCCATACAATGGCACCTCCCCAGATTACATCACCTGGCGGCACCAGGCAGACCAACATGGACGCCTTCATGGGCGGCACGGCATCACGGCCGCAGACTAGACCGGCGACTCCGTTCAACCCATCTTTCTCGGTACCGACGACCCCTCCGGACCTCTATCTCGTGACGCGGAACTCACCGAACCTGTCACAAGCCGTCTGGGAAAACTTTCAGCCAGACCAGCTGTTTCCTGAAAGTGCAAGCATGCCTCTCTTCCCACACCTTTCTCCTACTCAGACACATCAGAATCTGGATCCCAACCTGATGCCGCCACAAATGCAACAGGGCAGGCAGGCACAGCAAGCTCCGCCCATGCAGTTTGGAGGCCACCAACAGCAGCATGGTATGCCGAATAGCACGAGCAAGGGTAATAGTCCCGTGCAGCAGCACAATCCAAGCTTCCTGCAGCCTGGCCTTGCTGGATTCCCGGGCCAGCAGGGCGGGCCAGGCCAACAGCAACAGGCGCAAAATACTATGTGGAACACTGGCTTCGACTCAACCCTACCCGACGGCCAGAGCCCGGATAGCTGGAGCACAGGGAGCGCGCAGGGAGCGCCGGTGCCAAGCACACTCAACGTGGAAGACTGGTAAGTTTCTGCGGGAGCTCCACTGCCGCCGCATGGCTTGCACGCATATCACTGACTGTTGATCTGCAGGCTTCAATTTTTTGGCATCAACGGGGATCAAGTAAGCCAACTAAATTTCGACATGCCGTCGATGACCTAGACCATGATGGAGTTGGTTGGCTGTGGACGAATCCTGTCATCGGCTTGGCTCCTCGACGAGGAGCGTAGAAGGAAGACCCGCAGTCCCGTCTCATCATGATCATGGATTGTACATTGCATCTGCATCAAAATATATGGCTATCATAATTTTATGGCTAGCTCGCTCCAATAATGCAAGGATAATCACGGCATCATCAAGGAAGCCCTCATACAGCCCTGACCGGTCTGTACACCCTAGGCAACTAAATTGTGATTCCCGAACCTAGTTCATCGTGAAAAAAATCATCTGCGCCTCCTACGCCATGCTAAGAAAGCTCACTGCCTCATTCTGCGCACATACTGACCCCAATCCGTCGTCCGAGCCCCGGCGCCGTCGCTGTGGTCGCCCTCGGCCCATCCTTTCTCATCCCATGCAGCTCCCAGGGCACACAGGTGCCGCATCGTAGGCCGCCCGTGCGGGCAGTTCCAGGGCTTCTCCATGTCCCCCATGTGGCGGACGACCTTCTCCATCTGCCGGTGCGACAGAGCCTTGCCGATCATGACGCTGCTCCGGCAGGCGCGCATGGCGAACATCTTCCTCACCTTGGACGGCCGGGGGATGTGCCTCCTCGCCGCAGCGGCGCCGCCGTCGTGTCGGCCGCCATCACCGTCACGCGCAGGCGACGACGTGGTCGTGGGGCTGTCCCCAAGCATTGAGATCAGCTCCTCGAGGTCGGCCAGCGAGAAGGTCGTCTCCCTGCTGAGCGGCAGGCTGAGGAGCCGGCACCGCGACCCGACAGGCTCGTCGCCTGACGTGTCGGCATCGACCTGGAAGCCATTCGCCTCCAGGGCCGGGCGGTTCTCGATGACGATCTCCTCCTCGACGGCCGTGAGCTCGAGGGGCTTGGGCCGCACGAGCCGCTGCGACTGGACGGTCGTCGTGGCCTGCAGGCGCTCGAAGTTGAATTTCTCGTCCGACGCGTGCTGGTCGATGATGAAAAGCTCGTCGTCGTCCCTGGTATTGTCTGCGCGGGCGGCCGCTGTAGCCGTGCTGGGTGCCGCTGAGGTGCCGGGTCGCACTGCGAGGATAAAACCCAAGTTGAACTGCCCCACGATCTTCATCTTGGAGAAGTCGCCCTTGTGGATGGTAAGGGAGAGTTTGTCCTCTGCCACCTGTGTCCCGGCTTCAAGACCAGGGTCCATGTCCTCAGAGGCGTTGACTTGCCGTGCTGAAGCGTAGTCACGCGTCTGGGATTCCCACAACTCTAGACGCTTCTGAAGCCAGTCCTCATCGACATGAAGCCGTTGCAGGAGAGCCTGTGTGGAATGTTTGTTCTTTCCACTTCCTTTAAGAAATGCTCGGGTCCGCTTCTGGTTCTCTTCGCTAGGCTCATGGCCGACCTCTTCCGCGGCAGTGAGGGCTTTCTGCAGTTCCAATTCTTCCCTGGCCTTAACCTCATTCTCATCGATACTCTCTATCATCTTCGTCAAGTGCGTCTCTCTGTGCTTCCAGTGCAGGCGATACTGAAGCGCCGTTGTCGTCCTCGTCCTGTTCTGGCGCTTCAGCATCGTCGTCCTCGTCTTGTTCCACGAATAACGCAGAGGACGCCGATGCCTCGCTGTCGCTATAAACGCCAGTTTCTTGGTCAAGCGCAGCTTCTGCATCGGACACGCTGTTGTCTTCGCTTCGTCTTTCATCCTCGTCCTCCTCGTCCCCATCTGCCTCGGCTGACTCGTCGGACCCGTCTGACTCGTCTCCCTCCTCGTTGTCGTTTGATTCCTCGGTGTGTAAGCTTTTACCGCCTCTCGTTGTGTTCTGTGAAGCAGAAGCGGCCGAAAACATCTGTGTTAGGCGGCCGCCGAAAGAAGGCAGAGGGGCTGCCGCTTGAGGGGCTGCCACAGCCTTATGCTGCTGTACTACTTCGTCATCCAACCTTGGCCTCTTTGCAGGTGTGCCGATGATGCTGGTCACCGATTGGTCGCCGATTGTGATGGTCGCAACCTCCTGGGATGGCCGCTTTGGCGGTCTTGAGGTGGAGACACTCAGCGGTGCAGTATCTATTGGTTTGGATGGCTTCGCAATGGCTGGAATAGGTGGCTCAATAGGTGCCTGATCGTAGGGTAGTTCGTCTCGAAGAGATTCCGGAAGTAAGGAGCGCTTCATCCGGGCTAGTCGGCTTAGAAAAGCATCCTCGCCTTCATCAGTGTCGGCTGGGGGATTTTGTCCATCTATCGACTCCTGTTGCACCTGTTCATCAGGCGTACTTGAAGCCTCTGGCAAATCTATTGCGCCTTTTCCTGGAATCGCAGCATTTGTCTGTTCGGTAACCGTTTCACTCGGGTTGGCCTTGACGGTTCCGTCTGGTTCTGAACTGGCGTCTTCCCGCGAAGCCAACTTCCGGTCCAACCAGCGCGTCATCGGGTTCAACTGTGCGTCTCTCGAAAGAGCCTTGGCAGAAGCCAGATTCTTGATCCGGCGGGCCCCTGAGGTGTCCTCTTCGTCGTCTGACACCTCCTCCCCGTCCCGAGCAGGATTATGTACGACTTGATCGACGGTAGCAGAAGATTTGTCTGTCGAGTCACCTTCAGAGCCATTTGTATCCTCGCGAGACACGGTCAATTTCTTGAAAGGTGGTAGCTTAGACGTTGCAATCTGTGACACGGGCACTGTGTACTCCTGTTTCTCGAAGAGCTCAACCAGTGATTCCCTGAGATTGTCCAACATCCGCCCCTGGTCGTGCAGGAGAATAGTCCTCTTGTCAGGGCTGACGTTTACGTCGTAGAGATGTGTGTCCAGCTGTATGTCGGCGAATATGAAGGGCGACTGTGACGAGTTGTACGACCTGTACACCTCGTTGAAAACTTTGGCGAACTGCGGCAACCCGCAAGGCCGACTATTGACGTAAAACATCTGCCGGTCCGGAGTCTGCCTCCCTTCACCGTGAACTGGCCGTGAGACATGGCCTCGAATCAGGACCTCTTGAGTGTCGCCGTCCTTTTGTGCACTCCATTTTTGGGTCAGGCCATTCGTGGGCTCCAAGTCTAGCTTCAGGTCCAGGACAACCAAGCCGGCCATGGTCTTTGCCCCAAAAACGTTGACAATATTCTCTCTGGTGGTCTTGTTTCCCTTTGTAGAGAAGAGAACGATCCGCTTGCCCTTGTTGGGCTGTTGGGAAACTGTGAACTTGACCCCAGTTTGGATACAGGCATACTGGTTGAGAAGACTGATGACCTTGCCCCATTCTCGCTTGATGTTCCGTTCCAGCTCCCTGCGCCGTACCGGCAGATTCTTGAACAGGTTCTCAACGGAGACTGTTGTGCCCTTTTGGGCGGCAACCACGCTGGTTGACCTGAGCTTGCCCGAAGTTTCGAACTCGAGTTTAGACCCCTTCGGCGCATCAGCTTGAAGACAAGTGACAACGGTGAATTTTGACAAGGCACAAAGAGAGGAGAGAGCCTCGCCACGAAACCCGAAGGTCTCCAGTGTGCTCAGGTCAGAGTAGGTCGACAGTTTCGAAGTGTAGTGCTTCAGGGCCAGAGACTCGTGGTTCTCAGGCGAAATGCCTGTGCCATTGTCCTGGACCTCAATCAAGTCGAGACCCTGGTTCTTAAACCGGACATCTGTTGATGGGATTCCCTTAGCATCATGAAATTGCATGGGCCGGTTTAGGAATCGTACCGATACTCGTTGCGCCAGCGTCAAGGCCGTTTTCGACCAGCTCTTTTGCGACTGAACACAGGTCGACGATAACTTGGCCAGACTGTATTTGGTGGACCTTGGAAGGGGAGCAAACGAGCGTCAGTTGACAGCTTCAGTGTGCAAGGTGGTGGCACTAACAGAGCTGGCCTCTATGGCCTTGATGGTCGCCATCGTCCACGCGGGCGGCGGCCTACTCAGCCAACGGGCTTTGGAGGATGACAACCCGGAGTGCAGCGGTTTTCCGTGGTCATTGCCGAGCAGAATCACAGTGGGGAGTAGAAGAGGTTGTCAAGAGCATTCGGAAGACATATCGATAACAAATCACAAAGTGCATGCATTAGGCCGAAGAAAGCTGTCGCCTCGATTTCAGGCTGCCGATGCGCTCTCACAACACAGAAGAGAAGCAACGCGTTTGGTCGCGTCTCTGCTTACATAAGCGGGGCGAGCAGTCTGTCTCCCCAAGTGCCTCAACAAGGTGAAGGATGGATCACGCTTCAAATTGATCACCTAAGCTGCAGCCTGCATCTTGCATTTGGCAACCCGCAACCTGCATTCTGTGGCATACCAGTAGACTAAAAGTTGGCAGATCACATGTACTGTGTACGTGACAGACTGTGCGTAGCGTCTCGTATTGAGCGGCGGCGACTCATGTATTTGAAGATGCATGCGCTTGACGCTGTGCAGCAGCATCTACGTACGCGTCCGGCGTCTCCCTGCTGCAGCTCGTATGAACCTTGGGCAGGGCCAGAATTGGCCGGTCAGACAACTTCTGCAAGCTGCAGTGTAACCCACCTGGCTGTTAGTTAGCTCCGGCCTGGGACTACCATGTATCTATCAACTGTGTAGGAAATGCAACGCCGCTACTGCAATGGACACAGCCGTTGTTACCTGTGTGCTGCGTAATGGCAATGTCCGTCCCACTGCCGCTCTGGAAATATCAGATCCAGTGTCTTGTGCCCCAAGCGGCTGACTTGGTGAGCATGTGAAGCGAATAGTCTAGGTATCAGGACAAATAGGAATGGGGAATTGGGAAATGGGAGATGGGAAGCGGGAGTTGCTAGTTGGGACGGCAAGGATGGACTCGGTCTGTCGGCCGCGGCCGCCGACCTTGTTTCGAAACCATCCCCATCGCACAATCTCCCATCTCCCATTTCCTATCCTCCAACAACGAGGCGGCTTGGCTTGGCCTGCAACCAAGCTAATACCGAGGCTGCCAGAGATAGTGAGCTTCTGGCCGTGGTGCTGTCTGTCCGCTGATAAGCATGGGTATGCCGGGCAATGAATGACGTTATCGCCTGGGCAATGCGCAGCTGGTGAAGCGCCGTGAGCTTTATCCCATGGTGGGATTCTGCAGCACTGACGACGCTACAGCTTCCAAGTATCCGACTACGGGCGTCTAGAGCACAGGTCTAAGATGTTCTGCGACGCCAGGACGCATGCGGAGGAATTGAAAGCGAGCTTGACGCGTGTTCCACCTTGATGAGACGGCGCTGCACCGAGTGGGACGCTAGAACGAGGCCGCCTCGTCTTGATGTTGCAGCTCACCGAGCAGCCATCTCCGGGAGTTTGCGTCCTTGGTGGTGGTAGTGGTGGTGGTGGTGGTGGTGGTACTTGCTTACACAAGTATTCCAGGTAGGCCATGTAGTTTACTGACATATACCTGCTCCTTGAATGGCATTGGCGGCGAGAGAGTGGACATGACTTGATCCTGGTGGACCAAGAAACTGGACCAGATAGACTGGTCGATCCGATCTGTGTTGCGCAGGTGTTTTGTCTCCGTCGGGGCTGCAGCATCAAGGCGAATCCAGCAGTCTGCAATGACAGTCTGGCCCGGTGTCCGTAATACACGAGGGCATACCTGCAATTTCACCCACAATGTGCTGGCTGGACTGCAACCTCACTCAACGGCCAGCAAGATGTGGTAGGTAATCTGGGACCCAGATAGTTCATCTTGCCAGGTACATGGGTTGCAACCTCTTCCTCCTCTGCCAGTAGACTAGATCCTTGGAACCTTGGTTGGGACATTGGAGCCAGCAGGACGTCGGCCCCACACTTGTGCCGAGCTGGGTCCTCAGGTACTGCGCTCTTGTACCTATCTGCCCGTCAGCCCGCGGTCCCGTAATAATACCGTCCAATACATGCCTGCTGTATAAACAGGGAGCCGTGGTCTGCGAGTCCAGATGCTCTGATTTTCTCATCTCCCAGCCCTGCCAGCCCTCCATCCCGGCCATGAGATAATTTATCCAAGATCAGAGAGGGATCCGTGAATCTCCAAGCCTTCCGAAGGCTCCTGGACCCGCGTCTCGGTCAGCACTCGTCTCGCTCCCCTCCCAGCACGCCCCCCACGCCGGATCTCCCAGGCGCACGGGGCAGCCAAGGCCTGCAAGTCCAGGCGCCGTTGGTGCTCCCGCCCAGGCCGTCTCCGTCAGCCAACCATCCCAAACACCCCCTGCCCCATTGGGACTTGGGGGGTCCCTCACTCTCACTCAGGTTTTCCGTCTGCTGCTAGCGTGTGAAACTTCCCTCTGTCTCTCCTTCCTGCCCGCGTCTCTGCCCCCTCGACCGACCTCTCCGGCCCTCACCACCTCCCCTCCCCTCCCGCTCCCACGATCACGCTCGAAACACGGCCGACGACGGCAGAAGCGCCATCGACCGTCGTGGGAATGCAGAGGCGGTCTTCTGGCTCGGACGACGGTGACGATTTGCAATTGCAACATCATCTGCCTGTCAATGCCGCCAGCAACTCCATCCCCAACCCCAACAGCTCCCTCGGTTCCGGTCTCGATGCCACGCCAACTGCACAGGCTACCTCTGCCCACACACACGGCAGGGCCCCGGGTCACCAGCCGCCCAGGAGCTCCGACAGCAGGCGCACCAGCTTCGACCTTCGTTCTCACTCCGCCCGCAGCCGCCGCTCCGGCAACTTCTCCTCCTGGAAGCCCGCAGCCGCCCAGAACGGAGCCGCCATGGAGAAGGTGCCTCTCGCCTTGCCCGTCGAGCCGTCAGCCGTGCCAGTCATGGCCCCCAAGAGCGACGAAGACTCCGAAGCTGTCGACAAGTCGCCCGACTCGAAAGGGCCCCGCCGCCTGCGATCCCGAAGCCCCTGGGCGCTTGGTCTTCTGACCCTCCTGGTGTCGATAATTGGCCTTGGTTTCCTCGTTGCCATACTCAACTCGAGCGCGACAAGATGTCTCGACGTCAAGGGCTGCATTATGTCCTATATGCGGCCGGCCTACGTCAAATTGAACGACTTCGACACCGAGCACACCCGGTTCGGCGGCAAGTATTCGCTTTATTTCTACAGGGAACTCGAGGTGGACGAAGAGGTCAAGGTCCGTTGGTTCCAGTGGTTCTCGCCTGATGTGCGCGCGACGGCGCCAGTAGACTGACAAAAATCCCAGTTACGAGGCACCCCCGTCCTCTTCATACCCGGGAACGCTGGAAGCTACAAGCAGGTGCGCCCGCTCGCTGCCGAAGCCGCCAACTACTTCCACGACACACTCCAACATGACCCGTCAGCCCTCCGAAATGGCGTGCGCGATCTCGACTTCTTCACCGTCGACTTTAACGAGGATTTTACCGCTTTTCACGGCCAGACCATGGTCGACCAGGCCGAGTACCTGAACGAGGCCATCCGCTACATATTGTCTCTATATCTAGATCCGCGCATGACAAGTCGCGATTCAGACTTGCCCGATCCGACCTCAGTCATCATCGTGGGCCACTCCATGGGCGGAATTGTGGCTCGCACCATGCTCATAATGCCTAATTACCAGGCGCATTCTATCAATACCATCATCACCATGTCTGCGCCGCACTCGAGACCACCCGTTTCCTTCGACAGCGAGATCGTCAAGGTGTATGACGAGATCAACGACTACTGGAGGAAGGCATATTCCCAGAAATGGGCTAACAATAACCCGCTATGGCATGTCACGCTCATCTCTATTGCTGGCGGGAGCTTGGATACCGTAGTGCCCTCCGATTACGCCAGCCTGGAATCTATTGTACCCGAGACACATGGTTTCACCGTCTTCACCTCCACGATCCCGACTGTGTGGACGAGCATGGATCACCAGGCAATTCTTTGGTGCGACCAGCATCGAAAAGTAGTGATACGGGCGCTGTACGACGTTGTTGATGCGCACCGCCCTTCGCAAACCAAGCCCCGGGCTCAGCGCATGAGTGTGTTCAAGAAGCATTTCCTCACCGGCCTGGAGGAGAACGCAGAGAAGTCTGTCTTATTCAAGGACCACAGCACACTGCTTACCCTCGAGGATGATTCGCACGATATTGTGCCGCAAGGAGACCGCTTGATACTTCGAGGCTTGGGAAAGCAGGGCAAACCACAAGCGCACCTGGTGCCCATCCCGCCTTTAGGTTCGTCGCCGAATCGCTTCACACTTTTGACCGACCAGAGGCTAGACAGCGCCGGAGAGTCGGGAAAGCTGGAGGTCCTGCTCTGCAGTGTGCACACCCTGCAACCTGGCCAGGCAGGAATGATGCTTCCGTGGAAGATGGATTTGTCGTCAGGAGATAGCCGGAGCTCGACTCGGCTGGCCTGCAAGAATGCTGCTTCCGACGTTGTGCAGCTGCCTGCGTCGACCAGGTTCACACAGCAGCCGTTCCCCCCTGCCGGCTCCAGGCCGATGACACCGTTCTCTTTCCTGCAATACGATCTTGACGACATTGCTGATCACCAATTCGTTGCCATTGTGGACAAGGGGATTACTTCATCGGGTTTTGTGCTCGCAGAGTTCAGCGAAATTGCGGACTCTTACCGGACCCGTCACATCAGCCTGCGTCGGATGCTCGCGTTCGGCATGGATTTCCGATTACCCGCCCACAGGCCTACCGTGACGGAGATCAAGATACCATCCATCCAGTCCAGCCTGCTCGCCTACAGCTTGGAGCTCAGTGAGCAGTCGTGTGGGAAGAAGAAGGAGCTCTTCGCGCCATTGGTGCGACAGTACCTCACAGAACCGTACGAGTCCAAATTTTTCGTCAATGCCAGGCACGCCAGCATCAGCATGCACGGCGTTGCACCATTTAATCCCCCGCCGATGAATAGGAAAACGACCGAAGACGGCCTGAGCTTCCAGTTTTGGACCGATCCGACGTGTGACTCGAGCATCAACGTCCGCCTGACCGTGGATGCTTTAGGCAGCATGGGGAAACTCTACATGCGCTATCGGACCGCATTTGCAGCCTTTCCACTGCTCGTGGTCGCGTTGGTTGTGCGCAAGCAATTCAGGGTATACGACAGCCAGGGTGTCTTCATTCCTTTCAGCGAGAGCTTGGACCTGTGCCTGCGACGGTCTATACCTTTGATCCTCGCATCTCTGACGCTCCTCTCCCTCTCCATGGACACCTCCGGGGCTCGTGGAACGGCAAGTTACTGGCCCTTTAAAAATGTGACGGTCGGCGTCGACTTCCGGCAAAATGACCTCTTGGCGGGCACACAAGATCCGTTCTTCTGGTTCATGATTCCTCTGATTGGCATTGTCTGCGTCGGCGTGTGCGCAGTTCTAAATTACATGGTGCTGACTATCACATCGATCCTGAGCACTGTGTACGGTTGGATAAGCTTCCGCCCAGCCTGGGTGCGCTACGATGATAGGCGTCGAGCCATTCAACACGGCTTCATGCCGTCTTCGCCACGGCGACGGCTCATCACGACGGCCATCCTGCTGTTCTTGGTTACGACGTTCATACCCTACCAGTTCGCGTATCTGGTCGCGTGTGTAGTACAGCTCATCACCGCGGTACGGGCCCACCGCATCGCCTGTGAGATGCCGTCCAACGCCAATCGCAGCTTCTACAATTACGCCCATGCTATTTTCTCACTTATGCTTTGGGTGCTTCCTATCAATATACCTATACTGGTCGTCTGGATACGCAACCTGACGGTGCACTGGTTCACGCCCTTCTCATCCCACCACAACGTCATGTCGATCATGCCATTCATCGTCCTCGTCGAAACCTTCACAGCGGGAAAGATGGTCCCACGAGTCACCGGTCGGCTGAGACATGTCACCAGCGTCCTGATCTTCGGCGTGGCAGTCTACGCCGCTATCTATGGTGTATCGTACGGCTACATGATTCACCACCTGGTCAACCTTGTCGCAGCCTGGCTCGTTGTGATACATTCAACTTGTGACTCATGGTCTCTCGCCGGGTGGAGCGCCCTGTTCGAGGGCAACCCCGAGGCGCGGAAGGGAGGGAAAACTCCATAGGAGGAAACGTCATGCGGCTCTCGACAGCTCAGACAATACCGTATCACTGCCTACTCGACCATCAGCATCACGAAACTTGCAAAAATATAGCGGCACTTTCCTTCTGTAGGGCGGCATCCCGGATCTGTTCATTCATACAAATCATTACGTGGCGTTGGGTTGCATTTACAGATGACCGGCATGGCGGCCTGAGCAGCTGTGCTCATCGGAAATTGGCTTTCTTTGCGCAGACACAGGTCTTTGGGTTAAGGGGTTTTAATGGCCAGGTTCCTGGGGCTGGGACCGAAATAATGCTCTGCTTCTGCTTCTTCTGTTCACCTTTTTACGACTGCACCCGAGGCCGGTTCTGTCGTGGCGGAATGACTTCACCCTATGATTCTATGTACTCCGCCACAGTGCTCTTACGAAACGAGACGGAAGGGGATGCGGGATGGATATATACCTCTTTGGCTCACGATAGATTCTTTTTTCTCACCTGACACACTCGACCTGGAATAGAACGGACTTGGAATCGGCGCCGGATAACTGGCAGGTGTCTTGGTCCATTGGTGAGGCGAAAGACAGCGGGGTTGGCTATGTTACACTTTCTGGATGGAAGAAAGCTATTGTTGCTGGTGCACGGAGTGGCAGAGCAGCATTTTAGGCATTGCACCGCCTGAGCACAAAGTGCATGTACGAGACAAGCGTACTGCTGTCAATTCATGTGTAGATACCGGAATGGATT
Source organism: Diaporthe citri (assembly GCF_014595645.1). NCBI lineage: Eukaryota > Fungi > Ascomycota > Sordariomycetes > Diaporthales > Diaporthaceae > Diaporthe > Diaporthe citri. The sequence goes on from NW_025064846.1 coordinate 3,737,062, forward strand.
CAATGCCTACCCACCCAGTAGTACCCGATTGGCCTGTGAACAAGTGTTACCAGTGTGACTGAACAGCTAAAGAGATCGTCCAGATCCGGCTATAGAATAGGCGTAGGATTTGTCTGACATTGGTGTTCCTTCTCGACGGACAATGGATGTATTGCTGACTAAGCTTGGCCTGTGTTGCCTTGGCCGAACAACCAACCTCCTTTAGACGTGAACTGGAAAGCAACACCAAGTATAGCCCCCAGTCACTGCACTCGTTTCATTCAATCAGTCTGTCCTGAGAGGAAGCTGAACTGCCAGTCGAGGGCATCTCTCAAGGTCATACGTCTCGCATGGCAGCAGCTGGGGCGGGGCCTGGGACTGGAGCTGCCCCAAGGGCGGCTCGTCAAGTCCACGTTGGTCGCTCAGATGGGCGCCCTTATTCAGCTCAAGAGATCATCTCCAAGAGCAAGACGGCCGCAAATCAAGTTGGGGACCCCATTCCCGAGGAGTGGGGCCAGATCTTGGATGCTGAGACTCGGAGGAAGATGGTTCAGTGGAAGGTGGTTATTGGAACTGGCCTTTCAGAAGAGCTGGCCTGGCCAAAGGGTGAGTCGGCGTGGCATATCCCGCCAAGTCTGGGAGCTCAACCGTCGGCTGACAGAGAATTCCAGATTCACAATACCAGCTGGTGTTCCCGGAAAACTACTGCCTGAGATGGCACAACTCCGCGGGCCCGAAGAGAGAGGCCTGCGTCTACGGTCACCCGCAGGACTGCTCAGAAGAGTTCCTGTATAAGCACCCCCACGAGTTCATTCCACATGTCCTGTGGCTTCTCAGCGATTCTCAAGACCACAGAGAATGCCCGTGCCAGCCATGCCATGTTGCAACGGGCAGGAAATGGCCCCAGTCTCTCAAGGCCAAGTATGAGAAAAAGGCAGCAGCTTTGGCAGCACCCGCTGCCGAGACAAAGCCCAAGAAGACGACTGCCGCCACGACCAAAGCTGCCGCGGCCAAGAAGAAGTCCGCGGCGACCACTCCGGCCTCCCAGACCCCCACTCCAGAGGTCACGAACAAGGTGCTCAAGGAACCCGCGGCGCCTTCGAAGACCACAAAGAAGTCTGCTACCCCCAAGGCGGCGGCAGGGGCAGCAGCGGCAGCAGCAGCGGCAGCAGCAGCGGCAGCAGCACAGGCGCAGCCACAGGCACAGGCACAGGCATCGGCACCGGTAGCAGTACCCACCCCGTCTGTGCAGCCTACTGCAGCACCTGCCGCACCCGCGGCACCGCATCCAACCCTCAACAACGAGCCGACCTTGTTCCGCCGTGGAGAGATGGTGTGGTTCCAGCAGGGGCCGGCATGGAGGATCGGGGTCATCAGACAGGTCGGCCCAGGGCAGATACCCGGCTATGTCGTGATACCCCTTGCACACTCTGTCCTCAACCTCGCCGACGTGCCGAAGCAGCAGCATGAAATGCGACCATTTCTCACCTTCAGCGTGCCAGCCATCTCGATTCCTGATCTGCAGAACAAGACCTTCCCCCAGATTGACTGGGAAGCCCTGCTGAAAATGAATGCCCAACGGCCCGAGTTCATCGGCCTTGAGGCGTCCAAGATGGCTGCCCTAGAAATCGACGGCTCTTGGTCGACATTCAACCGGCTGAACGCAGGACCCAAGCAACCTCCCAACAAGACTATGTACGGGGGGGTTTTCCTGGGTGCCGAGATGATCCGCCTGGGCGACCCGATCCGCCACCGGGAGAAGAGTCACGGCATAATGGAGGTGACCGAGATCACGGTGACGACGGCCACCTCGGTTCCCAATCCGGCTGACCCGGCGAACACAATGCCGACAGCCACGTACACGCTCAGCTTCCGCGGCATCGAGTACGAGGCGTCACTGGTGGCCGAGAAGGCGGCGCTCGGGCCGCAGCCGCAGGGCGCCATCTTCGTCAAGGACAGCGCCTTCCGCACGGCCGCGGCCAAGGCGACGGGCGCCAAGCAGAAGTGCGTGTGGACGATACAGTCGTGGGACACGGTCTGGGCGGAGCGGGACGTCGGCGGCAGGCTCTACGTCACCAACGAGCTCATCGGCGTCACGCAGGGCGCCCAGGCCGCCGAGACGGCCGTCACCACGGGCGCCTTCAGCGAGGCGACGGCGTACCTCAACAACCGCATGCAGAACGCCGCGTCCAAGGACTTTGGGAGGAAGATCAACCGCCGCACGACTGTCGGGGCCGCGGTCGCACCGGGACAGCCGCTCGTGTTTGGGGAGGGCGTTGTCGAGGAGGGTGTCGACTAGGGTGCACTGGGAGCTGGGGCATTGGACGCTGTTTGTTGCTCGTGTTATGGTCTTGTGTTATGGCCATGGACGGCTTTTGGGATCACTGGTGTCGTTGACGGGTACCCTCGAGCTTGTGTGGGCCGCGTGGGAATCAAGGGCTCAAGAAATTTGTTACAAAGAACAGATGATACAGCCGCCCAAATGCTCACTGACTTGTTAAATGTATTGAAGGTATCGCCATTTGGTTCTGGTATCTGTGCTTGGCCCCGAAGAGACATCTTCCGCAGGGCGGGTCTAGCAGAGTCTCTGTCCAATTCATTTTGCGCCCCCGCCCCCCTCCTCTCCTCCCCCCACCAACCAACTTCGAAGGCATATAGGAACGCCTGTTCACCCTGCCACCAACCGGAGCACCTCCTCCCACATTGTGAGCGAATAGCTCAGTGGTGTGAGTCGAGGTGTTTCCGACCGGAGGGTCGTCCGTTCAACCAAGCCCGGATAGAAGGAAAAAAAAAACAAAAAAAAAACGGCAAGTTTCCATGGAACAACAGAGGACAGTACACTCGATGAGGCAGGAAGTTCCCCTGTTCAGTACATCGGCGCTGGAAGAAATAATTTTTTGTGGTAAAATCCAGAACGGCATCACGAGAATATACATCACTATTCAATCCAAAAATAAATTGGGGTTTCCGCCTTCACAGGTTCGTTTTGGTCTCCTGCCCCAATCGCAGCTCTGTGTAACGAAGTGGCTGTGGTATTGTTTTCTGCTCCACGAGTTTACGAAGTTCCAATGACCACAGCGTAGCAAGGGACGAGACCCCGAAATGTACGTCTAGTCACAGAGTAGCCCAAATGGGTTTCGGTTAACATCTGCATCGAAACCCAGGATACATCATCAGTGGTCATCGCCAGCCAGTCCATTTAGTCCTGGCACAAACAGCCACCCCATAAACTCGTCCTTGGAAGGGGAAAGGGGCGTATAGTCGAGCATGAGACAAGATTATCGCCTGTAAAGATCTTCTCCGTACGACAAAGCCCTGCTACTCTCGCCACGTGGCTTAATACTCGACTAGCCACGCGGACGGGAGTAGCCCACGGGGCTCGGGAGGGCCCAGCGGGCCCCCAGAGACAAAAGCTGGAGGCAGGGCGCCGATAGAGGGCTGCCGGGCTGATCGCTTGCGCTGCTCGTACTATGGGCGCATCGTGCCGACTGTCCCACGAGACAAGCCTTGTATGCTGAGCTGAGGGCGCACATATACGGCTGGAGTTCCTGATTAGTTACAGAAAGGACTCTCGCAACGTCGAGTGAACACGATTGTAGTCCGTTGATATTTCGAAGAAGGATTCCCTAGCTATTGATGTTGGTCCCAACATCGTAGATAAAAAGAAGACGCTACGTAGTACCCCAGTATGCCAACCGGGTATATGCAATGATAATCGTAAGTAAATGAGTCGCTTTTCCTCCTCTCTCAGTCCCCTTGATATTCTGTTCTTGGATGTGGTGGCCACCGTGATCAGCATCCCTCGGTGTCTTCAAACTTGCCACAGTGGCTTGACCGCCCTGCCTCGCCCCGGTAGATACTTTCAGGGGACTACAACCAAGCCTTGCACCTAGGATCCCAAGACCGGCAGAGCCTTTTCATCCTCCCCTCCCATGCAAATGATTGCCCTGAGCCGTGGCGTACATTCAGCTGACCTTGATTGCAGCCAACTTTTCCTGGACGCTTCGTAGAACTTCGGGGTCCGGTGCCGGCTCGACCTTTTGCGGTCTCAATCGTTCGCAGTTGTTGCACTTTCCGTGCGAGCATCTGGGGCACGTCTCGCCGTCCTTGGCTCCCGGAGGAAACTTCGCGTAGCACTCGTGACACTTGTAGTATGGTATCGACTTTGCACCGAATTCGTCGCCAGGGTACCCATAGGGATACTTGTCCTTTTTGGGTCTAAAGTCCACGGGTTAGCATTTTGACAATTCGTGTTTAAACTTGTGGAAAGACGTGGTGTGACGTACGGGTCTCGAGGGCAGTCTGTACACCGCGCATGGTTGCACTTTGGACAGCTCAGCTTCCCGCCCTGGAAGGAAGTCTCCAACCCATCGAATTCGAGGCATTGACAGCAGGTCCTCCTGACGCGCTGTCGGACCTTCTTGTACACCAATTCTTGACCACCCGGCTTCCCGGGCCTCCTGAGAACGACCCTCTCGCTGGGGTTGAAGTTCCAGTCCGGCACAATCATTGCATTTGCTGTGCGTTCTCTCAGAATCTGGTCCCTGTTCTCTCGACTGGCCAACTTCTCTGCCTCGGATCGCTTAGGCGGGTAGTAACTGCACTGGCTGCAAGCGCTGTGGTTGCAGCTGTCACACTTGCCAGACTGGTTCAGTCCGTGACCGCATTGGTGACAGCTTCGGTGTACACGCATACGGATTGGTCTGTTGACACGAAGGACATGGCCGTCCATCTGGTACCAGGTATGAGGGTCCATGTCGAGGCCAAAGCGTTCTGCGAGCTGTTGGGCTCGCTGACTGTATATTTGTGCCCGAGGAATGCGTTCTCCTTCGAAGATGGCTTGAGCATCATCAAACTGTGGAGGTGCGCTTTCAGGCACCTGGGTGGTTCCGCTGCTGGGGGTCAGTTATGATGCCTGTCTCGAGACGACGATTTGCAGACAGTACAAGAAAACCAGAAAAGGAAGGAAGGCGGAGTAAAATGTGGGACAGAGATCAGGTTGGTGACATACGTTGTAGCAGGTACGGTGGCCGGCGTGGTAGACGGGCCAGTTGCAGGCTCAGGAAGTGCAACTGCAGCAGTTGTCGGTACAGTCGATGTTCTTTTCGAGGATTCTGTCTTTTTCAGGACAGTCTTCATCCTCATTAGTAGCTTCTTCCCAACGCTCTTCACCCTTTCCTCCCTGCCCTCGGCGGGCGTGCCTCCCACATTGGAAGCCATATCGGTTAATAACAGGTTTGGTGGTCTCAGACGCAGAGAGACAGTATGTTGGTGTCACTGGAAGAGGTCGCGTAGTCGGCTGCGATATCTTATTTCATGTCGTCCGGGTCTGGATATAGCCACGACAGCGGGAAGACGCAGGACGGGCAATATTAAAGATGATAGACAGTGAGATCACTGGTCCTCATGAGTTTGCCACAGGATCCGGAGCCTTCAAGAATTCCCGAGAAAAGAGAGAAGATAAAAGACGGCTTCGGTAGGGTCCTGGGCAGGTAGACCGAATCCAACTCCAGGCCGACGGGCTATGATTGCAGGCTAAGGTGTGACGAAACACCTTTGAGCAGCGCAGCAGACCGGCGCAGACCAGACGAACAATGCCCTCCCGCCAATACAAGCCCACTATCCGGTGGTTGTCGTCTTCAATTGCCGACAGGCCAAATGTCCAGAAGTCCGGATCGCAGTGCGTGCAGCTTGCAATGCAACAACAGCTTCGCTTGGGCCGTGTGGCGAGGCAAGGGTTCTTCGCATTGATGTCTCCTATCCAGAGGTCTGAGCAGACGGACAGGGGCGGGCCAAGGTCTAGAAGACGGTGTTTGTTGAAATGTATCGCACTCCGCCGTGCTTGTTGCGAGAAACAGTCGGGTATGTAGAGTCGGGGGGGGGAACCCTTTGAATATCCAGGCTTTGGTGCGGTAACAAAGAGGATGGGGCGGAAAATAAGTGAAGAAGACGAATGAGGGAGGAGATTGGCGAGAGCGGTTAGAGGTTGGAGGGAGGGATGAAGATGGAGTGATGCAGTACTCGCATGTATGCAGCCCCGGGGGTCTAGCAGGGAAGACACACAGGACAAGCAGTTGCAGGTCGAGGTGGACCGACTAGCAGCCGCACCAAGGAAAACGTTAAACAGGAACCCTGCAGGCAAAATTGCATGCAGCCAGTCGTCCCAGGGGGTGCAGACCGGCCCGGCCTATGGTTCGAGCACCTGTTCACGGCCAACCTGGAGATATTCAAAAAGTGAGTCTCAAGAGGCCCGCGGCAGGCTCAGAATGTTGTGTCTCCACAGCTTGTCCACAGGAGATTGGTCGTGATCGATCAATACATGCCAAGCTGCAGGCAACAAATCTTGGAGTCGTCTGCGGGTACGGGCAAGGAGCAATGGTGGGAGCGAGACTTTTGATTATCAAACGAGGAGAATGATGAACGGGCCACCACGAAAGGGGGCTCCTGACAGAAAGTATCAAGATGTCAAAGGGTGCCATGGACCGGGAGAATAAACACGCACGTGTCTGGGGTCGAGCGAGTGAAGGTCGGAGCATTACGAGGCCCCGACACTGTGGTTGATCACAGGGAACCGAGAAGAAGGGACTCGGACAGGGCGAGACAGTCGCAGAGAGGAGAAACGGAGAGACGGGCCAGTGGGCGGGCGAGCCATTGCTGGCGGTGGTGTAGCTGGTGTTGCATGCATGCATGTCGTGCGCTGTGCCCGGTGCCATTTGTGCTGCAAGAAGTTGGACTCGGGAGGGGAGGACATCGTCACTCTCACGCCAGACTTGCAGCACGGCCCAGGAAGCGAGAACACCGTGCATGGAAGGCCATGCCAGGACCTCGGGGTGATTGGCAGAGGCAGGTAGATACATGGTACCTGTCTGGCGTACCTCGCAGGTGTGCCCTTGCGCCCCTGTGCCCTTGGCTGGGAAACGAGGTGCCAGCCTGCCCCTAGCTTGATGGCTCAGCCAGGCTTCTGGAACCTTGTACAAGCCTGCCCAGCTGTACGTCCGTACTTCAAGTACTGTGCCAGGTGAGCTGTGAGCTCCTGCGCTGTTGTGCCTGGCCCCCAGCCAGCCGGCAATGCGCGATGGACATGGGCTCAGCTTGTGCGGGAAGGAGGGAGGGGGGCCTGGAAGTTTGTTTCCATGCACCCGCGGGCTTGGGCAGATGCTGATCCGCAGCTGCAGGGATGAGATCTCGACGGAAGGTGCCCCGGCCTTGGGCCCAGCCTGGGTGATGACCTGCACCTGCAATCAGCAGCGTCTCCTCCCACCTCCCGCCCTCCCCAAACCAAGCACCTGCCGCCGGGGCGGGCAGAGGCAGATTCGTCATTCTGTTTCTGATCCCCGGCTCCAGCGACGCGAGTGATAGCTAATCAACATGTGAGGTCGCACGGCCTGCGGACGGCTGCACACGACCTCCGGCTGCCCAGGTAGGCAAGTCTGCATGCAAGCTCTCGCTGTCCCCTCTCCCAAGGGCCAGGGCGGCGGCCGTCTCGGAAGCCAGACACGTGGGCGCCCATTGTTCTTCGAAACTCATCTCCCTGCCTCATTGTGTTCGAGATGATAGCTTGCGCCAGCTAACCTGTAGAACTCGAGACCAGTCGACGCCTCGTTCAGTCTCGGCGGCCAGGAAGAACCAAGACATTGGCCAGACCGTGGCGCTTGTCCCAGATTGGGAGAGGCCCTCAGCGCCAGGTACTTTTAACTGCCCCCCCCCATGGCTCGCGGACGGAGTACGGCACAGCACCAAATCTTTGTTTGACATATCCTAACAAGCTTCGTAACGTTACGCAGCACAAGCCTGGCCTGGTCTGTCCTTGGCGGCAAGCTTCCGTGTCCGAACCACAGCGAGCCGCCCTCGCCGTCCCCCTCACTCACCACGCAACAAACCTAATTGTTCCCATGGTACTGCGCTCCGCTGGGCTATTCTATGCTGTGTTGGGCCGCATTGTCCTGAGCTGCATTGTGCTGTGTTGTGTGCTGTGATTACGTTGCCTTGTTGTCCCGCGAACATCAAGCATCATCTCAGTTCCAACCGTCCCAAGCCATGCCATCTCGGCCAATTAACATTAACCGCCGACCTGTTGGATGCCCGCCCCAGGCGCTCGGGTCGTGCATTGTCGGATCTCATCAAGCCAGTCCACACCATCGACGCATCGAATGGCGCTGGTGGGCTGGACAGCCATGCGTGCAATGCTGGCTGGCCAAAGTGGTTTCCTCTCCACAGGCACCGCTTTCGTCCAAAGGATGCAGCGCTAGAACGCGTGCTCGACACTCAAGTTTACTGACTACCATACCTAGGCAGGAGGCTATGGCTGGTTGTGGTGTAGGTCGTCCGGTGGTCTGCTCCAAGCAATGGTTGGGAGGGGGTCTGGAATGCTCGGGAGTAACCACGCTGTTGGGTCCCGGGTATCCACCAGAGGCCAGCATGACAAGGACAATTCTCCGCAACGAACTCAATTGCCAATCGCACCGCCATCACCACCACCGGCTGCAGCAGTCAGTCCATTCCGACAATAACGGAAGCTTCGGGTCCAATACGCATGTTCGAGGCAACACCCCTTCACATGCCACCCGGCCGAACCACCGTTGAGGACTTGATTAGAGTTCCATCGCATGGCCTGTCACACGCAGCAGGCCTGCAACACGGGGGCCCAACCACGGGAGACAAAGCCCACACCCAGTCCACCCACTCAGGGTGCGTTTACGCACATGTACATGTACGGAGTGCCGGGCACCGCTTCCTGACCCACCTGCCCGCCCACCTCGAGATTAACCACCGGCCTGGGCTTCCTAAACTCTTGACTCATGCTGTCGATGAGCGTCCCGGCACACTGGCACCGGCCTCTGACTCGCGCGAGTCGAGATGGCGTGTCTTGGCGTAACCTTGGGCTGGTTTCTGTCCCTTGCGCACACCGCTACGCTGCGGCTCCGCGATTGGCCTTTGTCGGGCTCGGATCCGGAATGACGCGTTGGGACAGGTGTCATGACCCATTGGGTAGCTTGACTGACACACGGCCAGCGGCAGTTGCACGATGAGCGGCGGCGGCCTTTGATTCTCCCTGATACCGGGGGAGTGGGAGCGCAGGACCCACAGTTGCAAGACCCCCCATGCCCCCCTTGGTGATCACCCCACTCGGACGGGCCAGCGCAATGGGGCTGTCCCACCAGCCCACCCGGTGAATGAGCTGTCAACGGCCCAGGACCGGCACAGCCAGGTTTCAGGGCCTGGTTGGCAGTTTGGCTGCACTCTGCCAGTGACAGGTTTGGTGATCTTTGCAATTAGATGAGAGGCGAAGAATGAAGTACAGGAATCCATCAGAGCTGTCACATCCCCGTTGCCGGCCGGCCATTCCGCCCGCCTGGAACAGGAGCCCACTGCGTTTGCGGCACAGGAGCGGCACGTACCGCCGCGCTGGGCTCAGCTATACCGACCACCCGGAAGCGACGATCCTTGGGCTGCGAGACCCGACGGTCTGGGAGCGCACCCGCTCATTGGCCGTTTCCGCGCGTCAGCACCCAAACCCCATAAAGGTGCTGATGAACGGCGGATCCTCCGCCATGGCTGATTTGCTCTGCTGGAATCAGTAAGATTGCTCCTTGCCGCGAATCAGTTCCTGACGGCTGCTGGCGGTCAATCGTTGGGAAGATCCATCCTGGACTGCAGTGGAAGCGGAGTTTGCTGCCACCTTGCACGGGCATATTCATCTTCAATCGACGCCTTGGCCTGCGGTCGACTCCAAAATCGTTGTAGCTTTCCGGGCTCACACTACCTCTACCTCTGTCTCTCCACAAATGTTTCTATTCAAGACATTCTATCTCTACCATGTATATGCAGGACATGTCATGACGACCCACGGCAGTCTGACAAGTCCGGTGATGATCTGGTGATCAAACCGGTTTTAGGCTGAATATGCTAAGCGCTCGGTTGGGCGCTTCGCACTTAGGGGGTCGCCCGGGATGAGCGGCTCCACGGCCGTGAAGTGCGGCTGTCAGGTGCGCAATGATGCGAAGGCACTGGAAGCACGCATTTGATAGCTCCAGTGCTGCACATTCATTCTATACAGACCGACAGCAGCCAGCTCCTTTCGAACAAGTATTGACAAAGTTCTGGAATTTCCCGGACGCCTACGACCACACACTCCAGCAATTCTCAGCTGCAGAGTGCGGCAGCTACTCACCATTTTCCAATTTGGATCCCCAACAGCGATATATGAGCCAAACGCCGTCTAGCCGAGTCTGGGGGTCTCATTCCCGAACTCTCTTGTCGGGACCATCAAACTGACCGGACGACTTTGGCACACTCACAAGGCCTGGCACGATAGGACAAGTACGGCTGGACTGCGTGACGGCCGGTGGCACGAAGCTTTTCGCCAAGGCTGGATCACATATCTTCGATTGCCGTTTGATCTCTGCCCCAAGATTTGGAATAACCTCTGGCTGCACAGCGAACGGCCGCGCTCTTCCACGCGGGCACTTTTCTGGCCTGCGTCCATCACGATGCACTCAGGGTGCGCGGTAACTAGAGATTTAAGATTCGTATGATCGAGGTGAAACGCGTGCACGAGTCCGTGCAAGCTTGCGGCATTTCACAAGGATTGTTGCTCGCCAGTCGTCAATTGCTGCGGATCCGCTTCTGCAGCTAGGTTGCCGGTGGAAAAACGCTTGGAGCTCAGCTTGCGGTTTGCCGAGGCCGAACTGGAACTGGAAGGAGACGGCTTTTCTCGCTGACAGGAGTCCCCCTCCTCGCCATTGCTACAGTGTTGTGTTCGGACGTTATTTCCTGCGCGAGTAGTGCTGATAGGAAACAGTGGATGGCAAAGATGCTATAAATCGAGATCCAATCAGACAAGGCACAGCAAGTGCTTCTGGAGCCTTACCCATCAGGTGCAAGGACATTAAGAGAATACCGAGCAATTGCCTAGCACTCCTATCCAATAATTTCCGTAGACGATTATGTGGGCTTCAAATTTGAGGCTGTATTATTTATTGCTGCTCGGAATGGCCCATGGAAATGACTTGCCAGTCTCACATTACGTCGTATACAGACACTGCTCAGGATGCCTTTGTACCTTTGTTTATAGTTCCAAGCCTTGCTTGCACGCTCAGCGTGACAGGGGTGTTAGCTACCAATGTTCATGGAGTAAAATATGGTAATGGACGAGATATTTCGCTTTAAGCGGTTCATTGCCACGAGTATTTCACCATGTAGGGGATATTTTCGAATGTCATACCGAGCATCTGATTGTATGGAAACCTCAATTTGCTTCCTGGGCCGGTTATCGGTTATCGTGGTGACAAGGATAAGCAGCCCCTTATCTAAAGTTACCATCTCTTAGCTTTGTGACGAGACGAACATTTGAGCAGTTCCCAATTCCGACATCCATAACGTCATCAAAAGGTTTTCGCGACATCAAGCTCCCTCGAAGCATTAAAGGCATTTATCACGCGTCATTCCAGATCATCTTCTCTTCTTCGGCTGTGCATGTCAATTTTGCGCAGTCTGACCCCACCGCGACCGTCTTCCGGAAGTTCCATGCAAACAGAGCCCACCAAGAGTATAGACCAAGAACCGTCGACAAACGCTTCCACTCCCCAACAACCTACCACCCAAGATGGCTTTCGTTCTCCTGAACCGGGCTCTCTCGATGGGAGCTCTCAGCCTGGGTTCTGCGGTCCCCCGTCCGGCCGCGTGCCAAATGGCGCGAGCCCAGTCCTGAAAGGGGTCAACGCAGACGAGACTGGCGAAGAACAGCGCGCGCCAGGTAGCCGTGAGGACCGTTCCACTCTTCCTGGGGAGCGTGTCTCTGCCTACGAGCATGCTACGATACCGAGTGTCCCGACGGGCTTCAAGGTCACGAAGCGGCCTGGCCCTTCGTCGGAGGGTCCTTCGCTGGCAGACTGCCCCAATGGTGTGTATTACAGCCACACTTTCGAGAAGAACCACTTCGACTAACATGTGCTCTACAGAAATCCTGACCCAAATTCTGTCGCACCTCCACCCGGACTCGCACGGCTCCGTCGCACTCGTGTCGAAGCGTTTCTACTCGTTGATTGCTGAGCCGCATGCATGGCGTATGGCGTTTCTCCGCTACTTCCCCGGCCCAGAGGCCATGGGCACTTCACAGAGGAAGGCCGTACACCAAGACGCGGACTCCGAGGATGCGAACAGAGTGCGATCTGAATTCCGTTACTTCACCCGCTTGACCTCCCTGGCCTCGTGGCGGAGCGAATACCTTCTGCGGACCCGGCTGTTGCGCAGCGTGGCCCGCGGCAAGCCTGGAGCCAGAGTTGGGGGTGTGGGAAGCTCTCTGAGGCCTGGTCATTCATCCAAGAAAGCCAGCGCTGTTCTCACCTACAATACTAAGCTACCGTGGATGATCAGCAACATACACGCTGTGTTTGAGAACAACAAAAGAGGTCCAAAGGTCATCGTTGGCACGAGGGACTTGTGCGTCTCCACCGTGAGTGACCCGTCGAGTGGCAAGGTCGAGAAATGGGGTCTCGATGACCCTTTCGCATTCGCTCAATTGGACGAGCTATTCCCGACTCTGGAGCCTTACGGCGTTGGAGATGGTCCAGCTGCTGTATACAATGTGATGGACGTGAGTCAGCCCTACGGAATGGTGGGAGGTGAGGGCTTTCCCGGCGGCCGCCCATACTTCCGTGCGACGAACGAACTGCGTGGAAGGTACCTCGGCGGGCAAGACAGCATCATCGACATGAGCCCTGAAGTCCCCAAGATACCGGAATTGTTGGAGTCGATCTGCAGTGTGTGGATCGCCAAGTCCTCAGCAGTTCCCTCGATAACACAAAACATGATCGGGATGATGACTGCGTCCACACTGGGCGTGGTCACTGCGTACGCCTTAGGTCACGATTTCGCAGGTCCCCAATACAAGGCTGGAGACATGACGGCGCGCTGGGTCCTCAGCCCTGGTGTTCCAATTGTTGCGCTCAAAGTTGACGACAGCTTCAACCAAAAGCAGATGTCTTTAGGTCGCGTCTGGGCATGCGCTCTCAATGCTCTTGGGGAGTGCTTCGTTTTGACGCAGACCCCAGTTCCACCGATTGAGGCTACAAGAAAGAACTCAGACACCATTAAATCTGCTTGGATCGCTGGTCGCACTGTCTACTGGGAACTTATCGAGTCTACGCGCCGTCAAGCCCGCCCGGATGATCTTGATAAGAACGCCGTACGCGGCACGTACTCGCCACGCTCGCCCTGTGATGCCATGGCTTTAAGTAAGAGCCAAACTATCGCTGAGGCTCGAGAGATCGAGAAATACCTCCGATATGAGCCAGCTCACTTCAGGAAAGTCTGCGAGGGCTGGAATATGAGGAGGCAGCTCGAAGTGGACTTCGCCGAGGAGATAATCCTCACTATTTGCACCGGACAAGACGAGGAACAGCCGGCCGAGATTATTCGTTGCAGCAGATCTACTCTCGGGGCAACTGACAACTCGAAGGTTTCCACTCCGACTGTCCTCACTCCAAACGTCCTTTCTCCCACGCCATTGAAATCCATCTTTGGTTCTGGTGCCAACACCCCTGTCCTTGCTTCCTCTCCTGGACCTCAGAAGCCAGACACGACGGTTATGCCACAGGCGGGGGAATGGCAAACATCGAAGCTGTCTTTGAAGAAACTCGGCAAGGCCCAGATCACAGCCGTTGCCATGGACAACTGCATTCCCGCGTTACTGGCCCCATTTGAAGATCCTCTCAACACTGACTCTCAGCACCTGAAATCGGGAGCGACCACGCCGACTTCAAAGCAAAATACCGGGGAGATACCTGGGCGAAGAGCTCGCTTCTTTGGCATAGGTAGTGACCATGGCAAGATACTTGTCTGGAACGTGCGTGACACATCTTCAGATCTGGTAGAACCGGTATTTGCGGTCCAAACAGAATCTCCCGACGTCACCAGTCTGGCCATCTCGGCGTTGTATCTCGTCCACGGAGGAAGCGATGGGCTTGTACAGGCTTGGGACCCCCTAGCTTCTTCGGCGGAACCCATTCGAACACTGAACTCGCGGTCTTCTGGTCGAGCGCCGCGGCACATTCTGAACGCTAATCCGGCCTTGCGGCACGGACTATTCGACCTGTCCAGCCATTTTCCTGGACCCAGACCCAACAATTTTGCGAGGTATTCTATGCTTTGGGACGTTTGTGCGATACTGGACTTACAGCTCAACCTTGCAGAGTCTCGGTCGTAGACGTCGTGCGCGCCATTCAGACATTCATGGGAAGTTATCGAGTCGCCGTCAGGGTGATGCCGTGATGGGCTACATCGCTGCCGAAGAAGCCGAGCTTCGCCGTGAGGAAAGGGACAGCGCGCGAGAGAATGCAAGGCTTCGAAAACGCTTCGGGGTCGGCTTGGGCGACCTGACTGAGGAAGAGGCCATCACATATGCACAGATGGTATCTGAGGAGGCCTTCCTGCTCGATGAGCAGCGGCGTACGAGTGCCAGCGATAACGGCTCTTCAGCAGACATTGGCGAAAACACCTCGTCGTTTGGTAGCCTCGACACGGTCACGCCAGATCCTAGCATCAGTGGCATAGCCCCGGCAGCCGGACCGGCCAAAGCTGATCCTGGCAATGACGACGACTATGAGCAGCAAATCCAACGAGCCCTGAGGCTCTCTCTCATGGAAGGTGTGAACGAAGCGGGCCAGTCACCTCGAGCAAGCAGCTCGACAGACTTCGAGTTTCATGTCAGGTACAAACCCACCAAAGAGAAACGGTCCACATCAGTTGCGGGCCCAGCAAGTCAGTCCCACACGCCGTCCCAGCAGGGTGGACGAGCGTCTAGTCAAGTCTGGGAAACAAGTCCCTCCCCGAATCACATCGATGAAGCGGACGATGACCTGGCACTCGCAATTCGTTTGAGTCTCGAAGAAGAGGAGCAGAGACAGCAATCTCAGAATACCGGCCTTGGCATAGAGGAGGATGGGTTCCCGCCCTTGGAGACAAGCGGCAAGGGGAAAGGCGTCTTGCGGTATTGATAAGATCCGATAAGACACAGAGTGGTCATATACTCCTGACGGTGGTGTGGCGTGGTGTGTCAAATTTCTTTCAACTTCCTTATAATGCTAGGTAGAACGAAAAGACAAAATTCGGAACAGTTTTCCCAGAAGTACAACAAGCAAGGACTTGAACCACATGGCAGGTCTAATTTTGATGTTGTTATTTCTGGCAGCGTACACACTGGGATGGAGCCGCCCGCAGTTGGAACCGGGACATGCCATCCGAGTGACTGTCGTCTCGAGCGGTGCGCGTCAGATCGGACCGTGTGTCGTGCTGGGTTCAGGTGCTGGGCACACAAATTCATTGCCGATCACGACGCACTGCCGTTGAACGGCACATGAAGGCCTCTTTGTGACTGCCCAGAGCCTCATAATTCTTCCGTTCACTGAATCCGTCGGGAGTGCTGTGCTGCATAGTCAACAAACCAAGAACTGTCTCATCAAGAACTCAGGCGTTATCATCGGGTTGTATGCTCCGAGTCCAACCACAACGCGAGGTGTTTGACATGTGAACAAGAGCTGGAAGCATCGTTCGCCTTGGTCAACAAGAACGACGACTCGAGAGGATGATCACTACATTTCCCACACCGGGGGCTTACAGTACCCGGAATCGCTGACATCAAAAGTGGTATGGCGGGCTAGCTCTGCCAGGTCAACGCCCCTGTCAGGCACGAAGCGCTCGGTGATTATAGAGATATGTTCATTCACAGGCGGTCCATACTCTGATGGGCTCCGGGATAGGCGAACATAGGCGCACGGTTAAAGGGACATCTCGCTGCTTCTGCAAGGCTCCCCTTCTCTCCTCTCTTACGTCTTAGACACAGGAAATGGTCTCTACTCTGCACCTAGCTCTTCCAAATGGTTTTCCAGTTGACTTGGCTAATCTGTTGAGAAGGACCCATGTCTAGATACTAGACTCTAGGCCCTAGAGCGTGAAGGATGTCGAGACCGGAGCAATGAGAGTGTAGGTCATTAAGATGGGCTCCACGTCGCCAAGGCACAGAGTCTCAATTTCCTGAAGAGAATATGTTGATTTTCGTGAAGGGTTGCCTACTGAAAAGGCCGCCCAATGTGTATGGGTAGGGCATGGGCGTCAAATGCACGCTCTAGCCAAGAATTCATGGTGCATATCAAATACGGGTTCGGTTCCATCAGTGGTGGATCTTGAGCTCGCTTGAAGTACCCATGCTAACAGCTAAACAAAGTTGAGTATGCTCCGTGCCTGGTCGTTTCACGTCATTTTCCCGTCGTCTCCTTCGATTCTGACATGCAAAATATCGCGATCGATCGAGTGAGTGAGCTATATGCAAGACTTATGTACAAGGGCGTACCCCGACTCCTCTATATTCAACACCTCGCCAGCCAGCCGGCCACCCCTCTCGTCATGTAGCCGTCCCTGATGCCGACCGACATGTCCAGGCTTGCCTGGCAGTGCATCTCGTTCGGGCAGATGATGAGCTGCGCGTCCGGGCCGCCGCCGCCCTTCGGGGCCTTTGTCTTGGCGTCGAGTGAGCCGACCCCGACCTCCCGGGCGCCCATCATCCTGGCCGTGTGGCAGACGTCGTCGCGGTAGACCTCGTCTGCGCCGACGACCAGCAGCAGCTTCTCGGCCCTGAAGCCGTTCCAGAACCCCTTCGACGCTAGCACGGGGGCGGCCCAGACGTCGGCCTCGGGCTTCCAGCTGGCGGTGATGGCGGTGAGGCTGTGCTCGCTCATGAAGTCCTTGCCCGAGTTGGTGCGGAAGCTGTCGGCGGTGGCGAGGTTGGCGGTGCGCGGCGAGATGGCGACGGCGCCCCTGAACTTGTTGTTGGGCGCGGGCGGCAGGGCCAGCGGGGTGATGCCGGGCTTGGGCTGCTGCAGGTGGGCGAGCACGGCGAGGGCCATGTTGCCGCCGGCCGACTCGCCGCCGATGATGATGTCGGCCGGGCTGCGGTGCTGCAGGATCAGGCGGAGGGCCGCGACGGCCTGGGCCAGCTGGCCCGGGTACTCGCACTCGGGCACCAGCGTGTACTCGAGGAGCACGGGCGAGGCGCGCGCGATGCGGGCGGACGAGACGGCGAAGGCGGGCGAGTGGAGGGGAACGATGAAGCCGCCGCCGCTGCGATGTGGTCAGCATTATTGACGAGAGACGAAGAAGTAGGAAGACACTCAAGCATACTGGAAGTACAGCAAGATGGGACCCTTCTGCGCCAGCTTGCAGTCGATGAAGTGCAGCATGGCCGGTGGGAAGCCATCTGTGTTCTCGACCAGTACGGGCTGGTGGGTCAGGTCATTGGCGGCACAGTAGTCGGCGACGGTCTTGCCGGTGGTGTTGGACACGAAGACCCGGAGCTGCCGGGGCTTCAGCAGGCTGATGGCGGTGCCGAAGCTGGCGGCGGCGTTGCGCCTAAGGGACCTGGCGCACAGGATGCCCTGCCTCCATTGTCGCCACGAGTTGGAGAGGAAGAAGGACAGGATGGTGCCGGCGACGGCGGGGAGGATGCCGAGCAGGCTGGAGATCTCGCCGGCGGTGAGTTTTGGGCGGGTGTGGCTCGACATGGTCTCTTTCTTTTTGTCTTTTCCTATCTTGCCCTGTCCTGTCCTGTCCCGTCCTGTCTTGTCCTGTTCCTATTCCTGTCGTGATGACAGACGACGACGATGACAAGTCAAAAGGCAGGCCAAGGCAGGTCGAGTCGGGTCGGGTCGGGTCGGGGTCAAATCATGTCCAACCCCCCAGACAAGGTCAAGGAGAATATTCAGCCCATCTTCCGTCTCCTCTGGCGGGCGGAGGATTGGCAAGCAGGCTCGCTATATAATGCAGGCCCGTCCGATGGTGCGTCCAAGAGGCGTCTGGCCTGCCTGTTTGGGCAATGCCAGCTCAAGCTTCCCGGGCCGGACGTGATGAGCCAATCGTAACCCTCGATGCCGGCAGTCACGTCCGCCCTGTCGGTAGTGCGGGTGTGTGCGACCCTACACCAGGCCCACGACGACGGAGGAATGCCAAGGCCTGGAGCACCCCTGTGCCGGTGACGGCTGACGGCTGACGGCTGACGGGCCAGGGCTGGACGGCCCAAGGGCGAGGGAGGCCTGTTGAGCTTTCCGCCTTGTGGGGGGGCCCTTGCGCAGATCCGAGCAGGCCTCACAAGCCTATCGGATCTCGACTCTCCCGGCTGCCACCTCGGGACTTGTGCTGATCTCCCTTCGAGAACAGATGCCCGTCGTGCCCTCTCTGCTCCGTGCTTCCACGCTGACACGGTTTCACGTCCTTGGGGCCCGCAACAACGCTCCGGTGCTGGCTCGGGCCTTTCGTGAAACGAGGGTCCTCCCAGCGTCTGTGCCCTCGTTTGGCGGTGCACTGGACCTGTCACTCACCCAGACCAGTCCCGTCAGCCTTGCCGTCGCACAATATCACCGCAGCATCGCATCTGCACGCCTGACCAGCCTATCGGCGGCCGTCAGTCGTCTATAAACTTCCGTGACAGCTGCCACCACCCTCCCCCCCGCCCCCAGCTGCGTGACCGATAGGCTGCTCATCTCAGGGTCGTCAGCCCGGCCCTTTTGCTTGTTTCCTCGAGGTTGTTCATGCCTCCAAACACCGACGACGCCCAAGGTAATGACTCCTGATACTTCGACCGACGATTCAGTGGCAGCTTGCGGTGGCACATCATGCCTTCCACACACGAGACATGTTGGCTCGAGTCCTGTCTCATCACACCTCGCCCTCTTCCACCAAGTTCATGCTGCAGTTCTGTTGAGGCAAGCCGGGGGGCCCACGCCGTCTGAACTTCACCACGACAGCATGCCAGGGCAGCAAAGGCAAGATCGGAACACCTCCGTCCTCAAGGACACACCTTCTGCGACACATGGACAAAGCCATGTTTTGCCGCTGACCGACGCAACGCAGGCAGAGAGGCCGTGACCCGCTGGGCAGCAACGGCGCCGGAGCCTCGATTCCTGGGCTATCCAAGCCACTGCTATGATCGGCTCCCACAATGGGGCCCTGGAGTGCGACATGGCCGCAAAACTCATCCAACTTCGTCTGCCCTTGGGCAGTGTGATGAATGCCACGTCACATATTATGCATGAGTATGTAGCCCGCAGATGGTGGCCCATTGCTTTTCGCTGCTTTGAGACAGTTTTGTGGCCGCGGCCATCGCTGGCCCCCGTGCTTGATGAGGCAAAAAGTCTGGTACGCCAACGGATCATCACTGTGGTACGGTATGAAATCCCGCAGTGATCTGCGACTTCGAGGACGGCTGCATCTGCTGGCCTAGATGTCCTTTCATTTCGATTGTGTCGGTGTGACAACCGGCACAAAGTCTTGCACGTGAGCTGCGAACGTCTTGTTGCGCCCATGGAACTCTGTCTGCGTTATCTCTGAGTCTACTCCTGTGCGGTGGCATGTCAGGAGGCCTCGAAGGCGGAAGGCCTGGCTTGAGACAGCTTTTGGAGGAAGAGGTGTAGGCAAAGTCCAAGATGACATTGGGTCGAAATGGAGGCCTCTCATTCTCTCAGATACGCTGAGGGCCACGTTGTGCTCTATACCAGCTTGGTCATGAACAAGACGATTGAGGTCGTCCCTCTTTTCCACTGCCTTCTGCAAGTCCTCGTCAGGCTATGTTGACGGCCTAGGTCACTTGGACCTCTTCTGCATACCTCTTATCGAGCCCCAAAGCCCGAGGGCGATCCATCAAGATGACTGCTTTCCCACCCTCCACAGAGGCTTCCTGCTTATACAATATGGAACACGATGCAGTAAAGAAGAACACAGGCCAAAATTCCTGGCCTTACCGATACGATCGCCCTTGGCTGCCTCCGCTTCGACCTCCTGCTGTCATCGCCGAGTGTTTGTGTCACGGTGTGCACTACTGAAAGTTGAGACGGGTATAGGAAACCTCATGGTCCGGAACGCAGGAAAAGGCCTACATATTCTCATCCGTCGGAATGAAAATGACTTTGCTAGTATTGCTAATGACAGTGACGAGGAGGATAACGACCATACCCACGCGGATCCTCTGGCCCATCGAAAGACAATCCACCGAGACATAGCAAGTGACCGTCGACCAAGGCAGCCTCGAAAACACACGGCGAGCAAGACGGTGCGCACAAGCTTCGACACGGCTGCAGGTATAGATCTCAACTCCACGTCAGTGGTGAGATTGTCTCACGCCCGCGTCAGGATCGTGGGTTCCTACGACTCGACCACAGCAATGCGAGCGTTGACATAGCCGGCATTTACAGACAAGCCAGCCCCAGACTGCTAGACAAGTCTTCCGGGATACCTCTGGCTCCCTGTAGCCATCTCCTTGGAAGCCGTTTGATTCGCATCGCAGCATTCGATCAGATCTACACGGGCGTCCATTGCGAGCACGAAGGAGATTTATTTATCTGGCGTACAACAGAGAGGGAAACTCGAGAGCTGCCGAACCGTCCACGGCGATACCATCATCCCACCTGGCGCTCAGTGGGCGACGGCCGATACTTTGCCAGCCTCTAGAGGAACGAAACTCGCTGTCTCACGCATATTACCTTTGGCTCAGTGACATCAGAGGTGTAGTTTTCCACAAATGATGACGCGCCTATGCTTCCAGTCACTCGATCCCTTGTCATTGTCTCAGTTTGGAAGACTGGCGTGCGTGTCTACCAGAATTGCTGGTCGTACAGCTAGGACAAATGGAGGAGGGGGGTAGCCACTGTAATGTGCATTTCGCAGGTCTGCCATTATGTGGCTTCTGGTCTGAACGGTCGTACCGACTTCGTTCTTCGGGACAAACTGTGAGTTATTCGCAAAGCACCTATGGCGAGGCTTGGGACTGTAGGACGTCAAAAGTGTCGCTTAGTCAAAGTTCCCGACATCGTCGCCTCATCCCCGCCAGAAGTTTTCTTGCCCTTGAGCTAGATGGAAAGCAGGACCTGGAAATAGGAGTCGGGCATCTGGGTGCAGAAGTTGGGCACGGAGCCCCAGGACGAAGGCCATCATCAAGTCAACACATGGTGATAGTGGAACCACGAGATACTGGGGGCTTCTTCGCCTGGATTTGAGGACAGTCTTGGATTAATTGCCTCGAAACTGGATGGTAAACTCAGCACTTGAGAAGGTGCTCGCTGGTCCAGTCCCTCATCCAGCCTCCACTTTACAATATACAGTACTCCCATCTGCTGGTGTCCCGGCCGCAGAAAGAGTCCGAGTCCGAGCATTGTTCGCAATGTACACACATGTATACATGCAACAAGCAATTTACGTTCATGCTTGAGAACCTATCAAGCTTGCTTTTAACAAGTAAGCCACCGGATGGCCCTGGATCTGACATGCCCGCAGGTGGAGGGTGCCTCTGGGCGATGTCATTTCATCTGTACAAGAAAAATCCAGAACCATGGGTGCTACTGCGCCAGGGCCTGGACGACAACTTCCAGTCAACCCAAGCATCTAGCCTCGCCTCGCAATATGCTATTGATAAAGGGTGCCGTGCGTTGCGCCGGCCACCATGGATGCGGTCAGGCATCTCCAGGACAATTGCTGAATTGGCCAAGAGATCGACGATGTTCGTGTGCACGATGGGTTCCTTAGAAAAGCCCAATATTTAATTCCAAAAGATTGCAAGCGCACTGACTTCACCGGTATGGACTGCTCCACCCTCTCGAAAATTCAAGGCAAGACGACTCAGGCCGAGAGCGTGAGTGGTGAAATGTATTCGCGCTCTGGGTTTAGCAATGAAGCATGACAGCTGAATGATTCGGGGCGAAACGGACAGGTTTGGGTGCGCCCCACACACACACACACACACACACACACACCCCCACGCACAAGGTCGGCGACGAGTATCAAACCAATACAAATTTCCACATCTGGCAGACAGGGCTGAGCCTGGGGCGCATGGTAATCCACAGCCACGGGACTGCGGCAGTGTGTCCGCTCTACATATCCCTTGGCCTTGCATTGACGGACACCTGGGCTGATTCCCCACACTTGTTGACGGAAATATATCTGTATCAAAGGAGGTGTAGCCATACAAGCAGACTTCCGACCACGAGCACTCTGTCTTTCACGCCCAGAATATCCAAAGCCCACGTCTCTTGTGGGTGGGTCACTGGATCGCATGCACAAAAAAGCTGGTCCCCAAACGACCTTCAAATGTTGGGTCAGCGCTAAAAGGGCTGGAAGTTGCTGTCCAAGTCCCCTTACCTTCAGCGACTGGACTATCATGGCCGGCATTTCCCAAACGCGGCTAGGTGTCAACGTCCATGGCAGCAGGACACGAAGTTGGTCCTCTGGAGTCAGCACAAGGCTGGGCGGATGCCGAACCCCATGTGTATCAAAGCCCATGCGTAGGACCCCTGATCCTGCGGGCTCCACCTGCGCACAGCCCTTGCAGCATCCCGGGGGCTCCACATACCCTGGAAGGGGCAATCGCCAACAGTCAATTCAGCCAGGCGCGCGTAGGCGCGCTCTCACCAAGGGCGGAAAAAAACACATCCTGGTGGCCAGTGAACGACTGCAGTTGAGCACAAGACACACAAAATCCAAGAATGATGTGCCATGTCATTGACTAGATGCTCACGCGGGAGGGTCGACCTTGGGTGACTGGCTCCGACCATTTGTCGAAGAGCGAGGGTTCGAGCCTGTGGATCCAGCAATCTTGTCGTTGATCTTGACTTGCTCCATGCTTCAATGAAGATCAGATCCTCATTTGCCGATTGCAGAGTGCAAATTCAGCTTTCAGCACAAGACTTTCCTCGCTTGTCACCGCATCAGGGCGAAGCAGAAATGGGAAGGTGATTGCGAACGTGGGGACCGTTTCCTTTTGGGCTGGTCTGGCTCGACAAGCGACAAGTTTGTTTGAAGGCTGGTCTCTTTGCCAAGGTTAAAGCATGATGCCCGCGCCCGCTTCTTTCGGTAGACGCCCAGCGGTACAGGCACGCCGGCATAGTTGCGGCTCGGCCGGCGACGTTGCTCGATCCCTCACCAAACGCAAGGCCCAAATGTTCGGCCGCCATTATCGGCACTAACTAGTGAGACCAACGAGAAGTTTGGTTAGCTACTGGTCTGATTCCTGGCCCACGTGAATCGCGCGCAACGTGGTGGCCGTCAGTGGGAGTGAGATCCTGGCCAAGCGGCCCTAATTTGCGATGACATGCTTGCGAGCCTCCCCCCAGGCCGCTGGTCCCCAGACCTTCTGGGAGCTTTGACACCCGTCGTTTGCCATCGTGATGGCCGACCCGCAATCCGACTGCCGATTTGCGCGCGTCTGAGGTGGTAGTGGCCGCGGCCGTGGCCATGGTAGTAGCACCGAGTGCTGGGGGCTAGCACTCTCTTAAGGTTCCAAAAGGGCGTGACGAGGTAAAACTTTGACGGCTTGACGGCTTGGCCGTTGACGAGATCCCTGCGCATGACATGACCTCATGTCTGCCGTGGCAGCGCGATGTTGTTGCAGTCAGGGGTAGAAACTGCCATGACAGATTATCCGATGAACTCCTGCGGCATTGTGCTGTCATGACGCCGCCAGGCCCGCCTGCGCGTTGTTGTGTGCAGAGGGCGCGAGAAAAACCAGCGGCCGGTTGCCGAGGCGAGGGTAGGCTGCTATGGAGCTTAGGGCGTTGAAGAACGAAGGACGTGTTTCATGCCCTGGAGATATGCGCGCGGCGTGGGGATGTGGACTGGTCGAATGATTTCTACAATGGTGACGGGGTGCGACGTGCTGTTTGGGATCTCGAAGTTTAAACGTTGGCGCGGCCCTGCGTAGCCAGGCGAAGCGAAGCGAAGCGATGCGAAAGTCCCCACTTGGGATGGATGTGTTAGTTAGCAGGCCTGGATACTGTGCCATAGGCGTGCCACAGGCATGCTAACCCGCAAGAGGGCAGCTGGTGTCGGGGATGCTGTTCCCACTGCCCCTTGCTGCTCTCACCTTATCTTCCTTCTCCTCCACGCCTCATCTCGTCAAGACCCGCTCAACCACATGGCGAGGCAGACTCGAGCGCAGCATCGGGTCATTGCTGCAATCTCTGCCTCGCATGTGCCTCGCATCACCAATTTCTCCCGCTGACACGTCTGCCTCGTCCAGCACAACCTCGCGTCTCCCCCCACTCCATGTGCACCACACTATCGACATTAATTTACACCACACCGCGCTACGCACCGGCCACTGAGACAAACTCTAAGCTGGGCAAAGCAAGGTGCAACCACGCCGCCCTGCACGCGCTTCTTGGTAGCGAAGGCCCGGCAGGGGATCCTTGCCACCCAAGACCCGGCCGATTGAGCGTGGTCCAGCCCGCGGTCCCGCTCTGTGGGACTAGCATCCCTCCCATGGCCATTTGCCTTTCCGGCCTCCCACTTCGCGACATTTGTACCGTGCTCCGTCCACCGACCAGCTTTCTCTGTCCTGCCACTCCCCGCCCTCGCCGAGGACGTCCTGTCTGTGCCGCCACTGGACACCCAAAGGGACCAGCAACCACCGCCGCAGAATCCTGAGCAGCACGACGGTTGATTGATGCACGACGACTTACAACCGAGACACGAACCGGCACAGGCTCCACAGGCACCACCCCCACGAGCATCCGCTGTTCGGTTGCGTTGTTCGAGCAACTCGCAGCCAGCCAACCGTACTTCACAGTACCGTCATGATACCCTTGGCATGACTCCATTTCCGTGACCCACAGCGCGACCGACCTGGAACCTCTTGCGCCCGGTCCTGAAAACGACAAGAGAGATGATTGCACGCCAGACATTACGAGTTGGGGTCATTGTCGGTATCTGTCTAGGAATCATCGGTGTCCTCTGCGTCGCCGCCGTTGTTCTGCGGTCTTGTTGCTGCACAAGACGGAACCCGAGACAAATGCCGCGCACAGCCACCTCAGAGGACTTGAAGGACGAGGCTTTCCAGATGAGGAGGGAGGAGGCCCCGAGGACTCGGATCGGGCGAGTCTTCTCCAGGATTATCTCCAGGCGACGGAAACCGCGGGGCCAGGAGTTCTACGAGCTGTCCAGGGACAGCTCTCACCCGGGGCGAGCTTCGTTCAACAGAGATCATGCCTTCCGCACGTCGCACGCCGAGTTGGACGGCACCGAGCTCAACTCAGGCGGCGGAGCGAGGTATTGGCGGAACCAGAGCACGGATGGCTTAACGGCATACCAGAGGGCTATCCAGAAGTTGGACAGGGAGGCGTTGGGACCGGCGCCAGCTCACGCGCCAGCGACGAGGAAATCGGTGCATGACATCAGCCTCGAAGGGCACCACTACCAGCCACAAGAACCATCACCACCTGCTTCTGCGCCGTACACCCAAGTCGACTACAGCTCGCTGCCATCAATGCCCTCGCCAGCAACACCCCGCTTTTCGACAAGGCAGAACCGCCGCTTCGACGCCCCCCCTCCACTGAACATTGCGCCCCAAAGGGCGTCAGCGTCACTTGTGACGAGCACCACTAACGCCAACTCAACCTTCATTTCCTACTCGCCATATCAGTACCACACGCCTCACACCGTCTCCCCCCTGCCGACCGACGACGTCGGCCCAGTTCCCAGACACGGGCCCTCGTCTTCGCACTCATCCAAATCAGATCAATCGAGCCTAGCATCACATTCTCCAGTATCTTTGTCATCGCGCGGCCGGGTGTCTTCCATCAGCAGGACCAACTCGGCTGTTAAGCCGGTGGAATCTCGCTCTCTACCCCCGCCAACGCCGACATACCACCAAAGCCAAAGGGCACCGATTGACACCGAGAACATAATCTGTCTCGGCCCCATGCCCGACAACATGCAGTTTCCGTCGCCCTCAAGTAACCATTTCAGGTCCCAGTCCCAGCAAAACCCTCGCTCACCACCCAGGCTGGTCATACCCAACGAACAGCACAGCTCACCCGCATCGCCGAGCAGCCCGAGCAGCCCCGTCACCCAGGACCTGTTCCTGCACGACCAAAGCCCGCTGGCGCCCTATCAGAGCCCCGTCAAGTCCGTCTTCACCCGCGAGCTCTCGCTTCACTCGAACCGGCAGGGGACCGCCGACGGCTCCTACCGCGAGGGAGACCGGCGCGGGTCGACCGACAGCCTGGGCAGCAACTTCACCGTCGAGGAGGAGGCGCGCATCCAGGCACAGATCGTCAAGAACCTGTCCATGCTCGGCCACGAGCGGGTGGGCGGCGAGGGCGATATCGTGCACGTCCCTCAGCCCTCGCCCAGGAGGTATAGCTGGGAAGAGACCATGTGATTTAGGGGCTCACAGAGTGTCAGTGCAGCGATGCCCTGCCCCAATATCGGCCACAGCCGATATACCCGGACCGACAACAATTTTTTTATATGCTCCCATACGATGTTATAATGCCGGTCCGCCCTGGACCTGTCTAAATACCTTCACCGACAACTTTTTCTATGTCGACTATATGTCTCAATATCTCTCACCCTTTCCATCACCTTAACCTCTGGCAGGGGTAAAACTGCCTTTTTTTTGATAACCATATTACGCGACGGAGTTTGGGATTTGAGAAGTGGGAGGCAATCGATGACCTCAAGAGTCAGAACAAAGACCACGAGCGACATATGTACGGTTATAAGGCCAATAAAAGGCTTCGCGAGGCGTTATGGTTGTGGAGAGCGTTCTGATCTCCCGGGTGGGCACGGGTGTTGATTTGACCTGGTCGTGAAGTGCTGGTGGTTTTCGGAACGTAGGCAGGCCGATGGTGTGGCTGCCACGGCCATGCAGACTGTTTACATACAATAATGCACCGGGGCTGTACGAAGATGAACAAAACGAGGAGCTATTGGACATGTGCCAATATAGAGTTAGCCATCAAGCTCAATACACGATACTCATGTCGAAGATGCTGTCTTCACACGACTTAGTAAGCCCAAATGACATCCTGTACCTTCAAGAAGACCAGGCACTAGTAGGATCTGATCGACCGAGTGTGATATGAATGAACGGGCCTGCCATTCTCTCAGCCGGCGAGCAAGTCCCCTACTTCTCCTAAGTTGTTCGATCACCGCTGTCCGGCTGTCGGTCGAGACGCCCGGATGATGTGGGGAGGGAACAAACACAGCGAGGACCCCACGGACATTTGAAAATCTTGAGAATTCATGGCTACTTGCTACACAGGCTTAGTGATGCAATAACCTACTGGTCTCGAATGCCGTCCAGGTTTTCCCGCCCACCATTGGATACTTCACCGTGAGTGTCCTATAGCGAACTCCCCAGGCACAATCAATGCCGCCGTGACCTTATGTTCCAGCCTACCAGGTCTCCATCCATATTCCTACGGCCTGAAGAAAACGTTTCGCCGCCTCGTTATCCTTCGCCTTGGCCCCGATGACCAGTGCATCCTCCAGCGCACGGCGCACAGAAATCGGCATCCTGCCCGCGTTTCCACAGATCACGAAGATCGGTAGTGCATTGGATTGATCAAGAACAGCGCATATGTCTTCTGCGTGCCGCCGTATCTGGTGCTGGATGTACATCTTTCCACGGTCGTAGTCGACGCTCTGCACCCACGGTGTATTCTCGGCGTTCATGGGCTCCGCAGCAGACAAATTGTCGGATTCGGGCTTGAGTGCATCCCGCTTCTTCTGGGAGTAAGGGTCGAGGAAGGGCATGTCAGACTCGGCAATGGGGTCCCTCGAAAAGGCCTCGAAGACACGAACGTTGTCGTATGTCTCCCACTCGTAGCCGTAGTAGTAGTCGGCTTCCCTGCTCCGCGCGCCAAAGAATAGCAGTGTTTGGCCCACGACGTGGTAAAGATTGCGCTCCTGGATGAGGTTGCGGATTGGGGCAATGCCGGTTCCGGTGCCAATGGCTATAAGTGGCCGCTCAACATTGTACTCGCCGCGTGGTGGAGGATGAGGATTTCTGGTGAGCCCCACAGCCAATATTGTTCCTGGCTTCTTCAAGGACTTGAGATACCTTGAACAAAGACCCTGAGAAGAGCTGTCAGCATCAGTAGACAGATGATTGAGAAAGCCGGGCCCGACTACCAGACCTATGGTGTGAGAAAACATACCTGTCTAGGCTTGCGTATAATCGTCTTGTACTCGACCATCGCCGCGAGGATTTCAACATCGTGGTACTTTGCCTTGGATGATTCGTGGGAATCGCTGTGATTGGCGATACTGAAAGCCCGCCCACGGATTAAGGGAAACGTCTCCAAGGCGTAATCCATCGGTATCTTGACACCAGGGAAGTCGCGGAGCACCTCTAGGATTGTACGCCGAGGGCGAGACGTGTAGTCGTAGAACTCCTGGCTGTTCGCCTCCGATGTGAGCTCCGACAAGCGTTCCTTCTCGCGCTCGTCTACGGTGTGGCGCCGTAGGTCCTTTAGAAAAGTCCGGTTAGGAATCGAATTGAAGTCGATATTGTGGATGAGCAGATCGCGCATGGTCGCGTTCTTTGGTGGGTGAAGATTTCGGGGGCACCGTAAGCCTCCAACCTTGACGTTTGTCAGAGCCTTCTCAGTTGCAGTTGTGCTGTATTGCCAAACTATGCGCATGTCTGCCTTGCCCTCCCAACCCATCAGATGGATGAACTCCTCTACGTCGGCAGGAAAGTTCTTGGGATAGATGGTTAGTGTGTCACCGGGCATAAGAGGCGGCAGGAAATTATCGTTCCAAGGCGTTCTATGGACGCGAATCGCGAGCACGCGCACGTCTTGCCAGTGAGTCTCAGGAGTAACACGGTTGTTGCGGAGCAGTTGTGCTTGATAAGACTGGGGGTACGCGATTGGCTTTGGCGGAGGTAGATCCTCGTTATGGAGCAGCTTCTCGTCGTTTCCGGTAGACTGAAGGTCGTACTTCCTGGGATAGTCTTTCAGGATGTTGTCCTTGTCAGGATTGAAGAAGACGTGATCATTGCTGGACTGGTCGCCGAAAAGGTCGCTTCGAAAAGTCTTGCCTGAGGAATCGGAACGTCGACGAGCCTCGTCATCACGTTCTTCCCTTTGGCTCTTGGGACTGTCAACATGACTGAGCGCTGCATGCTTCTCACGATTCGCCTCCCAGCGCTCTTCGTCCGACATGGGATCCATCTCGGCCAGTTCAATGGGGTACTTTGGGGGAAGAAGGACGTCGTCTGGTATGGGGTCAATGCCCGGTGGGAGTGGGAACTCGGCAGAAAGACGGGCCTTGAGAGTCTCAAACCAGGGTAGGTAAATGCTGTCGATGCTGCAATCAAGTCAGAATCGAAGGGTCAAGGCACAGACGGTCGGACCGTTGCTGCCCGCGTCGAAGTACGGGTTGCTGCCTGAGGACGGTGGCCGCTCGAGAGACCAAGAAGATACAAAGGGCACCAAGAGATGTCATAGGTATCGTGCTTACCCGTTGTCGTGCCTCTCGTCCCCTTCTCCGGCGGGGCAGAGCTCGGCGGCGCCCAGTTGCAGGAGACGTTTGTGCAGTTTCCTCGCAGCCCAGTTGAACCTTTGGACTGTTAGTCAGCCATCCTCTCGGATTGAGGGGGCCAGGCGGGTGTGGGCCTCACTTTTGATAGGAGCTATCACCAAGGCCAAAGCTGGTGAACCTGAGGTGGCTCAGACAATCTGCGGGTAGTTTCTTTCTCAAAATGCTCTTCCAGAAGGAGGTGGCGTTGGCCGGTATGTCGCCTTGCCCAGTCGTCGAAGTAACAAATATGGCAAGGGAGCAGTGGGCTAGCTCTTTCTAGATGCGACGCCGTCAATTACATTCACTTCCGCCGATTTTGGTGCCACTTTGGTGTGGTGTGGCGTGGTGCTGGTGGTTGGTCGAGCTTACCAGAGGCACATCGTTCATCTCCTCCACCTGCGTCTGAAAGCGCAGCCCCTCTGCTGCTCTACCGATCTCTTGGGCGATCTCCTGGCTCTTGCCAGTTTCCGTGCCGTAAAGAACAAGCATCGACCTGCTACCCTCTGCAACTTCCCCGCCTGTGCCATCCGTCCTCTCTTCTGCCTCCATGGCTAAAAGTGACCCGCGGTACGGAAGGCACGGACTGGCCGGCCCTTCTCAATGACTCTGCTGTGCCTCACTCCTGGTGTAGCGAACCGTCTAACAACGTTGGAATCGTCCACGGTTAGAGCACTTCCCTTCCTCTATATGTGCTTCCAATCTGGATTTGATGAGCTTGGAAAAAGAGACGCAAGGGAATGACGTTGCTTCAGCTAGCAAATGATGATCTCTGAGAGTGCCGGTTGACTTGGCTGTGAAATTGTTGCAAGGTGCTGAAGCCAATGCTTTCAGATAATCCAAGGTCCTCAGATGGTTCCTGATGAGCGGTACTGAAGACTAAATATGTAGGGCTCGACGGCGAGAATATTGGACGGCACCGATGACAAGGCTGAGCAATAGAAGTATCCCCGCATATGCCACTCTGTCTGGAGATACATCCGGGATGCGAGGCGAAATCTTCAGGGAACCCAGGCTAGGTAGGTCGTCGATCGCAGTAGCGGCAAAAGCACTACTCACCAGTCCAGCCGAGGTCGGACGCTGAGTCAACCCAGGTTACCACTTCCACCTGCAGCCTTGAGCTCTACAAACTCTACAATCACATTCCGGAGCCAAAAGAACAATCGAGCGGTTTCACAGTGCGGTGGAACCAAAACAAGATGTCGGCAGGGAACATTGCAGAGTTGGCCCCGTTTTGCGTTGGCTCCGAGGTGTGTGAGTAAGACTGCAACGCCGCACAGCCGTGACTCCGCGGTCCGTGAAATCTGGGGATCTCGGCCCGTGTGCGAGCCCGTGTGCGAGCCCATGTGGCTGCCGATGGATCATCGGACAAGCCATCAAGAGCCACGCTACGAGTATAATCGTAGGAGTGTTGCTACGTACACAGGTGGACATTTGTGCGCTGGTCTATGTCCGTACTCAAACAAGTTAGATACATAGACTGCAATGATGCCC
Source organism: Diaporthe citri (assembly GCF_014595645.1). Lineage (NCBI taxonomy): Eukaryota > Fungi > Ascomycota > Sordariomycetes > Diaporthales > Diaporthaceae > Diaporthe > Diaporthe citri. The sequence goes on from NW_025064846.1 coordinate 3,767,881, forward strand.
GCCCGAAAGGCCAACGTAGACGCGATGGACGTGCTATCCTGCATTTGATAACGAGGAGGTACAATTAAGGGGTGCGGTCTCCGGTCTCGTGATCCTGTTGATTCAAAAAGACAGGCACAGCGCATATCTACTTCATTTACGTAGACAGCTTGGGAAATAGCAAGACAGGTACAGCATGTGGCGGTGCACCACGACCAATAGAGCTGCTTAGAGGGTCGAGACCGGCATTGACGGGGGGCCAAGAGGCAGCAGCATCATTTATGGAGCTGCCTGCCAGCCAGTCAGCCGGTCCAGGTGCCCTTGACCGCTTCCCGCCCAGGTGCCGGGTCAGGGGGCCTTCTAGAACAAGAGGCGAGGCTGAAGGGCTCCATTTGCCGCTGACGGCGCGGAAGCTTTGTGGATGCGAATGCCACATCGAGTGGGTACCCGTGCATCACTCTGATCCTCTGTTGCGACAATCCTCCATGTTTGCTGAAGACAAACTGTGGCTATTGATGCGTGTGGGACAGTTGAACCAACGCCGGACATTGAAGTCTTGTTCACCAACGCCTTAACTACATCAGACCCTTGGGCCGTGGATGTGGAGCCTGGCATCAACGTTTGTTGGCGCTGGACACCGCCATGTGAGCCATGTCTCAGCCTTTAGCAGGGAGCTACAGATAGATGCAGGTGCCGCAAAATCACAATTTCAATCTTGAGGAGAAGCCTAGGCTTGGGGGAGGGGGGTATGAACAGCCTCTGGCATCGCCATCTCCCTGGCAATGGAACGTGAAAATATTAGAAGCGGCAGTTCAAGCCAAACGGATAGAGGGGAAGAGCGTGACCGAGCGAGGGCGAAGGCGTGAGGAGGGCCAACCCTGAATGGAGTTGTGTGTTTACATCTTTCGTCTGATTTTGCCCCGGGATGCGATTGTCGTCGAAGTAAGGTTCTCTCGAAATAAGCCAGAGAGGCCTTACACAATCTGTGTAACTTATCAAACAAAAGCTGCTGTGACAAACTGGGCTTGCCTCCGCCTTGTTAATTCGCCTGCCCGTCTGGACTCTGGAAGTGACAGCCCTCTTTTTCAGGTACCTATACGTATGTTGACCCACATCGTCTCTGGCGTCACAGCATTTATTGAATAAGCAGCAGCCACGAGGGCGTTGATTCTGTCCCGTCTCTGCCACCGTCAACCAAAGTCGACAATACCACAGCCCACCTGCGTGTAAGTACCCTCCAGCCTGCCCCTTCCCGCCCTGCCTTGATGCCCGGTCTCCAATCGATGGGTCCTCCCCTATAAAGTGGCAGGCCCCGTGGAAGTTGAGCTTTCCCTCACACGAGCCAATCAGGTTACAGCACGGCACAGAAGCACAGTCGAGGGCAAGCAGAGCAGACTCTTGAGCAGTCAAGCAGGTACGTCGCAGGCATTTGATGCGCCACACTTTCCCGCTTTGGAGCTGGCTCCTCCCCTCCTTCTCCCTCACCCCTGCCCGCAACCAGCACCAGGGGCCGCTGGCACTGCAACTGCAGGCACCTAGACGGGCAGGCGAGCCCCAAAAAAATTATTTGACCAGCGCGACAACAAAGGGCTCCAAGTCGCAACGTCGACCTCCCTCTTCTTCCCTCCTCCCTCCATCTTCACTCCCAACACCAAAGATCGATCACAGCAACGCTCACCCCACCGTCAAGCCCCCCTCCCCCCACAAGTCATCTAGGGCACTAAGCTACCCTTTTCCTCCCCCTCCTATTGAGAACAGAGTTCAATCCTTTGCACCTGTCAAGTACCCGCACGTCGTCGACCCTCGCAACTAATTCTACTTGCCGGTCCACCACAGCAACAGCTCAGCTCAGCTTTGATCCAGCACAACTCTCCATCCTGACTAACACCCCCCAGACCCAACAAGATCACCCATCCGTCAATCACCCAGATCAACCAGCCAAAATGTCTGCCCCCCAGGAGAACAACACCGCTGACGCCGCCGTCAACGACGTGACTGCCGCTCTGTCCAACACTGCCATTACTGAGAAGCCAGCCGATGCCAACGCCCCCAGCCCTGCTGAGGGTTGCCGCCTCTACATCGGAAACCTGGCCTACGCGACAACCGAGGAGGGGTTGAAGGAGTTCTTCAAGGGCTACCTTGTGTGAGTCACCAACCTGTCGTGCTCTCCGAGCCCGCCCGTACCCCCCGGCACCTGCTGTTGCGCCGTTGCTAGCTTTGCACGGTGCCACGCTCTTGCCATTATGTCGACATCTCAGGACAGAGATTCGTGCATGGCTTGCTAACATTGTTGCCTCTTAGCGAGGGAGTCACCATCCCTAAGAACCCAAGAACCGAGCGCTCTGTCGGCTACGCCTTTGTCGACCTCTCCACTCCCACCGAGGCCGAGCGAGCTATCGCTGAGCTCTCTGGCAAAGAGATCCTGGAGCGCAAGGTCTCTGTCCAGCTTGCTCGCAAGCCCGAGGCCAACGCCGAGAAGACGGATGCCAACGGAGAGGGCGAGGGTAACCGTCGCCGCCAGTCCACCCGTGGCCGTGGCCGTGGCGCCCGCGCTCGTGGCGGACGGGCTGGCCGTGCCCGCGAGGTAAGATTTTGTCCCACGGGTTGACCCCTTCATTACGACGAGAAACTCACAAGCTCTGTGCAGGACAAGAAGGAGGAAGGCGCCGAGGGCACCGCTGCGGCCCCCGCCGATGCCGCAGCAGACACTGAGGTTCAACCTTTGCAAGACATCACCAACAAGACCAACAACACTGACCCTGATGGCAAGAACAAGACCCAGGCTGCTCGCCCTGCCCGGGAGCGGCGCGAACGCGGTCCTCCGGCCGATGGCATCCCCTCCAAGACCAAGGTCATGGTGGCTAACCTGCCCTACGACCTGACTGAGGAGAAGGTATGATAGGATTCTAGGTAAAGCGGGGATTTTCGTGCTGACTCGGAATCTTCTCTCTAGCTCAAGGAGCTCTTCAACGCCTACCAGCCTTCTTCTGCCAAGATTGCCCTGCGACCCATCCCCCGCTTCATGATCAAGAAGCTCCAGGCACGTGGTGAGGCCCGCAAGGGTCGTGGTTTCGGTTTCGTCACGCTGGCATCGGAGGAGCTGCAGCAGAAGGCCGTCAACGAGATGAACGGCAAGGAGATCGAGGGACGAGAAATCGCTGTCAAGGTCGCCATCGACAGCCCCGATAAGACCGACGAGGAGGCCAACGCTCCTACCACTGAGGGTGAGAACGGCGCCGAGCAGGCTGCTGCCCCTGCTGCTGCCCCCGCTGCTGCTTAAATGCAGCGCGGAGAACACACCGACAAAATCGCCCGACCAGATCATCGACTAAGCAGCAAACACGCGGGCTGTGATTTTGGAACCATCATCTTAGTCTTATCCTGGCGCGTCAGCAAGGCAGATGAATTATACTACGATTCAGCGTGCGGGAAGGTGAATTTGGCTGACTTGGACTTGTGAATGGGGCGGGATGGTCTTCGGCGTCCGAGTGGGCATCGACATGTGATATGGGCAGCAGGAGAACCATTATCGCCTCTTTTCGCATGCATGCATTGCGCAGCTTAATTTCCATGAAGCATCTCATCACCCGTTCGCATCTCTGTATTGATACGCCATTTCTCTCATTTTCTCCCCGGCCTTGTACATTAGTCGCATCCGGAGAAGGTGTTGATGGGAATGGGAAAAGTTCGTGCGGGAGAAATTGAATGAATGACCGTTGATGATTCTCAAATGCCCTCATTCCCAGGCTGTTGACTGTGACCGCAGAGCAACGACCAGCACCACACACGCGCACATACGTACAGCCAGCCAGCCAAGCGGATACCAGACGTAGGCGTGTAACTTAGCCCTTCTTGTGGGCAAGTACTCATTGCATGGATGGCAAAACTTCACGGACGATTACACGGATTCTGTAGAATCAACCCACAAGTAGGTGAAATCTTCTTCTGCAGGATGTATCTGTCTCTACCCGATTCAAGTACATGTACAAATACCTAGGCATGTTGTCTAGACCATAGTAGAGTACCTAGTCCTGTCACCAGTGCCCAACTAACGAGCTTGCGAGATCCCTGCGACTTGTGGTATCCTTTGCTCTAAGTCAGCTATCGGAATGGGAGAAGGCTATTGGCTGCTATCAGGAATTAACCCCACACTCCCTGTACCCATCGTCCCCCAAGTCCCCATTTCACCTGTAATAAATGCTCAAACGAAATCGAAACATCCGCGACCAAGTACGAGTGCCAGCGCAGAGGAGAGATCTCGACAGTTAGATTTGCTCGACTCGATTCGCAGCCTAACAAGCCCTAGTCCGGCTTCTTGCTTCCGCCTTTATTGGCCTTTGTTCCCAGTCAAGTTCACCGAAGAGAGGCTCGCGAGCCACACAAGCCACAAGTTTCAATCTTGCCGTTGATCATTGGCGAATCTCGTGACGACAGGAGAACCAACTTTTGCCCAACATGGCCTCGAAAGCCATGTGGGAGGTCGACCCAGAGACTCGTTCCAAGGTATGCTGAAGCTGAGGAGAAAGGGATAGCAGTCCTCGTACCGACCCTACCGGCCTGCTCGCCTCTCCCTCCTTTTGCACGCCTGGTCCGCTGACGTGGCCCCGTTCAACAGCTCCTCGCTATCCAAAAAGAGTCCGGAAACTCCCTCTGCTGCGACTGCAATGCGCCTTCTCCTCAATGGGCATCCCCTAAGTTCGGTATCTTCATCTGTTTGTCGTGCGCAGGCGTCCACCGTGGACTGGGCGTACACATCAGCTTCGTTCGATCCATCTCCATGGACGCATTCAAGCAAACCGAGATCGAACGAATGAGACTGGGTGGAAATGACAACTGGAAAAGCTTCTTCGACAAACACGAGACTACTAAGATGACGGGCATGAGCTGGGACGACGCCACCATTGCCGAGCGATACAGCGGTGAGGTCGGCGAGGAATGGAAGGAGAGACTAAGCGCCAAGGTGGAGGGGAAGGATTACGTGCCTGGCGAGCGAAAGCAAGCATCGGCGAAGACCAACACCAGCAGCGCGTCGAGGTCGGCGACACCCCTGAGCGGCACCGCAAACAACAATAGCAACAGCAGCAGGCCGCAAAGCCCCAGCACGAGCGGCGGAAAGGTCAAGGTGGACGACAAATACTTTGAAGGCCTTGGTGCCGCCAACGCGTCGAGGCCAGACCATCTGCCGCCCAGCCAGGGTGGAAAATACGCTGGGTTTGGGAACACGCCGGCGCCCGCCAGCCAAGAGGAAGGCCTGCCGAAACTGGATGAGCTGCAGAAGGATCCTCTGGCGGCCCTGGGCAAGGGCTTCGGCTGGTTCACATCCACGGTGACGAAGACGGCGACTTCAGTGAACAAGGACTTCATACAGCCTACGGCGAAGCAGGTACGTCCTCCAACGCTCAGGACGTGATCCTGCCGTTGTTCCGTATGTGTCTGTAGATGCTGATGTACTATATAGGTCGGACAATCAGACTTCGCGGCCCAGGCAAAGGTCTTCGGTGGGCGAATTGGCCAGTCCGTCCAGCAAGGTGCCAGGAGCGCATCTGAGAACTTCAACAAATTCGTTGAGGGGGGGCCAGAATCAAACCAGGGTGGGTCGCGTGCCGCACCTCTGGATGAGAGCAAGAAGTCATTCTGGGACGATTTTGCCTCGCTGGCCGACCAGCGAAAGCCGCAGAGCAGCTCGATTGGAACGTCTGCGATGGGCAAGGGCAGTAATAGCACTGCAAGGGCACCTGCGGCCAAGAAGGACGAGTGGGATGACTGGTGATGATGCCCCAGGAGATGAGACGAGTGGACGAAGATTCTTGAGGTATTGATTTAAGGCGTCCCCACGTTAGCTACCACTTTCTGTATAATCTAGGGTTTTGTTTCTTTTATTCGTTTTTTTTTTTTTTCTCTCTAGGCGAGGTGTGCTGGGTGGATGGATAAATAAATGTTATCTTTCTAGACTATATCCCGGCTGAGGGGGACGAAGACGGAGTGGTATAATGAAAAGAAGTCGGCGGTGTCAGAGAAAAGCATGTGACAATGCGTTCACCTAAATTGCGTGGGTATTGCAATAGTAGACTCTGGCGCCGACTACCGTGCAGGGTGTGGTGCAGTGCACGACTGGGTGCGGGTCCGCCGAGACCGCTACTAACCGGCGTAGCTCCGATGCGGCCTCGAGGTTGTCACTCGGATGCATGACACTGCCTTCCGCTTCTCCTCGACCTTCGCTCTCGCTACGCCCTGCCATTGTCAGCCTTTCTCGCCAGCATGTCTGCCCTACGTATACTTGTCCCGGTCAAGCGGGTAATTGACTATGCTGTGAGTCTGATCTCAACTGGTTCCGCAATTAAAACCCCCACCTCGCGCCTCATGGCGCACTGCGATCCCCAATACTGACGCAACGACTTCCCCCACGTCCAGGTCAAGCCCCGCGTCAACAAGGCCCAGACGGGCGTCGAGACCGCCGGCGTCAAGCACAGCATGAACCCCTTCGACGAGCTCTCGGTCGAGGAGTCAGTGCGCATCCGCGAGAAGAAGTCGGCGCCGGGCGGGGTCGAGGACATCTGCGTCATCAGCGCGGGCCCTCCCAAGGCGCAGGACGTGCTGCGGACGGCGATGGCGATGGGCGCCGACCGGGCGATCCACGTGGACGTTAAGGAGGGCGAGGACCTGGAGCCGCTGACGGTGGCGAAGCTGCTGCGGAAGGCGGTCGAGGCGGAGAAGAGCAACCTGGTGATCCTGGGCAAGCAGAGCATCGACGACGACGCCAACCAGACGGGCCAGATGCTGGCGGGCCTGCTGGGCTGGCCGCAGGCGACGCAGGCGAGCAGCGTCCAGTTCGGCGAGGGCGACTCGGTCAGCGTGACCAAGGAGGTGGACGGCGGCGTCGAGACGGTCCGCGCGAAGCTGCCCATGGTGGTGACGACGGACCTGCGGCTCAATGAGCCCCGGTACGCAAGCCTGCCCAACATCATGAAGGCAAAGAAGAAGAAGCTGGACAAGAAGACGCTGGCGGACTTTGGGATCACCAACGAGCGGAGGCTGAAGGTCCTCAAGGTCACGGGTACGTCGATTCCGCACGGCCTGGCCGTTATTGTTCGCGAGAGAAATGTGCTGACGAAATCATGCAGAGCCCGCACCGAGGCAGGGTGGCGGCAAGGTCGAGGATGTGAACGGCCTCGTGGCGAAGCTCAAGGAGCTGGGCGCCATCTGAGGGCGACACCGCCCAGAGGGCAAGCTATGTACAAAACCAGAATTCGAGACACTCCATTGAACCACAAGGCGCAGCATATACGAATAGAGGCGGTAGCGGTGGACAAAGTCTTAATCGGACATACATATGAGGCTAGAAGTCTGCATCGATCATTTTGGATACCCACCCACGTGTGATTTCTATCCTCTGAAGCCGATGAACCAATCCTGGGGACAAGGCTTCCTCGCTTGTTTTGAAAGTAGCGTGTGGGCTGCCTGACTGTGTGCCTGGTTTGTGTATATTAATCAGTGCTTCCTTGGTTTTCTGGGGTATGGATACACGACAGCTTCAAGGGCACACATGGTAGAAGCCGTACTGAAGTCTGTTAGGGCTTGCATGCTCTCAACACATCTTCGCCTCCTGCCACCTGTGTGAATCCTCGTCTTTCTCCCTCTACTGGCCTAGTAAAAGATTTCGAGCATAGACATCTACAGAATGTGACCCGGAACCCCTTCCCTTCTCCTTCACTCCGTCGGCCGGTACTACTATTACTGTGAGTCACCACTCTTGATGATTTCTCGCTATGGAAACAGGTTACTCTGACAGGCTGTTCAGGCGAACACTGGGCGATAGTTGATGACATACCTCATCTCATAGCCGAGAGTGATTCAAAGGCATCCACAATTTCAAGTATATAAGGCAGGCTATTAGCCAGCTAGATATCCGTCTTCGTTCTCTTTCTGGATAAGCACGAATTTGCCTAGAATACACACTTTTTATGACAACTTCCAGTTTGTTGCTCTTATCTACATAATTGAGCCACAAGACACTGCCTCAACGACCCAACCTGGCCTGAAGAGAAAGGTGCCCTGTCTCCAGTCAAAATAACGCCAGCCAACACCTCCGTACCATCAAGATGTCGTCAAGACACCGACGTTCGAGCAAGTACCGAGACTCAGTCGCAGGCCAACCGAGTGAGCGCGTCCACGAGATAGGGTCAGAAGGATCAAGCGCTTGGCCGCACCATGGCGCACCATCGTCTTCCTACTATGCCTCAGCCGGAGGCCAACAGACTGGATTCGCTTACGAGATAGGGCAGGACCATGTCGGTCCATTATCTTCAAGATCACAGCATCAGGTTGTGGCAGAGCTAAATGCCACCAATCTGGCCAGGGTGAACGAACAGCCACTGGTCCGTGGACCACTCAAGCAGCTAGAAGACGCGTCGGAGCAGACGACGTTGTCAGTCCATGACGTGTACAAGGAGATTGACCAGCTGAACACGTCCATCCTGTCATATCAAAACACGGTCAATACCCTACGCGAGCAGATTACCGCCGCAAAGTCGGCTGAGCAGTGGACTCAGGTGCAGTGGCTGGAGACACATGAGGCCAACACGCAGGAGAGAATCCAGCAGGAAGAGCAGAGGAGGCAGGATCTACTGGGCCGGCTGGAGCAGAAAGGCCGGTTTGTCGACGGCGCCCTGCGAGCACACGGCCTGGAAACTACCCATGCTGGCTGGCAATCCAACTACCCGACGCGTGCAGACATGGCAGAGGACACCAAGGGGGTCCCCGAGGAAGCTCGGCCGCATTTGGACTTCTAGATAGAGTGGCATCCGATTTTGGGATCTAATTTTGGAATCAGATGTTGAGCCTAGCAATCACGTATTGGAAGCGATCATATAGAGATTTTGGTAACCAACCAAACGTGCGCTGGGAACTAATATTCCTGTGTCTGCGATATCATTCCTGGACAGCACTTGTTATCGACAAGTAGGAAATAAATGAATAAAAAATAAAAGCGACCTCATGCAGTAAAAGCGAGAAACGCACGTATGGTTGGATATCATACTTGTAGTGACAAAGTCAATGCGACCCCTCTCTAGCAGAGATAGGGAAAGATAGGCGCCAGGGGTAAAAAAGCCCACAAGCCCCGCCTCGCGCAAAAAGAGCCCCCCGCGATCGATATCGGAGGGAATGGGGCCTCTGTCTAGCCCCGCCGGGCTCAGATCCAGGGGAATGACGTGCCCCCAAACGGCTAGAACCAGACAAAAGGCTGAAGGCCCAGCTCTGCCCAATGGCATTCGGCAAATTCTGCTTATCCGGACGCGGACCGCCAAAATTATACTCACTTCTGATTCACAGATTAACCTGACTGACTCTCACTTCCTTTCCCCCCCCCCGTCCCCATCTCCTCCCACAAAACAGACTCAACGCTCGTGACAGCCAAAACAAAACCTCGCCCACCCGAAGCAGACATCCTGGACTCCTCACACCCACAGCACCGCTGGAACTTTTCTCATAAACCCACCATTGCGTCCCAGACAACAGCCCTTATGAACGGGCGCCCATCGGAGTTCACCTCTCAGGTAAACCATGCCCAGTTTCACTGCCCAAACCTTCTCTTCCCTGGCCCCCCGGCGCGTCCCTCGGCTCCGTGCAGCTCACGGCGGCTGCCAATTCGGTCCCCTTCTTGATGATGGAGACCTTGTGGAGGGACGCGCTGGTCGTCGGTGCACCTGTCAGGAACAGTCCGTGGCTAACATGACTCTTCTCGCAGGACTATCTCTCAGGTTTGTTGCCCAATGTCGCACAGGTGTTTGACTCACCGCCCTCCCATGCTGACCTCCCTCGCCCTAGACCATCTCTGGAGGTCCCTCCAAGCTTAAGAGGCTCCCTATCTAGCTGCTGTGAAATCTACCGTATAATCCCCTACTATCATGTTCTCTCGTGTTTTCGCTGCTGCCTCTAAGTCCTCGGCCACCGGTGCCGCAGGCATGGCGTTCCGGCTCCGGCCCATGGCCGGCCAGGCTCGATACTTGAGCAAGCAGGCCTTCGATGGCAGCAAGGGAAGGGCAATGCCCTCCGCCAGGCCTCGGGCTACTGCTCCTGTGGACAACCTTGATGCCACCTTCACTATCCGGGTAGGCAAGCCTCTGCCCAGTCGTGTCTCCTAGGGCTGTGCTGACTCCCGAGGTAGGACGGCCCTGTGTTCCACGGATCCGCCTTCGGTGCCAACTCCAACATCTCAGGCGAGGCCGTCTTCACCACCTCTCTGGTCGGCTATCCTGAGTCCATGACCGATCCCTCCTACCGGGGCCAGATCCTGGTCTTCACCCAGCCTCTGATCGGCAACTATGGCGTCCCGTCCAATGTTCGCGACGAGTTCAACCTGTTGAAGTACTTCGAGTCCCCCCACATCCAGTGCGCTGGAATTATCGTGTCCGACGTGGCCCAGAAGTACAGCCACTGGACCGCCGTGGAGAGCCTGGCCGACTGGTGTGCTCGTGAGGGCGTCCCTGCCATCTCTGGTGTCGATACTCGCGCCATTGTCACCTACCTCCGAGAGCAGGGTTCCTCCCTCGCTAGAATCTCCATTGGCGACGAGTACGATGCCGACGAGGACGAGAGCTTCATGGACCCGGCCCAGATTAACCTCGTCAAGAAGGTGAGCACCAAGGCTCCCTTCGTCGTGTCTGCGCCCAACGCGACCTTCCACGTTGCCCTGATCGACTGCGGCGTGAAGGAGAACATCCTGCGAAGCCTGATCAGCCGGGGAGCAGCCGTGACAGTGCTGCCTTACGACTTCCCCGTCCACAAGGTCGCCGCTGACTTTGACGGCGTTTTCATCTCCAACGGCCCCGGCGACCCTACTCACTGCCAGGATACTATTTACAACCTGGCCCGCCTGATCGAGACGTCGCCTGTGCCAGTCATGGGCATTTGCCTTGGCCACCAGCTCCTGGCCCTGGCAACGGGCGCTCGCACCATCAAGATGAAGTACGGTAACCGTGCCCACAACATCCCAGCGCTGGACTTGACGACAGGCCAGTGCCACATCACCAGCCAAAACCATGGTTATGCTGTTGATGCGAGCACCCTGCACCCCGAGTTCAAGGAGTACTTCGTCAACCTCAACGATGGGAGCAACGAGGGCATGATGCACAAGACCCGGCCCATCTTCTCGACCCAGTTCCACCCCGAGGCCAAGGGCGGTCCCATGGACAGCTCCTACCTGTTCGACAGGTACCTCCAGGACGTGCACATGTTCAAGAACAGCCAGAACGTCTACAAGGACAACAGGCCTTCGCAGCTCATGCTGGACATCATGTCCAAGGAGCGTGTTGGAGTGTAAGTAAAATCCTCATGTGCAGTCCTCCATGGGCACGGAAGCTCCCATTCCCTCCTTTGATGGGCTGAGAGGATGAGTCGCTAACATCGAAGCATTAAGTGAGCCTACTCCTCTGGCCACTGCCCAGGCCTAATCACGATGATGATTCCTGTTTCCTGTTCGAGCGGTTTTCTTGGCGGGATGCGTTCTATGGCGGTAAATCTGTTTAATGATCAAAAAAAAAAAAATTGCTTCAGGCTCCTGGGGGGGAACCAAGATTGTGAATTGACGTTGGCTGAGTGACGATTTGAGGGCCTGGGGCATATCCCCTCGTTTTGCTGTGCTCGAAGCATCATTCATGCTTACATCGAAACTTGCGCCCCAAGTGATTGATTCCTCATTCATTGCCTTGTTATGCTCTCTATTCGCTCGAGTTCATCAACACGTAGGTTTGCCTACGTGGGGCGAGAGGTTCGCCTGGAAGCACGGTTGGGAACGGGCTTTCAGGAGCTAATGACGCGATTTTCAATCTTTCCCTGCCATCGTTCGCCGAGTAGTAGGCCGAGCCGTCAGCCTTGAAAAACAGATGTAGGTCGGGCATATCGCGAAGCGGAGATGGCAAAAAGGTTTGAAATGAAGCATACATTGAAGACGAGATGGACTCGGCAGAAGCTTGTTAGGAGACGGTGCAACACGATGTAGCGAGCCTATATTTATACGGATTTTTCGGTCTCGAGACGAGTTCAACCTGATGAAAACGGCCCTTTTGTAGTGCATGTGTGCAGAGGGCGGGATTGTCAATGTTAGTTACATGGTGTGCCCGTCATTTTCCACCGCCAAAGTCTCCCATCATTATCAACTCAATTAGCGCCCGATGCCTGGTGTTGAACAGTGGCAGACCGCGTGAGCGTTATGTTCGATAGGCCTAGCTTGAAACAGGGTGGTATTCCTCTTGAATGCATCGTGACATGATCCCTGGGCTAGTTCAGTCGCCAAGCGAAGCGAAGCGAGTCTCGCCAATGTACAGTTTCCGGGAGAATTACACCATCACGCAGCGGCGAAGGCGTGACAGACTTTCGGCCGGCCCCGCCAGGGTCCTCCGGCCTGATTAACAGGCAGCAGGGCCGGGTGCCGATATCTACCTCCGACTGCGACCTTACAGACGCGTGGATTGTCACGCTCGCCAATTCCAGAGTTCACATCGTGTAGCAAGCAAAACATACCCACACCCTTTCCGCCCTTAATATTGCACCTCAGAAGGCACAGAGCATCCACGATGGCAACAGTAACCAAGACCGAGCCCGGCCCGTCTTATAAGCTGGAGCTGATGACGGCTTATGGGCCCGTCTACCGGGACGTGCTGAGGACGGCCCCACGGGACTGCGACCCTTCCGAGGTCCCCGTAATCGACCTGTCCGGCATCTACGGGGACCTCGAGTCCCGCAAGGCCCTCGCTGCGGTGGCGCGAGGCCGCCGAGAACACGGGCTTCTTCTACATCAAAAATGCCGGTATTTCGAAGGAGGTTATCGATGCCGCCTACGGCCAGGCCAAGAACCTGTTCGCGCAGCCGGACGAGAAGAAGCGCGCGGTGTCGACGGCGCACTCCAAGTGGTTTAACGGGTGGACCGAGAAGCACGGGAGCCACCTCTCGCCGTCTGAGACGCGCGACTACCGCGAGGGCTTCGGGTGGCGCTACGATCCAAAGTATGACCCGGAGCCCCAAGGACCTGGATGCTGTGGCTGAGGATATCAAGCCGTGGATCAGAGGGGAGGACTTTGTGTGGGAGAAGACGAGCCACATCCCCGACTTCAAGCGGGATATGATCGCATACTGGCAGGAGTGCCTGAAGCTTGCACGCCGCATGATCAGGATCTTTGCCCTCGCCCTGGACCTTCCCGAGACTTACTTCGATGAAATTGTCACTTATCCGGGAGCTGATGGGGTGCTGAACTACTGTAGGTTATGTTCCTCACCTGTTCGCCCAGCTCAGTCTGTTCCACCGGGGGTTGGTGATTCCAGACCAGGACTGACTGTTACCAGACCCCAAGAACGAGGACGCAGCCGATGCCTCCATCGACGTCGGCCTAGGCGCGCACACGGACCTGCAGTCCTTCACCTTCCTCTGGCAGGACTCGGTAGGAGGCCTGCAGGTCCTCACCAAGGAGGGCCAATGGATCAGGGTGCCCCCGATCCCGGACACGTTTGTGGTGAACATTGGCGACTTCCTGGCGAGGCTTTCCAACGACCGCTTCAGATCAACCGTGCACCGAGTCTATAACCACGCGCCGGTCGATAGATACTCAATGCCTTTCTTCTTCGGCTTCAACTTCAACGAGAAGTGCGGCGTGCTCCCGACGTGCACGAGTGAGAGCAACCCGCCCAAGTATGAACCCATCACCTGTGGAGAGGTAAGTCGTCGACACTGTCCTGTTTGCGCTATCTCCGGCTGATTTGGTTGCCCACCAGTGGTGCCAGTTGAGGTTTGAGAAGGGAAGTAGGACTAAGAGGCCAGCATACTGAGGTATTCGGAATGGAAACTCAGTCAAGTGTGAATATCTCCCCTCTCCTTAGAGCCCTCAACAAATCGCGTGTCAGGAGAGCCATCGTCCTCATTCAATAATGTTGTCATGTCCCCGTCGTTGCTCACCTCCATCACTATATGCCCTGGAGACGACTGTCGACGTTGCAGTCTGGTAAATCCTTCCGATGATGACCTGCCGATGTAGTGAGAGATTTTATATCCAAAAGCTCGGGCGGGATGTTTCAAGGCGCGCTACGCACGTTGCTTGGCCTTGACGTTTATCCAATTGTGAGGATCTCTGGTCAAGACAAGTGGCTTCAGGGGGGGGGCCGCTGAGGGAAGTTTCATATGCAAACAAAGCTGGTTTGGCAGCCAGGGGTGGCCTGGGCACTAGGGGGGCCGCACCTGCGTCAGACACCTAGACACATACGCGCAACTCCCAACCACTTAACCAACCAAGGCCACTGTCCCCTTATTAGTCCAAAGATCGATTCAGCCCCCCGTGAGAGACACCCGTCCACCTCACACAAAGACACCGAGACAAACGGCATTCTTTCTCAACACACATTCAGCACCAACTCTAGCCACCGCCCAATCTACCGCATTGCTTGACAGCCCGCGCCCGCCCAAGATGGACTTCTCAGACAGCTTGTGAGTTGGACTCGACCCTGATCCGCGCGCTGCAGGGGGGAAAAAGGCTCAGAGCTGTCTGGAGGGAGCTCTTCTCAGCTCCCCAGAGCTCCCCAGCAGAATCCACCAGCCTGTCCCTCGTCGCGCCATTGGAGGTCCCCCAAGCTAACATGTCGCCCCGTATCTTAGTCGCATCGTCAACCTGGTGGTTGCCGTTATCATGATCCTCGGCGGCATCTCCCAGTTCTTCCCGCTCGGCTTGTACGTTACCTATCTACGTTGCGCTGCGTTGCCAACCTCCGGCTCCTGCCAACCCACACCGGCGGCCATGGCCCTCGATGGATGAGACTGCGCCTGGGCCGGGCGCTGCGTGCTTCCCTAGAGAATAATCACGCGCGGGCGTCGGTGCTGACCTTCTCCTGATAGCCAATCCATCATTGTTGGATGCTATGTCATGATCTTCGGTCTCGGTATGCATCCTCCTCCTGCTCCGGAGCCAATCCCCCTCCCACACTTCCCTCTTGACTAACATTATCGCTCTCCCAAAACAGCCACCGGCCTCCTCGAGTTCCAGATCCCGCCCCAGGTCTCGCGCTACGCGTCCTTCCTCTTCAGCTTCATCGGCCGCGGCGCCTTCTACATCTTCGTCGGCTCCATCCTGCTCGACGGCCACGTCCTGCGCATAATCGCGGGCTCCATCGTCGGCCTTATTGGTGTCTGTTATGCAGTTCTTGAGTTTATCCCCAGCATCGAGCCCCCCGCCAACATGAGGGAGGCCGACGCCGGCTGGGGTGCCGAGCAGGTATAGAGAGCGAGAGAAAGAGAAGGAGGAGCCAAGGCGGCCCGGAAGCCCACCCCGACGTCAGCCGCGGGCGCCAGCTCCTCTGCGCCTCCTCGTAACTCGTCAGTTATGGGCGGGGCGCGTCAGTGGCTGCTGTGGAGGGCGGAGGCCCGGGGACACACCGACTGTGCCGGGGTCTTCTTCGGGAGGGGATTCGGGGGTCACGCTGACTTGCGACGGAATTGGGACCACAAAATTCACTGGGCGAGGAGGGTGTAAGCGGAAGGAGGGGCTCGTGTGGCGCATCTTGTCGCTCAAAAAAGCGGCATGTATGTGGTGCCTACCTGGTGGTTCATTTTGTACGATGGCTTGGGACGGGGACTGGCTTTCTCTAAACGATCAAGACGCGCGCGGCATTGGGGGAACGGGGATGGGGAGTTTGCACGAGTGCGGTTGGCTTTTGCTGATGCTCATTTCAAATGCATATCTGTACGAGTTTCCACGGCGGGCGGTATCGCGCTCAACGCGCCTCGGCATTGAGAAGGGGGTTCGGCGGCGAGCAAGGCGGCGCAGAAGGGCAAGGCATCTGAACATATAACTATGAATCGTAGACCAGGAAAGACATACTTCGCATTCTAAGCTGTGTCTGCCTGTTGCCTGTGATGGGCAACGACAGAACTCCCGCGGCCGAGTGCGATAGCAACTTCTAAGCTGCTCCGGTGAGTCTAGCGTCTTGCACTAACAAGTACATGATGTAAGATGAGTACATATATCCCCTGGTGACCTTGAGGTCTTGCCTTGAGTCTTGCAACCAAAACCGCACACTCTCGTTGTCCTCGGACACCGCCCATGCAGAGCGGCCAGGGCCGGTCCGATGCAAAACAGAACGCCCGCCCATAATCTGTTGAACCATGAAAGCCAGTGCAAACAGACTTGGAAAACCCCTTCCCCCCTTTTGGTTCCCCTTTTGTGTAGCTCCCGTATGCTGTTATACCACCCCGGAACGCCGAAAAGGGCACTGAATCAGTGCTCGTGCTCCGAGGGAATAGTGCTGACACCCTGTAATAATGCTTTCCCCCTTATGCACTCCTCGATTTTAGGCGCCGTTGACGTTTGCTGTCCTTCCCCTTGTTCGAATGAGTAGCGCCGTACTCTAGTTGCCGAAACTCCCTGAATCGACCGCGCCTTGTGATCAATTGCCAAACTCCGCAAGCTCCCTCTCCTTTGCTGCCAGGAGCTCCCTCATCCTCTCCGCTTCCCTTTGCAGCGCCGCCCGCTTCTCTGCCTTGGATGGGTCACTCTCACCACTCGCACTTCTCGAGTGGTAATGCTGATCGTGTGGTGCGGCTAAACTTGCGGTCGGGTACATATTAGGACTTGGAGCTGACGCCGACGTGCCAGCTGGTGATCCCTGATACATTCGCTGTTGTGCTAGCTCCTCGGCGCCCCTCATTCTTGGAGAAATACTCGGCGCCCTCTGAACGTTGGTCGGGTTCAGTATCGATTTAATGGATGACAGCCGCTTATTGCTTTCGGACTCGCTTGAGTTTGGGTGTCCTGCTTCGCCAAAAGAGCGTTTCCTGGTCGGAGAGAGAAACGACGCCGGAGAGAGTGAAGACTGCCGACCCACTGTCCCTGCGAGGGAGGTGATTGGGGCCAGTCGGTTGTCGTCATTGAGGGAATCCGGGGCTAGTTCGCGGTGGTGGCGCGGGTGAGAAGATTGGTACTGGGTCAGGTCCCCAGATGGTAAGGGAGGCGACGGCCGGTTCTGCCGGAGCACGCTTTCGGGGACCAACTGGAGAGCTTCGTGTTCCTCCCGCCGGCGCATGCCGAGGTTGACCGACCCATCCGGATTCATCGAGCCGCGCGCACTGGACATCTCCGGCGGCGGGAGCTCGACTCGACGGACTCGACTGGAGCGCTACCCTCGTGGCCGCCTTCGTGAGAGGCCGGTATAACCCGTTTCCTCCTTTTGATAACCGACTTTTTCATCGTAACAGGTCGATGGACGCCGTGGAGTTTGTAGTAGAGACCTGGAGCACATCAGCCAACCTGTTTCCTTACCTAATGCAACACTTCAAACCTACCGCATGCATTACAAATCGTGTGGCCTTGCTCGTCTCTCCTCCATAAGGGTGTGATGGTGGTCCCACAATTCTGGCAAGCAATGACCACGGTCGTGTTTTGCGCCTGGCTCTGCAACGCTGCAATGTCGATGGCATTCGAGTCGTCCGCAACACCTGGCTCTACTTTGCTCGGGGTAGACTGCTGGCCCTGGAGGACGTTCAGACTTGCACTTTTGGCAACACGATTGTTGTATGCCGGGCAGCCGCTGCAGCCTTCCGCGCCTCCCGTGCCATTGCACCGGCCACCGCCAGGACAAGTCCCCTTCGGCGTCTGGTCCGCAGCAACATACTTGGCCCCAGCCGCTTGTTGGACAGCCTGCGGGCTCGCTTCCTTGGGCGATGTCGAGCCCGTCGCCGATTGTGACCCGCTTGGTACTATCGTTGGCGGCCGCTTCAGGTTGGTTGGGCGAGCCGCATTTCTAGCTTTCAGGTACAGACCACATGCATTGCAGATGGTGGCCCCCTGGGGGGACCTCCGCCAGAGAGGGGTCCGACTTGTTCCACAATTGCTGATCGACAATATTAGGGCAGGTCGACTGTGGTGCACGGGGGATGCTTACCTGCAGACTTGGCCAGTCTGGGTCGGGACCGGTGCGCAACTTTGGCTCGGTGATTCTGACATGGCGTCTGGTTGCAGGCGTTCATGAGCAGAAGAAGCAGGACTGATGGGATGAGAAGTCTGGGCGTGGGTTAAGGATGGGCTCCTGTCAAGATGCCTTGGTTTCAGAGGACTTGGGGACCGGCCGCATTGACTTCCATCTTCGGGCGGAGGCGATGGTGCCCTTAGATTAGAATTGTCGGCCTTGGACGCCACGGACCTATTCGGTAGAGCGGTGCGAAGGGGTGCCGATTCATCCTTGGGAATACGCCGGACAGCGGCAGCTGCGTCTTCACTCAAGGCCATCTTGGTGACGGAGAAAAAAAGCCGGCGTTGATCACGCTGGGGTCGTCAGCTTATGCCGAAATATGACAGTGACGCGCGTGGCGAGATCCCCAGGGTCTGGTGACAGTCGTCTGTTCCGGCGTTGCACAGTCACTCGTGCTGCTAGGTTTGGTCAGGCTATCATGGGCTCGATCGCTCGTGTTGCATCAGTTATCGAGGTGACGACGTCGGCCGTACCAGCACCGGAGGCGCCTGCCTGTGAGGATTGGCAGCGACTGTGCTTGATGCGGCGTGAGGTTCGGTCTGCTGTAATCGAGAGGGAAGGTGGCTTCAAAGAGTCGGCCGCCGAGCAGAGAGTGGCAAGACGGGTCACGAGACAGACCCGAGACGCGGATCGGGCGTAGTCGCGACGGAAACAGAGCGTGATGCGGCGATAGATGGCTCGCTGATGGGCCGGACCACGAAGGAGGAGAAACCTAGCCAGTCTCGATCAAGGCCAAATACGAGTATCGAGTATCACCTGGGTATCGACAGGGCCCAGGGGTGAGGATACAAGAGAGAAGCCAACCGGATGTGGAGGAAGGCCTTCAAGAGACCAGGACGGCGTGCTCTGAGACGACGATGGAGCACGAAGACAGCCAAGCCGGCAGGAGGCTCAGTCGACTACGTGGGCTATAGAGCTGAGCAGGCGGGAGTGTTGTCGCCGGTCCGCCTTGGCAAGCAGGACGATGGAGAAGCTTTTCTGGGTGGTGACTTTTGGTGTCTTGGGTTGGCTTGTGGTGTTGGTACTGGTGATGGCAGTGGTTGTGGTAGTGGTGGTGGCAGAAGTGGAGGAAGAAGTAGGATAGGAGGCAGGCGATTGGTTGGGAGTTGCCGTCCTAGGTCCTTGGGCCTTGGGCCTCTGGGGGCGTTGCAGAGGACAAGAGGTGGGAAGAGGTATTGGACGATTGTGTGTCATAGGGAATGTACGGCGGGCCACGAGGGAAGCATACAAATCATGCCTGAGGACGAACGAGGAGGCTCCCTGGTGCTCCAAGGTTTGACGGGGTACTGTAGCATGCCGGGGATGGCAGCCGTTGCAGTAGCCTGTCCGTAGGCTGGAAGAATCAGCCCCCTGGTGTGTGCCAGGTGGTGTGAATTGCACTCGTGGTATGGCAGGTATGGTCTTGCTCTTGCTGGATCCTCGGGGCTGGAAGGGGGGGGGTGGGAAGGGGCAGCGAGAAGGGGGTAGGAACCGTAGTCACGTCACCGCTTGCCGGCTCGACTTGCTTGGCTTGGCCTGTGTTGAGTTTTGGGGGTGGTAGTGGTGGTGGTGGTGGTGGTGGTTTTTTTTCTTTCCCTCCCCCCCGGACGGCAATTTCCCCAAATTGAATTCTTGTTCTGCCAGTACGATCCTGGGGACTTGACCAAGAACCAGCAGCAGGCGCCTTGGTTGCTTGTTTGCTGGCGACTGGACCGACTGAATGACTGACGGCCGGCTTGGGCTGCATAGGACATTACTCTGGTAACTCCGTCCAGATACTTTGACACATTCCAAACCAATCAGCGGGTTTGGATTACTCAGGGAATGGACGACCCTTGCGAAGTCTAACTCAACCCAGCGACCCTGATCCTTACAATCGGCCACACTAGAGTGAAGCCGTACCAACGAGATACCAGGCTTCTTTTCCGCCCGTGGTGTCGTCGATGCCGCTCTCGGGTTCCCTTCTCTTCACCGCATGTTACTCGTATCCATGCACACACGAGGCAAGGCCCTAGGGAGGGATGAGTCCGAGCACCGGGCCCCCTGGCACCGGATATCAGATGCATCTCTGCCACTGGGTCATTATCAGATCCCCCGGAGGATCCAGCTGACTGACTGGCTGACTCGGTATGCAGCTCGGCAAGAATGCGCTAAAGCTCGGCAGGAATTATAAGGATGATATTAGCCTAAAGAGGTTAAGTATAAAAAAGATAGGGATCCATATATAAAATGAGATATATAAAAAGTATACTTAGGAAATAAAAATTATAGCTTAATAATATATTTTATAGTAAGTTAATAGGAATTAAGTAAGCATTTAAATAAAAGATTAATTTATTTAAAATAAGTTTTAAAGGCTTTTAAAAGATAATAAAAGTATATTATAAATGCATTTTAAATGCAGCTTAAATAAATCTTAAATATAATTAAGGCAAATATTATACAAGATCTTATAAGTTATTATTTAAAATTATAAAATAACCTTTATAATATAATAAAAGATATTTATTAAGAATTAAGCAATATAAAATAAGAATTAAGTACTTAAATAAAATATATTTAAAAATAGTTTTAAAAAAAATATATAAAATAAATTTAATATAAAAAGAAAATTATTAAGAAATAACTAAGGAAATTATAAGGAAATATATTTATAATATAATATATTTAAAATAATGCTTTTAATGTATCTTATATATATATTATAAAATAAGCATTATAAGGTAAAATATATTATATAATATAATATTTATATTATTATAAGTAATACTTAATATATAAAGATATATTAATATTGTTTAAATTAATAGCTATTATAATAATAATAGCTAAGAATAATGCATTAGTAGGATAAGGGGTAAATAAGGGCTAAAAGAAGATGGCTAAAAGAATTATAAAGAGTATTTTTAAAACTACTTAAAAGGAATTATAATATAAACCTTAAAGATTATTTATATTGCATAAGATTTAGAAATTAACTTTTTAAAATATTTTTATAAATATACTTATATATTATTTATATTAGCCTTTTATTATTATTTTATTATGCCTTTTACTTATTTATTATTATTAACTTAAGTAAAGAATAATTACTTTATTTTGCTTAATATAAAAGGTTTATTTTAATGAAATAAGGATTAATAAGAAGCAACTTAAGGAGTTAATAATGTAAACTTAAATAAGGATTAAGATAAGAAGTAGGAAATAATAAAAATAGGCAATAAAGTATGTATTTAGCGTTTAAGTAAACTCTTAAGTATGCTTTAAATTAATATATATATAATTTAAGGAGAATATAAGAAATAGCTTAAGGCTAAATCTTATTTTATTAAAGCTAATATATTATATTATTAAAAGCAATAATAATGATAATATTTTAATTATTATAAGTAAAGTTAAATATGCTTTATTAATACTTAATTACTTAAATAATAATAAGCAAGGAATTGCTATATTTATTAATATATAATATTATATAAGAAATAAAGCATTATAGCTTTTTAATAATATAAGTTTTATTTATTATATAAGAAGGACTTAAGTATTAATATATAAATTAAATGCAATTTAGCTTTAAGTATAAATACAGTATTAAATATAAGTATGGCCTCTTAATAGGGATTATTTATATAATGCAAGAGTTTATATATATTAAGAGCAAAATCTATCCCTACCTATATAAAGACTTAAGGGGTATCTTTATGCATATTATAAAAGAAATAAGGAAGAAGTAAAAGTTAATTTAATATTAAGCAAGGAAGCTAATAATATATGCAATAATTACAAAGTATAGCACTTAAGGGCTTAATAAAAGGTATTTTATTAATATTATTTAGCTAATATTATGCAACTTATTAAGCATTTAAAGCTAGTAAAGCATATAAGCAATATTATAATAAAGATTATAATAGCTTATATTATTTAATTCTTATTACTATAAGAAGTAAAGTAAGTATAAATTCCTTTAATTATATATAAAAACATTATTAATATTATTTATAAATTAAATATAATATATATAAAAGCAAAATATTGTTTAATATATTAATTAAAGGATAAATTTATTAAAATAATATTTCTTTAAAACCTTAAATGTAAGTTAAAATATAAATATTGCCTTTCTTTAAGAATAATTAAGGCATTAAGATAAGGTTAATATATATATTATATTAAGCTTTTATAGCTAAGTTAAGAAAAAAAAAGAATGCATTATTAAGTATAATAAGCTAATATTAAGGGTAATTTAAGGGTATTATAATTAATAATTATAATTAAGTATTAACCATTTTTAAGGCTAAGGCTAAATGATTTTAAGGAATTATTTAAGTATATTTTTTTAATTCTTTATACCTAAAGATTAAAATTATATTATTAAAATAGTAATAATAGTATATAAAATGTATTAAGGGTATTAATTTAGCCTTATTAATAAAATACTTAAGTTAAAAGAAATGTAATTATAAAACATTATATTAATAATAAATAACTTAATAATAAATCTTAATATGCTTTCTTAATAAATTTATAATATTTCTTAAGTATTAATTAAGGGTTTTTTTAAGAAAGCTTTATTAATACCTTATGATATAGAAACTATTATGCTAATATAATAATATAATATTTATAAATATTTATAAAAGCTGGAATAATATAGATAAGTTGCGTAATTTAATGCATAAAATATACTAAATTTACTTTTTAAAGGGAATGGGTATTAATGCTGTGCTATAATAATATAAGTACTTTAACTTAAAGTCCTTAAGTTAAGTATATATATTATACTATATTATTTTATCTTTTAAGTGCTAATTAAGGGCTTTTTTAATATTTATAAGAAATTATTTTTAATGGAACTAATTACCTCTTTATTACCTTTTTCTTAAAGCAGCTAAATATATTAAAAAAACATTATATATTTAAGATAGATTTATCTTTTAAATATATTGCTAAAATAAAATAAAATGAATTAATATTTAAGTTATTTAATTTAATTGTTAATAAAGGTATATATATTCCCCTTATTTTACCTTAATATATTATTAATATTCTTATATAGTTATTATTGCAACTTATATATATATTAATAATTTCAGCATATCTTATTCTTATTACCTTCTTTTTAAATATATCTTTTAAGCTTAAAGTTCTTATAGTCTTTCTTTAAATTAATCTTTTTATTATAATATTTCTTTTTAATCTTAGAAAGTAATTATTATAAATATGAATTTAAAGCAAGTTGCTAATATATTTTATTTACTAACTCCTTATTTACTTAATATTAACTTAAAAGTAAATCTTAAGAAATATTTTATAAAGCTTAACCCTTGGAATAAATTATGATAAATATAAGTATTATATATTATTATCTTTTACTAAGTTTACTTTAAGCAAGGTATTAAGAAACTTATTAAACCTTATATATTTCTTTATAAGGAAATGGTTGCATTATCCTTAATTAAAATTAAGAATTTATATTATAATTAATGCCATTTAATTACCCATAAGTTTACCTTTATAATTTACTATTTATGCATTTATATTGCATTATAAATATATTTATGTTATTTTTATTATATATATTAATACTTTATCTTAATTTACTTAAACTATACTTTATTTATTTATAATTAAGTTAAACATAAGAATATTAAGCTTATTATGCATAGTATTAATTGTTATTTATTTTATATTTTACTTAGTGTTTAGGATATAATCATTTTATATATAAATATTATTAAGTCCTTATATTTCTTAGAGAATACTTATAATAAATGCATTTCATTATTAAAGGGATTTTTAATATAAGTTCCCCTTATATACCATTAAAATATTCCATTAAATATTTATAAGGATTGCAAATTAAATATGCAATACTTTTAATAATATTAATATATTAAAAAGAGTAGTTAGTATAATTATTGTTAATGCGCTTAAAGCATGCGCTTTTTTTAGTAAATAAGATATTAAGTAATTATACTTAGCTAATTAATTAAAATATTTAAAAAACGCTTAAGGGTAGCTCTTAATATAAATAATAAGGATTCTTTTTTTAAAGAGTTTAAATATTACTTTTTTTTTAGCTTATTATTAGCTAAAGATAATATATAAGCTGGTAAAGCTAAACAGTAAATATATTCTTAGAATTTACTTATATTATATTTATTAAGTTTTTTATAAGCATTAAGTAAACTTAAGAAAGGCATTAAGATTGCTATTAAAAAATGCTAATAAAGGTAAGGGCTAAGCTATTAAATCTCTTAGCATTTTTAATAAGTAATACCTAAACTTAATAGTAATATTTAATAAATAATTAGCCCTTAAAAGGCCTTTAGCAAGCCCTTATAATTTAAGTATATTAAGTTTATCTTACTTAAGGGTAACCTTAGCAAATAATAAGGAGGCTAGTTATATTAATATTATTAACCTTATATAAGTAAATAATAATGCTTTTAATATAGTATTTAAAAGGTGCTTAAAGTTCCTTAATATAGTAAATTAATAGTATAAGGAATGTATTTAAAGCCTAAAGATAAAATATAAGTATTTTATATAGTTATTGCCTTATTTCTTTTCTTTATTTCTTCTTTATATGCAATCATTTTATATAAGCATTTATTAACTTATTTATAATAGGCCTTAATACTTTTTAAATATAATACTTAGCTTATAAGTTTATAAGTAAATAATATCTTAATTTATATTAATTATAGCTTTTATAAAATAAATTTTAACTTATGCCTTTTATTTTAAGCATAATAATTATATTTAAAAGTTATAAGTAAGTATAATAGCTTTTTGTATAAATAAAACTTAACTTAATGGCTTAATATTATTCTATCTTTAAGTTGCTTTTAAAATATACTTACTTAGCCCTTAAGGGCTATAAGCAGCTTCTTTAAAAGCTCCTTTAGGAGCTAAGTTAATGCCTTATTTTAATTTTTATTTTTTAATGCATTAATATTTATAATAATATGTAATTATATAATATTATTATTTATATGCTTTTGCTTTTTCTTATTACTTTCTTTAATATTTATATTTTTATTTCTTAAGTTATTTAACGTATTATAAGGTAAAAGAGAAAGGTTATAGGTTTTTTATAAAGCTAATATAGAATTGCCTTTAAGTAATTTAATTAATTCTTAAGGCGAAGCTTTAAGTGCGTTAAGTAAGGCTATTAATTATAGTAGGCATTATTAAGGGTATGGTATAAGGTATATTAAGGGAGTTGAAAATGGGTTTTTATACCCATTAAGAAAGAAAATATTAATTATTAAAATAGTGTTAAATATACTTAGGTTGCGAAGGAAATAAGGGTAGAATTTTGCTTAGGCAGGTTATTAGTAACTTTTAAGGGGAGCGTAAGGAAAATGTAAATAATGCTTATATTACAAGCTTTAAGCAATGCATTATAAAAGGAATGGCTTTTTAAGCGCGTTATATGGCATTTATATATATAATATATATAAGTAAGTAGGGCAGTTATTATAGCAAAGGGGGCTTTTTTACTATAAATAATTAAAGTATTAAAAGGATTAATATTAAATTAATAAAAGATTTCTTTATATTAAACTTAAATAAGGCTATTAACCTATATATTATAAGTTAAAGTAAAGTAAAATAAAGAATAAAGCATAATATATATTAGAATTTTAAATAGGCTATAAGGATAATTAATATATAAAGCTTATATAATGATAATAAGCAGCTTATAAATATTAAGATAATAAGTATAAGTAAATAAGGAATTTATAAGTATTAATTAAGTAATTATGTTTTAAATATTTTATTAAGGCATAATGAGTGGCTTGTAATATTATGGTAGGAATAAAGGGAATAAAAGGAAAAGTAATAAGGAATATATTAAGCAAGGGTATATATGTTTAAAAAGCTATGCATTAATGTTTTAAATGCTAAGTTATAACATTATATAAAGATTTTTAAGGGTATATAAGAATAGGCATGGTTTAATATATTTTTAATACATCCTTATTATATTCTTTATGCATTCTTATTATATAGTAATTGCATTTTTATTATATAATAATTATATTTTAAATGCATTAAAGAGTAAATTAAATTAATTTAATAAATAAAATTAATTTAATAATTTAATAATTTAATAATTTAATAATTTAATAATTTAATAATTTAATAATTTAATAATTTAATAATTTAATAATTTAATAATTTAATAATTTAATAATTTAATAATTTAATAATTT
The DNA here is from genome assembly GCF_014595645.1 of Diaporthe citri. Lineage (NCBI taxonomy): Eukaryota > Fungi > Ascomycota > Sordariomycetes > Diaporthales > Diaporthaceae > Diaporthe > Diaporthe citri. Next base: position 3,794,067 of record NW_025064846.1, read on the forward strand.
AATAATTTAATAATTTAATAATTTAATAATTTAATAATTTAATAATTTAATAATTTAATAATTTAATAATTTAATAATTTAATAATTTAATAATTTAATAATTTATTTTTAATTAATTTTATTAATTTAAAATAATTAAAATATATATATAAAATAATTTTAAATTAAATATATTTTAATAATAATTATATTTTTTTATATTTATAATTTAAATTATTAATATTTTTTATATTTTTAAAATTATATTATATTATAAAATAAATTAATTTATTTTAAATATTAAAATTATTAAAAATTTATAATTATATTTTTTAATTATTTTTATTAAATTATAATATTTTATTAATATTTTATTAAATTATTTTTAATTAATTATTTTATATTTTTTAAAAATATAATTAATTTAATTATATTTTTATTATTATTTTTTTTATAATTATTATTTTTTTTTAAATATAAAAATTATTAAAAATTTATAATTATATTTTTTAATTATTTTTATTAAATTATAATTATTTTATTAATTATTTATAAATAAAATTTAATATTTTATTAAATTATTAATTTTTTTAATTTTTTTAAAAGTTGTTTTTAAATACTTTCTTTTTTTTTAATTTAAACTTTTTAATTTTAATTTTATATTAATTAATTATTAAATTTAATTAAAAAAGTTTTTATAATTTTTAAAAATCTTTATAAATATAATTTAATATTAAAACTTTTAATATAAATTAATAATTTTTAATATAATATTAATTTATAAAAAATTAAATAATTATTATTTAAAACTTTATATAATAAATTTAATTATAATTATTAAAATTTATATTTTTTAAATTTTATTAAAATAATTATTATTATTTTAACTTAATAAAAAAATTTAAAAAATATAAATAATTTATAATTATTATTTTAATAATTATAAAAATTTTTAATTTTTTTAAAATAAATTTTATAATTTTAAATATATTTATTAATATATTAATTTTTTAAATAATAATAAATTTAAATTAAATTATTTATTATATTTAATATTTATTTTTATAATTATTTTTAATTTTATTTAATTTAATTTATTTATAATAATTTAAAAAATAATAAAATATATTTATTTTATTAAATTATTTATTTTAATTTTAATTAAAATATATTTAATAATTAATAATTATATATAATAAATTAAATTATTTTATTTTAAATTTTATTAAATAATTATATATAAAAAAAATAAAATTTTAATATTATATATTTAAAATAAAAATAATTTTTTTAAAAAATAATAATTTTATATTATTTATTTTAAATAATTTATATTTAAAAATTTAAATTATATAATAAAAATATTTAAATATAATATTTAATAATATTAAATTAAAAATAATTTTATTTATTATAATTTAATAAATATAATTTAATATTAAAATTTTTAATATAAATTAATAATTTTTAATATAATATTAATTTATAAAAATAAATTAAATAATTATTATTTAAAATTTTATATAATAAATTTAATTATAATTAATAAAAATTTATATTATTTTTTATTTTATTAAAATAATTATTATTATTTTAATTTAATAAAAAATTAAAAAAAATAAATAATTTATAAATAAAATTAATAATATTATTATAAAAATATATATTAATAATTATAAATTTAATTTAATTATAAAAATATTTATTTAATATATAATATTTATAAAAATATTATTAATTTATTTATAAATTATTTATATTATTAAATTTATAAATAAATATTAAATTTAAAAATTATATTTAATTATTTTTATAATTATTAAAATATATTATAAATTATTTTATAATATATTAATAAAATTATAAAAATATAAATAATAATTTATATAATTTTAATAAAATTAATTTTATAATAAATATAATAATTATATTAATAATATTTATATATATTAATAAATATAAAATAATTAATTTTATTTAATTTAAAAATTATAAATATATAATAATAAATATAAAAATTATAATTTTTTTTAAAAAAAATATATTATATATTATAATTTTTATTAAATTATTTAATTTAAAAATATTTATTTTAAAATTAAATTTATAATTTTAAATAATAATAAAAAATAAAATTAAATTAAAAAATATTTTTATTTATATAAATTTTTAAATTAATTTTTTTTTTAAAATAATAATTAAATATAATAATATATTAAAAATATAATAATTAAAAAATATATAAAAAATAATTAAAAAATAATTATATTAATTAATTAATTATAATTAATATTATTTAATTTAAATATAAATATATTTAATTTTATAATTATTTTTATAATTAATAATTATAATAATATTATATATATATATATTTATAAAATAAATATTTTTTAATATAATAATTAATTTAATATTTTTTAATAAACTTAATTAAATAAAAAATAATATATTAATTAAATTATTATTATAAAATATATTTAATTATATTTATTAAATTTTTTTATAAATAATATATATATATTTTAATAATTATATTTATTAAAAAATTTTAATAAAAATATATTTTAAATAATAAATTTTTTTTATATATAAATATTATAAAAATAAATTTAATAAAATAAAATATTTTTATTAATTTAATTTTATATATATTTTAAAATATATTTATTAAAAAATATTTAAATTATTAAATAAAAATAAATAAATAATAAATATTTTAATATATAAATATTATATAATAAATTTTAAAAAAATATTTAAAATTAATTAAAAATAATAAATAATAAAAATATTATATTTGTTTTTATTATTTAATATTTATAATAATATATTAAAAATATAATAATAAAAAATATATAAAAAAATAATTAAAAAATAATTATATTAATTAATTAATTATTAATTAATATTAATTAATTTTTATATATTTAAAAAATTTTAAAAATTTTAAATTTTTTAAATAATTTTTTATAATATTTAATTTTAAATTTTTAAAAAAAATTTATATAATTTAAATATAAATATATTTAATTTTATAATTATTTTATTATTAAATAATAAATATATTTATTTTTTTTATAAAATTAATTAAAAAATATATATAAATAAAAATATTTTTTTTATTTAATTTTATTTAAATTTATAATTTAAAATATTAAAATTATATTAATATATATATAATTTAAATTAATAATATTAATTATTAATTTAAAAAAATAAATAATTAAAATTAAAAATATAATAAATATTTAAATAATTTTATTATTTATTATATAAATTAAAAATATTATATATTTATTTTTTAATATTATATTATTATAAATTTAATAAAATATTTTTTAATTATTTTATTTTAAATTATATTATTTTATTAATATTTATATATATATATAATATTAATATTTAAATTTTAAATTTTAAATTTAATTTTTATATTATTAAAATAAATATATAAATTTATTAAAATATATTATATATTTTATTTTAATATTATTTTTTAAAAATAAATAAAAATTATAATTATAAAATATTAAAATTAAATAAATATATATAATAAATATAAATATTTATAAATAAATTTAATAATTTTTAATTTTTAATATTTATTTTAAATATAATATAAAATAATAATTAAAATTATTTTATAATATTAAATATTATTTAAAATTATAATAATTATAAAAATAATATATTAATAATAATATAATTTTAAAATTATATTATTTATAATAATAAAATAATTATAAAAATTTATTATAATATTAAAAATATTTTATTAAATTTTTATAAAAAATTAAAAAAAATAATTTTTTATTTTTAAATATAATAATTAAAAAATAAAATAATATTATTTAAAAATATATATTTATAAAATTATATATTTTTTATATAATTATTTATTTTATTATAAAAATTAAAAATATAAATATTTAAAAAAAAATATAAAATTATAAATTTTTTAAATTAAATAAAAAAAAAATAATAAATTTAATAATTTTAAAAAATTATATATATTTATAAATAATATTTATTTTAATTAAATAAAAAAAATAAATTAATTTTAAAAAATATATTAATTTTATTTATTATTATTTATTTAAATAATAATAAATTTAAAAATTAAATTATATAATTATAAATTAATTAAATATTATAAAATTATAAATTATTAAATATATAATAAATATTTTAAAAAAATATAATATTATTAATATTTATAAAATATTTATATTAAAAAAAAAATATAAAAAAATAAAATTTAAATTATTTTTAATTATATTTTATTTTTTAATAAAGTTTTTTTATATATTAAATAAAATATTAAATTATTTTTATAATTATAAATTGAATATAAAATTAAAATTTATAATAATTTTTATAATAATATTTAAAATAATATTAATTTTATTAATAATAATATTAATAAAAATAATAATTTTAATATTTAAAATATAATTTTTAATAAAATTTATATTATAAAAGATTTTTTTTATTAAAATTATTTAATTTTAAAATTTATTTTTAATTATTTAAAAATATAAAAAAAATTAAATTAAATTTCTTTTTAATATTTAAAATATAATTATTTAAAAATTATAATTTTTTATAAATATAATATAAATATTAATAAAAATAATTTAATTATATAAATAATTATTAAAAATAAATTATTATTTAATTATATTTTTATAAAATTTTTAAATATTTTATAATTTATATAAAATTTTATTATTTATTATATAATTAATTATTATTTTATAATATAATAATAATAATAATAAAAATAAAAAATATTTATTTATTATTTATATATATTAATTAATAAAAATAATAAAAAATTATAATTATTATTAAAAAATAATTTTAATTAAAAAATTTTAAAATTCTTTTATATTTTTTAAATATATAAAATTTTATTTAATATAAATATTTAATTTTATAAATTTATTAAAATTATTTTTAATAATTAAAAAAATAAAAATTTATAAAAATTAAATATAATTTAAAATAATATTTTATATAATTTTAAAATAATATTATAATTTTTAAAATTATTATTTTAATTATTTAATATTTAAAATTATTTATATATTTATTTTTATTAAAATAATTTAAAAAATATTTAAAATAAATAATATAAAATTTTATTTTTAATATAATTATAAAAATTTATTATATTTTATTATAAATTAATTATAATTATATTTTTATATTTTAATAATATTTTTTTTTATTAAAAATTTTATTTTAATATTAAATAAATTAATATAAAATTTATTAATTTTAATAAATTTATATTTATATAAATTAATAATAATAATATTAAAATATTTTTATTTAAATTTTTTTAATTATTTTTTAAAATATAATTTAAAAAAATAATATTTTAAAATAATATAATAATTTTAATTAAATAAATAATATATTTTATTATTATAAAATAAATAAAATAATATTTAATAAATATAAAATAATTAAAATAAAAATAAAATATTAATTTTTTTATATAAATAAAATAATAAAATATAATTATAATATATTTATATTAAATATATAATATTTATTATTTAAATATAATTTTTTATATATATATATATATATTATTATTAATAATTATATAAATTAAATATTTTAAATATATAAATTAATTTTATAAATTAAATATAAATATTATTAAAAAATTAAAAAGTTAATTTATATTTATTTATTTATTATTAATTAATTATTATTATTATTTATTATATTTAAATTAATTAATATTAAATAATAATTATTATAAATAAAATTAATTTATTAATTTTTAAAATTTTATAAATTTTATATATTAAATAAAAAATAAAAAATAAATAAATTATATATATATATTATAAATAATATAATTAAAATATTTATTAATTTATATTTTATATTATATTTTATATTATATTTTATATTATATTTTATATTATATATAAAATAATTAATATAAATTAATAAATATTTTAAATTATATTATTTAATTTTTAATAATAATAAATAAATTATTAAAAGAATTCTTTAATATATTACTTATTATATATTTATTATACCCTTTTTATATTCTTAATAATATTAAAAAAAGTTTAATTAATTTAAGTATTAACTTATTAAAATTTTATAGCAAATATGTTATTAATTTGCCCTTAAAAAGATTCTTAAACGCCCCTTAAACTCCTTATAAAAGTCTTAAAACTATTTATCCTTATTCTTATTACTATTCTTAAATTCCTCCTTAAACTTCTCCTTAACGTTATTAATAAAGGAACTAAGGTCTTTATTAATAGCCTTTAAAATGCTGCGTTACTTATTAACTATAACCTTTAAATAAAGGTTAATTTTAAAATCCTACTTTTTATTCTTAGCTACTTATCCTTAAAAAATAGCATATAAGGCGTTAATAGCAATGCTTATATTACTATAAGCCTTATAAAACTTATATAAAATATTAATATTATTATAGCTTTTAATTAATATATAGGCATTAATAAATTTACCTTTAAATACTTCTTAAATACCTTAAATATACTATTAAGATACTTTTTATAATAAATTAAGGCCTTTTTAATACGGCTGATTTAGTAAAACTTATTGCATATTATAGCTATATTAATAACTTTATAAAGAAGTCCTTTAATGCATTTAATAATATACTTATTTTGCTTTTTGCAACTTAAGTAGTCCTTAATTTAAATTAAGTACTTAATTATGCAAGAATTAAAGCGCTTTTAGCTAAAAGCATAGCGCTAGCCCTTTTTATTTAAAATAAAGTTTTATTTATTATTAATATTAACTATTTTTTATATTATAACCTTATTAAGAGAAAGCTTATAAAGATTTATTAAATACCTTTTAATTAGCTTTTAACCTCCCCTTAAACCCTTTTTATTTAATTACTTACTTAGCTTTAAAGTAATTATAATATTATTAATCTTAATAGGTAATTTATAAGGGGTAATAAAGAACTTAAGTATATAAATTAAAGTAACCTTTTTACTTATAAGCTTATTCTTAATAATCTTTATAATAATAAAATAGGCCTTAATAACCTACTTATAAAAGGTTATTACATTGCCTTTAATTAGCTCTTATTACCTTCTTAAGATGCTTTTAAATATTTATTAATAAAGTTAAACTTTTTCTTAATAAAGAAAGAGTTATTACCATTATTATTATTATTAATAATTTCATAAGCCTTTTTAATATATTAGCAATAAAGCTAAGTAGTTTGCTTAAACTTAGTTTATTAAATATTAATTAATCACCCCTTAAGAACCCCTTGGAAATTTATACCTTAATTACGCATCCTTTAAAAGGGCAGAAAACCATGCTTTTAATAATATAAATAATCTCTTATTTACTAGGTTTAATAATAAGCGAAATAATATTTAAGCTATATAGTTTTTCCTTAAAGGCTAGGTATTAAGCAATCCATAGCTATTTATATAAATTATTAATAAATGCTCCTTAAGCTCCCCTTAATTACTACTTAAAACTTATATTAAAGATAGTTTTAGCTATTATTGCGGTAATTATAAATATATACTTAAATGTTACTTAAATTATACTTAGGAGATTAAATAAGGGGCTTTAAAAGGGTACTTATTTAATAATTATTATATAGGAAAGTTATGAATTTAAATAATTAAATATATAGCAGCGGTTAATTAACATAATAAGCAAGCTATTTTTTAACTGCTTTTTAAAGGCAATGTAAGTATAATATAATTATATTTTAAATATATTATAAATATAATATAAATGCAATTTAAAAGTTATTAAATTGCAATTCATTAAGTAAAACGTTTTAATCCCGGTTTAAGCTTAATTTAAATATGCTAATGGCTAATTAATATAATAGGTAAGTAATTATATAATAATATATTAAGGGTAATTTAAGGGGGGAGTAAGTAAAATATAAATAACTTTATTATATAAGTTAAAAGTATATATAATATATATTTTATATCCCTAACCTTATTAACTTAATAAGGAGTTTTCATTAGCTGCATAAGGGCTGCATAAGGGTATTTAATAAAATGTATATTTAGTTATATTTATAAAAAACCTCCCGACTAGTTTAAGCCTAATTGGGTGGTGACGCTAGGCCGAGCTTTAGCGCATTCTTGCCGAGCTAACAGCCCCTGGCTGACTGATTGACTGCTTGACTTGCTGCACTTTGCACTGGCAAGGCGGGGCCGCAGGCCAATCTCTCGGGTGCCTGGGTACATACTTTGTACATCTAATATTACTCTATGCGTGCGACAGATTGCGTTGCTCTCACCGGCTCGCCACTTCGAACGCCTCGATTATGCTCGGCCTTTTTCTGCCAGACTAACACCTTGTTTTGCAGAAGGCTGCAGCTGCACCTGCAGGTGGGCACCACGTTTGTTGTTATTATTGTCCAGTCCGTGTACCGTACTCGTACTGTATATACACAGTATCTCCATTGCAATGCGATCCAGCAGCGCACACTACATGTCATCTGCATAGCGTTGCAGTGGTTTCTAGACTATCCGCCCGACGCAATTGATCCTGAACCGCGCTACACGGGCCCACGCCAGCTCGACTTTGCAGTAGTCGCAGCCTTATTCAGGTGCGGGAGCGGAAAGTCAAAGAGAGGGGGAGAAAAAAAGCAAAAGTGACACTCCCTCGTTAGTGGTTCCTGTGTCCGCGTATCCAATAATTATGCAATCACCGCGGAGTTTCCGAACTGGCCGGCGGCCCCCAATGCAAGTCATTTCAATCTCCGCCTCCTTGAGGGGGACCCAGTCGCCAAGCTTTATTATCAGCGCAGATGGATCCTGATAATCGAATTAGCTCCAAGATCAGTCGAGGCTCTACCCGGTCAGGGGTGGCTGACCGGCGTGGGGCCAGCGTCTGGTACCGCGTGCCTCGTGCAGTCACAATAATGAGGCTGCTCTAAATGCGGCTTTGATGATGTGCACACCCGCAGCGTTATCAAAGAATGATAGGATCGCGATAAAAACACGCGCTTACTCTTGTCGGCCTCGGATGAGACGCTAGAAGCAGAATGTCGTTGCGGCTTACGTAGCAGGCACTCAAAGCACATGGAAAGAAGCCGGGAAAGGCACACATATGCGAAGGCGATTGTCTCGTAGCATCTTGCAGAATGACATCTCACACTGGGGATATTAACGTGATTAGCCCACGGGTTTCTCCCACAGGACCAGTGTGCTGATCAAGCCATACTGTACACCGACCATTGGCATCCCTGAGCTGCACAAGGAAATACTCGGCCCAGTTGGCGAGCTGGATGCCAGCATTGGTATCAAGATCCACAGGCGGGGCTGGACCCTGAGTCCTGCCATCTTGCACCACTGACTTCTGCAAACACTTCACTCGGCCGTGCAGTCCCAATCGATGATGACGGTAGAATCATTCCACCGGGATGCGGTTCAACGTGGGTCAGGAACTCTGCACTCGAGTCAGACCTTGTGCCCGCCATCTCGTCGTCGGTGCATAGCTTCACACCAAGAACCTCGGAAAACAGCGCCGCCCTATCGTAGTGATGGCATAGAGCAACTCATTCTTTTGGATTAGTTCCTGGCGACAGGCCGTGAAATGAATACTGTACAGTTGCCATCTCAAACGGCACACCATCCGCCAAAAAGTGATGGCCTGTCATTGCCTTCAGTCCAGCCGGTTAAACCCATGATATGTGCGCACCACAGTCTGTTTCAGTCAACGCCGACCATTGACAAGTGGATACCTTCGCCTGGAAAGTTCCCTGCAGATTGGTGCCTTCGTGGATGACACGAGAAAGGAGCCCCGTCCCCGCAAAGACAAACGTCCAAGTTGACCAGAAAGCTCCAGGTTCAAAGATCAACGTCGGACTCGTCCACCTCCAACGCGGGAAAATTCCAGCGGTGTGCTGACAGCGCTTCTTTTGACAAGTGGATGGGAATAGCAATTGACAACGTGCAATTCAGCCAATCGTTCCTCCTGGACATATCGATGCTTCTCAGAGGGTACGGGTTGTTCAACTGTTCGACCGGAATTTCAGTGTCGAGTGCCCAGATTTGCACAGTGTGCTGAATGATCACAAAAGCGAACATGACCCGTGGGAAGTGCTCGACTCCTCGTTGCTCCCACTGATGGCGATATCTCTCCACGCCTTGCCGGCAGAAGCGCATTGCCTCCGCATGTACCATTTGCTGGAGTTGATCCTCTTCAACGTCGGCGAACTGGAGGACAGGGAACTTGATGATCAGTATGGGACTGGAGTAGGCGTAGGAGCCAAGCAGCTTAGCATCCTTCTCGACCGATGCGTTGTATCTCCGGAGTTCCTGGTCGATGAGGTCGGCCATTTTGTCATGGAGACCATCTTGCCGATAAGCGCAGATGCGAATTTGCAGCTCGAAAAGGTTCCGCAGTGCTCGCGTGGCTGTCGCTTGTGTGTTAGCTCCTGCAAGCTGGCAATAGATACGAATCAAACAAACCTCTGAATTGGTTCGACTCCGCTCTGATGAGAGTTTTCTTCTCCTCGTTTCGGGTCGCGAAGAGCCCGCTCAAGTAAGGGTGATCAACAAGATCACACTTCCAGGAGGAGGGAAACAACGAGTAATATCCGCAAAGCGTCATGAGCTTGTGGGCCTTTGCAGCGTCCCTTGCCCAATACCTGATACCCGTCACCCTGGTTCTCTCAACTCGGTACCAGTCGATATCTTCACTTTCGACGTCGTACTCATCCTGGAAGTCCTCTTCAGATTCGTAGTAGTCGTCGAGGTTGGTGGGAGGGTCTTCGTAATCGTAATTGTCATCATCCTTGTCCTCATACTCGTTGTTCTTCCCATCAGGCCCCTCGTTCTCGTCAGGGTACTCATCCTCGTCCTCTTCGTCGCTACTACGGCGGCGTCGACGCCGACTGGTGCCGCCACGGAGGCTAGGTGAGGCGCTCTGGTTGTCCGAAGTCTCATCATCGACCTCTATGCTCTGAATGGGTTCGTCCATATCACCAAGATCGCCCTGCGTAGTACTAGCCGCCTGTGAATGTGGCAAAGTGTCCTCGGACTCGTCTTCAGCAGACTCGTCCTCTGAGTCGGCACACACGCCGTAGTCACGGTCGTCCTCGCGAACATTAAATGAATAAGCGAAATGGTCTTCTTGTTCTTCTTGTTTGATCGCGCGCTCGACTTCCAGTCTGATTTGCTGCTCAGGGCCGTCGTCGTCGTCAATGGATGAGCTTCTAGGTGCAGTTGCGTTTGGGTCTGAGTGGAGTCCCAAACCCTCAGCAGGTGATGATGCGGTGCGGCGGCGAACTGAGGATGACTTGGAGACTCGCCCTGCCCAAACTCGATTGAGCCTGCTGCCAACAGTCCTCGCGAGCCGAGCCGAAAGATTGTACGAGAATGAAGGCATTGCGACTAAAGTGAGAGCAGTTGTGGGAGGCAAAGAAAGAAAGAAGGGTCTTTGAGATTCGAGTGCTGGGGATAAAGCGAAAGAAAACCTTAGTTCGATTGAGACGATGACGGCCAGAACGTGGTAGTTTCGTTGCGACTAGATGTTTTCAACCCAGATGAATTGAGGCATGTATCTTTGACAATGGAGAGAGTGCTCATTGTGCATCTGCATCCCCGATTCGTCTTCCCCTTCCCAATACCCACCGGCCGCGGCGGTACTGAAGGCAGCCTACAAGCATGGCAGTGAACCGAAACTGGGAGTGAGGCGTCAGAAGTCGCGGACAGCCCCGAAAGCAGCGGCGACAGTGCTCTGCAAATAAAGGAGCAGTTGCTTCAGATGCGGTTCAGGCAGTGGGCCGTTTCCGGTAACTGATTTGGCGCCGTTGGAGTCGTTCGCAGCAGAACGTGCAGCCACGGCCCTTGCTCCTGCCTGGGTACCTACCTGCCTGCCCTGCCCAGGAGTCTGGCAGACCCACACCGCAGGGACCAGGGTACCTGGGTCCCACCTGCCCAGATGGGCGGGCGGGCATGCTGGCATTGCATGGAAGAAACCAACGCCTCTGCCCTGCAACCTCTCTCCATCCAGCCCAACTTTGCTGCCGCGATCTGACGCGCCAGAAGTAACGACGTCAGCCTCCTTTCTTTTTTCACTGTCGCATTCACTCCCAGGACCGCATCTTTACTGCATTCCCCCCCGTTTCCATAATTCTACCCGGAGAGTTATCGTTGCAGACTTCGATCTCTTTTCTTTCCAGCCATCGTGCGAACCAACAATGAGCCTACTTGCTCCAATCTCGCACCAAATCTAGTCACCATGTCTTCGAGCGACTGGGCCAGTCTGAAGGTCGTCGAACTGAAAGCGGAGTTGCAAAGCAGAGGTTTAAGCACCAAAGGCGTCAAGGCCGATCTCGTCAGACGCTTGGCAGAAGCTGATGCCGACGCCGCCGCCGCCACCGAAGACCAGGAGGCAGCAGGATCCCATAATGGAGACATCGCCAGGCCAGCCGATGATGCGTCCCAAGGAGAAGATGTCATTGCGCAGCACAGCAGCGAGGACAAGTCGGCCGCGACTGAAGGCGCGGATGTGAACATGACTGGTGATGCGCCAAATACAATTGCGACACAATCTGAGGGCGTTGCAGAGCCTGTGGCACAGGACGCAGCCGCGGAACAACTTACCGTCCCTCAGTTTGACGCCGACAACACGTCCTTGCCGCCTTCCGCGCCAGCTCACGATGCTTCTCTCGACTTGCAGAAGCGTAAACGCCGATCCTCCACACCGCCTCCTTCTACGAAGCGGGCCAAACAGGAGGAAGAACGTCACGCTGAGGAACAGGAGGATGTCGTCGATTATGAGACGGGTGATCTGTCTGGCAGCCCGGAAAAGAAGCCTCTAAACGGCGCGACAGAATTACATGGACGGGAAGAGACGGGCGCGGTAGAGGCCGAGAATCATCGCGTTGCAGAACCAGCAACTACTCACGCACCAAACGCGCTCGAGGCTAGCGGGGAGGAGGCAGATTTGGCCAGGGCAGCTGCAGCAGATGCCCCCAAGGCGTTTTCAGTCACACAATCACCAGAGCGAAAACCAGAGCTGGAGGTCAGTGGCGAGGATGCATTCATGAGGAGAGTAGCCATAGGAAGGCACTCTGAAGCACCGTCGCAAACGTCGCAGCCATCCCACCATCCGCGCGAGGATCGATCTCAGGTAAACCAGCAACCACACAGAGAGTCCGCCGCGCCGGAGGTCGGGCACTCGCCCCCATCAGCCCATCCTCCGACCTCAGCCCTGTACATCCGGGAGCTGATGCGACCCTTGAGGTCTGAGACGGTTGAGGAGTACATCGTCGACCTGGTAACACCACAAGGCAGCCAGCCTGACCCCAGTCTCATCGAGGACTTCTATCTGGATCAAATACGTACGCATGCATTCGTCAAGCTGGCCTCGGTCTCAACCGCTCAACGCGTTCGTGCCGCAATGCATGATCAGATTTGGCCCAACGAGCGGAACAGGAAGCCTCTGTGGGTGGATTTCATCCCGCCTGACAGCATGAGGGAATGGATCGACCAAGAGGAGTCTGGAGCGAGAGGCAATGCACACCGCTGGGAAGTCGTGTACGAGCAGGACGGCGACCGCGTCGTAGCTGTTCATAGAGCAGCTGGCTCAGACAGCAAGTCGTTTTCAAAGCCCCCTCCGACTGGTCCGGCCGTGGGCTCTGGTCCTGGCCCTGTATACCCTGGGATTGAAGCTGCACCGAGAGGCCCTCGCGGTCGGGGCGGTCCGCCAGTTCGGCTAAACAACCCGAATTTGCTTCAAACGCAAGCCAACCCTCCACTGTCATACCAACCCCTGGGTGAAGACATAGCACAGCGTCGTGTTGAGAACATGCGTTCTTTCTACTCGACAATCCCACCACACGACCTTGGCAAAGATTACCATCGGTACACCTTCGAAAACAGCGATTCTTTTGTTGACAGAGGCACTGAGGTCTTCATCGGCATCCGGCCTCCCCATCGGGAGAAGGAGCACCAGGAACGTCTTCGCCTTGAGCGCCTCGGACTGTCTGGCGCTGGCAGTGCGGCCGATTCGCAGTCTCGCAGAGAGGACTACCGGGCCCCGCCCCGTCCACCCATCTCTGAATTCGACCGATACTCGAGCGACCGTCGCTTTGGAGGTGATCGCCGGCCTCGAAACCGTGGTTTCCGCGGCGATCGAGGATCTCAACGGTTCCGGGGAGAAGACCCTTACCGCTACAGACCAGGCTACTAAGAGCTTACACAAAGACTCAAGATACGAGAGGTGAAGGCTTTCTTGGCCGTGGGGATCATAAATCATGGCCCTGTAACGCCTGCGTTTATAAGCTCCCGAGAAATGGCTGTCGGCATTCTTGGGCAGCACAATTGGGGTTGATGAATGGCAAATAGATCACCCTGCACCCTGAACTACCGTGTTCAGGTATCCAGCCAGGATGGACAGTCTCAGGAACCATAACTGGCAGCGGACATCCCGAAGAGCTCTTTCGCGTGGCCCATACCATGCTTTGGCGATGCTCAAAGTCAGCTGTGGTAGTCTCGGGTCAAATACGCAAGAAAGACGGCGACTGGCGATTTGACCACGTGGAGACACTGTAAAGCATAGAAAATGTAAATAGTGACGAGGTAGATACCCTGAAAATGATAGTGAATTGATTGATCCGTTGCGATCTTGAGACCGCTCGTCGTCATTGCATTTCTCACATGCTGCACCTCATGCTCCTTGCCTGGGTCGGCCCTGGGAAGACAGCCTTATCGGTAGCTTATCGGAGCCCAAGGAGCTATTGGAGGGGCAACTTTTCAAAACTTTTGGGGACTCGTCGCATCGCTGGTTTCGTTAATCTGATCTCGCGAATTCAGTCTACTGGGTAGCTCTCATAACTCCTAGCACGTCTTGACATCCACAATGGCGAAGAAGCGTGCAAGAGATGCAGATGGCCAGTCCGAGGCGGCAGCCGCTTCGGTGGACAAAATGGACGAGGACGGCAGCTCAGACGACGATGTAAATTTCACATCCTTTTTCTCAGTTCACAGGCACGCGCGTCTCACTAACACCGACTCTCAGGATTTCAACATCGTCAACGTCGATTTTGAGTGGTTCAACTTCGACCCCGAGATTGACTTCCACGGCGTCAAGCAGCTACTCCGCCAGCTCTTTGATGTTGATTCTCAGCTTTTTGACATATCCGCGCTCGCGGATCTCATACTGCAGAACCAGACCATCGGCTCAACCGTCAAGGTCGACGGCAAGGGCAACGACGCGTACGCCTTCCTCACGGCGCTGAATCTCAAGGAGCATAAGGACAAGAAACCCGTGATAGACCTGGTCGAGTACATTTCCACGAAGGCCGGCGAGTCCGGCAACGAGGACCTTGCTGCGATCATTTCCAAGGTCCTGGCGGAGAACCACGTCGGCTTGGTTCTAGGGGAGCGCCTCATCAACATGCCCCCCGAGATCTCACCGCCAATGTACTCGATGCTGGTTGACGAGGTAGAGGCCGCCGTGGAGGACAAGGAGCCGTACGACTTTACGCACTACCTCGTGGTGTCCAAGACCTACAACGAGGTGCAGAGCATCCTGGACGGCGAGACGCAGAAGCGCAAGAAGGCCAGGGAGGAAGCGCCCTTGTTCCACTTCCACCCGGAGGACGAGGTGTTTCAAAAGCACGCCGTTGCGTACGGGAGCTATCCGCTGACAAAAGACGACGAGAGCGTGGCGGACAGCAAGAGGGCATTCCAGGAGATGGGGGTCAAAAACATGGGGTATATGGCTTTGATTGAGGCGGCCAAATTCCCTGAGGCCGTGAAGAAGGTCGCAGAGTACCTGAACCCACAATGAACCAAATGATTCCCGCGAGCTCTCCAAAGGGAGCATCTATTGGATTGTATTCTTTTCTATTTGGTGAAAAAACCATCGCTTTTCAAGTG
Source organism: Diaporthe citri (assembly GCF_014595645.1). Classification (NCBI taxonomy): domain Eukaryota; kingdom Fungi; phylum Ascomycota; class Sordariomycetes; order Diaporthales; family Diaporthaceae; genus Diaporthe; species Diaporthe citri. Next base: position 3,809,948 of record NW_025064846.1, read on the forward strand.
GACGCGCAAATTCGTCGCATTACATCTACGCCTTTTCTAAGCGCGGGCAATGGCGCCCTGCTCCCTGAGATGCCCCCCCCCCCGGAAAGCTGCACGACGCCTCTCGCTGGGCCGCTGCTTCATGCCGCTGGCTCTAACCTCTGCATCAGATACTCCACCTCGACCTCCTTCGTCAAGGGGATGACAAAGTCCTTGTACATGGCCACCACGGCGTCGACGTTGATCTTGCTCTGCTCCGCGCCAACACCGACGGAAGGGTCGGTGCCGTAGGTCTGGGCCTTGAGCTTGAGGCGCTCGAGGACCTGCTTTTCGACGGCGGCGTTGGTGATGGAGGCGCCGATGCCCTCACGGTCACTGGCCTTGATCATGCGCGTGTAGGCCTCAGTGTCTGACTGGAACTTAGACTCGGCGACAAACTTGCCAAAGTGTATCCTCCGCGAAAGTGCCTGCAGGACGGCGATGTCGCACGTCGCGCTGCTGCCGTAGTTCTCCTGCGAGACGCCCCGGTCTCCGTGGCCAAAGTCCGGGCACACGCGCGGCAGGAACTGGTCGATATAAAAGCGCTTAATCTTTTCGTTGACATTGACGTCGTTGGGGTGGAGGATCCTGGGGTAGTCTATGGCGGGGAGGATGGGCTGTTTGAGCGACGAGGGGAAGAAGGGGTACTCGTCGGGCGACTCGTAGCGGCGGATGAGGGACTGGAGCTTCTCCTGCTCGACGAAGTACCAGTCCATTAGGGAGAGGTTGGTGTCGGGTATTGGTACTGCGCCGGGGACGTAGATGTTGCTGTTTAACGGGAACTGGACGCGCTCGATCAGGTGGAAGGTGATTGTGTCTTCAAGGCGGCTGTACTTGGGCCGTCAGCTGTCAAATCCTATTATTCTACGCGGGAGCGCAGTATTGAGGGTTCGCGGAGCCTCACATGAGCTGAAATCGGATGCGCGACAAGTCGAGCGCCTTGGAGGCGTCGGAGAGGTCGATTAGGGAGTCCATCTCGAGCGTGTTAGATTGGGTGAGGGCGGTTAGAGGGCGGTGCTATTTGCGGAGGGGAAACCCGAGATGAGAGCCCTCAGCCTTTGGACACGGGGCTTTTTCTTGGATATGCGAGGGTGAAGTATTCTTTGCGCGTCGGAATGACTCAAATAATCATCGTGGGCCTTGACGGCACTTTGTCAGGACCGGTTCGGAAGCTCGAGTGCTGAGCAGGGGTCTTGGAGCGACTTTGAGTTCCGAGCCGCTTCCGCCGTGCACGGAGGGTTGGCGGGGTTGTCGAGCCGACTCGCCCCCGTGAGTGACGCAAGGGTGTCGCTGGTCCGGCCCTCAATTGGGTTGCCCGTGTCGCGTGCAGGTAGTGCTAGTGTAGCAGCTGCCAGGCGAGCTGGCCAATCTCTGCCCGATGCAGCGGGCGGGTGGCATCCCTCGAGCTCCAGCGAACCCTCGTCTGTGATCTCGCATTTACGCGACCCTACTCCCGCGACTCGATCCGACATTTTCAATTGCTCTCACCGACCGATGCTGCATTTTGGGCTCAACCGCTTCTCCTCAGACTTCTAGAACGCGGCAACTCACCCACCGGCAGAGGCTAGCTGCAGACAGAAACCTTACCGACCGAGCTCCATCCGAGCTCCACTTGTTCTCCATTGTTTAACGCATGGCCAGCACCGGCGACCACAATGCTTTTTATGACGACCATGGTGATTCGTCAATCATCTCGGTGCGCACCTTCTCCCACCTCTACAGGCACTTCCTCTGAGGAGTCTCTGCCCTGTCTCTCTGTGTCTGTGTATCCAAGAGGCACGCCCCGCTGACGGCAGCGTTATGACCCATGCAGACCCGTGGCTTTGAGGCTTTCGGCCGCAAAGTGACGACGACGGCCAGTCAACTGATGGGCCCTCTGTCCGATCCGACCGGCCACCAGCACTACCAGTCCGCCATGGGCGAGGTGACAAAACAGCTGCGGAGGCCGAACCTCCAGCGGAGCATGTTTTCCAGGGCACGGACGACCCCTACCGACCTTGTGCGGTCAAAGCTTTCCACGACAGAGATACAACAGCGGGCACTGTCATACGTACCAGATGCCTTGCTTAAGGACATCCCTGAGGATGAAAACTCCTACTCGCTGTTTCAAGGCTTCAAGGCCTCCTTCCCAGATTTCACCGACGATGGAAAGAAGCACAGGAGAAGGGTCTCGAGGGGAAGGAAATTGATCGAGGACACACGGATCGATCCCAACAGCCCGCAGGCGGTACAGAAACTTCAAAAGGAAAAGGCCGCCATGTTGCACGAATTCGAGATGTTGGGCGTGCGGAAGAATATGGCAAGCAGCGAGATCCGGGAAATCGACAACAAGATAGCAAATCTATTGGGGATGCGGAAAATTATCTTGGAGAGGCTGGCCGGCTTTGAACAGGACGAAGCGGTCCTAGAACACGATAGTAAGACTGCCGCTCGACCCCGTCATCGTACGAAGAACTAACACCCTCCAGTTGTCGATGTGGAGAACCGCTTAGAGGAGGCTGAAGAGCTGGTCGCCGAAGCCGAGTCCGTGGCAGCCCTCACGCCAACCAAGGGCAGTGACGCTGGGGAAGACGACGGGGACTCAGGCTTTATGTCACAGTCGATATACGAGAAGTTGCCATCCGCTCATAGCACGCCCACCAAGTCGAAGAAGCCAAGAAGTCTGCGGAGAAAGTCGATGCCAATCTTACATGAGCACATCGAGCCGGGCACCTCTATTCGGGAGATTCGTGCTCACCAGGACTCCATCACAGCCATGGACTTCGACGCTCCCTTCGGCACAATGGTCACTTCTGCTCTGGACGACACTGTGAGGGTTTGGGACCTGAACGCAGGACGCTGCATCGGAGCCCTTGAGGGCCACACAGCCTCTGTCCGAACCCTGCAGGTCGAAGACAATATTTGCGCTACGGCATCTGTGGATGCTACGATCCGCTTGTGGGACCTCAGCAAAGCACAGTACGACCCTCTAGGCGGGCAACTCGATCAGGACGAAGATGAAGACGGCATGGCCTTTGAGAACCCGGAAGACCAGCCTGTAGACCCACCCGCGGGAAGCATGGACGGCTGCGCCCTGACGACATTACAAGCGCACATGGACGAGGTCACTGCCCTTCACTTCAGGGGCAATACTCTGGTATCTGGCTCAGCTGACAAGACAATCCGACAATGGGACCTGGAGAAGGGGCGGTGCGTGCAGACCCTGGACGTGATGTGGGCTGCCGCTCAGGCCTCAGTCACTTTGGGAGAGAACACTTGGAAATCGACAAGCCGCGCGCCTGTACCAAACGCCGACTTTGTTGGCGCATTGCAGGTCTTTGACGCCGCGCTCGCGTGCGGAACAGCTGATGGAATGGTCAGGCTTTGGGATCTGCGTAGTGGTCAAGTTCACCGGAGCTTAGTCGGCCACACCGGACCCGTGACGTGTCTTCAATTTGACGACGTTCACCTGGTAACAGGAAGTCTGGACCGGAGCATTCGGGTAAGTCCTCCTTTCGCCCTGTTGTAAAATGCCAACCTCTTTCGGTTTTCCAAGTGAGTTGTGTTAACACCATCTCAGATATGGGACCTCCGAACTGGGTCCATTTATGACGCATACGCTTACGATCACCCCGTCACGGCCATGGCGTTTGACAACCGGAGAATAGTCTCGGCCGCAGGCGAAGACGTGGTCAAGGTATACGATAAGCTGGAGTCTCGCCAGTGGGACTGCGGTGCTGGGGTCAAAGCCGCGAGGAGGGCAAGGCGCCGCCGGCTACTGTGGGACGCGTGGCCCTACAAGATGGCTATTTGCTGGAAGGCCGCCAAGATGGCATTGTTGGCGTGTGGACTTGCTAGAGCTGTGGAAGAGAAGACGAGATGTATAGAATGGGTGTGCATAATGCATACACACACCCACACTTATGCAATGACATCAATGTATTACTCCGTGAAGCTCCAATCCAGGCGCCCTGCTGGGAGCATGGCTTTGTAGATATGCCTCGGGGCCTGTCTATGCTGGGCTTCGTCTACGCATCGCCCGGCGCCGACACAAGTCAATGCAGTTCGCAGGAATCTCGCATATCGGCATAGAGCTCGACTGGTACATCACCCAGCATGATGGCCTGCATATGATGATTGACACTTGTCGAGCAAAAGCCCTCAACTATTGGCTCGTGTACGGTGTTACTGCATACACCATGTACCTAGGGGTGGTTGTTCTCGATTCGCTTGTGCGGGCTTCTCTAGAGGGAGCATCTGCACAGAACCTTACGATCCTTGCGAGCTGTGTTACGGTTGACGCCAGCCCTGAGGCAGGCAACGAGCGATCCTAGATAGGACTTGAAGCTATCCCCAGTGTTCTCGGTCGCAACGGTCTTTAGCCGCGCGTTAAGTCCGATCGGACATTGGTCGTTAACAACGATCATCAACCATTGCGCATTTGTAAGTTCCTCGTCATCGTGTTCGTATATCTACCGGGCGATCGAGATACTGCCCACTTGGAGCCCCATTACTGTAGTTTTTGCTGGGCGTTCACAGCCCACCAGGTCGTGGTCAGAGGAGGTGTTCCAGTCTAGGTGGAGTGGAGCTGTATACAACCCCTGGCTGTGATATTGGGACACTTGACATTCGACAATCGGCGACTTTTTGGAAAAATTGTATCAGAGCGATGGGCCAAGGGTCCGGCCGTCCCCGCGCCGATGAAACTTATTAGAAAGTGCCCTTCTATGGAGATCTTGACGTCTGGGAGAGTTTGGGCCATGGGCTAGAAGAGGGGAACGCTGAAGTACCGACCTAGATGAGGAGGTTCCAAAGTATTTTGCAGTCAAAGCTCCTTCTCCGCCGACAATCCCGCATGTGGCTTCCTATATATATTTAAACTAGTCTCATAACTCTTTCCGTCTCGCTCTTCTGCCGCGCTTCACTTCATCAAACAATCCCTTCTTTTCAGAGACCAACTGGAACACACCTACGACTGTTATCCTTACTTTGGTTCCGAGAACAATACTGCCAAGATGTCTGCACTTCCAATGGCACCCCCGCCGAAGGGCCCTCTGAACCGTTATCGCCTGCTGTCACCATCAGCATCTCTGAGGGTCTCGCCTCTCTGTCTCGGCGCCATGAATTTTGGCAACGCCTGGGAGTCCTACATGGGAGCCTGCGACCAAAAGACCACCGAGGGCATCTTGGACTACTTCTACGAACAAGGCGGAAATTTCATCGATACCGCCAACAACTACCAGTTCGGTGAATCAGAGATGTGGATCGGAGAATGGATGAAGAAGCGTGGTAACAGAGATGAGATGGGTAAGTAACCAGACCAGGGAAGGGGACATCTGCAGGTCGATGATGATAATGTCTCACCTGACACTCTGCATCCAGTCATCGCGACCAAGTACACGACGAACTTCATGGGCGGACCGCCTGGAGAAGGACGCATTGTGAGTGGTGCCACGATTGTGCCAGGTCGCTGATAACCGACTGACATCTCGAAGATGGCAAATTTCACCGGCAATGGCACGAAGAGCTTGCACACCTCACTGAAGGCCAGCTTGAAGAAGCTGAACACTGATTACATCGACCTTCTTTACGTTCACTGGTGGGACTTCTCTGTGTCGGTAAGTTGGGGCCCCTGGTCCTCCGGAGTCCTCGTGGGCGGGCGGCAGGTCTTGTGTTGTCCAGAATGCCACAGGTCAAGATTGAAGCACTGCTGTTCCAAAAGCCAACTGCTGTCATCGGTCTGAACTTCCGAAAAAGGCAACAAATAAGCTGACACTGGGCTCTTTTAGATCCCTGAGCTGATGCAGAGCCTCAACAACTTGGTGGTCCAAGGCAAGGTCCTCTACCTGGGAGTTTCTGACACACCGGCCTGGGTAGTTTCCAAAGCCAACCAGTATGCGCGGGACCATGGTCTGAGGCAGTTCTGCGTGTACCAAGGCCGCTGGAATGCAGAGAGCAGAGACTTCGAGCGGGAGATCATCCCAATGTGCAGAGAGGAAGGGGTAAGCACCACTCTGAATCTAATTTGTACTGTACAACAACTAAACCCAGAACAGATGGGCCTGGCTCCATGGGGAGCTCTCGGCGGAGGAAGCTTCAAGACTGAGGAGCAGAGGAAGTCTCAGGAGGGCCGTAAGGTTCAGGCCACTGAGCAGCAGATCAAGGTCTCGGGCGTTCTTGAAAAGATCGCCAACCGCAAGAACACAGTCATTACGAGTGTTGCTCTGGCATATGTCATGCACAAGACCCCTTATGTGTTCCCCATTGTTGGCGGCCGCAAGGTTGACCACCTGAAGGGTAACGTTGAGGCCCTGAAGCTGCACCTCTCGCACGAGGACTTGAAGGAGATCGAGGACGCTGTGCCATTCGACCCCGGCTTCCCCAACATCTTCCTCTATCAGGGACAGTCTGTCGACCACCCAGGCGAGGTTTGGTTACTGGGCATGGCCGGAAAGTTCGACTATGTCCCTCTTCAGGAGGCCATTACACCGGCTGAGAACTAGGGGAATCAGCCGGTGGCTCATCCTCGCAACGCTCACTACCTGGCATGGGGTGCTCATGACGACTGGCAGCAGAGAAGTCATCCATACCAACAGCACTGGGACCACCAATACGCTTGGGGACCAAGATACGGCAACCGCTAGGAGGTTTGGAGACGTTGAGGGCTGATGGACAGCATGGATGGCTCCTATACTGTTAGCCATGACAGACTGCTAGCTTTAAAACCTGCAATGCGGTGCTTCAATACAAATTTGACGTTGGTCTTGATGTGCTGTTTTACATCTGATTTTGGAGCAAATTTGCAGTTCTATGCGGCTGCGTTTCCATTCTAACCGATATGCAACCACCAGCGCCTGCATCAATGTGATATTACCACCAGGTGTAGCGAGAGCCACTACATAAGATCCATGTTGGAGTGGAAATTCCCAGACAAGTTGTATCAGTACGTACATTAGAGGGGTATCAGGTAGGTACATTGGAACCAGGCATCATGTGGAGTGCGTTCAGTTTAACTGGAAGGCAGGAGCACAAGACCGAAGCTCCTTCCTTCAACCCAGCCTAGGAGTTTGATCGGGGTCGAGCGAGGGAGCACTCGATCGTCCACGCGAAAACTTCCAGCAACTCCTCAACTTCACCATTTCCATCTTCCGTCCAAGATTCGCCTCTGAGTCCAGGGTCGTCACCACTGACGGCCCTTCGTTTCAATTGTCATTTGGTTCACCCTAGTGGCCTTCCCAGGATGATCTAGCCATTATGCCACGGCAAACCAACCCCAGTGACTTGCCTGGAGTCGCAAAGGCTCCCGAGGCAAGGTTGCCATCCAGCCACAAGACACTCTTACGTACATACTCCCGCCGTTCCCTGAAGAGACGGCACACATCGCCTCCGGCGCAAACCGTGGAGCGATTCCTCACACGCACTAGGAGTCTGAGTGTAACAGAGCAAAAGACTACCGAACATCGCAATGCGGCCAAGAATCAACAGCCTTCGCGATCAATCCCAAACAAAGACCGCAAGCGCTTGAGGTTCTCCTTGGCGTCCGCAGAGAACAAGACGCCGAGTGACCTCGCTTGGGAGGCGCTTGCCTCATCTGCGCCTGTATTGACACGAGAAGACGATGGCTCCTCAGACGAGGGAGGATCACATGAGACTCATGTCGTTGAATGCTCGCCTGGTCATAAGGGATCAGTGCACCAGCAACCAGCCGCCGGAGACGTGGTGAAAGGTCCAACCAAAAGCGGTGAAAGAAGACCTCGCGGAGATGCGGCCTCAGAAGTTGATGCTCTAGAGAATATGAGCTTGGAGGAATCTGACGAAGTTGAAGATGGTGAGGAACATAATTGCTATTATAACACGAGCATCGCTGACCCTGCATTTATTCGTCAGACTCTTCCGAGCCTGGCCAAGACGGAGAGGCCGACATCACCGCTTTAACATCATCATCTGAAGGCGATGGGACCTCCATTCCCACCAACGCAGAAAGTCAGAAGCCAAAGACCAGGGGCCGCTTTTTGATCTTTGACAGATCCCCACCGAAGGGCTTCAAGGTGCTTCACAAGCCTCGAGTCAACCCGGAGACGAAACCGCCGATAACCAAGAATAGACAGAAGCTGACCGACGGATTCACCGAAGACGAGGCGCGTCCCCTCTTCCTTGGCAAAAGAAGACGGCTTCAGCAGCTTGACATAAATGTCGGAAGCCTAGACCTGACTCAGACCGGCAAAGCCTCACAGCAAAGGCAAAGAGAAATCAGTCCCGAAGTCAAAAGGCAAACCCAAACTCGGACGACTGCCGGTCTATGGCGTGGACGGCAGTACTTCGGCTCATCGCAGTTCAAAATAGAGTCTCAGGATCCTGACGAGTCTTCTGAGGTCAAGGAAGCGACAACAAAAGGTCACAAGATTGATCTTGATAGGTACGGCAGGCCAATCCGTTTGGTTGACAACTTCGGCCCCATCGTGATCCCACGGACCGACTCTCCTCGGCCAGAGAACTCTGGCAAAATGGACTCATCAAGTGAACCCCCGGGAGAGGTTGTACAGGATTCGAGCCCAAGTATACAACCGTTCCCGAAGCGAAGTATGAATTGTGAGACTGGAAAGTCGAACTCACTGACACTACGTCCTGGCCCGCCTTCCCGACTGAAATCTGACTTCGTGATCACTGATACACCCCTCCAGCGCGGCGATGCAAGCCGGTAATATGGATCACATCTTTCTAGCAATCTTGTTGGTCTCAATCCCAGCCTTGGGAACGGAGAACAGCCATGAGCCAACAAATCCAAAGGAACATCGCTGGTGCTCATCGTTTGAGGATTCTCAGTCATTGTTATCTGGCTCGATAGGTATCTATCTCGAAACTCATCAGTAATTTCGCTCGATTTGTCCCGAGGCAGTGTCGAGGGAAACATGCGGCTTGGGTCAGAGAGTAGGCCTTACCTCATTTTGCTTGTGGTATCAGTCTTTGCATCGCCTCCAGATCACACTGTCGTAATCGTGATTATGATTTGGCCCTTCTAGCTATTGCAGAGCCAGCAGCTATTTCGCTCCCTTGCCCTTCGCCTCTGTCTCGCTCAACTCCCTGATGACCACCTTGGTCTCTGGCCGTGCCCACTGTAATCCTCCTGCCCTGTCTCGAAACCGGGGCAGACACCCGCTGCCATGTACTTCCCGTTGGACGAGAAGGCAAGCGATGCCACACTATTGCCAAAATTCTGGTACTGCTTCATCCTCCTCTTGGCCTCGGCATCCCACAGCGCCACAGTCCCGTCGCCGCCACCGCTCGCAAACGTCTTCCCAAACACAGGGTGGAACGTAAGCGCATTGACAGGAAAGACAACGTCCCCGCCGCCCTCCTCCTCAGGAGCCGCCTGCCGGTGGCACTTGAATGCGTACTTGCGCGCCTGCGACTCAGCCGAGTCCTCGAACCACTCCACGGCGACGCGGCCCTCGATCGAGCTGGTGGCATAGCCGGCATCGTTGGGCATGCAGGCGACGGCCCTGGTCAGGAACTTGAGGGACGACTCCCGCGACTGCCAGGGCCTGATCTCGGGCGCCGACGAGGAGGCGAGCTGCTTGGCGATGGTGGGGAGGTCGAAGATGTGCACCAGCCGCGCGGTCATGGCGACGACGACCTTGGTCGGGCTCGACGACATGGCGTGCGGCTTCCCCGGGAGCTGGACGACGGCCGGGGGGCTGTCGGGCGCGGCGGTGTTGTGGATGTGTAGCGTGCTGTCCCACGAGGCGGAGATGAGGAGTTGGTGCTCGGCGGAGAAGACGACGCAGCGGACGGGCTTGGTGTGTTCGCTCATGACAGTCTGGGAGCCGGTCTCCAGATCGATCCTGTGTTGGTTCACTGTCAGAAGAGAGCAAGATTGGGGCACGCGGGAGGGGCCGTTCTTGGTTGGCCTACCTTGTCACCCTGTGGTCCACCCCGGCCGTGAAGGCTTCGTTGTCGCTAGCGCCAAAGCACACGTCCATAACGGGCGCGCGGTGCTCGAACTGGCGCACCAGTGCTGCTGAAGGTGTCTCGCCATCCTCGACTTCGTATAGGTAGACGTTCTTGTCCCATGACGAGACAAGCAGCCGTGTTGATGATTCTGGAGCGAAGACGACGCGCGATACGGCGTCGTCTGGGGGCTGCGCGACCTCAAATTGCGTTGCTACAATTCTATGTCAGTCTCTGAGAGTCTGAGAGGGAAGCCTCGCATCCTGGAAACATCGCATACCTGGGGCCATGGTGTGAGTTGTATTTGTGGTGAAAAAAGGACAGTGGTTTATGGTCGCTGCAGAAGGAATGCGGTTGGTGTTGCTCGATCAACAAAGCCCACTGTAGTTGATGGACAGGGGAGCTAAGCTGACCCCTGCAGCTTTTTTTTGGTATCCCGCGGCTGCGTGGGGCAGCTTGCGCTTCCACCAACACCAACGTCACTCCCACCTGTCGCTTCAAGATCGCTTCTCACACTGCGGCAAGATAAGTGAACAGTGCAGCACCCTGGACTACTTGTGATCCAAGATGCCGTTCGCACAACTTGTCCTGGGCAGCCCCGGCGCCGGCAAGAGTACATATTGTGACGGCAGTAAGCTAGCCTACCAACAACCTACCGTCCGCGTCTGCCGTCCTGGCTCCAGACTGACAAGTCCATTCCCCAGTGCACCAGTTTATGGGCGCAATAGGCAGACAATGTTCAGTTGTTAATCTCGATCCTGCGAACGATAAAACGAGCTACCCATGCGCTCTAGACATCCGTGACCTCGTCACGTTGGAGGAAATTATGGGCAGCGACAATCTTGGCCCGAACGGCGGGGTTCTCTACGCCCTCGAGGAGCTGGAACACAATTTTGAGTGGCTCGAGGAGGGCTTGAAAGAGTTTGGTGACGACTACATTCTATTTGACTGTCCCGGACAGGTCGAGCTGTACACGCATCACAACTCGTTGCGCAACATCTTCTTCAAGCTCCAGAAGATGGGATTTCGGGTCCGTTGCGGGCAGCCGTCGCTATTTCCTTCACGGCAATGTGCTGACGCAGGACTAGATGGTCGTTCTACACCTCTCCGACAGCTTCTGCTTGACCCAACCCTCTCTTTACCTCTCGAACCTCCTGCTCGCGCTCCGAGCTATGCTACAAATGGACCTCCCGCACATCAACGTCCTTACCAAGATCGACAAGGTCTCGTCATATGATCCGTTACCGTTCAACCTCGACTTCTATACCGAGGTACAAGACCTGTCGTACCTCCTGCCGAGTCTCGAGGAAGAGTCGCCTGCGCTGCGAAGTGAGAAGTTCCGGGCTCTCAACGAAGCTGTCGCGAATCTGGTAGAAAGCTTCGCGTTGGTTCAGTTCGAGGTTTTGGCAGTCGAGAACAAGAAAAGCATGATGCACCTACTAAAAGTGATCGACCGCGCAGGCGGGTATGTTTTCGGCAGCGCAGAGGGAGCCAACGACACTGTCTGGCAGGTCGCGATGAGGAACGAACCCTCCATGCTCGATGTTCAGGACATACAAGAGCGGTGGGTTGACCAGAAGGATGAGTACGACGCGGCTGAGTCCAAGACAGAGGAAGACCAAGCCAAGATCAGAGAAGATCAAGCGAGCGCGATGGGTCAGACCGGTGCCGGGGACGCTGATTTGGACGACGTGCCCATGCCGTTGCCTTCGGATCTCGGCGTCAAAGTAACGCGGAAGAAGAAATGAGTGTCTTCAGTCATTATCTTCAGAGCCGCCGGCGTCAAGATCAGATTCGTCGTCACGGTCAACCATCGCCACATCGTTGGTCGAGTCCTTCGCGCCGAACAAGGAGTGGAGCGCGTTGGTTTCCTTCCCGGCCATCTCATCTTTGGCCGCGAGGATCAGTTGTTTGGCTCGTCGGATGGCCTCTTCTTCGACCTTCTTGATCGTGCCGCTGACGCGCACTACCCGGAAGATGCAGGGAAGACCCGGGCCCTGCTTGGTCGGCACATGCATCATCATGGTAAGAGCCGCCCAGACGAGGCGGTAGTGCTCTCGTGAGCACTGGAGAATGCAAGTTGAAGTCGCATTGGAAAGATACTTGACTATGGAATCGGTCAGTATGGCTGATCAGCTGAAGGCGAGCAGAATCAGACCTCTCAGGCTGCGCTCAACTGCGCCGGCGCCATAGTCACCGAAGAGGTCAGTGACCTGAGCCTTGATAGCGTATTGAATGGAGCGGGCATTGCAGGCGTTCGCAGTGGGTTGGTTGTAAACGAGGAGATCGGGTAAGCCCCGCCTTGGCTTGATTCTGGGCAGCCTCTGGATAGACGATGTCCACAAGGAGATAGCGCTCCTTGATGCGGACCATGTTGGCCTTGTCGTGCGCTTCGAAGTGCGGTGGATGAACGGGATGAGAAATAGTCAAATGAATGCCCGTCTGTTAATGTGAAGCTTGGGAATGGGAATTTGCTGGCCAACCGGAAAGCTGCCAGAGAGCTAAGTGGGGCTAGAAAGAGCTCAATTGCTTCCACCCCTGCCACTTGCACACGTCACTCTCCGCAATCCATCTTCTGAGTCTTCCGGATGAGCGAGGATACGACAACTCCGCTGCCTGTACAGTCCATGTCCCATTTTCCGAATAATTCCAAGTAGACCCTAATATAATAAACTCAATTTTGTCTCGAAATCCCACTGTCAGAGCACATATACAGCTGCTGCGTCCCCAGAACAGGATCATCATGAGCCAGACACTCAAAGCAGCTGTTCTGATCGTCTCGACAACAGCATCCAAGGACCCCACAACTGATGCCGCTGGAGATGCTCTGCGTTCAGTCTTTGAAAAAGATGGAGCTGATCGGTGGCAGGTCGTCGAGACCAAGATTGTCCCAGACTCCGTGGCCCTGATTCAAAGACAGCTCATGTTGTGGGCCGACTCCGCGGATCCGGTCAATTTGATTGTGACCACTGGCGGCACGGGATTCGCAGTCTCGGACCAAACCCCAGAGGTATTCCCCTGAAGAAAATCCTTGGTATTCTCTCAGTCGCATTCTCTGATGAAGGTGGACGAACAGGCTGTATCTGCGCTTCTCCACAAACAAGCACCTGGTCTTGTCCATGGCATGCTTGCTGCTTCTCTGAGTGTCACACCTTGTATGTCTTTCCATGACTGAAACATACTCCATCAGCTGACATTTTCAAGTTGCCATGATGTCGAGACCTGTCGCTGGGGTCAGAAATGGGTCTCTGCTCATCACTCTCCCCGGGTCGCCAAAGGGTGCCAAGGAGAATCTCCAAGCCGTCATCAAACTGTTGCCTCACGCCTGTATCCAGGCCGCCGGCGCGGACTCTCGGTCTATTCATTCTGGGGGCGTCGAGAAACTGGAGAAGGATGCTGGAGTTGGCTCGGCTTCCGGCGACTCTCACTCGCACGGCCACAGTCACGGCCACAGCCATGGCCATGGCCAAGGGCACAGTCATAGCCACGGACACGATCATGGACACGGTGCCCTCGTCAGGCACACTAGCCCCAGCGATAACCCTTTGTCAAATGATCCCCTGCTCGGCCCGACCCGAAGGCACAGGGAGTCGCCTTATGCTATGCTGCCAGTCGAGGACGCGCTGGCGCTTATCCAGGAGCACACTCCTGCTCCCGTTGTCATCTCTTCAAAAGCCGACACAGCTCTAATAGGAGCGGTCCTTGCAGAGGATGTTAAAGCCACTGAGGATGTCCCAGCATTCCGTGCCAGCATCGTTGACGGATATGCTGTCGTTGTCCCTCAGGATGGTAACATGAAAGGGGTTTTTCCGGTGACTGCTGTGTCTCACGCTGCCCCCGGTGAAGCTAAGGAACTTAAAGAAGGGCAGATAGCCAGGATCACAACGGGTGCCCCGCTACCGCCTGGCGCAACTTCTGTTATTATGGTTGAAGATACTGTTCTGAAATCCAAGACGGAAGATGACAAGGAAGAGAAAGAAGTTGAAATACTGGCAAATGATGTGAAAGCAGGCCAGAACGTGAGGGAAGTCGGCAGTGATGTCAAAGAAGGCTCGGTTATCCTTCAAAAAGGCGAGCAAGTGTCTGCTGTTGGCGGTGAAATTGGCCTCATGGCAGCCGTCGGTGTCTCCCAAGTGCAGGTATATCGGCGGCCTGTCGTTGGTGTCTTGTCAACTGGAGACGAAATAATCAACCATGATCGTCCTGGAGCGCTGCGCCTAGGAGAGGTGCGAGATACGAACCGGCCTACACTTATATCAGCAGCCAGAGACTGGGGTTACGAAGTCATCGATCTAGGAATCGCCAGCGACAAGCCTGGAACCTTGGAGGAGACGCTTCGGGATGGAATGCGACGGGCTGATCTAATCATCACCACGGGTGGAGTGTCCATGGGAGAGCTTGACCTCCTGAAGCCAACCATCGAGAGGTCGCTGGGCGGAATCATCCACTTCGGTCGGGTGAACATGAAACCAGGGAAACCAACGACGTTTGCAACAGTTCCTGGCAAGACTGATGGAGGGGAACGCGTGTCGAAGGTAATCTTCTCTCTACCAGGCAATCCTGCGTCTGCCCTGGTCACATTCCATCTCTTTGTCCTCCCATCTCTTCACGCGATGTCCGGAATATCGCCGTCGGGCCTCAGCAAGATTTCGGTGACGCTGGCCCATGACTTCAGTCTTGATCCAGCGCGGCCGGAATACCATCGAGCCATAGTGACTGCTGGGGGAGATGGCACATTGTCAGCCACCAGTACTGGAGGACAACGAAGCTCTCGCGTTGGCAGCCTCAAAGGAGCAAATGCCCTCCTGTGTATGCCAAAGGGGACAGGGCCCATGCAAAGGGGGACAAAGGTTGAAGCTCTCCTCATGAGCAATGTAAGGACTGGTTAATGAAGAAACTACGTTTGTGGGCGTGCTGGACCCAATTCACTTGAACGATAAGGTGTTTGAAGTGAAGTTCAGCTGGCATTGCATGCAAAATGCCACTGCCATTTCTTAATCACGCTGACCTTGATCTTTTCGCCCATGTCTCGCATTACTGTACCCCGCCATCTTCGCTCTGCAACTATTTCTGTTATATGATTTGGCTTGCTTGGTGCCATCAAAGCGGCGCCGTGTGCTGTCACGTCGTTTGTTTACACCCCAAGCCTGACACTCCCCTTTTCTGATCCCAATACAGACCAGCCCTGTGGTATCACAAACCCAATCCACTGGATGTCGACGTGTTCGAGGATCTCAAGATGTGCCATTTCAATTACAAGAAATTCGACTCCTGTGGGGACTATGGCATAGAGGTCCGTCATGTCTGTGACGAAGCTATCTGGCGAGCTGGTCTGCGAGGCGTACTGCAGATCTGCGTGCCCAGGATTCTCGAGAGGTCGCTCGAGTGGTCTGGACGAGATGATCACGAACCACCCAAGCCAGCCCTGTTCCTAGGCTATGATGGATTTTGTGAGATGTGTGTCACAAAGTTCAGGGTATGTTGTCCCAGCAAAGCCATGCCAGGTATCCTCCCTTCATACTTATTTAATCGTGTCGCAGCTGCCATGCTCTATACTGCAGAGAAGCTACTCAGATCATGAACTCGATTACTCCCGACCTGCCAGCTCTTTCGATCCTGACGACCTCGCACCTTATGTTTCCTTTGATGGCGTCACTGCAAAGGTTCCTGAACTCTTGGGCCTCTCCGATCAATTTGACGCTGCGCAGATGAGGCAAGGCCCATGCATGATCTTCCACAAGAGCTTGGAGCAGGGTACTTGGTCACAACTTCGCAACGCCTTGCCATTCACATACCGAGGAGAATTCCAGAGTGATTACACGCTGGACTTTGATGACACCATGAAGAGGTTGAACCTCAATGCAGGGATTACAGAGTATGACAGAGACCAGGTTGTCAATGCCTTGCAACATGGTCCTCACCCTCGTGTGGTTTACAAGTGAGTCCAGCTCATACCATTCCGAAAAGTAGCCATGACTGATAAATGCTCAAACCAATAGCAATCTTTTCAGGCCCCGTGGCATGCCTCTCGGCCATTTCAGCATGAGCATTGTCAACAGTTGTCAACAGACAGTGTCCAAAATTCAGGCTCAGAAGGCCACGGCTGTCAGGACGTCCCTCCAGCAATACGTGGAGTATTCTGATGACTCCACCTTGACCACTCTTACAAATACGCCAGTGTTGTCCGACGTGGAAATACCTGCGCCGAAGACGCCATCACAAGGCTCAGAGCTTTCAGATTCCCTAAAATATGACGGATCTACCTCGAATCCTCGCAGATCCAAGAAGCACCAAGTGTTGCAGACCACCAGGATAAAAAACCAAGCGACAGCCCTCAAACTTGCTCTATCGGCAGCTTCTCCGTCTCGGAGCACCAAGACACTTCCTGACCTGTCAACTAAGGCCAGCGCCTCGATCATCCAGAGACTGGCAACAGGAAGCTCGCCGTGTCAGATGAAGCAGAATGAGATGGCAGTGGCGCCATTTCAGGAATGTTCTGTCCCGGAGGAAGAAGGAGACTCAAAGGTACCAGCTCATGTAGCTGAAAACGAACAGCGAAGCAAGGCTGAGAGGCTGAAGAGACCAAGGCGCATGGCCATGGCGATACCTGAACAAGGATTCGATGAGTTGCGTCTGAGGCCCTTGGCCCAGGGCTCTGAAAGCAGCAACACCATGAAACCTGTTCTCAGAAATCTTGATCAGGGGCCCGAGTCTGAACCAAACTTCGAGCAACTGCAGCATCTGAAGGACCCGACGCAGGAATCTGGCAATGGGACGCCAGCTCCGGTCCCGTATTACAAAGCTGAACGCGTGTTCAAGTGGAAGACCTTGGAGAGGCCAGGATACGAAAGGACACCCAAGGCCTCGCGTCCTGCTACTGGGAGTCAAGAGCGGAAAGCCCAGGGTCGACGACAAGACTGCCAACGACCGCCGGTGATGGATGCCCACCAGGCTCAGGCGACCAAGCAGTCTCCTACACCACAGCGTCCTAGCGCAGTTCAGGGGCAACCCGCCCAGCCTCAGGAGGCTGTGCTCATCCCGGACGATTCTGACGGGGATGTGGAAATGAAGGAGGTTGAGCAGATCGAGGCGCCGATGAAGGAAATTCCGTGTGCGTGTTGCTTCGTCGCCACGCAAATCTGAGATCTCCGGAGCAGTGGTGATTAAGGGAGAAGTTCTGGCCTCTGGCTTTCGAATAGCCGTTATCATCGAACGGCAAGACGACCAAAGCACGGCTTGTGTCTCTTTCTTGTTTGATCGGTCCATCCTTTCAAGAAAACGCCCATACGTTTGCGATGTTAATGACTTGCATTTTCACATGGACTCACGACAGGAGGCTGTTCTTGCGGAAGGAAGAGCAGGTAATTCTTTGGAAAAGCTGGGAGGAAATAGATGAACTGGAGGAACGCTGCCACGTCTAGACATTGTCTGGGTTGGCATTTACAGAAACTGGCTTTTAGATTTTGACTTTGAAGATCGATGTCATAATAGGGGGTTTGCGCGAGTACTGTGAGTATTGACGGAGATGGTTGAGTCGATGGGACCTTGCCGCCCAACTCAGAGAATCCGTAAAGAAAGAACACAGATAGGATACGTATGTGGAACGCCTTGCCTCGGTTCTGATTCAGAGAAGATAGCTTGGCATGGCCTTTTCGATCAATAATACAGGCTTGTTCTAGATAAACCCAATGCCTCCATCCCTTCCATGCTGATTCCGAACGCCGTGGATGTGGTAATGTCGTAGATGATATGGCTGAAATTGTCGTCGTGGTTCGAGGTAATCTCGAGTATTTTGGTACATGGCTCTCTCCCGTAGTGCCCTTCTCTTCTTACACCTCGCCGAAGTCTGTTGCCTTGCTGGAGACAAGCAGGCCGATGATGAGACCGAAGAGGCCCAGAACCGAGCTGAAGATCTCGATGACCAGGATCTTCACGAAGAGCGTAGGGTCCGCAGCGTCAGCCAGAGCAGCACCGCTGCCGTTGATGCCCACCGCAACACCACAGACCAGATTGCAGACGCCCACGGTCAGACCTGACCAGAACAGAGCGAAGCCGGTGTAATATGTCTTGGCATCGTACAGCTCCTCGCCCTGGATGCCGTTCAGCTTGGCCGAGAAGACGATGGACATGATGACGCCGTAGATGGCGACGACCTCGCAGAAGATGATGGAGATCAGGTTCTTGGTTCGGATACGGGGGGCGCGAACACCGCCACCGACGATCGAGGATCCAGTAATGAAGATGCCCCTGGAAGGGAAGATAAGTGAGTGTCTTGGATCAGCTAAAGCTCCTGAGGGATATCCGTACCATGCTGCTCCGACTACCGACAGGCCGATGCACAGCGAGATGCCCAAGCTTGCCCAGGCTGTTGGGGACACGGATTCGAGGAAGGCGCCGACCTAGATGCGCGGTTGGGTCAGATTATCGTGCTTGTTGACTTGTGAGGAGGTGTTGGTGGATTGGATCGACGTACATTGAAGGCTTCGCCGCTGCCAGTGAAGAGCATGTCTAGGACCCGGTTAGCTGGAACTCCACGACGAGCTCGAGGGCTGGGCTCAGCCTGGACGTACAAGCTCCCACAATGGCCAGGGCGCCGGTGGCGCCACCGAGAGAGTAAGTCGTGCTCATCCTGGGTGATGATGGAGAGCTTTGTTGAAGGGCTGGTGGAAGAGGTTGGTTGTCTGTAGAGGGCAGCAGAGGTTACGCGGGCACAGCTCGACCAGCCAAGCTCCGAAGGGTCGTCCGTCATCAACATCGACCCGGTGTACAGAGATACATCCTTCGTCTCGTCACGTGGCTAGCCAATTGGCAGGCAACACCGCTGCGACCCACCTTTAGCCGGCGCCGGCCTTGTCATCCCGGCCCGTAGGCGCCCCCCTGGCCTTCTGCCCGGTTGCCTATTTATACCCAACTTGTCTCATTCATCGACGACGACACCCTCCGAAAGAAACTGACGGCACCGCAAGACAAGATGGCGTCCAGCGGGCAGCAATACTACGAGCTTTACCGCCGTAGCAGGTACATTGCGCTGCACCGCACTCTGCTATACCTACATCGCAGTGGCTAACAGACATGCGCCGCGCGCGCTGAGCAGCATCGGTGCCACTCTCACAGACACCCTCGACGACCTCATCACGGACACCCGCACCCCCAGCTGGCGATGAAGATCCTGGCCAACTTCGATCGTGCAATCGCGGACGTGCTGCAGGGAGAAGGTGAAGGCGCGGCTGACGTTCAAGGTAGGAACGACCTGTTGGCGAAGCGACCGACCCTTGACCTGCCTGGAGACCCTAAAGGGCCAGGGAGATAATGCGCAGTGGCAGTGGGAAAACAAGACTGACATAGAGGCACCTCCCCATTTACAGGGCTCGCTCGACACCTACCGATTTTGCGACGAGGTCTGGACTTTCCTGATCAAGAACGTCCAGTTCAAGATGGAGAACGGCGGACAGGCTGTGGTCGCTGATAAGGTCAAGATCGTCAGCTGCAACGCTAAGCGTCCAGGCGAGGGGCAGTAGGTGGTGTCGTTGCCACAACTCTCTGGTCGCATTAGAAGCTTGACGACGCCTGCAAGTCTCGATTATCATACGGAGTGCTAGGCAATCGTGCCATGATTGCGGAACGAGACCATTGCGCAGGGCTGTTGCGGAACTCGTTCATGGCTCTTTCCATCTTTTCCTTTCGGCGTTGGGTTCACGGTGGCACTCACAAGGCGTTTTGAGACAGGTTCACAAGGGATACAGGACTGCGATGAATTCGGGATCATGCTGTCCCGCAGACGCCTTTCAGATTGAAGAACAGGGTTGCTCGTCCAGGCTTTGGGCGTCCTCCATAATTATCTTGCCGATCCATGTGTGTTGCCAGTATTCCACTTGAGATATGTGACATGGAAATGCTTCCAATCAATGAAGCGACATGCGTCAGTCGTGCAAGTGTGTTCGTAATTGTGCTCATGGGCCATTCACTGAGGCTCTCAGTTTCCCAGGGTCTGCGGAAAAGGGGTCGCGCATTCCAGCACGGGCTTCTTTGTGCAAACCACCAGTCAACTTGATTGATCCCCATCCTGCCAGAGCAACCTGAAATACACGGACGAGATATAGAACAAAAATTCGCCAACTTCACATGAGCCACCCAGACACTGATACTCGTCTATCTCTCTCTGCTTCCATCCCTGCCAACCCGCAAAATGCTTCGTCAGCGCCGCCCAGCCGGGGAAGAGCCAGACCCCTGTTCTGGCACCGGCGACCTAGGTCATGCTGCTGCATCAGAACCTGGCGTCATTGAACAGAGGAAGGAACATTCGCTCGCGTCCCAACCAGGCGAGCAGCATCCTCTGCTCAAGACACACCCTGCACAAGCCTCAGGAGCCGACGGGATGAGCTGGGCCCAGAGGAACCACTGGATCGTATTGGCGGTCGCCAGTGGCGCATGCGCCTCTTTCAACGGCGTCTTCGCGAAGCTGTACGTTGTCCCCAACGTTGGACCTCCTCGAGGCTGTTTGTTTTAGGCTGGACTGGCTGGCTGACTACCGGATAGCACAACGGGCGACGCCACCGTAAGCTTTGCACAGGGCATCGCTGGGTTCTTCCATCTCGACTCCGTCGAGGGCTTTGTCGAGTACATTGTCCGCGCCGTAAGTTGTGCCAACTGAGCTTCATTCTGCGATCCTCTTCACACGCCTGGCTGGTCTATCCTGCTTCAGGTGGACAGTGGGATTATCAACTGTCAAAAGAGCACCAGGCTGACGGTGCATACCAGGTGTTCTTCGGGCTCAACTTGCTCTTCAACGGAGTGATGTGGGCCCTTTTCACAAAGGCGCTGGCTCGGGGCAACTCGACGACGCAAGTATCTATCATGAATACCTCGTCTAACTTCTTTATCACGGCTTTACTCGGCCTTGTCATCTTCTCGGAAGACTTGCCTCCTCTTTGGTGGGTCGGGGCCACGTTCCTGGTCGCTGGCAACGTCATCATCGGGAGCAAGGACGAGGGTGGGAAGACCGAAGGGGACGACAGCAGCCCTTCTGGTCAAGATGGTTCTCACAGGTACGAGGTTGTACCGGAAACTGTCAACGACGTGGGTTCTCATCTGAAGGACCATGAGGACGAGGACATCATCCAGCTGGGAGATCTGGATGATTGAATGGGAGTCTGCACACCATGTTGCAGACTGTAGAGAAGGGGTAGAGAGGTAGAGAGAGTTGCAGAGACTACCTGCAGCTATTCGACCTCCAATATCTTTCAACTTTTCAGTTGAGAATCCTCACATCTTCGTATAAGCTTCGTCGTAACCATTCAATAATCTTAGAATTTTCGTCGTCGAACGCTGAACTCGCTGAGCCCACAAGGTTCAATGCCGGCTTCCTCTACATGAACAATGTGTATCTAAATACCACTACAATGTGCCACAAGTTGATTCATTGCAGGAAAACGGCCGGCCAGGAAGGCTGCTGCATATTCACATGCAGAGACCTCCTTTTGGCGAGGCATCGACTGCTACCCACTGAAACTCGATATATTTCGGGATGCAACTAGAAATATACCGCAACACATGGTCTAGTGCAAAAGGTGATGGTATCACAGAGTGTAAGGTCAGGAGATGCCACAGCAGCATTCCGCTGTCGGTCGCAGGTCCCTAGCCAAGGTGCACACGGTTCCGGACGGGACGAAGAGAACGCCTGTGAGCCTGTGGCGAGACATTCAGACCGTCCAGGCCTCGCTTAGCCGAAGTCCCGGGCAGAGAGACGCCCTCGTCGGTCAGTGCCTTTCTCAGATCAGCAAGGGTAGCCGTCGAGGTCGATGCCGGTGCGTCGATCTCCTCAAAGCTATACAGCTGTTAGCAAATAGTCCCTTCCGCCAGGGTCCTGCCTGTGACGACTTACTAGTAGACACCATAGGGTCCCGGCTTTCCAGCAGCTTTGGCGGCCTCACCGCCTGTGGGAGGGTCAGTCAACTGGTCACAGAGATATGTAGGGGTGTTTGGTACTTACCGTTGAGCTCCTGGCGGCCTATGAGCTTGAATTTGCCCGCGATGCCCTGCACAAAATCTGTCTCTCGGTACTCAGAGTTGGCGACAGGAGCCACGTAACGTCCGGTCTTTGAATTTATCATGAGCAGATAGTCTTTTGTCGTGGTGAACATGCCGTCTCCGAGGTTAAGAGTGGTAGCCATGACCTTTCGGATCAGATCTCCGTCCTCGGTCCTACCACTGTTGACATTGACGACCAGGTCTTGGCTGGTATCAGCATCTGGACTGGGGCAAGGCTGAACAGTTCTGGAAAACTGGAAATCAGAAAATGAAAGACATACCTGAGACTTCATAAATTCCTGGAATTCCTTTGCTGATTGTGCCTGCTTCTAACTTATTCAGCATGGTGACCTGAATACTGTCAGTATATCCTACTCATTCGTAGAAGACAGGGTCTGAAGTAGTTGAATATATGCTTTTTTTTTGGTGGCATATGTAGAGGAGAAAGCAATTTCCAGTCTGTCTAGTGAGTTTCTTTGATGTTCACTTACAGTGGAAGCTTCCAAGTCTGTTGAGCGGATAACCAGACCAGTGGCAGCTGGCAGCTTTGTGATGGCGGGTTCGAAATCGGGCCAAATATAGTAGTGCTGGGCCCACGTCCTCAGGGCAGAAGTCTCCTGCGAACCAAGGCCGTACAGTTTTGTCGTCGCAGTCGAGATCTTGACCCAATCTGGCTGGTTCTTGTAAGCCTCCAAGAGGAGACCACCGATCTCATCGACATTGGCGGATACTGACTGGCCCTCTGCATACCACTTGGCGAAGCCCTCGCTCATGGTAGTGATGAGTTTTGTCTCCTCAGCCGTGATGCCCGCAGTGCTGGACAGTGCAGCGATCGTGCGCTCCGCCAGAGGGATGGCCTCAGCCGTTCCAATCTCAGTAGTCAGACCTTTCTGGTCGTTCCACACGCTCTCAGGAGCCTCGAGCGTCTGGGGGCTCAGAAAGCAGCACAGCTTCCTGAGGATTCCCCTTTGGCGACGGATCAACTTGGTGCCTCCACCCTCGACGCAGACCTTGCAATTTTCGAAGCCTGCCTCTTTCAGCATGCGAGATTTGATGTAGGTTGAGTCAGAGCTGCAAAGGGCAACTTACCGCCTTCCTCGATCGACTTCTCCATAGCAGCCACATCAGAGTCCGTGTATAGCAGCTTAGGCTTGCCGTCCCCGCCGTCACGGAATATCTGGACAGTGTTTTCTCCTTCCTTGGCTTCAAGCATGAGGCCTTTGCCTTCTCCAATCGTCGCTGTGGCCTTGCCAAACCTTGCCAGAACCTGATCAACGGCACCCACAACACGGGCTGCGCGGGCAACATCGACGACGACGCTCAGAAGTGAGACGACGTCCGCAAAGACGCTACCGGCCTTCTCGATGTCGTTGTCATAGCTGAGCTCGTGTATGCTCTGGCACTATGGTGAGCAGGCTGGTAGGAGCGAGGTGAGAAATAATGCTGACTTACATCAAAGGTCTTAAATGCAGTTCGGCATCCATCTCTTATTGTCTTACCAAGGCTGGCCTCAAACACCGATGTCAGGTGGCTCATCCCCATACACGTTACCTTGAGCTCCTCCATGTTCGGAGTGGCGAGGATCTTGAAAGCGCCAATGGCTTGGTTGATAATGTTCTTCATGACACCTAGGGGAAACACCAGATCAGTATTCTGATTACCTGTGCCGTAGTGGGAAGAGGTGGCCCGGATAGCGTTACCGCGACCGAATGCAGATACATTACTCACCCATCCAAAATTGATCTTCAAGAGGAATGTTCGACTCGGGATTTCCAAAAAGCGGATCGTTGGAGGTCTGTCGCTTTGATGAGGTGCTACCACTGCCGCCGCCGCCTACTCCGTCAACATATCTGTAACCTTTGGATTAGCTGACGAAGAATCACAGATCCGCCTGTCTCATGAGCAAGCATTGACAAACATAGGAGAAGGCTTAAATTGGGAAATGGATGATAATGTCCGGAAGTGCTCACTGTATCCCAGCGAACAGGCCTGATGCACAAGCGGCACCAGACGGATTAGCAACACATGGCCCTTGGCTAATCCTCCTGACACACACTTCCAGTGCATCCGAAGCGTTGAGTCCATTGCGGGCTTCGGGAAGATCAAGGCAGAAGGCTGACCATAGGTGAAGGATACACGTCTTGTTGGAAGGGTTCGCGTCGCAGCCACTGGGGATCGTCGCGAAGGCACGAGCAACGATGCAGTCCGCAGACCCCAGACTCTCGAGCATCGAACCGTTCCCCGAGACGGCGAAGTTGCACTGGGGAATGGCGACGTCGGATGTCGGGGGAGTGTTGCCGAAGGAAGACGCAGTCAGGTTGGTCACCTGGGCCGGCGCGAAGTACAGCGGCGTTTTGGTGGGCTGGACGACGAGCTTGCCGGAGTCGTCGGCATAGGTACAGAAGCCTGAGTTGGTGGAAGGCGAGAAAGTCAGAGGATCGCCCGAGGTGCCGGGCCTGTCGAGGGCATCTGAGGACGAGGTGAAGATTGCGAAGGGGGATCCTCCCTCAAGGGCCACCTGAGTCAACAAGATCAGTCATCAGGATTTGAGCTCAGTCTGATTAATGGCACAACCCACGTAGAATGTCTGGTTCTTGTCCAGGTTGCAGGCCCCAACCTTGAAGTTGAGCCATCAGAAGTATCCCAGCAGCCACCGCCGGTGCCAGCGGGCTCGGCGACCCGGATCGAGGTGGTATCGGTAAAAGGCGTCCCGAGTTTGTGAAGACCGTTGGTGATGTAGAATGTTGCTGCGAGATTGCCCGTGCCGCTACTGCCATCTTGACCAGACGAGGTCGCATCACTGCTTGCAAGGACTGGAGTGAATTGCATCGCATTACGCTGAGCGTCTTGGAGACTGGCAGCACAAGGCGTGGAGGTGTCCGCGCCAAAGAGTCTGATCTTTGTGCCTATGGTCTTGGGAATTACGGTCAGTTTTGTGTCACTGAGAAATAAACGCCTTTAGAGAAGATCGCTAACCCATTCGACTGTGTTGTCAGTCTGGCCAAAAACGACTGATGATGAGAGAACAACAGCAAGTTGAACACTCCCGAGGAGCGTCGGTAGTCTGACCATGATGAGAAATTAATAGCCTAGAGAATGTGTACAAATAAAGAGCGAAAAGAAAGATTCAAACGAGAGTGGTCAAAAGAATGAGCGGCCGTTGTTGACCTGGCGATGAAGCTTGAAGCCCATCGTGGCCGTACAGAGCGAAGGACGTTGCCTTTAATCACCAAAAGCCTCATCTAGACCAGCCATTTGCCAACTTATTGACTTGTCAGTCCTGGGCGAATTCACGACGCACAGACTGCAAGTTTCTTGGGTGAACATGACGATGGAAATTTCAACATCATGCGTGTACTTGAAAATAGGGCTTAGCGGTACGGACCCTGGGCTAAAAGCACGGTGCAGAGCCTTGGCTTCTCACCCAGCCTCTCGATGCCGGTGTTTCATGTCTCAGCCCTGTGAGCTACGTAGGCTAGATTTGGTGGTCTTTCTCTCTATCAGAGTTTGAGCTTCTGTCAGGTCAAGAGGAGACTAGCGTCGATAATTCAAGGGCCTCTGGATAGAGTTCGCGGTGCTCCCGTAGTGGTTTGTGCCGAGACAGCTAGATCGCTCCTGGGCGATCCACAGGTGAAAAAATGAGCTGATCGAAGAATTTGAGCGTTGGCAGCATTTTATGTATGCGCCAATGGTTCCTCCGGGGCCAAGCAGTGAACAGATACGGGTGTCGCGCCTTAAGGGTCGTAGGTCAAGTGTAGCCTGGTGAGCGGCTGTGCCCTCCCCAGGCTGGCTACAACTCGGTGATGGGCCCACACCATGATTGACGAAATTTTCTGGAAAGCACATGATTTCGGCTTACAGGCTAGCTATTCTAGACGGTCATGAGAGGTGATGTCACTTCCTTGAGTATTACAAAGATCACATCTCAGAAAAGTCATGATGAGACTGGTGCCTTGAGTCTCTAAAACCAACGATTGAGTAACGTATTGGTTTGGCAAATAGACAAGGGCTGTCAGTGCACGTCTCAGGACCAACACCTTTTACAAATAGGCATTGAATCCTAGTACATTCAATCAATCATCTCCTCGGAGCATTTATTCCGCGGGCGACGGCATGGTTTTGTCAGGTGACAGAAAGCAACATCGGACTAGAGATAGAAGAGGCAACTAATTGCTCTCGGTGTGAAGTAATCATTTACCAAGATAGCTCACTGTCGTGCTCGCATAAATACCAACCCTGTGTAGGTGCGCATTCAAAAGAGGTGAGAAGCGCCCTTTTCAAGGATAGGCCACCGTACAGCCTCTACAGCCGTGATACCCGGCTACCAGAGCTGTCCGTGAACGTTCTCATTCTCTTTACTGCAATGATATTCATGTTTAGGGCCACATCTTGTTGGCTGGTGTCTTGGGTAATAAGCTGCCAAGGCGAGGCTCAGCTGCTGTGGATGTCAAAAGCCCATCCTCTGGTATCCTGATCTCGTGTCGTTCCTGTCTCTTTGTTTGCCATTGGTTCTTCGAAGACTTTTTCGTACGGCGTCTTGCGGCGTATGGGACTTGGCCGTGTTGTTGGTCTGTTGTTGGAGTTCTGTTGACTGAAATTCTGAGGAGTTTTGAATCCTCTGGGATTTCATTGAACCAGAGTTTCAGCGCATGATGTCATTCACGCACAATTCCCAAACCTCCATCACCAGACCCAACATCACGGAGCGATTTTTCGCTTGTGCATACAGCCCGCTCAAGACTTGAAAAGAAGTATAAATATCTCCTCTCATATCAAGCTCGTTCTACTTCTTTCGTGCCCATCATGACAACCAGAAACCTCAATCAAACCTGGAGAGATGTCGTCTTCACCCAATACGCCGCCGACTACCAAGCCGACGTGCCATTCCCTGTCACCTACCTCATCAACGTTCCTGAGTGGAAGCAAGATATTCTCATAAAAATCCCTAAGAAGATCGATCTCAAGACACTTCGCAAATCCGTGCTCGACTTCTGCCGTGCCGCGCGAGGAGCTGATCCAGTTTACGACGGCGAACATATCTCTGTCCAACCACGAAAACCCGCATCTGCACTGCCCAAAGAAACGGACAGCCGCTCAGAGCAAGATGATGTCCCAACATAAGCTGGCACCAGCAGCACTGCTCCTGCTTGCAAAGGCTTGTAGCGCCTGGGACTTTGTCGTCTACCCCGATAGTGGCTGCAACACCAACCCCCCGTCAGGCCACGAAAGCGGAAGCGGAGCAAGAGACTGTACTGCGGTTCCTGCCAATCATCGAAGCTTCGAACTGACCAGTTTCGGGAACTACAGGCTGTACTTTTACAGCTCGCAGGATAATTGCGACAATGACGAGTGGGAGCAGTTCTACGATAATACCCAACAAGATACCTGCATTCCTCCTCAGTTCACCTGGGACTATTACGTTGTTTCAAGTTAGCTAGGGAGAGAATATGTAGCTACTATTTGGTACAAGTCCTGTGCGGTGTATTTCAAGTATCAATGTGACCTATATACTGCCATTACATCGAACTAAAGTGACTCATTGGTGATGTCTCGAGTTGATCTAGCTCGTTGACGATTGCAGGTTCGCCCTCCTCGTATTTTTCAGCGACTCGGTTCTCTTGTGGCCAGCGATTAAAAAGAAGTGAACAAATCCAACGTGAAAGCACAGCAGTTCCTTGGGAGTCTGGTTAGACTGTGGCAAACTCGTAGCAAGAAGCGTGAGGAGACTTGATGAGATGTGTTATTGAGCTCAACAGTGTCAACAATTCCTCTCATGATATTCTTGAATTACAAATAGCCGTCCGAGCGTGACTCGATTATGCGTAGAAGAATGACAACTTCACGTGGAAGGGTGACACCGGAAATCCCCTCACCTTATGCTCCAGCCCATGACGAACGCAGAACACCTCAATAGCAATCAGAATCGCAACATACCAATAAACCTCCCGTGTCATTCTGTCCAAAGCACTACGCTTGGACTTAGACACCCATTGCCGTCTCTCTTCACCTACTTAAACATTCAGACAAGGAAGCGTTTCAAACATACAATGTGACGTTAGCTCATTATTCGTTCAATACCGAATCTTGCAAGAAAGGGAATGGTCCAAGTGTCTAGCATATATTTTAATATCTTATAGTTCTGGCTCTTGTGACAGGTTTTCAAATTTCCTCAAGGAATACTACCCATTTATTGTGCCTCTGTCTCTGTTATAATGAGCAGAGAATGCCTGCGCGGCTTTGAACCTGAAGCAGAAGTTGCGCATGGCCGGCAGGTGGCTTTTGGCTTTTGGAAATGATGTTAGTGGAGCAACCAGCCCCTTTTCTCCTCGTTGCTCCTCTTTTCTTACGACTTACGCTCTACCCACTCTTCTGAGTCCTCAGAAGCGCAATTAGGAGAGCCTCTGTGGTGTACAAGGAGGGACAAGACCTGGCTGCGCTGAATTTTTTTTCTAGCAGATTGGTAGTAAATTCGTGCGCAAGTTGTTTAAGCAATAGTTGATCTTTAGTCTGCTTTTCTCCGTCCGATCTAGCTTCAGTGTTGAACTACCAAGTGGTATGATGTGAATGGCCAAGTCCCTGTCAATTTGTTCAAACTTGACTTGTGTGTTAATACGCCCAGGTTGAGTGAGCGCATTGTCTAGTTTCTCAACATAGTTCGTTGTCATAATGAGTGGTGCACCCTATTGGGATGCCACGCCGTCGATAGTGTTAAGCAGCCCTGATAGCGTCGCTTCTCGCGCGGAATATGTGGTGGTGTTAAAACTTATTAAGCGCAGCAAAATGTGCTTTACAACAAACAACAGATTACGGGGTATTCGGCAGACATGGACGGTTGATTGGTTTATTAGTGTTGCTTGGTGCAGTGTTCCGACTTGGAGTCGTAGGTCTTGGCAGGGCTTCTAGACCTGCAAACAAACCTTATTACCGGGCGTCTCCATTTACGTGCAGAGGGTGGCCCACTTGTGACGGTAGGTGATCACTCTAATAACAAACTCCGTGTCCGTGTCCGTGTCTATGCCATCCTTGAATCAACAACAGTAAAGCTGCAGCCTCCGCTGGCAGGGCATTCAATGCCTTGATCACGACCAGCGACAAAGTCCACCGCACTGTCGCTCTCGTGACTCGTTACTTGTTTGTTGTCTTGTTCGGTAGACTTCGTATGAAGATGTACTGTACACTAGATTGATATCCACTTTGATGACGCCTTTTGGGAACTGGGGTCTGTCGAAACGCGGGGCTGTTGATGCGTGAGGTGATGATCTCGTGCATAAACCCGTAAACAACACGAGGTGAGGCCATCCACTTCTGCCACTCCCGCAGGCGGACAAAGGCAGGACCGGGCTGGGCTGGTGGCTGGCCGGATAAAAGAGTGGGGGAAGGGGCGCCGAGGTGTGAGGATTACGCGGACTCGTCGCAAGTTTTGTCAGTTGCCGATTGCAGTCCAAACAACGGCACAGTGTGGGACGGGGCGTGCCCAGGTGCCTGCTCGGCTGGAGGCCCGCGGCTCACACTGTCCCTGCGATAGCTGGTTCGGCTGGTCTCAACCTGGGAAAGCTTGAATGCTGCTGGACCCGTCGTAACGGGATGTCAGGGCGGCGGCCACTGGCCGGTTGGCGTAGTTTGCCACTAAAAACATGCTGGTGGATTGGTCAATCGGCCCCTATTCTTAGATGGCACAGTCAGGATCTTCCCAGCCCACGGGGCCCCCAACCAGCGCGACAGTGCGACTGCAATTCCCTCAATCCAGGGCAGCTACCAAGTCAGTAGTCGACTACCTACACACCTTGCCCGTTGTCTCGTCTTCTTTCCTCCCTGATCCGTCCTCACCCAACTCTGGCAGGAACTCGACTCGGTCGATCCCCTCGCTATCGATAGACTTCCTCTTTAAGTCGACGCACTCTGCTTCGTTTCACTCGCTACCAGAAATAACATTTAACTTTTGGCTTTCTTTGTTGTGCATTACCTGTCGCCGCCCCCTGTTCTCCCTCCCCTTGATCTGCAGCCCCTCCGATCACCCGTTTCCTCATTTGGGACAGCGATCTTCCCTTCTCCGTTTCGTGACTGCCCCGGCGACGTCAGTCACCCTTTTCCCACGCTTTCATGAATCGTTCCTCATCTCACCTCACTGGATCGTGCGTGTCCTCACGAAGCGTCAACTTGTTTCCGCCGAACCTCATCGACCGCTGCCTCCCATCGAGCGACACTGGATAACCTACAGGACGGACCATCGATTGCATAGCATCTCGGCGAGGAGCGACCACGTCGCGCCGTCCCAATGGGCAAGAAATGTATTCTCGCCCACGAACCAAAATCCACCCGTGGCACCTGTTTGCTAACTTGTCCTCTGTTGCAGGGCGATATGGAATTGTCCTGGACGCTGGATCCTCGGGGACGCGGTTGCACATTTACAAGTGGAAAGATCCCGCAAAGGCCAGGAAAAAAGCCTCAAAAGAAGAACTAGGTAGCCTGCCGAAACTGCACACGGAGAAGAAATGGACCAAGAAGATACACCCAGGCGTGTCTACCTACGGCGAGAACCCAACCGCCGTCGGACCGGATCACCTCAAGGGCCTCGTCGACCACGCTCTCGATGTCATCCCGCAAGACCAGATCGATGACACTCCCATATTCCTGATGGCAACGGCCGGTATGCGACTGCTCCCCAAGGTTCAGCAGTCCGCCCTCACTCGCGAAATTTGCTCCTATCTCCGTGCCAACACCGAATTCTCGCTCCCGGATTGCGACCTGCACATCCAGGTCATCCCAGGTGAAACAGAAGGTTTATACGGCTGGATAGCGACGAATTACCTGCTCGGCGGCTTCGACCGCCCTCAAGACCACAACCACGGCAAGGGACACAACACCTACGGCTTCCTCGACATGGGTGGCGCCTCTGCACAAATTGCTTTCGCGCCAAATGCGACCGAGGCTGCGAAGCATGCCGACGATCTGAAGCTTCTGCGCATGAGGACATTGGATGGGGAACGGTCCGAGTATAAGGTCTTCACAGCCACTTGGCTAGGATTCGGCGTGAACCAGGCCCGGGAGAATTATGTTAAGAAGCTCGTGGACATGTATGACGCCGATGTCAAGGAACTTCCCGATCCATGCCTGCCCAAGGGGCTGCGAACCACAACGTCCGGGGAACCTGTGGATGCCGCCTCTTTGACCGGCCCGGTGTTATTGGGAACCGGAGACTTCACGAGTTGTTTGAAGCAGACATTTCCTCTGCTGGGAAAAGACGCACCGTGTGTGGACGAGCCGTGCTTGTTGAATGGCCAGCACGTTCCTGCCATCGACTTTGACGTCAATCACTTTGTCGGCGTGTCAGAGTATTGGCATACGACACACGGTGTCTTTGGAAAGGGCGACACTGCGTACGATCTCAAGACATACCAAAGCAAGGTGGAAGACTTCTGCACCACAGACTGGGATGCCATCGTGAATACGAAGATTGATGCGCGGAAGAAGGACCATTCCAAAAATGCCCAAGAGGCATGTTTCAAGGCGTCATGGCTGATCAACGTCCTGCACGACGGCATTGGCGTTCCGCGACTGGGTCTGGACCACACGCCCACCGTCAACGCGTCCCAAAGCGCGTTGGAGCAAGCCAAGGACAAGGGTTTCCTGGACCCCTTCCAGCCGGTGGACAAAATAGACGGCATCGAGGTTAGCTGGACTTTAGGGCCCATGGTCCTGTATGCTGCTGGGCAAATCCCCCCCAGGAGCACCGACTTCCTACCTGTCGGCTTCGGCGGCAACACGAACACCGTACCGGACGATTTCAACTACGCCGGCTCGAGCTTCAAGACGGGCAGTGATGACGACGACGATTGGGACGACGCGATCGAGGACCTGGTCGACCATGCCAAGCCGAGCAAATCATCCAGTTTCCTTCTTTTCATCTTGGTCTTGCTATTGATTGGCTACTTCTTCCGAAAGAGAGATCGCAGGATGCGCTTCCTCAACAAGTTTGGCGGATTTACTGGACGGTGGAGGAAGTCTGGCAGTCCCAAGAAGAACGCGCGGGGCCTGTCAGTCCTGACGAACAGGCTCTTTGGCAGGAGCTCTGCCCATTACGAACGTGTCATCGAGGAGGGCGAAGCGAGTCAGTTGAGCTGGGCGACATCGATTCGGACGAGAACGACCACTCCGACAGCAGCGAGGGCTCAAAGCTAGGCAGGACCTCTGGGCTGGCGACTCCCAAGCTGACTATGGATCGATTTGACTCGGGCTCAGCCCTTGACCGAGCAGGACTGGTTGTGCGGACCGAAAGCCGGGAGCGACTCGTACCGCCTAGCATGTTCAGCAACCCGGGCCGGCGAAGCAGGGCTGGCAGTCCTACCAGGCTCAAGAGCCCCTTGATGGCACCATTGCAAGAAGATTGATGTTTACGAAGCTTAGGAGATACCACTGTTTAGGGACTTGATGTACGGCATAACGGACAATTACCTTCAGACACTACATGATTTTAATACTTTTGGTGAGGGGCTAGAGGCATTCGTACCGGAGCAGGCGTTGAGGGCGAAGTTCATCCAGGATTTCATGTCAACGTCCTTGGAGTTGTTCACGACAGGCGGGAAAGTTTAGATACACCCCATGTGCCGCAGATGTCGGAGTCTGATAGCATTCACCCTGCTATTATCACCACATTCAGCCTATGTTGTTCGCACTACAGTGTTTGCACCATACCTACAGGATATTCTCGCTGGTAGTCTATTCTATTTGGCACATGATCGCCGCCGTAATCTCATTCCGGCTGTATCTACCGTGACTAGCTCCACCCGTCTTCTCCATGGCATTCTCACGCCATCGCTTAATGCGGCGGCAGCAGCGTTGGTAATACTTGAAAAACCGAGCCAGCAAGTAACAGCACCCGAGGGATTTTGAGGCCGCCTCTTGCCCGACGACCTCCCCTGTTGGAAGGCCAGACGATGACGCCCAGCCTCGTCCTGAACGTGTGTCTTGCTGGTCTTACACCCCCGCGCCCCCTCAATCTATCCCTTAGATAAGAAAACCCACCTTATTGCAACGACCACCAACGACAACAACGACAGCCTTACCTTCCTGGCTGACCACCTGGGATCTCCTCAAATCTTACATCTAACATCTGACATCTGATATCGCAGCAGGCATCACAGGTTCGTCACGGGGGCCGTTGGCTCGCCCAGTTCCGTCTTACTGCATCGACGGATTCCGAACAGCCTGCCTGCCTGCCTGCCTGCCGGTCTCTGACTCAGCCGGACCGTAGATCAAGTCTCCAGAACTCATTTTCTTTCCCCTCAAATAACAGATTGTACGAAATGTCTCACCGAGCAAACGTAGCGAGAGAAGCAGGCAGGCAGGCAGGCAGCGACGAGTTGCCGGCCGGGCGTGTGCTTTTTTCACATGCGAGGCGAGAAATGTCGGATCGGTCGAGGACCAGAGAGGGCCACGTCTTCGCCCGCCTGCCCCCTCGCTCGCTTGCTCTTTATTCACCCACGCACACTCTATCTGCACCGGTGGGCGGGCGGCTCAGTCGTCCCTCTCGAGGAAGCCGGGGTCGCTCCGCACCCTGCTCTCGAACTTCCTCCACCAATCCTCGAAGGCCTTCATAGGCACAACTTCGACCTGACCGGCCTGGCCGGAGAAGCTGGACAGGAAGTTGAAGGCGTTCTTGATGATCCTCTGCGCGAGAACAAGCGTGCTGGGCTGTTGGGCCTGGGCCTGGCCGGCGGCGACACCGGCGGGGACCAGGGCGAGCGACCCGGGCGCTCCAGCTGTCGACTTGGCGGCCTGCAGCTCAGTGATGCGGCTCGCTACTGAGCCTGCGTCCTCGATGCTGATCCCCAATATGATCTGGCCGCCCGAGGAGGCAGACAGCGACGACTCGTTGAGCTTGAAGATGGCGGACTCCTTGCCGGGGCCGACGCCGCCCAGGAACTTGGAGTTGGGCACCTCCTGGCCCTGCGCGCGGTCGGGCGGGGTAACCAGGTAGATTGCCGCGGCGGTGTTGCTGGGCAGGACGACGCCCGGCAAGAGAAAGATGACGACGTGGCTGAAGGACTTTGGCGAGGTCGATATGCTGTAGATGAAGGATGTCTGTGAAGGGGTCTCGGTCGGCTGAGTAATGACAGGCAGGCCTGCCGGGACGAGGCCGAATAGTGGTTGCGACATGGTTGTGCGCGTGAGCTGAATTCGCTGACCGACCCGGTAGGTCTTAAGGGGATGGCCTATTGTGAAGCTTCTCCTCCTTCCTCCCTTGGGATGTGGTGTACGTGTGTGCGTGCTTGTGTGCGTGCGCGTGCGCGTGCGTATGCTTCTTCGAACGTGCAGTGTGATAAATCGACTACAGGTAGGCGAGCCAAGCTGTGGCTTAGGTGCTGCTCAGCTTCAGTGTGGCACCCAATTGAGGTGATGCTTGACGTCGGTGAGGATGGCGTTGAAACCTTGTTGCAGGCTCAGCGGACGTTATGCAGCGGCGGATGCAACGGTTGGAGATGCTCGTCGTGCGTCCGGAGCTTGAATTATGGCCCTTGGGCATGTGCTCTTGCAGCGTCTGTGCCTGTGAATATGCGACCTTGAGAGCGAGCGCTGCTGCTGTGCGAGAGAGCCAGGCAATCAATCGGTCTTCCAGGACTGCGGGTGAAGATCCTCGAGACGATCAACTCTTGCAACACCCCGGTCGCAGACTTGAGGATGTCGATTGCATGCAAGTATGTATGCTTGTGAGAGCTGAGATTATACCACGATCAGATATGCGACCTCGCTGTGTTATACAAATGTGAGCTTTTGAGTGCGAGTATGCGAGTGAGTGTGAGTTGTGAACATGCGGCACCACCCACGGCGGGCCATGCAGTACAGTGACTCTTGATGGAGGGGTGGGTGGGGAAGCTGTGCGAGCGCTAGACCCCTTCTAGAACACGCGAGAAGACGCCCGGGGCCCGCCATCCCAGACCAATGGAACCGAACTCTGGGTCCTGGGTGCTGATCACAACGGCCAGCCAACGGCAGCCACCAACGGTCAAACGGCCAGAGGCTGCCAGACCTGCTGCCCCGGCTGAAGTAGCAATCGATGTGGCTATTTCCAGCCAGGGGCAGCGTCGCACGCTTTCTGCAGACGCACACGACAGACAGTCCGTCGATGCCTTCCTTCATCGTGCTTGGCCTGCCTCACACCGGACGCTTGGTCACGCAACGGCAGCCTGCCCCGGCCCTCTCGGACGGAGCAACCCGCAGCAGGTGGTAGCGAGAAGGCTGTGGCACGCACATTTTGCAAGGACAACAGGTGTCATGGCAGGACTCGACGCTTGTCGAGGCACTCGTAGGCGCACAAGATAATGCAGGCTCAACCGCCTTCGGCTGGGCCTGCACACACCCGCCACGCTTGCCTCTGCACGGCACAATGTGAGCGGCCCAGGCTGGATGGGACATGACCCGCGGGGCGACAATGGCCAACTGCATGTCTGTCCTTCCCACCCTCACCACCGCGCTCGTCCCTCCCACCGCGCCTGGGCTCTCATCATGTCCACTGAGCCGGCACCCTGATGATCAGAGATGGGCAGGATCCGTACGTGATCAGGGTCGAGGGGCAGGGAGCCGGGGTGGGAGAGCTGATTCTTGTGCTGCTGCCGTTGCCGAGGCCGTTCTGTTGCCGCCGTCACACCCAGCAATACCATCACACCATGCACGCAGCAAGGCTCGCTTACTCGCGAGCCACCATCCCGTATTGCCAGCCGCTCGAGCTGGATACGATTTCAGATGAAGCGCAGGGCCGGGCCTCGACGACGCGCGGGCACCCCTCTTGTCAAAAAATTGTTGATGGTTCCCTCCCCGGGCAGCGTGTGTGTAACTAACGGTGAGAGGGCCGACTCAGCAGCAAGCATCGGAGGCTCAGCGTTCCGGCCGGTTCTCGCTCGCCAGAGGTGACCCTTGCTCAAACCCACCCTCGGGACCGCCCAGGGACCAGGGCCCCAGGGCCCCAGGCTGCCTAGCTGGGCTGCGTGGGCTCTCTCTCACCTCGGATCCTGGCACCCACATGGCAGGACCACAGAGCACAACACACAGTCACTGACCAGGACAGGTCAGGGCCGCAAAGCACCACACACCCCGGACAGCCTGATAGATCCCTACATAGTGCCGGCTCCGTTGTGGGTTGGACCGGCAGCACCAAGAAACCACCTGATCTGCTAGCCCGGGCAAATCACCTGGCAGCACCGCAGTCCGATGGGCGGGAGAGGGTTGGTCGGTCCTTTGCCCCATGAACATGCGGCCCCTTAATCTGACAGGGCCCTTCTCCCGTCCACGGGCAGTCTGGGAGGCACCTGGTGAGGCATATCTACTGTGGTTGAGAGGGACCGCCCGTGCCGGGAGATTATGTGAGGCTCGTCTTCTTCCCTCGTTCCCTCTGGCCGCTCCGCCTTGGCCTGCTATAAAGATTATGCCCCTTCCTGACTAGCCCGTCGTTGCCTCCCCCTCCTCCAGTCTTTTCTCGTCTGACACGTACGCGTGAATGCCTCGCTCACCACCATAAATCTGAATGCAGCCCGGGCCCGACCCAGACCAAGTCGAAAATATACCACCGTTCCAGCGGTAGACGCAGCAGCAGCAGTGGCAGCCATGGCACCAAGGCTCACGAGCAAGGAGCTGTTGGACAGATGTGACGGGTAAGTCACACTCTCCGCTTGGGCGCACACCCATCTGGTCCGAGACATATATGCACTCTTGCCTCGTCCCGTCCTCGGCTCGTCCTCGGGCGGGAGACAGCAGGCAGCATGTGGCAGGCCGGCCTCCGATCTTTGGTGCAACATCGGAAGCAAGCAGCCGCCGGGGTTCGCCTGGTATGCCTCTGTTTCAAGACCGCGTGGCGGAATTGTTCCTAGTCGATCGCATCAGTAGTGTTGTGCGCTAAGGATACTGACCGCTCTTGCAGCTTTCCGTACATGAACAGCCACCCGGAGAGATATGCGAGGCAAATGGACAAGCTTTACACCCTTGTCTGGCAGGACAGCGAGGGTGTCTTTCCCATTGGCTACATGCTCAAAAGCGTTTTTGACGAGCTCAAGCTGGTGCCCCCTGCAATCCGGGGCGATATGATTTTCGACCCTTTCTCAAGGACAGTCAAAATGTTCCATAAGCCCGCCACTGAGAGGAAGCGCACGGAGCTCGCCGCGGCCACGACACGCTATCTGCGCCTCAACCAAACTTTCAAAATCTTGAAAGGCTGGAGGGGTGAGCTGTGGCCGGTATACGGCCGCAATGGGGAGCTTCTTTTCAGCATGGAACGAGCTGCGGTTGCTCTCTTTGGGTATATGCGATACGGGGTGCATCTGATTGCATACGTCCACTCTCCAACAGCGCCCTACGGCATCAAGATCTGGGTACCAAAACGCAGCCAGGCCAAGAGCTCATGGCCCGGGATGTTTGACAGCACTGTGGCGGGTGGTCTCACAACAAACGAGGACCCTTTCGAGTGCGTCATTCGCGAGGCTGATGAAGAGGCAAGCCTGCCCGAGCAAATAGTGCGTGAGCGCGCGAGCTTGGCAGGGCTGGTCAAGTATATTTATGTGAACGACACACGAGTTGGAGGCGGGGAGGGGTACGTTTATCCCGAGTGCCAATGGGTATATGATCTTGAGCTACCTGATGATATTATCCCTGAGCCGAATGACGGCGAGGTCGAGTCTTTCATGCTCTGCACTGTTGCTGAAGTGAGAGAGCAGCTGGCAGCGGGCAGGTGGAAGCCGAACTGCGCTGTCATCATGCTGGATTTCTTCGTTCGCATGGGCATATTGACCCGTGAGAATGAGCCCCAATTCGACAACATCGACGCGCGACTGCGTAGGCAGTTGCCGTTTCCAGGGCCGCACGATGATGAAGAATAGCACGGACTGACATGCTGGGCATCGGGTTTGAACCAAGTACAGCGCCCCATGACTAGACGAGGAGTGAGTGGGCCGGCCGAGGGAAGTCGACTATAGACGAGTCCATGTCGCCTTGTGCCACCTTGGTGGCTTGAGCAAGGGCGGTGAATTATATCCTTATCGGGGCGTTGGGCCATCGGTTGCGAGTTTTGGGATTTCGGGGACGAATGCTGTTGGTCAGATAGACTCCTCTGCGGCAACTTTTACTAGAATCAATACCCAATTTCTGCATCGGCGGCATCCTCTGACGTGGCAAGACACAATCCCCCCTTTACTTCCTAACGAGGAGGTAGACGTTGTCCACGCGCAGAGGTGTGAGCTTGCTGTCAGGTCCCTCCAAAGCCATGAGAAGCCCGCCGAATGAGACGTAGGCTTTCCTGCATTCGCGCCTAGTCAGTCGTGTCTCTTTGCTGCCTGCAGCCCGTGGGGTACATACAGAGTCTTGTCTGCTTTTCCGTCCTCAAACTTGTAGACCTTGCCGTAGCAGACATAGTTGTACCCGTCGGCGAGCGTCTGCGCCCCAGGCTTCGCAACGTCACGCCATGTCTTCTCGTCATCCCTTGAGCCGTCAAGATTCAGTGTCGTGGCCAGTGCAACTTCGATATTCTCGGTTGCAGTGAGAGGGAAGAGTTCAGTGTTGATGTCAAGTTCCAGGCTGGTGGCGCGGTCGAGGGAGCTGGCCGTGATGCGGGCTGCTCGGTCGTACTTCTTGTGGTCGACGTTGGTTATCTCGAACTGCTCCTCAAAGAGAAGCGCGTCGCTGGTAGGCTCGGCCATTTTGACGATTGCGTGGGACTGTGACGGGATGGATCAGAGCGAGCGGCAAGTGGAGGAAGACGGATGCCCAGGCGGCTTATGTTGTGTGTTGAGGATTGAAGATGGCAGAAACGCAGGGCAACCAAAATTTTGGGAGCATTCCCAGTTGCGCTGATGTCTGTCGGCCGCAGTGCAGCGGTCAGATGCGGCGATGCGGCAAGCGTGAAGAGCTTTCAAGAATGGAAGGCGGTGACGGGTGCTGGTCGCCAGTGGTGGTAGGAGCTATTAGGTACTTGGGTACCTAGGTACCTGGTATACAAGGCTCTGAATATTGTGGAGGGGTAGCTTTCTGCTACAAAAATCATAAAACCGAACTGACAGGGAAAAGCAGGAGAAGACATCGAGAGAGTTACATGACAAATCAGCCCAGGCACTCTTATGCTAGGCGATCCGAAATGTCCTTCCGCAAGAGAAATTCAGTAATATCTGCATCTCCCTCGTCGCAAGCTGCTGCCCAGAACCGCTCCGGAACCCAGCTTGCGCCTGGCTTGCGCCCATCTCCTCTGGACGGTCGCATTACAACTTCCACAGGAACCGCTTCTCTAGACGGCATCCTCGCAGGCCACGCCGGTCTGCCACTTGGTTCATCTCTGCTCATAGAGGAGCAAGGCACAACTGACTTCTCTGGGAACCTGCTCAAGTACTATGCTGCCGAGGGTCTGGTCCAGGGCCACCAAGTCCACGTGCTGGGTTTTCCCGAAGCCTGGAAGCATGAACTGCCCGCTGTGTCCACCAAGCAAGAAGGCACCCCTGCAAAGGCGACAGGCCAGGCGGATGACAAGATGA
This sequence comes from Diaporthe citri, assembly GCF_014595645.1. NCBI lineage: Eukaryota > Fungi > Ascomycota > Sordariomycetes > Diaporthales > Diaporthaceae > Diaporthe > Diaporthe citri. Next base: position 3,849,424 of record NW_025064846.1, read on the forward strand.
AGATTGCCTGGAGGTATGAGAGCCTCGCAAGCAGGAATGCCCCCAGCACTGCTGCAAATGGTAGGTCGAAGATTCAATCATGTGCCTTTCTCACATAAGACATGAGAGCAGCTGTCTAATTTTTGCTTGTAGATGTAGACAGTTCCAAGGCTGTGTTCTGTCATGCCTTCGATTTGACCAAAAGACTGGCCTCGGCTTCCATCCAAGGCACGCTATCAGCAACTCCGGCTCCCAATCGCCAGAGTCTCTCGTTCGAGCCCAAGGAGCAGCCATCACCTTTCAAAGTGTTCATCAAGAACTTGCAAGGCAAGCTCCAGAGTTCCCCGTCGTCGACAATTCACCGCGCTGTCATACCCAGCCTCCTGTCGCCCACGCTCTACTCTCCCGCTGCCTGCCAGCCTGCTGAGATGCTTCAATTCCTTCACGCCTTGAGGGCACTCCTGCGCCAGTATTGTGGCAAACTGACTGCCCTCATCACCTTACCAGTTACGCTGTTTCCCCGGAGCAACGGCGTGACGCGTTGGGTGGAACTGCTGTCTGACGGAGTGCTCGAACTGATACCGCTGCCACCTAGGCTTGGTGCTGCTCCACCATCATCCAAGAGTGAATCAAAGGTCCAAGAGCAGAGTCAGGGCATACTCAGGGTGCACAGCTTGCCCATTTTCCATGAAAAAGGTGGCGGTGGTGCTGAAAACCACGACTTCCGCGAGGACCTTTCGTTCCACCTGAGTGGCACCAAAGGCCTTGTCATCCAGCCGTATGTCCTTCCACCCATGGAAGACGAGCATCACAAGGAAAAGTCACCAGCAAGCACCGTCAAAGACGGCATCGACTTCTGATCCAAGTGGGTTTAATGCTGCGGAAGGTTAGCCTTCGCCTAACCCTAGGAATCCGACCTTCCACCCCCCTAACAATTGCGACTTTTTTGAGGTTCACACCGCCTGCGTGCTCCAACTTTCTGCCAGTCTTGATCATAAAAACGGCAGATTTTGGCAAAACTTCTACTCAACACACATCACAACTCAACAGCACAGGTATGTTAAGAACTTTCCCACTTGTCAGATCACCCTTTCTATGCAAGTTGAATGATTAGATCAACATTTTAATCTGTCAATCCCCTGAGATTTTCAATGCTGATAACACTTGTGTGTCAACAACTTATGACTCTTGTCTCCCAGCACTTTCAGTTATGCAGCCTCTTGAGATGAGCCGAGCTAACATTTGTGCGATAGGATCACTGGCGTTGATCACGAGTACCCAAGATGACAGAGCTCGTACGCATCACCAAAGTAGGTGGTCGGTACCTCGTCTTCGAGGTCAAAGATGTCGCCTCTCTGCGACGCGACCACTGCATCTGTGCCGTCTTGGTCGGCACCACACCGCAGAACCCAACCCAAAACCTCTTCTCGGGACTGCCGTTAGAACTTCTTCCTGAGGAAGCGAAACTTCTAGTGGACAAAGGTGTCGCCCATGTCGTGGACGAGGCCACATCCCACCTGACTCACCTGACATCCATGGATCCCACCGCCAAGCATGCTTACCTACAATCTTTGAGGACTCGGCGGCAAAATATTTCGCGGGTTCTTGACGAAGAGGACGCCATCAGGAAGGCCGAAGGCGCCAAGATGAGAGGAAAACAGAAATCTAAGCGGATTCCCGCCCGGGCTGATACCCCACCAGTCGTCGAGGAAGTTCAGTTGCCACTGTCCCCTCCACCGGAGAAGCAAGATGAGGCTTCAGTGCTACCTGCCGCAACGGCAGATCGTGAGGAGTCGCTCTTCTCATTCCCCCCTCAGCAGAGGAAAGGGGGGACCACTCCCTCGTCTACCACTATAGTTGCAACCAACCGTCATCTGACGGCAACTACCAGTGCTGACATGTTGTCAGACCCCAAAGCTTGCAGCGTGCCTGTCGAGGCGCCTCGTTCTTACCCTTTCTACAAGCATCTCAACTCAAAAGGCTACTACATCACTCCAGGCATCCGCTTTGGCGCTGATTACAGTGTCTACCCCGGCGATCCCTTCAGGTACCACGCGCATTTCATGGCGACGAGCTTTGGATGGGACGAAGAAATCACTCTGCTGGACCTAGTTAGCGGTGGCCGTCTGGGCACGGGTGTTAAGAAGGGGTTCTTGATAGGTGGTCAAGCCCCACCAGAAGAGGCAGCAGGAAACCCGCAGGATACCGGTGAAGACCGGGTGAGGACGTTCACACTAGAGTGGGCTGCCATGTAGAACTGCACCTCGGAACCAGGCTGGCTCGTGGGTTACGATGCCCGTTAGGATACAACTTTGCATAGCGAAGAAATGAGCATGGATACCTCCTGTTCTAGTTGTATATGCCCTGCGTCCGTCGGACGCTTGATGAGTGAACCCTGTACATGAAAGTGTTCAAGAGAGACTGTCTGTCCACAATACACAAATGAGAAAGCAGAAGTCAGAACGCCAGTTACGCCAAACGTGCCCCTTGCCCGTCCTCGCTTATGTGCCCAGTAGGGGAATAGACCGTACCTGTCCTCCAACGCCTTCCGATCAAGGCACATAGATGCGGCTGAAGCTGATGACCTCGCGGCGGCAACAGACGCACTTATCGAAGTTGTTCATCGCGAGCGCCACCCTGCAGTCGTCACACAGACTCAGACACCGGCACGGCCATACGATGATGGTCCGTGGCGAGCTGTGGCACACCACGCACTGAGGGCCATCAGGCCCCATACCCGACGCGCCCGTAGCCCATGAGCCCGCCGCGCTGGCGCCGGCGGCCCCATCGTCGGGAGCCGTCGCGGCTCGGCGTTCAAGTAAGATCTGCTCCAGCACCTCCGCTTCCTCTTCGGCTGTCATCTTCTTGATCGTGTGCGCGTGCTGGCCCGGGAAGATCACGCGCGAACGCTGAGCTTGTTCGAGCCGTTGGAAGGCCGAGCGTGTCAAGATTCGGTCCGAGCCGAGGTGTGCGGCGAGCGCGCGTGCTTGGTTTCGCTCTTCTGAATTGCGGGGATGGAGAAGGGATGCGAGGTCAGACGGTTGTATGGGATTGTCAAAGACTGGTGTACTCTCCCTGGACGTGAATGGTGATCGCTGTGTAGGCGTACGTTGGCCATCGTCATCCTCCCAGGCGTCGTCGTTGTCATCGCTGGTTGAGGCTTCAGATTCGGCTGTCGTGATTACACTGGTGGCATCCCAGTCCGAGTCTTCCTCTTCTGCTGTTGGCCTATACTCGCCGCTCCTGTCTTTCGTTCCCCACCAGCCTCCGTACAGCCACCATAGGTAGAGTCTGTTGTCCATCCAGCGTTCACGTGCGCTTTCATCAGGCCAGGCCCCTTTGTCATTATATGTTTGACGAAGCTCTTGCTCCACATCGACTGTGTCAGCACGATGAATCTCTGTGAGGCCGATGGAACCCTCTCCTGCTATGATCGCCTCGTACGGCCTGCTGCTCCTTGAATGCTTTTCCTCCGGCCGGCCAGATTTCGGAAGCCTCGACCAATTCTTCAGCCAATTTGGCGGGTTCTGAACGCCGACACTAGCAAGCACTTTGCATACTGCCATCGCCCAAGCCGTGAGAACCAGTTTGTTGATGTGCATCAGGTAGTCCAAAGCTAGTAGCCAGCGGCCGCTGCGCTCTGCCGCCCCAACTCCGTCTCGCATGCTGCGGCGCTCGCCAGCCCGGGATTTCGATAGTTTCTGCGCGGCTCTCTCACGAGCATAACCACTTGTAGCCCTGAGCTGCCCGTCTTTGACGGGAACCAGGCCGATGACACCCGTTGAGTCATATCGCGATCCTGGAATACCAGAGCTGATCCAGTTCATTTTCAGTTCTTCGATCTCTCGGTATCGCTCATCCTCGAGCCATGTCGTACGCTTGAGGCCCACTTGCCTGTCTTCATTGAGGTAGACAGCTTCAGAAGCCATAGTGATGGCACCGAACCCAGTTCGGAGCAGTGCGGTGTAGAAGTCCATTTCCATTGTGATCCGCAAGTCCGAGAACGAAAGATTCGCCTGCATGTTGGCGTGCGCGAGTGCAAGTCGTTGCTTGAACGTCAGAGGCTGCTCCGAGTCTGCATCTGCAGGTGTTGCCAGGGCAGACAACACAAGAGCCACGGAATAGATTGTAAAACAGATGATGATGCCAATCAAGACCAGCACATGTGGTATGAAGCCGATAATGCACACAGTGGGATATCTGAGGAGTCCTTGCCGGGCGGGATCTTCCAAGGAGAACGTAATGGCGCTCCAGACAATGCTGCCCATGAAGCACGACGCCCAGAGCCCTGTGCTGATCAGACGGAATCTCGCCTGCTTGCCAAAGACTCCGAGGATATGGCTAGTGATATGGCTCATCGCCGAGAAGAAAGCAATAAGCAGGACCTCGGGAGGAGTGTTGACCCTTTTCATGATCATCGATCGGCTTATGGCGATGTTTGCACCAGCACTCGGTTTGACAGTGGCATTTGCGGCCCCAGAACTGAACAGACCCCAGCCGAGCTGATTGCTAATCGCAGCGTCGGCCTCGGCAAATGCCAGGGAATGCTCGAAGAGCGTCATACCCGTCTCAGCGGACACCGGCCGTCCCTGAACGGCACACGATATCGTCTCGAGGACCTGGCTGAGACAGAAGGTGCCGAAGAGCGGCCACAGCAGAGACAACGAGCCCTTGAGCTCCGGTGACTCCTCGTAACCCGATGGTATCATCTGCACAGCCAAGCAGGACTCCTCATCCGTGGCACCTAACAGTAGCGTGGAGCTCACCCCATGCAGCAATGTGTTCTGTTGCGAGAACATGAGGTCCGAACTCTTGCTTGCGTTTCCCCACCGCAGCTCAGAGAAGTCAGCCGAGGTCTGACATTGTATGGACTGCAGTATGCTCCGGGCTTGTATGAAGAACAGGACGATAGGCGCGATCCGTAGCACTAGGCGGGTGTGCCACTTTAGTCGTAAACGCCGTCGAGTTGCGGCAAAGATGTGTGTTCTGTTAAGAACAACTGCCATCGCGATACAGCACAGCGCCCACTTGCTGGTGGCGTAGCTGAACACGCTACCTAGGCCCTTTGCGCCCTCCATCGAGAACCGGTATACCGAAGTGGTGGGGTCTAGGTCGGCGAGGTTCGATGGTGCAGCGGATGCGATGCTGGGCCCGGTGGAAACGACACTGGCGGAGCCGGGGGGAGTCGTGGAGGAGAATATGTCGGAGCCCGTGGCGTCAGGAACGAGCCGTTGACCGAAGCCGTCTATGGCATCGGGGAAGGAAATGTAAGAGCCGAGCTTTCCGAGCTTCATGACCATCCGAGGGCCGGCTAGGACGAGATCCTCCAGGGACGGGGCGTATCTGGAAACGTTGAACGATGTCCAGGCGGTCAAGTTGTGCCACATACTCGCGTTATCGAACGTGGCAGCCGGCTGGTGGTGGGTGAGTGCTTCCACCGTGTGCTCCATCTTGGGCTGATCTGTCGAGATCCTCAACCCCCGAGGTGCCCTGGCTCTTGATGACAGCCCGCTCGGGGCCGCGGCCGCTTCGGAGGGCACGTGTGACGTGAGGTCAGGCCGGATGCTCGAGTTCGGGTCGAATCTCTGGGGACTAGAGTAGTGTGTTAGGGGAGAAAAGGGACAATCAAGTTACGTTATGGTAGCCAGACAACGGATACATGATGCGAAACGGCTCACGGCACCCTGTCTGGCAAGCGTGATGCTGATCGCATGCAAGGCGCAGGACGGGAGAGAGGGTGCTGTATGTACAGCAGATGGCTGGCTGGCGGGATGATGGTGCAGTGCGCGATCCGTGTGGGGCAGGCGGGCACCATCCAAGGCCGACAAGTCCAACGTTTACAGGGGTAGCTTACAGGGGTAGCTGCTGTTACTGCTCGATTGGTCCGTTGATCCCTTGGGCGTCGGCCCCTTTTCGTTGTTGAATTCACACTGCACGGCTTGACTGTTTTTATTTACCAGCAGACCACACCGAGACCACACCGAGCCCACCTATTCATTTGCGGCCTTCATAAACAGGACCAGTCTCAGCTTGAATCTGCTGTTCCCTGAAGTTTGTGGCCAGACTCAGAGTGACACAGCTCACCCTGGGCAGCTCGAGCAGGTATTTACGTGTTTGGATACTTGATATCCTCGTCACACCTCTGCTCCTCGCAACTCTGCCACATGGTTCATTTGTTCGTTCCCCTCTCCTCACTTCCCTATTTTACCATTTCGGTTCTACTAAAATTCAGACCCCCAGCAAAACCTGAGCAGTATGTAGTCTTTCACTGCTGGGTGATCACTATGACGCTTTGGACGGTGATACCAGCAGCCAAAGCTGTGTCTCTGATGCCTGAACACAGCCTGATAGTGCGCCTCTTTGGGGCGTTTCTGTGCCTCGGGGTAGCCTCGAGGTTCATTGCTAGCCTTTCGATGGACTCCTCTATGAGTTGCCCCCGGCCCTTTTCCCCGAAAACCGACTCCCATCTTCAACCTGCTGGCGGACCTGCCTATCCCTCGGGCGTTGTTCTGTGTCTGATAATTCAGCTATTCTGAGCTGCGGCGTCTTTCAGACAGCTGACCAGGACACGGTTAGCGCTTTGAGAGGCGAGAATGCCTTTTTCGACCATTCCTGTGTAGAGTGTGGTATCTGCTGCAGGCAAATCCCCCTTGAACCATAGATTTGTAATCTCATCTCGTTCTGGCAAATACGCAACACAGCATGCTGCGAAAACTTTGTCGTGTTGGGAGGCCAGCGGGTCGACCACAACCTCCGGTTTTGAATCCTTGCTCTCACCGCCGCCCACCAGAGCCGCCACACCCCCCGCAACGGTATCAACGCAATCGATTCCGGCGTCAGCCAGGGCTGCTGATGCGACCGTGATGCATCCGGCCAAGACGTTCATCGTGTCCCAAGCCTCATCGTGGTCGCCAATGCTGAGGCTCCGGTCCTGGTCGCCCTCGATCACCGAGATGATGATGTCGACGCCGCTCTTGGGCCAGCGGTCTGCGATGATGGCTCCTCGTAGTGCCGTTTCGAGATGAATACTGAGGTCCCGCTCCGTTGAGTCTCTCAGATAACCCCGTCTTTGCTTCGTTGCGAATGGAGCGTACTTGACATGAGTAGTGAGAATGATGTGCGGTGAGAAGGGCATTGATCTTGGTAGTGCTCTTGGTCCATGGACCGTACAGCTCAGTTTGAGGCCAGAAACCCCAGGCTTAGCCGATGTTTGGACCTCAAGGTAGGCAGATGCTGAAGGAGTGACGCCAGTTTTGAGGACTTTGAGAGATATTGTCAGACTCGTTCCTGGAGAGTGGAGGCAGAAGCACTCACATATTGGCCGGGCTGTGTTGACGGGCCTGGTTCTGCTTGTCGCCTTTTCCGACAGGACTGTGGTCTCGTCGCCAGCAAAAACTGGGGGCAAGGTGCCGCCAACGGGACCGTTGATCCGCCTTCTGTCTGTCATTTTAAGGTGCCTTGAAATGGGCGCGACGTGGAATAAAGCGGATAAGTCTATTCCCAGGACGAGGAGTGGTCTCTTGCATGAAAATCCGGGCTAGTGAACAAAAAGGTTTGAGCGGCCTCGGTTTGGTTCATGAGCTCGAAATCGAAATCCAATGCCTGCCTCCCTGCCTGCCACAAGCTGCTTGCTTGCCTATGACAGTTTTGCATGCCCCATCAACTGCGACTAAGAGTGGCCCGAGCTCTGCGTCTCCACAACCCCGAGCCCAAGCTACAAAATTCTGCCAGGTCGGATCTCACTTTTTTCTGCGTCCTTTCAATCACACAACCTTCCACAGCAACTCCTGGCAAACGGCACAACCACATATCTCTCAGACCTTGGCGCGCCGGTTGAGTATGTGAGTAGGCCCTCGATCACCGCAACAGATGATGCAGAGGCTCTACAGGTTGTCAAGCCAGCCATGGCGCCGCAGCAACCAGCGAGTGCTGTCGCTTGCTTTGCGTGACGCGACTGCGCTTTCTTCACTCTTGTGAAGCTCCAGCATTTTGGTCAGTCTTAAACCCCCCAAACTCTTCCCTTCAACCATCTGCGAGCTTGGACTGGGTTTGGCGCTCTTGATGATTTCTTAACCACTTGTTCCACGCGAACTCTATGAGCGAGAACAAACATGCATCACCATCTGAAGCACAGCCTCCAGCCTCTTGCTGTGATTGATACCCGCGGCAGACAAGTTTTGCTAACAGTATCACAGGGTAATAACAAATATCATTGACTGTCTGCGCTTCACTGCATTGATCTGTAAGCAGCCGGACTTTTCCTACCCCCTTGCAACTGCTGCGATTTTCATGATGAAAACATCTTTATTCAGTTCTGCTTCTGAACATACTTGATGACACAACCTATACCAAAAACATTTTCTGAGCATCGCACTCGCATTATCTGTGTCATTCACCAGCTGGTCTGAGTGATCATGAGCTAACATGCAATTACAGAGGTGTCAGAGACTGCAGGGCTGACTGGCCCGACCTCGCCTGCTTGATCACAGCATCTGCTGCGATGCTACGAAATGGTTAGTCAAGATTTCATTTCGTCTGCACACGTCATCTTTTATGATGATAATAGCTTATCCATTCAACGATATGTACGAGCCGAGCCATCCTCCCGCACTAGAGCCTCCTTGTGTGGTGATGACCAGTAGTGGAGTCTTTCCCCTCGGGGGATGTCATTTGGCTTCAGTGCCTGCGATCTTCGTGCTCCGTCTTGGGGTGTGGCAGATCAGGGCCGGCTTGTACGGCTGAGTTTAACGGCTTTCTGAGATGTGTGTGTTTGCAGGCGCTCTCTGAGCTCTCATGTCTGGTCGTTTTCCACTCACTGACACGTCACTAGGCAATGGTGGTGCCCGCCGTGCGCATATTCAGCCCGGGCGTGATGTGAGATATTGCTAAGAAGGTGAGTGAGTAGGCTCAAGAGCCCCGGTAGAGGTCATCCTATGCCACACCACAAATATCCTCGCTGGCCAGGCTTTGCTGCCAATGCCATGCCCATTATAGCTCCTCAGGGCCACAATTACTCCACATGAGCTTTGATGTTGTATCAGTAGGCTTTGCAACGTTATGCTACTCACGGGCCAGTTGGCGATGTGCTGTGGCAGCCAGCCATGTGACTTGTCCTGTCCTCCTGGCTTGGTGGGTTCGTCAAATCTATAGCGGAATCAAATATACCGTGTCTCAAGATCAAAACTGCCCAGGTGCTGCAAGGGGTAGCTGGATGGGTGGGTCTGTGCAGATGAACCCCAGACGTCAATTTGGGCTTGTAAGATGTGCCCCTGGCCATGGAACTTGGATGTACTGTACTACCCCAGCTGGTGTGCCACGGGACGTCGACCAAAAATACTTGGCCCACGGCGGGCTCGATGTACAGGGTCTTCCCTTAATCTTTATCCATGTTGCTACAACCCCCTCTGATAATGCAACGCTATTCCTACTAATTAAAGACCCTTATTTCTTCTCTTCTAAACGCAATTATGGTATTAATCGCTTTATTAAAGCGTTTTTTATGCTTTTATGCCCTAGGAACCTTATTATCATTAAACCCCTTATTTCCCCCTTTATTTTTTAAGGTTAGGGTTAATTTACAATACTTAAGCCTTATAGCTATAAAGCTATAAACCCTTTACCCACTTTATATACTTTTTATTACATAATCAACCCTTTTATATCACATAATACTATAATATATTATTATTTCCCTCTTTTAAAGTATTATTTATAATTATTATTATTAATTTACTTTATTAATATCTTTTTTTAATAAGAATTGCTATATATAATATTATTTTAAGTAATTTCCTATTAATTACCTCTTTAATTAATCCTTTAACTTTTTTAATTAGTTAATATAATAATTAATTATATAATAAGTTAGCTTTAAATTTAATAAATCTTAAAACTAACTATTTCTTTATATAAATCCTTATTAAAAGTTTAAGGCCTTTAACTTAACTTAAATTAATAATTAAGATATAATATTATATATTATTTTAACCTTTTAAGAGTTAAAAAACTTTTCTTAATTGCCTTTTAATTATAAAAATAACTTTCTTAATAAGTTTATATAAAACAATACTCTTAAAATCATTACTAGCTATAATTAAATAATAATAAATAAGTTATAAGCTATAATAATAAAGGCATAATATCCTTATAATTAAAAAACTTAAGAAAAAACAGTAAATAAATAAATAAGCTCTTTTTATTATTGTAAATTAATATTTATATATTAAATTACCATCCCTTATGCCATTATATTAATTAAGGGTATAAATATATCGATTTTTTTAATTAAACCATTATTAAAAGGCCCTTAAATTAAGTTTAATTAAACATAACCTCCTTAATCTCTTAAGTATTTTAAGCTTTTATTATAATAATGCTTTTAATTAAGCAATTAAAGGTTTTTAAAGGTTAATTAATAATGCCCTTATTATTATTATTATTATTTATAAAAAAGCTATAATTTTATAATAAAGGTAAGATTAAAAATATACTTAAATTAAGCACTTTTTACATTTTAAACTTATTTAATAATTACCTACCCCTTTTTATATAATTATATTATTATAATAATATATACTTTACCTTAAATAAATACTTAACTAATAACTAGCTTAATTACCTTATAAGTACTTCCTTTCTTTATAAATATTATTTATTATAATGCTAATGCTTTCCTTAATATTAATAATAATTTTAATAATAATAAAAAGGATATTAATAAGCAATTAAATAAAAACATTGCTAAGTTAATTATATTAATATTTTTGCCTACTTTTATGCCTTAGCAACTCTTAATTTATATATTATAAATAAGCTTTTTTATTAAGGGTCCTTATATTAATTATGCTTTAATTCCTAAATCCCTTAAAGCCCTCTTACTTTTAATAAGCCTTCCTTTTTTAATACTTAAAGTTAATAAGCTTAATATACCCTTAAACATTATAAAGCCCTTAATTAATCCCCATATAAAATCCTTTCCTTTTATATATTTTAACTTCCCCTTCCTTTATAAATAAGATCTTTTTTAAATAACCTTATTATTATTAATTATTATAAGCTAGCCTTGGGTTATCTGCTGTAAAGTGTTTAAATAGGGTTTATATTTAAAATGCAAAGGAAAAGGTTCGCTCTTTATTTATACCCGCGCTAAAGCCTATTCTTATAAAGCCAAAGCCTATTAATTAATTATAATAAGCAAAGCCTAAACCATAACATATCCTCTTTCTCCAAATCCTTATAGCAAGCCTTAAAGGGCAACTATATAATAAAAATAAAGAACGCCATAATTTAATTGCAAATTAAACATTGCTTTTTGCCCAGCTATTTAATTACACCTTAGCGCCTCTTAATTACGTTAAAAGCCTAGCTTATTATCCATAATTAATACGCTTTAGCCCTTATAATTTAATATATTAGCTAAAGTAAGTTAATAAGAAATGATTATTTAAATGTAAGCTAATGGCTAAATTAATGGCATTTTTATAATCCTTTAATATAAGCCTTTTGCATAAGCTTCCTTACTTAAAATCTTAAAATCGCAAATTTATTATATAATTTATAATTAATTAACGCTTAATTATAAGCAATTTGCTTTATTAATAAGAATTTCCTAAATTTTAAGCATTTTTATAGCGTTAAATTAGCTAATATATAGCTAGTTTACTTTAAGCCTAAGCTAGCGCTAAGTTAACATTGCTTTTAAGCCCTACCTTATAAAAAAAAATTTATGCCCCCTTAAATAAACTCCTCCTCCTTGCCAGCCTTAGTTAATAAAAGCTGCATCTTTATTTTCTTATAACGGTTAGGGTAATTACGTTTATAATAGCTGAGTTAGCTATATATAAAATACTTAACTTTGCTTATTAAAATTATTGCAATATTAATATTTATTGCTTTATTATTTTAAGATTAAATATTATTCTTCCTTATTATAATGCTAAAAACGCTTTTATATTGCTATAAGGCAAAGCAAAAGGCTTTAAATATATCCAGCTATTCCTTGCAATTAAGCTAAGCTTTTATTATAAAGATTAAGTTATTAGCTATTAATAGTATTTTATATTTATTTAGCTAACTTTAAGCTTTCGCTATATAAATTAATTAATTAAATTAAGTAAAAAATTTTGCTATCCCCTCCTTATAACGCTATTGCAGCATAATTAAGCTAAGCTTAACATACTTTTATTTAAAAGGGTCCCTAAGCATAAAGCAAACCTTCTTTAAAAAGCTCTTTAGCTGCCCTTTAAACATTTTTATAAAATTAATATAAGGTAAAAATTAATTATAAAAAGTTCCTAATTAATTAAATATATAAAAAAATTAAGCCCTTTTAATATTAATTACCTCTTTATTTATTATAAACTTAACCCTTATCTTTACTAGCTAAGTTATTAAGTATTCTTAAAATAAGAGTTCCTTAAGATAAGGAAGGGCTTAATAAGCTGCCGTTATTCTTTTTAAGTCTTGCTATATTAAATTTTATATAATTATATTATAAGTTTATAATATAAAAAAACTTTAAATATATATTATAAGCTAGCCTTAAGTTGTTTACCGTAAAGTGTTTAAATAAGGTTTATATTTAAAGTATAAAGGAAAAGGTTTGCTTTTTATTTATATTTACATTAAAGCTTATTCTTATAAAGCTAAAGCCCATTAACTAATTATAATAAGCAAAGCTTAAATCATAACATTAATAATAAAAACTTTAAACATAAAGCAATTTAACTTATATTTTCTTTTAAAATTACATAATTCATAAAATATTATTAATATATTATTAATATTATAAAATATAAACGTAATTAATGCTATACCCTTTATTATTATAATTAATTAATTATGCTTATTATTACTTATATATTTAATTTAATAATTATATAAATATAATACACCCTTATTATGCAAAACTTAACATAACCTTATAGTTATTTTTATATAATTTTATGCAATATTATTAATCTTTTTTTTTCCTTAATAAATATACTTAAAAAAATAAAATACATTATAATATATAAAACTACTTAAAATTTATATCCTTTATTACTCCCTTTTAATAAAAAAGCTTTATAAAATGTTATGCTTATTATAAGGTACCGCTATATAATTTAGCTAGCTTGCTTCCCTTTTCCATTATATATTAAATAAACTTAACTTGCCTTTACCCTTTAATAATCCTACTTGCTAAATATTAATTAATTCCATTAAGTATAAATTAATGAAATATAGTTTAATAGCTTTAATGCTTATTATAAATTCATTATAATTAGCCTTAGCAAGGATATTAAAAAGTTTTTTAAAGCTAAGTTTAAGCTTAATAATTAAATGTTTTAAGGTTATTTTACTAATAATAAGAAGGGTTCCTTAATTATTTAAGAAAAGAAATAAGGAAAGATTAATAATAAATTATATTAATTAAGGATCTTTTTAAAATTAAAAGCCTTTTAAAGGTTTAATAATTCCTTTATTATTTAATAAGATAATATTTTAATATATAAATTAAAATTAATTAAGATTTATTTTAATAAGCACTTTCTTAATGCTTATATTATTAATTTGCCAGCTTATTTACTAAATCTTAACTTAATTAAGTATATTTAAGCATTTATAAAAAGATAAATTAATAAATAACCTAAAAAATAACCTATAAACAAAAATTTAATGGCAGCAATTTCCTTAGCTTAAGAAGCTATTAATTTAAATATATTAATATATCTTTATTTAAGTATATTAAGGTAAATAATAACGGTTATTATAGTAAATAAAGGCTGAATTAGCATATAACTTTATAATTAAGTAACTTATTAATATAAGCTATTTTCACCATATAATTTAATATTAATATTATTAATATATACTAATCGCCAAGATTAAGAAATCTACGTAATTCGTTATTATTAACTTAGGGGGCCCCTCGCCAACGCACCGGAAGTCACGAATTAACCTTCTTTAGGGGAAAACCCTGTACCGTGTAGGTGGCCTTAGCGCCATAAGAACTAGCCGCAAGCAACCCTGCACCCTATGGTCGCAACCCGCTGATTCATCTCGCAATTCACGAGGTTGACGCAGGACACATTCCCTCTTGTTCGTGGCTCGTGGTACTAGAACACGAAGTAATCCTCCAGGACCCGTGTCCCTTCGCCATGCGATAGACTATGAACCTTTCCATCTGACAACATTGCCTGCGACCTCCGGGAGATCGCCACGACAACCAGCGAGCTTGGACGGGCCAGCCTGTCCCTGGACTCCTGCTACGCATCCTCGAGACTGCGTTCGAATCCGACCGCCTTCTTCCACGCCATCGCCCTCGATCCCCCGACCCAATGCTGCCATCATATTCGTCCTCCGGCTCCAAGGTGGTGCCGAGGCACCATGCGGGTGGATATGCTGCCAGCAACGGGTATCCGAGGAATAAGGACTTCTCCTTCGACATGTCACCACACCGGTACATACCTGGTCTCATCTTGCACTTCTACCTTCTCTGTCAGATACGTCAGACTGAATGTGGCTAACCCGTGCGCTTTCTTTTGCCAGATTTCAACCACGAGGGACGACACCAGCAGCCCGACGGCGGCGACGACTATTGATAAGACTCGGCATAATACTGGCTGTTGCGTTCCTAATCGGCATATTCGTATGGCCTGGCGGAGGGGTATCGCTTGCATCGCTATTCTCGTTCGGCCTGATCTCAGGAGGGGAGGATTTCCAACTCGAAACTGTGCGGTACTACGACTTGTCCAACGTTCAGGGGACCGCCCGCGGCTGGGAGCGCGAAGAACGCATCCTCCTATGCGTGCCACTCCGCGAAGCCGAGAACCACCTGCCGATGTTCTTCTCCCACCTACACAACCTCACATACCCGCACCACTTGATAGACCTTGCTTTCTTGGTCTCGGACTCGCAAGATCGCACACTGGAGGTGTTGACAGAAAGCCTGGAATCATTACAGGCTGAGGAGGACCCCAAAATGCCATATGGCGAAATATCTGTCATTGAAAAGGACTTTGGGCAAAGCGTCAACCAGGATGCCGAAAGTCGACACGGTTTTGCAGCGCAGGCGAGCAGGAGAAAGCTGATGGCCCAGGCAAGGAATTGGCTTCTCAGTGCTGCTCTGCGGCCCTACCACTCATGGGTCTACTGGAGGGACGTCGACGTAGAGACTGCCCCTTTTACCATCCTCGAAGATCTAATGCGCCACAACAAGGACGTCATCGTTCCAAGTGAGTCTTGTCAATCCACACGTGGTGATTTGCGACGCTGACCATAGCACAGATGTTTGGCGGCCGCTTCCAGAATGGCTCGGCGGAGAGCAGCCATACGATCTAAACTCATGGCAGGAGTCGGAGACTGCTTTGGCGCTGGCGGATACCTTGGACGAGGATGCTGTCATCGTTGAAGGATACGCCGAGTATGCGACATGGCGGCCCCACTTGGCTTACTTGCGAGACCCCTACGGAGATCCAGATATGGAAATGGAGATTGATGGAGTGGGAGGTGTCAGCATTTTGGCCAAAGCCCGTGTATTCCGATCCGGCGTCCACTTCCCGGCCTTCAGCTTCGAGAAACATGCAGAGACCGAGGGCTTTGGAAAGATGTCCAGGCGCATGGACTACTCTGTTGTCGGCTTGCCGCACTATACTATCTGGCATCTGTACGAACCCAGTGTTGATGATGTTAAGCGCATGGAGGTATGTCTTGCCCTCTCAGCAAGCAAACGAACAAACCGAACGATGACGGCTAACTCGTTATCCAGGAAATGGAGGCGGAGAAGAAGGCCGCGGAGGAAGAAGAGAGGAAGAAGAAAGAGAAAGAGGCCAAGATCAAGGAGGAGTTCAGCTTCAGTGATGCCAAGGCCCAGTGGGAGAAGGACAAGGAGACTATCGCCAAGAATCAGGAAAGACAGGCGGCTGATTCTGCCGAAAAGCCACGGAAGTCTTCGAAGCCCGCCAACAAGGTCGAGAAAGTCCCTCATGGCAGTGACACATAAGAGATTATCGTGGAGGCAGCTGCAGATAGACTTCTGTTGCATTCATTCCAAGCTTTATTGTTTTTCTTTCTCGCGATGGGAGGCAGGACTGGACGCTCTCTCCCTATGTCCTGGACGACTTTCTATACATATTGCGACCACGGGGAGCGCGGAAAGCGGGTTGAATGGAGATACCTTTGGGCGTTCGGACATTGCTTTGGAAGATAAAAGGGAACATTGACGTTCACATGCTGTAAAGTAGACGGGAGAGCGTCTTTTGGGACACACCACCAAGGCGTTATGATGGTATACGGAACTTCAGAATGGACTTGTTCTGGCCCGGATTCCAGAAGCAATTCATGGCTGCATCTTGTCTGTATACTGATGCTCCATCCCCGGTCTGGGCCATGTTCCAGGCCTTGCCTCCAACTGTCCAGCCCAAACTGCGATATGAGCGTACCACCTGGCGAGAAGCTCTTTTCTCTTCGTGTCAACAAAGAGAAAGAGAACAGGCCGTGCCTCTTGACACGTCACAATTCCTCCAAAACAATTTCTCAATTGCGGCCTAATTCGCTCGTCCGGGCTCGTAAGACAAAGGGAATGATTCTGTCCAGACGCCATGTGCCAAATAGACGGTAGAAGGAACAGGCCAGCTGCCTGCCGGCCGCCAAGCCCCCCAACGTCACTTACAGTGGTCTCCAGCTACGTGCAGCACCGGAGTACGTACCCGTCCGTGGGCCGCCCTGGGGAGGAAGCTCCATGTGTCCTAACAAGCGACCGGCCAGCTAAAGGTCTACCCGTACCTCTTATCGAGCTCACGCGCCGGCTTGCCTGTCGCCTCCTTCCATGCGTTTTCCACTGTCGCCACTTGTTGCCCAAGAAGAGATGCTTATGAGTTTCTTTTAGTTCTCAGCGAATTCAGTCCTGCCTTTTAGCTCAGCGTCCCCCGGCCGGAATCGACGAACGCGTGCATCATCTCCGAAGCGACTTCTCTGGTAGCCCTCACGGCGGCAAGGACATCGCTCCAACCTGTCCCTTTGGGCATTCGACCTGCCTCCAGAACCACCCGTAATCATGAGCCACGATGCGCGCATCCCCCAGATTCTGGAGCCTTCAGTCTCACCGGCGCCCTCCAGGCCAACAACTCCTTCCTTCCGTCGGGCGCTACACCATTCTCCTCGCATGCAGTACCGGAGTCGTCCTGTGTCTGTCGCGGTAGATCCAGTGTCCCTCGTCATAGCCGAATGCATAGCAATCACCTCTGCGATCCAGAAACATGCCAGATCTCCTCACTCATCAGTGGCGGCTATCCTGGGCGGCGGCCCCAGTCCGGTACAACTGGGGCCTGCGAACGCTGTGAACTTGGGAAGGGCGAAGGGCAAGAACCCGGCCGCGAATATCATGGGTGACGGCACAGCCGACCTGGTGCGCTGGGGGCTGCGTGGAAAGAAGGGGAAGAGCATGCAGGACAATCCGTTGATATCTGGCTTTGGGAGGTTGCGGCATGAGTTAACTGGCGTCAGGGACATACACAACTTTGACGCCTTGACGATGCTCTACCCATTTCTGCAGATCATCCAGACAAAAGGAACTGCTGCTCCAGTCACGATTCTTGCCCTGAGGGCCATACGAAAGTTTCTAGCGTACGGCTTCATCTCCCCCGAGTCGCCTCGCTTCGCTGTGGCAATGCAGTCCTTGTCGGCCGCCATCACGCACTGTCAATTCGATATAAGTGACGCGCCACAAGAGGAGGTGGTGCTGTTGATGATCTTGCATCTGATGGAGGACATGCTGTCGGGGCCAGGCGGAGATATACTCAGCGACGAAAGCGTGTGCGACATGATGGGTCGCGGCCTCACCATCTGCTCGCGGCCGAGGTTCTCGGAGGTCTTGAGACAGACGGCAGAGGCATCGATGGTAAGGATGTGCCAGATCATATTCGAAGATCTGAAACACCTTGAAGAAGAGGCTGGGGAGGAGGTAGACGCACTGGACAAGAAGACGAACGGCGATATGGACACAGTGAGCATGGACCCGTCGGCGAACGGCACCGACATTCCAGCAACAGCTGCACCCTCTCCCTCACCAGAGCCAAATCGTGCAGAGCCCCGGTCTTCCGAGTCTGGAAGCGCCCCATCGACAGGTACTGGAGAAGCAGACCAGGCCACTCTAGCATCCGAGGCTGGGACAGCGGACTCACTCGACCTGCGACCATACTCTTTACCATCAGTCCGCGAGTTGTTCAGAGTCCTGGTCAACTTCCTGGATCCGCATGACCGCAGGCATCCTGACACAATGCGAGTGATGGCGCTCCGAATAATACACGTAGCCCTCGAGGTTGCCGGACCCTCGATTGCTAAACATCCCGCCCTCGCTTCCATCGCCGAGGACCGTCTCTGCTGCTACCTATTTCAGTTGGTGCGGTCCGACAACATGCTGATCCTACAAGAGTCTCTCCTTGTCGCCGGGACGCTACTGTCAACATGTAGGGGAGTCTTGAAGCTGCAGCAGGAAAAGTTCCTGTCCTATCTGGTGGCGTGCCTCCACCTGTCTTTTGAGATTCCTCGAGAGGCCGGCATTGACCCGTCGCTGTACGCCGGCATCCCTCAAGCTCCCAAATTGGTGAAACCCCCTCCGTCGCAAATGAGTAGTGGTCGTTCGACTCCAGTTCTAATCAAGGATCGGCAGAAGCTGGGATTGGAGGGTAGTGCGCGGAAGCCAGATGCGAGGCAAGCAATGGTGGAAAACATCTGCGTGCTTGCCAGGATGCCGACCTTCATGGTAGAGCTATTCGTCAATTACGATTGCGATCCAAACTCAGCAGACTTGTGCGAAGACATGATTGGGATGCTATCACGCAACGCCCTGCCGGATTCCGCTACCTGGAGCACAACAAGTGTACCGCCACTTTGTCTGGATGCACTTTTGAGATTCATCTCGTTTATTGCGGAGAGGCTCGATCAGCCGGTGAGGACAGCCGGGTTTGTTGACGCAGCGGATCTCAGAGAATCGCGGAAAGAAGAAACTCATCATCAAAGGCACAAGCAAGTTCAACGAAAACCCTCGAGGAGGTCTAGCGTTTCTGGCAGACAAGGGCATCATCGGATCTGCGACGGATCCAGAGGAGGTCGCCAAGTTTTTGAGGTCGACCACTCTCGTGTCGAAGAAGGTTCTCTGGGAGACTACCTTTCTAAGAGAGGTAACGAGGCAATCCTCGATGCCTTCATAAACTCTTTCGACTTCGAAAACAAGCGTGTCGACGAAGCATTGAGGTCCATGCTCGAGTCATTCCGCCTTCCAGGCGAAGCTCCTCTGATCGAGAGGATAGTAACCTCTTTCGCAGAGAAGTACTGTGCCAATTCGATACCTGAGGATGTCGCAGATAAGGACGCTGTCTACGTCCTCACTTACGCCATCATCATGCTCAACACCGACCAACACAATCCTAATCTCAAATCTGCGAATCGCATGACGGTGGAGGACTTTGCACGCAACCTACGTGGCGTGAATGGGGGGAAGAACTTCGCCATTGAGTACTTACAAGCGATATTCGACGCCATCAAAACGAATGAGATCGTCTTGCCCGATGAGCATGACAACAAGCATGCATTCGATTACGCATGGAGGGAGTTGCTCCTGAAGACAGAAGCCGCAGGTCCTCTTATAATTTGCGATACCAACATTTACGATGCCGACATGTTTGCTGCAACATGGAAGCCAATCGTTTCGACCCTATCTTACGTCTTCATGTCTGCTACTGACGACACGGTCTTTGCAAGAGTTGTCTCTGGGTTCGATGAATGTGCCCGCATCGCCTCCAAGTACAACATCACGGAAGCCCTGGATCAGATCATCTACTCTTTGAGTCTCATGACGACTCTGACGCACGACTCAATCTCGAATACCAGCTTGAACACAGAAGTTCAAGTCGATGAGAAAAAGGTCATGGTCAGCGAACTCGCTGTCAAAATAGGACGCGACTTCAGGACTCAACTTGCATTACTCGTCCTATTCCGCGTTGTCACGTCTAAGGAGCATATCATCCGGAAAGGCTGGAAAGACGTAAGTGCTCTCCGCGGAGACGGCCGGGAATTTACTGCTAACACAATAAACTAGATAATCCGCATCTGGCTGAACCTCTTCGCAAACTCACTCGTCGGCTTCCCCAGTGATCGGAGTCGTCTGGCGATATCGTCAATCCCGCTGCGAAGTCCGTCCCAAGTAATAGATCGCGCCGCTAAGCAGAACGACACGGGCCTGCTGCAAGCTTTCTCGAACTTCCTGCAAAGTTACGCAGCTGATGATCCGCCTGAGCCGTCGGAAGAGGAATTGGATAGCACGCTCAGCACCGTTGAATGCATCAATCAGTGCCAGATGGAGGACATCTTTGCACATCTCTCGTAAGCTGTGAATCCCATTTATGGCCCACCTGGGTGCTAACGAGACCAGAAACCTTCCGGATGACAGCCTCGAGGCCTTGGTTGATGCCTTACTGGACCAAATCCCGGAGGACAGCGGGTCTGGAGTGGTCATCACTGTGAAAGCCGACAACGTCCCCCCGCATTCTCCTGCTTTGGCCCAGAAACCCCGGAACAACGTGTTGTACGACCCCTCGCTCGTCTATATACTGGAACTGAGCACGATCCTTGCTCTTCGGGACGACCACACAGTCCAGTTACTTGGTAAGCGTGTGGTCGATGCGCTGCAGGCCATACTACGTGACATCAGCAGTTACCACCCTATTACTGTCTCAAGGACCACTTTCTACTCCTTCAGACTACTTCAGGCCAGCTATGTAAGTTCCTCGAAGTATGATCGAAGTGGAGAGGAAGAGGCTCAACCCGACGTTCAGGAGTACGACTTCATCCGCGCCCCGGTACTACTCCACACTGTATCGAGCTTCTCTCCAGACAACCTCAAGAAGACTTCCAAACTGGTCCTCCAAGGACTCAAGCTCTGTGTTGACGAGCAGGGTCCGTTGCGAAACGAGACCATGACCTCGCCTGATTTTTGGGCCATCCTGCGCAATTTAGCATCCGAGAAGAACTCCGCACCCACGGTATTTGAGATTTTGGAGACCGGCGTCAGTCCTTCATCAACAGCCATCATGGCGGACAACTACGAAGCCGCTATCGGCCTGCTCAGCGATTTTGCTTCGGCTGCGAGTGCCACTGTGCCCAAAGAACCAAAGGTGGACCCCCGGAGACAGTCACGGAAACCAGCTCGTCCAACCTCTGCGAAGCCAGAGACTCCCAGGTATGTCTTGCTGACCGAACTGTATCTATGCGTGCTAATACTTCCCAGTGAGAACCCCGCCGTGCAGCGTGGCATCAAGGCTGTCAACATCATCTACAGCATGACTTCTCGCATTCCGCAGCTCATGAAGCAGTCCCACCTGGAGAATAACGAGGGTGAGTCATTTTTGGATCATTCTGCAAAGCCGTGTTCACTGACGTATCATCAGCGTGGTCTGCTTATTGGCTGCCTATCTTTGAGGCACTAACAACACAATGCACAAATCCGCGCAGAGAAATCCGCCAACTGGCCTTCAATTCGCTTCAAAGGGCTTTGTTCTCGCCGGAGCTGACATCGAGTGACCACCGGGAGTGGACCGCAATCTTTGGTGAAGTCCTGTTCCCGCTGATCTTGCGGCTGCTCAAGCCCGAGGTCTTCTCGTCAGACCGTGACGGCATGAGCGAGACACGGGTTCAAGCAGCTTCTTTGCTGTGCAAGGTCTTCCTGCAGTACCTGGTACTCCTCTCGGAGTGGGAAGGAATGTTAGATCTGTGGCTCAAGATCATTGACATTATGGACCGCCTCATGAACAGCGGTCAGGGAGACAGTCTTGTAAGAAACCCCCTCTGTGCTGTCGAAGTAAAGTGCACGTGCTCATATTCAACTCTTGCAGGAGGAAGCTGTTCCCGAGAACCTGAAGAATGTTCTCCTGTTCATGTCGAGCAACGGGTATCTTGTGCCGCCGAGCCAAGATCCATCGAAAGAGAAGCTCTGGTCTGAATCATGGAAGCGAATAGACCGATTTTTACCAGACTTGAGAAAAGAACTTGCTCTGGAGGAGCAAGAGCGACCACAGAGTAAAGGCTCGAATGAGCCTCCTGCGGCAACTGAAAAGGCGGAGGATGAGAAAGCAGCAGTGGAATCCGACAAGGTAGGCAAGGAGGCATGAAGATACCAGACGGCGATGAGAGCATTTAGACGTGGATGACAGGTGCGTACATATCTATAGACCCATGGGGATGGCAATACAGACCGCCGATAATGGCTACGGGCGAACTTGAATTCCCCTGTGAACATCAGCGCTCTCTTTTCTGCGAAGGCAAGCAAACCCTCGTTCCGCTCTTTGGACCTCAACCGACAGCTTCTCATACGCGTGGCTCTCAACCCCATCGCGCACGCGGACGGCAGGCTTCTCCTAGTGATGGGTGGCATCTAAGAGAATGAGGATAGAATGGCACGAGTCGTGTCGGGGCATCGTCGTGGGTCCCTTATCTCTGCCATATAGAGTTAAATTGTGGTCCACCTGCTAGGGACGAGTCTAGACTGTACTCTCCAGGGAATGTAAGTCAGCGGTGTCTCATTTCGGAATCGCTCCCCATGGGGCACAACGCATCCGATGTTCTACAACCGCCCTGGAACGCCCATATTGCGCCACCGAGAAGGCTTTGAGTCAAAAGGAGGGGAAGAGATGATGTGAAGCCACAACGTGTTCGTGTCTAGCACTTGGACAACTCGTGGCCTACCATATCCCACGTACGTTGAGATAGAACCATCTGTGCGAACCAATTGCCCTTCAAGTCACTCCCCTGGACCACAACCAGACAACTCGGCTTCATTCCCGACCGCGGTGTGCTGCTCTGCCAGGACGGCTTGCCGGCGTGCTCGCCTCCGCTGCCAGCCTTCAGAATCGCAGGGGAAAAGTCCACGGCCTCCCAGTATTTCGCTTTGGCCAAGCTGCTCACCGAGACCAGGAAGCTGTCTTTGCCCGTGAAGAAGTCTGGTGTCCCCGTCCTTGCCACAGCGGCATGAGTCAGGTAGGCAGCTGCTTGCACCTGGGGTAACGTGAGCTGCCGCTTCAGACTTGTCCGCATGAGGGCGGCCGCCGTGCCCAGTGGCGAGCACAATAGCGATCCTGCTGTGGTGTTGATCCAGGTGTATGCGAGCAGGTTCTGCAGGTAGACCGTGCCGGGACGCAGGCCGTGGAGATGGAAGCCTCGTAGGTCGACGGCTGATGTGATGCCAATTGGTCGGTTTGAGCATTTGAGGGGCGAACAGGCCAGCCTGAGCAGCCATGCTGTCAGGAGTTGATTATCGCTGAGGTAGGTCTTGTCCGTAGCATGAACCTCAGCTTCTCGCCGTAGTCGAGCCATTGTTGAGGCGGGGATGAAGACGTTGCGCTGCCTATAATTATTCCGATTCTTCAATCGATCCACGATGAACCGGAAAACCCAGTACCATTTGTGCCAGCCAGTGAGCCGATTGTCCACGTGAATATAACGCTCCTCGTCTGCTGATGGAGAGCGGCATATTATATTCATTGGGTCTTCGTCCCAGCCAGCCAAGGGACTAACATCTCCTAGCTGCCCAGCGAGCACCTTGCACCAATTTGTGATTATCTCACGTTTACCCACACCATCGACCAGGCTGTGAGAGTAGTTGAGTGTGACGAATGTGGCATCAACAAAGGTGATGACATGGACGGCCAGCGCAGGCCTGTCCGAGTATAGCCAGTCGTCCAGGCACTTTGGAGCTTCGGGACCGGCGAGTAATATGTCGAGTTCTTCGGGCGTGTCTAGTACACATGGTCTGTCCCTGGAAAATGGGAGCGTTCCATCCAGGACGTGATCGTGAATACTTATTGCATGAGTCTCATGAGTGAACTGGACTGCTGGTCGCTTCAGATCAAATTTGTCTGGGATGTGAAGCTCGAGCTGCTCTTCATCCTGGTCTCATCTGTCAGCCATTGGTATCTCTAGGCATGCTTTGACAAGCCCACTGCTGGACCTTGAATACAAGTTGGGATTATACTCACGTTGATACGGAAACGCCCACCCAGTTTCCTCCAATTTGGACCCTTGCTGATCAGATCTTCAAGTGACCTCTCTAGCATGCCCACATCCAAAGCCTCTTCGAAGCGAAACGTCCAGTTCATGCACATACTTCTCATCATCAAGGAGTTCTCAAGGGTTGCCAAATTGACCACAGTGTCGGTGGGCACCCTCTCCGGACGTTGACGCTGTGAGCCCTTGCGACTGAAAAGCCATGATAAGAGTGACACCATCGTCTAGGTCGTCTGAAGCTCACAATGCTCCAACAGATGTTGGCAGGATGAACTGAACTTGCGAATTTGGATCTGAACATCGTCTTCGGCTATTTGTTCTCCAGGGACGGTGCCCTGTCAGTGCCTCTAGCCTTACCCATGCTTCTTCGTTCGGGGATACTTAGGTTCCTGACTCGCAGGCTCAAAATCAAAGATAAGCACGCGAGCTACCTGGTCTACGGCGTCTCCGCTGTCGCGACGTAAGTCCATTGCATTATGGAAATGTGAGGGCGTGGTGCTTGTGCGAACACAAGTGCTCAGTTGTGCATGAATTGTTAACACTAATATGCGGCAAAAAGGGACAGCGACTAAATCATTTCAATGTGGAAACTGTCCCTAGCCGAATGAATTGAATCTCCACGAATTCCATAACACTCAATTAATAAGGATGGGACACTAAGAGTTTGAACCATTCTCTATAGTCTTACTGGTGCTTTGCCACTATTGACCACGCTTACACACGACTAAAATCCCTTGCCTTCCGTAGTGTGTTGGTGGTTGTAATCGTGGTATAATTACCTCGCCAGGCGACAGGCTGGGCAGTCTACCGCCGTTTATCACACGCCAGTGAGCTTACACCAATCAATTGGCTCTTTGCCTTGAATGGAGAAATTCCAGTTTCCTGAATTCTGAGACAACTCAAGACGGACGTGCCAGCACATCTATCCTATTCCTGATCTTCCTCAACCTTGAAGTCAACATGGCGTGCATGGTTGAGTGGTCACGTCAAATCAACACATCAATACTTTGGCTAAGAGGGGTTGTCGCAAAAGCCCGGAAGGAACACTCCTCAAAGATAAGGAGAATGCCTCTATGGAGTATTCTCTTGAAGCTGAAATCAGACGGGGATTGAGTTAAAGCATGAGGCTGTGGACCAGGCGTACACATAAATGTCATGGCAATCAACATCCTGCCGAGCTTTGATGACCGGACAATGGAAGCACATCTCCCGCAAGGTCTTGAGCAGCAATCCAGATCTGGAAGTTCGCCCATAGCTATGGGAGTCTGGCCGGCTATTCTGACCCATGGCGAGGATGATGATTAGGCTGGCACCACGCATGCAGTTTGTCTCAAGGCGGCGGTAGTGGTTAACGATCAAGCACAATAAGAAAAAGCGCCGATGGTGGTCATATGATCGATGGTCTACGGCCAAAATGACAAGCCGGTGTAGACCTCCGCTCACCGTGGATCGGCAAGCCATAGGCAAGATACATGACTAGTGACAAGATCTGGACTTCATCTGGGGTAGGAGATGAGTCCCGTTCCGGAAGACCGCGATGGTGCTATGCCTAATCTTCGACTTGTTTGAGTCATTCGCGATATCACTTGTATACCTATCGGCAAAGCTGCCTCTCTTTCCATGCGTGAATAGCATCCAAGCTACCGGTACATTTTTTCAGCGTGATGGCATCGACCCTTCAGATCAATAGACTGCACCCGACTTTCGGCGCCGAGATCGAGGGGATCGACTTCTCCAACCCGATAAGTGATGAGCAGCTGACAGAGATCAAGGACACCATCGCTCAGGTTAGTTATCACAGAGGCAGCAGACGCGAAGGTTATACGGATAGCTTCCAACTAAGCAATTTGCTCTGTTAGTACGGCGTATGTGTCTTCCGCGGCACGTCCCTGGACGATGACAGCCAGGTCGAGCTTGCGCGTAGACTTGGGGAAGTTGAACGTCTGAAAGGAACGCCGGCTGAGCAGTCCAGGCTGAAGTCAATTGAGTTGACCGATCAAAGTAACCTTGAGGTCGACGGGACGCTGCTCGATCCCAACAGCATGAAGGCACTGTCCAACAAGGGAAACGAGCTCTTCCACGTGGACGGTAGCTACAACGTGAGACGGACGAGGTTCTCTCTTCTTCGGGCTTACGAGATTCCGCCCTTGGAGGCTGGCGGCAATACAGGTAAGATCTCGAACCTTCTCGCAGCTGTCTGGGTGGTTGGACAATGCTCCGGGAGAGCATCCGCTGTCTGTCTTCTGACCAAGCACCTTAGAATTTGCCGATACAAGGACAGCCTTCTCCGAGCTTGATGACTCCTGGAGGAATGAGCTGATAAGCAAGGACTACGTGACCAGGCATTCGTTCTGGCACAGTCGCAAGACCGCATCGCCTGAGGCCTTTGCAAAGCTCGATCCGGACCGATACCCTTTCTCGAGGCACAAGCTGCTTCAGCTTCATAAGCCCAGCGGTCGCATGAACCTGTACATCCCGTCTCATATTCGAAGGATTGAAGGACTGCCTGAGGAAGGGTCAGCAGAGAAGTTGGCGTTCTTGAGGAAGCACGCCACGCAGGAGAAGTACACCCTTAGCATCAGATGGCTGAACGTGGGCGACTTAGTTGTGTGGGACAACACATGCACGCTGCATCGGGCTACGGGGCTCAAGGGCGCATTTAGAAGAGACATGAGACGTTGTGGTGTAAGTCTGGCTGAGTTGATCCACTGCTCGAGGCCGGCTGGGGCAAGCAACATGAGTTCGCGGTGCTGACATTTCTAGGTCTTCGATGATGGCACCGAAGCTTATGGACTGAACCCACATGACGATGATTTGAATTTTGCATTCAGCAAAGAGGTGATGCTGGACATTGTGCAGTCACTGACGTCCTAACGGTGCTGAGTCTTCGAAAGACTGTCAAGGGTAAATGCAGGTTTAAATCAGGACGTCGAAGTAAACCATGTAGAAGATAAAGTTATAGAGGTTATATTCTGTCACGTCTCTTCTCATCAAATCGAACCCGAAGGTGGCAGATTTGAGTTCTGGGTAGATGGAAGACAAAAGGCCAATGAGCAATGCGGCAGTGAGGGATGTGCGGGGACCGTGCGTGGGTACAGTGTGGCCTCGAGCGCACACAGTACCTAGTTACGGTGCCTTCACCAGACCAGCCGCCGAGCTGGGGCCATCAAGGCAGGACTCCAACGGACCGTGGAGAGCACCTCAACCTGCACGTCACGTCTCAAAACAGACCTTAGTCAACATCTGCTTCTTTCCAGAAGCCAGGGTAGCCCCAAGTCAAGATGGCTTCAGCGGGACCACCGATAACCACGTTCGTGTCATTGCACCCCGACACAGCGTAGGTAATTGGTATAGCTAACATGTCAATCTTCCACCAGCGTCTACGTGCGGAACCTCGAGGAGCGCGTCAAAATCGACACCCTCAAAGATGCCCTGCGCGAGCTCTTCTCCGAGTTTGGCAATGTCATCGACATCGTCGCAAAGACCAACCTGAAGGCGAAGGGCCAGGCCTTTATTGTCTTTGACAACCCCGAGTCGGCCAAGCAAGCTGCAGAGGAGGCCGACGGCTTCGACCTGTTCGAGAAGCCCATGCAGGTGGCGCTGGCCAGGTCAAGGAGCGATGCGACAGTGCAGAAGTTCGGAAGCGAGGAGGAGTTCGAGCAGCACAAGAGGCGGCGAGCAGCAGAGAAAGGTGCGTCGAGCAGACATTGGACCCCTACTCAGTCGTCATCACGGCTCGGCGTCTGGGCTAACTGTATCCACACAACAGACAAGAAGAAAGCCCTCGAGGCCGAGCAGCAACGCCTCAAGCGCCCCGCCCCCGGCGGCGAGCAGTCTGGCCGCCCGTCGAAGGCAGCAAGAGGTGCTGGTCTCAAGCCAACTGGTCCCGCCGCGGCCGCTGTCGTCCCGGACGAGTACCTCCCCCCCAACAAGATTCTCTTTGTACAGAACCTCCCCGACGACAGCGATGCTGTCACTCTCACAAACCTCTTTGGCCGCTTCGAGGGCTTCCGCGAGGTCCGCATGGTGCCTGGTCGTCGGGGAATTGCGTTCGTCGAGTACGAGAACGAAGCGGGTGCTATTGCCGCCAGGGAGAACTTGGCTGGCACTCAGCTTGGCGGAAAGAACATCAAGGTCACGTACCAGAGGCAGTAGGGAATGTTCGAAAGGCGTTCCATGGGGACCAGAATTGCCGGGAGAAAACTTGCAGTTACATAAGCGTACTGGTGTAAACATCATGATACTAATTCGACAACAATTTACATGGCTCTTCCCTCATCCCTTCATGCATGACTGTTCGCTTTGACCTAGAAAATAACATCCTCATCCTCCTCAGCCCCAAGCACATCTGCGGGCCCACTGTTGTCGTCCCCACCGTGTTGCTCGTGCCCTGCCTGAGCCTCTCTCTTCGCAGCCATCTCGGCGTCCAAAGCGGCATTGTCTCGCTGCTTCTTGTTTGCGACCTTCTTCAGCCGGTAGAACTCCTCTCTGTCCAGCTCGTCGAGCTCGGAGTTGATGTCTGCCGTCCTGGATCAGTTATCATCCCACACATTGTACAGTGACCGACCTACATTTGATGGTATTCTCTGTCCGAGGAATGATGACATGCTCGATGGCATTCACTGTAAAGAAGTCAGCTTAGGCGCTTTACGCAGGTCCACAAGCACTGACCTCTTCGGTTGACGACCTTGATGACCTCGTCGAGGATCACAAACGCAGTCTGAAGGCTCGCCAGCTCCACCAGCGCCTCGACGGCCCTGGCATATGTCTCTCTACACCTCTGAACTTGCTGACCACCCTTGCCGAGACCAGTCATGGCAAAGTCGTTGATGCCCTCCTCGGTGTAGCTCTCGAAGGCCGGTAGCAGCACACCAGAGACGTTCTCTTGCTTTGCCCGCACCCTGAACCGTGCCGCCTTGACAGACTCTTGCACCTGGTAGCCGATGTCTCCACCGACGGCATATGTCACCTCGGCCAGAGAGAAAGAAGCGATCTGCATCACTCGGCCCATCTTCCTCTTGGCCTCATCAATTCGCCTTGTAATTTCTGTCCATTGTCAGACGGTCGTGGGTCTCGGGAGATTCGTTAATTCACATGGATCGTATTCATACCTCGGAAACGTCTGTGGAATAGAGTGTCAGCGTGGGATTCCAAGAAGTTGGCCCGTGACCATTAACGCACTTGGTGAGAGCTTCACTCTTGCGCTTGAGTAAGCTGTGACCCTGCTCAGCTCCCTTGAGCTTGGCTTTCATTAACCCGAGGGATTGGCGAGTCGGGAAGACTGCCTCCCTTTCCTATCAGAGCGTGTGAGCAATTCCGTGTTCGCTGCAGTACATGCTGCGTTATTCGAGGGGTCTTACTCCTGCTCCAGACATCTTGTCGGTTCACTAGGGAGACCCTCAGACGATGTGATTGTCGATATCGGAGCTGGTCAACACGGCAGGGAGAGCGATCGTGGTGGTGACAAGAAGCCACAGTGCGGTGAAACGAATTCGACGAGCCGGTGCAAGCTGTTGTTGCCGATGTTGGGAGCTGGGATCTGACCTATTTCTGGATGTCGTCAGTTGAGGTAGGCCGCAGGAGGAGTGCTAGGTAGCTCTAGGTGGAGCACGGGCCCGTCTATCAGCGGCGGCCGTCGGCTCGGCAGCGCCCGCGTCCCAGCGCATGAACCAGCCTAGCAGCCGCGCGACTGAAAAGAAAAAGCAACATTGTAACCTACACTCACGACGTCGCCCTCAACCCCACGACAACAGCCTTCCTCACCTCATCTCGGCTGGGACGCGGCAGCAGTGATGTCCTGATCCGGGAGTCAGTCTAATCCGCCGTATTGTCCTCGCGTCTCTTGGCTGGCCCGTCAGCCGAGATCATGATGCCTGCCATGCCGTCGACCGCGCTCGCCAGGAATGGTGTCGCACGCCAGCCTGACATCACACTCGTCTCCGATGACGACTTTGTATACGAACAGGACATCCAGCGCAACCCTGGGAGCACAAAACCATGGCTCGCGTACCTGGAGTTCAAATTTCAGCACGGAACTGTCCAGGAGCAGGCGTTTGTCCTCGAGCGGGCGTGCATACAACTCCCGCGCTCGTACAAGCTGTGGAAGTTCTACCTCAACTTCCGGGTCAAACATGTCGCGAAGCTGAACGCTGCCGTCTTCGCCGCCGAATACCGCAAGGTGAACGCGCTGTTCGAGAGAGCATTAATTCTGCTGAACAAGATGCCGAGAATATGGGAGATGTACCTCAAGTTCCTGACGCAGCAGCCTCTCGTCACCCTCACGCGACACGCTTTCGACCGTGCCCTGCGCTCTCTGCCGATCACCCAACATAACAGGATATGGGCCCTCTACCGACCATTCGCGAACTCGGCTGGCGGCATCACAGCGGTCAAGATCTGGAGGCGGTACATGCAGGTCCACCCGGAGGATGCGGAAGACTTTATCGAGCTGCTCGTGCAGGAGGGCTTATACACGGAGGCGATTGAAAAGTACATCTTGATACTCAGCAACCCGCGCTTCCACAGCAAACATGGCAAAGGCAACTACGAGCTTTGGAGTGAGATGGTTGACCTGATGGTCGAGCATGCCACCAAGGTCAAGACCGGCTATGAGACGGGTATTGATGTGGAGCGGATCATTCGAAGTGGCATCGAGCGATTCTCGGACCAGAGAGGGAAGTTGTGGGTTGGACTGGCCACATACTTCATCAGGAAGGGCAGCTTTGAGCGAGCGAGAGACGTCTTTGAGGAGGGCGTTACGACGGTCATGACAGTCCGTGACTTTACTCTCGTGTTCGACTCATATGCGGAGTTCGAGGAGTCGATAATAGGAGCTTTGATGGAAGTGGCCCAAGGCCGGGCGGAGAAGGGAACAGTTGACGAGAATGCGGATTTCGACCTCGATATTCGTATGATGCGGTTCGAGCACCTGATGGACCGACGGCCTTTCCTGCTCAACGACGTTTTACTACGGCAAAATCCAAACAACGTCAACGAATGGGAGAAGCGGGTCGCGCTATGGGGGGACAACAAGGAACAGATCGTCCAGACCTACACAGATGCGATTGCAGCGATACAGCCGAAGAAGGCAGTCGGTGCCTTCCACCAGTTATGGGCCAACTATGCCAAGTTTTACGAGAAAGGGGGTGATCTCCGGAACGCCCGCATCATCATGGAGAAAGCCGTCAAGGTACCGTTCAAATCCGTGGCCGAGCTGGCTGACATGTGGATCGAATGGGCCGAGATGGAGCTCCGTAACGAGAATTTCGATGAAGCTGTCAAGATCATGGCCAAAGCAGTACAGGCGCCGAAACGCTCGACCGTTGACTATTTTGACGAGACGCTGTCACCGCAGCAGCGAGTACATAAGAGCTGGAAATTATGGAGTTTCTACGTTGACCTGGTGGAGAGCGTCAGCTCTCTGGAAGAAACGAAGAAGGTCTACGAAAGGATATTTGAGCTTCGGATCGCAACACCGCAGACGGTTGTCAATTATGCCAACCTCCTGGAAGAGAACAACTACTACGAAGAGTCTTTCAAAATTTTCGAGCGCGGTCTGGACCTCTTCAGCTACCCGGTGGCATTCGAGCTCTGGAACTTGTATCTTACTAAGGCCGTGGACCGCCAAATTGGCATAGAACGGCTGCGAGATCTATTCGAGCAGGCTATCGAGGACTGCCCACCGAAGTTTGCCAAGGTGCTGTACCTGATGTACGGCAACCTGGAAGAGGAAAGGGGCCTGGCACGGCATGCGATGCGCATTTACGAAAGAGCGACGCGAGCGGTTGCCGACGAGGACCGAGCAGACATGTTCAACTTTTACATCACCAAGTCTGCATCTAATTTCGGACTGCCATCGACACGACCCATCTACGAACGGGCCATCGCGGCCCTGCCGGACAAGGAGGCACGCGACATGTGCCTAAAATTTGCAGACATGGAGAAGCGGCTCGGCGAAATCGACAGAGCTCGCGCAATCTATGGCCATGCTTCTCAATTCTGCGACCCCCGCACCAACCCCGAGTTCTGGACCAAGTGGGAGCAGTTTGAGGTGCAGCACGGCAACGACGACACGTACAAGGAGATGCGGAGGATCAAGCGCAGTGTTCAGGCGCAGTACAACACCGACGTCAACTTTATCGCCTCTCAAGCTATCGCGCGCCAGGCCCAAGCTCAGGCCCAAGGCGATGGCGAGGCGGACCAGGAGGTTATGGACGCCATGGCGGCACTGGAAAAGCAGGCTCAAGCGCCTGTTGGATTCGTGGCTGCCACCGACAACCCACGAGGTGCACCGGAGCCGCAAGGTGTTGCCGCGAACCCGGATGCGATTGATATTGATGACATGGATGAATGATCTGGAGCATTATAGATGGACGGCGCTTGCTCTTTGTTGAGCGGTGGAACTTACAACTCGGGTTACTCAACTTCCAATGAGGTGGACTTGCACAGCACCGAGTCACGCGAGCAATCTCTAATTGACGATTCGAATTGATTTCAATGCGGAAGCTCCTCCCCACCACTAGTCGCGGACAACCCTCATGAGTCTCTGCAAAAGTGTGTGTGTGTGTGAAGAAGGTTCGGCTGACATGCCTAAGGAATTAATGAACAACCCTCCGAGCCCATCCGTTCCGTCTGTCCGTCCCATCCGTGTCACTATTGCCACGTCACAACGCCCCTTAGCAACCGCCAAACCAAGAAAAACAATGCGCACACGACGCGGTCAGATGCTGACGAGAAGAGTATTCTGCGCCTCGCATCATCGACGGCCCTACTTCTTGGCCGACGGCGCCCAGCCCTTCTCGACGAGCTTGTCGTGGTACTTCTCGGCGTAGTTCCTGTCGACGTGTCCGTCGCGCGAGGCCGGGGTGCTGTAGATGGAGCCCTTGCGGCGCTGGAAGCGGCTGGGCGGCACCTTTGATGCGTCCCACTCGGCGCTCTGCCGCCTGTCGGTCGGCGATGACGACAGGACGTCGGCGTCTGCGCCGGCCGGTGCGTCCGCCGAGGCAAAGGGGTTCTGCAGGCCCGCGAGGCCGGGGGCCTCCTGGGTCGCTGTCTGGTTCTGGTCTAGAGCGCGTGGGTTGCGGGGTATTAGTTTCTAGCGTTTCGAACTATGCTGGCGGGTGGAGTTCTCCATCGTTTTGTCCTGTGGGGTAGAAACCCGGGGAAGTGGACTACCGCGGGTCTTGGGGGAGACGAACCTGTCATGATGGTGTTTGGATTCGTAGGTGAGGATAGCAGCTGTGGATTCCAGAAGTCTCTCTTGGAATCTTGAACGTCGAGCAGTATGGTGTTATCAGAGTAGATTTTGGTTCGATGAGAGGTCTAGGTATTGGGAGAGTTAAAAAAGGAACTAGCAGGTCGAGATATGTTGAGGTGTGCGGGAGGCAGTGTCTTTGTACTCGGGCAGCTTCAAGGATCGACGGGGTACTAACTAAGCTTCATGTATGAAAGCTTCAAGGAATGACTACACTAGACTCAGAGGACAAACACAATGGACAGCCAAGCACCTTCCTCTGCGCCCCCCTCCCGTTGCGCAGCACCTTCGTGCCACCTTTCGCGCGCGCACCTGAGGTACCTCGAGGAGGGTCACGGCCACGGAAGCGACGAGTTGACACACAAGAACGCAGCAGCCTGAGAGGGCTACTAGGTCGGAACGAGGAGCCAAGACGGGCGATCAGTGAGTCTTGGAAGTCTCAAGGCTGTTTCTCGTCACTGTCCCTGCCGAATTATCGTAGCCCGTCCCAACTTGTGATTCGCCTCCGCCCCACAAACCTTGGCCCGCGCAGGTGCTCGATGGGATCTGGTCTGGCCGTCTGGGGGGAAGACAGGTGAGCACAACCCTGCCGCCACCCAATCGTGGCACGTATACGCTGCGAATAGACTGCTTTTCACCATCCCTAGGCAGCCAGGCCAGCCAGGCCGAGGCGGTCGATTCGACCATACGCACAGCATCATGCACTATAGCTGAAGGGGAACGACGGCTAGCATGCCGTCACGAGAGGATGGACAGGGGCGAGACGGCACGCCGTGTGGTGAGTGAGGTAAGTACGCTATCGTGGCTGGAAAGAGCAGCGCCGCTGCGCCCCTTCTTCGCTCCCCCTCGCCCATTACGTCACCGGCCGCCGCCCCGATCGTCGACCACCTCCTGCGGCCGTCATATAAAACAATAAATGCCTACCGTGGGCCCAGACGGCCGGTGACGTGAGTGATGCCCCCAGGATGGCCGCCTCCTCGTAGCATCGCCTCCCTGTGGCTGCAGTAGCGCGCGAACAGCAGAGGGTGGGTGTGGATGGATGTGTGTCGAGCGCCCGCGAAGGACGAGGAGAGCTTCCTCCGCCGAGCACACGCGAGCCCCACCCACTCAAGCCATTCGACGCCCCTCCAAGAAAGCTTACACACACCAAGCCCGTGGGTCGGCTGCTTGGCGTGGACGGCCCACCAGTACCATTACGGGTTGGTGCTTGCGAACTGGGGCAGCAGTGGGGAGGAGGGCGCACTTGCACTACATACACGCATGTAACAATAGTCCAGTCCCGCTAACAGCCTGACGAGGCGACTTATCTGAAAAAAGTGATCGCCTGACCCCATCTCTCGACGACAATCTGAATGTCCAGGCGGCTCTCGACGTGATGAGCATTTGTTTAGCCAGTGAGGAGCCCAGGGCAGGGTATGATCGGCAGACATGCCTTGCCCCGGATTGGTTCGCTCGGCCGGCAACGACGCTAGATTACCTTCTCAATCTTCCGCCCCGGATCGACGCTTTACATACTCCAAACCTCCCCTCCACCAACGACCAACGACGCTCCACAAGATAGGCCATCCGGGTGCTGCCGTGCATCGTGCGTGGGTGGCCTGACCTATGCCCGGGCTGGTTTGGAGAATCTGCAGATTCAGAGTATGACGAGCTGAAAGATGATGCGCGTCAGCCTTGGTCACAGGTTTTTTCGCAATCGAGGCTAACCTTCCAAGTCCCCCCAAGGGCAAGTGGGAGCCAACCAGCACAACTGTTGACCGGGCAGGTCGCAGCTGGAACAGACTTGGACTTTGTCCGCCGTGGGCCGCTCCGCCCGCTCGGCCGTGGCTTGGGCCGCCCGCCAGCCCTGCTAACGGCGCCGCCAGCCCCCGGATCCGGTTCGGACGGGCTCAGAGGTCTGGACCGGACGCCGCCATCTCGATGGAGGCCCTAACAAAAGACCGGCCGGGTCCCAACATTTACTGGTGCCTATCTAACGATAAGCCTATCTGTACCATCACAATGAGATCAAAAAGGGGGAAGCGCGATGTTTTTGATAAAGGAATGTAGATTACTAGGACGTCAAGTCCTTGGAGGTCGGATATCTTTGCTAATTACAGGAAAATGATGATCATCAGGGGCATTGCAGCATTATCAGCATCAGCACCAGTCTCCAGCTCTTTTTTATTTACTTTTCTGCCTGTCCCTTCCCTCCAGATCCGCAGAGTCGCTCGCGACCCTTGCTCAGATCTCCTCGCCGTCCTCGCGGAGCTGGGCGAGGTCCTCCTCGGGGATGTCGAGCTCCTCGGCGTCCTCCTCCAGGCTGGAGGCGCGCTTGACCATCTTCTTGAGCATCTGCAGGTCGCGCTTCATGGCCATGGCCAGGTTGCGGCGAGCGGCAGCAGGGGTGTTGGGGGCGGTCGTGTTGGCACCAGCCATCTGGACCGGGACGACACCACCGAAGGGACCAGCACGAGCTGGGTTCTGGCAACGGACCATGCAGACGTTCTCCTGTCCGGCGACGGTTCCAGTGCAGGTGGTGCCAGCTGGGATCTCAGCGTTGAGAGGGAAGTCGGTGGTAGCACCGTCCTTGAGTCAATGTTAGCATCATGTGTCTCATGTGTTGTGTGAGAGTGTGTGAGATGATGGATGAGAATCACTTACCCTGTTGCGGCCGGCCTCACCGGGAACGTTCTGGGTGACCTGGATGTCGGTCCACTGGGTGGCGGTGGCGTCGGTGTTGAGCATGCAGGCGTATGGGCCGGCACCGTCACCGTTAACCTGGTGGACGGTCATCTGGATCTCGCCACCGGGGGCGACCTGGGGCAGCATGTCACCGGTCATGGTCATGATGGCCTTGGTACCGGCGTCGATGTCGTTGTTGCCACCCCCGAGGGTCTCGCCGACGGTGTCAGCGGCATCACCCTTGAAGCGGGTAGAGTCCTGCTGGCCGGGGTCTCTTCGGGTGGAGTCACGAGGAGTGTTGGGGTCGACACCGAGAGCCATGCCAGAGCCACCACCAGGGGCGGTAGCCTTGATGATGGCACCGTGGCCAGCCACGAGGGGGATGAGGGCGTAGATGATTGCGGACTTCATTATGAATGATGTAATACGGAATTACCTGATCAACAGGATGGAGGAATTAGAAGGCTTAAAGTGAAAGAGGCTGGAAAGATCCGGAGATGACTGGGCTGATTGTGCTTGAGCTGATGATGATAAGGCAGACTGAGATGGTTGAGGGCGGGCAGGACGTCCAATATATAGATTCTTGAGGCGAAGCCGGCTGGCGTCGATGTAGTGTCATGGGCTCTTGGGCCGTAAAGCTTCTTCGCCTTCAGACGCCCTCAGCGATGCTCATACCGCGAGTAGTTTCGAAGATTCCATCGATCATCGGACCAAACTGCCAAGGCAAAGGGCGAACTCGTTGAAGGACGAGGTTGCGATGCCGCACTATGCTGCTCAGGGGCCAATCCACCAGGCTGTCATAGCCATTACAGGGAGGGCCACATCCCGGTCGTTAAGCAGCTGTCAGCGGGCGTGGCTATTGCGGATCACAGCTTAGCGTTTTGCTTGGCCTCTTGAATGTGGATCGCAGGGCAAGAGGAGCCGCAAT
Organism: Diaporthe citri; assembly: GCF_014595645.1. NCBI lineage: Eukaryota > Fungi > Ascomycota > Sordariomycetes > Diaporthales > Diaporthaceae > Diaporthe > Diaporthe citri. The sequence continues at coordinate 3,886,287 of NW_025064846.1, forward strand.
GGAGACATGGTTGCTAGTGATGGACCTATCGCACAGTTGCGTTGGTGACGCCGTGGTGCTGCATGCGGGCCACGCCGTGTCCAGCTTCTGGGATTCTTGTTAGTTACGGGTCATGAACATCGCCATGGTCGATCACAAACGAAGTGAGGATCATGGTGATCACACAAGCTTCGCCATTCTCTTGGCAGCAGCTTAGGGAACCTATCGCAATCGTCGCCGGCAGCAGGGCAACATGGAAGATTGCTGTGTGGAAACTGGAGATCCGTCTTGGCTCCGACAGCCTGGGAGCGCTTTCTCATAGGATGCCGCCCAGGGCGGTATCAAGCATCGGTTGAAAATCTTGGCAGCTGGCCTGTGCGGCTGGGAGCTCCCCGCAAGAGGGCATAATGGAGCCCGGAGGAGGGTGATGTAGCAGCACGGATTAGGAAATACTGGCGCTCAGACTCTAGTTCAAGAAACATCTGAGCCTCTTGGCGGGTGCTGGCGCCGCTTCCCCTTTCCGCTTGGCAGGTTTCAAACAACTCGAATCCCAGCTTGCCCGGGACTTCTCACGGATGGCCTCACGGGGCTGGAGGTCTTGGCCAACATCTATAGAGAATGAATTACCGAGAACTAAGCCTTCAGACCCCCTTAGTTTGTGAAATGCCGAGACTGCTGGATAAAGCTTGAGTTCAGGGCTTGAAGTGGTTGGAGCATCACTCCAGACCCCGGCGCGGATCACAAACGTGGTAGCCTCACCTCCCAGCCGTGCGAGCGGTCGCACTGCCAGGCGAGTTGGCGATGGCTTCACCCGGCCCATGCCCTATTCCTGTGCTGCCCCGTCCGTTTACTGTCTGCCAGATGTCGTCTTTACTTGGACATGAGTAGTTCGGCCGTATTTCGAACTAGCAACCGCAGCCCCACTCTAGTCCACTGCAACGCATAATCGACGAGCCGAGTGAATGAATGGGTGGTTTGATGGTTTTGGAACCGGCCAAATTACCCGCTATCCTATCTCACTGGACAGATGGGACGGCGAGGGGGGTCGGCTGTCGGAGGCGTGAACATGATGAGACTAGCTGCCATAGCCACGATGTCAACCGTGTCACATTATCAGATTCACTCGTAGGCCACTCCGATGGTCCAATCGCAAGGCGGATGGACGGTCGATTGGTGGTACCGTTTGTGAGACGTGCCGAAACGCAGTGCCTTTGGGACATCGGACGAGCAGTAGTGGCCCAGGGGGCGTGAGTAGTGATCAGACTTTGCCGTCCACTGGAATGACTGCCGTCGAATTGGAGCCCCGAAAGGAGTATCCGTCTAATCTTCATCACGAGTCACCCAAGCCGGTGGGCCGGCGATGCGATGCTACCTAACGTGACGGTTGTTGGTGATGAAGCCGTGTGAAGTTGCGGTGGGCAAGTGGAGCAAGGTTCGGAGGATGTTTTGAGCCTCAAGTGCAGCCGGGGTAGACCCACTAATGTGACGGCTCTGATTGGCCTGTAACCCGCAGCCTCAACATGCCCAGGCGCCTACCTAGGTAGGTAGCACTGCGGTTGAGCATTCTCACACAAGCACCCCCTAAGAGCATCAGGTCTCTTTGCCGCTACTCGCGCCAATCCCACTATCGTTCCTACTCTATTTGCATTGTGCGCCCCCTACCTCCCCAACAACGCGTGCGCCTGATGAGGAGAGCTGGGTACGCGCCTGAGTGACTCAGCGCTGCAGAGGGCGGAAAAGCTCACGTTCTCCGGTGGACAGACAGTCAACTGAGCAGTGAGCAGTGAGCAGGTGGCACAGCGCCGCTGTCCGGATGAGTCATCTGTTTCCCTCAACCTCATGGGCTTCGTAAACCGATGACTGATGTTTCGACGCTGCATTCCCAGCTCAGTCCTGAGACCGAGTTTCCTGTCTGCTCTGCGGCCCCAGATGAAGAGAAAGGTCAGCCTTGACAGCGCCAGAATGTTGACAACACTGCAGCTAGACCCTCTGGAGAAGCAGCTCAAATATTTGCTTCTCGATGTGGCAGCCCACATTGATAAGACCGAGGCCAAGGGGAATGACGATCAAGTCATCTTAAGATGGGCGGGCGGTTGGGTCCGCGACAAGCTTCTCGGCAGACCTAGCCACGACATCGATGTCGCCATCAACAGCATGACAGGCGAGGTGTTTGGCAACGAGCTGCGGCGCTTCTGTGAATACCCCGAGAATGTGGCGAGGCACAACCTCCAGCCCGAGGACATTGGCAGGCTGCACAAGATTGCCAAAAACCCCGAGAAATCCAAACAGCTGGAAACGGCCACGGTGAAGCTGTTTGGGCTTGACGTGGACTTTGTCAACCTGCGGACAGAGAAGTACACTGAAGACAGTCGGAACCCGCAGGTCGAGTTCGGCACAGCTAAGGAGGATGCACTGCGCCGAGATGCCACCGTGAATGCGCTCTTCTACAATATCCACACGGGCGACGTCGAGGACTTTGTCGGCGGCCTTCCCGATATGGAGGCTGGTATCATCAGAACCCCCATGGATCCGTTTCAAACTTTCATGGATGACCCACTCCGGGTGCTCAGACTCGTCCGGTTTGCGAGTCGGCTTGGTTTTAGTATCGCCCCTTCTACCAAGGAGTTCATGGGCGATACCCGTGTCCTCGAGGCCCTGCGCGCCAAGATCAGCCGCGAGAGGGTGGGCACTGAAGTCGAGAAGATGTTGAAAGGCAAGCAACCCTGTCCCATTAGCCGCCACTATCATCCTGGATGGCCTATGCTTCAGGTCTGAGATGTATGCCTCCCGGCTAACGTTGCATCCCCCCTTAGGAGAGCACCCTCGTGATGCTGTTCGCTTGATTGACCAGCTCGGGTTATATCACACCATTTTTACTGATCCGGTTAACTTCAACACGCCTCAGCCAAGCCTGGAGGGCTGGAGCGCTGCCTATGAGTTTCTGCATGATTCGCCATCAAATATTGACTCCGTGTACGATGTCTTGGTGACATCAAATGAGGCAAGATACTATGCTTGGGTTCTAGCTTGCGTGGCCCCCTTTGCCAGGCTTCCGGCCTTTACTTCGGCTAATCCGAAGAAACAACCTCCGGTCGCAACTGTGGCGGCACGTGAGGGCATCAAGGCGCCTACCAAGCTATCGGACCTGATCACGGCTGCAGTCTGCCACCGTGAGCAGATTTGCGAGCTCAAGAGCAAGGTTTGCAACGGCGATGCGTCTGAAGTTGGGCGAGATGCACTAGGAATGGCAGTAAGAGGCTGGGAGGCGAAGGGGACGCATTGGCGGCTCCAGGTCCTGTTTTCTATTCTTTACGATTTGATGGTGCAGGCGACGGCATCAACGGGACTGAGTGCTACGGCGCACCCCTCTGACGAACCCTCAGGATCCCCCGAGGCGGATGATGCTCACACAGTCTCAACGTCAGGGAAGGTTGAGAGAGATTGGAAGGGTTTCCTCGACCGGCTTCGGACGTTGGATCTGATGGACGCTCCATCGATGAAGCCGCTCGTTGACGGTCGCAGGCTCATGCAGACCCTCGACATCAAGAAGCCGGGCAGATGGATGTCATCTGCGTTGGACATCTGCATGGCCTGGCAGCTCAGGAACCCTGATGAGACAGACCCAGCTGGGGCGATTGAGGAAGTGCGACAGCGCAAGGAGGAGCTTGGTATCCCCATCTAGTCCCAGTAGACGGAGGACGATTGCTTATAGGGTGCATACATGGCGGGACAAAAAGCCAATCGGATAGCCTTTAGACTTGTCGTCAAAAATTGAGATACCCTCCCATCTGAGAACCAAGGCATAACAGTAAATCCTCGTCTGGATTCCCCTAGTACCGAACACATGTAGAAGTAGATGCGTCTGGAGTTGCCCTCTGCATTCGTGAAGTTGTCCGATACTTGATAGAGGGGATGACCAGGAAGCCGAATGCTCCCAGCACCTAAATACGTTATTATCCTCTTTTTTCTCCTAACTACCTAAATTTTTTAATTATATCTTTATAAAAGAATTATTTCTTTTCTTTAAATAAATTATAATAAATTATATTAATAATTATAAATTTAAGTTATAAGTTGCTTTAAAAGAAATTTATAATAATAATTTATTATATAATTAAGCTTTTAAAAAGCATAAAATTAAATTAAATATATTATATATTTATATTAATAATAATAAATTTTTTTAAAAAAAGCTTATAAATATAAAAAAAGTTATTATTATATTTAAAGTTATTAATTTAATAATAAAACTTTTTTATAAAAAACTTAATATATTTATTAATATTAAGTTAATTACTTTATATTATAATATTTTTAACTTTATATAAAAATTAAAGTTTTTTAAAAATTTTATTTATATTAAAGTTAAAAAAGAATTATATTATAAATTAACTTTATATTATTTTAATTAAAATTATTTAAAATATTAAAAAATAAAATTTATTTTTTATTTATATTTATATTAAAGCTTATTATTAATTATAATAAATATAAGCTTAAATTATAATAATTTAAAAAATATTTATATATTATAATAATTAAATAAAAATAAAATTATTAAAATTATTAAAATTATTAAAATTATTAAAATTATTAAAATTATTAAAATTATTAAAATTATTAAAATTATTAAAATTATTAAAATTATTAAAATTATTAAAATTATTAAAATTATTAAAATTATTAAAATTATTAAAATTATTAAAATTATTAAAATTATTAAAATTATTAAATTATTAAATTAAAATTATTAAATTATTAAAATTATTAAAATTATTAAAATTATTAAAATTATTAAAATTATTAAAATTATTAAAATTATTAAAATTATTAAAATTATTAAAATTATTAAAATTATTAAATTATTAAAATTATTAAAATTATTAAAATTATTAAAATTATTAAAATTATTAAAATTATTAAAATTATAAAAAAATTATTAAAATTATTAAAATTATTAAAATTATTAAAATTATAAAATTATTAAAATTATTAAAATTATTAAAATTATTAAAATTATTAAAATTATTAAAATTATTAAAATTATTAAAATTATTAAAATTATTAAAATTATTAAAATTATTAAAATTATTAAAATTATTAAAATTATTAAAATTTAAATTAATATATATATAATTATAAACATGCCATAAGGGGATAGCAATACTGGGCATAATAAGCACTATAAGCAATAGGCACTATAGGCAATTGGCACTAAAGCATTGGCAAGTAAGGATTACATGCAGCAGCATATAACCACTCCTAAATAGTTTATAGCTAAAGGGAGGTTTTATAGCTTATAGCCGCAACCCTCCTTCCTTCTTTAAAGTTAATTTAAATATAATTAATTTATTATTAATTAATATATATTAATTTAATTAATATTAATTAATAATTACTTATAAGTAATTATAAATAGCAAGGTAAGTAAGTAATAAATTTATATTATTATTAATTAAGCAATAATTATTAATAATAAGAATTATTATAATTAAGTTGCAATATTTATATTAAATAGTTAATATTAATATTATAAAGATAAGTAATTATTAATAATAAAACCTTATTTAATTAAGTATTAATAGCTATATTATAATTAAAATTAATAAAAAGAAATTAATAATATTTTAATCTTTTTATTATAAAGATTTAACTTATTAATTAATAAGTTCTTAATAATGCTTTAAATTTATTAACTATATAGCGTATTTTATTATATAATTAATATTAAAAATGCTTATAATTACTTTATTTTAGCATAAATAATAACCTATATTTACTTAAGTTAATAAATATTCTTTAATAAATACTCTTTTATTATATAATTAATATTTTCTTTTTATACTTTAAAATAACCTTATTATATTTCCTTAATTACCCTTTTTCTTTTCCTTTATATATAAATTATTTAAATATTTTAATAGCTTAATAAAATAGCTAAATTTAATAATAATATTAAGAAAATACCCTTAAATATTAATAATACTTTTATATAAAAACTTTAATTACTTTTTAATTTTAATAAAAAGTTTTAAAATTAATAAATTAATTTTAATTATTAAAATAGATTAATAATAAAGGTAAATAATATAATTAATTAAGTAAATATTATTATTCTTAAGTTTATAAAGAAAATAATAAAATGCTAAAATATAAATAATAATTTATTTTAATACTTTATAAAAAACTTTGCTTTTTAAAATATAATAATATTTAAAAAGTTAATTATTATTTAAAACTTTAAGAAATTCCTTTAAAAAAAATTAATATTAAAAAAAGTATTAATAAGCAATATATTAATTTAAAAGTATTGCTTATATATAATAAATATTCTTTATAATAAAAAAAGGAATTATATAAGATAGCTAATATATATAAACTCTTTAAATTTTATACTTAATAACTTTAATCTTAAAAGCTAAAAATAGCAAGTAATTAAAAAATACTTATTATTTAAGAAATTTAAAAAACCCTAGCTCTTAATATAATTTTATTATTTATAGCTTTTGCTTTTTTTTATTAAAATTTAAAGTAATTAATTCCCTTTATTAAAAAAAATAAAAAATCTTAAAAATTATAACCTCCTTATTCTTAATTATTTATAAAATTAAAATAAAATATTATTTAATTAACTCCCTTATAATAAGTATTATAATTATTATCTTATAAAAAGGAAACCCTTAATTAATTAAATATAAGGGCTTCCCTAAGATATTAAGAAATATTGCCTTAATAAAGATTAAGTTTATTAAAATACTTAAAAATTCCATAACTTAAGAAATAATTTATAAGCATTTCCCTTAAAAAGTTAATAAAGACTTTATACTTAATGTTATTATTTATTATAGCATTAAAACCTTTATAAATATATAATTTATATTAAAACTTACCCCCTTAGGAAATAATAAATAATCTTCTTAATATTAATAATAATGCATAATTTAATAAAATATAAAATAAAAATAAAAATTAAAGCAATAAATTATATAATTTACTAAATAATAAAATAAGGATTTTTTTTAATATTTGCTAAATAATAAATATTAAACTTAAATAATTTTATATAATATTTCCCTTAATTCTTAAAAATTATATTAAGATTTATTATATTTATTATATTAATATAAGGTTCTTTATTTATAATATATACTTAAAGCTTAAAGCTTACTTTAATATAAAGGTTAATTATTAATAATACTTTTATAATTAAACCTTAATTATATTTAATAAAATATATGCTAACTTAAGGAATATTAATAAGCACCCTTAAAAGATTTTAATTATAATATTTAATAAATTATAATTATATTAATAAGTACTTAATATACTTTATTAAGGGAATAATTTCTTATAAATAATAATTATTTATATTTATATAAATATATTAAAATTATAATATATACTTTTTAATTTTAAATACTTATATAAAGCATTATTCTTAAGATTAAAATCTTTTCTTAAACTTAATTTTTAATATAACGCTAATTAATATTATAATAAAGATAATTAAATTATTAATAATAAGGAAAATAAAGTATATTATATTAATTGCTAATATTAAAATAATAAGCTATTAAGTTATAATAAATATAATTAAAAAAGCTTTAATTATAGCAACTTTAATTAAAGCAATTTTAATTAAGGTAACTTTAATAATAATAGCTTTTATTCTTAATATAACTCTTATTATAATAATTAATAAAATACCTTAAAAAACAAAAAGTATTATATTTATAATAAAACTAATTATTAATCTTTAAATTACTTATTAATAAAATATTAATAATATTATAATTAATAATTTATATAAATAAAATACGCTAATTATAAAGCTATTAATATTAATTATATTATATTTCTTATTAAATATAAAAAACTTAATATAAGAATTATTTTTAATAAAAAAGAAAATAATTATAAAAATAATATAATATATTATTAAATTATTATAAATAATGCCTTTTTTTATAATTTCTTCTTAAAAAATATAATTATTAAGGAAAATAATATTAATAAGAATAAAAAAGATATAATATTTACTTTTACTTTTTAATTTACCTTAATTAAGAAATATATTTATACTTAATTTTAAAATATTATTTTTAATATAAATATTATAATCTTTTTTATAATAAAATATAAATAATACTTTGCTTTTTAATATAAAAACCTTTTTATTTAATTTAATACCTTATAAATAAGAAAAGTACTTATTAAATTTAATAAGGAATTATAAGCTTTATCTTTAAAAATAATAATAATAAAGGCTATAATTAATTTAATTACCTTTTATATTATTAAAAACTATATTCCTTTTTTACTTTATATAAGCAATATAAATAAATTATATATTTATTTATAAAATATAATAAATAAATTAATTTAATAATAATTAAATAGCTTTAAAAAAATGTTTTTAATTACTTAAAAGTAAGAATACTTATAATACTTTTTATATACCCTTATTATATTTTTTATAAAAAAGGAATTATATTAATTATATTAATATTTTAAATATTTATTAATTAAATATCTTAACTATTTATTAAAAAACATTAAATATAATATAAAAATAAAAACTTTAAAAACTATTATAAAGTTTTATTATTATTATTAGCTTTATAATTTTACTTTATAAAGATTTAAGTTTATTTTAAAAAATAATTATAACTTTAATTATAAGATTATTATTAATATTATATAATTTCTTAAAAATAAGCCCATTCTTTATATTATTAATTTAGTAATAATGTTTTAAATAGCTTAATTTCTTAAGTTACTTTTAATTAAAAATATATAAAAAGCATTTTATAAATATTAAATTAATACTTATCTTAGCCCCTTTAATTAAATTCTTTATAATATTAATATAAACTTTATATTTATTAAGTTTTAAAAAATAATATAAGTAATGAAAATTGCTTATAAATAAGTTTTAATAAAAGCTTATTAATTTATTAATAAGATTAAATACTATTATACTTTTTTTTAATAAGTATTTAATATTTTATATGCTAAATTAATTATTACCTATATAAAAAAGCTATTTTTTAAATAATAATAAAGGCTATTAACAATACTTATAGCTTTTAAAGCATTATATTTATATTACTTATTTTTAAAGCTTATTTATATTTTATAAAAAACTTAGCTTTAACTCTTTTAATATAAAAGCAAGCTAAAGCTATTAAAATAATTATAAAATCTTTAAGGAAAATAAATATTAAATAATAAATAAATATAGCTTTTAATATTTATAATAAACTTAATATTATAAAAATTCTTAATTTATTATTATAAAGTAATATAAAAATATAATAAGAAAAGAATAAATAATAAAATTTATATAAACTTTTTATTATTAATAATTATAACCTTACTTTAAATCTTTTAAATAACTTAATAATCTTTTAATTTATAATAATATAGCTATATTATTATAATAAAATAAAGAATATTATAATTTAAACTTTATAGTTAAATAATAATTTATAATATATTATATATTTTAAGCTAAATCCTTTAAATATATACTTAAATTCTTTAAAATTAAGGTAATAAAAATAATTTTTAAAAATAAAAAATAAGCTAAAAACTCTTATTAAAGCGTTTTTAATATAAATATTTATTATTTAAGCATTTCTTAATTAAATATTTATTATTTAATGTAAGAAAAATAATTATAAACTTATATTAAAGCTTTAATAAAATAATATAATTATTATATTTAAAGATTTATTTAAGAAATTTAATTATAAAAAAGTATTAAACTTAATTAAATATAATATCTTTAAATTTATATTTTATAATAAAAAAATATATAATAATATATAACTTTTTAAGTTTTAAATAATATATAAAATTAAAAGCAAGATTAAAAAGCCTTATAAAAAGTTATACCTTATAATAGCTAATTATAATAATTATAGTAAGAAAGAAATTCTTATTTAATCCCTTATTATTTAATAATTAAGCTAATAACTTTTAATTACTTTAGCATTATTTCTTTTTTAATAAAGAATATATATTAAGCTTTAAGATATTATTTAAGCCTATTTATAATTAAAGTTAAAGCTTAAATATATAATACTTATAAGGTTATTGCTAAAGATTTATAGTAAGTATTCTTTTAATATTATTATGCATATTATTAAATCTTTATATAGTATTATTAAGTTTAATATATATTAATAAATAATATATTATAAATATTATTATAAGAAATTAAGTATAGTTATTTTTATTTATAATTTATATTTCCTTATCTTAAATAATAATATAAATAACTTTAGCATTATAATTATATAAATAAATAATACTTTTTTTATTATTACTTTAATATTCTTAATAATAAAGAAAAAAAAAATTAAAAAGGTGAATATTTAATATAAGCTAAAAATAATACTTATTTTTAAAATAATACTTAACTTTAATAATATAAAGATTATTATTATAAAGAATAATATTATTAATATATATTAAAAAAGCTAAAGTATAAAGATTGCCTTTATTTAAATTACTTTTCTTAATTAAGGATAATAATATATTAAGTAATAGGTTTATAATGCTTATTTAGCTTTTATTTATTAATTAAAAGTTATATTTAACTTATTTATAATTACTTAAATTATTAATTTAAGTAAAAAAAATTATATTAAGCTTAATAAAAGGCTTTAATAATAAGCTAATTATTTTAAATATAATATATAATATATGCTACTTAATTTAATTATAGCTAAATTACTTATTTTTATTAATAATTTTTTTATTAATAATTAAGATTTTAGCTTTTAAATAAGCTTTATTATTATTTTTATTAATAAAACTTAAGGCAATAGCTTTATAAAATTAAATATTTATAGTAATATTATTTATTAATTTTTTATTAAATATAAAAGAATTATTAAAAGTATTTTAGCTTTTAAGATTTATAATATAATTTATAAATTTAATATAAATATTGTTTTAATAAGTACTTTATATTAAATTATTATTTATCTTAATATTAATATTATTCCTTTTATAATTTATATAAATTTATACTTTTTATATAAATATTTAGTTAAGCTTAGTATAATTAAAGAAAAATGCCTTATAATTAACTTAATAATACTTTAATAGTTATATAAAAGATATAAGATTTTTAAGATTTAATGAATTATAGGTAATTATAATTTAATAAATATCTTTATAAAGAATATATTAAATAAGATTTTTAAGTAGCTTATAAGTATTAATAAAATTATAATTAAGATATAAGGATATATTAATTAAGGATAGTTATTTACTTAAGTAAGAGGAAAAGATATATTAAGGCTTAATGTATTATTTATTATTAAAAAAAAAAAACGTTTAAATAAGAGTTAATAAAAGTTAATAAGTTAAGTTAATTATAAATAAGGTTGCAAAGAAAAGATTGCTAAAGCAATTTAATTTTTACTTTTATTTAATAAAAGTATATAAAATTAATAAAAGTTTAAATCTTCCTTTTATTAATTAATTATAAATTACCTTAAAAAATAATATAATATAGCTTATATTTAAAATTACTTCCTTTTTAAGGGCAAACTTTATAGCTAAAATTTTTATAATAATACTTATATATTAAAGATTTAAATAATAAAGATTATTATTATCCTATAAATACTTAAGTTATTAGCTTATATTTAATAAGTATCCTTAATTAAATTTTATAATTTAATACTTATATATTAATTTTATATATATTTTTATTTATTAACTTAATTAACATTAAATAATTTCTTAATACTTAACTTTTTTCCTTTATTTAAATACCTTATTTATTAACCTTTTATAACTTATTTTATTTATCCTTTCTTTATAATTAATTAATCTTTATTTAATTATAAAAATTAAATATAATTAAGTTTAAGCTAAATTAAATTAAGGTATATTATAAGCTAAAAATTAAATAATAATATTATTAATTTAAAGATTTAATTTAATCCTTATTTAACTTAAGTATTATAAATAATAAAAGCATAAATTTATAAAATGCATTATAAATAAAATATTTATATAATAAAAGTAATAATTTATACTTTATTAATTAATATAATTAAAATAATTTATTATATATAATTATTAAAATAATCTTTATTTATTAATTATATACTTTAATAAAATAATTAATTTTTAATTTTTTAGTAATAACTTAAGCCCTTTTATATATTTATTTTTTATAAGCATTTAATATAATTAAATAAATATATATCTTTAATTAAATTAATTAATTAATAAATTTAAATTTAATGATTTTAAGTTTAATTTAACTTTTTTTTTATATACTTTTTAAAGATATATATTAATTATTTAATTAAAGATTATTAATATAGTTATAAATATGCTATAAGGAAATAACAGCATTAAGCATAATAAGCATTATAAGTAATAAGCATTATAAGTAATTAACATTAAAGCATTAATAAGCAAGGGTTATATATAGCAGCATATAACTACCCTTAAATAGTTTATAATTAAAGAGAGGTTTTGCAGCCTATGGCTGCAACCCTCCTTCCTTTTCTAAAGCCAATTTAAATATAACCAGTCTGCTATTAACCAATATACATTAATCCAACCAATAATATAATTAATATATATAAAATTATTAAATATAAAATAATAAAGTTTTTTATTTTTATAATAATAATAATAATTATAATTAAATTTAATTAATAATAAATATATTATAATTAAATAATTATATAATAAATTTATTATAAATTTATTATAAAAATAATAAATTTATTATAAAATTATAAATTTATTATAAAATTTTTTAAATAATATTATAATAAATATAAAAATTATTATATAATAAAAAATATATATTATATAATATTTTAAAAATAAGCTTTATAATAATATATAAATATTTTATATAAATAAATATTATAAAATAAAAAAATAAAATAAAAAAATATATAATAAAAAAAATTAAAAAACTTATTTTTTTAATAATTTTATAATTAAAAAAATTATAAAATTAAAATTTATATATTTATAATATTATAAATTTATATTATAATATAAATTTATAATATAATGTAATTTATTAATAAGTAAGTAATATTAATAAGTAAGTACTTTTTGCAATATTTATTAACTTTTATTAATGCTAGCATTTACTTAATGCATTTAATTTATTAAAAATTAATATTAATTAATATTAATTGCATTTAATTCTTTATTTTTAATTAATTTTATTAATTTAAAGTGGTTAATATAAATGCAATGCTAATTTAAATAAGCTAACTTTTAATAAAAAAACTATATTTTGCATTAAATAATGCCAATTATATTATTAAAAACGCAATTCATTGCAAACCGCTAAAATAAATATATTTATATTAATTAATATTAATTAAGCTAAATTTATTATAATATAATTAAAATTTAATTAATTAAACCCTTTTTTATCTTTTTTATAAGTTTTTATATTATGCTTAGTTTTGCTATAATTATTATAATATCTTTTAATTAATTTATTATAAACCGCCTTTTTAACATTATTACTTATTTTATTAGCTAATTGCTTTTTCTTTTATTTATTTTAAATAAAAGCTTAAGATTTCTTAATTATAAGTATTTCTTTAAACTATATTTAAGTTCTTTTAACCCTTTAACGTTTAATAAATACTATATTAATATTTTAAAATATATAAATTTACTTACTTATTATAATAAGTAAGTATATTATTATTTATATATTTTTTGCTAATTAATTAATAGTCTTTATAATTAATATAAGGGAGCTCTTTTAATAAATAAAAATCTTACTTTTAATAAAACTTAATTATTAAATAATTTATTAAGCATTTAATAATATTTAAAATTTTTATTTTTAAGGAAAAATAAGGAAAATTTATATTAAAGTTTATAAGTAAATATTAAGCTTAAAAATTATAAAATTAAGATTTTAAGGAAAAATTCCGGCTTTTTTAAATATAAACTTAATATTTTTTATTATAAAAGTCTTATTATAAGCTACCTTAAATATAAAAAAGAATTTAAATTTAATAATATAATTAATAAAGGCTTAAATAAAGAAATTAATTTTATTATTATATATATACTTTAAAAGTAAATATAATGTAATATTTAATAATTAAAATAAATAAAATAAATATAATAATATATTAATAATAATAATTTTATTATCCTTATAATATTAATTAAATTTAATTAATATATAGCTTTTATAGCTATTTATAATTAATATTTAATAATTAATATCTTTTTTTAGCTTAATATATTTATTAAAGTATTAAATTTATTTTAAATTAATTTTATTATTTATTTATTTAATAAAAATAAGCTTAATAATTTAATTATTTAAAAAACTTAACTTTATTACTTAATTAATAAAGTAATAAATATTTTAAATAATTATAAATAATAAAATTTATAATTTATTTATATTAATATATTTAATAATAATTACTTATTTTTAATTATTAAGTTAAATTAATTTAATTTTTTTATATTTATTAATATATATAATAATTATTAATAAAGTAATTATATTTATTATAAAATTAATTTTATTAAAGTTATAAAGGTTATTATTAATAATTTAATATTTAATTATTATATTATAAAAAAGCTTAAATTAATTCTTAATAATTTTTAAATTTTTATAAAAGGCTTTTTAATAATTATAAAAATAATTAAACTTAATTTTAAGGCTTAATTATATATTTATAAAATATTAAGCTTAATACTTATTAATAAGTTTAATATTATATAATATTAATAAAAGATTAATTATATTTTTTATATTAAAAAGTTATAAGGGAAATCCTTTAATATTTTATTTAATAATATATTAAATAAGCATTTACTTTTTAATTTAATTAAGTTTATATATATTAATATATAATTCCTTTATAAGAATATTATTAATTTATTTTATATTAAAGGGTTATTTAAAAAATATTAAAAGATATATATAATTATTATTACTTTTAAGGGTTTTTAATTAGCTTTTTTAAAATTATAAATAACTTAAATAACTAAAAGAATTTTATTTTTTTTAAATAAAGGATATATATTATAATTATTAATTTTTAATGCATTAAATATTTAAATAAGTAAATTAAAATAAAATTAATATAAAAAACTAAGATATAATTAATATTAAAAAAAAGCTAACTTATATAAATCTTAATAATTTTTAATTATATTATATTTATGCTAACCCCTTTAAATTAACGAAATTAATTAAAACTAAGGAATTAAATATAATTAATATTAATTAATGCTAATTTTTAATAAATTAAATGCATTAAATAAATGCTAGCATTAATAAAAGTTAATAAATATTATAAAAAGTGCTTATTTATAAATACTGCTTACTTATTAATAAATTACGTTATTATTATATAATTAATTTATATAAATAAATTTTAAAATTATTTATATAATAATTAAATAAATTATATATTTTTAATTATTTTTTTAATTTATAATTTATATATTTAAAACTTTTTAATTAAATCTTATATTAATTAATTATTAATTAATTATTAATATATATTATTTAATTAATATTTTAAAAATATTAAAATATTTTATTTAATTTTAATAAAATTATAAAATAAAACATTTTTTTTAAATTAATTAATTTTTAACATTAAGTAATTAAATTAATAAAAATATAATAATAATTAATTTATATTTATTTATATTTTTATTAATTATATAATCTTTAATAATAAATATATAAAATATTAATATTTATAAATTAAAATTAACTTTTATTATTATATTAATAATTAAAAGTTTTAATATTTTAAATTATAAAAAAAATAATTAATAAAAATAATTATAAAATTTAAAATATTTTTTAATTAAATTAAAAAAATAATATAATTAAAATTATAATTTTAATTTTTAAATTAAAATTAATAAATTTAAATATTATATTTATAATTAATTTAATATAATTTATTATTAAATAATTTATATTAATAAATAATTTAATTTTATAATATTTATTAATTTATATTAATTTTAATATTTATTTAATATAAAATATTTAATAAAATTTAATATTAATTAATATTAATTATTTTTAATTACTTATTTTTAATTAATTTTATTAATTTAAAGAAGTTAATATAATTATAATATAATTAAAAATTATTAAAGTTTTAATATAAAGGCCTTTTTTATTATTAATTATGCCTTAATTTTTTATATTAATCTTGCTTTAATTTACTTACTTAAATATTTAATGCATTAAAATTTAATAAATATAATATTTATTTTTTATTAAAAAATAATAAAATTTTTTTAATTATTTAAGTTATTAAAAACTTTAAAAATAATTATATAAAACTTTTTAATATAACTTAAATTATATAAATCTTTAATATTTTTAAAATTATTTTATTTTATAAAATAAATTAATAATAATTTTATAAAAATATATATATTAATTAATATAAACTTAATTAAATTAAAAAATAAATATTTATTTAATATATTATTAATTAAAATATTTAAAAGTTTTTCTTATAATTTTTTAATATAAAAAATATAATTAACCTTTTATTAATATTATATAATATTAAATTTATTAATAAATATTAAGCTTAATACTTTATAAATATATAATTAAGCTTTAAAATTAAATTTAATTATTTTTATAATTATTAAAAAGCTTTTTATAAAAATTTAAAAATTATTAAAAATTAATTTAAGTTGCTTTATAATATAATAATTAAGTATTAAATTTTTAATAATAACTTTTATAACTTTAATAAAATTAACTTTATAATAAATATAATTACTTTATAAATAATTATTATATATATTAATAAATATAAAAAAGTTAAATTAATTTAATTTAATAATTAAAAATAAATAATTATTATTAAATATATTAATATAAATAAGTTATAAATCTTATTATTTATAATTATTTAAAGTATTTATTATTTTATTAATTAAGTAATAAAGTTAAGTTTTTTAAATAATTAAATTATTAAACTTATTTTTAATAAATAAATAAATAATAAAATTAATTTAAAATAAATTTAATATTTTAATAAATATATTAAATTAAAAAGAAATATTAATTAATATTATAAGAATAATAAAATTATTATTATTAATATATTATTATATTTATTTTATTTATTTTAATTATTAAATATTATATTATATTTATTTTTAAAGTATATATATAATAATAAAATTAATTTTTTTATTTAAGCCTTTATTAATTATATTATTAAATTTAAGTTTTTTCTTATATTTAAAATAGCTTATAATAAAACCTTTATAATAGAAAATATTAAATTTATATTTAAAAAAGTTAAATATTTTTTTAAAACCTTAATTTTATAATTTTTAAGCTTAATATTTACTTATAAACCTTAATATAATTTCTTTTTATTTTTCTTTAAAAATAAAAGTTTTAAATATTATTAAATGCTTAATAAATTATTTAATAATTAAGTTTTATTAAAGGTAAGAGTTTTGCTTATTAAGGAAGCTTTTTTATATTAATTATAAAAATTATTAATTAAATAATAAAAAGGGTATAAGCTATAATGCATTTAATTATTTTTATAAATAAGTAAATTTATATACTTTAAAAGGTTAATATAATATTTATTAAATATTAATAAACTAAAAGAACTTAAGTATAACTTAAAAAAATACTTATAATTAAAAAATCTTAAGCTTTTATTTAAGAAAAATAAAAGGAAAAGCGGCTAGCTAATAAAATAAGCAATAAAATAAAAGAAGTAATTTATAATAAATTAAATAAATAATATTATAAAACTTATAATAAAATTAAATATAATATAAAAATATATAAAAAAGAAGAAAAAGGGTTTATTAAATTAAATTTTAATTATATTATAATAAATTTAATATAATTAACATTAATTAATATAAATATAACGTGGTTTATTAGGAAGTGGCGGATATTAGGAAGTGGCGGATTTTTGCAACTTTAGCCAACTTTAGCCAGCCGTAGCACCTACTTAATGCAGATAATTTAATTAAATTTAGCATTAATTGGTGCTAATTGTTTTAATAACCTTATTTTTAATTAATTTAATTAATTTAAAGGGATTAGTATAATTGCATTTAAGTTTAAAATAATTAACTTTTAATAAGGGGAACTTATTTTAATATAAATCGCGTCTTAGTTTTTCGCGTTAATCTTACTTTAATCCGCTTAATTAAATATTTAATACATTAAAAATTAATAACCACTAATATATCCTTTATTTAAAAAAAATAAAATCCTTTTAGCTATATAAGCAATTAAAAACTTAAAAAAAAATAATATAAAACCTATACTTATAATTTAAGCTATTAGCATTTTTAATATCCTTAAAACTATATTACGCTGTAAGATAAATTAATAACACTTATATAAAGAATTATATATTAATAAGTATAAACTTAATTAAATTAAAGAGTAAATGCTTATTTAATATATTATTAATTAAGATATTTAAGGATTTTTCTTATAACTTTTTAATATAAAAGATATAACTAACCTTTTATTAATATTGCAAGATGCTAAACTTATTAGCAAGCATTAAGCTTAATACTTTATAAATTAATAACCTAGCCTTAAAATTAAGTTTAATTATTTTTATAATTATTAAAGGGCCCTTTATAAAGATCTAGAAATTATTAGGAATTAATTTAAATTACTTTATAATATAATAGCTAAGTATTAAATTATTAATAATAACTTTTATAACTTTAATAAAATTAGCTTTATAATAAGTATAATTGCTGCATTAATAATTATTATATGCATTAATAAATATAAAAAGGCTAAATTAGTTTAGCTTGGTAATTAGGAATGAGTAACTGCTATTAAATATATTAATATAAGCGGGTTGTAAATCTTATTATTTATGATTATTTAAGGCGCTTATTACCTTATTAGTTAGGCAATAAAGTTAAGTTTTTTAAATAATTGGGTTATTAAGCTTATTTTTAATGGATAAATAAATAATAAGATTAATTTAAAATGAATTTAGCATTTTAATAAGCATATTAAATTAAAGAAAAATATTAATTATTAAATGTTAATTATAAATAATTATAAGAGCTATATATTAGCTAAGTTTAATTAATATTGCAAAAATAATAAAATTATTACTATTAGCATATTGCTGTATTTATCTTACTTGCTTTAGTTATTAAATATTGCATTATATTTGCCTTTAAAGCATGCATATAGCAATTAAATTAACCTTTTTATTTAAGCCTTTATTAACTATATTATTAAGTTTAAGTTCTTTCTTATATTTAAGGCAGCCTATAATAAAACTTTTATAATAAAAAACATTAAGTTTATATTTAAAGGAGCTGGAATTTCCCTTTAAGACCTTGATTTTATAATTTCCAAGCTTAATATTTGCTTATAAACTTTTATATAGTTCCTTTTTATTTCCCCTTAAAAATAAAAGTCTTAAATATTATTAAATGCTTAATAAATTATTTAATAATTAAGTTTTATTAAAAGCAGGATTTTTGCCTATTAAGGAAGCTTCTTTATATTAATTATAAACGCTATTAATTAATTAGCAAAAAGTATATAAGTAATAACGTACTTACTTACTATAATAAGCAAGCAAATTTATATACTTTAAGAGGCTAATATAGCGTTTATAAAACGCTAAAGGGCTAAAAAAACTTAAATACAGCTTAAAAAAGCATTTATTATTAAGAAATTTTATGTTTTTATTTAAGAAAAATAAAAGGGGAAGCAGCTAGCTAGTAAAATTAATGGTGGTGCTAAGGAGTTGATTTGCAGCGGATTGATTAAAAGACGGTATAGCAATTATAATAAGACTAAATATAATGTAAGAACTTATAAGAAAGATAAAAAAAGGTTTATTTAATTAAATTTTAATTATATTATAGCAAATTTAGCTTAGTTAGCATTAATTAATATAAATATATAAATATTAGTAGTTTGCAATGAATTAACTTTTTAAGGGTGTAGTTAGCATTAAATAGTGCTAAATACATATTTTTTATTAAAAGTTAATTAGTTTAAATTAGCATTATAATTACGTTAATGCCTTTAAATTAATAAAATTAATTAGAAATAAGGGTTTAATTGCAGTTAGCATTAATTAATACCAAATTTTATGAATCTTTTTGCATTAAGTGGGTGTTATGGCTAGCTGAAGTTGGCTAAAGTTGCAAAAATCCGTTACTTCTTAATATCCGCTACTTCCTAGTAAACTACATTATATATATTAATAATTTATAATAAATTATATTTTTAATAATAAAGTTAGCATTATTTAATATAAAATATATATTTTTTATTAAAAGTTAACTTATTTAAATTAATATTATAATTATATTAACTTTTTTAAATTAATAAAATTAATTAAAACTAAATAATTAAAAATAATTAATATTAATTAATGCTAAATTTTATTAAATATTTTATATTAAATAAATATTAAGGTTAATATAAGTTAATAAATATTATAAAATTAAATTATTTATTAATATAAATTATTTAATAATAAACTATATTATATTTCTTTTAAAATTATAAAAATTTAATATATATTTATAAATATATATTAAAATAATTATAATTATTTAAAAAATAATATTTAAAATATTTAATAAATTTAAAATTAAATTAAATAATTAAAAATAATAATAAAAATAATAATTATTTTTTAATTTTATTAATATTATTTTAAAATAAATACTTTTAATTTTTAAAAATATAAATTAAAATATTAAAATATATTAAAAAAATAAATTATTATTTAAAGATTATATAAATAATTATTTTAAATAATTATTTTAAATTATAAATTAAATTATTATTTATTTATAATTTTATTTTAATAATAATATTTAAATTTATAATAAAAATATAAATTATTATAAATAAATAATTAATTATAAATAATAGCTTTATATAAAAATATATTAAAATTAATAAAAAATTTAAAAACTATTTTAATTTAAATTAATAAATAAAACTTTATTATATTTAAAATTATTTAATAAAAAATTATAAAAATAAAATAAATAATTATATTTTATTAAATAAAAAAATAAAAAGTAATAAATAAAAACTTTAAACTTTAAAAAATTAAAAATTTTTTTATAAAAAATTATAAGCTTTAAATATATAATATAAAATTATAAAAATTATAAAGAAAATATAAATAATTATTTATAATAATTTAAAAAATTATAATAATAAAAAAAATATTTATATTATTAAAAAAATAAGCTTATATTAAAAATATTTAATTAAATTTAATTTATTATTTAATTTTTATAAAAATTATAATAAATATAATTAATTAAAATTAATTTTTTTTTTAATATATATAAAGCTTTTAATAAAAGTTATATTTTTATTAATTATTTTTATATATTTTTAAAAAAGGTATTTTTAAAGTTTAAAAAATATAAAATAATATATTATATTTTTAAAAATAATATTAATTTATAATTAAAAGTTTTAAAATTATAATAAGTTAAATTTAAATTATTTATTATAAAGTATTTAAATAAAGTTTATATTTAAAATATAAAAAAAAGATTTATTTTTTATTTATATTTATATTAAAGCTTATTAATTAATTATAATAAATAAAGCTTAAATTATAATATATATTTTTTTTTAAGTTTTTATAATAAGCTTTAAAAATAATTATATAATAAAAATAAAAAATATTATAATTTAATTATAAATTAAATATTATTTTTTATTTAATTATTTAATTATATTTTAATATTTTTTAAATATATTAAAAGTTTAATTTATTTTTTATAATTAATATATTTTTAACCCTTATAATTTAATATATTAATTAAAATAAATTAATAAAAAATAATTATTTAAATATAAATTAATAATTAAATTAATAATATTTTTATAATTTTTTAATTTAAGCTTTTTATATAAGCTTTTTTATTTAAAACTTTAAAATTATAAATTTATTATATAATTTATAATTAATTAATATTTAATTATAAATAATTTATTTTATTAATAAAATAATTTAAATTTTAAATATTTTATAATATTAAATTAATTAATATATAATTAATTTACTTTAAGCTTAAATTAATATTAAATTAATAATACTTTAAATTTTACTTTATAAAAAAAAGTTTATATTTCTTTAAATAAAAATTCTTTTTTATTAATTTTAATTAATAAAAGTTATATTTTTTTTTTTTTTTTATAATAATTAAAATAATTATATTTATAATAATTAATTAATTATATATAAAATACTTAATTTTATTTATTAAAATTATTATAATATTAATATTTATTATTATAAAAATAATATATAAATTTAAAAATATAAGGTTTAAATTAACTTTATTAATAATAATTATTAATTAATATTAATTAATTATTAATTAATTATTAATTAATAATTATATATTTTATATATAAATTATTATAATTAAATAAAGAAAAATTATAACTTTATTATAACTTATTTTTTATATTATAATTAAATTAATTATATATTTTATTTAATTATTATTATAACTTTATTATATAATATTTATTAATATTAATTATTAATTAAAATAATTATAATAAATAATTAAATAAAATAATAAACTTTTATAATAATTAATTAAATAATAATTATTAATAATAAAAATTATTTAAATTAAGTTATAATATTTATATTAAATAATTAATATTAATATTATAAAGGTAAATAATTATTAATAATAAGGATTTGCTTAATTAAATATTAATAATTATATTAAAATTAAAATTAGTAAAAAGAAATTAATAATACCTTAATTTTTTTATTATAAAAATTTAACTTATTAATTAATATATTTTTAATAATATCTTGGATTTATTAATTAAATAATGCGTTTTATTACTTAAATTACTAGTAATAATAATTATAATAAGCTTTAATTAAAAAGCCTTTTTTAATATATCCTTAAATAATTACAACTTTTCTTAATTATTAAAAGCTTCCTTGCAATACTCTTAAAAGCCCTTTATAAAGCACTTTTAATTACCAATACCTTTGCTTATAATTAATACGTTAAAAAGCCCTCCTTATAACACCCTTAATTGCTAATACCCTTGCTTATAACTGTTATAAAAAGCCTTTAATTAATACTTTTAAGAAGCCCTTGCTTAATACCCTTAAAAAGCCCTTGCTTAATACTTTTAAAAAGCCCTTATTTATAATTAACGCCTTTTAAAGCACCTGCATAATATCTTTAAGGCTTATAATCCTTTAAAAACCCCTTAAGCACTTAATAAAATGCAAGGTACTTTAAATCTTTAAAGTATTAATTAATAATATTTTTTTTAATTAATTTATATACTTTATTAATATATTTAATTAAATACTTTAAAGAATATTAATAAAAGTAAATAAGTAATATAATTATTTTATTTATTTAATTAATTTAAAATTATTAAAAAAATAATTAATATTTATTATTAATTTAATTATATAAATAACTTAATTAAACTTTTAAAATATTTACCTTTTAATAATAATTAATATTTAATTAATAAGCATAACCTTTCCTTTTTTAAATATTTTTTTTATTAATGCTTTTTAATAAAATCTTAAATATAAATTATTTTAAAGTTAATAAAAATTAATTTATTAAGTAATAATAATATTTAAATATTATTATTTATAAGTAAATATGTGGGAATAATAAGTATTGTTTATATGGAGGACTGTTTGGAATTAGGTAGCTTTGGCCCGTTAGGATGCCCAGCAGGTAGCAGCTTTAGCGCTATATATAAAATAGCTAATATAATTAAGCCTTTTACCTTCTTTCCTTTTATAATTAATAATAATTAACTATTATATCAATTAAATATTATATTATAATATATAATTTAGCTAATATTAATTAATAGTTATAAGGGTAATTATAAATTAATAAGGCTTAAAGAAATAACCTTTTAATTATATTAATTAGCATTATTAATATTATAAATTTATATAGCGTAATTTATAATAATAATAATACTTAATATATAAAGAGGTAGTTATTATAATAAAAAATTATAGCAAACTCCCTTATTCTTAATATATATATATTTATTATGCCTTAAATAACCTTAATAATAACTTTTAAATTTAATAATTATAATTAAAAGAATTAAATTAATATTTATTCTTATTAATAATATATTTACTTATATCTTATTATATAAATAAATATAAAAAAAAGAATTAATTTGCTTTTTAATAATTAAGTTATAAAAGTAATCTTTAATTTCTTTATTTTCCCTTAATACTACTTATTTCCTTTTTTCATTACTCTTTTTTTTTAAATTAAATATATCCTTATTATTACTTTATTAAAATAATAAGAAATAATAATAATATAATAAATATAATAAGCAATATTACTAGTTAAAATGGTTTATTAATATTAATTATAATAAATTATATTTTTATACTTAAAAGCATTATTAAAATACTTAATCCTTTAATATAAATAAATTCCCTAAGATTTCTTAATAATAAATAATACTTAAATATTTATATTTAAAGTTAAATTTAAATTATAATATATATATTAAGTAATAAGGTATATAAAGCATTTATTAAAAACTTTTATAGCTAAATTAAGCTAATATTTATATAAGTTAATAAAGACTTATTGCGCATTATTAAAAAAACTTTTTAAGTTAAGGGCATTTATATTTAAGAAATAAATACCTTAAGGGAATTAATATATATTCTTAAAGTATTAATTATTTTAAATAATTAATAAATTAAAAGCAAGAATATTGCATTATATTTAAGATTAATTAAATTTAAAGCTATAATTTAAATATTTATATTATTCTTAACTTTAATTATACCTTAATAAAAGCTAAGAAACTACTTAATAATAATGATTTTCTTAATTTTAAATTATTTAAATTACTTAACTTACTTAATAATAGCGATAAAGGCAATAATAGCCCTTTAAAACCTCTTAATTTATTAAGAAAAGGCGGCAACCTTTCTTTAGCTAATAATTTTTATATAATATATAATTATTATACCTTATTGCCTTTAATAAAAATAAAGAACTTTTTATTTAACTTAAATATAATAATTAACTTAAGTAAATATTATTATAAAGATAAAATATTTATTAAAAAATTATATAATATTTTTAATAATAAAATTCTCCTTTTTTATAAGGCTTATAATAACTTATAAATTTAGCCTTAATAGTTTAAAGTAGCTCTTTTATATATACTTAAGGGATTAATAAAAATATATTATACTTAAGTTATTAATTAAAAGAACTTATTTACTTAAATATATAAGAAACTTAAGAATTAATTTAATATAAATAATAATTATTATAATTATTTTATAAATTAAAATACTTTAACTTTTTTTACTTTTTAATAAAAAAACTTAAATAAGAGCTATATAAATATTTTTTAAATGCTTATTAATAAGATATAGCTTTATTATAAAGCATTTAAGTATATTATTTATAAGGATAACTCTTTATAAAATATAATTTTATAAGCAATATAAAGCATTTTTAAATTTTATTATGCTATTTTAATAATATTAATAAATATTAAGCAACTTTACTTTATCTTATAATAATATATTAAGGCATTAAAGGCTTAAAACCTTATATTATAATATATAATTATAAAAAATAATTAATAAGCTTATAAATAAAACTATATTAATAATTATAATAATTAAGATAATAATAATTTAATTATTATAAATATTAAAAAGCAATATTATCTTAATAAGCAATATAATAATAATAATTAATGCTTAAGGTATTTTTAACCTTTTTTTAAAAGTAATGGCTTTTAATTAAACTTTTACTTAAGCTAGCTTTATTAATTTAAAGGTAGTAATTATAATAAAAAACCTTATAAAGATAGCTATAATAATAAATATTAGCTTAGCAAAGGCAATAATAATATAATATAAAAAAAAGAAGTATTTTATATATTATAAAAAGAAATATTAATTAATAAATTATTTACTTAAAGATTAATAGCATGCTAAAGTTATATATATTTATATATATAAAGATATTAAATAATAAGTTAATAATAATAAATTTAATATATTTCTTATTAACTTTAAAGATCTTAACTTTAAAGCTGTTAGCATTATAATAACTTTAATTATTAATAATAATAAAAAGGGGCATATTTATTATACCTTTTTAATAAACTAAGCCTTTCTTTATAACTTTTTTAATAATATAAGTAGCTTTAATATTTACATTAATTTTAAAGATTTTTATTAATAAAAATATTTATTATTTAAAATTAATACTTTTATTAATAATATTAAGGCATTATATTAAATATAAATATAATAATATTCTTAATAATTAAATATAAGTAATTATAAGCTTTATAATATTAAGTATTTTTTATATACTTAAATATTATATAAGCTAATAAAGCATAAATATAATTTAGCTTAAGCTTATTTATTAAGTTACTTAATATAATATAAATTAATACTTTAATAAAGTTATTAATATTTTATATTATAAATAAGCCTATTTCCTTTTTTCTTTATATTTAAAATATAAATAAGAACTCTTTTTTTTTTTAAAATACTATTAATAAAGTAGTTTAATAAAAAAATAAGTATTTAAAGAAAACCTTTTTAATTACTTAAAAGTAAGGATATTTATAAATTTTCCTTAATATAAAAAGTAATAATATGCTAATAATATTTCTAATAAAAATAAAGCTTTAGTAACTTTATTATAAGTTTAAATACTTTTTAATTAATTATTTTTTATGCCTTTTTATTAATATTAATTATAATAATATTAATCCTTTTATTTTAAAAGCAATTTTTAAGTTTTATTATTATTATTAACTTTATTTTATAATATTATAATATTTTAAGTTTAACTTTTAAAATAATATTAACTTTAATTATAAAATTATTATAAATATTATATATTTACTTATTTTACCCATTTTATAAATTATTAATTTAGTAATTTCTTTTTAAGCTAAGCAATTTCTTATCTTTCTTTTTATAAAGAATATATAAAAGGCTATTTAGCAATATTAAATAAATACTTATTTAAAACCTTTTAAATATATTATTTATAATGCTAAAATTAACTTTACCTTAGCAAAATTTTAAAATATTGCATAAATTATAAGCATTACTTATAAGTAAGTATTAATAAAGGTATATTAATTTATTAATAAGGTTAAAAGGTATTATGCTTTATTTTAATAAGCTTTTAATATTCTTTATATTAAATTCTTAAGGACTTATATTAAGAAAGCTATCTTATAAATAGCTATTAAAATAATAAATAATATAATTAGCCTTAATGGCATTATTTTAATATTCTTTATTTTTAATGTATATTTAAAACTTATAAAAAACTTTGCATTAACTTCCTTAACTCTTAAGAAAGTAATAACTATTTAAAAAGCTATAAAAAAGTTATGTAAGGTTTATATTAAATAATAAATTAATATAGCTTTAAATACTTATAATAGCTTAAATATTATAAAAGTATTAAGTTTTTTATTATAAAGTAATATATAAATATAGCAAAAAAAGTATAATTAATAAAGATTATATAAGTTGCTTAATATTAATAAATATAACTTTATATTAAACCTTTTAAATAGCTTAATAATTTTTTAATTAATATTAATTTAGCTATATTATTAAGATAAAAATAGCAAAGATAATATTTAGCTAGTTTTTAACTTAAATAATGCTCTTAATAAGCTTATTTAATTTAAATTAAATTTAATCTTAATAATACTAAAATTATTATAACCTTAATAATATAAATAGCTTAAGGGATTAAAAGATAAGCTAAAAGAAATATATCTTACTTAGCAAAAAATTAAGAATTATAATTTCTTTTTAAAGCTTTAATATAATAATATAATTAATACCTTAAGTAATTTATTTAAAAAGTTTAATTATAAGGAAATTATAAAATTAATTAATAATAATATTTTTTACTTTAAATACTTTAATCTTAAAATATATAAAGATATTTAACTTTTTAAATTATATATTATTTATAAAATTAAAAGTAAAATTAAAAAGCTATATAAGAAATTATAGCTTATTATTGCTAAATATAATAATAAGAATAAGTATAATATTTTTATATAATTTTTAATTATTTAAAGAATTAATTAAAGGCTTTTAATTATTTTAGCCCTATTCCTTTTAATATAAAGCTTTTAATTAAAGCTTTAAAATATTATTTAAGCATATCCTTAATTAAAGTTTAAGCTTAAGCAACTTATTTTATATTACTTATTCCTTAAAATTTAAGATAAATACCCTTTTAAAATTATTATATAAATTATTAAATTACTTTATAATATTATTAAATTTAATATATATTAATAAGCAATTTACTATAAGTTTTATTATAATAATTTAAATATAATTATTTTAATATATAACTTATACCTTTTAATTATAAATTAAGGAAAGAATATTTTTATTATTATTATTATATAAATTAATAATATTTTATCCCTTAATACTTTAATATTTTTAAAGCTAAAAGAATAAAAGATTAAAAAAGTAAATATTTAATGCAAGCTAAAAAAAATACTTACTTTTAATAAGTTACTTATTTTTAATAATATAATTATAAGCATCTTTAATAAAAACACTTTATATCTTTATTAAAAGGGCTAAAGTAAGAAAATTATATTTATTAATAATAAAATTAATAATTATGCTTAATAATATATAAAGTAATATATATAAAAAACATACCTTGCTTTTATTTATTAACTTAAAGTAGCGTTTAACTTATTAATAATAGCTTAAATATAAAAGCCTTTTAATAAGGATTATAATAAGTTAAATTATTAGTTGTAATAATAAGTTAATAACTTAAAATATAAACTTTAATATATATCTTTAAATTTATCTTAAGCTAAATTAATAATCTTTATTAATAGCTTATTTATTAATAATAAGAACCTTAGCTTATAAATTGGCTTTATTATTGCATTTATAAATAAGATATAAACTTTATAAGCTTTTAAATAAAATATTAAAGGCAATATTATTTATTAATTCTTAATAAAATGCTAAAAAGTAACTTAAAGCATTTTAACTTTAGAAATTTATAATATAATTAATAGCTTTAATATAGCTATAATGCTAGCGGCTACTTTACGCTAAATTATTATATATTTAGGCATTATAATAATTCCTTTTATAATATGCATTAACTTATACTTTTTATATAAGTGCTTAATTAAGCTTAGCATAATAAAAGAAAAGTATTTTATAATTAATATTATAGCTCTTTAGTAATTATATAAAAAGCATAAAATCTTTAAAATTTATTAAATTGCTAAAAATTATAACTTAGCTAATGCCTTTATAAAAAATATTCTTAATAATACTTTTTAATGCTTTATAAGTATAAATAATATTATAATTAAGATATAAGGCTATATGGATTATAATTAAGAAAATAAGGTAATTATTTAAATATAATAAAAAGTTGGGAAAATCATAATATATTAAGGCTTAAACTTAAATTGCTAAAGCATAATTTAATGATTTATTAATAAATCGCGCTAATATAACCTTAAATATTATTATTATATTATATATTATAAGGTTGTTATATTAATATTAATGTAATTAACTTAAATATATATATTATATAATTATAAAGATAAAAAGATTATTAAAGGTTTTTAATAAGGGATAATAAAATAACTTTTTTAATTAAAAGTAATGTATAATAAAAGTATAAAAGTTTAATTTATATTTATTAATTATTTATGAATTATCTTATAATGCAATGTAATTAGTTAACTTTAAATTATATTTCTTTTAAGAATAAACCTTATATTTAAGATTTTTATAATAATGCTTATATATTAAGAGTTTAAGTAATAAAAGTTATTATTATCTTATAAATACTTAAGTTATTAGCTTATATTTAATAAGCATTTTTAATTAAATTTTATAGTTTAATATTTATATATTAAAATTAAAAGTATTATTATTTATTAACTTAATTAATAATCTTTATTTTATACTTTACTTTCCCTTTATTTAAATACCTTATTTATTAATTTTTATAACTTATTAACTTTATTTACTTAACTTTCATTTTAATAACCCATCCTTTAATTATATTCCTTAATTTCTTTATTTAATAAATAATATTAAGTATAATAAAGCTTAAGCTAAGTTAAATTAAGAAATTTTAATTATTTAAAAATTAAATAATTATATTAGCAGTTTAAGGGTTTAATTTAATCTTTATTTAACTTAAGTATTATAAGCAATAAAAGCATAAGTTTATAAAATATATTATAAATAAAATATTTATATAATAATTGCAATCTTTTAAGCTTTTTAACTTTATATAATTAAGCAGTTTTAATATATATATATACTTAATTAATTTCTTTTTATTAATTATATACTTTAATAAATTAATTAATCTTTAACTTCTTAATAATAACTTAAGCCTTTTTATATACTTTTCTTTTATAATAATATAATATAGTAAAGTAATAGCATACTTGTAATTTAACTTATATATATAATTAATTAATTACCTTTTAACCTTAAGTTTAATTTAACTTAATACCTTTCTTTTTTTTATACTTTTTAAAAGTAATATATATTTATAAAATAAAAATTATTAATATAAAAATAATAGGTATTATTTATATAAAGGATTGTTTAAGATTAAGTAGCTTTAGCCCATTAAGATGCCCAGCAAGCAGCCACCTTAGCGTTACATATAAAATAGCTAATATAATTAAGCCTTTTACCTTCCTTCCTTTTATAATTAACAATAATTAACTATTACACTAACTAAACATTATATTGCAATATATAACCCAGCTAATAAAATAATTTAAAAGTTAATTATTAATTTATAAGTATAATATAAAAATATTTTTTCCTTTCTTTTTACCTTATAATTAATTATTATAAAATTTAACTTAATAATAATAATAATAATAATTTTAATAATAATAATAATATTTTATTATTATATAAAAGTAATATTTATTATTAAATAAAAATAACCTTATTATTAAATAAAAATAATTTTATTATTAAATAAAAATAACTTTATTATTAAATAAAAATAACCTTATTATTAAATAAAAATAATACCTTTTATTATATAAAAGTAATATTTATTATTAAATAAAAATAACTTTATTATTATGGTTATGAATGTGTTATAAGGGGATAGCAGCATTAGGCATGATAGGCATTATGGGTAATAGGCATTATAAGTAATTAGCATTAAAGCATTGGCAGGCAAGGGTTACGTGCAATAGCATGTAACCACCCCTAGATAGTTTATAGCTAAAGGGAGGTTTTATAGCTTATAGCTATAATCCTCCTTCCTTTTATATAATTAATTTAAATATAATTAATTTATTATTAATTAATATATATTAACTTAATTAATATTAATTAATAATTACTTATAAGTAGTTATAAATAGTAAGATAAGTAAGCAATAAATTTATATTATTATTAATTAAGCAATAATTATTAATAATAAGAATTATTATAATTAAGTTATAATATTTATGTTAAATAATTAATATTAATATTATAAAAATAAATAATTATTAATAATAAAACCTTACTTAATTAAGTATTAATAGCTATGCTATAATTAAAATTAATAAAAAGAAATTAATAATGCCTTAATCTTCTTATTATAAAAATTTAATTTATTAATTAATAAATCTTTAATAATGCCTTGGATTTATTAACTATATAGTGTATTTTATTATATAGTTAATATTAAAAATGCCTATAATTACTTTATTTTAGTATAAATAATAACTTATATTTATTTAAATTAATAAATACTTTTTAATAAATACTTTTTTATTGCATAATTAATACTTTCTTTTTATGCTTTAAAACAACCTTATTATATCCCCTTAATTACCCTTTTTCTTTTTCCTTATATATAAATTACTTAAATATTTTAATGGCTTAGCAAAATAGTTAAATTTAATAATAATACTAAGGAAATACCCTTAAATATTAATAATGCTTTTATATAAAAACTTTAATTACTTTTTAACCTTAATAAAAGGTTTTAAAGTTAATAAATTAATTTTAGCTATTAAAATGAATTAATAATAAAGGTAAATAATATAATTAATTAAGTAAATACTGCTATTCTTAAGTTTATAAAGGAAATAATAAGGCATTAAAATATAAATAATAATTTACTTTAATGCTTTATAAAAAACTTTGCTTTTTAAAATATAATAATATTTAAGAAGTTAATTATTATTTAAAACTTTAAGAAATTCCTTTAAAAAATAAGAGTTAATATTAAAAAAAGCGTTAATAAGTAATATATTAACTTAAAAGTATTGCTTATATATAATAAGTATTCTTTATAGCGAAAAAAGGAACTATATAAGGCGGCTAATATATATAAATTCTTTAGGTTTTATACTTAATGGCTTTAATCTTAAAAGCTAAAAATAACAAGTATTTAAGAAATATTTGCTATTTAAGAAATTTAAAAAACCTTAGCTTTTAATATAATTTCGCTATTTACGGCTTCTTTTTATTAAAACTTAAAGCAATTAATTCCTTTTATTAAAGATAATAAAGGATTTTAAAAATTATAACCTTCTTATCCTTAATTATTTATAAAATTAAAACAAAATACTATTTAATTAACTTCCTTATAGTAAATATTATAATTATCATCCTATAAAAAAAAACCTTTAATTAATTAAATATAAGGGCTTCCTTAAAATATTAAGAAATATTATCTTAATAAAGATTAAATTTATTAAAATACTTAAAAACTTTATAATTTAAGGGATAATTTATAGGCATTCCCTTTAAGAAGTTAATAAAAACTTTATACTTAGCATTATTATTTATTATAATATTAAAATTTCTATAAATATATAATTTATATTAAAACCTACTTTCTTAGAAAATAATAAACAATCTTTTTAATGTTAATAGCAATGCATAATTTAATAAGATATAAAATAAAAATAAGAATTAAAGTGATAAATTATATAATTTGCTAAATAATAAGATAAGGATCTTTCTTAATATTTATTAAATAGCAAATATTAAACTTAAATAATTTTATATAATATTTCCCTTAATTCTTAAAAATTATATTAAGATTTATTATATTTATTATATTAACATAAGGTTTTTTATTTATAATATATATTTAAAGCTTAAAGCTTACTTTAATATAAAGGTTAATTATTAATAGTATTTTTATAATTAAATTTTAATTATATTTAATAAAATATATGCTAACTTAAAAAATATTAATAAGCACTTTTAAAAGGTTTTTATTATAATATTTAATAAATTATAATTATATTAATAAGCACTTAATATACTTTATTAAGGGGATAACTTCTTATAAATAATAATTATTTATATTTATATAGGCATATTAAAATTATAATATATATTTTTTAATTTTAAGTATTTATATAAAGTATTATTTTTAAGATTAAGATCTTTTTTTAAATTTAATTTTTAATATAATATTAATTAATATTATAATAAAAATAATTAAAGTATTAATAATAAAAAAAATAAAGTATATTATATTAATTATTAATATTAAGATAATAAGCTATTAAGCTATAATAAATATAGCTAAAAAGGCTTTAATTATAATAACTTTAATTAAGGCAACTTTAATTAAAGTAACTTTAATAATAATAGCTTTTATTTTTAATATAACTTTTATTATAATAATTAATAAAATACCTTAAGAAATAAGAAATATTATATTTATAGTAAGATTAATTATTAATTTTTAAATTACTTATTAATAAAGCATTAATAACGCTATAATTAATATTTTATATAAGCAAAGTATATTAATTATAAAGTTATTAATATTAATTATATTGCATTTCTTATAAAGTATAAAAAACTTAATATAGAAATTATTTTTAATAAGGAAGAAAATAATTATAAAGATAATATAATATATTATTAAATTATTATAAATAATATCTTTCTTTATAATTAAAAAGATATAATTATTAAGGAAAATAATATTAATAATAATAAAGAGGATATAATATTTATTTTTATTTTTTAATTTACCTTAATTAAGAAATATATTTATACTTAATTTTAAAATATTATTTTTAATATAAATATTATAATCTTTTTTATAATAAAATATAAATAATACCTTGCTTTTTAATATAAAAACCTTTTTATTTAATTTAATACCTTATAAATAAGAAAAGTACTTATTAAATTTAATAAGGAATTATAAGCTTTATTTTTAAAAATAATAATAATAAAGGTTATAATTAATTTAATTACTTTTTATATTATTAAAAAATATATTCCTTTTTTACTTTATATAAATAATATAAATAAGCTATATATTTATTTATAAAATATAATAAATAAATTAATTTAATAATAATTAAATAGCTTTAAAAAGATATTTTTAATTACTTAAAAATAGGAATACTTATAATACTTTTTATATACCCTTATTATATTCTTTATAAAAAAGGAATTATATTAATTATATTAATATTTTAAATATTTATTAATTAAATATCTTAATTATTTATTAAAAAATGTTAAATATAATATAAAAGTAGAAACTTTAAAAACTATTATAAAGTTTTATTATTATTATTAACTTTATAATTTTACTTTATAAAAATTTAAGTTTACTTTAAAAAATAATTATAACTTTAATTATAAGATTATTATTAATATTATATATCTTTTTAAAAATAAGCTTATTTTTTATATTATTAATTTAATAATAATATTTTAAATAGCTTAATTTCTTAAGTTACTTTTAACTAAAGATATATAAAAAGCACTTTATAAGTATTAAATTAATACTTATTTTAGCCCCTTTAATTAAATCCTTTAAAATATTAATATAAACTTTGCATTTATTAAGTTTTAAGGGATAATATAAGTAATGGGAATTGCTTATAAATAAGTTTTAATAAAAACTTATTAGTTTATTAATAAAGTTAAATATTATTACGCTTCTTTTTAATAAGCATTTAATATTTTATATATTAAGTTAATTATTATTTATATAAAAAAGTTTATTCTTTAAATAATAATAAAGGTTATTAATAATATTTATAGCTTTTAAGGTATTATACTTATATTACTTATCTTTAAGGCTTATTTATATTTTATAAAAAACTTAGCTTTAACTTTTTTAATATAAAAGTAAGCTAAAGCTATTAAAATAGCTATAAAGTTTTTAAGAAAAATAAATATTAAATAATAAATAAATATAGCTTTTAATATTTATAATAAACTTAATATTATAAAAATTCTTAATTTATTATTATAAAATAATATAAAAGTATAATAAAAAAAGAATAAATAGCAAAGCTTATATAAACTTTTTGCTATTAATAATTATAACTTTACTTTAAATCTTTTAAATAGCTTAATAATTTTTTAATTTATAATAATATAATTATATTATTATAATAAAATAAAGAATATTATAATTTAAACTTTATAGCTAAATAATAACTTGTAATATATTATATACTTTAAGCTAAATCCTTTAAATATATACTTAAATTCTTTAAAATTAAAGTAATAAGGATAATCTTTAAAAGCAAAAAATAAGCTAAAAACTTTTGCTAAGGCGTTTTTAGTATAAATATTTATTATTTAAATATTCCTTAATTAAATATTTATTACTTAATATAAAAAAAATAATTATAAACTTATATTAAAGCTTTAATAAAATAATATAATTATTATACTTAAAACCTTATTTAAGGAATTTAATTATAAGGAAATATTAAACTTAATTAAATATAATATCTTTAAGTTTATATTTTATAATAAAAAAATATATAATAATATATAACTTTTTAAGTTTTAAATAGTATATAAAATTAAGGGTAAAATTAAGAAGCCTTATAAAAAGTTATGCTTTATAATAACTAATTATAATAATTATAATAAAAAAGAAATTCTTATTTAATTCTTTATTATTTAGCAATTAAGCTAATAACTTTTAATTACTTTAATATTATTTTTTCTTTAATAAGGAATATATATTAAGCTTTAAGATATTATTTAAGCCTCTTTATAATTAAAGTTAAAGCTTAAATATATAATACTTATAAGGTTATTGCTAAAGATTTATAATAAGTATTTTTTTAATATTATTATGCATATTATTAAATCTTTATATAGCATTATTAAGTTTAATATATATTAATAAATAATATATTATAAATATTATTATAAGAAATTAAGTATAGTTATTTTTATTTATAATTTATATTTCCTTATCTTAAATAATAATATAAATAACTTTAGCATTATAATTATATAAATAAATAATACTTTTTTTATTATTATTTTAATATTCTTAATAATAAAGAAAAAAAAAATTAAAAAGGTGGATATTTAATATAAGCTAAAAATAATACTTATTTTTAAAATAATACTTAACTTTAATAATATAAAGATTATTATTATAAAGAATAATATTATTAATATATATTAAAAAAGCTAAAGCATAAAGATTGCCTTTATTTAAATACTTTTCTTAATTAAGGATAATAATATGTTAAGTAATAGGTTTATAATGCTTATTTAGCTTTTATTTATTAATTAAAAGTTATATTTAACTTATTTATAATTACTTAAATTATTAATTTAAGTAAAAAAAATTATATTAAGCTTAATAAAAGGCTTTAATAATAAGCTAATTATTTTAAATATAATATATAATATATGCTACTTAATTTAATTATAGCTAAATTACTTATTTTTATTAATAATTTTTTCATTAATAATTAAGATTTTAACTTTTAAATAAGCTTTATTATTATTTTTATTAATAAAACTTAAGGCAATAGCTTTATAAAATTAAATATTTATAGCAATATTATTTATTAATTTTTTATTAAATATAAAAAAATTATTAAAAGTATTTTAGCTTTTAAGATTTATAATATAATTTATAAATTTAATATAAATATTGTTTTAATAAGTATTTTATATTAAATTATTATTTATCTTAATATTAATATTATTCCTTTTATAATTTATATAAATTTATACTTTTTATATAAATATTTAGTTAAGCTTAATATAATTAAAGAAAAATGCCTTATAATTAACTTAATAATACTTTAATAGTTATATAAAAGATATAAGATTTTTAAGATTTAATGAATTGCTAATAATTATAACTTAGTAAATGCTTTTATAAAGGATATATTAAATAAAATTTTTAAATAGCTTATAAGTATTAATAAAATTATAATTAAGGTATAAAAATATATTAATTAAGGATAATTATTTACTTAGGTAAAAAGAAAAGGTATATTAAGGCTTAATGCATTGCTTATTATTAAGGAAAATATTTAAATAAAAGTTAATAAAAGTTAATAAATTAAGTTAATTATAAATAAGGCTATAAAGAAAAAATTATTAAAATAATTTAATCTTTGCTTTTATTTAATAAAAATATATAAAATTAGCAAAAGTTTAAATCTTTCTTTTATTAATTAATTATAAATTACCTTAAGAAATAATATAATATAATTTATATTTAAAATTACTTTTCTTTTAAAAGCAAACCTTATAGCTAAGATTTTTATAATAATGCTTATGCATTAAGAATTTAAGTAATAAAGGTTATTATTATTTTATAAGTACTTAAGTTATTAGCTTATATTTAATAAGCATCCTTAATTAAATTTTATAATTTAATACTTATATATTAATTTTATATATATTTTTATTTATTAACTTAATTAATATTAAATAATCTTTTAATACTTAACGTTTTTTTTTTATTTAAATACTTTATTTACTAACCCCTTATAACTTATTTTATTCATTTTTTTTTATAATTAATTAATCTTTATTTAATTATAGAAATTAAGTATAATTAAGCTTAAGCTAAATTAAATTAAGGTATATTATAAGCTAAAGATTAAATAATAATATTATTAATTTAAGGATTTAATTTAATCTTTATTTAACTTAAGCGCTATAAGTAATGAAAGCATAAATTTATAAAATATATTATAAATAAAATATTTATATAATAAAAGTAATAATTTATACTTTATTAATTAATATAATTAAGATAATTTATTATATATAATTATTAAAATAATCTTTATTTATTAATTATATATTTTAATAAAATAATTAACTTTTAATCCCTTAATAATAACTTAAGCCTTTTTATATACTTACTTTTTATAAGCACTTAATATAATTAAATAAGCGTATATTTTTAATTAAATTAATTAATTAATAAATTTAAACTTAGTAATTTTAAGTTTAATTTAACTTTTTTTTCTTATATATTTTTTAAAAATATGCATTAATTACTTAATTAAAGATTGCTAATATAATTATAAATATATTATAAAAGAATAGCAGCATTAAGCATAATAAGCATTATAAATAATAAGCATTATAAGCAATTAGCATTAAAGCATTAATAGGTAAGGATTATATGCAGTAATATGTAATTACCCTTAAATAGTTTATAGCTAAAGGGAGGTTTTATAGCTTATGGCCGCAACCCTCCTTCCTTTTATATAGCTAATTTAAATATAATTAGTTTGCTATTAACCAATATATATTAACCCAACCAACAATTATTAAGTAAAAATAAATAATTTTATTATTAAATAAAAATAACCTTATTATTAAATAAAAATAATACTTTTTATTATATAAAAATAATATTTAATATTAATTATAAGAAAAAAGCTATTAAAGTAATAATTAACTAATTAAAATATAATATTTAAAAACTTTAAAACTTTAAAATATTAATAATTAAACGATTTAATTAAGTAATTTAAGTAATTTAAAATTAAATAATTTAAATATTTAAATTACTTAAATATATTTATATTTAAATATTTATATTTAACTTATTAAAATAATAATTATAAGGCATTTAACTTATTATAACCCTTTAAAGAATAAAATATTTATATTAATTAAGTAATTTAATTAATTAAATAATAATTTAAAGAAAAATATAATTTTAAAATATTTATATATATATATATATAAAAGATTATTAATATAAAAATAATATATATAAGCATTATATATAATATATTTATATAATAAATATATTATAAATAATATATAATTTTAAAAATATAAAATTTAAATTAATTTTATTAATAATAATTATTAATTAATTATTATGGTTTAGGCTTTGCTTATTATAATTAATTAATAAGCTTTGGCCTTATAAGAATAAGCTTTAGCATAAGTATAAATAAGAAGTAAATCTTTTCCTTTATACTTTAAATATAAACCCTATTTAAATACCTTATAATAAATAATTTAAAGCTAGCTTATAATATATATTTAAAGTTTTCTTACATTATAAACTTATAATGTAATTATATAAAATTTAATATAATAAAACTTAAAAAGAATAATAGCAGTTTATTAAGCCCTTTCTTATTTAAAGAAACTTTTATTTTAAGAATACTTAGCAACTTAATTAATAAAAATAAGGGCTAAATTTATAATAAATAAAAAGGCAATTAATGTTAAAAAGGCTTAATTTTTTTATATATTTAGTTAATTAAAAACTTTTTATAATTACTTTTTACTTTATATTAATTTTATAAAGATATTTAAAAGGTAGCTAAAAAGCTTTTTAAAAAAGATTTGCTTTATGCTTAAAAACCCTTTTAAGTAAAAATATATTAAGCTTAATTTAATTATATTATAATAATATTATAAAGAAAAAATAATAAAATTTCTTACTTAATTTAATTAATTAATTTATATAATAAAGACTTAAAATTAATTAAATAAGTATAAAATATTATTAATAATTAATAACTTAACCTTTATAATAAAAGCTTAACTTAATTATAAAAAGTAATTAAATATATTTAAGGCTTTTTACTTTACCTTATAATAATATAAAGGCATTTTTAGCATTATAATAAGGGAAGATAATACTTAACCTTAAAATAATAAAATAATAAATATTAATATTATAATGATTTTAATAAATAAAGTTAAGTATTTTATATATAGCTAACTTAGTTATTATAAGTATAATTATTTTAATTATTATAAAAAAATAAGAATATAATTTTTATTAATTAAAATTAATAAGGAAGAGGAGTTTATTTAAGGGGGTGTAAAATTTTTTTTATAAGGTAAGGCTTAAAAATAATGCTAGCTTAATATTAACTTAAACTTAAAGTAAATTAGCTATATATTAATTAATTTAATCTTATAAAAATACTTAAAATTTAAGAAATTCTTATTAATAAAATAAATTATTTATAATTAAGCATTAATTAATTATAAATTATATAATAAATTTATAATTTTAAAGTTTTAAATAAAGAAGTTTATATAAAAGGTTTGCATTAAAAGATTATAAAAATGCCGTTAATTTAGCTATTAACTTATATTTAAATAATTATTTTTTATTAACTTACTTTAGCTAATATATTAAATTATAAGAGTTAAGGTATATTAATTATAAATAATAAGCTAGGCCTTTAATATAATTAAGAGGCATTAAAGTATAATTAAATAGCTAAATAAAGAGCAATATTTAATTTATAATTAAATTATAATATCCTTTATTTTTTATTATATAGCTATCCTTTAAGGCTCATTATAAGGACTTGGAAAAGAAGAATATATTATAGTTTAAGCTTTGCTTATTATAATTAATTAATAGGCTTTGGCCTTATAAGAATAGGCTTTGGCATGGGTGTAAATAGGGAGTGAATCTTCTCCTTTGCACTTTAAATATAAACCTTATTTAAATACCTTATGGCAAATAACCCAAGGCTAGCTTATAATATTAATTATTAATTAATAATTATATATTTTATATATAAATTATTATAATTAACTTATAATTAAATAAAGAAAAGTTATAACTTTATTATAATTTATTTTTTATATTATAATTAAATTAATTATATATTTATTTTAATTATTATTATAACTTTATTATATAATATTTATTAATATTTATTATATTATTTTAAAATTAAATATTATTTTTATTATTATAATATTAAAAATACCTTTATATTATTATAAAATAAAGTAAAAAACTTTAAAAATATTTAATTACTTTTTATAATTAAGTTAAGCTTTTATTATAAAAATTAAGTTATTAATTATTAATAATATTTTATATTTATTTAATTAACTTTAAGCCTTTATTATATAAGTTAATTAATTAAATTAAATAAGAAATTTTATTATTTCTTCTTTATAATATTATTATAATATAATTAAGCTAAGCTTAATATACTTTTATTTAAAAGGGTTCTTAAATATAAGGTAAACCTTCTTTAAAAAGCTTTTTAATTACCCTTTAAATATCTTTTTAAAATTAATATAAAATAGAAATTAATTATAAAAAGGTTTTAGCTAATTAAATATATAAAAGAATTAAGCCTTATTAATATTAATTATATTTTTATTTATTATAAACTTAACTCTTATCTTTATTAATTAAGTTATTAAATATTCTTAAAATAAAAGTTTTTTAAAATAAAGAAAAGCTTAATAAGCTATTATTATTCTTTTTAAGTTTTATTATATTAAGTTTTATATAATTATATTATAAATTTATAATATAAGAAAATTTTAAATATATATTATAAATTAACCTTAAGTTATTTATTATAAAGTGCTTAAATAAAGTTTATATATAAAATATAAAAGAAAAGGTTTATTCTTTATTTATATTTATATTAAAGCTTATTTTTATAAAATTAAAGCTTATTAATTAATTATAATAAGCAAAGCTTAAATTATAATATCTTAAAATAATAATATTAAGTATTTAAAAAATATAATTAAAAAAATAATATAAATAAACTTAAAACTTTTTTATTTTTTATAATTATTAATTAAATATATAATAATATATTTTAATAATTAAATATTATTATATAATTTAAATTAATAAATTTTATATTTTAAATTTTATAAAATAAATATTTTATAATTAAATTTAAAATTAAATTAAATTTATTTATATATTTTTAATTATAAAATATATATTATAATATTTAATATTTATTTAAAAAAATAAAATTAATATTTAAAGTTATAAGTAAAAATTAAATACTTTATTAATTATTATTCTTTAAATATTTATTAAATATAAATTTCTTTTATTAAAGAAATTATTAATATAAAAAATATAATTTTTAATAAATATAAAATATTTAATAATAAATAAAATAATTTTAAAAATAAATTCTTTATTATAAATATTAAGCATTTTATAAAGTAAACAAAAAAATTCTTTTTAAAAAATAATAAAATATTAAACTTAAATAAAAAAATTTTTATAAAAATAACTTTTTAAAAAGACTTTAAGAAATAATTAATTTATAATAAATAAAGAAGAAAAAAAAATTAAAAAAAATAAAAAAAAAAAATAAAAATTTATAAAAAAAGTATAAAAAAATATTTTAAAAAAGTAATTTATAATAAATTAATAAAATAATACTTTTATTAATATAAAATTTAAATTATTTTTTATATTTTTATAATTTTCTTTATTAATATTTTTAATTTATAATATTTAAATATAATAAAATAAAGAAATTATATTAAATAATAAATTTATTATAAATTATTATAATTTAAGCTTTATTTATAATAAATAATTAATAAGCTTTAACTTTAAAGAAATAAGCTTTAATATAAATATAAATAAAAAATAAATCTTTTTTTTTAT
Organism: Diaporthe citri; assembly: GCF_014595645.1. Taxonomy (NCBI): domain Eukaryota; kingdom Fungi; phylum Ascomycota; class Sordariomycetes; order Diaporthales; family Diaporthaceae; genus Diaporthe; species Diaporthe citri. The sequence continues at coordinate 3,929,082 of NW_025064846.1, forward strand.
ATTTTAAATATAAACTTTATTTAAATATTTTTAATTTTAAAAATATAATGTAAGCTTATAATATAAATATATTATAATAATTTATATTTATAATTAATATTAAAATTATTATAATAATTAAATTAAATAAAAAAAACTTTAAATAAAATATAAATTAAAACATATTTATATAAAAAAGTAAAATTATAAAAAAACAGTTTCCTTAAATTATTAAAATAATATAAAGATTTTAAAAATTATTTATTTAAATATTTATTTAAATAAATAAAAGTTAATTATTTATAAAGTTATATTAAAATAAAATTATAAATTAAAATTTAAAAAAAGAATTTATATATAAAGAAAAAGATTTTAAATTATATATAAATTTAATAAATATAAAATATTTTAAAAATATAAAGCTTATTTTATTATTTAAAAAAATTAATAAAAAAAATAAATATAAAAAATTTATATTATTATTATAAAAAAATTTCTTTTTTATATATTAATTATAATAATAATAAAATTTAATTTTAAACTTATATAATATAATATTATAAATATATTTATTTATATTATAATTAATTAAAATATCTTAATATAAATATTATATAAATATTAATAAAAAGAAATTATTTTTTTATTAAATAAAATATTATATAATTTTTAATTTTATTATTATTATAATAAAAATAATTTTTATAAAACTTTATTTTAAAATAAATATTAATATATATTATAAAAAACTTTATTATTATATAAAAATAATATTATAATTTTCTTTTATATAAATAATATTATTATATATATATTTAAAAAAGTATTAAAAATAAATAAATAAACTTATATTAATATATAATTTATTAATAAGTAATAAATATTAATAAATAGCGGATTTTTATAACTTTATTTAATTTTAATTAATATTAATATTATTTAAAAGCTAATAAATAAATAAAAAGTTAATATTAATTAATATTAATTACTTTTAATCCTTTATTTTTAATTAATTTAATTAATTTAAAGTAATTATAGGTAATTATATTAAAGTTTAAAGTAATTAACTTTTATAAAAAAGTTTTATTTTAATATTAATTATATTTTTATTTTTTTTATTAATTTTACTTTAATTTACTTATTTAAATATTTAATATATTAAAAATTAATAATTATTAATATATTTTTTATTTAAAAATTTAAAAAAATTAATATAAAACCCTTATTTATAATTTAAGTTATTAAAATCTTTTATATATTTAAAATTATATTTTATTATAAAATAAATTAATAATGCTTTTATAAAGAATTATATATTAATATATATAAACTTAATTAAATTAAAAAGTAAATGCTTATTTAATATATTATTAAATATAATGCTTAAAAATGTTTTTATAATTTTTTAATATAAAAATATAATTAATCTTTTATTAATATTATATAATATTAAACTTATTAATAAGTATTAAACTTAATACTTTATAAACTTATAACTTACTTTTAAAATTAAGTTTAATTATCCTTATAATTATTAAAAAGCTTTTTATAAAGATTTAAAGATTATTAAGAATTAATTTAAGTTACTTTATAATATAATAGCTAAATATAAAATTATAAATAATGATTTTTATAACTTTAATAAAATTAACTTTATAATAAGCATAATTATTATATTAATAATAATTATATATATTAATAAGCATAAAAAGGTTAAATTAATTTAATTTAATAATTAAAAATAAGCTATAATTATTAAATATATTAATATAAAAGGTTAAAATATTTTATTATTTATAATTATTTAAAATGCTTATTACTTTATAAGCTAAGTTATAAAGTTAAATATTTTAAATAATTAAGTTATTAAACTTACTTTAAATAAATAAATAAATAATAAAATTAATTTAAAATAAATTTAATATTTTAATAAATATATTAAATAATAATAAATAAAGAATATATATTAAATATTAATATTAAATAATTATAAAAGCTATATATTAATTAAGTTTAATTAATATTATAAGGATAATAATATTATTTTTATTAATATAATTATTGCATTTTTTTTATTTACTTTAATTATTAAATATTATATTATATTTACCTTTAAAATATATATATAATAATTAAATTAACTTTTTTATTTAAGTATTTATTAATTATATTATTAAGTTTAAGTTTCTTTTTTATATTTATAATAACTTATAATAAAACCTTTATAAAGAATAATATTAAGATAATATTTAAAAAAATTAAAAATTTACCTTAAAACTTAAATTTTATTATTTTTAAGCTTAATATATATTTATAAACTTTTATATAAATCCTTTTTATTTCTTTTTAATATTAAAAGTTTTAAATATTATTTAATACTTAGTAAATTATTAAGTAATTAAGCTTTATTAAAAGTAAAATCTTTATTTATTAAGAAAGCTTTTTTATATTAATTATAAAGGCTATTAATTAAATAATAAAAGGTATATAAATAATAATATATAAGTTTATTATTTAAAAAAAAATTAAATTTATATTCTTAAGAATATTAATATAACACTTATTAAATATTAAAGGGCTAAAAAGACTTAAGTATAGCTTAAAGAAATACTTATTATTAAAGAATTTTAAGCTTTTATTTAAAAGAAATAAAAAGGAAAGTAGCTAATTAATAAAATAAATAATAATATTAAAAAGGTAATTTATAATAAATTAATTAAATAATAATATAATAATTATAATAAAATTAAGTATAATGCAAGAATTTATAAAAAAAATAAAAAAGGGTTAAGTTAATTAAATTTTAATTATATTATAATAAATTTAACTTAATTAATATTAAATAATATAAATATATTTATTTTAATAATTTATAATAAACTATGTTTTTAATAATATAATTAATATTATTTAATATAAAATATAAGTTTCTTATTAAAAGATGCTTATTTTAAATTTATATTATATTTATATTAATTACTTTAAATTAATTAAAAGTAATTAATATTAATTAATATTAACTTTTTATTTATTTATTAACTTTAAGATAATATTAATATTAATTAAAGTTAAGTAAAGTTATAAAAATCCGTTATTTATTAATATTTACTACTTATTAATAAATTATATTATAATAAATATATTTAATAAATAATTATTTAAATTATATAATTTAAAATCATTATATTTAAGCTTAACTTTAAAATATTTATTAAAAAAAGTTTTAATTACTTTTTTTTATTATTTATATTTTTTATTTAATTTAATTAAATTCTTAAAACTTATTTTTAAAATTTATAATATTATAAATAATCCTTTTTTTACTTAATTAATTTAAAAAAAATAATTCTTTTCTTTAATTATTATATTAATATAATTAAATCTTTATATTTTTTATATATTTATTTATTAAATATATTTTTTTTATAAAGTATTTAAGATTTTAATATTTAATAAATTAAAAATTAAGTTAAGATTTAAATTAATATTAATTTAATTAATTTAATATATATTTAATTATATTATATATATAATTAATTAATATTAAAACTTAATAATATTAAATTAATTAATATTATTTATAAATTTTTAATTTAAATAAAAAACTTTAATTAAATAAAATATAAAAAATATAATATAATTTTCTTAATTTTTATTATAAACATTATATATAAAAATTTAAATAAATTAAAAAAATATATTAATACTTAATTAATATATAATAATTAAGCTTAATAAATATCTTTTTATATAAATTTAATTTTATTTTATTTAAAATAAAAGTTAATATTTAATTTTTAAATATTAAAATAATATTATTAATTATAACTTTAAATAAGTTAATAAAAAACTATTTAAAAATAAAAAATTAATTTAATAATTATAATAATTTTTATATTTTTTTATAAAGATTATTTAATATATTATTAATAAAATTAAAGCTTTTTCTTTAAATTATTAATTTAATAAAAATTAACTTATATAATTATAAATTAAAAAGTATTATTATAATAATATAGCTTTTATATATTATTTAAAATAATTAATTTTAAATTAATTATTATAATATTTTAATTAAAAAATATAATTTATAAATAATAATTATATATATTTTTTTAATAATTAATTTAATAATTAAAATTTAAGCCCTTTAATTAAAACATTATTAAAAAAAGTTTTTAATTTATAATATTATAAAGAATTATTTTATATTAATAAAAAATATAATTTAAATAAAATTAAAAAGTTTATTTTATTTAATTTTTAAACTTTTTATAAAATATATATTAAATTTAAATTATAATTTAAGCTTTATAAAAGAATTTTAAAAAAGATTATAATAATATAACTTTTATATATTACTTAAAATAATTAATTTTATATTAATTATTATAATTTTTTAATTAAGAAATATAATTTATAAATAATAATTATATATTTTTTTTAAATTATTTAATTTTATAAAAAAAATAATAATTATATAATTTTTATTAATTATTATAATAAATTAAATAAAAAAAAGAAAATAAATTAAAAAAATTAAAAAAATAAAAATAAAGATAAAATAAATATAAACTTTATATTAAATAAAATATAAATATTATAAAATAATAATTTATTTTTATTAATAATTTTATAATAAAATTAAAATATTAATTAAATAAATTAAATAAAAATTAAAAATAATAATATAATATTTATAAATTATATTTATAAATTAAGTAAAATAATTTTTATAAAATTAATATAAATATTTAATAATATTAATTAATTAAAAAGCTTAATAAAATAAAATTTAATTAAAAAATAATATTATAAGCTTATTTTATATTTTTAAAATAAAAAATGCTTAAATAAAATTTATATTTATATTAAAGCTTATTTTTATAAAGTTAAAGCTTATTAATTAATTATAATAAGTAAAGCTTAAATTATAATATTTTTTTTTAAAATCTTTATAATAAACTTAAAAAAATAATTATATAATAAAAAATAAAGAATATTATAATTTAATTATAAATTAAGTATTATTTTTTATTTAATTATTTAATTATATTTTAATATTTTTTAAATATATTAAAAGCTTAATTTAATTTTTATAATTAATATATTTTTAATTTTTATAATTTAATATATTATTTAAATATAAATTAATAAAAAATAATTATTTAAATATAAATTAATAATTAAATTAATAATACTTTTATAATTCTTTAATTTAAGCTTTTTATATAAGCTTTTTAATTAATATCTTTAATATTTTATTTATATTATTTATTTTATTATTAACCTTTTATATTATTATTAAAGCTTAATTATTAATTTATTAAATTTTAATAGCCCTTGCTTTTAATTTATTAAACTTGTTTTAATATAATAAATATATTTTTTAAATATATTATTATTTAAAAAAAATTATAGCTTTTATAATTATAAACATGCCATAAGGGGACAGCAGCATTAAGCACGATAAGCATTATGGGCAATAGGCATTATAAGCAATTAACATTAAAGCACCAGCAGGCAAGGGTTATATACTACCACACATAACCACCCCTAAATAGTTTATAGCTAAAGGGAGATTTTGCAGCTTACGGCCGCAACCCTCCTTCCTTTTATATAGTTAATTTAAATATAATTAATTTGCTATTAATTAATATATATTAACCTAGCTAATAGCTTTCTTAATAAAAGTAAGTATTTAATTTTTATAATTATATTTTTATATATAAAAGGATTATTAACTTTATTTTTAGCTATATTAATTAATAAGTTTTTTAATTAAAATAAATTTTTACTTAAAAAGGCATTAAAAAGCTTTATATTATTAAATATATAATGCTTAAATAAGCTTTAAATAAATTATTATAAGTTTTTCTTTTTAAATAAAAAGGGTTTTAATAATTATAAAGTTATATATTATAATAATTATTAAATATTATAAAAAAAGTATAAATAATAAAATTAAATAATAAAATAATATAAAGAAAATAATTTTAACTTTTTAAATAAATATAAAATAATTAAAGTAACTTATAATATTTATAATAAATAAATTATTTAAAATTAAAATAATATTATAAAGATAATTATTATAATTATTTAATTATAAAAGAAATTATTACTTAATTAAAACTTATTTTATTTATATAAATAATTATAAAATAAAGAAATATTATAATATATTATTTTAAATATATATAATATATAATTATATTATTTTAAATAAAGTTTAAATAAGTATATTTTTTATTATAACGTAATTAAAAATTATTATTAATAATAATTAAAGTTATATTTATAAATTAATAATTATATTATAAAGTAAAATTAATATTATAATAAAGCTTTACTTAAATTAATTTATTTTTAAGAATTTAATAATATTAATTAATTTTTATTTTTATTTTTATAATTTAATTATTTATATATTATATTTTTTATATTAAAAAAGCATTAAATAATTAAAAAATATCTTTTTTATAATATAAAGTTATAATTATTTTTTATAATATAAAGTTATAATTATTATTTATAATAATTACTTTAAAATATAATTAAATAATAAATATAAATATTAATTAACTTTAATTTAAAGGTTTTTAATAAAGGTTATTTAAGGGTATTATATATTTTATTTAATTAATATATAATTATAAAGCTTATGCGCCTTATTAATAATGTTTATAATATATTGCTTTTATAGCTATTATTATATTATAATTAATTTTTACCTTATATTAATTTTATAAAAATATTTAAAAATAATTAAAAAGCTTTTTTAAAAAAATTTATCTTATATTTAAAAACTCTTTTAAATAAAAATATATTAAGCTTAACTTAATTATATTATAATAATATTATATAAAAAAATAATAAAAGTTCTTACTTAATTTAATTAATTAATTTATATTAATTTAGCGTTTATATAATTAATAATAAATAAATAAAGTATATAATTAATTTAATTATAATATAAAAAGTAAGTTATAATAAAGTTATAACTTTTCCTTATTTAGTTATAAGCTAGCTATAATAATTTATATATAAAGCATATAACCGCTAGCTAGCAGCCAGCTAATATTAATTAGCAGCTGCTATTAATAAAACTAATTTAAACCTTATACCTTTAAATTTATGCATTGCTTATAATATACTTATTATATAAGCATGCTGCATATAATGCTTATATATATTATTCTTATATTAACAGTTTTATATATATATATATATATATAAATACTTTAAAATTATGCTTTTCTTTAAATTATTAATTAATTAATTAAATCGCTTAATTAACGTAAATATCTTATCTTTTAAAGGGTTATAAGGGGTTAAGTGCCTTATGGCCATTGCTTTAAGGGGTTAAATGCAAGTATTTAAGTGTAAATATGCTTAAATATTTTAAATGCTTAAATTGCTTAATTAAATTATTTAATTACCAATACTTTAAAACTTTAAAGTATTTAAATATTATGCTTTAATTAATTAATTATTACTTTAATAGCTTTTTTCTTTTTATTATTAAGTTAGCTAAAGTGCTTAAGGAATGAATTAAGCTTAAGCTAATAATAGCTGCTGCCATTATATTTTTTAGCAAGGAGGTTATTATTGCGGAAAAGGCTATTGCTATAGGGCTTGCATTAAGGGCATTGCTAATTAATAAAGAAATTATAATTAATAAAGATAAAAAGGTATTAGCTTTTTAATAATTAGCTTTATAATGATTAGCTTTATTTTAATTAATTTAAGCTTTTTTTCCTTAAAAAGCTTTTATTAATATTTATATGCTTTTAATTATAAGTAAAAGGTTATTATTATAAATTCTTTTTAAAGCTATTTAAGTATATTTAATTAATTACCTTTATCTTTAATTAATAAAGTAATTAATACCTTAATCATTAATATATAATTACATCTTATATAAACTTTATAATAGCAAAGCATTTATTTAAGCTTATAAAAAAGCCATTAATTAATCCTTTAAAAGCATTCCTTTATTTATTTATTAAATTTACATTAAAAGTTTTTAAAAAGATTTTAATTATAAGCTAAGTACCTCTTATAATTATTTAATATATTAATAACCTTTTTTTTATTAAAGAAAGGGGCTATTATTAATGCAAAGATTATTGTTATTAAGGTAAATCTTATAATAATTAATTATAAGGTAAAAAGGAAGAGAAAAAGGATATTTTTATATTATGCTTATAAGCTAACAATTAACTTTTAAATTATTTACTTATAAGTAATAACACTTAAATATTATTATTACTTAGCAAATTAATTTTTACTAGCTTTTTAAATAATTTATATTTAAAATCTTATTAAAGAACATTAATAAAAAGGTATTAAAAAAAAGAAAGGTTATGCTTATTAATTAAATATTAATTATTATTAAAAAATAAATATTTTAAAGGTTTAATTAAGTTATTTATATAATTAAACCCGTAGTAAATCTTAATTATTCCCTTTAATGGTTTTAAATTAGCTAAGAAAGTTGCTTTTTTTATTAATACTTTAAAGTATTTTAATTAAACGTGTTAATTAAGTATATAAATCGCTTAAAAGAAACATTATTTGCTAATACTTTAAAGTATTTAAGCGCCTTATGCTTTATTAAGTATTTAGGGTTTTTTTAAAGGGTTGGAGGGCTTAGGGCGTTAAGTAAGTGCCTTAAGGGGCGTTGGTTGCAAAAGAGGGCTTCTTAAGGGTGCTAAGCAAGGGCTTCTTAAGGGTGCTAAGCGAGGGCTTCTTAACGTGCTAATTGCAAGCAAAGGCGTTAATAATTAAGGGTGCCTTACAAAGGGCTTTTAAAGGTGTTATAAAGAAGGTTAAGGGTATAATAATAATATAATTAAAAGTTAAGCGTTTATTATAAATTAACCAACCTTATTAAAAGTTAAGCGCTTGCTATAAATTAAGGAAATTAAGTAAAGTTATTGCAAACTTATTTAATAATTTTTATAATATTGCATAAAAGCTAAAAAAGCTATATAAGCTTAAGGGTATTGTATTTACCTTTTAAAGTATTTAAAGAAGGGGTGATTAATTAAGGATATTATAAAGAAACTTTTAGCAATTAAGGAAGGTTATAATTATTTAAGGGTATATTAAGAAAGGCTTTTTAATTAAGGCTTATTATAATTATTATTATTATTATTAATAATTTGCATTAATAAATGTAATTAAAAATTAAGTATCATTGCTATAAACTAGTTTTTAATGCTTAGTTAAGCTTTTTAGCAGCTTATAATATCATTATTAATATAAAGTCCCTTAATGAAATCATTATAAATAAATAAGCTTTTAAGAAATAAGATTTATTTTTTTAATACTTAATTATTTATATTTGCTAAGCAAGCATTAATTAATATTAATTTAGCTTTTATATTATTAATAATAAATAAATAAAGTATATAATTAATTTAATTATAATATAAAGAGTAAGTTATAATAAAGTTATAGCTTTTTCTTATTTAGCTATAAGCTAGCTATAATAATTTATATGCAAGGTATATAATCGCCAGCTAATAACTAATTAATACTAGCTAGCAGCTGTTATTAATAAAACTAATTTAAACCTTGCACCTTTAAATTTATGCATTACCTGCAACACACTTATTACATAGGCACGTTATATATAATGCCCATATATATTATTTCTATAATTTATATAATAAAAACTTAAAGTTAATTAAATAAATATAAAATATTATTAATAATTAATAATTTAACTTTTATAATAAAAGCTTAATTTAATTATATAAAGTAAATAAAAATATTTAAAGCTTTTTATTTTATTTTATAATAATATAAAAGCATTTTTAATATTATAATAAAAAAATAATATTTAATTTTAAAATAATAAAGTAATAAATATTAATATTATAATAATTTTAATAAGTAAAGTTAAGTATTTTATATATAATTAACTTAATTATTATAAGCATAATTACTTTAATTATTATAAAAAATAAGAGTATAACTTTTATTAATTAAGATTAATAAGGAAAAAAAAGTTTATTTAAAAAAATATAAAACTTTTTTTTATAAAATAAAGCTTAAAGTATAATTAATTTAATATTAACTTAAGCTTAAAACATATTAATTATATATTAATTAATATAATATTATAAAGTATATTTAACTTTAAGGGAAACTTTATTAAAAAAATATATTATTAATATATTAAATATTAATTAATTATAAAAAATATAATAATTTTATAATTTTAAAGCTTTAAAAAAAGAAATATATATAAATAATTTATATTAAAAGCTTATAAAAATATTATTAATTTAATAATTAACTTATATTTAAATAATTATTTTATTATTTAATATATTAAATTATAAAGGTTAAAAGTATAGTAATTATAAAAAATAAATTAAGCCTTTAATATATTTAAAAGGCATTAAAATATAATTAAATAATTAAATACGAAATAATATTTAATTTATAATTAAATAATAATATTCTTTATTTTTTATTAAATAATTACCCTTTTAAGCTTATTATAAAAACTTAAAAAATAAGGATATCTTATAATTTAAGCTTTATTTATTATAATTAATTTATAAGCCTAATTTTATAAAAATAAGCTTTAATATAAATATAAATAAGAAATAAACCTTTTTTTTATATTTTAAATATAAACCTTATTTAAGTACCTTTAGCTTTAAAAGTATAAAGTAAGCTTATAATAATATATTTTATTATTTATAATTATTTAACGCATTTATTACCTTATAAGCTAAGTTATAAAGTTAAATTTCTTTAAAAATTAAGTTATTAAACTTATTTTTAAAATAAATAAATAAATAAATAAATAAATAAATAAATAAATAAATAAATAAATAAATAAATAAATAAATAAATAAATAAATAAATAAATAAATAAATAAATAAATAAATAAATAAATAAATAAATAAATAAATAAATAAATAAATAAATAAATAAATAAATAAATAAATAAATAAATAAATAAATAAATAAATTTAAAATAAAATTAATATTTTAATAAGTAAATTAAATAATTAATAAAAATATATATTAAATATTAATATTAATTAAGTTTAATTAATATTATAAAAATAATAAGATTATTTTTATTAATATATTAATATATTCTTTTTATTTACTTTAATTATTAAATATTATATTATATTTACTTTTAAAACATATATATAATAATTAAATTATTCTTTTTATTTAAACCTTTATTAATTATATTATTAAATTTAAGTTCTTTTTTATATTTATAATAACTTATAATAAGATTTTTATAAAAAATAATATTTAATTTATATTTAAAAAAATTAAAATTTTATTTTAAAACTTAAATTATATTATTTCCTAGCTTAATATTTACCTATAAACTTTAATATAATTCCTTTTTATTTCTCTTTAATATTAAATATTTTAAATATTATTTAATGTTTAATAAATTATTAAGTAATTAAATTATATTAAAAGCAAGATCTTTATTTATTAAAAAAGCTTCCTTATATTAATTATAAAGGTTATTAATAAAATAATAAAAGGGGCATAAGTTATAATTATTTTAATTATTTTTATAAATAAGTAAATTTATATGTTTTAAAATATTAATAAAGCACTTATTATTAAGGAATTTTAAGCTTTTATTTAAGAAAAATAAAAAGGGAAGTAGCTAGTTAATAAAATAAGTAATAATATTACGAAAGTAATTTATAATAAATTAATTAAATAATAATATAATAATTATAATAAAATTAAATATAATATAAAAACTTATAAGAAAGATATAAAAAACTTTAATTAATTAAATTTTAAATAAATTATACCTTTTTTAACCTTATTAATAATAATTAATATTAATATATATATTTAAGCAATTTACAGCAAATTACGTTTTTAATAATATAATTAACATTAATTAATATTAAATTTAATTAATTCCTTTGCATTAAATAAGTGTTAAAGTTAATAGAAATTAAGTAATGTTGCAAAAATTAATTATAGGGTGATATTAGCTACTTGGTAGTAAATTATGTTAAGTATAATTAGCATTAATAATAATTAAAGTAGCTTAATAAGTTAAATCCTTAAGGAATAAGCTATATTATATTTATATATTATAAAGATAAACTTTAGCATTCTTTTTATAAGTAAATTAACTATGTATAATTAGAATTAAGTGCGCAGTTGTTAATTATATTTTCGTGGTGATGATATGGCTGGTATTTGGGTGCCGGGAGCATTTGGCTTCCTGGTCATCCCCTCTACTTGGGGTAGGCCGCCCCAGGTCTACCGCTGGAGCAGAGACTATTAGGGCTGAGAGCCTAAATTCGTGGGCTTCAGCCCGCCAAAACGAGTGTGACTGAGCACCTGGCGCCCCCATTTTCGCCACCCCCTTACCTAGGCATAGGGACATTAGGGGATGCACCCTAACACACTCACCACAGGCACAACCCCTGGCATTGGCGAGAAGTTGACCATCACCCGCTTGATACACTGACTTTCTGCAAGTCGCTCGGGGTGAAACGCAACACCCGGTTTGCAGACAGGCATTTTCAAGCATGTCGGCCCTCGCCAGTGCTGTTGCCGCTATTGACAGCCTGCACACGATCCCCCCATTCACGGCCGATGATGAGTGGAGGTCCCTAGGTGCTTGTTCGTCCCCCCAACCGGTCAATCCACCCACCCTACCGTTGCCGTCCCGACTAACGTCTCGTCTCATGAACGGTAGCACTGCCGGGTCATCTCAGCTTGACACGGATCGCAGAGGAGATACCAGCCTTGAAACAGACGGCAGGTGCAGGGGAATGCAGAAACAACGTCGGCCTTCGGCTAACCCGAGCCTCTCCAGGATGCGCGAGCAGGCCTTGTGGCAGTCCTCGCCTGTCTGAAGCACAAGCCCAGCACACCGCGGCAGCCAGACGACGGCGCCTCGGCACAGCAGCTCTGTGACTACGTTGGCCGCATAATATCTCCATGTCCGGATGCTGAGGCCGGCCAGATATCAGGTACAGCGGATGAATCACCATGTGATTGATGCTCTCGGCTCCCTAGCTGACCAGACTACAGACCGTGATTACCCAGAGTACGAGCAGGTTGCTCACCGCAGCCGTGAGATAGCACCTTATGGTCTCAGTATTCTGCAGGTTTTGCACAATAACCACTCAACCAAGTTCAGCTTGGACACGCTTCTCACTGTCATCTCGTTCACCAATCCTGGCGTGACAGACCCATGGACAATCCACGAGGCATGCGATCTCGCACGAGACTTGCTGTCACAACAGCTCCTGCACCACTTCCACCAGTCCGACCTGATCGAGACCATCTTGAAGGACTACCTTCGCCCCGCCTTCTCAAAGTCACGGCCAAAGGCCGTCACCGCGTCAGGAAGGAAGGCAGAGTTCCCCGAAGAGGATGATCCTCATCGAGGTTTGGCGGATGAGACCAAAGAGGTGAAGCCATGGAAATATGAGGACCATCGAGCAATTGCAGTATTTCACTGGGTGGTCCTGACCACAGACGTGAGTTTGGCGACCAGCCTGAGCACCTGCCTCGCTCTCGGACGCTCCCTCACAGCTAACAAACTCGTACAGTCTGACCTGTTGAGCAAACAATGGCCCCTCTTCATCCCTGTTCTTCTGGCACTTCTAGATGAGGCTACCACGAGGATTCGGACGCGCGGCCTTCTCATCTTGGACGCTTTCCTGGAGAAGTTCCCGGCAAATATACTTCGCGATACCGGTCTAGCCAGCGTTTTCGAAGACGCGGTCTTCCCTACGTTACACTTCCTGCCCAACATCACGCCAGAGGAAGACTCCATTATTCTTCTCGAAGCAGCGTACACAGCCTTGCTGAGCCTGGCCAGAAAAACAGAACCGAAGGCCGGAAAGGCGGAGGCACACAGCAGTTCTGCGAAGGCGAAGCTCCTCGACAAGATACTGCGCGACGGCGTGTTCTCAGCGTACTTCCATGTCAAAGACCATGTTCGCATCGTAGAGGTGCTCTTGATCCAGACAGCCAAGGTCGTGGATGAGATGCAAATCCACGCCGTCAAGCACCTCAAGGTCAGTAACCCATCATTGCCCGGTCGCTCTCCTCATGCCAACGCCGACAACACGCTAACCACGCCGCCAGGACCTCATCCCCATGCACAGCGAGGTGCTTTCAAACCCCTTCGCCGCCCTCGCCCCTGCCACTTTATCCGCCGCGATCGCGGGCCTCCAGGCCATGATCGCCAACTGCTGGCCGCGCCTCGCTACCCCAGCTTACCAGGACGAGCTCATCAAGGCCCTTGTCGTGTGCTACCTGACTGTGCACGACGAGCAGGACCAGCTGGGCGCGCGCTTCGAAACCATCGATGCCGAGCTCGTCAAGACGGCGTCCATGCTCACGGTCGCGGCGAGGGGCGCCGGCGGCGAGGTCGTGCAAGACCTGGCGGACAAGGCGGCGCTGCTGGTTTCGAAGGAGCCGCTGCTTGCTGGGCTTTTCAAATGAACGAGCTCTCCCGCCAACATCTACCTTTCTAGATTTGATGAATCCCGGGGATCGCATGTGCCATGCTCCATCATCGTCTACTCATGAGATGGCTAACTTCACGTTGTGAGGTGCGATACCCTGTGTGTTAGATTTCCGTGTTCTTTACACGGAGCCCCTGACACATTTTATCCATGCTCAGACTTGGGTACTATAGGCTGCGTCTCGTCATTGAACTCATACACTCACCACCCTGGTTGGTCCAGCTTGGAAAAGCCGAAGTGACGTCTGTGGATATGCACATCTCGAATGTTGGGGAGCTATTCGGAGTCCATGCTGTGCTGAATTCTTTTCCGAATTGTGCCCCGGAATCTGATAAAGATCAAATCTGGTGGAAGTCGATATTAAAAATCCGATAATGCAGTATTGTGTACTTCAAAAGGGATACAATGCGATCAGGACTGTGGACGCCGGCTTTCCGTCCTCTTCTTCTATCTCGTGCGCCTGTGCTCCTAATCTGCGTCAGGTTCATCATATTCAACAGTATCTGAAATGCCAAACCCCGTGTCTTCTGGTCAATCTTTTGGCGACCGACTCTAGGAAAATGCGCCAAAACAAGACGAAGCGCCGATGACTTCAAAAAGGCTTCGTTACCACTTCGTCGATTGTCCTCGTACTCTCTTCCAAATCCTCCTCGCCGTCCTCGTCCGATGAAACCCACTTCTAGTCGATCGGCTGTTGCTTGAACAGCGACTTGCCGCGCAGCCATTTGCCGTAAGCCTTGTAACGCTTCTTCTGGGCGTCCTCCTCCTTCACAGTGAGGGGGTCTTCTCCCACCTTGAGGAGATCAGAGTACATGTGGTAGTAGTCCTCCGCGTTGCTCGTGCCTGGGGCGCCCGACGAGGACCCCGGAGGCACGAGGAGGAGGCCGTCGCTCTGCCACGCCCCGTTGAGGTACTCCTGATACTCGCCTTCCACTGCTTCAGCCGGAGTGTCGGCGGACACAACGAGGGGCAGGTTCTGTGGGTGGCTGATGTAGCGATCATAATCCTCTGCTTCTTGGTTACTGACAGAGGGGTTGAGAGATTCATGCACAACTTTGGTGAAGGTCCATTGCGCCTGCCGGGATTTCTCCAGTGGCGTAGGCTTCGTTTTCGGCTGGTTGGGGTCTACTGGTAGCTCGACATTGCCATTCACGATGGGCGTCGAGGGCTCCTTCATAATGCTATGAGGACTACCGTTGTGGATGGCCTTGTCGTGAGCCACAGGTTGGAGCCATCTCTGTAGCGATATGCCGCCTTTGTTTGTACTGCCTCCTTTTCCAGACATGATCGAGGCTGTGTCGTCGTCGCCATCGGCCTTGGCAATCTCGTGGGGGTCCAGGATGGTGACGCCCTTCTTGTGTCGCCTCTTGTCCGGGGAGTCTCCGTCGGCGTCGGTGCGAACACGAAATGGGCTCAGGTCGTAGCGCCCATCCTGCGTGGACTTGAATGGAATATACTTGATGGTTGAATTCATCTTGTATGGGAACATCTTCTGGAACGATGAAAGAGTCAACGGGCGATAATACTCCAGCCAGTAATCGTCAAAGTAGGAGACCGGCAACTTGGCTTCGGCACCCTTTGGTGGGTGATAATCAGGGAGAGAGCGCTCCTTCAGGTACTCAGCAGTGTACCATTGAATATAGCTCCTCTTGCTCGTCACTGACCACGTCCTCGGACTAGCATGATGCAGGTAGTAGTCCGTGGCCAGATCCCACAGCATCGGCTGCCCCTGTGCGAAGATATAGTTACCCAGAAACAAGTTGTAAGCCTCCTGCCGCTGTCCATCCATGAAGGAGTTGTTGTAGTACCGCTTGAAGCTCTCGATCATATCCCGTGAGTGGCTCGTCCACTGGTTAATTTTGCGGTATGTCTCCATCGTGTTGACGAGCTGCGAACCACCGTATTGCACCGCGATCGTGTCTCCATGGTCGTGGTACATGTGTGTAAACAGATTGACGGCGTCAGTGTCATATTCTATAGCAGTGTCGCCCAAGATGCCCAAGGCATGGAGCTGGTGGCCCAGGGCACGTTTGCCGATGACGAATTGCGCGGCGTTCGTGCGGTCCAGGCAGTCGATGCAGTTTGTCCTGGCCACGCCATTCTGCACCCGGGTCGCATTGATGGTCCCATCGCCGTTTTGGAAGAACCCAGTCGTCAGCACCACTTCCTCAGCAATGTTCTCCAGGGTCTGAATAACATCCTGGTCTCGGGCCTTGGCGGCGCGGGACATGTCCCAGTGGCGTTGGATAATCTTGTGCTTTTCAGGTAGGAACTGATTAAGGTACGTGATCGCTTTGCGATATTCCTCCAGCAGCTTCGACTCGCGCGGGGTCCGCTCCTTCGCCTTGACCAGGTTGAGCACATATATGGGCGAGCCATATCGCTCGAACAGGTTGTCAAAGTGCAACGCCGCGGCGCTGTAGAAGGGGTCGACTAAATTCAGCTCGATGGGCGGTTTCGGCGTGACACCCGTGTTGTCTTGCGTCCAGTATAGCGGAATGGATCCTCGGTGTTGCACGTAGGATGTGTAATCGGGACTGGCAAAGAGCTTGCCACCGGGTGCGTGGAAGGAAGTGGTGAGGGCCTCCGAGACGATCTGCTCTGTCTCAACGTCGTTGGCCACATAGCCAAGATCGTTCGCCCCTCGCTTGAGAAAGCGTGCTCCTGCAAAATAGCGAGACCGCCTGGCGATGATTGTGATGAAGGCAGTCCGGCCGTAGATTGATACAGAGGCTTGGTCTACGTATCCGTGAATGATAGGACGGCACCAATCAAAAGGGTCCTTCAAAGCGTCCACGGCGGGCTGGAGAAGGTGGCTGTTCCAAACGAACATGGTGTTGTGGTTATCGTCCACGAAGCAAGGCAGCCCATTGTTGAGGGCGTTCCGCTCCTTGCTTATGTTTTCTTGCAGTGTCCGAGTGACGTCGTAGGAGTAGCTGTAGTAGAAGGACCTGGCAAGGTCGAGGTTATTCAGAATAGAAAGGAATCGAGACTCCTCGGAATTCCGCTGGTCAGTCTTATACCTAGCGGGTGTGAGTGGGATGAGCTCTGTTCCTTCGATCTGGTAGACGTAGTGGCCGCCGACCATAGCCACGATGCTCCTCTTGGTTATCAGCAGCATGTAATATGGCCCCGTGAACTTGATGAACCCGAGCAGGCCCCAGGTGGTGCACTTGAGCCTGATCCCGCCCGTTCCCTTGTTTCCATCGTCGATGGTGTCAAGGAGCTGGTTCATCTGCTTCTGAGAGTAGACGATCTTGTCATCGGTGATGCTGAGGTCGCTATCGTCCACCGTCCTATCTATCTTCAAGATACGGTACCGCTTCTCCGTGACGTCCCCGCCCACAATGTAATACCTGCTGGCCGTCTCGTACAGGCTGAACTTGTGCATCTTGTGCACCAACCTCCTCCTCGGCCGGCCATCCTCGCCGACGTCTTCTGGGCCGGTGGCGCCGTCGTACTCCTCCTCGGATGCGGCGCCGGTTCCACCTCTGCTTGCCGGGTCCGGGCTTGAGGTGCGATGGAAAGGCTTTGCGATTGTGTGGTCATCTCCATCGTCAACATCCTCTGCCGGTGGAGCCTGAGAGGTTGACTTGGGGGGCACAGGCCCCGACTCCTCGTCAGGATCGTTGCGCAACTGAGGAAATAAAGCCTGGTCCCCAGCTTCGACTGGTGGTTCCAACACAGAAGCAGTCGGAGGGCTGCCAGTGCCAGGTCCAGTGCCAGGTCCAGTGCCAGGTCCAGCTGCAACAGCCCCGTTTGGGCTGGTGACGGGTATAGAGTCTGGTCTGGCATCGCCAAATGAGCTGTCCATGGCTTTGGACTGGCCCTGGGCGGGCTTGCGTCAGAGGCACAGACGGGCAGACGGACTCTGGGACCGCCGGGTCCTGGAGCTCCCCTGGTTTTCAGAACATCAACAAATAGAGTGGTGGGAACGGTGAGCTGCTTTGTATTCAAATGTTGTGTCCGTTGAGGTTCTGGGTGTTTTGTTAGACCCAGGCAATGGCGATGGCGCTGGGGGTTGGAATGATGTAAGACTGGGTGCTAGTGGTGATAAGATGCTCCATCCCGCCTGCAGGGTTTACCTAGGCACCTTGTTGGGGTCTTGGGGTATGAGGTAGGGGGCCATCTATGGGTTGGTAGATTTATGTAGACGACTGCTGCACTCAGCCATTGCAAGTCTGGCGACATCACCCCCATCCTGCCGCAGCTCCCGATGCTCAATTCCTCCCGCGCAAACTGCATTTGAACCCAGCATGACATCGAGCGCTTAGATCTACGGAAGACTCATGAGCCTGCTCCAAGCCAGGCTGGTCCAGTACATTCATTCACTGCCGTCCTGTGCCGCCAGCCCGCCCCACCAGCGAGTCCCCAAAGAGAAGCGACAACGCCCCAACCTGGACAGCCCACCACCAAGCCCGAGCCCGCGCTCAAGCCCGCAGCTTCGCCTCACGCCGCGCAGGCTGGTCAAGCACGCAGAGCCATATCCTCTGCTCACACTGCCGATTCCAGCGCTGCGAGACCCCAGCCGTTGCCTTCATGCAGGACAATGATCATGGTCCGGAACCCATCAGCTCCCCGCCTATGGCCGCATCCTCCATAAGGCTGCCCAAGAGGCAGGGCACCCTCGACAGCATCTCTCTCTCACAGTCCGAAGCCAGCCTCCCGCAGCGACGCTCCCACCCCTCCGCCGCCAGCCTGTACGCCTCCACGCTCACGCCCCCGGGCTCTAGGTCCATGTCCCCCGTCGGCAGAGGCTCCCCCGCGCGACCATTCTCCAGAGCAAGATCCGGTTCCGTGACCCTGACGCACTCCCTTGTCGATACCGATGCCGCTGCCGAGCCCGGCAACCCGCTGAACCTGATCCTCAAGGCGTTTGTCCCGCATATTTCCATATACGCGTCACCGGATACGGATGGTCTAGTGAAAGAGAAGGGTTTCGACCGTGGTCTTTGGGAGCTCCTCCGGCCGTTCGGCGAGCGTGTGCCGGGCAAGGTGACTGTTAGAGACAGCAACGGGTCAAGCAGGTCGTGGGATGATTTCTCGGTCCGATTCACACGGTTTGGACAGAATGTTGAGCCGCCGGACGGGCTACTTAAGGCCCCCAACGGCCAGGCGGCGAGCCCAGCAATATCGGGGAGACGGGTGGCAGACGTCGAGGAGGTGGTGAGCAGACATCTGAACTATGCAGAGCAGTCTTTCTCGAACCTCATCCAGCAGCACGCCGACGACACATGGCCTGGATATGGATGCGACGTCTCCTTACTATGCGCTGTACCTCCGGCGGCTGCTTTCGGGCATACCAATTTCTGCGCATGAATCTTGGGCTCACCCGGTAGCCTGCGTGATCGCTGCGAGCTCACGAGAGCCTGCCCCAATCGAGACGTTTCGGAGGCTTTACCACGAATCCTCCAATGGCGACAGGAGGTTACCACCATGGGTGGATGGTGAATACCTACGCTACTACGTACTTGTGCATGATGAGGAGAACAGTGACATCACCAAGACCATGGCTCTGTTCGACCAGATGAAGAGGAATCTGGGTCTGCACTGTCACTTGCTCCGGATACGGAGCAGTCAAAGTGTCGAGACTGACGACGACAGCATACCACTGCCCCGTAGCGAATGGATGTCTGCCCAGGAAGAACTCGTCGACATAGAGAGGAGCGAGGCCCAGGGCGGGCCTGTAGATCTAACGAGGTACATCTATGAGTCAGACGCGACAGCGATACGGACATTCATCCGCGAGATGGTGACACAGTCCATAATACCGACGATGGAGCGCAACATCTCCGTTTGGAACGATCAGGTTGCTTCAAAACGGAAAGGCATCAGCGGGAGGTTCATGACCCTGTCAAAAAGATGGACGGGCTTCGCCAGCGGGACTAGGAACTCCACTGGAAGCTCGTCCTCGAGCAACTACGAGGCGTCGGGGTATTACAGGCCGGACACGCCCGAGGCCATCATGCGGAAACTGGCCGATTACGCGTTCATGCTGAGGGACTGGAAGCTCTCCATGTCGACGTATGAGTTGCTACGATCCGACTTCAGCAACGACAAAGCGTGGAAGTACCATGCCGCAGCAAACGAGATGACCGCTCTCGCGCTCCTGATTATGCCGCAGAACATGTCCTCCAAGACGCGGCTGGACAACATCGTATCCATGCTTGACCAGGCGTCATACTCGTACAACACGCGATGCAGCTCACCATACGGCACGCTGCGGTCCATGGCGCTAGGCCTCGAGCTCCTCCGCATGCGGGGCGGCTCTGCGGTGGACGAGGCAGTCAAGTGGGGCACGCGCATCATGGAGAGCCGCATCACCGGGCAGATCGGTGATGCGCTGTTCAAGGAGCGCATGGCTGTTTGCTGTGCTACGAAACAAGGGGTAGGCTCCTTGGCGTGGGGCAGCTGGCGGAGGAAGTCGGCATTCTGGAGTGTCCTCGGTGCCGAGGCGTGGACCAACCAGGCCAAGTACATACCAGCTCAAAGGTGCCTCAATGAGGCGAGGAACATGTACAGCCAGCTGGAGAGCGAGGATGGGATCGGCGGGTGGGCACTGGCGAGCGAACACATGGCGCAACTCCACCTGAAGCTCAAAGAAGGGTTGGCCCTCGATGGGCTGGAGGACGCGCCGGCCCCAGAGGCAGAGGAGATTGAGCTGCTGGAGGAGGAGGAGCCGGAGCGGTTGAGCAAGAACAAGCGCATGTCAAGGAGATTGAGCCTGGCAAGTCCTCCCGGCGCAGGGGCCGTTCTGGAGACGGCACCGCTGGCGGACAGCGGCGACACAGGGAGGAACGAGGCCGATGACGGCTTTACTTAGGGCGGGCAGGGAGGTCACGGTACTTGTCATCACGCGGATATGCATACTCATGATAGATCCAGACTATAATCTTGCGAGATCAAGGGCGTGGACTCGGCGCTGAGGAATAGAGGTTGCCGGCCCAGGCTAGGCCATGCCAACTGAGGAGAACACACCTTGTTCCTATTGTAGCGTTGCTTTGTGTGAAGAATTGTTCACATCTGGTCGTAGATAACCGCAAGACACCCAAGACAAGATCAATCAAAGAACCTCAAGCCTTGCTCTCGCTCAGCTTCTCTGCCGCGAGACCCACCAGCCCGTCCAGGCTGTCGGCCAGCGGCACCCCGTACCGGCGGCAGACGGCCTGGACGTTGCCCCTCTTCCAGTAGCCCGGCTCACAGCCGACGACGGCCTTGCCGGAGCGGGCGCAGAGGCCCAGCTCCAGCAGGCTGACGGGGGCCTTGCTGTCGGCGTGGAAGAAGACGGCGACGGCGGCGGCCCTGTCCTGGGCGGCGAGCTCCCAGTCGACCTGGGCCGCGAACCGCGGGTCCTTGGCGACGTCCTCCCGCCACGTGCTGTCCCACCTGGGCTGGAAGGGGTCGAAGACGGTGATGTTGGTGGCGGTCAGGCGCTGCCTGAGGGCGGCGATGAAGCCGTCCCGCCAGGGGATCTCTGTCGGCCCGGCGAGGAAGACGGACCGTGTGGGGTAATGCGGCTGCTGCTCCGGGTCGTTGGGCGTGATGACTTGGAAGACAGAGCTTGAGGCCATGCTGGGAAGGGGTCCGAAGAATTATACAAGGCGGGTGGGAGGCAATGTGCGCATGAACTTCCCGAATGTAAAGGGTGCCCTGGCAAGGTTTATCTTCGCCTCCTATCAATGTGTGCTTGGTCTGGAGTTCGATGGGCCCATGTCGTATGCAGAGGGAGCCTCGTTCACCCAATTCAGCCTTGTAGGGCGCCAACCCATGCTCACCGGGGAGCGTTCAGGCGGGCTACAGCATCAGCATGGGAGTGACGGCGGTTGGTCGTCATCCCAGTCTGTGGGTCATGATTGATGTGTACGTGATAGTCCAATAAATTGACATCCGAGTTAAATCCAAGGCCCCAGGTTTCAATAACTCGAGAAAATGTCAGGTAATCCCTATCTTGTCCTGTCTTTGTACCGCCCTTATCTCTGAGCAGCGAGGCGGTTGCCGGAATATTAGTGTCATCGGCTGCCACCGCTCCCCTTCAGCGGGCGGCGCCGAGACCTGTAGGTCTGTCTGTTCACTCGCTGTCCCGTGTCACAGACGCAATGATGAATCCCTATAAGGGGGTCCGACGTCCGGCGCCTTCCTCATTCCTCGACTCCCCCTTCTCTCCTGCACCACTCAACCGTCTCACTCAAGCAGCACACAGTTTTACTCGCGAGATTGACACTTCCTATTTGCGCCTCCACATTAACTGCCTAGAACTTTTCCCTACTCTTGCCACTAATAGCAATGTCTGCCATCACCGTACAGCCCTTAGACTTCTCGGAGCGGACGGTCACCGCCAGGCCCCGTCTAGGTGCCGTCGTTTCAAACGTCGATATTGAAAACATCACTGGTAAGATTCGGTGACACTATTGATGCAAACACTGTGGCATGCATTTGCCATGCTACATTTGTACAACGAGAACTATACCCGTAATGCCCATCCCAGGGCTAATCGGTAACCTCGTCGTGAGTATCCTTATAGCGCGCGCCTTCTCGAGTACTGGCTGACCACTCGATGCAGATGCCGACTTTGCTGTCATCCGTGATGCACTCTTCAACCACCAGCTCCTGGTCTTCAAGAACCAGGGCCATGTGACCCCCAAGGCTCAGTATGAGCTCACCCGGCGCTTCGACCCCGAGGCCAACTCGTACGGTCATGGGAAGACCATCGACGCCAAGCGGTCCATCCTGCACCCTGATCTCAAGACGGTTCCATCCCAGCCGCAAGTTCAGGTCATCGGAAATGGCTTCGTGTCTGAGTACGAGGGTCTGAAGGACTTCAGGCTGCGCCATCCCCACCACAAGACCTTCCACGCAACCTCGATCCCGCCGGCGGACGACCTAGACTTCACCCGGTTCTACAGGTGGCACGTCGATGCCGCCTTGTACGGCCTTGCTCCTCCTATAGTCACCACCCTTCTTGCTGTCAAGGTGCCCGGCGGCCGCCGGCAGACCTGCAGATACGACGATGGCACGGGCGATGAGCTGGATGTTCCGCTGGGCACTACCGCATTCGTCAGTGGTGTCGACATGTTCGACCAGCTATCTCCCGGGGACCAGGAGTTCGCCCGCACCACGAAGGTCGAATACGCGCCTCACCCATACATATGGATGAGCAGCGCCAAGTCGCGGTCCACCGGGCTCGGGCTGGTGAGCGAAGACAAGGAGATCCCGCTGGACCAGCTCCCCGAGATCGAGCAGGACAAGATCCAGATCTTGCCCATGTGCTGGCGGAACCCAGTCACCGGGAAGCTAGCTCTACAGGTGCACCCTTCTGCTGTCAGGAAGTTGCACCTCAAGGACGGGACGGTGGTGGATAACCTGGAGGAGGTGCGGGAGACCGTGTACCGGCTGCAGAGGCCTGGTATCGCCCCAAACAAGGTCTACGCACATGATTGGCAGGAAGGTGACTTCGTCCTCTTCCACAACCGAGGGCTGCTGCATTCCGTCGTCGGGGCATTTGCTGAAGACGAGGTCAGGCTGTTCCGTCAGTGCAATGTTGCCGCGACCCAGCTTCCTGAAGGCCCAGTACAGGCTGCGCAGGCTGCTTAAGTTGCAACGCTGGGGGTCCAACCCTTTTTTTTTACACTTTGTTGATAGCCTTATAGACGAATAAGAATTCGAATTTGTTTCCAAGCCCACCAGCCTAGTCTTCAAATTCTCATGCTACTTCCAGCTCATAGTTTATCCATCATCTATAGCTGCACTAATCATGAGATGTCATGATTCATACTTACCTACTTCTTAGGACGCCGTGTGTTTAACCCAAAAGCTCAACATATCCTATATCCTCAGGGAGGTTATCCCATAAGAGGTTATCATATAAGAGGTCATCCTATAGAAGGTTGTCCCATAGGAGGTTATCCTATAAGAGGCTGTCCTATAGAAGGTTATCCCATAGGAGATTATCCCATACCGGGCTTTCCTGTGTTGAAAGGCAGGCGGTTGTGCCTTTCCTTTCTCTTTTCCTCAGGGATATACCTAATGCCTCAAATTTGTTGAAACCTCCAGGTCCGCTGAGTCTATTCGAAACCAGCTCCTTTCATCCCGTCTTTGCTGAAGAAAACCGCTAAACGCATCCCTTCCCTTCCTGTCTGTGTAGCTCGTGACAAAAGAACACGAGCAAACAATGATTTACTTGGGCGAGACTAATTGATCGTTTGAGGAGTGCCTGCCTTTAGGAGGAAATGCAGAAGGTGGTGAAGTGAACACGTACCAGATCTACTTCGAGAGGACTTGCACAGTTCTACGCCATTCTCACACTTAAGAACTCTTCAAGTATCCACTTCATGGTTTTCTGCTTGAACGAAGTTGATGCAGCTGGTCTTGTCCAACGCCATATATCTTTGTCTCCCTGTCCTCTGTGCATGTTGAAGACACCACCTCGACCTAGGCAAGCGGTCTTGGCCTGAGTCACATTCTTTCTTCAATGTCAAAGAGCTGTATGAATCAAGCATACAGGGGGCCTCAAGTAAAACACAGAATACCACTTTACAGGCCTGATTTCCTTGGTTTAACTCTCAAGGAATCAGATTGCGTAATCGACACTTCATACATAAGGTTAACATCTTGCTGTCTTCCCAGACTCTTCGCTTCCATCAATGTTGTCCAACTCGCTTAGCAGCACCGGCAAAACTGTGTCACCACACCAGCATCTCATCAAAAACACTGAGCCACAAGCCGATTGAACGCACTCACTCGCCAAGATGACGAGGCTTGAGTATCATTGCTCTGTGAAGCACGACGAGCGCAACGGCAACAACAACTTGATCACAGTCGACCGTGTCTTGCCTGAGACGAAGAAGCCTCAAGGCCTTGAGATCTCCTTCGAGAGGACCATTCGCGTTCCCGACAACAAGGAGTTGTCCCACCTCCCTCCTAGTCTCGGTTCCTTCCCACTGTACAAGGTCCAAGACTATGCCCACCGTCTCCCCCAAAGCATGGTTGACAAGGGAGGAGTTTTCTTTCCCATGCACCAGAAGGAAGCCATGTGGATTAATTCAAGGCCACCGCGCCCTTCATGATCAAGATTTACTGCGGATATATCAATGTGGTGTCAGGCGAGCATGCCGCCGAGCGCACCGAGACCAAGCAGCGGCGGGCGAAGCTTCTTGAACAAGGTGAGCTCATCCAAGACTATTTTGTCCTACCGGAACAGCCTTGGATCGACAGCGTGGCCATCAAGCCTGCGGTTCGTCGCGTAAGTTGCCCCACAAGATCACCCTCATGGTGACTCTCGCGTCTTGGATTGCTCTCAGCCCAGCTTCAGTCGGAACGCGCCATTTCGCTTCCAAGGTGCTTCATGTGAATTGCTAATCGTAACCTAACTCTATCTAGGATGCCCCTCGGACAGGGCTACACAGTTGAAGCTCAGATCACTGGCGAAGAAGTTGTTGGGGGACTGACCTTTGAGATTACACCTGGCCTTTGTAAGTGCTTTTCTCATGCATAAGGGCATCTTCCCTGCTGACCACCCTTAGGCGAACTTAAGAATCAGGGCTCCGTCGAAATCTATATTAAGACTCTGACAGGATGCACTCTTACTGTGCGATGCTTTGCAGATGATGATATCGATACCATCAAGAGTCGAGTGCAAGAAATGGAGGGGATTGCGCCTGATGAGCAAAGGCTCATATATAAGGGCCGTCAACTGGAGGACGACAGAACCCTCCGTCATTGCAGTATTCAGAGGGTGACAATCCTTCCCTATACATGTGTTATCTGCTTTCAAGATGGCTAGGATGAGGTTTTCTTGATTATCCACAGTAAAAGCTAATAGAATTACATCCAGGGGGACACATTGCATTTGGTAAAGAGAGTGCGAGGGGGTGGTGGGCCTGTGCTGTCTGAGCTCGGGATCGCTGCTGGTGGATTGATCAAGCAACACATCCGGAAGGATACTCGCGGACCCAAGGGATGGGTAAAGGGCTTGGCTATCCCCTTTCGTGTCCAAATTCGTGACAGTTCGACCTTCCGTCAGGTTACAGGCGAGGAGCCGCCCGCATGTCCGACTGACGCAGAGGCTGTAAGTCCGCCTGAGAAATTCACTACCTCTTCTGTATTTTGTACACGAGAGTCTCCTGTTGCGTACCTCTATATCATACGAAAAAGCTGACTCGATATTTCCAGTACGCCAAAGCCGGCGTCCCTTTCTTCGACTTGTACGAACAAAATCCTACCGATGTCTCTGGTGCTGAAGCTTTCGGAGCTCTCCAAAGCATCAATGTGACTGACACATCCTCAACCACACCGGCCTGCTCCGCTACGCCGATGAGGAGATCTACCCCTCGGCAAAGGCAGCCATGGACGCAGGGTCTACCTGGGTCATTGGGGAGTTTAACTCAATTGCCTGCTCTGGCGCCCCTGATGTCTCGGACACATTCGCGCAGGCACTATGGGTGGTTGATATGGGACTGATATACGCCGCGCGGAACGCGTCCTCGGTCCACCTGCACCAGGGCGCCACTCTCGTCTTCCAGAGCGCCGACCAGTCCAACAGCGCCGGTGAGAACGGGACGCCAGGCTTCTCGACTTACAGCTTCGTCTACCCGCGCAACAGCTCCAAGCGGGGTGAGCCGCGGGCCCTGCCCAGCTTCGTCAGCCTCCTGTTCATCACCGAGGCCCTCGGGGACGGCTCCGGCGCCCAGGTCGCGGCACTGGACACGCCCGCAGGTCTCAGCAAGGACCATTTCTCGTCCTATGCCTTCTATAAGGACGACTTCCTGGGCAAAATCGCTCTAATCAACCTGAAGCCATTTTATAAGAACTCGACCGAGGACTTCACCGTCACCGTCGACCTGTCCCAGTACACCCAAGACCTGAAGTCCCCGGCCCAGCTGAAGCGTATGACGGCTCCGCACGTCGATGAAGGAAAGACGGAAAAGACCACCTGGGCAGGGCAGTCTTTTAAGAACGGTGAGCCGACTGGGGAACTTGATATTGAGGAGATCGGCGAGGACGGGTTGGTTGAGGTGAGGGGAAGCGAGGCCGTTCTCATATTCCTTGACGGTAGCTCTGTATATGCCTCGTAGAAGTTCACCTTCGACAAGCGTGTGCATTAAACATTCTGTACACCCATTGGTATCTCTGATTTTGACTGTGCTTCTTCAACAACCTTTGTCCATCCTCCAACCAAGTTTTGTCTTGTTTCCCGCGGGCACACCCCCACGATGCTCTGCATTAAGCACACGACGTCCTGCAAATTAGTGGACTGTGTACTGCTCTTCTGGGCAACGGTGAAGGTAGCACCGGAGTCAGGATTTTGAAGAACCCAGTTGAAGATATCACTTGATGATACCTACTCCGGGTCAGCCTAATCAGCCCTTCTGGGATAACGTCCTAACCCCCTATAGGACAACCCCTCTAAGACCACTCCCTCTTGGATAACACGCTATCAGATAACCTCCCATAGGATAACCTCATATAGTATAATCTCCTTTAAGATGACCTCTTATAGGATAACCTCCTATGGGATAACCTCCTGTGGGATATAGGATAACCTCCCAGTGGTTGGAGGAGTGGAGGAAGACAACAGAAGACTCAGTGCCCACTTCTTCCTGAAAACGAGACAAAACACTGCCCGATACTGAAAATCGTGAGCGAAGCAGGCAGAATTTGAAAACAGCTCCTTAAGTTACTGTTCAACAGCTTGCCACACAAACACTCAAGTGCTTGAACTTTACGCCTTGAGAGAGTCGGTCTCGGAAGATCGTAAGCTGCTGAAAACGGCAGGCCTTCATGTCTTCTTCGTGTAAGTAACAGGGCTTCGCGCTGAAATTTCTCTTTTAGAAGAGTCAGATCGACCGAGAAACGCGCTTCTTCGAAACTGCGTCCTCCTAAAAGAGTTGTTTTAGCTCACAGCTGAATCTTGTCCTCAGATGCTGTCCTGAGCGAACCCAAACCCGTTCTCGCGCCCCTCCACTACGCACTTTTTCTGAGCCAGAGACAGACCATTCCTCGTCTATTTGTAATCCATGAGAAAGGCATTTATGGCCAAAGGTGAACCAGGGCCTTTCAGCCACCTAAGAAGGGTCCCAACAAGGCGGTTGGGTGGAGGGGGGTTGCTGGGCCAAACACGGGGCTGAGATAGACGAGTGTGTATTGACTGCCTCTCCAGGTCATAGCCTTGATATCCCTTTCACCTGAAAACGTTGTTCCGCTCTAGAAGACCGTCCCAATAGTCCCAGTCGACCGGCCCAGCAGCATCCAAATCCCCGCTGAGGTTTCGGAAAATGCTATCAAACTGCTGGTCGAGACCTAGTTGAAACGAATTTGTGGTCATATCAGGTGCCACCCCATACATGTAACTCATATTGCCGTATCCATTCCTCGAGTCAACCTGCGTGGCCACCCCGGCCAGTTGGTGAAGAGCAGATGTCTCAGGCTGCACTGATGTCGGGGTGGTCGAAGTGGCCGAAGATGTTCTGGAGGGCATGCTCTTCCTGGATTTCCGTTCTCGAAGCTCTGCGATCACCTCAGGTACCGGGATCGGCTCAGCGTTGTCATGTGCAATCTTTGCCTCCCGCGCCTCCCACGCATGTAACGTCAGCTCCCTTACAGCTGCGTATAATTCGTTGTTACTGTCTTCTAGGAGTGATGATCTGTGCTTATACATGTCAGACACTAGTTTCCAGGCCTTGTTGGTCAGAGTTGCTTTGGGATCTTGGTTTCGGGAGGAGATGAGCATGAAGACGAAAGCGTCGATTTGGAAGGCATTGTCGATATGCCACGAGAAGTTATCGAGGGTCTTTGTTGATTTTCCGAGTACATCATACTCGACCATCTTGACGCTGACCTCGAATAGTATATCTCGCTCGGACTGAGGTATCGATTTCCCCCTATCGGGATACTGAGAAGGATGATGAGCCATAAGCCTCATCTTACAGGTGGCAGACCGCACACCGCCATCAGCCATGAGGTGCAGTGGAATAGCAGGGTCGAGATGCTTGAGGTAGTTCTCGTCCATGTGAGCTTCGAATTGGTCGATGAGCTTGTCTTTGTCCTGGATAGGGACGGCTGGGTCTTGGAAGGTGCTTCCATGTCGAATCATGAACTCACCAACCTCGTATCGGCAGAGACAAACTTGGGTTGGAGGTGTTAGCGGTTGGAAACGGAACGCGTAACATTACTGGAGAGAGATTCACTCACAGGTCATTTCTGTTGGGCCTTTGTGTATCAAGGGCATCTCTTCCATGTGGGGATTGAGGTCAACATCATTGAGATTCTCAGGCAGGGGAAAGGCTTGGACGCCATGGAAAGGAGGTCGTAGTCCAATGTGGTGATGGCTGCGGCCATCAATCCACATTATCTGCCGCCAGAGACGTCTTCGTAGTTGTGACACGTAGACCGAGTCATTGGGCGCGTCGTTGGAAGTGTGTGCAGTCAGCCTCAGGCCCAGCCTCACTGCGACGCCGGCCAGAAGCCAGAAAGTCTGTTCATCGTAAATCTGGCGGGCAGGAAGCTATATGACAGTGAGCATTGGCACGTTTTGACGAGAAGAGGCCACCCTACTAGGAATATCACAAAGGCCTGGAGCGTAACTAGGTTCCGGGATTTCATGAAGGACGCTGCTGCCAGGGCTTGTTGGCATGCCGAAAAGTAGCGGGTGAGCAGCAGGGGCTTGGGCGCGTCGAATTGTGCCTGACAATCTTCCTCCTTGAGAGACATAATTGCCGCTGCGTAGATGGCGAACAGTAAGGCGACCGATGGCTTCGGAACGGTGTCCAAGTCCTTGCTTGCCTCGATGATTATGGGCTGGACCGAGGGGGCGTGTATGACCTTAGACATGGGATTCACATTCTGCAAGAAAGCCTGCCAGAGCATAAATGCCTGCATTGGAGGGGGATGGAAGTCCCGAAGATCAGCAACATTGCGGAAGGCGGAAAACAGCAGCGAACTAGGGCTCATGCTGGAGCCATATTCTGCTGAACTGGGAGCATCATCCTCGCTTGAGGACTTGGTGGCCCTTGGGTCTTGGAACTGGTGAGAAAGGGGCTTAGTTAACGAGTCTCGCGCAGACAGGGTACGTCCAGGTGCTGGACACGAACCTCGTCGTTCAACCCGGTCCATAGGCTTCTATGGCAGGAAGCAAACATCAGTAATCAGCAAAGCTCTACGGCCGTGCAAGTGACCGATGACGGTGCATGCCGAGAGAAGGGAGCTCATACTGGCCAAACGTTGGCACTTGCCGCTGGGGACGTGATTCCTCAGGGCTG
Organism: Diaporthe citri; assembly: GCF_014595645.1. Classification (NCBI taxonomy): domain Eukaryota; kingdom Fungi; phylum Ascomycota; class Sordariomycetes; order Diaporthales; family Diaporthaceae; genus Diaporthe; species Diaporthe citri. The sequence continues at coordinate 3,959,834 of NW_025064846.1, forward strand.
GAGGTGCTGTCGAGGGACCTTGAGGATGCCGAGTAGAGCCCACCAGATCGTTCCGAAGTCTGCGCTCTCTTGAGGTCGCCACCTTGAGCATGTTTTCGCCGTCGTTTATATGGCTGCCTCACCCCAGGGAGACAGGACACTCCCGCGCGAACGCAACTGCTGCATGGATCGAGCCGATCGCAGCGGACCTTGCGCTGTTTACACAGGACACACGAGTACTCCTGCTTGGTTGCAGGCCCTCGAGGCTGCGGTGTAGTAGTAACAATTGCTGCCGTTTCCGGTGCGGCTGGTGGTGAGGTTGAAGCCATGTTCGATGGTCGACGCAAGCCGCTGCAAGTGGGCGTGGAGGGATGGTGCTTGGCCTGCATTCAGAACTGGTATGAGGCACGATCCATTTCGATAGACAATAGTCCAGATAGAGACTGTAGATGGCTTGCCCGGATATTCGTGGCTGCACTCGACCATGCCAGAAATATGTCGGGTAAGATGCAAGAGAAGTCCGGCGATCGGTGATGATGGATGCCTGCTTCTGAGACCTGCTGTGGTCCAGACAGACCCCGGAGTTCCCACTGTACCTCTGATAATGCGATGCAGCCCCACCTCAAATCAGGTATTCAGGATATTCCACCATGTCGCCAGCATGGTAAGAATATAGTCTGGGCCATAAGCGGTACCTAGTCTACAAAGTATTCATTACTCCCTTTCCTGAAATTCATCCCTCGAGTTTTGGACACCCATGTGAGAGATGGTGGGTTGTGCTCAGGGGGGCTTGCTGTACTCTCATATGCAATCAATCGTTCCATTTTGGCGCTAGTGACCTGCACATGACACCTCACACCCTTTTTTCATCACACTTCCATTTTCAACTATTTTCACCTCCCATATAATAAATACTTTCTTAATTTAATTATACTTTATATTAGAAAATAGCTATTTCTTTTTTGCTTCTTTTAATATTTATTTAAAGAAAGTAGAGGGAATATTAAATATATAAGATATATTAATATTTAATTTTAAAAAAGAATTTAAAATTTTAAGGTAATAGTGATTTTAAATAAATTTAGTTAAATTTATACTATTAAGATTAGTGATTTTAATATAACTCTTAAATTTTACTACCTCTTTAATTTCTCTTTAACTTAAGTTATTTTTAACTTTAATTTAAATGCAAATTTCTCCTCTTTTATATACCTAATTTAATAACAGAAAAAAGAAATGAAATTAGAAAAGAAGCAGCTTTCTTTTTATATATATTTTAAATAAATTAAAGTAAAATTAAAAAGTGCGTATAAAAAAGGTATGAGGTGTTAAATGTAGGTCGTTAGCGCCAAAATGGAACGATTGATTGCATATGAGAGTACTGATTCGTCGTCCCCTTTCCCATCTCATCTCACCCTTCTCATTTGCGTTCGCCCTAGAGGAACATGTCCGAACCCAACCCGCCAGTCGACGGCCCTAACCTGCAGTAGGACGGATGCTTTTGATCAAAGATGCGTTCAGGTCTTTGTTCTTTCTGCTCTCGGGCCCCGCTGTATGGCCATAATGCAGCCAGCTCCGGGCTCCTTAGTTACCCCCACGGACTTCTCCCTCGGACCCCGACGGAGCTAACCATCTGGCTTGACGTCGTCTCATGTGAGAAGATGTTGTACGAACACGTAAGACAAGGAGCACGAACACGCGGAAACTTACGTTGCGCCTGCATCCTTTTCGTTTTCCCGATATTCCCAGCCCTGAAATTGAGACCCAAGACGCCGCCATCATGGTCAAGATCCTCTGTTTGCACGGCCAAGGAACAAGCGGCTCGATATTCAAGTCGCAGTCAGGTTCGTATCTCAACTGAGGGTGCCCCACTGGTTGCTCGTCTACCCCTTGCTTTTCCCATGGCTGATCAGGCCTCAAGCCTCATTCCGCGCCAAGCTGCCCTCGGAGTGGGAATGGGACTTCCCAGATGCTCCCTACTCGGCCAAGCCGCACCCTGGCATTGATGTCCTATTCCGTAGTCCAACATACGCCTGGTGGTTGGCCTCACAAGACATCGTGAACGCCGTGCGCGCTTCTCACTTATGGCTTGATGAATACATCGAGGAGCATGGTCCGTACGACGGGGTCTGTTGCTTCTCACAGGGTTGCTCCCTCGTTAGCACTTACCTCTTGTACCACGCAAAAGAGAGCCCACAGCTTCCACTCCCCTTCCAATCAGCGGTTTTCATCTGCGGAGGGCTGCCGCTGCCAGTGCTAGAGGACATGGGTCTCGATGCGCAAGGGGCGTACGAATTAAACCAAAGAACGGTGGAGCAGATGAAGGCCAAGAGCGCAGTGCTTTATGATACTGCAAGTTTACCCAAGGGTCAGGGGTTATGGGATTACACTGCGGATTTAGAGCATAAGGCGGACGAACTGCCCGATGAGGCGGACTGCTTCGGACTTGATTTCACATCGTTTCCGGAGGATGTCAGGATCAAGATACCAACCGTCCACATTGTTGGGGCGAAAGATCCGAGGTGGTCCGCAGGTGTCCAGCTAGCCTACTTCTGTGATGATCGCAAGATGTTTGATCATGGAGGGGGTCACGATATACCAAGAACAACGCAGGTATCTCTGAGTATTGCGGAGTTGATCAAAGGCGTTAATGGAGTCTAAGGTCGGTGTTCCGGTTGGAATCATACCAAATGTATTATCAACGATAGATACAAAGCCCATAGAGTATTTAATCTACCGATCTCCATAGTCTACACTAATTTCACCATGAGCATTCAAATGAAAGAACGTATAGGCTCTTAAAGGAGTGCAAGTTTATGTGCCCGAATGACTGAAGAAAGCGTAACAAGCTGACTTTAATCTCTATGCTCTGGTGGACTCGGTGGACCTGATGAGTTCTATAACCTCAAGAGCAGCCGGAAGCTAAATGTGGCTTTTCAAGGTTGATTTGAGATTCCCATTCTCGTCCCATTCAATCTTCTTTCCCGTCCTCAAGCTCTGCTGAAGCGCAGAAGCAATCTCCATGCCCTTGACAGCCACGTCCAACTCGTAAGGCAACGGCTTGCTGTCCAGCACCGCTTCCGCGAAGACCCGCAGCTCGGTCAGGAAAGCCTTCTCGTACCGCTCATAGAAGTCAGGCATCACGTCGTTGCCAACGCCGTTCTTGTCACCGGCGGTGATCAGGTCGCGGTGAGGGTGCAGGTTGACCTTGAGCGCCCCTTCCGTGCCGATGATCTCGGTAGGATTGTCGAAGCCGTGATGCATGATCCGCGAGAAGAAGTAGTACGAGATGGGAGCAACTGCCCCAGGCGAGGGTGGATACCACTCCACGCAGCCGGTTGCGTTGTCTACATCGGCAATCTCGGCCAGTTTGTGGTGTCGTGAGATGTTTCCGATGGCATGGCATGACTTTGGGCGTAGGCCGTTGCCCATAAACGCAAATGTCAGGTCAATGTCGTGAACGCCAGTGTCGATGAAGATGCCAGGGTTGGCCATGATATACGGTGGTAGAAGGTGCTGTCGTCGAACTTGTCCCTTGTCTCACTGCGGACCACAACTGGTGTGCCAATCTTGCCGGAGGAAATAGCCTTCATGGCATTGAGGTATGAATGGTCAAATCTCCTCGAGAACGCCGTCATAACTTTGAGGTGTGCGTTCTCTTTCTTCTGGGAAAGCTCGACAATATCACGAGCTTCGGGTACGGTCATCGAGAGCGGCTTTTCGCATAACACGTGCAAGCCGCGTTTGATGCACTCCTGAACCTGGTCGTGGTGGAACTTCGTAGTGGATGCGATAATGATCGCTTCTAGACCTGGCTCCGCGACCATTTCCTCGAACGTCTTGTAAACATTGACGCCGTAGGGAATCAGATGCTCGTCAGCCCACTCCAGATCCTGAGGGGCCGGTGAGCAGGCACATAGGAGCTCAGTGCGGTTGACATTGTGCAAGGCATTAAGAGCGTGCTGGCGCCCAATACGGCCAATGCCGACGACACCAACAGCAAGTGTTCGAGGCTTGACTCTCTTGCTTCCTGAGGCCATGTTTGTTGTTGCTGAAGCCGGTGGAGTGTTGTATAGCTGGCGCGGGGTACCGATGTGCTCAATGAGTCAAGCGACAATCCAGTGGAAAACAAACACACAGCTTACATGGGGAATATTCGCGCAATGAAGTGATCACCTCTGATCAGGAAAGGGGCCCCAGGAAAGTGTGTGGACAGCAAAATACCTACCTAGGTAGGTATATTGTGGTGTTATGAGACGGTTAGCGGCGGGGTATGGCGCCGGTCTCGAGATGACCCTTAGAGCGCAAGTTTCACACAAGACAAGAAAGAGGTCAATGCAACTCCCACAGAAGAAGACATGTCTTGCCAATTATTATAGGTTTGACTCCTGCACCAGAAGAAATGCAACCCGAGGATGATCACATGCACAGACGGTACCAAGTATAACTACCCCAGAGTCGTAGTAACTAACTCTCAAACTCGCATTTGGCAATTGTCGGCGGAGATGAATCGCTTCGGGAACCTAATTCCGATTTTCATCGTTTCTCGCACATTCATACCCAAGAGGCGCATACAGCCATGTGACCTATTAGTTTTTCTACAAAGAGCAATAGTCCTCCTGAGCTCGATTTCGCCTAATTGAGAAGCTCACATGCAGCAGATGGGAATGTTGGCATTTACCTCAAGTGGAAGTCTTGGATCTTAGTTCAAGGGTTAAGCCCTATCGAGTGGCAAAAGGGCAGACTAGTCTCTACTTACTTTGTCTTGCAAAAGGAAATCGGCCTCCAGTCTGAACCAACTCCGGATTCTGGGGCCAACATTTCCAATACTATTAAAGTCCTGTGGCATCGACCGCTACTTGAAGAAGGAAATCAAATAAAATATTCCTATGTGGTCTGCACGACTCCAAGTGCCGCTCAAGTCCTGGCAGAGGTATTATTTCCTCACAGAATAGGCAGGCGACAATATGACCTTATCTGTAGGACCAGAGTAGCAAAATTTGTCGTGATGTCCTGATCAGAGCTCTGCATGAGGTACAAAAGGCAGGAGCAAAGTGCCTCGGAATCGAAAAGTGACTGACGCCGATGTTGATAATCCTGCCATTACATGCCAATTGCCATGATATAGAGGTGAACATGTGACGGAGTTGTGGCAGTCCGGATTGATGAGACGAAAGGGGAATTTAGGTGAAATTGAGTCTCACGCCTTGATGAATGCGCCATACTGCCAAAAGAATGACCCCAACATGCTGGAGTGTGCCGGGACCAGGCAGCGGCTCCCTCACCTGTCGGTTTGAGCACATGGTGAAATAGTGTGAGAGGAGCGAGGGCAACACGGACGGCCAAAAGCGAAGTCACCACCGCATAAGCGGTGATGGGGTGTTCCGAAGATCATCCATAGATTCATAAGTTTGGCTACTTCGCTGTGGTATATCCGTTTGTTTTGGGTTATAAAGCTGATCCCATTTGGCTTGTGCTGACGTAGAGACCGTGTGGATGGCTGCCTAGAGCTCACTGAGACCAACACAGCCACTGGACCTGTCCAATGCTACATGGACTCCAAAGTTGCTGAGGGATTCCCGTGGCTTCTTGTGCTACAGAAAAAGCCCCCAAAATGCTGCTCCTACGCAAACCGAGTAGGCGCCTGCGAGACAACACTTGGGCGCTCTCGGGCAATGGACAGCAAAGGCCTCCGGTGAGACTGGCTGTATTTGTGGGACAGCCTGATTTTACCTACGTACACATGCAATGAAAGTCGGCCAAGTGCCGCTGAACAAACGCTACTTAGTCTACCTCCGTTCTACAAACATTGCTCCTCATTGACTCCCATATTTTGCGCCGTTGATGCTTTCATGCAGGAAACTTGTATAGCCCAAAATCTTCCCAATGCTGTTACCCCCCGGATTTCGTGATTCATGACATGTTTTGCAGAACGACACTGATGAGGGCGCTGAGAACCCTTTTCAATGAGCCCTCGAAAAAGAGGAGCAATGTTGTCCTTTACCGTTTCTTTCCTCCTCCTCCACCCATCTTCCCAAGTGCCGGGCTAACCACCATATTACCAACAGCCACTTCAGCGAGGTGTCGCATTGCCGCGTACTTGACACCACCCCGCTTGTCGGGCTTGAGGACATGGTCCACGACCGCAGCCCCGAGGGCAGCGCTCGCGATCTTGGTCCCCTTTGTCCTCCAAGGCATCTGTTCCGTCCCCACCTTCATCAGGGCGACGCCCCCGGCCTGAAATGCGACTTTTGCGGCGTCCTCCCACGGAAAATCCTCCCAGGGCATCTTGTTGGTGGTCTTGGGCTTCGGTTGTCGGCTGTTGTGGGACAGACTCCTGACCGGACGAGGACGGGGACGGGGACGGGGCCGCGTCCTGGACGCGGCCTTGAACGATGACCCTGCCCTTCATTTGTGGACGGCGAACAGCGCTCAAGTAGGACGAGCTGGCTCGCGATGGTTTGGGCCGAGGGCGGCTGGCATGTGACGATGGCTTGGAAGGAGGTTCTGATGACTTGTGTTTGTCGTCGTGATCATTCTCGTCGGGGTCCCTTGAGTGGGAGTGAGAGTGCGAGTGTGAATGTGAGTGACGGTGTGAGTGGTGGTGATGGTGATGTCCATGAGAACTAGCAAGAGGGCGGGAATGTGTATGTCCACTTCTCGATGATGAGCCAGGTTGAGAGCTGCCATGCCTCGAATGGCTTTTGTGTTCTCTTCCCAACTGGTTCCTCGCCGTCTCTTTCTTCTCGGGTACGTGCGAATCCAAAGGATCGTCTTCGCCCGACAGATAGTATTTGTCCCTTGGGTCGTAGTCCGTGTCCCATTCAAACTGGCTGTCGTTGTTGTCGATGTTCTCGGCCTTTCTTTCCTGTCTCATGAGGGAAGTCTCAGAAATGCCTCTCTGCAGCTTTGGGCTGTAGCCACGCGGCCGAGTCGATCTCCGATGACTCGAGTCATCGTCGCTGCTGATGTGGCCATCCAAATAGTCAACGCTGGTCTTGGGACGTCTCGGCGAGGGCATCACGGAGAGAACGACTAGAGAAAAGAGATATGAAGGGAGACAATCGAGAATCGAAGCAATATTCTTGATAGTGGGCGGGTGATAAATCAAGGCCTTTCTTGATATTGCCTCTGGTACAGCGGGAGGACTCTTGTGTGGTTGGTAACCCACCCTACTGAAGAACGGCAGGGGGTCTTCTTCTTTTGTAGGAACTATATCAGCAAGTGTGCGCCATGAAGATCTGCATCAAGGGTCCCAGCATCGGGGTGAGAGGACGCCTGCTACTGGACAGTGCCGGATGCAGGCTGATGCAACGCATGAGGAGCATGCCAGGCATGTCACCAGAGCCCCAGCCCCAACGATCCGGTCCCTCCAACGCGGCAAGAGGCGAACACCATCACGCCAGCCGGCATTTGCCAGGTAAAGACAGGGGTTCGTAAGGGCCACAAAGACCGTAGGGGGAGCGAGTTGTGGCGTGGTTGTGTGGTTGGCTGCTCGAGCGCCGGGCAGCAGGGTTGGCCGCGGAACTGATGTCATCCCGCGGATGGTTTCTCACCCTTCCTCCATCCTCCACGAGCATCCAGCATCTTCCTCATCCAACGGACGCTCTTCTGCTCTTCCCCTCCCAGTCATCCCAGAGGGGTTCCGAGACACAATCTAGACTAGTCCGTTGTCATGATTGCGAAGCTTGTCTACGGGGGTGTCTCATGCCATGCGGAGCCAAACACCTGGTGTAGTTTCCAAGTTCTGGAGCGACACTCGCCGTGGTGGTCAGTGGCTGACTCCCGACGAGGTGGTTCCGCGATCGTGTCGCTCATAGAGATCGGTCCCGACTTGTCTCTCCCCCAAACCAGCATGTCAGAAAATGGGTCGGGGTTCTAGACAAGTCGGTGCAAGCCTGGAACGTCCCCCTTTTGTTTTGACATCATGTGTCCCACCTCCGGGCTGCAGCTCCAGCCACTCCCATCTTGCAGCTGCAGCGGTGCATTACGTTGCATTGCATTGGCACCTGCTTGCAGGAGCTGGCTTGCGTCCCCTCTCTTGACTGAGCTCGTGTGTGCTGAGTGCGCTGCTTAGCCACATTGTTGTTATCCGATCGAAGGAATTCATATCAGACAGAACCCGTACCAGGGATCCGAGGCACCTCACGTCTTCTCCACCGCTCTTTCGACGTCAAGCTGCATCTTCTGCCACACGAGCGGCCGCATCTTGAAAGGGGACGCAACACAATCGAATCGTGTGCTATGCACGAGCCGGCAGCTGTTTGAGCATCACATTCCCAAGCAGACATGTCGAAGGCGATGAACGCGTCGTACACTTTGCGTTCCTGGGAAACAGCGGGGTTCCTCCCTGGTCGTTAAGGTTTGCCAGCCGTCCAGCCGGCGCTGGCGGCTGTTGGACTGAAGTGTCAAGCTGTCGGATCAGCCGCTCTAGACCATCTGAAATGCCTAGGCGCTGATTAGACTCGTTCTAGTTGTGGGCAGGCAGTGTGAGCTGGCACAGGTGTCTTTTCTTCCCAGCATCACCATGTGACAGCCGGGCTGGCGTCAACACGAGCCTTTCCCAAACACGACGTCGTTCAGAAACAGCTTCCCGGTTCGCCTCAACTTTATTGCGCCACGAATGTGGCACTTCGAGACTGGCAATCCTCGCAAATTCGCAGGCGCAGGATGATTACTTGGAATAAGTGACGACGACCTGTTACACACTCGTGCAACGGGAACTCGGTCTTGTGACCATAATGACACAGCTGCCAATGGGGCCAAATGACTTTCTGCGATCACGGCCGCTGGCCCAAATCGACGACACGGTTGTCATCCGGCAACAGCACGCTGTCGCACGCTGTGTCGTGATAAACTGAGTATTTCGGTCTGGGCGCTCTCGAGGACCAAGACACATCCAGGCCAGTCCGTTTTGCCAGGTCTGGGCACCCGGTACAACATCCTCCTCGGCCGCAGCAACTTGACAGCGGCGTCATGGGGCTCATCTTCCTCGGGAATGTTAACGAGGTTGATTTTCGGGCCATGTTAGACAGCAGCTTTGTGCAGTGCAGCTTGTCCCACCGGGTTGGCCTGCTTCAAGTCCATGTCATTGAGCCTGGTGTAACGGGAAATTCACCATTGCGCCGGCCCAAATTCTTGGCCCGGCCCGACCGGTGGGTCTGCCGATTGACTCGGCTCCGGGGCGCCTAACCGGCACCGGGACAAAGCGACTTTGACATTGATGTTGCAAGACATTAATTTCTTGGTGACCATTTGACCGCACACTATTCGTCCTAGTCAGCGCCATCCCCAGCGTTGCCCAGTACGATCTAGCTTATGCTAAGACCATGCTTTCTCCGGGACGCAAACTAGTCTGGTAGCAGCGCGCCAATGTGGAATCTGGCATGGCCAGTCGCCTCAGTTGCTGCTGTCACAGACAGTTGGTGTCTTTTGTTAAGCTCCTAAACCCAAAATCAAGTTAGCCCCAACGCCATTATGCAGTCCCTCAGTCAGCAACGCATGGTGGACATCACCCTTAACGCCTTCGCTCTGCCCAATGAATGAGAGCTTGTGGTGCAATTTGGAATTCTGATGGCATCACATAAGTAGGTCTTATCAGGGGAGCTCAACGGGACGTCCGTGTGCTGGTCCAGAAGGAGAACACTTGTAGTCAAACTTCCCGCCCATGAAAAGCTATCTGATGGAACTTCAGGAAGCAACAATACACATTCCCGAATAGTGAGATTACCTCTTGTGCAGTGTCAACATGCCTCTTCCTATGGACGAACACGTCTTGGAGACTAGCCAAGGATTGGTTGATACACTCCACGGTATCTTTGGCCCTCACCCGGGCTACCGACCAGGTAGGCAGTGTCAACGCCCCAGTTTAGAACCGATTTAGTAGCAACGGGCAGACACTTACCAACTTTGCTTGTCCAGCGCATGCAAAGGGCATCCTACTCCAAGGGGATTTCACCCCAAGTGCAGAGGCAAAAAAGCTATCTATAGCACCACACTTCAATCAACCGTCCACCCCTATCATCGCTCGGTTCTCGAACTGTGAGTGGTCCCGCCCTCACTCCCGAGTCCTCTGAAAACTTACGTGGTGCCGAACAGCCACTGGCTTGCCGAATATCCCAGACAACTCGTCCAATGCTGGACCCCGTGGCTTCGCGCTGCGGTTCCAGCTCGCCACCCACCCTCGACGCGTCCACACGGACATCATCGCACACAGCGTGGATGCCTTCCCGGGATCCAACGGCGACGAGGCCCTCGCTTTCTTCAAGGCGCTGAAAGACGGTACAGTCGAGTCGTTCCTCGGCACGCACCCGAAGGCACTGGCCTTCGTACAGGCGCCCAAGCCGGCCCCGGAGAGCTTTGCCAACGAGCAGTTCTTTGGGGTTAACGCATTCAGGCTGATCGACTCGGGCGGGAATGAGACATATGTACGGTACAGAATCGTGCCAGCTGCCGGGCTGAAGACATTGGGTGAAGAGGAGCTCAAGGAGAGGGGCGAGAACTATTTGTTCGAAGAGTTACCGAATCTGGTTGAGGCTGGGCCTGTGGCGTTCAAGTTGAGAGCGCAGGTCGCTGAGAATGGCGACGTTACAGATGATGCCTGTGTGCACTGGCCTGAGGAGAGGAAAGTGGTGGATCTGGGGACAATTTCTCTCAAAGCACTGGTGGAAGATGATGCTGCAGAACAGAAGCATGTCATCTTTGACCCTGTTCCGAGAGATGTCCACGGGCTTGAACCATCCGCGGACCCCTTGTTGGCAGTCAGAGCAGGGGTCTACCTCATCAGTGGCCGGGAGCGTCGTGCTGCATGATCCTGTCAAGTAAGTAAATATTATGCAAGGGGTATTATTTCACATAAATGAATACCTTCTGAGCCTGGGCTGGAAATCTGCCCTGTCAGGTGGTATATGTAAAGCTTCTTGTGAACTTGAGAGGTTGCGAAGGTGAAAGACGTTGTATTTACGCGTCGGAGGTTCCAAACGGGTGTTGCTGTGACTTGGGCAGATAAGCGATAAGGCTTGGCCCAAGATCGGAGAGCTCAAGCACTTGGAATGGACCACGCGTCTTTGCTTGCAACCCCCACTGATCTTCCACACTTCACATTGTGGCAGCTCTCGTTTCCGTCCATCGAGCGTTGCCACGCAGCTGTCTTTTGTCACTAATATCGAATACTCGCTGTCAAAAGGGCAGCACCCTGGACGGTCTGAATACCGGCACGACGTCATCCCTTCCAGAGCCCGTTGCCAAAGTAACCAACCGCCTCCTAGTACGCCGAGGCGAGTGTATGTTGCAGAATGTCGGACGCCCTCGAGTGGCTCATTGAGCATGAGCCGGGCTTTCGCAAGTCAGCAGACCTCACTGCCACCAGAGGGCACCATTTTAAGCTGACCCTCCTGATACAGAGCACGCGTGCCAGCCCTCTACTCCGACTTCCGCGGTCTTCGCTCCACCAATCCTGACGGATACCAAGCCAACATCTCCGCGTGGAGACGCGGCCTCGCCGGCCTCGTGCGCGCTGGCCTTGCTCCCACCGGGTCTGGCTCGTCGCCTAATCCCAACCACGTTGTCCTGAAGGCCGACGAGTCGTTGCTGCGAGCTCTAGAGAGCAAGCAATATGGCCGACCGCTGGCCCTTGGCGCTGTTATCCGAGAGGCGACACAAGAGAGAGACTTAATACCAATGCAAGACTTCTTGAAGGCCAACGAGAGCATATACTACAAACCATGGAGCTCGATACCATGGGGCATCGCCTCGTGGGGCTTCAGGCACCTGGGCCTGACTGGGGCCTTCACTTTCGGCGGGGATGACAGGCTGCCAGGTGGGCAGTTCGTGGTCGTCGCGAATGTGGAGGCTGCCTCTAAGGCGGCACTCGAGCAGACGGCGGGACTGACCTCGCGGTTCGAGAGGACATTCTCGAAAGTTCAGTTCCAGGCGGAATTCAAGGATTCTATACTGAAGGGCCAGCAGTTGTCCGAGACGGACATGGAGGTCCTGCTGCGCTTCATGTCGAGGGACCAGGGCGTGCTACTCTACGACGGCAAGACAGTCAAGATCAGGAATCCCGACGACCAGGAGTCGGTGATCACAGCGGAGGACGAGACAATAGCATCGCTCAGGGAGCTGGCCGAGTACCTGAACCATCAGACGACAGTGCTTGATAACAAGATCGAGGAGCTCACCATGACAGCAAGACAGGCGGTGGCTAAGAAGAACCGCGTCTCGGCCATGGCAGCTCTGAAGTCCAAGAAGCTGGCAGAATCATCCTTGCAACAGCGGTTCGCCACACTCAGCCAGATCGAAGAGGTCTCGGCGAAGATAGAGCAGGCATCGGACAATGTGCAGCTGGTGAAGGTCATGGGCGCGAGCACCGAGGTCCTGAAGACACTGAACGCGCAGGTCGGAGGCGCCGAGCGCGTGGAAGAGGTCGTGGACCATATGCGCGAGCAGATGGGCCAGGCCGATGAAATAAACAGTATCCTCGCAGAGCAGGGCCCCGCGGTCGACGAGGAAGAGCTCGACGACGAGCTCGAGGCGATGTTGCAGGAGCAGACGAGCAAGGAAGAGGAGCTCGAGCGGTCGAGCAGGGAGGCCGCGGAGCAGAAGGAAGCGGAGGACATCGCGAGGAGACTTGCTGATCTGGATGCCCCGCATGCCATCGCGGACAGGAGCCAGGAGACTGACGGGCTCTCAGGGGAGATGAGTAAAATGTCGCTCAAGGACGAGCCCCAGAGGGAGGAGGCGAGCTAACGTGGGCCGCAGAGCATCATGATTGTATCAAGCTGAGGGAATCTTGAGCAAGACGTCCATTCATGATGTTTACAGATCCATGGCTACAGAGTGAGTGGTCGGCCCTGTTCGACGTACCCCTTGTACATTTAGTCGAATTTCGGACATGTGCTCAGCAAGGTTCTTGCGCCACTCATGTCACTGAGTAGACTGGTGAAGGGGGTTCTATTCTTTGCGCAACCTGGCTAACATTTGTATATGCAAGTTCTCGAAGTCGGATTCGGCAGGCTGCATTAAAAATCAAGCGGGCGCCTCCTGATCAGGTCAGGTAACATGGCTTGGGACTGCGTTCATGGGTAACGCAACTCATGAACAGGACGGCTGGGAGCAGTTAAACGACATTACACCAAAGGTATGTGGCGGCTGACGCCACCGTTGGTGTTCTGCTGAACGGCTTAAATTATTTGCGACATCGCATTCCAGCTTACCCGGCTTCAAGTCCGGAGCGCATACAGCTTGGAAACAACCGCCCAGGAAGTCTCTGATGGGGGCGATGATTTTCAGGCGTACCTCTCCAGGTGTGCTGCAGTGCACCGTACCTGTGGCTGGCTGATCGACGATACACACGCAGCCTGTCAATAACCCAGAGCGAACTCGGCGCTGAATTCTTTCAGGGCCTGAGGTCCGTCTCATCGCAGGACGATCTGGAGGCTCCTAGTTTTGAAGGGATTTCTACAAGCAGTTTTACCCGCGCCCCCCGTCCTCCCCCCCTCCCCCCCAGCTCGCGAGCAGGTATGGATCTACGAAAGCACTGATTACTGTCGCTGGAAGCCAATGCCTGCTTTATTAGTGGCTCGTCTAAAACGTAAGCTGGATGACTGGCGAGATTTGGATTACACTGGCATATCCCAAACGTCCCCAAATCAACCTGAGTTTCACCATAAGTTGGATATATATCGGTCGGAAGAGTCGACGACGGCGTTGATGTCAAGGGTATCAGTATAGAAGGAAACCCAATGAAGCAACCTGCTGGTGGATATGCGGCGAGAGCGAACGAGGTGTTGAGTTCTATGGATTGCGTGCGCTGTTTTCAAGACAGTGCGAAATACGCCAACCCAGCGAGCTTCCCCCAACGATCAGCACTTTACGCTCTGATCTTGCTTCGGTCTTGCTCTGCAGGTCTGGAATAGACACTTTTTACGGCGCTATCGTCGTCGCGCTTCCAGAGCTAGATATGTTTTCCGTATGGGAGTGCAACTGTCGATCCTCTGATACAGGTCCTGCGACTCTGTCATCGACCGACCCTCGAGGCGACTGGTCTGCTGCTATCTGGCTGGATGTGATACTTGGATCCATGACTGTGTCAGAGTTTCGTATTGGATAGCCTTCAGCATGGTCCTGTCCATTGGTTATGACATCTGCCGGCTGTTCGGGGGTCACGTTGCTGGCGGCAGGAGATTGGTTCCGAGCTTCATGGGATGGCTCCCGGGTCGTCCCAGCTGCCTTCTGGCGAGACTTGCGCGCATTTGCGATCAGGTCCTTGAATGAATCGCTGTGTTTTGAGGCCCATCCCAGGCCGTCGAATTCCTTGTCTTTGATCTGGGCACCCAGGTTGGCCGAATGAGAGTTGGGAGGAGCGCTGCCACCTTGCGTCCGTTCCCAAGTGTCAAGGTCTCGCAGAAGTTCCGACTTAGCTTTTGGTCGCGCCGAGTCACAGTTGGCATTCCATATCATAACCCATTCCCTGTGTCTTTTCTCGAGTAGTTGTCTGGAACCCCAACTTGAAAGTCCCATCTCTACAAGCCTCTTTCTCAAAGCAGTCTCCTTCATCATAGAGTAATTCAGTGGCGACAACCTCTCTTGCGGTTTAGTCGAGGTGTTGGTTGCAGGGCGAATATTGGGAAATCCGAGGGTCCTTGGCTTTGACTCGCTTGGTTGTGGCCGTGGCTCTCCAGGACAATCGGTATCTAGGTGCCTATCGACTTTCTCGGGCTTCATTCTCCATGAGCAGATTGGGCAAGCAACGAGGCCATCGTCTGTCTGTTGCGTTAGTCTCCAGCACTCAGTTGTCCGTGAAGGGGCAGCGCAGCAGCCTACCAGGCGTGTACTCCTCTACCTCGACCTCCTCCACCTCTGGTACTCCCGCCTCTTCTCTCATAATGGCCGATGTAGCCTCCGCTGCCCTCGCACTGCTCGACCTGGTAGACATCCTGGTCCTTTTCGAATAATGGCCACCGTCTTGTGTACCGTCACCTGCTTTCCTCTTTGGAGTCTGTGCTGGCGCATCAGTCGCAGGAGCTTGTGGTTCTCGTGCGAGCCTGAGCATCGCATCTCTGCCCCGGCTGAAGCTCTCAACAGCCTCTCTTATTGCCCAATTCCCCCTCAACCTCGACTCCTGGTCCGTAGCGCGACACAGTGGACACTTCCCGTCGCTGGCGAGGGCTCTTCGTATGCAGAGGGAGCAGAAGGTGTGGCAACAAGACGTAACCATTGGGGAGTTGAAGAAGTCTTTGCAGACATGGCATCGCAGCGACTGTTCGACAGGCATCAGGCTTGCCAGAGGCGTTCCCAACCAGTCGGTTGGGTCGGATACGTCGTAGGCATCGTCCTTTGTGACGGGACCCGTGTTCCGGGTGTCCATCCTATATCGCTCAAGTTGTGTAAGTCGTCGGACCGTTGCCTCGTATCGATTGGCGTGGTTGTCTCGGTGGTCCCAGCAGGCAAAACAAATCAAAACTCAAGAGAGCGTTGGTTTACTTTTTTGCGAAGTCGCAAGGAATGTCAAGGAAGGGCCGCCACTGGGTCCGCTTTTGGGGAGGCGCGACCTGCCGTGAAAGCGCGTAAAGAGCAACCCCGACCCCTGCAGGTACGCGTCCAACAGAAAGCAGGCGCTCTTCCTGTCTACGCTTACCTCTCCAATTCATGGCCTTTCATGCCAAAATTACTTGCGCAGAGCAGCACACCAACGTGTAATCGCTACCGCCTCCACCATGGACAATTACAAGACTTACCTCGCGGAACAGGTCCTATCTGAGGACAGAATCGTAAGCGTCTTGACCCACGGCTTCACCTGGTTCCAGACCACAAGCTAATATTTCCCAAGGTCACGTATAGGACTTTGAGTCGGGCTTTGAAAGTCCATGTCAACACAGCCAAACAGTGAGTATGGCCGCATGCATCAAAGGCACACATGCTCAATGTCTGTTAGGATGCTCTACGAATTCCACAATGAGCAAAATGTCAAACGCTCAGGATCCGTCCATGCAACCTACGTGCTGTATGGCATCAGGAAGAATGCCCAAACCAACGGCCACTCCCAGCAAGACGGTGATGTGCACATGACGAGCTCTCCCCCAGAAATTGAGTCTGCGGTGGATGACAATCCCGTGATCACACTGACTCTTGTGGCCGAGGAAAGCCTCAAAGGTAGACTGGACGCATGTGCCCCTGTGACCTCTGGATCCTTAGCTGACCCGCTTACAGATGTACTTTCGCAATATGAAAGCGTCAGTTCCATTCATATCTATAGTCTGGGAACGCACCCTGTAAAGGTGAGACTCGTCCACTTTGCTTGTGGCTTGCTTGTTATTAAGCATTACTGCAGGATCTTCATTTACTCGCGGAGGTGTCGAAACCCATCCTTGACGTGGCGGCTGAGAACGATCCAACCGACCGTCAACACTCACTCGGACCCATTCGCAATCCACATGTGCGGCGAAGAGAGCGTCAGGGGGCAGCCCTCAGGTCCAATGTGGCGGTCCCCAAAGCGTCTGACGCGAAACCTACTACCTTGAAGCAGGCGCCCGCTGCACCAGTCAAGGAAGAAGCCGCGCCGGAGCAAAAGTCGGGCTCCAAGGAATCCACCCCGGTGCTGTCCGGGTCGAAGAAACCGCCACCTGCTCTGAAGCGCGGAGCTTCTGGAGGTATCATGCAGTCTTTCGCCAAAGCTGCATCCAAGCCCAAGAAAGCTGGCACTCCTCAGCCAACAGCGGCAAGCGCCGCGGATGATACACCTATGCAGGAACTTTCGGATGATGGAGAGGACGACACTGTGGCCGAGCCCAAAAACGAAGACGACTCGGCAGCATACAAGACCAGAAAAGACCGTCAGGAAGAGCTGAAGCGCATGATGGAGGAGGACAGTGAAGACGAGGAGCCTGAAAAGGAAGACACGCCGATGGAAGAGCCAGAGGAGGAGGTCCCAGCGCCAGAGCCTGAGAAAGAAGAGAAACCAGAGCCAGCGGAGGTCATTTCGAGTGCCAGCAACGGGCGGCGCCGTGGAAAGAGGCGGGTGATGAAAAAGAAGACAGTCATGGACGACCAGGGTTACTTGGGTAAGTCACGGACAACCACCTGCTATAGAGATTGGAACGCACATGTTGACAGTCGAGACAGTCACGGTTCAAGAATCTGGTTGGGAGTCTTTCTCCGAGGATGAGCCAGCGCCGCCAGCTGCGAAGAAGAAGGCGGAGGCCGGGTCACAACCGGCGAAGCCCAAGAAACCAGCTGCAAAGGGCCAGGGCAATATCATGTCGTTCTTCAGCAAGAAGTAACCTTGCGAAGAGAACAATGTTTTCACGGTTATCACTTGTGGAGGATGAAGCGGATTGGGGGCGCAGGGTCTTGGTCATCGAAAGTGTTGTAGACAGAGCTTGAGACGCAAGACAAGCTGTGAGCCTGTCTGGAACAGAAATAGCAGGCCAGATCGTGTGGGTCACAGACGACCTCGCAATTGTCTTGCGCGTTTGAACCCATCTTAGAACCGCCCCCTTGTATGACCCCTGAAAATTAGACGCTGGACCCCTGAAGGTGCCAGGGTGCCTCGAGGGTGCGACGATCAGTGTGGGGTAATAAGCTTCCTGTGCGTGGGAACATCGACATCCGGGAATTTGGCATTCCCTCGACCACCTGGTGCCTTTCCCAACCTCTTTCTCGAGGTTCCTGTTCGTTGTAACGTGTGCTCTTCACTCGCTGGGGCCGTTCCGTTCAGCGCAGCTCCTCACCGTCCCTATTACTCCTGTGCGCCAATAAATGCTTCAGGGAACCGCAAGGATTGCTTCCTTTGCTGATACGAGGAACAGCCACGATCTGCTGTTTGTACCGCAACAAGCGCTCTGCTAGCAAAACCTCACCGTACCATTGGCGCCCCTTCTCAGTCGCTTAGTCTCGTTAGCATCGACGTCCGCCCAAGACGATGGGCTTCCTGCGCTCTTCTTTCGTCGCGGGCCTCCTCTTCCAGCTGGGCGCACTCGCACATGGACCGCTCGGCTATGCGCAGGAGAAACCGTTGGTAGGCGATGCCAGCTTTGACTACGCCGAGGCATGTCCAGACTATGCGAAATACTCAACAAGTCCTCAGTAAGTATGGGCCCATGCACCAAGCAGACAAATGGCTAACTCTACGCAGTCCTCCCAACAGCGAGGGTCCTCTGCAACTTCCGTTCCAGCGACCGCATCCCAAATGCCGCACGTTCCATTCCGACGCCGTCGAGAAGGTCATTAAGGATGTCACCTCACGAATGAAAGACCCTGACCTGGCCCGCCTATTCGAGAATACCTTTCCCTCGACCACAGACACGACCGTTAAATTCCATACCGATGGTACTAAGAAATTCAAGAGGAAAGAGTACGGTCGGAGCGCTCTGGACGACGGCGCATGGATGGGACCGCAGTCGTTCATTATCACTGGGGACATCATTGCTGAATGGCTCCGGGATAGTTGCAACCAGCTGTCTCCATATATGCCGCTTGCAAAGAAGGACAAAGACATATTTACCCTGATCCTAGGGGCGATCAACACGCAGTCCGAGTACGTGATCGAGGCGCCCTACTGCAACGCGTTCCAACCACCTCCGATTTCTGGCCTCAAAAATACCTACAATGGCCAGGACGATTTCGTTCACCCAACCTATGAGCCCTCTTTCGTCTTCGAGTGCAAGTACGAGCTGGACAGTCTCGGCCATTTCTTGACCCTGGCCAACGATTTCTACGAGACGACCGGCTCTCTCGAGTTCGTGAACCTGCGCTGGCTGCTGGCCCTCGAAACCGTGTTGGAAGTGTTGGGTCAGCAGAGCCAGCCTACATTCGACCCTGCGACGGGACAGTACCAAAGGAACACTTACACGTTCAAGCGTCAGACCTTTGTTGGCACTGAGACTTTGAACCTAGACGGGGTGGGAAATCCTCTGAACAACGGAACTGGTCTTATCCGCAGCGCTTTCAGGCCGAGTGACGACGCAACCATCCTCGGCTACTTTATCCCGGCGAATGCAATGATGGCGGTGGAAATGAAGAGAACGGCGAAAGCTCTCAAGGCTGCAGGCGAGACCCATACTGCCGAGAAGTTCGAGAAGTGGAGCCAGCAGATTACAGACGGTATCTGGGACCACGGCGTGGTTCAGCACGCCAAGTTTGGCCGCGTTTTCGCATACGAAGTAGACGGCTACGGCTCCCACATCTTGATGGATGACGCAAACTACCCTAGCTTGCTGGCTCTTCCATTGATGGGCTTCGTCCCACCGGATGACGAAGTTTACCAGAATACGCGCAAGATGCTACTGAGTCGAGCGTCGAACCCATACTATCTGGAGGGACAAGAGTTTCGAGGCATTGGAGGTGAGAGTTCACACCTGCGGACGGTTTTGGGTGGCCGTGTTTGCTAACGCTCGAAGGTCCTCACATTGGCCTCCGGAACGCCTGGCCGATGAGCTTGTTGATTCAAGCGCAGACGACCGACGACGATGCTGAGATCATGGGGTGCCTGAACTATGTGCTGAAAACTGCCAAGCTTGGACTCATTCACGAGAGCATCGACGTAAATTCGGGATACGCATATACCAGTGAGTTTTGCTATGGAAATCATGTACACGGGTTAAATCGAGCTGACTTGTTGTGTGCTTTTTAAGGGAGTTGGTTCGCTTGTAAGATCTACTCCAATACTCATATCCAACCCTGCACGCTTCTGGTACTTGCAACTAACAACATTTTCTAGGGGCGAACGGTGTTTTTGCCGAGACGATATTGGACCTGGCCAACCGCAAACCGCATTTGATATTCAAGGACACTACGCCATACGATATATGGGAGGACTGAGGGAGGTGGGTGCGGAAACTGTACATACCGGCTAGTGACAAGGCGACCTCCAACAGACATTAGGATACCCTATAAAGCATTTTTTATTTCCTTCATCTCTTACAACGTCACTTACGCACCTACTCATGTTTGCAGACGTTTCATTACGTTTTCCCAGACAATGCTCATAGACCTCAAGAAAACGGCCACTGCACTGTTCTCTAAAACTGTTCAGGCCTCTGAGATATCAACCCTCTCAGTCTAGTGCCTTTTCTGCAAGCTCATATCAAGAACTAGTAGCCGTGCCCAAAGCAACGCCGTCCCCAAAGCAACGCCGTCCCGTCACTGATTTGCGATGTTCTAGGAGTCAGACAGAATGGGGCGCTCAGAGTTCAGGCCCGAAAGGAGATGCGCGCTGCGCAAGGGAAGATGTCGGTAAGCAATGGAGGCTTCCACGCAAATCAGCTCTCGCTTGCCGGGGCTGACTGTAAGGTCGGAAGCGATAACGAGAACGGTGTCGAGCTGCAATTCGTCAGGAGCAGACACCCAAGCAGCTGAGCCCCAATCCGCCTGGAGACCTACCGCTGCCTGATGCTTTAGTGGGCCCCAAACCCCCCTGTGAAGGAGGCCATCTCCGATACCCAAACGTCGACAGGCTAGCATCATTGGTCCCGGATGGCTGTGCTTGGCCGTTTTTGGTGTGTTTATGTACAGCCATGATGCGCAGGATGATGGAGCTGGTAACGGCAGGAGTCGGTTTCGCTATCGTTTACACGTCCGAAGACTGCGGTGACCCTCATACTGATGTTGAACATGCCCAGGAGTCTATAAGAGCCAGAATTTGCCTCTTGCCAAGGAGTGCAATGCCATTATCCCAGGATTCAATTCATCCAGGCCAGCCTCGCTCAAGTCAAGGAGGTCTTTCTACTCCATTTTCAATCAATTATCTGATTATCAACCATCTTGTAAGACAGAGAAAATGATCGGCAGAGGGCGCGGCCGAAGAGGTGAGGCAGGAGGTCCCTTGGGGGCCCTCGTTCAGGGTGCTGCTGCCGGTGTTGGTCTCGCCTCAGAGAGCATACAACACCACAAAGCAAAGAAGAGAGCACAGAAGCAACAGGAACAACAGTCGAACACACCTGGGCATGCTACTTCACAGGACGAGCGAGAGTACCGCGAGGGTTTGCCGGAGGAGTGCGATGAGGGCGCTTGGCGACTGGATGAAGCGCAGGATGATCTTGCCGGGGAAGGAAATCGAACATCAACTGCCAACACTCAGAGCGCCCAGGGCGATGTCTCACAACTAGCAGATGACTTCGTCCGCACTCATCAATCCGAGGAGCTACCGGTGCGCAGAGGGCGCCTCGACCTGCCCGTGGTCATCACCCAACGCCGACCGAAGGCGCGTACGCGTGGGTTCATCCAAGCCTACGCACCGCTCCTTGAAAACGCCGCGATCGATCAGCCAGCGTTCCTGGACTTCATCGAAAAAATGAACAAGGCTGTCCAACCCAACCCATGGCTCCAGGCGATCAACCTGGCCTCACTCGCCGCACAAAACGTCCCCGAGCCCGTTACACTCGCAGTCTCGATCGCGACAAAGATGGCGGCAGATGCTGCGTCCGAGATACACAGCCGCGCCAAGACAAATGCCTTCCTTGATAAGACCAACGAAGAGTACTTTAAGCCAAGAGGACTGGTCGCGTTGCTGATGACATGGAAGCCCCAAGACTCTTCAGTCGTCACGACGGTTGATTTTGATCTTGGCACAACCATCACGAATCCTCCGACAGGGAGTAAAGGAATGTTTGGAAAGCTCCAAAGCCGCATGAAGTCCTCCTCTGCGGCGACCAGCTTCGAATTCCCCGAGACAGCGCCACTGGTCTTCCCAGCGCTCGACGAGCTCGCCGCCACCACGCCAGAGAGCCCCGGTGCAGAGGCCAAGAAGCAGAATGTCATCAAGAGGAGCGGCAGCTTTCTCACTGACTACCTCGACCGGCGGGCCGTCGCGAAGTGGTCTGGCGACAACCCCCAGAGCAAGATGGCAAACCTGGCCCCCAAGCCTGAATTCCGGTCCCGGTACGCAGACCCGAGCCACCCTGCATCCAGCGGCGATCTCCTGGCTTTTGTCACTGGAGGCAAGGTCTCGGCGGGAATGGCTCGCGAGCAGGTTCAAGACGCGGTTGACGGAGGTCTCGGTCGAGGAGCCCTTGTGGGTATGCGTGGTCGGGGTGGCATTCGTGATTTCAGACGTGCTGGCAGATCCGATACCCACGCACCTCGTGGTCCTTATGGTGAAGGCAGATCCACAGCTGATTGTGCTGGGTCATTGCTCTTGGTCGGCGGGGTGAAGAAGCTGTTGCAAAAGGTAACATCTTGCCGCTGTTCAGAGTTCTGAGGTTTGACTTCTCGCTGACATGTTCCTAGGATGTGTTGTATCTCATGATTGTCAACCGACCTAGCGAAGAGGAGATGGCGGCCTCTGCGTCGGTCCTTGGTTGAAGAGACACAGGATTTGTTATATCCAGGAGGGCGCCTGGAGTTGTCCGCGTGGCTGTAATTTCCAGCCATGACCTACGCCGTTGCGGGCTACCAGGCCCAATTTCATGCACGAGATACAGCAAGAGTGTGATAGCTGAAATGGTAAACCATAGTCTGCAGGCTCCTGCAGCGGGCCGCGTGAGAGACGCGTGCATTGAGGCTCAGCAGCAAGTGTATCAGGAGTGTTGCTGTGACTTCACAGTTAGCGCTCCACTCGTACAAATGATGGTCAAGCTGAAGGTATCCACAACTCCACAGTGATGGCGCGGCCATACTTTCGTGTGTTTTCGGTACCCGTAGAATGGAGCAAACAATTGGGATACAAGTAAGGTTATGCTCGTGGCTCTGAACTTCCTTGAGATCGGGTTAAGCAGGCTCTTGGGGTAGATCTGGCCAATTCATTCAACAGAAGCTCACAGCCACTAAATACGTTGCCATCCCATCGTATAAAATGCCTGAAGTCAACCCACCTCAACAACAACAGCCTATGGAGGCCCCTGCCCCTGAGGACGTGGTGGTTACTCGCCAGCCCGTAAGTCAACCCGACCAGGGAGGAGAGACTCACTTGTCGAGAGTAACTGTGGATGCTTGGCTGATCATCCCCAAAGAGACCTCTGAGCCTCAGATGGAGATGAGCTTGCGCGGTGGTTTCGAAGAAGAGTGCGGCTGCTGTGGCTGCGAGGAGTCGTGTAGCTGCTGCGGGTCGGACGAGCATGAAGGTCCTCCCGGCGGTGGTCCACCTGGAGGCGGTCCTGGTTTTGGAGGCCCAGGAGGCCCTCCTGGACCGTGAAGAAATGGAAGTTCACACCAGAGATATAATCTTGACTCGTCCAGAGCAATTCAAACGTTAGCTTGCAGAGACATGTGATTCGTCCGGCATGAAGTGTGTGAGTCGGCCGTGAGAACGAAAAGCATGGCACCCCAGTCTCGAATGTCGAGCGTGGTGATCTTGTACCCGGGTTGACAAAGTGGGCCGTCAGGATGCGGGCCTGTCAGTTGCTTGAACAGATAGATCGGCGCGAGGTTGAGATTCGGCCCGCAGCGCTGAGAAACCGGCTCAGGCACGCCGCTACGGATGTTGCGTTGGCTGAGCTTTGGTTGTGCAATGTACCTACAACAGGCTGGCGGGAGTGACGAATTTCCATTATTTCCCCGCAGCCTTCCAAATATGTCTGAATATCCACTTAGACCTCGCAGATACTATGTAGTAGTTTGAGTTACACAATAGACCTAGGTACATTGAATCTCACGGCGGCCGTCAAAGCCACCGCCGAAAGCCGGACAACGGCCCCTCTCCACTTCCACTACCATCCTCGAGCTTGGGCGCCCGATAAAGAACCCTCATTTTCGTTGATCATGTGAATTGACGACATACCTTTGGACGCTGGCTTATCCAATGCTTGTCTCCTGCAAATCTGCCAGACATTTTAAGTTCCGTGGCCGACCTCGCATTTTCCCAGGTACTTGCTTTCAATACCAACGAACCTCTTCTTCCCTCAGGATGACGCCCTCAGAACCACCACCCGATGAGCCAAAGAAGCGTCCCATCAACCTTCTCCGTGGCTGGCCGTCGCCTAACGTATTACCAGCAGAGACACTTAAGGCGGCGGCCAATAAAGTTCTGTCTGATCCCGACATTTTTGTCCCAGGTTTGTTAGAATTCTCGAGGAGAGAGTGCCTTTCTCACTTGTCTCCTATCCTCTTCGGTCACACAGGCTTACTTTCAGCAAGGTCTCCAGTATGGTCCTGACCCTGGCTACCAGCCTTTGCGTGAGGAGCTGTCCAGGTTTCTGAGCAAGGCATATGACACAGAGGCAGACGCGGAGAGGATCTGCATCTCAGGCGGCGCAAGCCAAGCCCTGGCATGCATACTTCAGTCTTACACCGAACCAGTGTATACTAAGGCCGTATGGGCGATTGCACCCTGCTATTATCTGGCCTGTGCAATCTTTGAGGACTCTGGCTTCAAGGGGCGGCTTAAAGCAGTCCCCGAGGACTCCGAGGGCATCGATCTGGAGTGGCTTGAGAGGGGCCTTGAGAGTTTCAAGAACAAGACCGACCCGGACGAGACACCCGTGTATAAAACACCCGAGCTCAGGAAGGTCTACCGACATGTCATTTACGCTGTCCCCTCCGCCGCCAACCCCTCGGGAAAGACAATGACGCTGAAGAGGAGGGAGGCGCTCGTTCGTCTCGCACGCAAGTACGATTGCCTCATCATTTGTGACGATGTCTATGACTTTCTGCAATGGCCTGTCACCGAACCGTCCTCCGTTCCTCCCTCGGGAACACCACCAGCCAAGGTCAAGATACTCCCGAGGCTATCAGACATCGACTTCGCGCTCGGCCCCAGCACACACGGCCAATCCCAGCCAGACGGCAAGTGGTTCGGCCACGCGATCAGCAATGGGTCCTTTAGTAAAATCGTCGGGCCGGGAATAAGGACGGGTTGGGTCGAGGGGACGCGGGACTTCGCCTTCGGGCTCGCGCAGACGGGCTCGACCAAGTCCGGCGGCGCACCCAGCCAGCTCTCCGCGACCATCGTGTGCGAGATGATGAAGGGCGGCGAGCTGGGGCGGCACATAGACGGGGCGTGCAGGCCGAGCCTGCAGAGAAGGCACGCGCTGATGATGAAGGCCGTGCATGAGCACCTGGACCGCTTCGGCATCGAGGTGCTGGACTCGAACCCCACGGATGGCGGCGGGAGGGCGTACGGGGGCTATTTCGTGTGGATCACATTCCCGAGGGGGCCGACGGCCCAGACCATCGCGAAAAGAGCATTGGAAGATGAGAACCTGGTGGTTCCGCCGGGGGAAATGTTCCAGGTCAAAGGTGACGAGAAGGCGGTGCAGTTCCCCAACAGCATCCGGCTGTGCTTTGCCTGGGAGGAGGAGCGAGATCTTGTCGAGGGGGTCGCACGCCTCGGCCGCGCTGTGGACTCACTCTGGAACAAGGAGGAGCCGGTTAGACAAGGTCGTTCCGGCGGTGGCAATCTAGACGCCTTCTACTGATGCCCTTGGATCGCCAAATTACATTTCCCTGCTCGAGTGGTGGTTGGGTTTTTTTTTTTTAAGCCGATTGTGGCCTCTGAGCCAATGAAATACTTTGGGAACTAGGAAAACACATACTGGCAGCAAATCGCAAACCCAAAGGATTGCATGACACCGGCTTAGGTATCGATCAAGAGCCACAGGCTAGAATAGCGATTGCTATGATTCTGATGAGGAGTTTACTGACTAGGCGACTGTCCATCGTGGAAGATCAGGGATTCTCATCGAGAAATTACTCGAAGTTAGGCTATGTCAACAGTCTCAACGTGCTGTGTCAGGTATTTCACGGCAGCAGTCATTCAGGAAAGAGCATGCTTGGTAGACTTTACGTGTCGTTCAACGCCAGTTGAGACGGTCTGTGGGACCTCGTGATCCAAGTCATGCTCGAAAGGGGTATCTTATTTCATTGCTATTGCTGGCTAGAAGGTCTAAAGTTCATGTGTGCACCCGATAAGTGGATTTCATGCACCTAGTCTACCAGCCCCATGTCCTGTTCGAAGCTGTGAACACAGGCGGCTTCCATTGGATCAAATCCGGCTTGATCTCTCTCCATAGCAGCTTCTTCCTCTTCTCCAACCGTTTGTTGTGCGCCTCCATTTGACTGTTGGGCACGACAATCTTGTGCTCGCCCTTGTGGTAAACTTGCATCTTGTATGCCTGGAGCGTGTGCTCGACGTCCTGAGTCGTCATGGCGAGGGCTGAAGAGATCTGCTCTATGCTGCACCTATCGTCTTTATCGTGGTACTCGAGCAGCATATCCACGATGTTTTCAATCCAGTATTGTCGGTAACTGAGGAGACCCAAATCAGAGAGGGGTTTCTCAGGCGATCCTAGCTTGCCCTCGATCTTCGATAGCTCGTAAGAGAACTGGATCAACAGCCGGCCATAACCTTTGCGTTGGTACTGAGGCAAGGTCAGAATACAGGCCACATTGTAGCCATCCGCACTCTCCTTCTCTTTGGAAAAATAGCCGACGAGATGACAGCCCTTGTCGGTCCGCCTCGTCATGACGTAGAACAGAAAGGGATCCACGTCGTAGTAAAGGGTCTTGTGGTCGAGGAACATCTTCGATAGCAGACAGAGATTCCTGCACCAGGTCCGCTGCCTCCGCCCATCAATCTCCCAGAACGACACCCAATCGTCCCTGTAAATCTCGTTTCCGGGCGGATGTTGCAGCGTGCACTTGTGACGGTGCCGTTTAAAGCTGGTGAGATTGCCGTAGTAGTTGAGGCAGAACTCGCAGATATAAATAATATCTTCCTGAGTGAAAACCTCCGGATAGGGCGAGAAATACCAGGGGAAAAGGTCGTGTTGGCCAAATTGAACCGTCGAAATGTTTCTGATGCGGGCGATCTCGGTCGGATTCTGTGTCATGGAACCCGAGGTACGCAGCTTTTCGATCTCATCCTCTCGACTGAACGAGTCGGGTTTTGGCGTCTCATCGCCGTCGACGTCCATCTCATCTCCGGCCGCGGGCGTAGCGGCGCCATCCTGGATCGGGGTGGCCACCTCGGGGCCGTCGTCCCCAGTTGGAGTGCCCTTCTGCGTTTGCGACTGGGAGTCGACAAAGTCGGTCCATGGGTGCGGCGTCTGGGCTTCTGAAGTGATCGACTGCTCCCGCTTCCCTGGTGGAGGTCGTTTCTGTGGTCTCTTCCCAGGCTGTGCTTTCTTGGACGGTGCCACTGCCCCCTTCTTGGTCTTGCCGTCCTTGGGCTTGTCTTTGTCCGGATTTGGCCACTCGACGTCTTGCTCAAAGTCGATCCTAGAGAGAGGGACCCATTCGTCAAGTCGCTTGTTGAAGTTGTCAAAATTGCAGTAACACTGGCGGCCGCTCTTTGTATCCTTGATGCCTAGGATTTCTGCGCGTCGAGGGAGGCCATTCTTCTCCACCATGGCAATGCACCCGACCCTATATGATAGTACTGGTTAGTGGGGTTGAACATTTGCGCAAGAGAAAGGCGACGGATTCATGTTTGCCTACACGAGTGTATCGGGTGTCGCCTTGCCCTTTTTTCGCGATCCATCGCTGCCAACGACAGGCTCACCATTAGGAGCGCCAGGACTCATGATAATTTTCGGCAGCGTGGACTGGTCGTGGATGGATTTATGTTTGATGGGTCGATTGATTGAATGAATGACGGGCTTTGCGACCGCAGCATTTGTAGCGCCTCTTCAGAGCCACTACAGCAGGTCTTGTAGAAGGCTGATCTGGTCACTAACAGATTTCAGCCAATCGGGGCCAGACATCTGATAAGCGTTTCTCTACCGGCCGACGCTCGAGTCACTCAAAGACAACGGCGCGTCCCTCGGCAGGCAACCTTGTAACCTCTAGCATGCTTTTTCAATGAGACCCCAATTCTCTATCTGACAGTCCTCAACCTCACCCTGAGAACCAGGGGCATAAACGCCCTCATAGCACCATTTTTGAGCATTCAAAATGGCTGTATGATCGAACCAACATCTTCCATACTACCCAGTGGATTGGTCTCACAAATTTGGAAGATGGCGCCTGAACTATCGTCAAATTGGAAACAGCTGCAGGCCAAGATCAAGCAAGAGTCGACCACATCTCAAGGCCAGAAGAGGAAGGCCGACGACGGCGCTGAGGCCCAAGCCTCACAACAACCCTCGAAGAAGCCCAAGGGCAGCTCATCGGGGCCCAAGCCGAGACTGAAGCCTCTGGGTCCCAAATCTAGCGCCTCGAAAGCATCTAGAAGGCCAAACATGGGTGCCTCGCAGTCCCAGCCTGGCACATCAGCATCCCTCGCACTCTGGGCAGAAGACAACGACATTTCGCCAGAGGCCGTTTCAGAAGCGTACGGTTTGGGTGCTAAGGACAACTCACTGCTTACCGCCTCTGCTGTGCGCCCGAATGAGGGCCTGGCCCCTGACTTCGAGGTTGGCAAGTACATTGCCATCGACTGCGAGATGGTTGGCATTGGAGAAGGAGGCTACGGACACGCCCTCGCGAGAGTCAGCATCGTCGACTTCCACGGGCGTCAGGTGTACGACTCCTATGTTCGACCCCAGGAACGAGTAGTGGACTGGAGGACAAGGATCAGCGGCATAGCTCCAAAGCACATGACTACGGCAAGGGAATTCGCATATGTGCAGGCTCAAGTGGCGCAGCTTCTACATGGCAGGATCCTCGTGGGCCACGACCTAAAGCATGATCTGGACGTCTTGATGCTTGATCATCCGCGAAAAGACATCCGCGACACGGCCAAATTTTCTGGATTCAAGAAGTACGGCCACGGTCCTAAGCCAGCCCTGCGAGTTCTGGCCAGGGAGATTTTGGGGGTTGAGATTCAGACAGGCCAACACTCCAGTATCGAAGATGCCCGGGTCGCCATGCTACTCTTCAGGAGATACAAGCCGGGTTTCGACGTGGAGCATGCCAGCCGGTACCCCGACTTTGTCCCAAAGACAATCGAATCTAAACCCAAGGCAAAGCCCAAGAAGACGAAAAAGAAGCGGCGGAATTGATCGACCTCGCGCAGTAATTATGTTCATTAAAACTTCGACTTCGTCTAGTCTAATACGCGGTATGCGCAACCGACACGGCGTAATGCTACAGCTGAAGGGATGAATCGAAGAAAAATGCGTGAACACGCGTCTCGGATCTCGCCAAATCCATGCACTCGCGACGCAATGGGGTGCCTCATTTGGGAATGCCCTCCATGAGCTCCATGGCGCCGTCTCGTCCAACAGAAATGATGACATCCCCCAAGGTCTTGGCGAGAAAGCCGGCTTCGCAATACCTGAAGTAATACTGTCCTCTTGGTCAGCGGGGATCAGTGGGGTTGCTTCCAATGTGAGACTCACCTCCCACTTCCTCCTGAAAACCGAAACACCTTCATCTGTCATAGCTCCGTGCTTCTCAAGAAGGGCAGGCTTGATCTTGGATTCGAAGTTGTTCATAAAGCTTTCCCTCCACAGCCTCAAAGTCTTGGCATAATGTCCTCCAATATTATCCACTTTCTCAACAACAAGTGTTCCTTCGGATTCTTTGCTGATGTGGTCGATTAGTTGCGTAATCGAGGGGAGATAGCCACCGGGAAAGATATAGTGATTTATGAAGCTGGACAACGGTTAGCACCATGACCTGCACCTTACGATCGGTCGCGACTCACTCCTCGCTCTTCGAGTATGCCTCATGTCGTCCCTCGGGCATGGTGATGCATTGAAAGACTGCGATCCCGCCATCTTTCTTTAAAAGCCGGTGGATGCAAGCAAAGTAGGTCCCTAGAAACTCCTGCCCAACTGCCTCCAGCATCTCGATCGAGACGACCTTGTCATAAGGTCGCTGGGGTACGGGCAAGGCTCGATAATCCATCAGCAGCACCTCTATTCGGTCCGACAAGCCAGCTTTTGCAATTCTATCCTCCGCAAGTGCCTTTTGTTCTTGCGAGAGCGTCAGGCTGGTGACCCGGCATTTCGTTTGCTGCACGGCTAGAATCGCAAAAGAGCCCCAGCCAGTCCCGATTTCCAACACATGGTCTGTCGACTTGATGTGCGCCTCATCAATGAAGACCTGCAATTTTCTGATCTGCGCCTCTTCCAGTGTCTCTTCGGAGGGGCCGAATTTGTCCCAAATTGGACAGGAGTACGTCATATCTGGTGACAAGAAGGCCGCGAACATCTCATTGCTAATGTCATAGTGGGCTGAAATGTTGAGCAAGGAATTCGACATGGTGTTTGTTCTTCGGGCCAGCGCTGAAGCGTAGCTCGAGAAGGTTGATAGTAGGGTCGTTCCGTTACCTAATTGCTCTCGATTCGCCAGGAAGAGCTACACCGCGCAGAACTATTAGCATGGCGTGGTTGCTGTATCCGCGGACAGAGGTGACAGTATTACCTGGAAGAAGGCCGTCAAGTCGGTGCAGTCCACCTCTCCCAACATGTACGCTTCCGAGAAACCCATGTCGGCGAACAGAATGAGCCGCATCCAGAAGGCGTTCTTCTTGACAACCAGTTCCACCCTAGGAACACTGACCGCGCCGTTCACCACCACCCTCCCCGGCAGCTTGGAAGAGCCCAGCTTCTCGCCAAAGACATGATTGGTGCCGTCGACCTCGTCCACGAGCACCAGGGTTCCCACCTGGATATTACTGAATAAAGAGTGAACTGCCCATTTCGCAGCAGACACACTTGGACCCCAGGTGAAGCCTCCTATTGTGCCGCGGGCTGACTGGACCCATTGGCTGGGCGGTCGCGTGATGAAGCTGGGGAGCAACGGCATGGTCGGCGGGGAGACAGGCCAGATCAACAGTCTAGGAGTTCGCGCGATGAAAGTGCGAGCTCGGTTTAGCAGGTGGGACAATTCAAGTGTTGGCGACCCAGCACATTATCACAAGCAGCAGTGGGGGACGGACAGAGCAGGAGAGGTAGGAGGGGCGCGGTCGCAGGTGGGATGCAAGGCTTGCGACAAAGTCGCATGGCGGCATAGAAGAGGAAGGAGTGCCCATATTACTCTGTCGCAAAGCAGGGGGAGGTACCATCGGCCTCGTTGACCTCATCGCTCCGCTGTGACTGTGCGCGTCCGTAGCAAGCTCTTTGCGACAAGGATATGGGCAGTTCCGACGCACCGTGGTACTTCGGCTGTTTCTGCATTCGGCAAGGTGCTGGAAGGTCACGACCAGATTCCGGCGGGCTTGCAGACTTGAAAGCTCGGGAAGGCCAGGGCCGGTAGTCGATTTGCGATGCCAAGCCATGTCGTTGGAGCTGTCCATGCCGCAGTGCTTTGGTGTTTCTTCCGGGCCGCACCCAGCTACACACGATGCGCAAGACTCATGTGTTTTTTGTCCTCTCTAGATGCCTGACTGGAGGGCTCATGATTGCGAGAGAATGTTGCAAGCAGAGCAGCGACATGTGGGTAGCGAGCAAGCGCCGTGCATGCGCAGTCTAGGGTACCGGAAGTCTACGCATCACTGCCCCGTCCCTCGTACCTGGATTCCAGTCAACCGAGACATGCCGCAAATCCCAACCGCAGGGACCCCTGCGACCGCAGGAACTGTGCACGCTGTTTTGCAAGGGGGTGCGAACCGGAACAAAGATGGTGTGGTGGGGCTGGGCCAGAGCTACAGCAGCTATCAGCTTGTCAATATTCTCTCGCATGGGACTGTCTCATCGAGCTCGTCGAGTGGCCTGAGGGGGCAAGGGGGCAGGGGGGCACGGGGCTGGGCTGGGCTGGCAGGCTGGCAGGCTGGCTCGCCCGGGTACCTCCCACGCCTCCGTGCAAACGATCGACATTCCTAGAGTCCTGAGCGCGAACGGCAAATAGCAAGCTGTGGCTGCTTGCCCCAACCCGGTAGTGTTGGGGATGGCCCATGGACCGCAAACTGTCCCCCACATGTACTGTACGTACTGCTTGTATTAAGAGGGGCAAAGGTAGTCTACTTGGTAGCCAGCTCATTAGGCTGCTGATATTGACAGGACTGACTGTACTGATCTTTATTAAGGATGCCAAGCTACAACGTCTCTAGAAACAGATGGTAGCAGCATGGGCACACAAACAGTTTGATTGCCGAGTGCGGAGCTGTCAAGCATTGGAGATCTCGCGAGGATCAGAGCCAAATCCTGCCCCTCTGAGTAGGGTGTGGTCGTGTGGTTGCAACGGCGCCGGTCCTGGCAGCATTTGGGGGTCCAGGACATGCTTCGAGAATCTGGGTAGCCACGACATCCGGGCCCCCTTTGCGCACACCGCTCCACAGACTACAGCCCGGCACAGTCTGTCACGGAAAGAGAGTCCACGATACACAAATCTCACCGTCGGATGTCCAGATAAAACGAAGGAGCGGCGGGGCCCACCTCGCAGTGGCTCATGCCGAGCAACAAACATCCATGACGTCAAGACTTTGCGCCGCGGGATGCGATGATGTTCGAATAATCGTCTTCGGCCTCGTTGTTGAGCCGTCTCGGACAGAACAACTGGCACAAATGTCCGACTGTGCGGCTTCGAGCCATCCGTTGTATTTGAAGCAGTTTGGGAGTGTATGTGGTGAGACTGGTAGCCCCGCGCGCTACACAATGCCTAGAGACAGACGGCGAAAGACCCAGGGATGCGACGGGATGCATTGCATCTTCATGGCAGGGGGTGGCACTCCTGGTCTCACAGAACCCTGACCCTGGCTTGTCGAGATAAGGGTTCCCTTATCGCGCATCAATTTACGCGTCTCGAAGCAAACACGCTCCATGTGGAACCGCGCCAGATTCGACTCTCCAACGCTAGGACTGGATTGAAAGTACATAGAAAGTACAGTTTTCCATCTTCATCGAAGCCACAATCCGATATGGAACAGCCAATGCTCTCAGTCAGCCAGCCTAAGGGTCCTTCTCGTGACAAGGCAACGCCCAACGTCCTGCCCTGCAGGATCCAGCACGACGGTCCCACCAGCGAAGCAGAATCGTACTGGAAACCATCGCAAGAGCCAGGTATTTGAGTCTCAGTCATTGCGACAGGGAAACATCTGCTGATATTGTCACAGACGGCAAGAGGGTGGCCTATTTCAGAGGCCGGAAGCTGCATGGCAAGGAGCTGAAAGTCCCGGAGGGTTACCGAGGCGTCGTGGTCGACAAGACAGAGCCCCCGGAGCCTCGAGCACCCAGACCAGACGAGCCCGAGGTCGTCGACCTAGATGCCGAGGATGAGATGCCACTGGGTGCGCTGGACACGAGGGCAGAGTTTGACGAGATGGTGATATGGGGCCATGAGTCTATGGCGGACACATCATCTGATCCGTATGTTAGAGGAATTGAAGAGTGGATGAAGGTGGCCGAGAAGGTGCGTTTAATATGTGGATGGAAGGTGGATGGAAGGTTTACAGCTATACTGACGACTTCAGATACATTCTTACGAGGAAAAGGGGCAGTGAACTGGTACTATTTTTTTTGGGGGGGGGGGGGGGGGTGGAGGGTCAGGCAAGATTCATTCTCCGTCTATCTTGCTTGTGCGTGGAATACCCAGGAGTCTGAGACTTCAACATTATCTTTGGAGGAACGAGCCAACTATGAAGAAATCGCTTTCAGACCTACTTCAGGCACACAGTCCCATTAATGCTAAAGAAGAAGAAGTCAGGGGTCAGTGCAGGATATTGGTTGGCCAAGGCATATGGGAAATGAAAACAGACTTCCAATTACGGCCTAGCCTTCATGCAGCCACTTTATCGCCGCGTCTGACACGCGACGCGCCTTCTACGCGTTCCACAATTAATCGGGCAAGGCAATTGATTGCACTGCGGGCGCCAAACTCTTGCATATCCAGACTTTTGACATCTCAGCCTCCTGCCGCCCACCCCAATGCTTTTCCTTCGTGTTTCCCTACTCTCATAGGCAATCGGTATCAAAGATGGCAACAGCAGCAGCAGTGTCCAGCGATGCTGGCTTTCCCATGTCCGGTGGCCCTTCCAGAACCCCAAAACGGCGCGGAAACCCGTCGAGTTCTTCATTGGGAGGCCGACCCCGCGGTCCTCCTTCTGAGAGCAATGGCGCGCCTAGTGATGACGAGGGCAATGAAGGCTTCGAGGATGACCAGATCCCCAACCGTCGCCCAGCAGACACACAAAACATCCCCAAGGTCGAGGACAAACTCGGAGTGCTGGTCCAGAAGCACTTCGAAGACTTCATTGAGGGGTATGAGACCCTTTGATTTCCCTTGTCGCTGTTACGATCCGCGCTGACAGGACGATATCCAGGTTCATAGAAGATCCTACCTCTTCAGGGCCTCCCACATCCAGCGCCATCACCACAGACAAATATTACGTCGCCCAGATTCACGGCATGCGCGCATACGCACTGTCAACCTTTTACGTCGACTTCAAACATCTTCAGACATGGACAGACGGCACACTTGCGGACGGTATTGTAGATCAGTACTATCGGTTCTTGCCCTACCTCACCGCCGCGCTGCACAACATGATCGCAAAGCACGAGCCGGCGTACTTCCGCGAGCATCGCCAGCCCACCGCGTCCAGTACCATGACCACCTCCGGAGCCAGCAATGTTGGCTCTGGCAGCCAGTCAGGCCCAGGCAGCAAGACCACGAACCAGCAAACCGACAAGGTCTTCTCCATCGCCTTCTACAACCTGCCCCTGGTATCCAGAGTCCGCAGCCTCCGTGCCGGAAACATCGGCCAGCTTCTCTCCATCTCAGGGACCGTCACGAGAACCTCTGAGGTGCGACCTGAGCTTTCAGTTGCCACATTTGTGTGCGAGGCGTGCCGTGTTGTTATCCCCAACGTCGAGCAGACTTTCCGCTACACCGAACCTACACAATGCCCCAACGCGACTTGCAACAACCGCCACGCGTGGCAGCTCGACATCCGCCAGAGCACATTCGTCGATTGGCAGAAGGTCCGGATACAGGAGAACAGTTCTGAGATCCCTACGGGCAGCATGCCTCGGACTATGGATGTCATCCTGCGGGGCGAGATCGTCGACCGGGCCAAGGCTGGTGAGAAGTGCATTTTCACGGGCGCTTTAATCGTTGTGCCAGATGTGAGCCAACTGGGTCTTCCAGGCAACCATGCCCAGGCCTCTCGTGACGACCGCAACAACCCTCGCGGTGGTGATGCTGGTGGCAGTGGCGTCAGTGGCTTGAAGGCACTTGGTGTCCGTGATCTGACATATCGTCTGGCTTTCCTCGCCTGCATGGTGGCTCCCGACACGACGAACCTGGGTGGTGGTGTAACTGACATCATTGCATCTCTGAATTCTTCGAATAACGAGAATGCGCAACAGGCCCAAGAAGCGGTCCTCGCTTCATTTGGACCATCAGAGATCGAGGACCTTCGGAAAATGGTGCACAGTGACCACATCTACTCGAGATTGGTCAACTCCCTTGCACCAATGGTCTACGGCCACGAGGTGGTGAAGAAAGGTCTCCTGCTGCAGCTCATGTCTGGTGTTCACAAGTCCACTGCCGAGGGGATGCAGCTGAGAGGCGACATCAACATTTGCATTGTCGGCGATCCATCTACATCCAAGTCACAGTTCCTGAAATACGTCTGCTCATTCGCACCTCGCGCCGTCTACACGAGCGGAAAGGCGTCTTCGGCCGCCGGTCTGACGGCCGCCGTTGTCAAGGATGAGGAGACTGGCGAGTTCACCATTGAGGCCGGTGCACTTATGCTTGCTGACAATGGTGTCTGTGCTATCGACGAGTTCGACAAGATGGACATTGCCGACCAGGTCGCTATCCACGAGGCCATGGAACAGCAAACCATCTCTATTGCCAAAGCTGGTATTCAAGCCACCCTGAACGCGCGGACGTCGATTCTGGCTGCTGCCAACCCTGTCGGCGGTCGGTACAACCGCAAGACCACTCTGCGCGCCAACATCAACATGTCCGCGCCCATCATGTCCCGTTTCGATCTGTTCTTCGTCATCCTCGACGAGTGCAACGAGAAGGTCGACCGCCACTTGGCTGAGCACATAGTTGGCATCCACCAGCTGCGCGATGCCGCCGTCGAGCCCGAGTTCAGCACTGAACAGCTGCAGCGATACATCCGGTTTGCGCGTACCTTCCGGCCCGAGTTCACCGAAGAGTCCAAAGAAGTTCTCGTTGAGCGGTACCGCGAGCTACGCGCCGACGATGCGCAGGGAGGCATGGGAAAGAACAGCTACCGGATCACAGTGCGTCAGTTGGAGAGTATGATCCGGCTGTCCGAGGCCATCGCCAAAGCGAACTGTGTGGAGGAAATCACTCCAGACATGGTGAACGAGGCGTACAATCTCCTCAGGCAGAGCATCATCTCCGTCGAGCACGACGACGTCGAGGTCGATGAGGATGACGAGCCCGTCGAGGACGCCGAGACACTCCTCCGCGCTGCCTCTGAGGCTGCCGGCGTCCCCGCAGACCAGGACGGTGATGCCGAGATGGGCGAGGAGCACGCGGACGAGGAGATGGCCGACGCTGGCGAGGGCTCCGCCCAGCCGGAGAGGCGCAAGCAGACGATCTCGTACGAGAAGTACATCAGCATGGTCAACATGATCGTCCAGCGCATCGCCGACGACGAGGCCGGCAGCGGCGAGGGCATCGAGGGCGAGGCCCTGATCCAGTGGTACCTGGAGCAGAAGGAGGACGAGCTCCAGGGCGAGGAGGACTACAACAAGGAGCACGCGTTGGCGAAGATGGTGCTGAAGAAGATGGTCAAGGTAAGCGGTCCCTTCCCGAAATCCCTTGTAATGAATCCATATCATCTAACACTCGTTTTTCCTTCAGGACAACATCCTAATGGGCATCCGTGGTCAAGGCATGACTCCCGCCGCCGAGGATGCTGCCGGAGGGTCTGCGGCGCCGCAGGCGGCCCAGGCCCAGGATATCGTCTACGTGCTTCACCCCAACTGTGCGCTTGAGGAGATCAGCTAGTGATGTCCATTCGGCTGCGGGGCGTTGGCTACCTTTGTTGGTATTATCCCGGAGTGGAGTTTCGGAGTAGGGGATCATGAACGAGACATCAATCACGAGACGCGTCATAACGGAGGGAGGGCAAGCCATGATAATGTGTGTATACTGCTTGAGAATGCGTTTATTCAGTTAGAGGCAAAACTAGTACTTGCATTGATGCTCACACGACTTTCTGGATGACTTGTTAATGTCTGCCTTGCTATTTTTCTGACACCGTCTTCCCCGATACACTGGCAATTGCTTGTCCCGTCCAGTTGCGCATCATTTCATCCGAGTCTGCCGTCTGTTTCTCTTGATGCTAACTGTCGCTGCTGACTATCAATCAATATGTAACCCTCATTGTGGCGACCGTGAGAGTGGGGCCGGAAACAATTTGTTGTATTATACGGAGAGCGGTGCCATCCGGCAAGAAGTGAAATGAATGACACCGCCTTCTTTCAATTCGGAAGCATGGCAATAATACAGCGGCAACACCACCAACAAACAAATCAAAGGTCAACAGAGCATTTTTGAATCATTTGTATTGTGTTCCTGCCTAGGATTGAACCGGTCCTCAAGGAACAATATCGACCATTTTGCTCAGTGCTGTAGAGGTTGTCTCACGGCCATGTACTTGTGTGTGTGTGTATGACATGGCCACTTTCTTTCCCCCGTGTTGCATGGAGCAGTTCGGTCTCAACATCTTGATCGAGACCGCAGAATCAGCAACGCGCTGAGGGAGTTATGTCCGCATTGGGGACCCCGTTTCACACGAAACCCAATTTTTCTTTTTGCCTCACACTTATGTCTTCCTGTCCACTGCTCCACGAGACATGTCTGATTTGTTGGGCTTCTCTCAATAACAGAGAGATGGTCTCACTCTCCGCTGCTTGTGCCCATGTTGGCACAGAAGACAATCGGCTGTGGTCCATTGTGAAAGGCCGGACCCGAGTGTTCCATCAAACCACCCCCTTGCCGGTGTGACCTTTCCCTCTCCATTTCCAATTGGTTTTTTTTTTCTTGGACGGTTAGTGACAGGATCCGACCAGCCCCTCTCCCTACGCCTTCACCATGCGATAGGTGAGTTTTGTGAACTCATCCATCCGCAGTGTCGTCGATTCGTCGCGTCCGTGGCCAGCAACGTTAAAGACCGCTCGCAGTTGCATGCATAGAAAATGCCAAGAACGATGCCGTGGCCTGAAAGACATTATAGAAATTGTACAAGAACTGCTCTGGATCAGAACAATTTTGAATCCTAGCCCAGAAGCGAACAGGAAAATCCGCCAGGAGTGTTTCGTTCCATTACAGATCCACTCTGGATGAAACGAATAGGTGTGATCGCTTGAGGTATCCGTCCTCAGACGATCATTCTCGACGCATAGCGTTATGCTGTTTACTGGGTTTGAATGGGTGTTGCTGCAGCACGGTTCCACTCGGATCTGCCACGGTATGAACCACGGCCACCTCGGTTAAAGTTCGATCCTGAAGGGGCGCCCTGCTCTGACGAGTCCCGATTTCGGTTGCCGCCACGATACGAAGAGGAATATCGCGAAGCGCGTTGAGGCCGCCGGCCTTGAGGGTTGTTCACAGATGAAGCGGCCATGGCAACCATTTTGCGCCCTGGCATGCTAGGCAAGAGAATGACATAGCTTCTTCCCTCCGGATGGAAAATCAGTGCCTCAGCACTGGTGGTGAGTGCTTCCTTGAGCCTCCGATCTTGCCGGGGTGGCGCCTTGGCGGGCTCCCAAGCCGCCTCTGGGACCTGCGTCGGAAGATGGACAGGCGGAAGTGACCCCATCTCCTGCTCCTCGAAGCAATCTTCATCCATTATCTTGGTGGCAAACGAGCCATCATCGATGGTTGAGCTTGGGGCGAAGATGGTTGGCAATGAGACAGTGGCTGCCGCACGGTGGTTAGGTTGCGCCAGACTGGTTCTGCTCGACGAGTCCACGCTCGACGGGTTCGATGAGTTGTCTGCCAAAAGATTTTTGATCCGGTCTTGCCAAAAGTTTGGTGCAGTGTGATTGGAAGCTGCTCCTGAAGAGCTGAAGGGCCGTGAGGAATGAGGCTGGGAAGTGGATGCAGACCGCGTAGAGCTGGACTGACCGGGGCGCTGGGACGTCGCGAGACCGGAGGGCGCTGCAGGCGGCAACTTCACTATAGGCCTAGTCGGAGGCAGCGACACATGGGGGTGTGCCATGTCGCCGTCAAAAGCAGGATGACCGGCCATGTCAGGAGGCGGAGGAGAAGGAGAGTGAGATCTGCCAGTCTCCGGGGCGAGCGGGGCTGCCTGGTCCACATCCCGGTTGGGTGGGAAGAACCTTGATCGCTGGGAACCAGGAGCCGTAGCACTGTTTTGGCTAACAGGTGGAGGCACGAAGCGTGCCGCAGAGTCTTGTTGGCTCAAGTCGCCAGCCCCAGCGGTGTTCTGTGCATTTTTGCCGCGTAAAACCCATTGCATCGAGTCACGCACTCGCTGTCCCTGGTCATCTTCTTTGGTAGAGGTCCACGCCTCGTTGATGGGGGCAGCCAGGTCAGAGTAGTCCAATCCTCGAGCTTTCATGTCCTGCTCCAGGTCGCGCTGCTGTTTCTGGCGTTGCAGTCGAGTGTCTTCGTCCGACGCCAGCACAGCAGACGTCCATCTATTCCTTCTCTGAGCATTATCATCATGACCTTGTGCCCGTGGGGGGCCGATCGGATCCGGCTGTGAGGGCAGCCCAGGTTTGGAGCTTGGCGGAGCTATTGGGCCAGGTCCGGGTCGACCACTGCGCATCTGGGCCAACTGCGACGGCTGGGTCGGTACCGAGGTGAAAGTTCCATTTCCAAGAGAGCGGTCGCTGGTCGGAGGACCCCAGACATTTTTGGATGCCTGACTGCCTGCATTCCATGTGAGTCGATCGGGCTGGTTCTGAGTCTGTACCCGAGGATTCCAAGGGTGCGCATGCTTGTTCTCTGGCGCAGGGGGCTGCTCAGCAGCGGCTGCAGCCTTCGTTTGAGTTTGACCGTCCTGATCAACACCGTTGGGAAGTGAGTCCTGGCTGCTCTTGGCCAGTTGGTTAGGTAGTGTTGTAGTTGGCTTGGTTTCCTTCGACTCCAGCGGCGATG
Source organism: Diaporthe citri (assembly GCF_014595645.1). Classification (NCBI taxonomy): domain Eukaryota; kingdom Fungi; phylum Ascomycota; class Sordariomycetes; order Diaporthales; family Diaporthaceae; genus Diaporthe; species Diaporthe citri. The sequence continues at coordinate 3,999,689 of NW_025064846.1, forward strand.
GAGCTTGGTGTGGGGCCTCGCTCAATTGGTCCGTTGCTGCTAGCTCTTTAGGAGCCTCCTTCTTCTCGCTCTTTCGCTCTGGAGCCGGGCCCAATGCCTCCAACTTCTTGCGCAGGCGCTCTTGCTTCGCAGCCTCCTCCCTAGCCTCTTCTTCCTGCCGCCTTCTGATCGCTTCCTCTCGGCGTTCCTTCATCAGTTTCTTCTGAAACTCAACATCGTCAACCACAGGGGCCGCTGGGGGCACTGTCTGCATCTCGCCGCTGCCTGGGACTTGCGGTGCTGTATGCGAGAATGCCGGCGAGACTCGGTTCTGCCATGGCGAAGCACTGGGCTGTCGCGGTCCTCCATGATGACCAGAGGGCGAAAAGTTGCGTGGAGACGCAGGGTGGTCACTGGTCCCGGTGAAAGAGCCTCGCCGAGGGTCTAGCAATTCTGCAGGTGGTAGACCCTGCTCGTAAGGCCTGCCCAACCTCTGGAAGCTGCCGCTTCCGCCACTGACGTTGGAAGAGCCACGCCTTCTACCATAGCCGCCGCTGGTGTGGGATGTTTGGAACGCAGCCGAGGGTTCTGCTGGACCCTGTGACTCCCCATGCGAGGATCGCTGAAGAAGGGCCGGTTGTCGCGGCTGGTACTCTGGCCTTGCTGGCATACCCCGGCGATCGGCGACAGGCTCGTAACGACCTGAGTGAGAATTGTAGAGCTCCCGGTGATCCCGTCGCGGTGATCGACTGAAGTCATCGGCAGCAATTTCTCTTGCGGCAGGCGGCGTCACGCCCTTCAAACCGTAGGCTGATCCGGGTGGTGGGAAGCCTCGCTGCGGTTGATCACCAGACACTTCCATGGGCGAAGCCTTCTGAACGGGTGGAAGCGCAGCCCATGGACTCTTCACCGGAGTTGGGGGCGCCGGGGGTTTTGCAACAAGTGTAGGCTTCTCTGGTGCGCCCTTGAGAATCAATCCCTTGCCCGACGGTAAACTAGGCTTCACTGAGGGGGAACCTGTTGGCGGAGCTGGCGACCGTGGTTTGTCTAGAGGTTTGTTTTCCCTGGCCGCGGGCGCAAGGACAGGTACAGGCGCTGGCGCTGGCGCTGGCGCAGACACGGGTGGAGTTGGCTCAGGCGCGTTCGTGGGATCGTCTGCATGAGGAATTGTCGTCTTGGTGCCATCGGTCCAAGTGATCGTCTCTGGTGCATCCCATTCGTCATCGCTTTCATCAATATCGGCCCAAGCGGCCTGGCCCTTTGCCACGTCAGGTTGTAGTCTGTTAGCTACGTGTATCCCAAGCTTCAACAGCTCCTCGTCCGTCATCTTCTTAAGGTCGGGAGTCGGAGGGGCTACAGGATCGTGAATGTCAGTTGTTTGCAAGTCTGGGGCAAAAGCGCAGGTCTTGTAGGAGGTGAGGCGGTCAAGCTTACGTCGATTCTTGTTCCATACAGCATTTCCATCTGGTGCGGGTCGGCCATTTTGGGCAAGCGATGACTTTGAGGCATCACGCAGAGTTCCTGTGGTCTTGGCAACCAATCTCGGCTTGGGCGTGGATGATGTGCTTGGAGGGCCTGCGGTCGACGACGCAGTCGAAGTAGTCTTCTCTGGTGCTTTGACCGCGGCACTACTCGAGGCGAGCTTGGCCTGAAAACTCTTGTTGATAGGGACCGACTTGAACGACGTGGGCTTTTTGACCGAGGAGGATCTGACATGGCCCTTGTCGTCATGCCTTGACTTGGAGGCTTCGGTGTCGGATCCCCCACTGACGCTGACCTCGGCCGAATTGACCACCTCATCGACGATGTCGTTGACCAACTTGTCCACGGCGACGTTAGCGGGGGACTCGCCGTTCAACTCGTTCTCGGGCGCGGGGCGGGCGTCTCGCGAGACGGCGTCAACGTCGTGAGTGGCATCTTCTGGCTGTGGCTTGGTTGGAGTCAGCATGTTTGCAGGGGACAATGGGGTTTCGGGCATTGCGACGCGGCGGGGGCGCCTGCGAAAAGGAAGGAGGAGGTCCTTACAGGTTGAGCAGCAGCAGTCGCAGTAGCTTCGACGGACTGGTCTGGCGTGGGTTCTGCCGCCATCATCCGACAAATGGGTAGGTTGTCAATTCCTTAAAGGAACAGAAGCGCCAGCTGCGTCGTCGAGTCACTTGGGAGGGTGATACGATGGTTGTCGCAAAGGCTGGGCTCGAGTGGTCGGGGGAGCAGACGCGGTCGGGTGGAGGCTGAAGACTGGAGTCGAGTGACGAGTGACGAGGGTGCGCACGCAGGCTGAGCAGACTAGTCAGTCAGTCGGTCGGTCGGTAGGTAGTCGAGTTCGGGGTGACGCAGAAGAGCACACCCACAAGACGGGCGCGGCCTCAAACGCCAGCAGGGTCAAAAAAATGCGACCGGAAAGGCTCTTCTCTCGATGAGAGCGCCAACAAATGCACTAAAGAGGTGCGGTGTCTTCTTTTCCCCGGGAGAAAAGGAAAGGTCGTCGGCAAGACGAGGGTGTTGTTGGCTTTTGCGGCTGCCACTTCTGCTGCACTGACGGGTCTCATCAGGAGGAAGGAAGCTAAGCTGATCCAAGGGCGCTAGGCTGGATTTGGCCTCGCATCCCAGCTTCTGCTTGTACCACAACCCATCTGCCTCGTGTGCTGTGGGGCCAACGGCTATTGGCCGTGGGGTTGGCGGGTTGGCGAGCATCCCAGGGCATCTCATCCTCAATGCCACGCATATTCACTCAGCCCTATTGTTATTTTTGAAATCCCACTCTATTGGGCAGAGAATGCAGCAGGCTTAAGTTTCACGATCTCAATGCCTCAGCAGTATTGATACCCTGTAGCTAGAATTGTGCCTATCACAAGCTTGCTACAGACCTTGGTGGTCTAGCCCAAAGACAACCTCCCAGCACTTCTCGCAGATTGCAAGTCCAATTGTGCAAATGACAGTCACTAAATTCCATCGAGTAAAGGCGTGTCACTAGCTGTCATAGTCACATGGAATTTCAAATCTCAGAGGAATCACTGAAGCACGCCCCAACGGACTGCACGTGCTTGGACGAAGCCACCCTTGGTAATGACAGCGCCGTTCATAGCTCATAGGCCTCAGCTGCTCATCCAGTCGCTATAGTCATTGACGGTGTCATGAGACAATTTTCGATAGCAGGGAACTCTGCAAGCAAACGATTCTGCCGCCACACACTTGGTTGACAGAGGCGATACAGGGGACGCGCACGGCACTCTGGAGACCTTCTGTACATGGCCGATCGACAACCTGGATCTGGAGAGATTGGATCACCCAAGGAAATTTATTGTATGATGATTCATCCTCACTTCGTCTAATTCCGATATCTACACAACAAATTCCGGGCGGAGCCCCTGATCCTCAGCACAGCGTTCGGTCACTTTAGTGAGCGTTGTTCTTGTGGTGACCTAGAATCCCATGTCAATACCATTGATATCACCATCCAACCCCTCCTAGATGGAACTTACGCAGGTGGAAGTAGTAGTTCTGGGCGTATCCAACGGCAACGAGGAAGACCAGGGCGTGGATGATAGCTGTTTGACCAGGCGTTGTCAGAATCACAATGTCTAATCCATCCACCCAGAGACATATCCCCATAGTACTTACGCTTGGCCGATGAGTTCTTGCCGAAGTGCTTGGCCTGGTAACGACCGAGGATACCAGTGGCCTTGACCTCGGGGGCGGGTCCCTGGGGCAGCTTCTCGTAGAAGTTGACGACGCGCTTCATCGCGATGGCGTTGGGGTTGGCACCGATCGCCTGTGTAGATAGTCCGCATCAGCTCCGAAGTCCCGGTCTCGGTATATCAAATGCGGGTACGACATGTCGTCTCCAGTCGCCGACCCGAGACCATGCATCCGTGTAGAAAATGAGCCGTCGCAAGCTGTCGGGCATCCTGAATCTGCGTCGAGGCATCCGCCGACCCTCCTGGCTTCCAGCTCTTTGCCTCCCAACTCCTGCAGGTATCACGAGAATGGTAGGGTGATCGAGTGTTCCGGACGTACCTTGGGCGAAGCAACCTATGTACCGCAGAGTTAGCATGCTCCTCCGCAACAGGACATCGCGGCGACTCGGTTTACCTTGGGAGGGATGAGCGTCGAGAGCGCTCGGCGTGTAACGAAGCTCATGGTGACTGCGATTTTCGGATCGACCTTTAGATAAAGAGGGGAGAGACTGTCGGCGGGTCAATTGCGCGCTGACCTGGTCGCTTCAATTGACGTTGTTCTTGCGAGATGCGGGTTGACGTTCAGCGTTGGACGGTTGAAGCCGGAGAGAGGGTTGCAGACCAAGGCTGCGTTGATTTTCGCCCAATCACAGCCCGCCAATCCGGCTTAGCTCATCCAACGTCACGACCTCGCTCCCGGGCGAAGCTCGACGACTCCCGCAGCAGCACACCAGTTCGGTATCACGCCCCTACGTTGACAGGATCGACTTGGCAACGTGGAATCAACCCAATCCGCACACCATGGCTTCGCTACGCACACCACAGGCAGCTCGTCTGCTGCGGGCCATCTCCCAGACCCCACAGCTCACCGCCCGACGCTTCGAGAGCACCCAGCAGTCCGCCTCCATCGTCAAGGCCAGAGCGCCCGTCTCCGAGCCCGCCCCTCCGGCGCCGTCGCAGGGAGGCAGTAACAACCAGCCCGACTATACCGCTCGCATCGACAATGCCACATCGTACGTGTACCCTCCCCAGGCTGTGCCCCTCTGCCCAGCCGGGGTCCCATCGTGAAAAAGCGACGGCCCAGCTAACCCTCCGCGCACAAAAATTACAGCACCTTCACCCCCGCCCCCAAGCGTGTCCTCGACGGCTCCGAGGAGAGCGAGATCCTCCCCGCGGCCATCACGTCCGGCGCCCCGATGGAGCTGCAGGCCCGCACCGTGCGCATCTACAAGCAGGTCAAGCCCGCCACGCAGTCGGGCGACTGGCAGAGCAAGAAGTGGCGGATGGACTGGGACGTGCTTCCCAAGGGCCACAGGTGGGAGAACCCGCTGATGGGCTGGCAGTCCTCGGGCGACTACATGCAAGGCACCCATCTCAACTTCAAGAGCAAGGAGGACGCCGTGCACTTCGCCGAGAAGCAGGGCTACGAGTACTTTGTCCAGGAGCCCAACGAGAGGAAGTTCACGCCAAAGGCCTACGCCAACAATTTCCTGTACTCGCCGGGCAAGCTGAAGCATATCAGGACGAAGTAAAGTGGGAGAATGTGGTGGGAGTCTGGACCGGGCGAGAGAACTGTACATATTCGGTAGACGATCGGGCCCGAGCAATGGGTTTCCCAATGAGCAAGCAGTGAAACATTGCATTCATTGTCTAACAAGATACGACTAGGATTCTTTGCGCTGCCCATCTGCTCCAGGTATAAAACGCGCTTGTGGCTGCAAATTTGCTTCATGTGAAACCAGCAGTCCGCCTTGATTCTGCGTATGCGCGTTGAGACTGCAGGCACAGGACCAATGAGACAGACGAAATGTTGCTTGCCAATGACCAAATCAATTTGCAGCTAGGCAATATTCCGAAATCGAGTAAATCCAGACGATAAGCCCGCTGCCCTAGTTCAGGCTTTCATAGTCATACAATGTTCCCGCTGGTCAGACCCCATTCCGCCAGACTTAGTTGTCCACAACGCCGAGGGCTTTGCCCTACTCGCTTCCCAACCTACAAGGACCCTGAAAATCAAAGAAAAAAGTAACGCCGGATCTTTGTCCCTGCTAGTCCACGTCAAATAAACGGCGAGTGTTCACCCAACCGTAAAATTCATACGTCGGCTATACGGGCGGCCCTAGTTCGTAACCATGGGTTCGGATCCATTCTCATGGGAGCTGTCCTCGCCGTTCAACCCGAGCTCTATCCGGTCGGGTAGGTTCTTCCTAGAGCTCCGCGCCGACTCCTCGGCCCAGGCACGAATTTTCACAAGGTGCCGAATGGCAGCCTCGCGCCGTTGCGTCTGACGATGCAGGATGGCCTTGTTGACCATATCGGAGACCTCCCTCCGCAAATTAGGATGCATGATGGCCGCCTGTTCGGGCTTCAAGCTGTCTCGGGGATACAGCAGGATGGCCATAGTGTTTTCAAGCGGCTTCAGGAAAGCAGGTTGTCGCGAAGCCCTAGGACCAAGCTGATCGCGCGCAAACTGAATAGCAGTCATCACATTCTTGTCACCATCGCTACTGTTGCGAATCAGCTCTACAAGCTGGAGCCTGAGCAGCGCAAAATGCAGGTGGGCATCTTGGTCCAGGATCTGAGACCGGTCAGTGTCGGTCGTGCAAGAGGTGACGGTTAAACAAAGATGCGGGATGGGGAAAGTGCTCATAAAAAAAGTGGTTGTTTATCATCAACGACCCGAAGGCCATATGCGTGGTGCATGTATAAACTCGTGTTCTAATCATAGTGCTGGGCTCGAACGACAAGACAAGTGGAGACAGTTGACATACCTCTGGGTCAAGGTCATTGAGAGACTCGATGGCGTCCTGGATGTGTCCTTGGTGGATCAAACTCCTGATTTCCTGACGGGCTCTGATAGCAGGGTCCTCTTGCATGGGCTGCAGATTTGCCTCCTTAGAAAAGTTGGCAGCTGCTTGAGGGTACCCCTCCATGGTGAGGTAGTCTAATATCAAGGCATTGATATCACTATCCGTCTCGGTCAGCGGCATGCTCACTGAGGTGCGAGAAGGAGTTTGAAGAGAAGTGGGTTGGGTGGATGGTCAGAAATAATTTTTGATATATCTTCTTCCGCATTCTTGTCTAGGAGAGATTCCCATTGATATGTGTATAACATCATTTGACCCAGGGTGAAGTGCTTGTGCCATGGAGGGGAAAGGCACTGTTGGGGGCAAACAAAGACAGACTAACCTTTTTGGCATGGACATGTCCACGACGCGTTGCTCGAAGGCATGCCGAAACGGCGTGGCAGTAGACGCTGTGGACGTCTGCAGGGCAATCAGGTCAACAATGCCATTCTGCTCAACCCATGACTGCGCAAACGGTCAAGTCCGTACCATGTTGCCAAATCTGTTTCGAAACTCGGCAGCAACCCTCTCCCAGAAGGCCAGGTCATCTGAACCGGGAGGTTGGAACTGGATGGTTGGAGGCCCACTAGAAGACATTCATAGCTTGGAATGAGGCGACACCACAGAGGCTCATATGAGGTGATGAGATCCGATGTGTCGGCACTGCTTGCAGCCTGCTGCTGCGTGTGTTTGTGGGTGTGTGGATGTGGACGAAGGGTGGTGGGCACGGGTGCTGGTGATGGTACGGGATGGAATGCGAGTGTGAGAGGAGGGAAGGACGAAGAAAGATGACGGAAGCTCCAGAGGTTGGAGGTTTTGGCGGCAGAGCCTTGTAGTGCAGAAAACGCCGGGACGGCCCACTCATGGCAACGATTTCTGCCTGGTCTTTCCGCCCTGGACACAAAGCTGCCACCACCTGGGTACCGCACCCCAACACCGTGTACCTTGGTACCTGGGCACCTGGGTTGCTTAGGTGCGGCTCCAGACACCTGGGCACTGCGGGTGCGTCGCACTTGCGCCACTGAGGAACCTGCACACCCCTGTTCGAAGCACGGCTCTCGACCTCTTCGAGTTACCGTCCCTGTACTCGGGCACGCGCGCTGTTGATAGTGCAACCTTGGAATTGATAAGTAGCAAATCGTGTCACCCACGGAAGCCATTCCTGCCCTGAACATCCAAGCACATTGCCAGTGCCTCACTCTCGTCATTCTATATACATACTCTCGCTCTCGCCCTTTCCAATTCAATATCTCATCATACAGACATAGCTAGAGCCAAATTGCCAACTGACATGTTCTAAGTGAAGAAGGTATCCTTGCAGTTGATACCCAAAAAAAATGTGGGCGCGCACCTTTGGTGATAGACTCGGGGGGCCATGCTAACTTTTCGCAGCTCGCCCGAGGGCACATTTGTCCTTTTTGCCGTGCGGCGGCAACTGGGGGGGACTTCACTCAGGAAGCTTCAAGCTCACCATGGACTCCGCGACCGCAGCGAATGTCATCGCCAAGAGGGCTCACTACTCCCCTCCATGGGCTGATGTCTCCCTCGTCGGGATAGCTGGTAGCTCCGGCTCGGGGAAGTCGACATTGTCAAGGGCCATCGTCAACAAGCTGAATCTGCCATGGGTTGTGATTCTGTCCATGGTGCGTGGAACAAGGCTGGCAAAGGTGGAAACGCCGTCGCTAACGTGCGAGCGATGTAGGACTCTTTCTACAAGAGTCTGGACGCGGAAGCATCCAGGAAGGCCTTCCTGAACGAGTATGACTTCGACTCTCCAGATGTCAGTGTTCTGCGGTGCTGTGCAAGAGTCTCTGGCAGTGGGCTTACTTGGGTCTCCAGGCCATTGATTTCGACAAATTAGTGGAGTGTCTTCGAGACCTCAAAGCTGGGTGGGTCTCATCATGCGGCCCAGATCTCCTTAGAAACGGCCACTGGGACTTATGGATATGACAGAAAACGCGCCGAGATCCCCATTTACTCGTTCGAGAAACACGCTCGAGTAGACAAGACCACTGCCATTTACTCGCCCCATGTGTTGGTGGTGGAGGGGATATTTGCCTTGCACGATCCGAGAGTCCTGGAGCTACTCGATATGAAGGTCAAGAGACCACATAGCCTGGTCGAGATCGATCTGTGCTGACGAAAGCCCAGATTTATTGCGAGGCGGACGCGGATACCTGTCTGTCACGAAGAATATTACGTGATGTCGAGTGCAGAGGCAGGACCGTGGAAGGTGTGATCAAGCAGTGGTTTATGTGGGTGAAACCAAATTTCGAGAATGTAGGTGCTCTCTTCGGACTTCGACTTCCTGCGGCGCCGTGGCTAACTTGTCCGTTAGTACGTCGACCCGCAGCGGAAGAATGCGGATGTGATTGTGCCAACACGGGTTGAAAATACGGTCGCCATCGGTACGTAGTGCCAGAACTGACCGGGAAAGACTCAAATTGACAATATCCTGCAGATATGGTTGTCCAGTCCATCCAGCAGAAGCTCGTTGAGAAGTCCAGGCATCATCGAGCCGCACTTGTCCAGCTCGAACTTCAAGCCCAGTCGGAACCCCTGAGCAAGAAGGTTGTGATACTGAAAGCGACGGCGCAGCTTAAAGGCATGAACACTATCATCAGAGATATTGACACATCCCCTGAGGACTTCATATTCTACTTTGACCGACTAGCCACCCTCATAATTGAGCAGTAAGTCCCACGATGCGGCACAGTTGGATGTTTTCTGACGACAAAAACAGAGCAATGAACAACGTGCGGTTCGCATCCACAACCGTGGAAACGCCGCAGGGATACCACTACCGGGGTCTCGCGCCACAAGGTGAAGTATCAGCAGTCGTGCTGCTCCGAGGCGGCGCAGCACTGGAAACAGGCCTGAAGCGCGTGATTCCGGACTGCAAATCCGGACGTATCCTCATTCAATCGAGCATTCGCACGGGCGAGCCAGAGCTGCACTACAGCCAGCTTCCCAAGGACATCGAGACCCATGAGAGCGTGCTCTTGCTCGACGCGCAAATGTCCTCTGGCGGGTCCGCATTGATGGCAGTCCAAGTCCTCGTTGACCATGGAGTGGCTCAGGACAGAATCGTTCTTGCTACATATTCGGCAGGTCGCATGGGGCTCCACCGACTGACTTCTGTTTTCCCCGGCATTACCGTCGTCGTTTGTAACATGATCCCCGACATCGAGGATAGATGGGTTGAGAAGAGATACTTCAGATGCTAGGCGAGGTGGCTGGTGATGTGAGCTCGAGGCTACTTGGTCAGGGAGGAAGCATACTGCATAGCGAGGCTGGGATACAGAACTAGCATAGTCTCATTTCAAAAGGAGTCAAGACCTTATTGACGTCGAACCCGCCATCAAGAGCCTCACCAGCGGTTCCTGAACTCCTGATGAGGGCAGTGTGCTGTGCAAGGTGATCAGGTACACAGGTGGACTTGACTTGTGCTACTTCGAGAGCCTTTATTCCATGCTACCCTTCTAGGTGGCTTGCATCTCGGGGAGGGTGGCGTGGCCAAGGCAACAAACGGCTGGGTCTCTGACTCTAAAGTACTAACACACAACTCGTGCGGCCGAGATCAAGACCGATCGGCGCGAGCGAGCGATGCTCGGCGAGTGCTCTCCGGAGGGGCCGGGCGCAGCTGTTCTTGCCCGCCTCCCGAAATCGGGAATTCGCTCAAATTTGGAATTTTCTCGGATGGGCCACGATGCTTGTCTCGGGGCCTATCATTTTCATCAGGAAATAACAGGCTCCTCAAGCTGTGCGAATATCGGGAGCGCCACGTACTCGCAGGCGTAGACAGAAGCAGGCCGCGGGTGTCGAATTAAGCACCGCGCTCCGATGACGCCAAGATGAAATGCGCTGTGGGTAGGGAACGATGACGCAGATCGTACAGGGGTGGACAGCACTGTACCTAGCTTAGCTCTCCTGTATCCAAGACAGGTAGCTTCTCAATTGGCCATGCGTTGTACATGTATGGACTAGGAAGGCCCAAGGCCGACAACGATCTTTGTCTTCTGCCATCTCCCACGCATTGCCTGCACCAAAGACTTTTCTTCTCCGTGTCTCGTCGGCATGCTCATGCCTTGAGTGTTTCTTGACCTTCTTTCGAGCGGAGACACGCAGACAGGCACAAGCCCCCATTCGCTATCGACCGTCACTCGGTGCTATCTATGCCTTCACAAGCATCACTTGGCACGCTGGCTGCCCGCGCCGGGCGCCAACGTGGCCTCGCGAGCTTTCGGAATGCCCCCTCAGCAATATCGTGGGCACAGCCCAGAGCGATACAAGCCCGTCACCTCAGCAGAAAGTCAAGAGCCGAGCCCCCTCGACCCTCGCCGCTGCCAGCCCGGCCACAAGACTTCCTTCGACGCCAGCCCTTGGCCGCCTACACGTCCAAGACCAATTCACGACTGCTGTCCGGGAGGCCCCTTCCACAAAGAGAGTCATGGGCGCTCAACTTCGCATACCGGAGCATGGCTTGGGTGGGCAGTGGCATAGTCTTTGTCGGCCTCGTCTTCGGTGCCTTTTTTGTCTACGATGCCTCCACCTACAACGAGCACGCCGTCGCCGCCGAGTGTGATGTCTCGCAACTTGCATTGAGCCCTCGGAGGGGCGGCCCAAAGAACCTGCCTATCGCAGACGTCCTCATTGACGATGAAGACACCGAGGAACACAAGAAGAGGAAGGACAAGCCAAAGCTGGTGATCCTCGGCGGCGGCTGGGGCGGAGTTGCGCTGCTGAAGGAGCTCAACCCGGAGGATTATCACGTAACCGTCATCTCGCCCGCCAATTACTTCCTTTTTACGCCAATGCTGCCGTCCGCGACGGTTGGGACCCTTGAGCTGAAGTCTCTCGTCGAGCCGATAAGGAGGATCCTGTCAAGGGTTAAGGGCCACTTCATCCGTGCCAAGGCCGAAGATGTCGACTTCTCAGGCAGATTAGTCGAAGTCTCTCAGGTCGATGCGCAAGGAAAGGACGTCAGGTTCTACGTCCCATATGATAAGTTGGTTATTGCCGTGGGGTCACAGACCAACCCCCACGGCGTCAGGGGCCTGGAGAACTGCCACTTCCTCAAGGATATACGAGACGCTCGAGTGATCCGGAATCAAGTCATACAGAATCTCGAACTAGCCTGCCTACCGACCACCTCAGATGAGGAGCGGAGACGCTTGCTCTCCTTCGTGGTCAGCGGTGGCGGGCCGACGGGCGTCGAGTTCGCAGCTGAGCTGTATGACCTCCTCAATGAGGATCTGACAAAGCATTTCCCAATGCTACTGCGCAACGAAATATCGGTACACCTGATTCAGAGCCGAGGGCACATCCTCAACACCTACGATGAGGCCGTGTCCCGGTACGCCGAGGACCGCTTCAAACGAGACGGGATTAATGTCCTCACCAACTCCAGAGTGTCCGAGGTAAAGAAGGAGACCATTGTGTTTACACAAAAGGGCAAGGATGGCAAGACGGTCACTAAGGAGCTCCCGATGGGCTTCTGCCTGTGGTCCACGGGCGTCTCCCAGACAGACTTCAGCCAGACGCTAGCTAAGAAGCTCGGCGAGTACCAAACCAACCGGCACGCGCTCGAGACGGACACGCACCTGCGCGTGAATGGCGCGCCCCTGGGCGACGTCTACGCCATCGGGGACTGCTCAACGGTGCAGAACAACGTGGCTGACAACATCGTGACCTTCCTCCGTGGGATGGCTTGGAAGCACGGCAAGGACCCGGAGAGTCTAGACCTGCACTTCACCGAGTGGCGCAACGTGGCCGCCGAGGTGAAGCGCAAGTTCCCCCAGGCCGTCGGCCATCTGAAGCGGCTGGACCGCCTGTTTGCCGAGTTCGACAAGGACCAGAGCGGCACGCTCGACTTTGGCGAGCTGAGGGAGCTGCTCAAGCAGATCGACAGCAAGCTCACCTCCCTGCCCGCGACCGCGCAGCGCGCGAACCAGCAGGGCCAGTACCTCGCCTTGAAGTTCAACAAAATGGCCCATGCTGCGCCGGGCCTCAGGGCCAACGATATCCGCGACGGCGATCTTGACGATGCCGTCTACAAGGCCTTCGAGTACCACCACCTCGGAAGCCTCGCCTACATCGGCAACTCGGCCGTCTTCGACCTCGGCGGCGGGTGGAACCTGACGGGCGGGCTGTGGGCAGTGTACACCTGGCGTGGCGCCTACTTTGCGCAGTCAGTGAGCTTTAGGACGAGGATGCTAATGATGATGGACTGGACGAAGCGTGGTTTTTTCGGCCGAGGTGAGTAATCTCCTACAGCTGCTTTATTGTGATTTACCGAGGAGGTAGCGTTACTGACAATATGAACCGCAGATCTTATGAGCTATTAAAAAGGAGAAAGAATACACGGTCTAGAAGCGAGGAGGGTGTTCACCAGAGGCATAGATAATGGCGTACCGGTGGGTGAGCGAAAACGGAGACGGTCCTGTGCTGTTTCGGTGAAATGTACTTTAACGGAGCGCCCTCGATTTCCAGTGTTGTAGCTTCCATTTGTCAAAAAGCCTAAATAAATAATGACTTCGAACCAAATTCTGTCAAACATTTGCCGGGGTCTCATCCTCCACTGCGCACCCAAGTATTGAAGAACAGCTTGTACAGGTCAACACTAGTCGGTGGTGCAAATCTAAGACGTGCTCAGACATAACCTGTTGTCGGTGGTTTACACGTGTAGCTCCTCGAAACACAGTAATATTGTCATTCTCGCAGTATATACAAGACCGTCGACTATTATCGAAATCCTTACGCCTAGCATGCAAAATGTGGATAAACTTCGGGGGAATCAATATCCATCTCTGGTTTTCTTTTGCCCAAATGCAAGTTTTTTTTTTTTTTTTTTCCCCGCCGGACCTGTTTGTTACCGTTCCTCCAAGCCCATAATTGGAATCAGTGTTCCCTTAGATCTACTCGTCATCCTCTTCCAACTCAGCAACCTGTGAAATGGTCAGTCATCGCCTTGATAGTTGCTCAAGGGAGGTGTAAGTAACTCACATCATCATGGAAGTTCTTGCCGTCCGTCGTCGCCTTGATCACGCCCTTACGGATACAGAAGTCACCAAATCTCTCGCCCTCCTCCCTCTCGAGAGCATACTCCTTCAGTAGCGGCTTCATGATGGCCAGGATCTCGTCCTCCTTGATGCTTGACCGGTACAACTTGTTGAGCCGCTGACCGTGGTAGCCACCGCCCAGGTACATGTTGTACGCGCCGAAGGCCTTGCCGACAAAGGCGACCTCAGCCAACCAGGGCCGTGCGCAACCGTTCGGGCATCCAGTCATCCTCATCACGATAGAGTCCTGGCGCAGGCCGTTCTCCTCGAGCGTGCTCTCCAGCTTGGAGATGAGCACGGGCAGGTACCGTTCTGACTCGGCCATGGCCAGGCCACAGGTCGGGAACGCGACACAGGCGGATGATGACAGGCGCAAACCCGAGAACTTGACGTTGTCAAGCTTGTACTTCTTCATCAGAGCCTTCATGGCATCCAGGTCCTCGTCGGCAACGTTAGACAGGATAAGGTGCTGGTTGCCGGTCAGACGGAACTCGCCCTTGTGCACCTTTGCGACCTCGCGCAAACCTGTCTTCATCTGGAAGTCGGCTGTGTCCTCAATTCGTCCATTCTCAATGAAGAAAGTGAAATGGTTCATGCCCATCTCGTCCTTCTGCCACCCGAACGTATCGACGTTGGACTCGAACTTGAACGGCCTGGCGGGGGCGAACTTCTTGCCCCACAGCTCCTCGACCTTGCCCCTGAACACATCGACACCCATGTCATCGATGGTGTACTTGAGACGGGCGTGCTTGCGGTTCTTGCGATCACCGTGGTCGCGCTGCACCAGCATGACCTTCTCGCAAGCGATGTGCACGTCTGCGCGCGTCACAAAGCCCAGCATACGTCCTGTTTGCGGGTAGGTCTTCTTGTTGTTGTGGGTGGCACCCATGCCACCACCAGCCATCAGATTGAAGCCGAGCAGGTGGCCATCATCGCCCTTGATGGCGACCAGGCCAATGTCGTGTGCGTACACGTCAGTGTCATTGTGTGGTGGGACGGCGATGGTGATCTTGAACTTTCGAGGCAGGTATGTGGGTCCGTACAGAGGCTCGAAGTCCTGCACTGCATCACCCGCAATCTGCGTCTTCTTATCATCATCATTGGTCAGCCAGATCTCGTGGTAGGCGGATGTTGATGGCAACAGGTGGTCGCTGATGCGCTTGGAGCAATCGTGGACTTCCTTGTGGTACTTTGACTGCGTAGGAAGCGAGCTGCACATGACGTTTCTGTTCACATCACCGCAAGCGGCGATCGTCGTCATGAGAGCCCGGTTGATAGCCTGCATGGCCGGCTTAAGCTTTCCCTTCACGACACCGTGGAATTGGAAGGTTTGTCGCGTGGTCAACTTCATAGTCTCGTTTCCAAGCTCGGTGGCGATATCATCCATCTGAACCCACTGCTTCGGTGTAGACACGCCACCTGGCAGTCGACAACGGATCATGAAGGAATACGCTGGCTCCAAGCCTTGCGCCTTCCTCTCGTCTCGGATGTCTCGGTCATCTTGCATATAGGTACCGTGGAACTTTGTTAGTTGCTGGTCTGCCGCGGAAATGGCAGCGGTGGTGGGATCGTTCAGGCCCTCCACGATGGTGCCACGAAGATAGTTGGAGGCCAACTTGATGTCTTCGTTCGTGATTGGTGGTGGTTCCTCGGGGAGGCCTTCAACGTTCGCAACGCCCAAAGCCTGCCAGATTTTCGGCTCCCAGTCATTGTATCCAGTCTGGTAACCATCCGGATCCTGATCATCACCAAGACCGACCTCAGCCAAGCGCTTCGCACCAAACTCAGACAACTTCCTGTCCAGATCCTTTCCAGGCTTGTTGTAGTAGATCTTGTCCTCTTTCCTCGGCCAGTAGTGGCTATCACCAAGGGCGAAGACGGAATAGTTGACCGTGGCCAGGTCCAGCTCGGTGCTGTCCTTGATTGCCCCCCAGAAAGCATGGCCGTTCTGTGGGAACTCTCCTTGACCAGCGGTCGAGGTGATAAAGACGATGTTGTCCTCCGTAGGCAAGTCCTCCACAGGGTAGTCCTCCATCGCCATGACGGTCGTCTTGAGACCGCGTGCCTTGCCTCGGTTTCCAATTCGCTTAGCGACGGACTGGGCGTTGCCACCATCCGAGGCGAAAAGGACCGTCAGAGGCGCACCTTGAAGGCCCTCGAGGAGCTTGTTGTACGCATCCTTGGCATTTCGCTTCTGCTGAGCACGAATTTCGGTACCAAAATCCTCGGAGAGCACAGGCGCAAACTTGGGCTCCTTTGCCATGAGCTGAGTCAGGTGGTTGTCACGGTCCAGGAATTCTTTCAGCTCCTTCTTGATTCGCTCAGAATCCAGAGAGAAGTTTGGCTGGCCCTTGAGCTCGTTCTTGGGGTTCCAGCGGTACAGAGGCCAGTAGCCAATGTCGACGGCTTGTTTCGTCTCCTGGAGAACTGTGAGGGAGGAGTCGTGCTCATCATTGTATGGCAGATAAGCCAGAACGATCGATGGACCGTCGAACTTGTCGGCCTCGTCCATGGCCTGCAGCACCTGCGTGTAAGAGCTGTAGACTGCTGTCGATGCGACGTATGCGTTGCCGAAGTTCATAGCGTACAGGCCAATGTCCTTCTTTCTCCGTGCGGCGTCGGTGGCTACTCGCTCGGAGTACGGCGTCGAGTCGATGATGAGCATGTTGACATTGTCGCCAGACGCCAGGACGTGGTGTACACCAGAGTTGCCCAGGTCGTAGGACCACGCGTCAGAGCCAACAAGCCACAGAGACTCCTTGCGGAAGAAAACCTTGTTGGTGAGAAGTTTGCGGGACAAGGTCGAGTTGTCGGTTTGGAGAGCGGAAACGGCGTCCTCGGCATACTGGTCGACCTTTGATGGGTCTTCGACGTGCGCAGCCCACTGGGCCAACGAGCGCTTGGGGGTTTCCGTCAGGAACGTGCCCGATACCGCAGTCTCCTTGACGTCTGCGATAAAATTCTGCCTCTTTTCCTTGCGCGCCAACAGAGAGCCGAATCCATACTCGGGGCTGGCAGATATCGTTGCCGAAGCTCCAGCATTGTCAGACTTGAGCGAGTTCGCAAGGAACACCCTGGAGCCAAAGAGCTGGTCCAAGATCTTGGTGTAGGCGGTCTCAAGCTTGGGCGTCTCGAGCTCGTAAGCTGTGGTCTCCTCCGGTCCTCGCGGAGAGCCAACGTCCAGATTCTGGATGGGCTTCTCCGCGATCAAGTTCTGGTAAATCCCGCGCAGCGCCTGTTGGACTGTTTCGTTGTTGATGTAGCCCAAGTGGTAGCCAACGATTGTGTCGACGCCTCCCATGCCGCTTCTGAGAGAGGTCAGAACATCGATAAGAATCGGCCCCCACTTGGTCGTCTTCCTGGAGATCTGCTCCAAGACGGCAACCTTTTTGACAGACTTGGGTAGGACGTCGATCAGCTTTACTCCGAGCCAAGGCCTGTACAACCGCGGCGTAATGATGGCGCAGTTAGCGAAACCCTCAGCTGGGGGTGCTCTGTCGATGGTGTCGCCGAACAAGCCAGCATCAAAGCCAAAAATGAACAGGCAGGTCTCGGCGGCAGGAGAGCCAGAGTACTCGAATACGTGGTACTCGCGGCCCAGCAATTTCTTGATTTGAGCCCAGATGAGGGTGACATAGTTGTAGATGTGCTCAGATGTGACCGCTGGAGGTTGAGCCTCAACGGTGGTTGCTGAAGAGACACTTGGCGGGCTGCTGGTGACGCTCTGTTGGCTCGATTTCTCCGATGTGACTGAAGAGATTTTGCCCTCCAACTCGGGTACGTTCAGCCCGTTGGGAGGTGGTGACCTGGGAGAGCCGGCCTCCTGGCCGAGGTCGATCAGGTCTTCGGCGAGGGCCACCCTTCCATCGTCGGCGTAAATGCCGGCTCCAGGAATGTTCGAGTTCTGGATCCGCCGCACGTAGTCCTGGTTCAGGATCTCACGCAACACGTTCCGCGTCTCAAACTCAATTGGCTTGTCGTTCTGGGAAGCCACGGGGCTGAAGAAATGAATCACACCTTTGCCTGACCGGATGGCGAGGGCGTGGGCGGTCAAGGCCATGTCCTGCGCCTCCTGAAGCGACTCGGACTGGAGGAAGGACCATCCTGTATTCCTTATCGATGTGATGGCGGAGTAGTCTGGGAACTGGTCCGGGTGGAGAGCCACGTGGATGACGACAGGGTAGCTGGCGAGCTTGTATAAGTGGCCGACCGAGGGCAGGAGAATCCTAGAACTTGTGGTGACGGAGACCAAGAGGCCATTCCGGGCAGGCTCGAAGACAGACAGCAAAGGATCAGCATTGTGTCTTACGGAGATAACCTGCGGTCATGTCAGCCGTGCGGTCTTGTTTGATGGTAGGTGAGAATGGCTCCTGGCCGGGGTTTGGGGAATTGGGGGTAAACGTGCCTCCGGGACACTGTCGACGTTCTTTGCGACCAAGCTCTTGTCTCTCCTCCCGTGATACCTCTTGAGGTGGACCGAGAACTCGGATTCGGTAGCAAGAGAAGGCTGCACGCTGACAATTACATCACTGGCCTGGTATGCGATTCGTGAGACTGGGGGCAGAATAAGGTGTTAGCACAGTGGATTCCTGCGTCGCACAAAGCCGAGTACCCGGGCCACAGGCCAATGCATCCTCTCCCATGGGCAGCCATAATTGCAGACAGAAGGGCGCCGACAAGACCAACAGGCACACAGCCGTGATCAACAGGCGCGGCATTCTGGTGCTGGGCGGCGCACTGGGTGGGGCGCATGATGGACTGGGAGGGTTGACAAGGAGCAGAACAGTGAATCAGTCAGGTAGCAAAGTGACATACCGGCCTCTGCAGGCGTCCGACAGCCAGTGGAGATTGGGGTTGTGGCCATTTCCTGCATCTTCCTCTGCTGCAGGGGCGACAGAGTGTTGTTCTTGCCGCGGGAGAGGGAGGTGGAGGTGTCGAGCTTAGGAAGCCTGTTGAAGAGGAAGGACATGGCGAGGAGAGGAGGGCCCGATCAGAGACCGAGCGAGGACGGCGAGGCAGTCTTTATCCAGAGGCTGTCGCCGGAGCGAGGATGCAGACGGTGCGAGAAAATGTGGATAACCGAGAGTTTTCCAGTACGAGAAGAGTGGCCAGTCGTCCAGTCATCACAGCATCACGGCACTGGCAGCACGAAGAAGCCGATGTTGCCCCGCCAGAATCGGGCAGAGGACCATTGGGGGGGCAGGAAAAAGATTCGAGATTCGCCATTCAAGCTTTCGGTCGCCGCTCAGAGGCCGGTGTGGTCGTGGCCGAGCAGCTTCTCATAGTCAGGGTGCGATTGCGTGATCGCTCTAGCGCTTTGATGGACTGGCCGGACTGGCTGGAACGAGCTGTGTTAGTCCAAAGGGTCCCTCTTTCGCCGTCCTTGTCCCTCCTCGCACGCCTGGGCGAGCCGGCCCATGATTCAACACAACCGGCCGACCACTGTCGAAACAACCCATCCGCCCAGGGGGGCAGGGGCCGCACCGGCGTCCCAGCTCCAGAATCTGGGGAGCACACCCTGTCGCAGAGCCCTGCACCCAATCACGCCGCGGGCATTAACACGGTAAAACGGGGCCAGAAGTGCGTCTGCAGGCCCTTGCAGGGTGCACCCCCACCGACTCCCGCATTACCGGCGGCATGGCCAGGGTGTCGGTAGCTTTATCCGTGCCAGAAGCCGCCCTACTTCGACATTGCGACGGTGTTTGAGTGCCCAAGTCCTGTGCAGTAGGGCGGCTGCAAGCGAGCCGCATGGGCTGTCTCTCTCTCTCCGCCAGCCCACCTGCATGGGGGGAGGATCAACCTCATCTTTCCAGCACAACGGCTGCAGGGCTGGCAGGCTGGCATGCTGGCACAGCGTGACAGCTGAGAGGTCAAGACCGGTGCCATCTCATTTCATCCCACCCTCCCACGAGTCTTGAGTCTTGGTCGACCCAGCAGCGAACACTCCCCGCGCTGCGATCGTCCTCTTGTCCTCGCTCGCTGCAACCCCCCGGTCTTGGTCTGGGCGAGCAGAGTCAGACGACCAACTGAGAAGCATTTCATGCACGTCCCCCGCTATGGTATTCCACAGACAACCTCTTGGCCACGAGCCATCGCCAAGAACCGTGAGCAGGCCACAGAAACGTGTGGTCAAACCTTCCCTTGCCTCCTTCTCACACAGGGCTTCTTCTCTATGTCTCCCACACACAAGACCTTCGAGATTTTTTCCAGACCTCCACACCTCCCCATGCCCAGGCTTGTCTTGGGTGTGCCAACCCTCCAGTCTGCCCGCCACGTCTCAGTGAAGGCAACAAGACTCTCGGGCGTCGTCAGAACAATTCATCCATTCAAGCGCTGAGCCTGACTTTGAGGAATAATATCTTCTGTTGTGAGGCTTTGAGGCAAAGTCAATAGGGTTCCCAGATGCCCTCCATCTCCGACAGACCGCGCCATAGCAAGAGACTGTTTCATGCACGCACACGCATCTGCACCGCTGAGGACATTGGCATACTGTGTACATCGTTCTTTCAAACAAGCATTTTAAGATCCGAAAAGCTGTTCTGGCCTGCCTCGACACCAGCCAAACCTTGTCGCACACCCTGTTGCACCCATTGGACGGCGATACTGCGCCACACCTATACATTTATAGACGATGCAGTACCAACGCAATAGCCCAGTCTCTTGAGCCCGACTTGCTGGATCATATCTGGGGCTCGGCGGACTCGGCGCAGTCTAGACCACGCGGTCGGGACAGCATGCATTCCAAGGTTGCCCTTTTATGCACATGCTTGGTGTTCTGCTTGAGAACCAAAGATGCAGCCTACACCCGGTCGCACATCTCGGGATGCTGCACATCGGTTGACACTTGCTTGGTAGATAACGAGGATGTGCTCGCCATCAAAATCGCTGCATCCAACCAAGCTGCCCATCTTGCTCGAGCAAAAACCCTTGTCCCATTAGCCATTACCTGTAGTATCTATGATCCAAGATAAAGCAGAAACGCCGACCGATGCTATCGTACATGCAAAACACTTCGCCAATGAACATGCGCGCAAATGCTCCCAAGCTCCGCTTTGTCTACTCGTCGTCGGTTTCATCAGCGACCAGCGGCACGCGCTGGCCAGGTGCCCACTCCTCGTCCTCCCTGACGCCGACCCAGTAGTCCTGGCCAACGAATAGCATCGCACGTCCCAGCTTGCCCCTCCAGCCCTCGCTGTCGGGCGACCCGGTGGTAAACGGCAGCACTACAGCGCCCTTGTCGCCGGCCAACCCGGCCATGTGTCTCTGCAGGACCTGCCTCGTGAAGCTCATGATGACGAGCATCAGGTACACCCTGAATAGTGTGAACCCCGCGATCAGCACCATGCTAGCTGCCGTGTCCGTGGCCTGCTCAGCCGCGTCGCCCTCCGGGTTGCCGCCCGACTTGAGGTACCACTGCACCGCAAACGTCACCGTGTACGCGGCGTTGGCAGCCGTGTCGACAATGTAAAGCCACGCCAGCGACAGATTCTGCAACGGAGTCTGCCTCCGGATGTGCGGGATCAGGAACGCGAGGGCACCGAGCACGGCGACGGAGTATAGGTACATGGAGAGCTGGACCGCGTCGAGGGAGAAGCCGGTCAGGATTGCGAGCAGCCCGTAGAGGCCCGTGACTTTGTTGATGAGGAGCGTTATCGAAATCATCTCGGTGCCGGTCTGGAGACTCATCAGGCCGAGGAAGGTCTGCGCGAGGTGGTTAGCAGGTCGGGTAGCGCGACAGTTGAGCGTCTGGGCTGGCGTGAGCACGGGGTGGTGATGCTGCGTACCTTGGGCTTAGGCAGCCACAGCCGCAGGCCTCTTGAGGTTGCCATATTACTTCTCGTACGCTCCTCAAAATGCAGAAATCGTGAATTCCAGCCAGAATACTGATCCTGGATGCAAGGTATTGGTGGTCTTGGGTCGGTCGGCTTTTAGGGGTGTTGTCGTCAATGCGAAAGGTGATTGATTAATCAGGGTCCGATGTAAAACAGGAAACAATCCAGATCGAATTAGCCCTTGGGGGCGAATACCTAGGGACGGATGCTTCGGGCTGCAGCGTCACTCCCGGTCCGAGCCACCCACACCGACCACCCCCTGCGATTAGGATTAGGCTTGCTAGGTATGTCGAGATACCACCTAGATACAATCCAACCGACCATCAGCTTACCTATCCGGACTGGAGCCTGTCGCCATGTGCCTCGCTGAATCGACAAGGGCTTTCACGACTCAATGCCAAATCTTATGTGCAGAGAGGCAGCTTCTCAAGTCTGTAGCTGTCTGTTTATAATTCCGTCGCTAAGATGTAGGTCAATCGACCCGCCGACGATTCCATGATCAAGACCTGTTCTTTGATGACTCAGCCCCCGCGAACGGCGCTTCTCATCGTGAGTTGAGGATGAGCCCCGGGACTTGAGTCCCGGAGCATGTAGACGACAATTCCCCATGCACCCACCAGTAGTATGCGAGACATTGACCCGGACTGCAAGCTTGAAAATTTGTGACTGGTCTTGACTTTCCTACAAGACTCGCAAGTTCGTCCTATTAATGCGTCTACGACTCGCCAGCCGTTCTCCCACGTTTGTTGCCGCACTTCCTGTAACACCTGCAGCGGCTCATATAAGCCGGAGACACTACACTCCTTGCCCGGCCTCACGGACTGTTCAGCAGCAAGCAGGACAGCCACACACTCCCCGGGGCACATTCAGAGCCCACAAACGCAGCCACAGTAACAAGCACGCCGCAGCCCCCCGAGCCATGGCGACAACATCCACATCGGCGCTCAGCGCGGCCGAGCAGGCCAGCCTGGTCGAGTCGTCCAAGCGCGCGGCGGCGTACGAGGCCGTCAAGGAGCACATGGACCTCACATACACGCACGTGGGCATCGGCTCCGGCAGTACCGTCATCTACGTCGTCGAGGCAATCGCCGCCCTCGGCCGCGAGACCACCTCCCGCATGGCCTTCTTCCCCACGGGCGAGCAGTCGCGCGAGCTCATCCGCGGCGCCGGCCTGAACCTGCAGTACGTCCAGGACCTGCCCGAGGGCAAGCAGCTCGACGTCTGCTTCGACGGCGCAGACGAGGTCGACGAGGAGCTCAACCTCATCAAGGGCGGCGGCGCGTGCCTGTTCCAGGAGAAGCTGATCGTCACCAAGGCGAAGAAGTTTGTCTGTGTCGCTGGTGAGTGGGGGCGGCTGCTTCTTTTGCCCCGTATTTTATTTACTTGAGGAGAAATTAACACCCCATGTGTGCCTAGACTTCAGGAAAATGTCCGCCAGGCTGGGGACGAGCTGGAAGAAGGGCATCCCGATAGAGGTCGTCTACCAGGCCACAGGGCACGTGCTGGCAGAGCTCAAGAAGCTGGGCGCCATCAACCCCGTGCTGCGCTCCGGCCTGCCGGGCAAGGCGGGCTCGATAGTGACTGACAACGGCAACTCGCTCATCGACGCGCCCTTCCCGCCTCTCGCCCTGGCCAAGGACCTCAAGGGCCAGGACGGTGAGAACGGCGTCTGGACCGTTGACGGCCTGGCCGGCAGGCTCATCAAGATCGTCGGTGTCGTCGAGGTTGGGCTGTTCGCCGGGGCGAATGGCTTCCAGGTCGAGAGCAGCGCCCAGAAGCCCGTGGCGGCCTACTTTGGCATGGCAGATGGCTCGGTGCAGTCTCGGAAATGAACGGGGAATGAGGCCCTTGCATGAGATCACTCCGGGACCGTGTTCCCTCTGAGACATCGTTGGGTGGAGGATTTTACGAGCCGAAAGCCATCCCGGACAAAAATGGCAAAGGCTCAACGGCCGTTTCAAGCGCGACGCGCAGCATCTACGATTGCAAATCAGCAGCAGCCTCGCCGCCCGCAGCCGAGACTTTAGATAAGAGGTCTGAAGATGAATTAGATAGTATACTAAAAGGTCTTATCAGTCGGAAGAAATCGTGGGTCGTCATTCATGACCCATTAATCGTTGTTTATTATACAATCGCTCATGCTGGGAGCCCATGGCCAATGATATGCCGGCCTGGCTGATTGCTGCTTTCTACAAGATACAGCCCCGGATGCCTCGTCCCGGTACTGGTACCGAGGCCGCTCGTCCGTAAAGGTCTAAAACTGCCACGCTCGTTTAGCAGGCGCAGCCCTCCTGGCTGGTTGGCGAGTTGTTCGTTTTCACGTCGATCACTTCCAAAGATGTCAGCACGTCACAGTCCTCCGTCGCAATAGCAGACGGGGCCAAAACTTACTCTGGTTGGTGGCTTGCGCAGCGGCATCGCTGCCCTCCATGCCTGGCAGGGCCTGGGCTATCCTCTTAAACAGCGTCTTCACGTTGTGGCCCAACTTGGCGCTCGTCTCCACAAACATGAGGTTGTTCTTCTTGGCCTCCTCCTCGCCCTGCTGTGTGGTGACTTCGCGCTTGTCGTTAAGATCGGTCTTGTTGCCCACAAGGACAATGATCACGTCGTTCCCTCGCTCGGCCCGGACGTCATCGATCCACTTCCTCGTGTTCTGGAATGATTTCGCGTCTAGTTTCCCTGCGTATCAGCTAATGTTCCCACTCGGGGAATCTTGTGGCGGGTCCCGTGTCGGCTCACTTGAAATATCGTAGACCACCACGGCGACACTCGAGTCTCGGATGTAGGAGGGAATCAGGGACCTGAATCTTTCCTGGCCAGCCGTGTCCCAGAGCTGCAGCCGTACTGTCCTGTCTTCGAGGTACATGGTCTGCGATTTGCGTCAGCATCCCGTTCTGGGCCTCCCGTTTCTGCGGATCGGGCTTGAATCACCTTGGAGAGGAAATCGATGCCGATGGTGGCTTGGTACATGTTGTCGAACGAGTCGTACATGAACCGGGTGATGAGAGATGTCTTGCCCACTGTAAGAAGACGAGGACACGATATTAGCGTACGCTGTGCGTGGCTTCGGAGATCCTGATCTGACTGGACATACCACTCTGTTCGCCCAAGAAGACCAGCCTGCAGAGGTGTAGATGATTAGCCCCAATGCGCCCGAGGACGGTAGACACCAGCCAGAGGTGAGAGTAGTTTACTTGAACTTCTTGAGGGGGTTGTTGTAGGAACCTCCTGCTTGCGCCATCTTGTTGGATTTTCCGTGGAATTGGCTGGTTGTGTAAAGATCGGGCGAGCGATGGCGTCAGTTTGGTGGGACAGGAAAAGGAAAGACGCTCTCTGAGGGGCCGTCTACGCAGATAGTCAGGCAGGTAGGTATGGATTTGTTATGTCTCGCCGCTTGGAAGTTGGCTGAGCCGGTGTAGATCGAGCAGGTTGGATGGAGGGTTGAATTGCCTTTGTTCAAGTGCTTGGGCAGGCGGGCTCTCGGTCGTTGAAATCTTATTCGGAGCTCTTGACAGCTTGCTTGCCTTGGCCAAATGCGGGACGCCAGCAGCGAGAAACAAACGGTGTAGAAACGGGGTCCCCTCTCAACGACCAGTTGTACAGTAGATACGGAGAACCGCGCAGTCTATCTTTCTCCACGACATCTGGATCCCCTTTCACCGCGTTGGCCAGCGTCTCGGCGCCCGCGCTGTGGGGCTGCAGGACAGCCAGTGATTGGTGACGAAATGCCCGCCGTCATGCAGCTCTGCAGGGCTCTCTGCAAGCCTTCGAAGCCTGGGCCCAGTCCGTTAGTGGGCTTGTTTATCGATAACCTTCCCCATCTCTGATTTTTTCCAGTCCATAGAGCATTTGGAGAGATGGGTCCAGGGAATCAGTCCCTCTCCCAGTCTATCAGTCCATCAATCTATTTGTTCGTTTGTCCGGTCGTCCACCAGCAATTGACCCCGTCCAGACCTCACCATCTCTAACCGACGGACAAAATTCTCTCCTGGTCTACCCTTGAAATAATTAAATATCAAGATGGCTGTCCTCAGGGGTCGCACAGGAAACCCTGATGCGCCTCAACAGCACACCCAACCCTCGCGAAAGGGCAAGAAGGCATGGAGGAAGAACGTCGACGTGACCGAGGTGAAGAAGGGCCTCGAGGACCTGAATGACGAGATCATCCAAGGCGGTGTCATCGCCGAGAAGGACTCTGCCGACCTCTTCGTCCTCGACACCGGCGGTGACTCCAACAACACCAAGAGAGTCCCCAAGGTCAAGGGCCTCAAGGCCGACGAGATCATCTCCGCGCGGTCCGTGGTTCCGGCCGTGTCCAGCAAGAAGAGACCCGCCGACAAGACCACCGACGGCATATTACCCGTCAAGCGCCAGCGCACAAACTATGTCACCCACAAGGAGCTCACTCGCATCAAGAAGGTGGCCGACGGGCACCACGAGTCAACAGTCGACGTCGTCGACGCCGCCTATGACCCTTGGGCTGTGGACACATTCCCTGCCGCGGGCTCCATAGCAAAGCAGGAGAAGAACGAGTGGATACCAGAACCGACAAGGGCGAAACCACCCCCAACGCTGGCCAAGAAGCCCATATCCCTCACTGCTAGCGGGAAGAACGTGCCCGCCGTTGCCAAGCCGGCCGGCGGGTTCAGCTACAACCCTGTCGTCACGGACTACGTCAACCGGCTAGAGAAAGAGGGCGAGAAGGCTGTCGAAGCTGAGCGCAAGCGCCTGGGGGAGCTCGAGGCAGACCGCAAGCGACAGGAGGCCGCAGCCCGGTCCGCAGCCGAGGCAGAGGCGGCAGAGGCGCGAGCGGAGCTCTCAGAGTGGGACGAGGACTCGGCGTGGGAGGGCATCGAGAGCGACGCCGAGGGCGTGATTACAAAACGTCCAAAGCGCAAGACGCCGGCCCAGCGTAACAAAGCAAAGAGGAGGAAGCTGGAAGAGGGGCTTAGGAAGCACCAGGCGGCGGCGAAGAGGAAGGAGGAGCAGGCCAAGCATATCAAGGAGCTCGCCGAGGCTGTGGATGAGAAGCAGCGGCAGCTGGCCCTGTCCAAGATCGAGATGAGTGAGGACGAGAGCGAGGGCGACCACGTCGAGCTACGGAGGAGGCAGCTGGGCAAGTTGAAGCTGCCCGAGAAGGACCTCGAGCTGGTGCTCCCGGATGAGCTGCAGGACTCGCTGAGACTGCTCAAGCCCGAGGGTAACCTGCTCAAGGATCGTTACAGGAGCCTGTTGGTCAGAGGGCGCCTAGAGGCGAGGAGAAAGATTCCATACCGAAAGCAGGCCAAGGTCAAGTTCACCGAGAAGTGGGGACACAAGGACTTCGACATTTCCAGGCTCTAGATACTGCAATACTTAGACTTTTAGAACCGTCATACCTCCAACTCCTTTTCTTTGCAAATGTCACCGTCGTCACTTGAGGTAACAACAAGAACAGCTGTGATTGTTCATGAGCAAGACTTGAAGGCTGAGTATTATAAGTAATGCATTGTTTTTATCTAAACCTCGAGAACAACGCACTTCTCTGTCCCTTTCCCCATGCCATCACAGTGGAGAGCAGACACGACTCGTGAAATATACATAGCCTCATGCAAGTGATCCCTATTCCCAACAACAATCCAAGCCTGGTTGATCATCATGTTCCATTCGACCCATGCCAGAGTCACCTCGTTCATCCCTTCATCAACCTTTCCCTTCATCGACCCTCATGAATTCCAAATGCCAAGGAGAGAAACGCCCATGCTACTTGCGGTATCAAATTATGTATGAAACCCATACAGAGAAACTCCTTTCCAGTAAACATTAACAGGCGAAGCATTCTTCGCCCATGTGTGTTGTTGTTTTTGCTTTTGCTTTTCTTCCTTTACCTCCTCACACTGCTCCCAACGCTGCTCAGTGTGTCCGAAATCTTGCTGCCCACACCGCCGAGCCACTTCGGGACTTTGAGGGACATTTTCACGCGACCCTCGACAATGGTATTGACCAGGTTGATGAACGCGAAAGTGCCGGAACCCAGGGCACGGAACGCCGCCAGCGCCGCGACACTCCACAGGAGGAAGGCGAGGTACCAGTTCTCGCCGACCTGCTTCTGGCCGTAGGCCTCGCTGACCGCCATGGCGAGCACAGCGTTGGCGATCATCCAGGAGCTGACCATGTACGTCCGCACCGACTTGTAGTAGTCCTCCTGCATCTGCGACTCGCTCGTCGCGGACTCGGGCACCTCGATGCGGTCGCGCAGGTTCCGCAGCGCCTCGTCGTACCCGGAGTCGATGTCCAGCTGCTCCGACGGCATCTCCAGCTCGACCGTCGAGCCCTTGCCGATGGCCCCGCCCAGGTCCGTCTTCATCACGTTGTCGCCCTTGGTGCCCCACGTCACGTCGTGTGTGTTGCAGAACGCGTATACCTGTAGCGTGCAGATGTATGACGGCAGCAGGACGAAGTACTGTATGAACGAGGTGAACATGTGCCACGGCTCGAGGTAGATGAAGGACATGACGAAGTAGAGGCCGATCGTCGACAGGACCGAAAGGATCATGTTGGTCATGATGGTGCTATGCATATCAAACCCGCTGCCCTTTGTGATCTGATACACGACGATGTAGATGGAGGCGAACAGCGTGTAGACCATGATGATGCTGAAGATGATGACGGAGGCCAGGTACAGCTTCTTGGCGCCCTGCGGCCGGTTGCCAAGCGAGAGGATGAACTGAGCGGCAATGAGGAGGACGCACGCGTAGCGCAGAATGGCGAAGATGTACTTCCCGAGGTTGTGTGGGAATGGGTCAACCTTCTCGTCGCCGATACCGCCTGCGACGAAATAGAATGTCAGGTAGAAGTTGGCGAGCGAGAAGTATGTGAAGATGAGCTGGATGAACTGATAAAACGACTCGATGAGCAGTAGTGCCTTGCGCGGAACCGTGTGATCTGTCGCCAGAAGCTGCTTGAAGTGGATGAGGGAGTACACCGCTGCGAAAAAAGCGCCGTTCAACCATCTTCGGCGCTGGGAGATGAACTCCGGTAAGGTATCTAGGAAAATTCAGTGTGTGCTCCGTCATAAAACAAGTAACGAGAAAAAGTGTCTGATAGACTTACCAGGTACATCGGTTTCACCAGTGCAGTTCTTGACGTATTTCAAGACCCATCTCTCGCCGCGCTTCGCCACCAACTCCCAGCACAGAATACGATCCTCAGCCAAATACATGTTGGCAGTGAAGACATCGGCGTGCTGACCGTGCAGGACTTCTCCCTTGAAATATTGGCTCAGAGGCCCGTGGCCAGTCTCATCGTTCTGCAGCGCATGGTATCGATACGCACTGAGAGCGCCAGGCAACACCGTGATGTAGCCAAAAACACTCTCCAGAGGCTTGTCCAAGATATTGGACATCTTGTATTCGAAGTTCTGCGAGGCCACGAGTGGGTTCAAGAGGTTGGAGCAGTTATGAACCACGGTGCGATCTGCCAGCTGGTAGAGTTCTCCTGAGACCTCGATGGTGCGAAATTCGCCATGACCGGCGTCCTCGACGTCGAAAGTGCGAACATCGCGGTTATCCCGTGTGATCGAGGATAGATTCAGCCGCTTTCGGGGGAGGAGGAGGTGATGCTGGAATTTCTCCACCCCTTTACTCATGAAGAATCTCCAGGAAGGCTCCGAGCACCCAGTGTGAAGCCTCTTCGTTACGTCCGTACATTGAATCCCGCATGAGACGGCCAGAGCGCGAAGGTCGAACACTGTCTTCTTGTGCTCGTAAGTGGTCTGCTCAAAGCCGTAGCATTTTGTCCTGCTGTCCAGCCATCCGTTGGATTCTATGAGGCCTGCGATAACAGCCAGCCGGGTGTCCTCGTCGGCGTGCATGTAGCAGTCAGGGATGCCACCGCTCTTGTCTCCGAACACGCCCAGCTCTTTCAAGCCCGCGCGAACAGGATTCCAGGTCTTGTTCTTGGCGGAAGTGACGCATGAGATCCTCAAGATGAAGCAATCCATCGTACATGTGATGTCTTCACCGCTCTTCATAGTTCGGACGTCACCCGATGCGGCCACCTGCTCCTCGACAACTCGCACAGGCTCAGCTCCATCAGGCCTGTTACTGTTGAGGCGGTCGACATAGGTCTGCATATAAACCTTGTGCTCCTGATCCGTGCTGACGATCTCGGGACTCTTCTTTTTCCCATCACCAAGCCAGAGGCCGAACCAGTAAGGGTCGACGGGAACAGCGGACACTTCTCCCTGGTACGGCACGAACTTTAGAGGGGACCGATATAGCCTCAGCTTCCTCTGTTTCTGTGGCTTTGTGGGCTCGCAACTGGCCAGATACTCGTCCATCGTCATTGTGAATAGTTCCATATCCTTGACGGCACAGGGGTCGACAACACGATAATTATCCCCGGAGAGCAGCTCAAAAGCCAGCGTGGCTTGCGACTGGCTCGCGAACTTGATACTGACCTGACGAAGCCCTTTACAGGCCACATTCTTGCACTTCTGGTTGCCATGGGGCTTGGAGAGCTGATCACGGACGACGGCGAACTTGTCCACGTTGTCTGGGTCGACGACGGCAGATACATAGGAGGAGCCCTGGGATTCTGCGACGCCCGTATCTTGGGACTCCTTAACGGGAGACGAGGATGGAAGCTCAGGAGTCTGGCGGTATGTCTTATCCGAGGGACGCCTGGACGACGCAAGGGTGATGGACGCAAACTTTCTCTTGTGCTTGGGCTCGAGGTCGATGATGGTGTCGTCTTCATCGTTGTCGGGAACCTCCTCGGGCTCAGGCATGATGCCCTCAAGATACTCCTCCATCTTGTCCTGTATAAGCATGCGGATCAAAGACATATCTAGGTCCGTCCTGTCCATGCCCATGTCCTTGAGTTGCTTCAACAGTTTGGTAAGACCAGGGGATATGTCGTCGTCATCCTCCTGACCCTCCGCCTCGGAATCCGGAATGACACTCTTGCAGGTAATGTTTCTGAGGTACTGGCGGACCTCGCCATCAGTTGGACGGCGTCCAAACTTCTCAGACACTTCGGTATACAAGCCATGCATCACCGAATCCCACTTAAGCGTCTGCTCCTCCTGATTAAGCTCTGTCCTGTCACAACGCGTCCACCACATAACACCGATACCTCCAGTATGGACGGAGGGGCTCACCCCATGAGCCACCAGCGTCATGATATGGTTCGGTGTACAAATGAAGGACGTCTTGTTCAAGGAGTTGTACTCCGTGTATGTGACTTTCTTCATGTCTGACGAGGCCTGAATAGCCTCAGCAGCCAGGCATTGCACGGGGTTGTCCTGGTGGTCGAACAGCAAATTGCCCACAACGACGTCTCGGATGGCCTTGGGCCCCTGAGTGGTGCGAACCATCGTGTCTGGGGATAGACAGAACTTTCCTTTCATAGCCTTGATCTCACCACAAGCACCAGCAACGTTGGAGTCGGTATCGAACGCCTTCCAGAGATGGTATAGCGAATTGCCACCGGGCTTTGTTCCGACATCGAGAAGGATGCATACGTTTGGGTTCAATGCTTTTCCAAAAGCGTTGAAGCACCAACGGTGCGAGTTCAGCTTCTTCGCGTTCTTTTCCTTGAGGCAGAAGATCATCTGGCATGGGACAATGCCCTTCTCGGCCCCCTTGAACTTCAGGTCGGAGTCGAGTGAGACCTGGGTCGTGTACTCGTACACGTGTGCTTGCACGGCCTTTTGGTTGACGAAGTTCTTCGCGATTCCGTGCTGGTAAACGCCCATGGCGGCCAAGGCATCCAGTGTTCGGGGGTGGATCTTCTCACGACCATCCGAGACGATGGCCACGACAATCTTCTGCCAGCCATTCTCTCCCCATGTCCTCGACTTGCTGCGACTGCAGAAGTGGCTGATGTTCTTCATGACGGCGTGCATCGTTCTCGTGAACCCGATCTCGTCCTCGTTGTACATGGTTACGCAGATGAAGAGTTCCGTCTCACGAAGGGTTCTCCCGATGTTTTGGCGCAGCTTGTAACCTCTCGATAGGAAGTCGTCGGGGTCGCAGGTTACGGCTGTGTATCGCATATGCGTGAATTCGATCTCGTCCCGACGAGGCAAGAAACTGTACAGAATCGTTGGGATTTTGCATTCCAGCACCAATTCGCCATTGATAAGTTGGACCTCCTTCCGGGTCATTTGCGGGTCACGCACGCCTCGTCGCTGCTGTCGGCCCTGTGGCGCAGGGCCATAGTGATCGACCTTGTCGTCAAAAGGGGTCTCCAGCTCATCGCTCAAAGTGTCCTGACGGGACAAGTAGGACTCGCGTCTCATTTTGTCGCCCATGTCAGAGGACTCAGGGCCGAAGACATCGTCATCATCGTGCTCCAGTGGGATGGAGACGGTGGCGTCGTCGGCGAAA
This sequence comes from Diaporthe citri, assembly GCF_014595645.1. Lineage (NCBI taxonomy): Eukaryota > Fungi > Ascomycota > Sordariomycetes > Diaporthales > Diaporthaceae > Diaporthe > Diaporthe citri. The sequence goes on from NW_025064846.1 coordinate 4,031,457, forward strand.
GACGAAGGTCGGGCACTGCCGCCGGAGAAGAGTGGTGCCGGAGGTAGAGGCCGTCTGGGGCTTCCACCATATCTTGAAGACGGGGTCCCTGGCCGTGGACTACCGTTCAGATCCGCCGGCTCATATTGGGCAGGGGCTGGAGGCATCCTCTCATAGTCAGATGTGCGCGACGGGCTCCACGCCCGTGGTGGTGAGTCCTCATCGAATGGTCGGAATGGGATGTACGTCGAGTCTGGTGGCGGCATGCTGGGCGGGTCGAGGATGGAGTCCCGGTGAGAATGCGTAGAAAAGACTGATGGCTGGTATGAGTGGCGGGTGTGGTGGCTACTATATTCATGTCTTGGTGAGCTTCTGGTGCCTGCTGCTGGTGAATTTTGAGGACTAGCTGGGGGCTCGCTGTGGGACTTCCTCAGCGACTTCCTTCGAGGGGAGAGCCCCTCTGGGATGGCCGGCAATGTCGACGCAATCTCGGCCTGCGTGACATGCGCCGGCTTGTTCTTCTTCTGAAGCTTGACAGTGGGGGCTCTTGATGGCAGCTGGCCCAGGTCGTCTTTGCTTGCGACTGGCCCACGCCGCGGTGTTGTTCCCGCGTCGGATACCTCGGGCACGAAGTGGACTGTAGGAGAAATATGCTTCTTGGACGGGCTTTTGCCTTCCTCCTGCTTCTTAAGCGACGAGATGTGCTCTGGGGTCGAAGTCGCAGGCGGCGGCGCCGTGATCTTCGTAGCTGGCAAACACAAAGGAGATGGACGAAGGATATCTGGCAATACGTACGGACGGCCCTCTGACATCGGCTCCTCCATAGATGTTAGCAGTCTCACAGCGGCAGCGGTGCTTCCTTGGCCAAGGGGAGTGTCGTCGTGGTCATCGTCGCCGTAGAGACGTCGACCGTAGTCTGGGGGGTGTGAAGGTGAACCTGAACGGTCCATCCTCGCTCTGATAAGTCAAGAATGTCGGAAAGATGACTTGACTTGACTGGAGCAAGCTGAATGGAGCAAAGAGCGAGTGGCTTGAGGCAAGAGAGGGTGCAGGAATGAGAATTCTCGAGCTTCGATCCCAGCCACCTGAATGGCGAAACGCAATGCAATGCGGTGCGATGAATGAGCACAAGAGGGAGCGACTGTGGTAGCTATGCAGCAGCTTGAGATGTGTGTGTGTGTCCAGGCGAATGCTTGGATCCCAGGCTGGTAATAATGGAGGAGGTTGGCAGTTGAAATTCCCAATTGGCTTCTTGAGAGGAGGAGACAGGAAGGCAGGCAGGCAGTGCCAGGCACGATCATAACATCCGAGTATGCAGGTCTTGTCGGGCCCTTGTTGATGCCGCACCGGATGTGAGTGGTATCCACAGCAACCAGGCGGGCGCTTGGCTCCTGCAGGCGGTTTTGGAGGCTGGGAGTGGAGGTGGGCTGGGAGCTACCGCTTGGTGGCACGTCATACAGCCCACCCTGGCCAGAAAGTGCTCCAATCGACGGCTCCACGCCCAGGGCAATCAGTGGGCTCGCAACAATCGATAACTCTATACGGCGGACCTGCAAGCATGACACAGACATCTGCTGCTTCAAAATAGAAAAATGGATGGCTGGGAGTGTAGGCAGGAGTCCGATCCAGAAAACGCGATCCCACGCGGCGGAGACAAACAATCGCAGCACGATCCGCACGCGTATGAGTGCCCACCTCAGACCTGCATGATACGATACGAGTACGTACGTTTGTGCCTAGTGAGACACAGGCAGAGCAGCACTTGCTGGTGGCGGAGATTGCCATGTAGAGTGTCAGAGAGAGAATAGACTACGGCCAACGCCGTCTTGGTGCAAATGGGCAACCGCAAAGTCTGTGTGGGTTTCCCATCTTTTCATCGCTGCCACTTGGCAATTCTCCGGTACTACAGGGTGCAGGGATCAAAAGAACCAGTTACCGAAGAATACGCAGCAGGCGACTAGCCAGACCTACTTATGTATACACAGCCCTTGGACTGTTTGACTCGGAGGTGACCCTCGGGAAAGTGTGCGTTGGTATTTCATATCTGGATGTTGGGATCTAGGCGAGCCGTAGATTCAGCCAAAACGCTGTGATTGCATACAGCGAGCGATTCACAAAGTCGGTTGCAAGGCGAGACAAGTCCCAGCAGAGATTCGGTCTTTGTTGGGTCCGCCCCAGCGCATCTGGTCGTTGTCCAGAACCATCTGCAACTCAGCCCTGTAATGGGGTGGCCTGGGCTTGACACTCGCTGCCCAGTCCCCATTTTGCACCAATGGAGGTCGTCAGAGTGGGACTTGATGCTTAAATCCTTCCGATATTCCAAATCTCGCTCCACCTCCTGGCATCCGTCCGCAGCGGGCCGTCCAGCCGCCCAAACCTCGCTGGCTGATGAGAATTCGCCTCGGGCAGACACAACCACTCCCGCACGGTGCCGGGCACCTCCTCCTTGATGTGGCTGATGCAGATCAGAGCCTGCTGCTCTGACAGGCCAAGGACCTTCACATTCTCGGCTTTTGCTTGCTCACTGTCGACCACTTCAGTCCCCGTGGCCGAGCTGGAGCCGCCTTGGCCGGTGAGTTGCCCCGTGCTGTGCGCGTACGTCTTTGCCTCGCCGTAAGAGAGGAAGAGCATGCACTTGTCTCTGACACCTTCGTCCATGCCGCTGAAGGCTTCGTCGAGGACAACAATGTCCGGGTTTTTGATCATCGATCGGATGAAGAGTAGTACTCGCTGTGCGCTGAATGATATTTCGCCAAAGATGTAGTCGCTCGCCCACGAGACGTCGGCTGCGTTGTTAGCAGCGGTCTTTTGATATGCTGGGTTCAACTCGGGCTCAAACCACCGCAAGCTTGCGTCGACCTTTGCGCGGGCTGAATCGTCAAGCTTCGCCGTCATCACGAAGGTGTCAGCCCAAGCGTTTTCTATGATTTGTCGGATCGTCAGTCGTTTTGGAATATGTTGATGGACCTCTGGGCTGGAATGCCCCACTCGTCGCTGTATATCCCAAAAGGTCAAGGGCAGTTGTCCGGAGCCGGGCTCTGGCAGGCGGCTGCGACCGAACAGCTTGATCGGCAAGGAGTATGTCTGAGGGTGATCTGAACAAAGCAGAGACACGATGGTCGTCTTCCCAGAACCGTTGGGGCCGAACACTCCCCATCTCTCACCTCGTCGAACGGTCCAGGACAGTCCCTTGACTGATTCGCCATTCTCTTCTACTGCCCAGTTGCCAAGGACGATTTTGTCTCCGTATTTCACCTGGCAGCTTTCCATCTCCACCACCGGCTCTCCTAGTAGTCTGGGGCTTTCCTTTTCGGCTGATTGAGGCACATCCGCACTGGCAAACGTCTCGCCTTCTTCACCCAAGCCGGAGCCAGTGATGCCACTCTCGGTTAAGGTATGACCCATGTCTCTTAGAGCCTTCAGCGGCATCTTTTCATCCTCGGCCAAGGCGCCCTTTCGGACGCCTCGCATATACTTGCGCAACCCTTCTATGACGGTCTCCCGGTCACCCATTACCCCAATTTGGCAGTCGCTTCTTAGGTACACCAGATGTGTGATCCAGTCAGGTAAAGGGTCCTGTGGCCTAGCGCTCAAAACGAGCCTCGGAGAAGCCTTCGCAGCCATCGATTTCAACAAGGGGTTCAGCGATGCTACCGTGGGCGGATCGAGCCCCATCAGTGGCTCATCGAGCAACAGGACTTCAGGCCTGGTGAGCAATGCCCTCGCGATGCGTGCCCTTCTGCCCTGGCCGTTCGACAGGAATGCCACGGGAAGGTCCAACAGCGGCTGGAGCTTCAGATCGGTTGTGATCCTCTCCAAAAGCTCGGGGCTGATGGTAGCCTCCTCATCAGGAGTGGAGAACGGGTTGAGTTCCGTATTTCCTGTCAGGTAGTCCTTGAGTGAGAAGTCCGTGATCTCCCGCCGTGACTCGTACCGCGCGGATAGATATGCCGACGTAGCTGGGCCCAATCCCCCGCCGGATTTCTCTGAGTCGAAGCCGACATATTGGATCGCCTTGTTGGCAGATCTTAGACGATGGGGAACAGCATCAGTGGCCAAGTAGGGGAACGACCGTGCCGTTGCGGGGATGCTCAGATGTTGGCCTCTCAAGACCTGCAAAAATGTAGTCTTCCCTGATAACGACGGGCCCAGGACCGCCCAGTGGTGTTGTGAACTCGGGTCAGAAGGGAGCTCAAAGGACAACTCTGAGAACAGAGGTGGGTTTGGGTGAGCTACGTGAGCATTTGGGTGATGGCGGTAGAATGTGCCATTGGCTATTCGGACAATAGGAGGTCGCACCGGGATAGGCCTCATGATGTAGGTTGATGGCTCCTTGAATGTGAGCGAGCCATATCACGGTGGGTTTAATTCGACATGAGTCTCACTGGCAGCTCTGTGTCATAGGCGTTGATATCGACACGGCGTTTACGGGGATAATTCCACGTCCAACTGCGGTACGTACCCACCAAGATCCGTGTCTTAAGTGTCCTGGCCCGTGCACACCCATTACGCGAAGCTGCTCGGCAGCCTGCCAGTGCTGAGCTTCAGTGGCCGGCAACCATCAGAAGCAGCCCACACCTTCTCAACTTCAACTTCCACGACCTCGCAAACGACATCATCACAGAACCCCTCAGCCTTCTCAACAACCGCCGCATGAACACAGCTGTTCTCCCAAATCAATACCAGCTTCACCCCTCTTCTCCCACTCCGATAACCCACCAGTAACCCGTCAAGATGGTAAGCCCAAGCCAGCAAACCGGCCCGCCGTCCAGGCGACAGCACGGCTTCATGTACACGCCTTACTGACAAACCACCCACCGCCAACAGTCGATGCGCATCGTCCCCGCCGACGACCACTCCTCCACCTTCAGCCACATCCGGCCGAGCGCACACGGCGCCCCCTCGGCACCAGGCCTGCACGACACACTCCGCGCGGGCGTGGGGCCGGACCCCTTCGCCTCGGCCAGCAGGGAGTCAGCCGCGCCGGCGTCGGCGCACCCGCTCGAGTCGCGCCTGAAGCGCTGGGAGTCGACGCAGGAGGCCCTGCGCATGGAGATGCTGCGCAAGACGTACGGCGTCGCCGAGCCCATCCGCCGCGGCATGGAGCTCAAGATCACCCAGCAGGGCGAGTGGCGGCCGATGGCGCTGGGCGGCGGCGGCGGCTCTGCGGGCGTGCACGAGGACATCCTGCGCGGCCGGGACGCCTCCATCAGCTGGGAGGACGTGTACACGGGTGAGGAGCAGAGGGCCGCCGTCGGCGTGCACGAGGAGATGGAGAGGAAGCTGAAGATGTGAGCGGGGTCCCGCAGGTATCCACGGGCGTTGATGGGCGTTGATTTTGATCGACCGATATGGACCACAACGACCTGAATTAGTCGGGGTATGAAGGCAAGCCCGCTTGATAAAAGAGAGGCTCTGTACAGATATCAACGAATAGAGGTCGCCTGGGCCAAGCTAGACATTGCGAATGACAAACTAGTGCTTTCGCTTCGTCCCAGATCAGAGCGAATAGAGTCGGGCAGTCAGATGTTTCTAATGACTGATTTCTATCCAAGCTATGGACATGTTTGCTCCGCTCATCTTTTGTGTGTTCGTGTTGAAGTACAATGATGATGACGATGCCAGGTTGGTGGGAAAATCCGCTGCGATAACAAAAACCAAAACATTACCCGATGTATTGCGCCGACGATTCCATACCATCCGGATCCTCTTGATTAGAAAAGACATGAAGAAATCCGAATGCCGTAGCGAACAGATCTGTTTCAACGGTGTGATGCCCCCAGGATAAGAAAAATGCAGTACGGGAGCGTATAATAACATCGTTTGTGGTGGAAAAGGGCCGACGGTCACATCAAACAAAACCCTCCAGCCACATTTCCCGCTGCGTGTGCTTCCCGCGCAATGCGCCAAGTCACGCATGCTCACGCTTCGCTTGATCAGAGTCGCCTCGGCGTCTGACAGCAACAATGTTCAGTCAGACGGGACGGTCTGGGCCATAATGCCGTGCTCCTTATAATATGACGCAGCAACCTGAGCCTCCTTCGGAATTTCGACCGCCACTGCTGCCGCTCTTGCCCTTCCCAGCTTCGTCTTCTTCCAACATTTCGGCCGGTTTGACGGACATGTGGACCACGTTTGGGATCTCGCGGCTGAACTGGTACTCTGAAATGAAAGAATCACGTTAGTATTGAGATATACGCCAACAAAGGCCTTGAAGCCCACTTTTGGAAGAGAGGCGTACTTTTCAATTGCTCCTTATCATCTAGTAATTTTCCGAAGTGAATCAAACGTATGCTGCTGGGGCTGGCTGGCTTGCCCTCCCATTCGTCGCGCCACTCCCGTAGTATGAGCTCCTTCAGTTTGTAGACACTGACACTGAAGGGGTCCTTCTTGCCGTTCTCGGTGACCTCAGGTACTTCCACGTTCCGCTTTGCCAGGTACTTGTCGTCGATTTTATATGGGTGGCGTGCACCGGTGGGGAGCAGCAATGTGATGTTGCATACGGGGCCATCCGCAGGATTGGAAGGTGATCCGTCCGGGTCGTCTGCGGCCCCTATCGAAAGGGAGTCTGCCCTGTCCTGGCGGTTTGATGGGGGTGGCACCTCTTTCTCCTTGCCCTTCACCGATGTGGATGATGCCGCGCCGTCTGCGGTAGTGGGGTCGTCGTCCTTGGCCGGGATGTCGGGCACTGAAGAATCGATCTTTTTCATCTCGACGGCGCCTTGGGGTTGCTGAAGGGGCTCCTTGGGCTCCGCCGAGGCGCCTTGGCCGCCGGTCATCTGGGGCTGAGACTCGGCCATCGCGGGATTGTTGACGGAGGATGATGCCGAGGCAAAAGGGAGGGAATTGACGGGAAGCGAAGAACCAGCCCGGCGCCGAACTAATTCATGTGTGGTGATTTGAGGCTCGAGGGGATCACGTCGTTGGAACAAAATGGAGGTTGGGGGGCGATTTCCGATGAATGGATGTCGTCGGGGTCGGCTGCACGGGGCACGGGGGGACGGGGGAACAGGGATGGGGGCAGCACTATTAAGCCACCGTAGTTGAAGGGAGGGCGGTTGGATCGATGCGAGCCGGGCAGTAGCGGGAGGTTGAAATGTGTGTGTCGTCGGTGATTGAGCGATCGGTGCCTGAGTATGTCGAGAGGAGGAATTGGCAAGTGTCTGTGGTGTTGTAATTGAGAGACGAAACCACCAGATTGGCCGGTGTTGGAAGCGGTTAGGCGGTTTGATGACAGGATGGATGTCCGGCAATCGCGCGTGGAAAGTGGGACTGGCTGCCACCCGGGTCCCTGACGAGCACAATACTGTGTGCCTAGTAGTCCGTAGGGATGGTACTTGGGCCTGTAATAAATGCACACGGGCAAAGTGCAAAGTGCAGGACGGGCAGAGGAAAGCGCAGGCGCAGCAAACTGTTGTCTCTCTCTGCACACGCCGTACAGCTAAGATCGACCGCAGCAGCTTTCCAAGGCCTTCCAAGGTTGACCGGGTCGACAAGTTCGCGGCAATCGGGTTTGCACTCAGCAACGGCTGTACTGTACGGATGGTGTGCCGGGGGGCTGGTTGAAGGACGTTATGACCGATTAAAACCCACCTGGGCCGCTGGGCAGATCTGGCGAGAGGGGGATGGACCAAGGCTACGCTACGGAGTACCTAGTGGTGACGGTACGCACGACCTGGAACGCTCGCTGCACCCGGGTAACTGTACAGTCAGGGTACTAGACAGACTAGGTCGTCGACGGTTCCTTGGCCCAAAGCTTTGGCTTCAACATGACCCCAGGCAATGCAAATTGGAACAGAGGGAGCAGACGGCAGGAGTTAGACAGGCCAAAGGTCGAGCAGTAGGTCGTATTATCGAGCGAGCCAAACAAGAGGATGTCCACAATGGGCGTCTGACTGGGCAGGTTGTGCTCTGAACTGGGACAGTGACTGTGTCATGAAAACAAACAAACACGAACCTGGGACCCTCAGACGGCGGGTTTGGAAGAGGAGGAGGAGGCAGGAAGTCTTGTTTGCAAATGGGGAAGGCCATTGTGCTGGGGTCGTCCTGCCCGGGTGGGTTAATTAGGTGGGCGCCCGGGTGGATGCCAAGTGGTTCTGCGCGGCTCGTTCCTTCCTCTTTACCCCTGTTTTCCGAGCGTCCAGTAGCAACTGTCACAGTCACGCATCCCCACCGCTTGGACATTGACTACAATGCAGCGGCACCTTCTGCACAAATGTGCTTCCAAGGCGAATCCACGCATACACAATTATCGAGGTAGCCTACAGATACCTACATTGGCCGGGCGGCCAGCAACAGCATACACCAGCAGTCAATCAGATGTCTAGCTATCCACTCGTTTCAGACGCCAATGACGCACGTATTCTTCCTCAGCCATGCCATGCCATGCATCTTGACTGTTGCTGCTTATTATGTGCTTACAGACCCTTGGCCGCACATGTTTCAGGCAGTAGACGTTGGTGAACAAATCGGCATCTTTGCCCGGGAGTCGAGTCGTCTGGGAGCTGTCTGCCAAGTGCTCTGACCGCGTTTGAGGCGAATGCACGTCTGGGGAGAGCCCGCGACTTGGACAAGGTCACCCTTCCTCGACGTAGTATTCACCAGTTGCAACCACCGCCGCCCACTACGCTATCGTCTGCTTGTTTGGTGTTTCGTTTCTGTCGCTCACAGCGCACAGAGACAAGCTCCTTCTGGTCGAGCCATGGACCTTTGCAAGAGACACAGCTGCATGCCGTCTTGTGCTGTGGGCAACTCAATGTGATCGACCATGCTATCACCCCCCGGGGCTCACAACCCCTCTGGCTCACATGCATACAAGCCTCTAGTCCGTATATGCGAACAGGAAAAGGCGTGAGAAGCCTAGAAGGGTGGGCGGACTCTGAACCAGTTCGAATACGTCGAGCTAGGAAGTCGCCCGCGAGCGCGCCGTTTTCTCCAGTCCGTGGATGGCCGGGCCCCCACAAGGGTCGACGGACGGCTAGCGGATTAGGTAGCACGCCAAACCTTCCTTATAGGTGCGAGGGCTTTATGTCCCAATCCTCGGAGCCTGTGACCGTCCTTCGTCACCGCACATTGACACGGCGGTGGCTTGCTCTCGGTTCAATGCTCGACCTGCGGTATTGGCTTGCGTAACCACAGCTGTGTGCCTGGTAATAACACGTTTGGGACTACGCCTCGTGCTGAATTCGTCTTACCAACCGCCAGTAAACGGCGTTGTAAACACCGTGAGTGGAAGACGTGGTGGTCTATTGTAAGGCCAGAATGCATACCTTGTTACCCAGTAGTCAAGACCGGACGTCCAAAAAATCACACACCCTGAGAATCTTGTATGTAAATGAAGTCAAAATGACTTCAGTAGTTGTACCTCGGTCCTTCAGCATCCTGCACTGTCAAGAAGCCAGTCCGAAACAACTCGACGACAAGGTTGTGGCACTGCCCAGGCTTTTCATCCAGTCTTTGCTGTAGGACAATGGGCGGCCAAATGTCGCTTATACTATTCGATGTCCGGTTCTTCTGACATCGCTCTTCACGTCGACTTGCGAGGTTTGCCGGAATTGCTAATTACGCGAGCCTTGGACACTTGACATTGTGACACCCATGTTGTCTGAGACCACCTAAGCCTCCGAGAGTCTGTTATTTCCACGATGATCACTGGCGAAAGCCACAGGTCTGAGACGAGAGCTTGTCGCTCCTCTAGACATTGCCAGGCACTCGCCTACACAGCAGGGTGGCTCCTGTTGATCCCATAAGCGATCGACTGACCCTTGATCAATGACCTCTCGCGCACCATTACATAGCCATCCAACCTCAAGAATTGTCTTTCATAGCTTGCTCAAGTTTCAAGGCCCACATATCACGGTCAGTATCGAAAGCGCGGTCCATTCGCCCAAGTGCGCGACAATGAGCAACTCAGATTCACCCTTACCTGGAAACATAACTTTCCCCGGTTACAATAGCACCGGTGTGTTACAGTGTATGCTTCTACTCAAGAATGCCGACTGACGAAGTCCATGCTGTTCCAGCTGCAAACACTTCGAATATCGATCAAGGCCCAGAAATCGGCCACACAGGTCACTACCTAGGCGGCGTGATTGGCGGCCCCATCGGGGGTGCTGTAGGTCTTGCGCTCATCGTCCTCGTCTGGCTTATATTTGAAAAGCGCAGACATGATCCAACACGAAAATCCACCGCACCGTCACAAAGCTCCCAGAGTTCCATGCTGGAGCAGGACCAGCATGGTCACGATCTTGAGTCCTTCAACCCGCCAATCAATGCTAGCCGAAGTAAAGATGGGGAGAATAGGAAGCAGCGAGAGGAACTTACACCCCATAGGTACTGGGGAGACCTCTGAAAGGAACTCGCAATTACTGGGCCCTACTAGTACAAGATGGGATTTGGTATTGTCTTGTTATGGTATCGGAAGAATGCCTCGTATTCAAGTGCTGATGAGCACGAATCGAGGCCTGGCTGAGCAAATTAATATGACGCGGGTCGACTTCAAAATGCTAGACATATTTTGAACATCTCAACCAGCAATTAGGCATTTTGTAACATTACTGCAGTCTCAATCACCACACTCACTTAGCTAGACTTGTTGCAACCAGCCTCGTGTTATCGGGTTCTACGGAGATGCACATTAGTTTCCGAGAAGCACAAAGACTGGTGTCGCTCTTATTCCAGGCGTGATACCTATAACAATTTTCTCACGTTTCTCAAGTATCATCAGCTTCCGTGTTTGAATCACGCATCAGCTGTCTCAAATCTACTCATGCTATGGGGCGAGGCATTTGCCTCTTCCTAGGCATCTAACACAGCGTTTGAAGAGCCTCGTGTGCGATTTGCAAAAGGAGAAAACAACGCCTAAACTTTGCTATGTTACTAAATACCAGCATTAGACTATACTTCGGGACTCTTTGATATATGACACATTAGATCTTCAAGGTTACCGCCTGCCCCTCTGTACACAATGCAATTGCGGATTTGTTGAGAAGGCGACGTTCGCGCTTCAATCGCCAATTTAACTCATATTTGGCAACGCACCAATCTCAACATATCATCGATACTCCGTCGGTGCGCTCCACCTAGTGTACAATCTCTGATTGAGGACGAGCATGACCTTTGACGACGGAGACCCCTGAGCACTCCTCATGGCCATCACATAATTCGTGCGCTGAGCACGCCGAGCACGGGCTGGGCACGGTAGATTCATCATTTGATATAATTACTGTCTCTCTATATGTACAATCACCCAAGACCCAAGGTGACCGCAGACCAATATTTGCTCACGACGTCCTTGGGTCACCCTCGAGATAGTTCTGTCCTCCCTAGAACATCAACAAATCCCCATTCGACCCTACTCCCTGTGCTGGCTGGAACACCTGCTGCGGCGCATACTGATTTACCACATATCCGGCCTCGTGGCCGCTGCCGCCGCCAAAGGTATTATCACCGTCCACGTCCTGGATACGCATGGCCTGCATCTGCTGGCTGCCGATGCCGGCAAAGTACGCGTCCGCGTCGTTGACTGCCTGCGCGAGGTTACCGTCGCCACCTGGCGCGGCCGCCGCGCGGTCCCTCGGGTCTACGTCCGACGGCTGTCCGCCGTAGCCGAATTGAGAGAGAGACTTGTTGGTGTCGAAGCCGGCCATGGGTCCCGAGCCGACTGGGAGGTTATGTTTTTGAAGGGCTGGCGAGTCTATCAGCCGTCGCGGGCGGGCGTTGCGGAAAACAGTCTGCACAGGCTTCAAATAAACGGTCGCGAGGGTGCCAACGTTGAGGCACATCTCCTCAAGTGTCTGCGGGTCCAGGCGCTCAGACTCGGCAGTGACTGGAGGCTTCTCACCCATGACGACCTGTTTGGCTAGGTTCATGTCGGTGGAGAGGAGACGCCAGTACATGTACGCCCGCTCGCGGAGGTCTGGGTTGTCTGTCTCTTCTGTTGCCCACTTCAGGACCTTGGGGACGAGCTCCTGGCCCTTCGTAGGTCTCTGTATGAAGAGCTTGACCGTTGCGGTGAGAAGCGCCAGCTGCACCTCGACGGGCTCCTCTGCGAAGGAGAATAAGAAATCCTCCAGGAGCACGTCGCTGTTCTCGATGCGACTTGCATACTGCCCGATGACCCAGACCATAGCTGCCTTGGCCTCCGGTTCGTCCAGGCTGTCCAAGTGCTCACACAGTGTCCCGATAATTGACTCGTACTGGTTGGGATATTTCCTGAAGATATTTCGAATGACCACTGTCGCCTCTTGCACAATGTATGTGATTTTGGTGGCGACCAGTTCCAATAGAAGGTTGATGCACCGTCTTGCAGCCGGCTCAATCTTGATTGCGAGCTTACCGATGGCGCGAACCGCCTTACGCACGAAGTGAACATCGATTTCTGTTGCATATTCCCGCAGCTCCGTCAAGACCTCGTCGATGTTCTTCTCGGTTGCGAGCATAAATATCAGCTCAAGCTTGGTGACCTTGACGTAGATTGGGTCGTTATATTTGCAGAAAAACACCCGAATATCGTTCCTCAAAACATCCGGTCGCCTCTGGAGCATGAGTAAAGCGTTTCGCAAGGCCAGGTATTGAACCTCTGGACCTTTCGCGAGGAGCGTCACCAGGGGCGGCGAAAGCTTCCTGCAAAGCGCGGATATTTGTCTCTCGTCGGCGATGTAGTTCATGAGGTAAAGAATGACTCTTATGCATGTCAAGACCACGGCTGAATTGGAGTGCGAGAGCCGTGGTGCGATGCGCTCAGCGAGCAAGAGGGCTTCTCCTGACTCTTGAGGCACGTAGGACATGAGAGCTTCTAAAATGTATGTTTGACCCCATCTGTAAGATGTCAGACAAGGACTCGAAGAGCCAGTCATGGGACGGACGTGGACTTACTCGGAGCAGTCCGGGAGGATGGCAACCATTTTGGAAGCATTGGAGTAGTCGATGGTAAGCTTAATAGCATCGCTTCTCTCCCAAATATCCATCAGGCTTGCCAAAGCGCTTGCGACAACTGTGGGATTGTCGTCCCTCAATAAACCATTGAGCCTGTCGATAAGATCGGAACGCTCCACCATATGCCTGTCGTGGTCGTAGAGCTTTGCGACACAGTACGCCGCGGTCTTGCGTACGTATGGATCCAAGTCTTGCAGGAGTCTCTTCACGAGTGGCACTGTAGCCTCGACGTATTCCCTTACGTGGATGTATGACATGGTGCGCAGCGCCAGAGCTCTGACGAGTGGATTTGCATCTTCCATATCCTGCGACAGGGTCAGTCACTGTGCGTCCATCCTTAAGAGATCACAAAGGGCCCCCAGGCCTGTACGCACATGTTCGAGCACAGGTATTGCCTTGACAGCAATCTCCGTCCGCATCCTGGCATAGTTCACGAGGAACAAGAAGCACCTAGCGTAACACGAATCAGTCTCCGCGTGCCGCTTCCACACACACAGCAGTACCGGCTCTTACATCTTCTTGATCTCGAGGCTCGGTATGTTCATGCAGCTGATTATGTCCGGGAAGAGGGCGACCATGTCGTTGTTGCTCATGGTCATGTTCGCAACGATCTTCTTGAGGGCGACTTTCTTGACCGAATAGTTCTTGTCCTTTTTCCCGCCGCTGTTCAGCTCGAGGCGCAGCTCAGCTACTTTGCCCTGTTGTCTTATGCGTGAGTTGCTGTACAGGTGCGAGGCCGAAGCCGTCGGGGGCAGATATGCCAGATACATCTCGGAGAGTCGGGGATGGCGCGCTGTCTCATGCTCGCGCCGGGAGGACGGGTGGGGTGCGGTGGAAGTATCGAGGGGAGGGGAAGCAGCGTGAGAAGGGCCTCTAGACATCAAAAGAGAAAGGGGCCGCAAGCCCTGCCACAACGAGGAGCTGCCTGTCGCAAGCAGTCTGACAGGCCCAGAGGAGACGGGGGAGGTGAATCAAGGCAGAAGGGCCCAGGGTCTGCGCAAGTGGACACAGGAATAGGTTCATGTGTAGACTGGATTCCGAGACATGCTAATCACAGCCGAGGGAAAAGCAAGGAGCGCGATCCGAGACGAGAGACGGGATGGGCTGTGGTGAAGATGAAGGAGAGACAGCAAAAGGAAGCTTCTGCTTACCCGAGCGAACAGCTTGGAGTCACCTCCTCCTTGGGCGCTCGCCATGGTGTCGACGGGCGGGCGTCTAACTGTAGATGGTACGGGGAGGGAGGTGTGGCTGCAGGTTGTGGTGATGTCGCGTGGTCGGCGGTGGCCCTGGTGCTGGGCGAGATGGACGGTGGGTTCCTACAACGGACCAGGCCCCCGATGTTCGAGATCAGGGCTGCGATTGGCGATGGTGGCACGTTGATAGCGGACGTGCAAGACCCCAAAGAGGCGCAAGCCAAGCCAGTCCGAGGATGGCTGGACAGATAGCGAAACCCCTCACTGGCTGCGTGGCACTCGTCCACCTCCAAGATGCTATCCCGGCCGTGTCTCGACTCTTGGCTGGTTCCTCCGGTGCGCCCAATGCTCTGGGCTGCAGTAGTCCACGCGGGAACACTCGCTCGATCCCTGCGCCGTTGGCCCTCTGTCTCTTTCTGGGGATGCGATACGGTGCAGCGCAGCGCAGCGCAGCGCAGTGCGATGCGATGCTATCCTATCCTATGCTATGCGGCGTGACCGGAATGCGGGCAGGGCGTTGCCTTGCTGGTCAAGGTTTGGTGTTCTCTGGTGTTGCGCAGTGTCTCAAACAGTCTCGCTCTCGTGGCTTGGTGGCTCGGATGGCAACGTCTTGGGGCTCGTTGGTTGTCGTAGCGATCTCGCAGGTTCGTCTCGTAGGTCTGTCTGGCCTTGTTCGTGTCAATTCGTCCATCCGGCAGCACCGGGTTGAGAAACATTGACGAACCGACGTCCCCAGGCTGGATTAGCAAACTAATAAGACGGACACTGGACTCGCCCCTGACTGAGGCCCAAGCCCGCGGCTGGTGGGGCGTCCAGGGGTCCTCGATCAGCGTTGACGCACGTCCTCTCGACACGCCTAGCTCAGCTGCGATTTTACTTACAAAACAACCTGTCAGGCCGGTGCATGTGCCTGCAGCTCTGTGGAGCTACCCTACTTCTAGATTAGACCAGGCTGACTACCCAAGATATCGAGGTAGAGAGCTCTCGCTTGTCGCAACGTCAGCTCTTCCGCTCCACCCCGGCGTCGATACTTTTACACTGCACACCTGCTCCGTCCACAACCTCGTTCTCGCCCTCACCCGCAGCCTCAGCCAGAACAGGGTCAGACGGTCGAACCATGTCCGAACTCAAGCCACAATCGAAACCTCCCAGTTGGGTGTTGGACCTGAATTCGCCGCCTCCGTATAGGTCCAAGGCGAACGGCATTCCGGATCCTCCAGGCTATCCGTCACAAGCACCTACCTCAAAGGTATGTCGTCCTCTGCCGTGAATTCTTGCCACTCCCATTCGCGGCTTAGGTGTGTAGCGATTGCTGACGACTGCAACAGAAGCAACGCGATGCCTCGAAAGACACCAAAGTCCAACCGCGAAAGCAAGCCACACCAGAGGAGATGGACACACTGAAGCTCAAGAAAGCCTGGGAGGTGGCGCTGGCTCCTGTCAAGAATCTGCCCATGACGGCTATCATGATGTACATGACCGGCAACTCGCTGCAGATTTTCAGTATCATGATGGTCTTCATGGCTTTCAAGAACCCTATCGCCGGTCTGCTGGGCACCAACCAGGCGTTCGAGAGATTCGAGACGGAGACGAACAAGACAAAAATGCTGCAGGTCAAGCTCGCATATGTTGTTATGCAGCTGGTCGCCCTGGCTGTGGGGGTATGGAAGGTTAATGCGATGGGCCTGTTACCGTATGTCGTCCCCAGCTTATCGTGCCTGGGCAATCGGCTGACAAGACAAACAGGACAACGAGATCAGACTGGCTTATGTGGGAGGCACAACGGGAGCCGCTGGAGTCCGCCGCGGTTGCTTTGTAACGCTCTGGCGGGGAATTGGCGAAACGCGATGCCCGGACTCCTCTTTGACGGGGCATGCTCTGCTGCGGTGTCTTTGAACTGTGAGCTTGTATATGAGTCGTGTCAGTTGGATCCCTAGCAGAAAGTTGCCCGTTTCGCGATGCCGAAATCTAGCTGGTGACCTCCTCATTCCAACCTGCCAAGCCTGTTTTCATTGTCGCGAGAACGCGCGGATCTCGATCTTTCATTGCGCTTTCGTACTAGGAGAACCCCGTGACGGAAGAAGCCATCGAACTTTGTCGCCCCTCGCTGTCGCGCAATTCTGGGACGCTAGATTGCATCAATGTCAGTCATTTCTTCGATATGAGGTGGCTTCGCAGCCCAGCGGCCTCACCCCTCTTTGACTGGCCTTCGATAATGCTTGGAGCAGATCTAGGCCAAGCTGCCGACTGCCACCTCAGTACTACATTCAAAGATTAGACTTCATGCAGAGCCAATCCCCAACGACCCCCGTCCACCTTGAATGCAATGCGCAGCTCCATTCAAAGAACGACTTTTTGAAAGTGTCAACCTTATCCTATCTACCCAACTACCGCATCACGAGACGCGCTGCACCTGAATGTTATGGCGACCGGTCTTGGTAAAGAATATAAAATGGCCAGCCGTGGAAGGAGACCAGACACTTCACAGTCCCGGCCTACAGACAGAGGCAGGTTGGATATTCGCAACTTCCAAAATAATTGTGAATATGGCTCCTCAATATCTGCTCATGGCGTTTATCCCAGCCTTGGTCGCCGTCGTGACTGCTCAAGACCAGCCGCTACTGTCCACTATCTCAACTGTCCCAGAGCTTTCGTGTTTCTCTGCCGTCATCCTGGCCAGCGGAGGTAGTGAACCCAACCCGGCTTTTGAAGAAAGATTCAACTCTGTTCTAGACGGGAGAAATTACACAGCCTTGGCCCCAACCAACGATGTGAGTAGTCGTGGCTCATATACATCTGCCCACGGCCACTACACCACTTTGAAAGAATGTAACTGACACTCGGAAGGCTGTCAACAAGATAGCGCCATCTGTGGTGGAGGCGTTGACTGCCGCGCCCGCCTATCCGATTTTTGAGTCGATCATCCGGACTCACATTGCCGAGGGCTTCGTCACCTCTGCTGACGTCGTGAGAGCCTCACCTTTCGAGGCCATCGAGGGTTTCCCAATCTCTGCCACAGCGGTCGGCGGCGAGCAAGCCATCCTCGTCAACAACCAAGCGCAGATAGTCGCCGTGGACACGTTAGCCTCGAATGGAGTAATCCACCAGATTGACCAAGTCCTAAACCCTTACACAGACTACTTTGGCATTAGCAACACTACCGCCCCGCCAACCACATCTGAGACGGATGGCACCGTCGCCGATATCCTGCTCGGCGACGAGAGACTCACCACAGTCCGCGACATCCTCCAGGCACTGAGTGCGGACTTCGTCAGCACCCGCCTCGCCCTGGCCAGGGCAGGCGGCACGCCGCAGATCTTCGCCGTGCCGTCGAATGACGCGTTTGTCGGCCTCCCCGACAACACAGTCGACGCGTCTGTCGCGCCGTCCAACCAGGCCCTATCGTTGCAGCTCTTCAGCTTCGGCCTCCTCGCCACGGACGCTAGGTTCGCGGACCTGGATTTCGCAGGCGGCCCGATCAGCGTCGCCAGCACGTTCACGGGCATCAACGTCACTGCGAGCCAGGTCGCGGGCGGCGCGACCTTCCTGAACAACGCGGGGATACAGGAGCAAGTGTGTGGGTCGAATGGGTGTGTCTGGCTTCTTGATCGTATCCTGGATCCGCTTTATTTGGCTTTTGGGCCGCTGAATAGGGATGCGGCTAGTCCATCAGTTTAGTCTCATTGTGAGCTGAGATCAGTATTTTCTGACACCCTATGGGCGGTACAAAGGGACTGGAACATAGCAGCTCTTTTGGTCACCAGTCAGAATGCAAAGCATCTTTCCCTTACTTCAGAAAAACAACGATAGGTCACTTGCACGCGGAGCCTCACTTGTGATTAAAAGCATTCATAATCGCTGGCTACAGTTGCGAATGTGAAAAATTTGAATGCTCCGAGCTAATTACCAACTCAATTTGGCCTGGTGACATTCATAGCCGCAACCCAAGGCTTCCAGTATTCCTCTATGCCCTCGGGAAAGCTCCACCCGGTCCAGTTGAAGTTCGTCAGGCCCCCTATTGAATACTCCAGGTCAGTCATTGCTCACGTAAGAAAGCTTGGATGCTCGACTTCAGGGGGGCATAATCAAAAGGCTCCTCCCCGGCATGACTTACAAGTATCGATAAGCCCTTGGGTACCGGATCTGATGCGGTAACTGCCAGCAAGGCTCCACATGGCCCAAGAAACACCGTGCTTCTTGGTATACTCCTTGAGGCAGCTCTGCAGGGTGACGTTGTACATGCTGGGGTCCTGTGCGTGTCCGAACTCTGTGAGCACAACCGGGGCGATGCGCTGAGCGGGCGGGCAGTCGTTGGTGATGTTGCAGGCCGGGGGAGGGTCTATGCCGAGGGCGTTGAAGCCGTTGCGGTACAGCCCTGCCTCGATGATCTCACAGGTGCCGGTGTCGACATCCTCGCTGGAGCTGTATAGGTGCAGCTCCCAGACCAGCTTGTCGGCCCAGGGATAGCTGTCGAGATCAAAGTAGACGGGTTCCCGGCGCTGGGCGTCCCTGATCGCCGTGCACTTGTAGCATGGAGCGGTGAGGATATTCTTCCTCGTCGTGAGTGCCGAGAGGTCTTGATCGTATTGCATGCCTGACCAGGTGATGAGGAGGTCCGGGTTCGCCTCGTGGATCGCGTCGCAGCCCGCGCTCATGTTGCCGACGAGCGTCTGCCAGTTGTAGTAGAGGTCCGTGACGTTCCCCGATTCTCGCAGCTCGTTTCTGAGCGACATTGAGACAGCGTTCGGGTGGCCCTTGGCCCACTCTGCGACGTACGAGAGGCCGCGCAGCCAGTTGCTGGAATTGAAGTGCAGGTCATCGAACCAAGCGGTGCCGTCGACGTGGGAGCAGCACCATTGGGCCTTGCCGGTGTGCACGTCTGGGTGGACAAATAGGCCCTTCTCAGCTGCGGCGTTGGCGATGTCACTCCAGATCTCGAACCTGGTTGTCTCCCGCGTCCAGGAAGGGTTCTTGGAGATTATCTCATTCGTGACCTTTGTGCCGTTCACATATCCAAGAGCCTGGATCATGGCAACCTCTAGAGGGACGTCCTGGCCACCGCGATCGTAAACCTGGTCGACCATCTCAATAGCGTAGCCCATGCGGAGGAAGTTGAACCCAACACTGGCCACATCGTCGAGGATGTCGTCCACGGAAGCCCACTCCAGACCCTCAGGCACCATGGTCTCGCCGCTCATGGGCCAGTTCACCCCAGCCCAGGTGATGACCTCGCCCCGGGAATTAACGATGTCCCTGCCCTTGGTGCTGAAGGGACCGTACGGCCAAGCGGACGAGTTGTCGGCTCTTGGCGAGGCACGGTGATCGGCTGTCGCCCAGCGTGGCTCGACTGCGGAGCCGGGCAGCTTGACATGTTGACCCGTGGCTGTCGCCAGCAGGAGCGGCAGCAGCGTTGTCCCAGTGATCCTCATAGTGAACCAGAGAATTCAAAGCCAGTCCCGCCCGGGTGCGTGTTTGGGCGTGATTCCCCCAGTGGCAGGCGGGCACAACAACAGCGGCGCGTCCGCCATTATTATATACGTCCACTACTACGGTACATATTGCTGGCTCGCTTCCAACCTTGCCATCTCCGCTCGTTCCGCTAGGGGCTTCGCGCGCTCGACAGATTGGTGCGGACTTGGTTGGGTTCCCTGGATGGTGGACCACGCGACGGGGGCGAGCGCTGGCTCGGTATCGGGCGAGGTCAGCCGAAGAAGTGGGTATCTGGGGCACGGCGCGGGGAAACCTAGGAGCCAGGCCAGGCGGACTGGTGGGGGACTGGTCTTTTCGCGTCGGCTGCACAGCTCGATGAAGATGTCTTTCATCTCCGGCGACCCTTGCGGTCTCGTACATGACGTCAGCCTCAGGCGTCGCGCATTTTTGGTCTCTTTGCTCGTCTGCAGTCACGCGGCCCGACTCGGCCCGCCCGCGGTCGAGAAACGAAACGTTGGGAGACGATATCACCACGGCACACAAGCCACGTACTATCCAGAGCAGCCTTTGTTCGTTCAATTAGGGTTTCCCTAGTCTTGCAGCGGCGCCTGAAGATTCTTCACCAGAACTCGCTTGTCTCTCACCAGGAACGCTCGCGAGCAATTAGCTCATGTTTGCTACAACAGCTGTTAACAGTTGCCCGAGCTCGACTTTGTTAATATGCCAAGATCCAGCCCATTCGGTGGGAGAACAGCTGGATGAGAATATCATGGCTGGACTCAGCGCTCTCTTCAGACTCTCGAGATCCAAACCCCCTTCGATACATGGAATGTCAAGAACCTGACACAACACTCGCGAACTTTATGTCCTCTGGGTTACTCGCGCCCAAATGGGCGCTCGCAATGGCACTGCCAACCGTACCTGCTTGGCCTTGTGTCTCGAATATCTCACTCTTGGGATGTTCTCACGTCCGTGGCTGGCCTCAACTTCGCAAAACGATGCACGAATTCCCGCCACCACAGTCATGAGACCACAACCCCGATACTTGCGAACCATACGAGTCGCACAATCACGAATCTTCGGCTCCGAAGCCTCTTACCCGTGTTTCAAGTGTTCATTAGGCACCGTAACAATACGCACAGTAACATCCATGGATCACGGAACGCAATGTTCATTCTCACTGTCTTGGTATTTGTGTTTTCTCGGCAAGACTTCTGACCATGCCAGACTTTTTTCAAGCGAAGGAACCGAGCTGAGTTCACACCAAGAGAGTGTGTTGGCTATGGAAGATTTCATTACATCGTGATAGTCATTCAACGATCCCGTCGGTCCTTCACGTCAACATGGGCCTGAGTTGCGTCCGAACGATGGAGATAGGAGCAACTTAACCCTCAGCCGGGGCGGCCGGGGCCTGAGCCGGAGCCTCGGCCGGGGGAGCAGCAGGAGCCTGAGCTGGGGCCTCAGCTGGAGGAGCGGCAGGGGCCTGTCAAGAGGACATCTTCGGTCAGCATGTGTGCCTTCAACGGCATCTGGGGTTGGGAGGGCCAGGACAGCCGTCGACTTACAGGGGCTGCGGCAGGGGCCTCCGCCGGTGGGGCGGCCGGGGCGGCCGGGGCGGCCGGAGCAGCGGGCTGTGCCTGTTGCGGCGCCTGGGGCGTCACGTTGATGCCGTTTTCACCGCCGACAGATGTGCTGCCGTCGGTTCCCTTGGTGATGCCGAGGTTGCCTCCCAGGTTCTGTGTCTGGCCGTCGGCGCCGACCGTGATACCTGCGTTCTCGCTGAACTGCTCGCTCTCCTTGGTGGCCTTCGCCTCGCCGGCCTTCGCCTCGCCCTGGGCTGCCTCGGCAGGAGGAGCGGCGGCCTCGCCTGCTGGAGGAGCGGCGGCGGCCTCACCTGCTGGCGGGGCGGCGGCGGCCTCACCTGCCTGTTTGGCGGCGCCCTCTTGTTGCTGAGCGGCCTCTCCGGCTTGCTTGGCGGCCTCTTCTTGCTGCTTGGCGGCGCCCTCTTGTTGTTGAGCGGCACCCTCGGCTGGCTGAGCTGCTGGGGCGGCTGCCGCACAACCGGCAGCTGGAGCGGCGGCGGCGGCCTCTCCGGCCTTCGCGGCTTCTCCTGCTTTGGCGGCTTCTCCTGCTTTGGCGGCTTCGCCAGCCTGGGCGGCTTCACCGGCCTTAGCAGCTTCACCCTGGGCGGCCTCTCCAGCCTTAGCAGCTTCTCCCTGGGCGGCTTCACCGGCCTTGGCAGCTTCAGCTGGGGTGGCGGCGGCCTCTCCGGCCTTCGCGGCTTCTCCTGCTTTGGTGGCTTCGCCAGCCTGGGCGGCTTCACCGGCCTTAGCAGCTTCACCCTGGGCGGCCTCTCCAGCCTTAGCAGCTTCTCCCTGGGCGGCTTCACCGGCCTTAGCTGCTTCACCCTGGGCGGCTTCACCAGCCTTAGCACCTTCAGCTGGGGCGGCGGCGGCCTCTCCGGCCTTCGCGGCTTCTCCTTGGCCGGCTCCTTGGGCAGCCTCACCAGCCTTTGCGGCCTCTCCTTGGCCGGCTCCCTGAGCGGCCTCTCCTGCTTGACCTTGGCCCTGGCCAGCACCAGTTTGGTTCCTGGCGGCTGCTTGCGCGCCGGCGATGAAATCTCCGAGTGAAGTGCCTTGACCTTGACCCTGTCCCTGACCCGGTTGCGCAGCTGGATTTGCGTTGCCTCCTCCACCAAGCGTGAGGCCGCCAGGAAGAACGAGCGTGTTTCCTCCGCCCTGTCTCTGGCCTTCAGCGGGCGCAGCTGGAGCCTGTCCCTCAGCACCAGGAGCAGCAGCAGGGGCCTGTCCCTCGGCACCGGGGGCGGCGGCGGCGGGAGCTTGCCCCTCGGCGGCACCGGGCTGCGCAGGCTGCTGAGCAGGCTGCTGTCCACCTCCTCCGACGGTCAGGCCACCTGCACCACCAAGGGTGATTCCTCCATTGCCGATCGTGATTTGGCGTTCTTTGAGGGCCTTGCTGCGGTCCGAAGCTCGGGCTGTCAAGCCTCCCTGCGATAAAAGGCATGTCAGTATCATTGTTTTGAAACAAATGGTTTGGTGCTCAATTATAGCCATACCGTGAACCCGAGCCCAGCATCGCTGAAGGCCAGAACGGCCAGGAGCGCTGGAGTGCCAAATTTCATTGTCGTTGAATCGCACGTGAACAAGGCCGGTCAACGGCGAAAATTATGAATGAATGTGGTAGATAAACGAGCACAGCTCAATAATTAGTGACTGAAGAGAACACTGCGTGCGATCAATCGTTCAGACAGAACTTCCTTCAAGTCCCAAAAAGGAGGCTCTCCATCGCTCAGAGGGAGCCAGAACCCTATGTATTTACATACACGAGCGCGATTGCATATTTGGCTGAACTTCTGCAACTCCCTTGGCAGTAGTCGATCTGGGGCGCTCCAAACACCCGGGACAGTTTGGGCCGTCTAGCACGTTTGGGGCACACATTTCAGACTCCACAAATGTTCTATCAAAAGAACGGCAAGCATACTTCCACCAGACCCACGCAACTAGCATATCTTGTGTCGCTGCAGCGCAAGATGGGATGAAAGCAGCGCTATGCTGCCGAGTATCTTGGCGTTGCAGCCGCACCCGTACGTCTCCTCTCGCTGGTCTCAGATCTGTGCCGAAAGTCCACTTGGCGCAAGGAGAATTGTTTGAGGACCCTGGACCTCTACCAAGAGCCCAAGACAAATAGTGGAGCCTCGTCAGTGCTTCGAGATGCCGTTGACAGCAGGATCTGGACCTTTTCAGGTGAGGTGAACCGTACTCGCGCAAGAGGACGTGACGATGATTTCATGATCTCCCTCTATAGGATTCAAGTGTTATTGATCCCCCATCGCCAATGCGTCGATCTGCCAAGTGCTACTACTCTGATGCACCACAGCCTCAAAAAACATCCATAGAAATTATTTCATTACCAAACAAAAAATATGCAATAGTATGATCGCCCTAGCTGATGATCGGTACACAGGGGGAAGACAGAGACCAGGAGTGAGCATTAAAGTCACGGATGATTACCAGAAGCAGTCTAAGTGACCACAGTTCGTCAGAACAATCCAGACACAGATGCAACCACATCACAGCACAATTCACCAATTGCATGCTCCCTGTGTATCCATGGAGGTACCTTGTGTGTTTTGAGTGGAGGGCATCATGAAACTCTCTTTACGCAGAGACTGGACGCCCAGCCCGTCCTGTGCTGCCTGTCTGACGTGACGACAGACTGCAAAGAGCTCTCCGCCACTTGACACACGGCTGAGTCTGGTTTCATGGTCAGCATCAAATGCTTCTTGGCCTATGAATATCGTGATTGAATTATGTAAACTGATCCCCGTTGAATCGATGGCCGTGGCCCGGTCGAATTGCGATCGCGAACGGACTCGCTCGTTCGTCTTGCTTAAAGGCAGCAGAGGTTGAATAAACCACCACGAAACTGTGTGCTGTGCGCTCATCAACTCATGCTTTCAATCTTTATTGCTCATTTTCCTCTTCATCCCACAAGATTGTATATGTTCTAGGTCAGGCGCTTGCATCCAGGCATGACATGTCCCAATCTGGGTACTCGGAGAGAAACTCATTTGAAGCTTGGTGGTGCCTGCAACGCTTCGCATATCAGCACATAGTTGATTTTCTTAGCGGTGACGCGCGTTATCTTTCCAAGCCACGGTAAATTCTGGTAGTCTTTGGTTTTATCTTCAGTGTATAGAAAAATCATCACTCGATTTCGAATCGAAACTGTCACATTTTCGTCCGGCTTTCCACCCCCACAACCCATATAGTTCACAAATGATTGAAAATTTCGATGATTGCCTTGCAAACATACTCTCCAATTGTGAATTCTCAATGAATTTCAGTGTGGATTTGGCGAGAGACACATCTATATGAACTGAACGCATTGATTCTGCATGTGATCTCCACGCAATGAGACTATGTCTAGTTAAATAGCAGAGGCTCTCAGAATATAGTGCCAATGCTTTTGGAGCTCTCAAAAGGATAGAAAGCTTTTTTCCTGTGGGTTTTGCGCTGTAAGGATTGTACATTTGCAAGATCCAGGTAACAACCCTGCGATCAGTTTCGCAAAATTCAAGTCACGCATTGACAAGAGCCCGTTCGCATGTACACGAGTCGAGTTATAAAAGCCTGTCCAGAATGAACGGTGCAGTTAATTGGTCCTGGGTTCGCTTATTCGTCGGTTGTGCCAGTTTCTTTAATGTGGAATGGATGAACCAACTCCACCGAGGCTGCGGCTCTCATTGAGTGGTAACCAGTTGCTTCCGTCACGTGGCCTCTTATGGTTGCTGAAGTCTAGGCTTCCCCCTGAGGCCGTATTTACAGAAGAGGGATTTTCCACCATCTTGCTAAAGGCCCTGTAAATCATAGGGACATTGGCGCAGAGGATGCCACCACAGGGCTCCCACGCGGAAAGGATCCCCAACGGAACCTCATCCCCTAAAAGTATCACGTCAGTGCTCCACAAGGAAAGAGTGCAGGCAAAGGGTGCAGGATTTTCACCTCCACTCCATACGGCCAATGGAATGATGACTTGTCTGTGGAGTGCTTACAAGTGATATCTGTCACTCCCGTGGAGAAGATGACTGACAAGCGCGCACCGCTAATAACACAGGTTCCCAGGCCCACCGAGAACAAGAAGCACAGACTGATCTTGCGGTACTTGCTGGTGTGAAGCCGCAATATGGTGGGATTGGGCACAAGGAAGATCCACATGTCGGAGGCAAGATTGATGATATTCGTGAAGTAGCCGAAGGCGACCAGATCCACACACGAGCCATCCGTGGCTCCCCACCAAGCTTGGATGGGCCGACACTCCAGACCGAGCACGACGTCCATGGTGACAAGCCATAGAAGGATGAATGCCGCTGTCAGGATCACAATGGTTCGAAATGCCGGTGTCACGAAGACGCGGTAGTACAGGGCCAGGACAGAGAGCTTAGTGCTAACGATGGCAACATCATAGAAGTGGCTGAAGATGTAGTTGCCCTGTTGTCCATCAGATACACTTGTCACTGTGTTTTCCGGGGTCCCGCACACACCAGCATGAAGGTTTGAAGGTCCTGAGCGTAGACTGCTTCAACGTGGCGACCTAGACCGTATGGGACACCGTGAACAAGACCTGCTACACACACTGCGATGGCAACAATCTGGAAACTCGTCAGCGATTGCGATCATTAGATGCAAAGCCGCCCGCCCAATGCTTCTTTCGATGATGATCACGGATGCTTACTGCTGCCCAAATCATGAGACAGTCATCAAAGCTCAGCCTTTTAGCATCTGCTTCCCTGGTCCTCACTGACCAGAGACGCAGCGATGTACTCAAAATCTAGAGAGGTATTGGTATGGAATAAAAGGAGTTCAGAACAGCTGTCCTAGACTCTGCTAGATACTGAGGGCTGTAGGTTGCTGATAACATAGTTTGATGGTTTGCAGGATGAATGAGCAGAGCTCAAAGGCGCAAACCTACGGTGGACTTCGTGCTCTACCCAAATTTCTGCATGAGATTTGTCGACCTTTTGAGACCTGAAGAATATATCTATAATGCAGAACTATGGACCTAAATAATGCTGTCGCTAAACTCCGATGAAATCTATTTGATCTTGCTATTTTTGTGGCTTGGGCAGTGGGTATTCCCGAAGCCCTGCAGCCGTCGGACAACATCGACCGGGCGCACTTGCAAACATTGTTGGCTACTTAGCCTGTGTTGCAGGGAATCGGTCGACAGAAAAGAGTAGTACAGACGTCAAGCCAAGACAGCGAACCACCGAATTGTCTTCGTCGGAACCAGGAAGAGACTGGTTCATGCTGTGTACCGTCCCATGTGACTGCGTACTATGTACGCGGTGTTTCGCTGCAGGTAAATCAAAAGCAAGCAGGCTCAGCCCGCGTCTGCGCCTAACCCAGCCTGGTCGGGTAGGTTCAAGGGGATAGTCGAGAGAAGAGTCTCTGTGGCGCCCAAGTGTGTCTCACCGAGACCGGATTTGGAATATCAAATAACTCAAGGACGCCGCCTCTAGTTCTCGAAGCACAACACCGAGGAAGTTTCAATAGAAAGGCAAATTATATGCTGACCATCCTTCCATGTTAGACTTGATATCATATTTCGACAGTGATTTGCAGCCAACAGCGTGTGAAACCTTGTCGATCACCTGGTTCAGCTCTTTTGACATTGCCATATCTGGCCTGTCTCGCGTGACAGTACTCATTCATTGGCCGGCCATTCGATTATCTAATTACGGGGGGGGGGGGGGCGTGCTTAGTACCTTGCGGTCAAAGAGCTGAGCGCTGATCGCCGTGCCTCGTTGAAGGCTATCGTGCAATTGAAGGTCCTGATGTAGGGCTGGCGTGTCTTCCGGATTAGCCGATGGCAGACGGGAAGTCGCATTTCATGTCCTTTTTAAGGCGGCCTCAAGGACCGTGAAAAGACTATTGCATTTTTATTTTCCCGTTGATCAGCCTCAGGGCTCCTTATGCAGGTTATGATGGTCCTTGAGCGCCAACTCGTCTCACATCTTGTGCTTTTCTCTAATCGACTGTGTCACTTCTTCCTCTACCTTTCCACATCACTGCAGCGGAACATGGAGGTTGTCCTCTCTTTCCTTCTCGCCAGCCTCCTAGCGACAGCAAAGGCATTAGTACCTCGCTGTAGTTCCTCTGGCACCATCGTTCATCTTGAGCACGCGAATAAATTAGGGCTACTATGATCCCCTGGTTTGACCATCTGGAGAGGGTGGCATAAAATCCTTTCTTTGATAATCCAGGGCTAACCTACTGTCAACGCAATGGCTGGCGGAGGCTTTAGCAGCAAACTCTGGTCCAAAAATCAGGCTTGCACAGTTCAGTCCTCTGTCACACCGGCGTACACAGTGTAGATTCAATCGCTTACTTTGCTCTTCAAGTGACCACGCCGAATGCTGATTTTAGGCGTACATCTCAAATTACTGTGCCGGTCGGTGAAGATGGCGGCATCACTTGGCCGGCGTACAATAAAGATGAGCATTGGCAGATGGATCTAGGCACAACGGGTGGCATTGTGAAGATGAAGGTTATGACAACAACATTGAGCTGCTACGAGCGGACCGGCGAGGGTCGCGGTGTGAGTCCTGGCAGTCCGTGGCTTGCCAGAGTTCCGCAATAAAGAGCACACTTCAAGCGCAGACACATATTGGGAGGTAGATTTTTATTTGCGTGTGTTATGATATTTCGGATTCCTTTCCCAGGACTGGATTCAATTGCAAATTTACTCTAACAAAGGATGTCTGGAAAAGTAATGTTGAAGTGGACTTCAAGTCAAGTTTGTGGGCAAGGTGACTTTAAAAGCTCGAAATTCAGGAGCGAACCCGTCAAGGCAGCAATTTTAAACCTGGGCCCCCCCCCCCTCCCACACCCCATGAATACTCTAGATATTCCCTAGACCTCATCTAGAATTGCAATGAGAAAGAAGAGTCACATATCGTGGCCTGACATTTGCAAGCGCGAGATTAGCCGCCAGTAGTCCAAAGGTAGAGTTGTTGTCCGTTTGCCGCAGCACTAGACTGGGAAGGCCCCTGTCGGCCTGCCCTTCAGGGTTGCGGGCGTTCACAGCCGCCAGCCTCTCGACCCCAGCCAGCACCAACGAAGGAGGCGACCCCTTACCCACCCGTTACATTCGGCTGCAGATGACGTGCATAACAAGGGACCCGACGCCTTGGAAATATGGACCTGGTGATCTGCCTTCGGAGGTCTAGAATATCGCCCTGCGTCCCTTCTCTTCCTGCCGACGGAAACATCTTGATGCAAACGCAGGCAGGCATTGGCTGCTGCTAATACTCAATAGTACTCAGGCAAATGTGACATGCTGGATCTTGCGGATTTCGAAATAATACAGCGATCCTAGCCCTGTTGCTTTGTTCTGAGCGCCACATTTCTCCTTCCTGCACGTCTCCCAAAGCATTTCCCCTCCGCCACCACAGACTTTTGCAAATTGCAGGCACCGGCTCCTGAAGAACTTCCTCAAACCCTGAGCCCTCCTGAGGCTGGTAGAAATGGCCATCGTGGACGTCATTGGCAACAAGTCTTGGCCCACATTTCCTCTCTCTTTGTGCCTTCGTTTCAGTCAGAAAAGGTGTTGGTGTGTTGAACCGCCCCATTGGCTGGCCGCAGGTGGGTCGCCCGCGACGAGGGCGCTATTCCCAACCCTGCCGTCCGTCCCTTTAGACACCTTATAAAGGGCCCCGGGCCGACGAGGTCAAAGGAACAGAGGATTGTGAGTCTGTCGCTCCACCATAATATTCTTGGGATGGATGCAGTGCATCGCTGGCGGTGTTTTTGTCTCCAAACCTAGGGTTTTCCCATTCGTACGACTAGATACCATGTTTTTGCTACATTTTTTGAAATTCCTATTGGCTGCTTCATTTGTCCAGGCACTGCTGATAAAACGTTATGACCCCAAGCCGATACCCAGAATTACGG
This sequence comes from Diaporthe citri, assembly GCF_014595645.1. Classification (NCBI taxonomy): domain Eukaryota; kingdom Fungi; phylum Ascomycota; class Sordariomycetes; order Diaporthales; family Diaporthaceae; genus Diaporthe; species Diaporthe citri. Next base: position 4,060,471 of record NW_025064846.1, read on the forward strand.
AACGACAAGATGCATCAACCAAGAGCACAACCGGCAAGCTGGTCTTCTGCCATTTCATGATGGGCATCGTCGCCGGCCGCAAGAGCTCGGCCGACTACGATGCAGACATGCGACAGGCAAAGGACCTGGGCATCGACGCTTTTGCCCTCAACATCGGCACAGACGAGTTCACAGGGAAGCAGCTCGGCTACGCATACGAGAGCGCGGCAAAACGACATGAAGCTCTTCATCTCATTCGACTTCAACTGGTTCTCACCATCCAAGGACGCTGCCAAAGTGGGGCAGATGATCGCGACTTACAGCAACCAGACGGCTCAGCTGAAGGTGGACGGTAAGGTGTTCGCCTCGTCCTTCTCTGGTGACGGCCTAGACGTCTCGGCTGTGAAGAGCGCCGCTGGCATGGACGTCTTCTTCGCACCAAACTTCACCCCGGGTGGGACCCCTGATGCCAAGAGTATCGAGGGGGCTCTCAATTGGATAGCTTGGGCCCAACAATGGCGCGAACAAGGCACCTACATCTGGTGTTCGAGTTTCGGTTGCGGAGGGCGATACCAAGTATCACAGCTGGCTGGCTGGCGCGAAGTCCTACATAGCCCCAATCTCTCCAGTACGTGCCATGCATGCCCTGACGGCTTTAGACCTGAGCCTTTGAAGAATGAAGATCGATACTAATTTGTTGTTGCTCTGACTAGTGGTTCAGCACTCATTACGGTGCTGAGGTTTCTTATAGCAAGAACTTTGTGTTCCCTTCAGACCTCCTGTGGTACGAACGATGGACTGAGGTTTTAGACAGAAGCCCACCTTTCGTGGAGATCATCACCTGGAACGACTATGGCGAGTCTCACTACATCGCTCCCCTGTCTTCGCAACACGAAGACGACGGAGCTTCAAAGTGGGTGAATGACATGCCGCATGACGGATGGCGGGACCTGGCCAGGCCTTTCATTGCCGCGTACAAGGCAGGATCAAAGTCGGTCAATGAGTATATCAAGGACGACCAGATCATCTACTGGTATCGGCCAACGCCGAGGACTGTGAACTGTGATTCGACAGATAACACTATGAAGGCTGGAAACAACGACAGTGGGAATTACTTCAACGGCAAGCCAAATGGATGGCAAGACATGCAGGACTCAGTATTTGTGGTCAGCTTGTTGAAATCCGCCGGGTCCATCGACGTGACATCGGGGAAGAACACGAAGACGTTCAACGCTCCGTTAGGCGCCAGCTCATTCAAAATAGACATGGGCGTCGGGCAGCAGAAGTTCACCCTAACTCGGGATTCAAAGCAGGTCCTGAGTGGAACCTCTCGCAAGGATATCACTGAGACCTGCCCCTGCGGGCTCTACAACTTCAACGCTTATGTTGGGACCTTGCCAGAGGGCAAATCTGATCCTCTGGACGCAGCTGGGCTCGCATCGTTCACTGTTGGTCTGTCAGTCAGGACCTGCTCGGCTGCGCCGTCCTTGGGCTCGGGATCTCCCGCTCCAGTGCACCACGCCGACTGCGAGTGGTGCTGGCTCGACCACTGGAGGGGACAAACCTACCGGTGCAAGCGGAGCAGGCACACCAACGTTCACTGCGACGACGACGAGTGAGATACAAACCCGGCCCTAGCGGCATTCCCAGCGGCATTCCTGGTGGCATTCCCAGTGGCAGTCCCAGTGGCAGTCCCAGCGGGAACCCAAGCGGATACCCCGGCGGTGGTCCCAGCGGGAACCCCGGCGTCGGGAGCAGCAGCAGCCCTGGTTCAGCACCAGCTTCGGTGTCTCGTACCGGACCTGCAGCTGCGCCAACCCCTACCGGCGAAGGACAGACCTGCAATGGCGGAACCAATGCACCCGACAAGTCTCCCAACATGGCGGGTATCTGCTCCTTCTCCTGCAGCAGAGGCTATTGCCCTTCAGATGTGTGCGTCTGCACGTCGACAGGGACTCCGGAACAGGCGCCTGACACTTTCCCGGCGGGATGCCCGCTGGAGGCGGAGAACGAGAGTTACCAAGGGCTTTGCAAGTTTAGCTGTATGCGTGGATATTGCCCCCCTGCGGCGTGCACCACAGAATGTGGATGATTTGGATGAGTCGTATTTGCTTTGGCTTGGCGGGTTCGTTACAATTCTTGTATAAATAAATTAGAATACTTGCCATCGAACCTGATGGCAGTTTGTGTACTTTCTATGGATGAATGCAACCAAATAGAAAAGATGTCTGACTACGTAAATGTTTCAGCCTGCACGTGAATTCTCATGACCTGGAAATTCTCTTTATGCTGCGAAGGCGACATGTCACGGCAGTGTTGGTCAACGTACTGCTGGCATATTTTCGTCTAGCTAGCTGAAGGGGTTCCAATGAGAAGGCGAGCCGACCACTCGCGCCATGTCGCCATCTGCTCATGCTGCTTTCCGTATTTACTATATGAGCTTGAGCAAGAGATCTTCGTCATCCACTGTGTTTTTGAGACCATCAAATAAGTGTATTCCAGCTAGTCGCATCCCTTGCAAAAGTCTTGGCTCCAGCACGCAGCCGAGCAGATGAGCCACGGGATGATGAAAAAGATGATGACGGAGACACATCCCCCCTCGCATTTGTGACATGCGTCACAGCAGCTAGGATATCTATTGTGTGATGTGAGCCGCATGTTTGGACTGCTTGAAGAACGTCACACTCACGGGCTGCAGACATCAATGTTGGCAATGCCAGTCTCGTCGCCAACGACGTCCATGCTGCTGTTGTCATCGATGACACCGAGATGGACTAGGTCGTTGATGTCGAGGCCGGACGCCTCAAACTTCTCGTTCTCAAGGGTCGCATTGTAGCTGTCGCCAAACATGGGCTCGAGACCGTTGAGGCCCGCAGCGCTGGGAACCCACAGGCCGTGGAGTTGAAGAGTGTCGATCGCGTCTGGGGCCAAAGTGATATTGAGATGCTTGAAGGCAAACGCGGCGGCTTGGACATCAGTCAGTAAACGATTCTGGAAGCCTCAGCTGACACAGGCAATGGAAATTCCCTTGTTGAAGAGCAAGAATATTTGTCCTGGCGAAGTTACTCACACTTCGGGTCAAGGTCCATGGCCGCAACGCTGACCATGAAAGTAAGGAAAAGGTAGGTTGACATGTTGCTGAGCTTCATGGCTGCTTTGTTCAGTTGCGGTAGATCAGTTGAAGCTGTCTGTCTGTAGTCAAGGAGACTTGTCGAGATCACGCAGGAAAAGAGAAAAGAGTGTTAACACCTAGGTAGGTAGACAAGAGAGATGGAAAGCTGCGAACCGGACCAGGCAGCTGGGTGAGCAGGGTTGGGCCGTTCCTTCCCTTCCTTTCCATCTGGGCAATTGTCAGACTTTCGACATGGGTACCTGCGTCAGGTCACGCATGTTCAAACATTATGTTGGTTAGGCACTTATACAATGCGCCTATGTCATATTAACTAAGCCATATTCTGTTCTATGAGCCATGAGCTATCCTCTTCAACTCGTCACCAACATCATTCGTGGCCTTCAAGGCCTCCTCACTCCATGGGGCCAACTGGAGAAACCCGTGGGTGAGCTCAGGGTAGTGGTGCCATTTGATATCAACGCCCGCCTGCTGCAGTTTATGTCCGTACTCGTAGCTTGGGGCAACCGTCTCTTCAGGTGCCTTGGGGAGGTAGTGATCCCCAAAGCTGAAGATGCCGTTGCACTCCAGATAGTAACCCGTGTTGTTTTCCACAGCCGCGGGTGTGTCGAAAGGAAGGCGTGCCTCCGGATAAAGCAGGATCTGTCCAGCGAGAGCCTTCAAGCCCTGGTCCCGCCGGCGCAGGGACAGGGCCGCGGTCATATTTCCGCCGGCTGAATCGCCGCCCCCAAAGACGAGGTCGGGGGAGATGCCACGCTCTGAGCCTCCCTGGCCTTGGACCCAGTCCACCACGGTGGAGTACTCGTCGAGCTGCGTTGGGAAGTGATGTTCGGGCGCTAGGCGGTAGTCGACGCCAATAGTGACGACACCAGACCGCTCGGCAACTAATCGCAGCCCGTTCTCGAACTCGTCGACCGAGTCTACCGTGTAACCACCGCCCGTGCATGTAGACAAGAGCTGCGAGCTTGTCATGTCCAGAACCCTTGTCCTGGGAGACGGCTGACTTTGGGTAGAAAAGATGGACGGGTATAGACCCGTGAGGACCTCGGACTGCCGTGAACTCTACCTTCCCAATCGGAGCTTGCTTGTTCTTAGGCAGCTTGTGAAAGCCAAGGATCTCGAGATGGTGTCGACGCTCCTGATGGAAATCAATGTCACCTCCAAGGTGCAAATTTGGGTTGTCACTGAGGAATATTTTAAGGGAGGCCGCAAGCGTGGTGAGGTGCCCAATCGACGGGATTTGACTCTCTGTAGATTTTGTCATGGTTGTCAAAAGAGGCTGAGGATTGTATAGAACTGCATGGAACATACGACAAACAAGACCTCGTCAGTCATTCGTTTGAGCAGAAATCTCCAGTGAATTTTCTAAAGCTTGACGATTCCACTACTTGTTCAAAGGCTGATCCTGAAGACGGTGGGGTCAAGTGGCCGTGGGTGCCTTGCTGGAACTACAGATTTCGAGGCACTGTTGCATTTATACCACGAATCACACTGTATCTGATACCCAATGGTGTTGCCTCCCAATATGGTCTCGATTTGATCTGTTGAGACTGTTCCGTCAGACGGACGCTCTTGGTAGCTATGAAGTCGCCTTGAGCATGTGCTTGCTTCCTTTGGGCTGGGTCACCCCCATTGCAATCTCAAGCCAGAAAGTGTTCTGCTTTTCCGATATTTGCCTCTCGGGATTGTTGACGATTTCCTTGGACGGACCACCTCAGGAACCGTGGCTGCAATACTATTGCAAATCCGAAGTTTGATCCGTTTGAGTCTCGAGATACATTGATGGAAGATGTTTTGTGTACCCTGCCAGACACCACGTAAGGGTAATGCCTTTGGAAAATGGGTTTGTCATGCTTACCTTCCTGTCCCAGGGGATTCCTTCGTCCTAGTGCAGCGTGCACGACCTCAAGTACTCGGCGCCGTTCACATCGTAGGAAAAGCCCCTGTCACGGATCTGCTCCCACGTTTCCAAAGCCTTGGCTCGAGCAACCTCCATAGCTTCCTCTTCCCGCTTTACGTCCTCCTCGGACATGCCGTAGCCGAGAGCCTTGACGTTTTGCAGCAGAGCCATCTTTATTAGAAAGGACAGCTTGCAACAGCTGTAGAAATGGAAGAGGGGTTCAGTGTCGGCATTCTGGTCTTCCAATGGAATAATCTCGGTTGTGGGGGATGTGGGAGTGGTGGTCTGGTGTTCAGCGTTTTCGGGAGGATTGGCTTGTTGCTGGCAGTTCTGGGTAGTCTCGGCATCCATGTCTACGCTCTGTTGGGAAATTCGGGCATATTTCGGCTCAGAAACTTCTGGAGACGTTGTTAGACTCTCGGCATCTTGTTGCTGATGGCAAGAATGGGTGTTGGCGAGGTGGCCTTCCATGTTGACAGACTGGCAATCAATGGAGCTGTCCACTTCAAGGCTGTGGAACTGAATTTTGTGGCGGGGTCATGTAATCAAAATCATGGTGCATATGAATGGGATGGGTGAATTCCTCCAAGAGTCACCTGTTATAAGTAGCAGTAACCTGTTGCAGGAGGGAAAAGGCGGACATTTGCTTGCTGGACCAGTTTCCAGGGAGACGATCTCCACCTCTAAAAAGGTTTGTCTTGGATTTCCCTAAGCTTCCCATTATGGTCTCTTCCTTCTTTATATTCGAAAATCTTCCTTCGTTTGCTGCAAATGAGACAAACAGAACTTTATCTCCTTCTGATCCCGCAGCTGTCATGCGACTAACAGCATCATTATCTGCAGCTCTGATTCATAGAATCCCCTGGATCCGGAAGTTATTGTTTCAATACTTAATATGTACTTTCAGTACCTAAAGGACTGGATGCATACTGCTTAAGAAGCATATGTAAACAGATTAAAAACGAGACCACTCAGTACATAAAACTAGAGGCTGTGAAGAGGCTTGTTTCGGTTGATGCCGTAATCCAGTTCTCTACACACGACGGTAGGTGCTCACCGTCGTCATATCTACTGCTACCCTCGACGGCCTAATCTCACATTTTAATTGGAGCTCTGCTGATAATCAAGTCGTTTAAAAATCCAAAACAAAAAACGGGCAACGAAGGCGCTCTAAGCCCCACTTGTCTTTCTGCAAGCTTGTGGGGTGTTATGTACTGGACCAACAGCCTACACTAAGCAACGCTGAGGGGGGCGAAGAGCTGATGGATGGTCATATGCTCAAGACACGTTGAGTAGACATGAGAGACTCGCTGCTTGGGTTGAGTGGGAACCATGTATCTCTGACGGCCGTACCTTCGATCATGAAGTAGCATAGAGAAGCCCGAGTCGTTGGTCCCTGGTCTACAGGTCAAAATCCAACGTTACGTCAACGACCGCTTGCATGACCTCTTCCAACTTCGTTTGTCTTCTGTGATACCCATCAAACGGTGACACACGGTCCTCAGAGGGCCAACCAATTCCGGCGCAGGATTGTGTCTGTGAATCACAAGGCTGGAGACCCTCGTTTATTATATCAAGGCCAAATGTCCTTTGAAAACCCTTCCCTCGCCTTGCCATTTCCGGAACCAGGAAGTCAACAATCGCAACGTCACCATCGACGTAACCAAGGCTGCACATAATTCACCATCGCGAAACGTCTCTGACTTCGTCTTACATTCATGATGGGTGCCACTTTGTCTACTCCAAAGTTTTCCAACTTCGCGCACGATTGCCAGGGGACAGAATTCAACGGGGATTCAACAACGGTCATTGGGTTGAACTGCCATAGTGAAAGCAGTAGTACCCCCCACACGTCCTGGCTCAATCTTGACCTTTGTCTCTCTTATGAGTCCCCCAATCTGGTCGCTCACCAAGGGTACATAATTCGACAAGCCCATGGGAAATACGAATGGCAAGGATGCTGACATTGTCCATGACAGTGGCGGTTACGTCTCGACCTCGAAGTGCACGAACTGCACCGGCACCGCCAACAACTACAGCTGTTACTGTTGTGCCTCCGACGTCTGGGCCTGGGCCAGTATTGACCTAAGTAGGCCTATTTACCCCTTGCCTATTGCAATGGCAAGTCTCATTCTAGGAACGATGATTGATTTGATACTCCAACATAGCCACTTTCATCGGAGTCAACGACACCAACGGCGTGATCTGTTGCAATGCCGGAACCGATGAGGCCCCGGCGGTTCAATGCGGTGATCTGCGGAACTTTTCATAACACACGGACATGAGTTCTCCGGGGAGTGTTTCCTTGCTGATCACTTTGGGTCCCATCTGTGATTGGGCGCTTGTGCGAGGCTCGAGGAGGACGGTAACGGGTTCGAGGGGGTTGGGGGGGGGGTTTGGTTTCGTGCAGTTTAGCGGCACAGAGTTTAGGGACCTGGCAGCCTTGGCTGCTGGCAGGATGCGGTGTGCATGTCCGCGAGACTGACGCAGAACCCATCACAAAGTAGAGACAACACGAGGGTACTCATTTTGATTGCTGCCTGGATATCTCCTCCTCGTTCGTGAGCATTCGATGATGATGTCGATAAAGGTTAAGGAGTCGGAGGAGGGAGGGGCCTGTCGTGATTTCGGACGGGGCATGACCGTGGCCGTGTCCTCCGACTGCCGGTGGAATGAGCTCCGAGGTCGTCAATGCCCGTGTCTTAGCGGCGAGAAATTTTGCGAGACCCGACCACGGCCCTGGAACTGACGTCCTCTCAGGGTCCCAGGGGCCCCTCCAACGGCGGAGCTCGCCGCCGGAACGTGTTTGTTGCGGGTCTTACCTTTGGTGGGGACCATCAGTCTGACTCTGTCAACCTCATCCTGCAACTTACAACAGCTGTTTAGAAGTGCTTGTCTTTTCCAATCTCGTACTCGTTGATTCTCAGGTCGTTCTATAGACTTCTCATATTCATCAGCTTTTCTTTTGAAGCACCTGCCCCGATCGTCAAACCGACATCATGGGCTCTGTGTCCGATCTGCCGGCGCTGAAGACCAGCCCCAAGTACATCTTCTTCACAGATTTCGACGGCACAATCACTCTGCAAGACAGCAATGACTTCATGACCGACAACATCGGCTTCGGTGCCGCCCTTCGCAAGAAGGGGAATGAGGACGTGCTCTTTGGCCGCCGTGACTTCAGGGACAGTTTCCAGGACATGATGGACAGTATAAGCACGCCGTACAACCAGTGTATCGACCTGCTCCTGAAGAACATCCAGCTGGACCCCGGATTCAAGGAGTTCCATGCGTACGCGAGGGCAAACAACATTCCCATTGTGGTGCTGAGCGGCGGGATGACGCCTGTCATCAGAGGTCTGCTTGGACACCTCCTGGGGGAGGAGGCCGCCGGCGAGCTGCAGATTGTGAGCAATGACGTGAGGGCCAGGCCGGGCAAGGACATCAACGACGAGAGAGGGTGGGAGATTGTTTTCCACGATGACAGCGGCTTCGGACACGACAAGTCCCTGGAGATCCGGAAGTACTCTAGCTTGCCTCAGGGCGAGCGGCCGTACCTGTTCTACGCTGGTGATGGCGTGTCCGATCTATCTGCTGCCAAGGAGACGGATTTGATGTTCGTGAAAGAGGGCCGTGGTGAGTTTATCTATGCTGCCGATTGAGTCCCCTGAAATGAAGCTGACTCGGCCGCAGACCTCGTAGTGTATTGCGAGAAGGAGAACGTCCCTCACACCACCTTCGCAAGCTTCTCTGATATTCTTTCAGATGTCAAGGACGTCGTCTCTGGAAAAGTGAGCGTCAAGGACACTGCGACTGCGGGCGGTCGGGTTTGAACTGCGGGCCGGTGCGCTACGGTATGGATGTTTTAGTCCTTGATTTCCATTACGAACGATTATAGATTAGACTCAGATCAAGACGTTGGTCCTAGATAGAAATACACATGAATCTAGACTTTCTTACCTGCAGCATGATGAACCACTGTGCTCCAAGGCTGGGCAGAGGGGAAATGGTCAACCCGGATGAAGGTGCTGGGGTGCAGGGGCACCAGCCAGCTGCGGCCAGCCGGCCAGCCGATCGCTTATCGATTGTGTCCATCGATAAGACCGCTCGAAAAAATGTTGCTCACTTGCTAGGTTTCTTCCGCCAACGACTAATACCCACCAACTTCCTTCTCTTCAGTCCATAGCGCAAGGACCCAATTCATCATGGCTCCCTCCACCACCGCTGTTGCCCAGAAGGGCGACTTTTCGATCGATCCTGACCAGGTACTATACTCGATACATACGCCAGCCTTGTTTTCCTGGCATACTGACTTCCCGTCGCAGGCATTGAAAGCGTCCAAGGCGCTCCTGGCCCACATTAAGAAGACTGCCGAGGAGACTGCCTCAAGTTCGAACAAGAAGAACCTCCTGGATGCAGCCGATGGCGACCAGAGCCTTTCTGTGGCCGAGACGCCAGTCTGGCTGACTGTCACCACCAAGCGACACATCCACGACTCCAAGGCGCTGAAGCCCAACAAGATCTACCTTCCCCACCCTCTCCATACCGATACCGAGTCGACCATTTGCCTGATAGTGGCCGATCCCCAGCGGCACTACAAGAACGTTGTTGCGTCAGAAGATTTCCCTGAGGAACTCCGAAAGCGCGTCACCAGGGTCATCGACTACAAACACCTGACTGCCAAAGTCAAGCAATATGAGGCCCAGCGCAAACTCCTGGCCGAGCACGACATCTTCCTCGCGGATGACCGCATTATCAACCGGCTACCAAAGGCGATCAACGTCTTCTATAAGTCGACCACCAAGCGTCCGATACCAGTGGTCTTCCAGAGCAAGAAGCCCAAGGAACAGGGCAAACGGGTGAAGAGAGATCCCAACGAGGTCAATTGTCGCCCAGCGTCGGAGGTTGCCGCCGAGATCCAGAAGGCGATTGGGGCTGCCCTTGTGAATCTGTCTCCCTCAACCAACACTGCTGTCAAAGTCGGCTACGCGAGCATGCAACCGAAGGCATTGTCCGAAAACATCATCAAGGTGGCGAACGAAATGGCGACCAAATTTGTGCCAAAGAAAAAGAACGGCGTGAAGAGCATGTTTGTCAAGGGGCCCGAGACTGTGGCGCTGCCGATCTGGCAGGACGAGGAGCTGTGGGTGGATGCAGAGACCGACGTCGTCGCGAATGGATCCGAGCAGGCAAAGGCGATCGAGGCTAGGAAGGAACAGGCTAATGTTGGAAAGAAGCGGAAGTCAATAGACGCCGCTTCAGACGATGAGCCTAAGTCCAAGAAGGCGAAGAAGGAGGCTGTGGTCGAGGGTAACGACGACAAACTCGACAAGCAGATCGCCGAGCGCAAATCAAAGCTTCGAAACGCCAAGAAGAAGGCCAAGTCAGCCATGGAGGATTGAGGGCTATTTGGTGAATTCCGCTTGCATTTTGAGGAGTCGGGCGTTCATCAAAGATTATGTATTTGCATAGGGATACCTGTTCAAGTCACACATCTGCCACTGTCAGTATGTAATGAGTACCTCAAGAAATCATCAAAATTTTGCACATCATCTGATTTCCCCAACGGGCGGGTGCAAGTTTTCTTGTTTACATTGACACACTAAAACCACCCTGGATCATAATTTGTGCTTTATGAGCGCAAGTGTTGTCCCTGGATTTGCAGGGCCAGCTGAGTTATGCCTTAGGCTTTCAGGCAGTCAGTCACACGGGACGAAATTAACTTGACTCTCCAGGAGTTGGGAGTAAATCGTATGTCTACGGCAATAGATGTCAAGCTAGACCATAAATTTCGGAAGCCACACGAAGCAAATAAAACACAAATTAGCTCGTGCGATGAACGAAGTCTTGTGCGCAGATCTCGCCGGAGGAGAGGATGGCCGACCGTCTTGCCATAAGACGTCTCAAGCTTTCTATCACACAGTCGGCTCGAACCTGGTCTGTCACCTGAGCTACTAATATACCCGGCGTGCTCAGTATTCTGAACTGGTCGGCGCCAATAAGTGCGTACGCATTCATGAGCAGCCGCTATCAAGGCCTAGTAGCCTCCCATGATGATGCTAGCCTTGTCTCATACAACCCGAGCTCTGGCACCGACCGCGATAACAACTCATACACATTCGAATACCTGCGCAGCTGTTTTTTCAATATTCTACAGATTCTTCATTTCAGACCCAGCCCGGTGCTCACAAGTTGCCCATCACAGAACCGGCCCTGGAGGACACTGGCAGCACATCACCGCAAGCAACAATCGTCACCAGCCAGCCTGAGTTAATACGCAGATATCCGCCAAAACTCCCTCGTTGCTTCCACATCAGTCAGCTTTGTCTCGTTGGCTCACCGCCAAGCAGATCTATGCCAGTATAGCTGCAACTCAACAAGCACAGATCCAAATGCCCGAGACAAAGGCCGATCCGAAGGCAACCAGCCCACACTCCAGTACTCACCTCGGGCAATCAGTACAGAACCGGGAGAGGAGACATCATGCCCCGGCTGGCTCCTCAGAGAAGAGGTTCTTTCCTGCCGGGACATCGCTCGATCCTCCTCCACTGATTGACCATTTTTTGAACGGTCCGCCACTAAGGGTTATGCCTGCCAACCAGGACTTTTCATCTATCAAATGGACATCAAAGTCGATGACTGACGGGCGACAAGCTTCCCCATCCGCCGAAGAGAAGCCTCAGGAGAAAAAGCAGCATCGCCTTGGCAGACTTCTAACTGGCAATGCGGCAGACGTGTCAGCCGGCCAGTCGGGCCCAACGAGGCACTCGGACGACGCTGCTCCCTCCCAAACTAATGAACTTGAACGGATGATCAAAGATCTTGAGTCTCAGTCGTACAAGGTCGCGCTTCTACTGAGTCGAGGTACGGACAAGATCCAAAAAACGCACCTAAACTTGAAATTATACAAGCTCGAAAAGAAGATTCGAGAAAAGCAGGAACTCCTCAGGAATTACAAGAAAAAGAGTCACCCCGCACAGGTGCCAAAGGAAAGCAGCGCAGATGCGCTTTCGCTTGCGGCTGA